>NC_088381.1:31395000-32645000 GCF_037993035.2 Macaca fascicularis | reverse complement strand
ATAGAGGCTAAACGTGGTGTTGGAAGGGATAAGTGAGAGTCTCCTAGAATATTTTCTGCAGTAAAAAATAGTTTATCAACAATTTGTTGAAATTGGGGAACAGATTCTGAAATGTTTCTAGCAAACAAGTTGTCTAAATGTTCTTTCTGTCATACTGTTGCTTACATTGTATTATATATTGTATATGTTTGGCCCATGACTGCTAATTTATTTATTGTATCATGGTTTTGTTTGAATAAAGGGAAATATTACATGGTATTTTTGTAACGTATTTCTTTGTGAGAAAGTAGGATTAGACTAAGTTTTAATTTTTAAACACATGCTTCCTAAAATTTGTTATTTCTTTTGTATAGCCCCCCTAGATAAGAAAGCTTTATCCAGCTTCACTCTATAGTTTGATTTACAGAAAACACAATATGCTTTCTCAAGCTATATCTCTGTTGCTTAAATTTTTATCTGCTTTATTGCTGGTGTTTTCCCCCTCTTCCCTACTACTTTATATCAATAACATTCTGGCAATATGACTTGAGATGTAAATCTTGAAAGATTTAGAAGATAAGTAGTTAGCATGTTCCATAAATGTAATAGTTATGATACCACAGCACAATTATGGTACTGATATTTTGTTTTTTAAAATCTAATACCAAAATACCAGACTGATACTATTTAATTAAAATTTTTGTAAAAGTTAAAAATCAGCAAAACTGGAAGTTCAATGCCTGTTTTATCAATTATCAACAATAATCAATTTAAAAAATTAGAAAAAAATGTTGAGCATACATTGTCATTTGAACAAAAGTTATTTGCAGATAAAATTAGTAATATCGTTTTATTCAAAAGTAAAAAATGGCCTCAGAGGCTGCCCGTCTGCTGGTCCCCACACCACATGTGCCTTCCCTGCCTGGGTCTTGCTGTCGTCGCCACCACTGCACCATGGCTTTCATCACCAGCCAGTTAATGCACTCGGGGTCTTCCTTGTCCACATCCTTGGGCGAGAAAAATCATCATCAAGCACATGATGGTCATCAGCATCACACAGTTTGCTGCAGTGACCAGCCACACAGTAGTGTTCCTTGACCAGACCGAGGACATCTTGGCAAAATATAAAGAGGGAATTGAGAAAAGCCTTAGGAAAGCGACAAAGAAGTTGTTTGTAGAAAACCCTAAGGCTGATGATGAATTTGTGGAGAAAACCCTAAGCAGCATATCAACCAGCACAGATGCAACATCCATAGTCCACAGCACAGACCTGGTGGTAGAGGCCATTGTAGAAAGTCGAAAGGTGAAAATCAAACTCTCCTAGAGGTTGGACAAGTTTGTTGCTGAACATACAACTTTGCCAGCAACACTTCCTCTTTGCAAATTACAAGCATAGCCAGTGCTACCACCAAACAAGACCAATTTGCTGACCTCCGTTTACTCAACCCAGTGCCCCTGATGAAACTTGCAGAGGTCTTTAAAACACCAATGACCACCCAAAAGACATTTGAATCTTTGGTAAACTTGAGCAAAACCTTGGTAAAGCATCCTGTTTCTTGCAAGGACACTCCTGGGTTTATTGTCAGCCATCTTAGGATTCAACACCTCATGGAAGCAGTCAAGCTGCATGAATGACTTGACGTATCCAAGGAAAACACTGACACTGCTATGAAGTTAGGAGCCAGGTACCCCAGGGGCTCATCTGAGCTTCTAGATTACGTTGGGCTGGATTCTGTGAAGTTCATCATGAATGGATGGCATGAAATAGATACGAAGAACCCCATATTTCAGCCCAGCCCATCCTTGAAAAAGCTGATGGCAGAGAAGAAGCTTGGCAAGAAGTCTGGAGAAGGATTTTACAAATACATAAGATGCTCAGCTTCTCTGGCCCTGAGAAGAACCCTTGTGAGCGCTTACCAGCCAGCACCCAAAGTGCCTATGAGAATACTCTTTGGTCAGACATTCCCTCACACAGCACAGTCTATTCGATATGCATTTTGATTGTAATCTATCTGAAGTTATTTTTACACTAGTTAGAGTAGTAACAGATTCCACCATTAAGAACTAATTCCCATGTTTAGTCTGTTTATTTCTGTGTACTTTCTGAAAAGCTTTATACTGTTGGTGCCTTGGAACAAATGCTGTCATTTTTGTAAAGAATTGCCTGAATTCATTCTCTCATAAGGGGAAGATACTTGCTCTGAGAGTGAGAGTGAGAGTGAGAGTATATTGTGTTCATTGTTGCCGCGTGGCAGTCACAAGCCATTGGGACAGACAGGGTGTGTCTGTGGAGTGCTGCAGCAAGCAGCACCTGAATCTTGCCTTTATGAGAACATTTTGCCCCTTGCAGCTTTGAGCCTTACCCTACCTTCTGGGCACAACATAAGATGTTTTGTCTCCATTCAACTCATCATCAAGATGCTGCTGCTGCATTGGTGGACTTATCTCCATGTGCTTGGTTTGCAGTAAGAGGTCGGCTTTCCTGGTCATTCAGTTCCGCAGATCGTAATAATTAACTGTCTGTTTTGGGTTTTTTTTCCCCACAAGAAATCAGTGTTGCAAAATTGCCTATAAATGGACTCTAACAAAATACAGTCTTTTAGTCTGTCAAAATTTGAGTTGAAATAAACATGTATAAAATAAAATTGTTTAAGAAACCCCAAAATAATAAATGAACATTTAAATTATGAAATACTTAAAAGTCAAATATTACCTACTTTTATTAAGTGCAGGCTCAGATGTGTATTGGTGGTTTATTATTGAGTGATACGTGTATTTTTGTGCATATTTTTCCAGCTGCTGAAAATGCTTTCTTAACTAGTTGGAGTAATGGTAAAAAGAGAGATAATTGCAAATATATTCTTCTAACTCCTTTGTCCATAGGTAATTCCATTTCTTTTTTGATAACTTTGACGTTTTGTTATTTGAAATTTTATTTACTTGAATTTTCATGTATTTAATTTTTAATCAAAGTTTTAGGAACTTACAATTTATTGACTTAAAAAGATATTACAAAACCTGCCGAGAAAAACCACAGTTACCCAAACCACTAACTCATTGCCTGTCAGAAAGAACCAGGTCCTTTCTCTTCTTTTACATCCCTACCTCTGTCCAGTGACAAACATTTGGCAGAGAGGAAGGGAGCCCTACTGATGGTGAAAAGTCCAGCTTCCTAGGTTATCACAGAGGGTAGAGAGTGATTTCAAAGAGCAAAGAGAAAATAGCCAGCCTAAATAGATTTAATTTCTAAGATGTCTCTTTTTAACTTTCTGAATATACTTTAAAAATATAAGTATATAGTATCCAATTTGTGTTTCTTGAATGCAGCGTCTTCCCTTAACCTTCGTGAGGATTAAAGTTTTGTTTTCTTTTTGCATAGTGTTATTTCTTCCAAGTAAGGGTTTCACCCCCTTTTTTCTCTGTCTTTCATATTGGAGAGTTTTTTCCAGTTGTCTATCCATCTGAGTATATTTAAGAGTAGGGCACAAAAAGTTGATAGGAAGCTCTTCACATGTAAATGGTGCTTCTGCTTTCCAATTCAGGAGGTCTGTAGTGGGACCCAGAAATTTGCATTTTTAACTAGTTCCCAGGTATGCTGATACTGTTAGTCCAGGAATCATATTTTAAGGACCACTTTATTAGGGAGTGCTTTTGTGATTCTATGATCTATGATCTATGGAAGGGAATGGAGGGGAAGGAAACAGCTTGGGCAGAGGGAAGGTTGAACTGCAATGCTGAAGAGTTCCGAAGATAGAATGACCAATCAAAGCTGTCTCAAGTTGGGGGAAGGGGCTGGTCCTTAATATCCCCATGTTGATTAGTGTCTAGATATGGGCTGTCCCTGGAAATTGGTATGACCTTGAGAAGTGGTATTTCCTTCAGCCTAAGCAATCATACCCAAGGGCACAGACACTGAATGCTGACAAACACCGAGGGCTTTGTGCTGCACTGCACTGCACTCCCAGCAGTGGGTCAGAATTCTTTCCTGAAAAGGGAAATGGAGCATTGCATTATGTTGTCTGTACATGATCCTTCCCAGTCAGCAGGGAAGCCTCATCCTGAGACAGCTACTTTTTCTAATTTTTCCTTTATCATGTATTAATTTTACCTATTCTAGAACTTCATGTAAGTAAAATCATACAGAATGAACTTTTCTAGGTGTTTTATATGGCTCAGTATAATATCTATTAGATTCATCCATGTTCCTCTATGTATGTATGGGTTTCTTTTAATTGCTGGGTAGTATTCCATTGTGTGACTATGCCACAAAGTGCTTATTCATTCTTACATTGATATCATTTGCATTGTTTCCAGTTTGGAATTATTATAAAGATGATATGAACATTCTTTTTCTTCAACATCTATTTTGTGGACATCTAGTTTGATTCCTGTTGGATAAATACTTATGGTAGGTTTATGTCTAAATGCTAAACTAGTCCAAGGTGGTTTTGCGTTTCACATTCCCACCATAAATATATGAGAGTTATGGTTGCTTCAAATCCTTGCCAATATTTGGGTCTTTGGCATTTTTAATTTAAGCCTCCTAATGGTATATCATTGCGATTTTGATTTGTATTTCCTTGATGGCTGGGTTCCTTGAACATCTTTTCATGTGTTTATTGGACATTTTTGTACATTTTTGTGAAATAGCTATTCCAGTTGTTTGCTCTTTATTTATTGAGTTACCTGTCTTTTACTACAGAATTGTAGGAGTTCCTTATATATTCTAGGCATAAATGTTTTGTCAGGTATGTTTTTCAAGTATTTTATTTAGTTGGTGGTTTTTTTACCTTCTTAATTGATGTAGTTCAGTGAATGGAAGTTTACTGTTATTTTGATTGGGTCTGATTTATTTTTGTTTTTAGAAACGGTCTCGCTCTGTTGTCCTGGCTGAAGTGCAGTAACATGATCAGAGCTCACTGAAGCCTTGAACTCCTGGGCTCAAGCGATTCTCAGCCTCCGAGTAGCTAAGGGCTACAGGCATGCACCACCACGCCTGGCTTTTTAAAAAAAAATTGTAGAAATAGAGTCTCACCGTGTTGCCCAGGCTGGTCTCAAACTCCTGGCCTCAAGCAGTTTTTCCGCCTTGGCCTCCCAAAGCCTTTTTAAAAATGTTTATTGCAGCGGGGCACAGTGGCTCATGCTTGTAATCCCAGCACTTTGGGAGGCCGAGGTGGGTGGATCACCTGAGGTCAGGAGTTCAACACCAGCATGGCCAACACAGCAAAACCCCATCTCTACTGAAAATACAAAAATCAGCTGGGCGTCGTGGCCTAGCTACTGGGGAGGCTGAAGCAGCAGAATCACTTGAACCCTGGAGGTGGAGGTTGAAGTGAGCCGAGATCATACCACTGCACTCCAGCCCAGGTGATAAAGTGAGACTCTGTCTCAAAAAGAAAAAAAAATGTTTATTGCTTCTGTAACCCTAAGAAATCTTTGTCTGCTCTCACATCAGCATATTCTCCTATGGTTTCTTCTAGACATTTTAAGCTTCAGCTCAAATTTTTCTGTAGTATGAGGTTTGTACATTTGTTTACAGATGTGTCTAGTTACTCCATCAGAATTTGTAGTAACGATTTTCTTTTGTCCCTTGAATTGCTTTGGTACCTCTGCTGCAAATCAGTTTACTGTCAGTAGAAGTCAGGTATCATTAGTCAGGTTTCATTCATATAACTTTTTCACTGCATGCTATGTTACTTTTTTCTGGCTGCTTTCACAGTGTGCTTTTTATCTTTGTTTTTTCATCCTTTTGACTATGTGTGGGTTCTTTATAATTATCCTGCTTGGAATTTGCTGAACTTCTTGGATCTAGAAATTTGTGTTTTTCTTAGAATTTGGAAAGACTTTGGCCATTTATTAAATATTGTATTTTTCTGTCTCATTATCTCTCCTCTCCCATTGTACATAGTTAGACCACTTAATATTGAACTTTAAATTTCTGAAGCTCTGTTTATTATTTTTTTAAAGTCTTTTCTTCACATTCAATCGACCTATTGATTTTCCAGTTAAGTGGCCCTTTTTCTGCCATCTGATCTCAAATTAAGGCCATCCAATGAATTTTTCATTTCAGACATTATACCTTTTAAGTTCTGGAACTTCCATTTGGTTCTTTTTCATAGCTTCCATTTGTCAGCTGAGATTTCCCCATGCAAACATTTATTATGACCATATTTTCCTTTAAATACTTGAAAATGTTTATAATACTTGCTTTGAAGTCCTTGTCTGATAATTCTGACACTTAGATCATTCAGGATTTGGTGTCTGTGAGCTGCTTTTTCTCTTGACTCTAGGTCTTTTTTTCCTGTTTGTTCACTATAGTGTATTTTGCTTGTGTAATGGGCATTATGGGTGACATATTATAGACTTTGGATTCTGTTATTTTTCTCTGATGAGTGTTGAATTTTTGTCTTAGTAGACATCTAATGTGGCTGGATTCAACCCCCAACATGATTTTTTCTGTGACAGGCAGCAGCAGAAATCTCATCTCAGATCCTTTCACCTTCCAGCTGTTTCTCTTTGTGAAGAACCTTGGAGTCTTCCTCAGGCTAGGGTCATTCAAATATTGGGTGTAGTTCGTATAGAAATTTTGCAGCACTTTCCTTTCTGGGATTCTACCTTTCCCTTTTAAGCTGCCTTGGCAACCACAAACTTTGTCCTTTTTAAGCTAGCAAGACAACAGATTCTACCAGTGCACTTTGGGAGGCCGAGGCAGGTGGATTTCTTGAGCTCAGGAGTTCTAGACCAGCCTGGGCAACACTGTGAAACCCCATCTCTACTTAAATACAAAAAATTAGCCAGGCGTAGCAGCATGTGCCTGTAATCCCAGCTACCCAGGAGGCTGAGGCAGGAGAATCACTTGAACCCAGGAGGTGGAGGTTGCAGTGAACTGAGATCTCGCCTCTGCCTTCCAGCCTGGGCGAGAGAGCAAGACTCCATCTCAAAAAAAAAAAAAAAAAAACTATACCAGTACAGTTTTCTCATTTAAGGCTAACTTCCTTCCAGTTGCTACCTGCTTTTGATTACTCTTTTGACTTAACATTTGTTTTTGTATTTTGTCCAGAATGTATAATTGTTATGTGTGGCAAGTTAATTTTAATATATGTTAAATTGTCATTATCTGAAGCAGAACACTGAAGCATTATTTTAATTGAAACAATTAAAACAAAGTATATTCAGGTAATAGTTTAGGAAATTATGAAACATCTGCTAAATGGAATTACAAAAAATACATGACATTAAAAATTTGAAGACTATTAGAATATGATTTTGGCAAATTTAAATAATACCCTGGTTTGATTATAGCTGTGTTAAAAATTAGATATGTTCATGAATACATATTGGAGAGAATATGTGAAAAAAGAAAAGAGTTTATTGGTTGTAGTGGTAGAATTTGGGGGAAGTTTTCAAAAATATTCCATTAACACTGGTATAAAACTATGATAGGTTTATGATACACACATATATGTATAGAAATGTGTGTATATTATACATATATACACATACACATTTATGTATACAGTTTATATGTATACATATAGTTTATGTATACACCCATGTAGTAAAAGACTCCTGGATAGTATAGTTGAGCTCTTGTGGCAGGATGTTCACCCCACACTCTGGACATAAACTGTTGAAAAGATATATACAGAAAGGTTATTTACATATATAAAAGCTTCAAATCAAGAAAGAGAAATTAAATTCATAGGTGCTAGTAACAAGGAGTCAGGGAAGCTGACTTAAGAAAGGTGCTAAGCAGGAACTAATTCCTAAATGGCCCATAGTGGTTTTCATGTCCTCATACAGACCTTAAATGCTGGGGATTTATGTCTTAATGTTCATAGAAAAGTCTAGGCCACATACTCTGTGCTCTCACAAGGTAGTTGGAACTGATAAACTAAAGCATAGAACCTGAAGAGAGATCTTTACCTATAAAATGGGACTGAAAAAGGGAACCCACAGACAGACCCAGGAAGTTTCAGGTAAGCCTGCTGTTTGCCCAGGGCATGTAGAAGGGTAAAATATGAGATCCGGAGCCTTAAGCCTATATTATAGATGAATGTGGAGTTTGATTTGATATCATAGTTTCCTTTTGGTACAAGGACTCTAAATCAATAAATCAGTATACAAATATGTCTGGAACCATTAAACCCTTAGAAATTCAGCAGAGACAAATATGAAACTGCTTCTGTAACCCACAGGATATAAGATTCCTCTGAAAAATAATTGTTGTGAAGATAAGTTCATAATTTAAAAATTTCAGATCACGAGAGAAAATAATGCCAATCCAGGTATACAGGACTTCCCTGGAGAAAATATCCTTGCTTAAAATGAACTCATGATTAAATTAAAAAGAATAAATCACATGAGGAAAGGGAGACTGACCACAAATTTCTCATCAGTAGTAAAAACCAGAAAACAAAAAGATGGTTTGACAAAATTAATATACAACAGAGTAGAGCTTAAGACAAAATGGCATTACCGTAAAGGACACTAGATCTTGATAAAAGGAATATACTACCAAGAAAATGTAAAAATTATAGTCTTATTTATATAGAATATAGTCTTAGCAGTATAGTCTTAGAGTTAAGAATGCAAAAATTGACACTTCCAAAGAGAAATTAATAAATGTCCAGTCGTAGTTGTCAGAAACTGGTAGATAAAATGGCAACAAAATTTTTAAATAGCATAATTAATACACTTGATTAAATATAGATCTGTATGGAAATCCCTCTAGCAGATAAATAGAGAATACAGATTTTTTTAAAGGATACATAGATTCTTAAAAAATATGACTGTGAGTTGGGTCCCAAAGGAAGTTTTCATCATGAAAACCATATTCCCTGGCTGAAGTGAAAAAGTAACTGATTGGTAGTAGATAGTTTAAAAATAAGATACATATATATTCATGGACATCAAATACTAAATTACAAAATATTTAAAATTAAATAACAAAATAATACATAGCGAAATTTGTAGGTTCCAGTTAATGGAAATTTTTCAGGAATAGAAAGATAAAGTCTTTCTTGTGTGTGCTTATTAAAAACAAAGAAGTAAGGGGAAAATGTGTTTTGTATTCAACTTTAACAGCATAAATACAAATAATGCAGAAGAAAAACAAAAAATAAATAAAAACTGATGAGATGTCAAAAAAGCTCAATCAAGAAAATTCAAAGCTAGTTTTTAAAAAAAAGATAATAGATAATAAGCCTCCTTGCCAGGTACTGTTCCTTGTGTTGGGAAGATAGTAGTAAGCAAATCATACCAACTTCTTTCTTTATAAAGCTAGTGGGGATGTTGGACAAACAGATAAATGCCAGTGGCAGTAATTATAATAAAGATAAAGCAACATGTAAAGGACAAGAGAATGACAAGATACAGTCAGGGAAGGTTTCTAAGGAGATAACGTTTGAACCACTGAGCACAGAAAAGTAAGGGAGCAAGTCAGGCAGGTAGCACTTTTGAAGAGCGTTCCTTGGCAGAGAGAAAAGAAGAGCAAACGCCTTAACTGTCATACTAGTAGCACTAAAAAAAAAAAGTGTCTTAAATGGATAGAGAACATTTACTAAAACACATGTTACCAGAATTATTCTTGATTACAGAAAGCTTAGAAATAAATTCTTTAGTGCAGAAACAAAACAAGGATATCTTCTGTTACTGCTACTCTTTATTATATTGGAGATTTTAGCCAAAGTAATTAGATAAGAAAAAGGAGGGAGAAAGAGACATAAAGATTGGAAAGGAAGAAAAATATTAATTATAAATGAAATGATTACCTGCAAGAGAATCTACATACTATTAGAACTGTCCGGGCACGATGGCTTACACCTGTAATCCCAGCACTTTCGGAGGCCAAGGTGGGTGGATCACCTGCGGTTGGGAATTCGAGAACAGCCTGACCAACATAGAGAAACCCAGTCTCTCCAAAAAAAAAAAAAAATACAAAATTAACCGAGCGTGGTGGTGCATACCTCTAATGCCAACTACCCAGGAGGCTGAGGCAGGACAATTGCTTGAACCCGGGAGGCGGAGGTTGTGGTGAGCTGCGATGGCGTACTGCATTCCAGCCTCGGCAACAAAAGCAAAACTCTGTCTCAAAAAATAAAAATCTACATGCTATTAGAACTAATAAAAGTTCATGAAGGTTGCTGGAGATAAGGTCAACATAGAAAACCAATAGTTTGCCTGAACATCAACACACAGATAAAATTCACAATACCATCTGTAAGTTGCCTTGTACTCTTTCTAACAAAATATTTATTCAGAAAGGAAATGACATTTTAAGGACAGATAAAAAAAAATCCAAATTATCAGTCATCATCTCCCATTCAACCTATAGCATTAATACAGTCCAAAAATAAAGTCCTACATAAAGTTTAGGAGGACTTTTGTGAAATCAGAAACCTGATTGAAAAATTCACCTGGAAAAACAAAGGTCCAAGAATTTTCAAGACTGTTTTGGAAATGAACAAGGAGGGTCATGCAATCAAATAACTAGACCTAAATTTTATAGCAGTAATAAATTTAAAGTGTGGTGTTGATTTAGGGATAGATGAGTAGATTAATAATAAAACAGAAAAGGCCCAGAAAAAGATTCAAGCACATACTGAAATTTAGTATAATAAAATAGTGAATGGGTTCCCAGATGGAAATAGTATGTACTGTATATTACACCAGACCATACACAAGAATAAATTCCAATTAAAGATCAAACTGAGAAAAGCTAACTTCAAAACTTTTAGAATAAAATATAGACTGCTTTTAATCTTAGATAGGATTTCTTAAATAAGACATAAAAATAACTCATAAAGGAAAAAAATTATTTGACTAGATCAAAATGTTAACTTTAATAAAAGTTATTAACAAAGTTAAATATATATAATAGAATTAGTATCCAGAATATATAAAGCTTCTATAATATAATAAATAGCTCCACTTAAAAATATGCAAAGGATAGGAACCAACAATTCATGGGGGAGAAAATCCCTATGTCTAGCAGGCAGGTTAAAAGGCACACAGCATTGCTAGTAATTGAGGAAAAGACAATTTTTTAAAAAAATAAAATTTCATGTCCATTGGAATAGTAACTTTTTAGTATATATGTATTACCTGTATCATGTATAAATGGCATATATATGCAAGGTAATAAGAAAATAAGAACTATCATATACTGCTAATGGAAGTATAAATGGATATAAGTGTTTGAGAGAGAAATCTGTTAATATAAAATAAAATAGAAAAAAATCATAAGCCCTAGAAAATTGACTTCGAGATTTATAGCTGAGAAATTCTTACAGGTATATACCAAGAGACATATACAAAGACACTTATGGCAGTACTGTTTGTAGAAAAACTGGAAGCTACATAATTACCTTTCAGTAGAGAAATAGATGAATAAATCTGATTATTTATTCAATGGGATAATTTTTAGTAGTTAAAATGAATGAACTTCATCTGAGTGTATCAACATGGATGGATCTCAAAAACAATGTTGAGTTTAAAAAATTGTAGAATATGTACAGTGTAATGGAACTTACATAAACATTTAAAAGCTTCACAGAACAGTGTATGTTGCTTATAGATTTTTGTTTAATACAAGGAACAACTTGAAGTAACAACTGGAAAGTTTACACATTGGATTAATGATAGTTGCCTTTGAGAAGGTAGGGAGGGGTATAAGACTAGGCAGAAGAAAAGGGGAACTTAAACTTCATCTATGTTGTTCTATTATGTTTAAGTATAAAGTAAAAATAATCAAGGGGCTAAGTGATTCCAGGGCCCTCATCTACCAGAAGGGCTTTCATTTTTCTTTATAACTCTATCCTTTAAAACAGCAGTCCCCAACCATTTTGGCACCAGGGACCAAATTCATAGAAGACAAAAAATTTTCCCATAGATCGAGGGGTGGGGGAGATGGTTTGGGGATGATTCAAACTCATTACATTTATAGTACAGTGTATTTATGTTATTATTACATTGTAATAATATAATGAAATAATTATACAACTCACCATAATGTAGAATCAGTGGGAGCCCGCTTGTTTTTCTGCAGCTAGATAGTGGTCCCATCTGGGGTTGATGGGAGACAGTGACAGATCATCAGACATGAGATTCTCATGAGGACAATGCAGCCTTGATCCCTCACACATACAGTTCACAATAGGGTTCACAGGCTCCTATGAGAATCTAATGTTGCCACTGATGTGACAGGAGGCAGAGGTCAGGCAGTAATGCACTGGGCTGCTCACCTCCTGCTGTGTGACCCTGTTCCTAACAGGGATGAGAGTTGGGTACCCCTGCTTTAAAAGGCTATCATTTATATATATGTTTTAGAGCTTTACCAAGCTCTAAGGTAGATAAAATCATCCTCCTTAGATAACCATCCTACTTAGATAATCCCATAGAGTAGTCAGTTACTGGTACAATGAAAATATATCGAGATCTGTATGTTATAAAATAAACATTTCCTTTTCATACTAATTTATATAAAAACTCATTCTTAAGTGGTCCCAGTCTTTACAATGACTTTTCTTCATCTGGGGGACTGAAATTATTTTTCATTTATTCATTCAACAGATTTTATTGAACTCCTTACATGTACCAGATGATAACACAGCAATGAGCAAAACAGACAAAGCTTGCTATCATGAAGTTTAAATTCTAGTCAAGGAAGATACCTGGTAAACAAATTAATAAAATTATAATATCACTGGTGATAAGTGCAATGATGAAAAATAAAGCAGGATGAGAGCTATAGAGAGTGATTGGGAGTATTTTATATGGGGAAGTCAGGGAAGAACTGTCTGTTGAAGATAACATGGAGCAAAGTAACAAAGAAAGTAAAGGGATAAGTTATATGGGAGAAAAGTCCTAGAGGCTGACAGAGCAAGCCAGTGCAGGGCCCGCTCCTGCCATGAAGCTGTCATGGAGGCTGCCTGGCTAGAGCTGAATGAATGAAGAATAGACTAGTATGAGATTAGACCAGAAAGACAGCAGAGGATTGGGTCATAGTGGGTTTTTATGGCCATGGTAAAGACTTTGGAGCAAAGGACTAATGTCATCTTCAAAAAGAATCACTCTGGCCACTTTGTTGGGAGTAGCCCACAGGGTGTGGTGGTTGGTGATAGGGCAAAGATAGAAGCAGAGAAACCAGTTAAAAGGTTGTTGTAACACCTTAGACAAGAAATAATGACTGTTTTGTTTTATTTTTTTGGAGACGGAGTCTCACTCTGTTGCCCAGACTGGAGTGCAGTGGTACTATCTTGGCTCACTGCAAGCTCTGCCTCCCAGGTTCAAGCAATTCTCCTGCCTCAGCCTCCCAAGTAGCTGGGACTACAGGTGCACGCTGCCAGGCACAGCTAATTGTGTTTTTTTTTTTTTTTTAAGTAGATACGGGGTTTTACCATGTTGCCCAGGCTGTTCTCGAACTTCTTAGCCAAGGCAATCCACCTGCCTTGGCCTCCCAAAGTGCTAGGATTACAGGCATGAGCCACCACTCCTGGCCAATGATGACTGTTTAGACCAAGGTGATGAGAGATGGTTGGATCCTGGATACATTACTTTTTTAGCAGCAATTCTTAATCTATAGATTACTCTCAGATCTCAGAGGAAACTGAGAGTTATTGAGAAGAAAGAAAAATAGCACAAGTTAGGTGCCAATGAATTATAAGCTATATAAGTTATCCCAAAAGGAGATTTTAAAAATCTTTTGTAGGATTGTGGGAAGGGGAATTCAGTCCCTCTTAACCTACGGTTATTCTTTACTTTTTTTGCTCTTTTTAGTCGTTCTGAACTTTGCAATTAAACTGAATCCAGTCATATTTTATTGTTTAGAAAATGAAATTTGAAATCTGGGTACATGTATAAAATTTTGTTATTGATTGTGTTAAATGAGATTTAAATACTAATTTTTTTTTACATTATAGCTTAGCTGTATGACTACATACAAAGGCAAATAACCAATTTTGGTTTACATTTATTTGGCTTTATAACTTTTTACAGAAGACAATTTGGTTGTAACATCTTTTAAAGATTGAGTGTTAACTGTTCCTGAACACTTTGCACGATTTCTTTGCATTTTCACTTTCCTATGTGTTATAACAAAATCCAAAGGTTAGTTGTTTAAATTATTTTATACTGGCTTCATTTGTGTTATATATTAACAGTTCACTTATATTCAGTAGTTCAGTTAAATTGATGTATAGTGGCTTTATTGTATTGTTTATTTCTAAGTATTTTTCTGCCCTCCCAATTTATTACTATATTAATTAATCTTTTATTATTGCTTTTATGTCTAGGGATTCTTGTTACTGGTGTGTGTGTGTGTGTGTGTGTGTGTGTGTGTGTGTGTGTGTGTTGAGACAGAGGGGGGAACAGATCTTTTATGTATCAAGCCTTACCAGTTACAGATTGTAGTCCATCATTATGACTTTTAAGTGCTAAGCAAATTATTGTCCAGAGTGGCAGGCAGACAGTAAAAATCGTAATTATTGTAAGCTCTGTGCCATACTTGTAAATATAGTAATAAATCTGCACTTATATACAGTTAAAAATTTAATTGTTTATTCAAAACAAACTTAGGAAATATTTTGACCATGCTTTAAGATTAAATTTAGTAAACTGAATGGGAAATAGATTTTTGTTTTGCTTTGTGAAAAACACAGTTTTAGGCTACAATCCCTAATCTTAATAGGAAGCTGTATTTATTTTTTCATAGTAAGAAAGACTAAATTACCACATCTTTTTGAGAATATTGCAGATAGTTAATAAACTTTTCATTTTACTAACCTAACTTTCTCTTTCTTTTAGCAAAACTGTACAATCTAAAGTGGACTGCATTTTGGTAAGTGAAATAACTAATCTTAAAGTTCTTTTCCAATAAGGTTTTTACCATGATATAAAATATACAATTTTCAAGTAAATATTGATTTTAAATATAATCTAACTCCAGTGAATAAAATTTGATATTTTAATTACAGCCCCCTCAAGTGAATTGTTTATAAGCTACCTAGATACTTTCCTGTATCTCATCAATAATAAAATCACAATCTGAGGTTAATTACGTTTTTGAATCTTAACTGGCTCTTACTGAAAGATTGCTTAAACAAACAAACTGGATATTTATTTTTCTATTCTAATAACTCTAAGAATTTGTTTAGAGAAAGTTTTTGAAGATGTTTAATGGGTTAGTTTTGTTGAGATAGCGTATTTTTCATGTTTTTGTTGGCACCCTGTAGGAATTAAGCCATAATAATCGTTTTAAGTTTAGATTCTACTTATTAGAACTGTAAAAATTCGTTTTCAAAAACAGCTTTTAAGATGCTTAGTTGATGTGTTGGGTTGCCAGTTTTTAAGATTTAAAGCCACAATAATAGGTTATTAGATTGTGTTAGTATAGTAGTAGTTTTTTAGGTCTTCTTTTAAACATATGAGGGAAGGAGCATTGCAGCTACTGGGACATCTGGAATACTGCTGATTTCTTTCATAAAATCTCTACTGAAAGGATACCCTCTAGGCTTTAGAATATATGAAGGCTCTGTACTATTAGATTCCCCAGATTGTCAGTATAGTTAATTCTCTTTCCCTACTTGTGCGTCGGGAAGTTCTCTTACCCAAGTTTTGGTCTTGCTTATAAGCTAACCTGACTATGTTGTTGTTGGTGGTGGTGGTGGTGGTCTGTTTCAGTGTCTGGTGCTGAAATAGTAAGATGTCTTATTAGCTTATATTATTATTAGCTTATTATCCTCTAGGTAGCTGAATACATAGGAATAGTTTATAGGAGAAGAGGAAGTTTAATCAGTTCTCTTCACTTTTCTAACCTAATAGCTAGCTAAAAGAAGACTTTGTGGAAGTGTTTTTCTTTTTCCTTTCACTTACTCTTCTTTTTTGGGGGGGGTGTTTCTGTGTGGTTTTTTGGTTTTTGAGGGTTTTTTTTTTTTTCTCTTACAATAACCGTCTGAAGTAGGTAATCTTGTTACCTCCTTTTTACAAATGAAGACACAAATGCTCTGGCATTTCATTCAAAAAATTATTAAAATTATTGAACATCTTCTGTCTGCCAATTTTACTCACAAAGAATACAAAACAGAAAAGACATATTCCATGCCCTTAAGAAATTTAGTCTGTTATAGAGAGATATATTCAAGAGCACTCTTAAGAACTAGAAAAGTGGTGACTGGGGATGGAGGGAGTAACACATTGTCACCAACCCCCAGAGCATTTCCTCTGTCTTCCAACTCTTAAGAGTCTCATTTATGTGTCATTCTGTAATTATTTCATGATTACCATATACTAGACCCTGTTCTTGGTACCATAGTACAGTGGTAAGCAAGACAGACACAGTTCTTGTCTATCTATGGCTACCCACTTTCTTTGCAATACTTAAGATAACTTTGGAGGATTACTCACTTTTTTCTCTTCATTAAGAAGAGGCAGAAGACTGGTATAAATTATAAAATATGACATTTATAAAATACTAAATAAGAACAAAACTTTTTTAAGTCTTTTAAGGGTTCAGAAGTTAAAATATAAACACAAAAGTGTTTATATTTTAGTGTAAGTTTTAGAATATATGTAAATTTTTACTCAGTAATTTAAAAATACTGTGTTAGGTCCTGGATATACAGTGATAAACAAGATACTAAGATCTCTCCTGTCATGATCCTTTTATTTTATTGGGTGAGGTAGACATTAAACAAGTGAGCAAATAATTAAGCATTACAATTCAGATAATGATAAATGATATTCCACAATTTTTAAAAGGGACAGGGAGGCAAGCGATGGTGGGTAAGGTAACCTCAGATAGGGTGGCCAGGAAAAGTTTCTCTGAGGAGATGACATTTGAGTGCCAACCTGAGTAGTAAGAAGCCAGCCTTGAGTCATGATCTCCTGGTGACACACACGAGGTAGAAGGAACAGTAGGTACAAAAAATCTGAAGCTGGAAATGAGTTTGGGGTATTTCAAGAATGTAGGATCCCAGTGTGCTGGAACTTATGGAAGGAAGTAGAGAATGATAGAAAAGTTCATTTATTACATATTTAGTCATGGCAAGTAGTATCCTACGTGCATGGAAAGCTGATTAGAGGATTTTATGCAGAAAATAGTGCAATCTAGCTTTGTTTTTTGTTTTTGTTTTTGTTTTTAATACCCTGGCTGTTGTTGGAACAGTGGATTGTGTGGTAGGGGAGGATATGAGTAGAAGCAGGAAAACTGGTTAGGCTATTGTAGAAGTCCAGTAGATAATTCAAGGCTCTTGCTCAGATGATAGTAACGGAAGATTTTTTTTTTTTAAGTAGAGGGGTTTAAGGCATTTTTGGATATAAAATTACTAGGTCTTGCTTGCTGATAGATTCAATGTGGAGGGGAAACAGAAGAGTCAAGGATGATCCCCTTCAGTCTAAAGCAGCTCTTCTAGTATTTATTATACCACAGGTTTGTGTGTAATGAATTTTCTTAGTCTGTGTTGATCTGTGAATGTCTTTATTTTGCCTTCTGTTTTAAAAGATAGTTTTGCTGGAAATAGAATGTCTGGTTTACAGTTTTGTTTGCTTGTTTTTTCTTTCTTTTTTTTTATTTATTGTTATTATACTTTAAGTTCTAGGGTACATGTGCATAACGTGCAGGTTTGTTACATATGTATACTTGTGCCATGTTGGTGTGTTGCACCCATCAACTCGTCAGCACCCATCAACTCATCATTTAAATCAGGTATAACTCCCAATGCAATCCCTCCCCCCTCCCCCCTCCCCATGATAGGCCCCGGTGTGTGATGTCCCCCTTCCCGAGTCCAAGTGATCTCATTGTTCAGTTCCGACCTATGAGTGAGAACATGCAGTGTTTGGTTTTCTGTTCTTGTGATAGTTTGCTAAGAATGATGGTTTCCAGCTGCATCCATGTCCCTACAAAGGACACAAACTCATCCTTTTTGATGGCTGCATAGTATTCCATGGTGTATATGTGCCACATTTTCTTAATCCAGTCTGTCACTGATGGACATTTGGGTTGATTCCAAGTCTTTGCTATTGTGAATAGTGCCACAATAAACATACGTGTGCATGTGTCTTTATAGCAGCATGATTTATAATCCTTTGGGTATATACCCAGTAATGGGATGGCTGGGTCATATGGTACTTCTAGTTCTAGATCCTTGAGGAATCGCCATACTGTTTTCCATAATGGTTGAACTAGTTTACAATCCCAACAACAGTGTAAAAGTGTTCCTATTTCTCCACATCCTCTCCAGCACCTGTTGTTTCCTGACTTTTTAATGATCGCCATTCTAACTGGTGTGACATGGTATCTCATTGTGGTTTTGATTTGCATTTCTCTGATGGCCAGTGATGATGAGCATTTTTTCATGTGTCTGTTGGCTGTATGAATAAGACGTCTTCTTTTGAGAAATGTCTGTTCATATCCTTTGCCCACTTTTGGATGGGGTTGTTTGGTTTTTTCTTGTAAATTTGTTTGAGTTCTTTGTAGGTTCTGGATATTAGCCCTTTGTCAGATGAGTAGATTGCAAAAAATTTCTCCCATTCTGTAGGTTGCCTGTTCACTCTGATGGTAGTTTCTTTTGCTGTGCAGAAGCTCTTTAGTTTAATTAGATCCCATTTGTCAATTTTGGCTTTTGCTGCCGTTGCTTTTGGTGTTTTAGACATGAAGTCTTTGCCCATGCCTATGTCCTGAATGGTACTACCTAGGTTTTCTTCTAGGGTTTTTATGGTATTAGGTCTAACATTTAAGTCTCTAATCCATCTTGAATTAATTTTCGTATAAGGAGTAAGGAAAGGATCCAGTTTCAGCTTTCTACTTATGGCTAGCCAATTTTCCCAGCACCATTTATTAAATAGGGAATCCTTTCCCCATTTCTTGTTTCTCTCAGGTTTGTCAAAGATCAGATGGCTGTAGATGTGTGGTATTATTTCTGAGGACTCTGTTCTGTTCCATTGGTCTATATCTCTGTTTTGGTACCAGTACCATGCTGTTTTGGTTACTGTAGCCTTGTAGTATAGTTTGAAGTCAGGTAGCGTGATGCCTCCAGCTTTGTTCTTTTGACTTAGGATTGTCTTGGAGATGCGGGCTCTTTTTTGATTCCATATGAACTTTAAAGCAGTTTTTTCCAATTCTGTGAAGACGAGATGAGAGAAGAAGGCTTCAGTCCATCAGACTTCTCAGAGCTAAAGGAGGAATTACATACCCAGCGCAAAGAAACTAAAAATCTTGAAAAAAAAGTGGAAGAATTGATAGCTAGAGTAATTAATGCAGAGAAGGTCATAAACGAAATGGAAGAGATGAAAACCATGACACGAGAAATACATGACAAATGCACAAGCTTCAGTAACCGACTCGATCAACTGGAAGAAAGAGTATCAGCGATTGAGGATCAAATGAATGAAATGAAGCGAGAAGAGAAACCAAAAGAAAAAAGAAGAAAAAGAAATGAACAAAGCCTGCAAGAAGTATGGGATTATGTAAAAAGACCAAATCTACGTCTGATTGGGGTGCCTGAAAGTGAGGGGGAAAATGGAACCAAGTTGGAAAACACGCTTCAGGATATCATCCAGGAGAACTTCCCCAACCTAGTAGGGCAGGCCAATATTCAAATCCAGGAAATACAGAGAACGCCACAAAGATACTCCTCGAGAAGAGCAACTCCAATACACATAATTGCCAGATTCACCAAAGTTGAAATGAAGGAAAAAATCTTAAGGGCAGCCAGAGAGAAAGGTCGGGTTACCCACAAAGGGAAGCCCATCAGACTAACAGCAGACCTCTCGGCAGAAACTCTCCAAGCCAGAAGAGAGTGGGGGCCAATATTCAACATTCTTAAAGAAAAGAATTTTAAACCCAGAATTTCATATCCAGCCAAACTAAGTTTCATAAGTGAAGGAGAAATAAAATCCTTTACAGATAAGCAAATGCTGAGAGATTTTGTCACCACTAGGCCTGCCTTACAAGAGACCCTGAAGGAAGCACTAAACATGGAAAGGAACAACCAGTACCAGCCATTGCAAAAACATGCCAAAATGTAAAGACCATCGAGGCTAGGAAGAAACTGCATCAACTAACGAGCAAAATAACCAGTTAATATCATAATGGCAGGATCAAGTTCACACATAACAATATTAACCTTAAATGTAAATGGACTAAATGCTCCAATTAAAAGACACAGACTGGCAAACTGGATAAAGAGTCAAGACCCATCAGTCTGCTGTATTCAGGAGACCCATCTCACATGCAGAGACATACATAGGCTCAAAATAAAGGGATGGAGGAAGATTTACCAAGCAAATGGAGAACAAAAAAAAGCAGGGGTTGCAATGCTTGTTTTTTCTTTGATTGTTTTGAATATGCTGTTCTATTGCCTTTTGGACATCAGCCATTAATTATATTACTATCTTCTTGTACTTAAGTTTTCTTTTGTTGGTATTAAGATTTATCCCAGATTCATTCTGTCACTCATTCACTTCTCTTGTCTCTCTGACTTTTAACAGTTTGACTATGTATATAGTGGATCACTTTATGGTTGTCCTACTTGGGCTTTGTTGAGCTCACATAGATTAGTTAGATTTGGGATGTTTTCAGCCATTATCTTTCCATATACTTTTTCAGTCCCTTGATTCTCTCCTCCCCTTCTAAAATGCCCATTTCACATATGTTGAAATGATTGATATTATTATTCTCTTCTCTCTGAAGCTCTATTTACTTTTTTCTCTGATTACCTTTATCTGTGCTCTAGTTTCTCTATTAAGATTTCCTGTTGTCTGACTCATTGTCATTGTGTTTTTCTTTGTGTGTTTAAACATAGGCTGCCTCATCCTAGCAACCCTACTATTCTAACCATGTGGGATAGGTCATGGTAGCAGCCATAAGCAAGAAAAATAAAGACTGTCATAGTTACTACTACCTAAAGTTCAGTAGTCATTAATGACTAAACACTTCCCAATATGTTGTTTGCCTGTAGTTGGTTTCAAGAGCCTACTTTCTGACCATTTTGTGTCATTTTATAGTTGTTGGTAGGGAGGATTGACCAACCTCTTTACTTCCTTTTCCAGATATCTCAGTCTTCTCATAAAGATTTTATTATGTTTTCTTCTAGAAGTTTTATAGTCGTAGTGTTTTTCTTTTAGATGTTTGAACCATTTTGTGTTAAATTTGTGTTTGCTTTAAGTTGAACTTCAAGTATTGTTTTTTATAATATGGATGGATATCCAGTTGTCCAGCACCATTTATTGAAAAGTCTACCTGTCGTCCCCAGTCACCTCCTATATCAAAAATCATTTTATGTAAGTCTTTTTGTAGACTCTTATT
This sequence comes from Macaca fascicularis, assembly GCF_037993035.2. Lineage (NCBI taxonomy): Eukaryota > Metazoa > Chordata > Mammalia > Primates > Cercopithecidae > Macaca > Macaca fascicularis. The sequence continues at coordinate 32,623,717 of NC_088381.1, read as the reverse complement.
TTCCATTGATTGCTGTGTCTGCCTTTATGACATCACTACACTACACTGTCTTGTTTACTGTGCTTTATAGAAAGTCTTGATATCAGATAATATGAATGGTTCAGATTTTTTTTGGCATTTCCATAACAATTCCAGAGTTACTTTGTCAATTTTTACTTTTAAAAAAAGTTGTATTTGGATTTTTATTGGGATTACATCGAATTTATAGATCAATTTGGGGACTATTGATGTCTTATTAACAAATTTTAATTCATGAGCTTAGTGTATCTCCATTTCAGTTGGTTCTTCTATAATATCTTTCAGTGTGTTTTGTTATTTTCTGTGTATAGGTTTTGTACACATTTTATTAAAACTAAAGTTTTTAGATGCTACTGAGTGTGGCATTTAAAAATTTCTGTTATCCATTGTTTTATTGCTAATAGTTATAGTTATCTTGTAACCTTCAAACTTGCTAAATTCACCTATTAAATCTAGTAGCTTTTATGTAGCCTTTAAGATTTTCTACCCACTCAATCATATTATCTACGAATACAAATAATTCTCATTTCTTCTTAATTTATATGCCAGTTTCTTTTTCTTACCTTATTGTACTGCTAGGACCTCTGGGAGATAGATGAATAGAAATGTGAGAATGAATTTCCTTGCCTTGTTCCTGATCTTAAGGAAAAAAACAGTGATTCATTCACCATATAATATGAAGTTAACGTTAGCTTGTTCATGGACACTCTTTCATCAGGTTAAACATGTTACTTTTTGTTTCTGTTTTTCTAAGAGGTTTTTTTTTTTTTTTTTTTTTTTTTTTCCCCAATCATAGTTACATGTGGATTCTTTCATTGGACCGAGTCTGGCTCTGTCACCAGGCTGGAGTGCAGTGGCGCTATCTCAGCTCACTGCAACCTCCGTCTCCCAGGTTCAAGCGATTCTCCTTCCTCAGCCTCCCAAGTAGCTGGGACTACAGGCGTGTGCCACCACGTCCAGCTAATTTTTGTATTTTTACTAGAGACAGGGTTTCACCATGTTGGCCAGGATGGTCTTGATCTCTTGACCTCATGGTCCCCCCCACCCTTGGCCTCCCAAAGTGCTTTGAGATGGAATTACAGGCGTGAGCAACCATGCCCAGCCACATGCAGATTTTTATCAAACAATTTTTCTGTACTTACTAATAGTTTCTGTTTCTATATTATCACATTTCCTATTCTTTTCCACTGAACTATCTAATCTGCTATAAATCCCATCCAACAAATTTTCTCTTCTAGATCTTATATTTTTTCAGTTCTAGAAATTCAACTTTTTGGTTTTTTGAGGCAGAGTTTCACTTTTGTTGACCAGGCTGGAGTGCAGTGGCACAATCTCAGCTCACTGTAACCTCCGCCTCTTGAGTTCAAGTGATTCTCCTGCCTCAGCCTCCCAAGTAGCAGGGATGACAGGCACTCGCCACTATGGCCGGCTAATTTTTGTATTTTTAGTAGAGACGGGGTTTCAGCATGTTGGCCAGGCTGGTCTTGGACTCGTGACCTCAGGTGATCCGCCCACCTCGGCCTCCTAAAGTGCTGGGATTACAGGTGTGAGCCTTCGCTCCTGGCCTGAAATTCCACTTTTTTTTTTGAAGTTCTTTTTTATATCCTCCATTTTATATCTGTCTTAGATACCTGTCCTAAATTCCTTGACTGCTAATTGTAGTATCTCTATCATTTGTTTCTCTGTCATTTTCTCTATCATCTTATCATTTTGTTTCTGTCTTAAATACCTGTCTTAAATTCCTTGATTGCTAATTGTATTATCTCTATCATTTTTGTGGTCCCTTTTTTTTCTTTTTCTTTTTTTTTTTTTTTTTTTTTTTTGAGATGGAGTTTCACTCTTGTTGCCCAGGCTGCAATGCATTTCATGACCTCAGCTCACTGCAACCTCTGCCACCTGGGTTCAAGCGATTCTCCTGCCTCAGCCTCCGGAGTAGCCTCCAGAGTAGCTGGGATTACAGGTACCCACCACCACACCTGGCTAATTTTTTATAGTTTTAGTAGAGATGGGGTTTCACCATGTTGGCCAGGCTGGTCTCGAACTCCTGACCTCAGGTGATCCACCCGCCTTGGCTTTCCAAACTGTTGGGATTACAGGTGTGAGCCACTGTGTCCTGCCTGTGGTCCATTTTATTTACTGATTTTCATTGCAATTATAGGTCATAATTTTCTGCTTCTTTGCATATCTAATAATTTTTAATTTAGTGGTGAACACTGATTTTTATGGTTTTTGAGCATTTGAGTTTTCTTGTCTTCCTTTAAAGTGTATTGAAGTTTGCCCTTCTTTTCCTTTAAAGTGTATTGAAGTTTGTTTCAGCAGAACTGGAACATGTGTCAGCCACCTGTAGATCCCTGGTAGCTCTTTGCCCAGTCTTTTGGAGTTTTTATCTACATATATACAGTTTCCAAATTCCAAATCTACATAGAGATTTGTGTAAATTTTGAAGCTGTTTATCTTTCTTCCATATGGTTCTTTGCCACCTCGAACACTAACCTCCTTCTCTTTAGCTCTGCAGTGCTGCCTCGCTTTGCTTAAGTTGCTCCTTTCTGCACCACAGTCAAGTCGTCTTCAGATAGAATTGTCTCATTTGGTTTTTTCTCTCTCAGGTGTAACAATCTATGCTTTTTGTTGTCCACTTTCTGAAAACACTTGTTTCCTATATTTTGTTCACGTTTTGCGATGGTGGCGCTGGGAGAGTTGCTGCAGTATCAGGTACTCCACTGTGGCCACATGCAGCAGTCTATTAACAGCTATTTTAAGGATTCAATAAAATATGTAGGCCCCTTTACACCCTCTGTTTCTTTAGTGATTTATTTTCCACTATTCTCCACTAAACCTGTTTCAGACTTCTTTAGCTCAGGCTACTAAACTCACCTTTTCTTTTCTTGCTGCCAGTAAATGATCTTGCCTTCTACTTCTCTGAGAAAATAGGAAGTCGCCTTGTGGTACTCCACCAAATTAATACTATTTCTTGTCCCTAACTTAATACTTGCTCAATTCTATACCAGTTCTTGTCTTCCTTCCCTTATCTCTCAACAGAAGAGTTGTCCTTCTGCCTGTCTGAATGCTGATCTCTCTCTGCCTACCCCCTAGGTCCCATCCATTCCTATCTCAGAATTCATGTCATGATTCATTCTCTTTCTCGTACTTCTTTATTTTTTTATTTTCTACTAGTCTATTTTCATGAATAAATGCTTAATTTTACCCCATCTTTAAAATAGAAATCCTTCCTGAAACCCACAACCTTTCTCTAGCTACCACTGTATCTTCTTCCTTTTGAAAGAAGAAAGTCAAAGTTTAGTCAAAGTGTTGATTGAACTTGGTCTCATGCCTCACCTTCCATGCAGTTTTGAACCCCAGTAACAAAAATCTTCTAATACCACTCCTCTGAAACTTTTATAAAGGATACCGTGACCCCTTTCTGCTGAATATCGTAGGTAATATCAGTCCCAAATGATAGCCCTTTTTCAGTTCATTCTGTTGACCATTTCCATACACACACTACCCCCTCGTCCTCCCAGTTTGGTACATTCCCGTTTTTAAAATTCCTTAAGATGCCTTACTATCCTGGTTTTCCTGTTACATTTTAGGCCATTCCTTCTCACACCCTTCAAGGGCGTCTGTTGCTTTGTATTTTGTCTGTATTTGTCCAAAATAATCTCATCTACTTTGATGGTTTCAATTAATCTCATCATGCCGATGACTCCTAATTATATGTCCCCATCCTAAGCTCTAGGCCCATATAATCCAACTCTATATCAGCTGATCAGTTTTACCTGAATGTCACATAGGTACTTCAAACTCAACTTTTCCAGAGCCAAACTCATATCATACCCCCAATTCTACTATCTGTATTAGTCTCCTATTGCTGCTATAACAAATTAACATATGTTTAGAGGCTGCATAAAATAACACAGAATGATTATTTTAGAGTTCTATGGGCCAGCAGTCTGACATGGGTCTCACGGGGATAAAACTAAGTTGTTATCAATGCCATGGGTTTTTTGTTTTGTTTTATTTTTTTCTGGAGATCCTAGGGAAGAATATGTTTCCTTGCCTTTTTTAGCTTCTAGTAGCTGCATCTTCAAAGCCATTAATGACTGCTTGAGCCTTTTTACATTGCATCACTCTGACAGGGCTCTTTTTTGTAGTCAAATCTCTTTCAGCCTCGCTCTTATCAGGATACCTGAGTATACCATTGATCCTACTCAGAGAAGCCAAGATAATCTCCCCATCTTAAGGTCCTTAATTTGGTCCTATGCCATGCAAATTTCCAGGGGTTCAAAGATAGGACATGAACATTTCTGGGGTCATTATTCTATCTATCATACTGTCTTAGTGAATGGTACTCATTCATCTAACCTAAAAATCTAGAAGTCAGTCTTGACTCTTCCTCAGCCTGCTTTACAACTAGTCAGTCACCAGTTCCTATCAGTTCTGACTCCTTGGTTGCTCTGTTTTTGTGTATTCCTACTGCTACTGAATTAATCCAGATCATAATTATTTGAGATACTGCAACTCTTTTTCTGCTTCTAGTCTGTCCACATTCGTTCTCCACACTATCATCATAGTCATCTTTATAAAAGTTCTGTTTATTTCACACCTTTGCTTAAAACCTTTCATTGGCTCCCCATTGCTCTGCCTTATGGCATAGAAGATTCTTCATACTCAGACATCACCTTTTTTGTCTAACCTCATCTTTCTCCACTCTCCTCACAGCCTGTCAGCAAGCTGTGGAGTAGAAGAGAATATTTACTCCCTCAATCTGTAAGAGCATTATCCATGGAACTTTCTTTGGTGGTAGAAATGTTTTATATTATATATGCAGTATTCAATATGGTAATCAGTAGCCATGTGTGGCTATTGAATACTTGAAATGTGGTTAGTGTGACTGAGGAATTGAACTTTTGTTTAATTTTAATGAATTTGGAGTTAAATAGCCACATGTGGCTAGTGTTAATGATTTGGAAACACAGATCTTGAACAGTGGTTCTCAACCAGAGGCAATATTTGCCCTCTATGCCCCTAGGGGACATTTGACAATATATGGAGACATTTTGGGTTTTCACACTTGGTGAGTTCTACCGGTATCAGATGGGTAGAGGCCAAGGATGCTGTTTCAGCATCCACCAAAACAGGATGTCGCCTACCCCATAACAGACTTATTAGCCCAAAATGTCAGAGTGCTGAGGGTTGAGAAACTCTAATCTAGACTGTTCCTTCTTTTTTTGTAATACATACTTATATTTTATGATTCGTCTTAGATATCAACCCCTCTGGAAAGCCTTCTGTGATTTCTCAGGTCTGAATTTTATGTTTTCTGTTCCATGATATCCTGTGCTTACCCTTATTTGTGTGATACAGTAACCTTTATGGTAGTTATAATTGGCATTTTTATTTGGTCTTGGCTTCTTGAGTGTAGGAACATATGCATTGGAATATACCCAGAGGCACATGAATGTGATCAATATTTGTTGAATGTACGAATGAGTATAAACTAATGAATCAATCGTTAAACATATTGCAGTTTAAAATAGGAGTGTTGCCACCTTAAAATTATACCTTTTAGAGAAAATACACTTATAAAATATTTGGGAATAGTTTTAGGAGTCACTCCTGGTTTGCCAGTAAATAAAGATAACTCGTTCCTTTAGAAGGGAAGAACTTTTTTTTTTCTGTTTCTGTCATTCTTCCCTTTGCTCCTGCTCTACTCAGTTTAGTATGCCCCTTCCTTCCATACTCACCTGTTAAGAGATGACCAATCCGATCCACCCCCACTCTCATCCCCAGAGTGCTTGTGGGGAACTAAAACTTTATTGCATAAATGCAGGAAGGATTTAAGCAAGTGAAGTGGGACAAATAGACTAGAAACTGAAAAAAAAAAGGAAAAAAAACCCACAACTGACTAGCAGTATAGCAGAGTGGCTCAGAGCTGAGCCTATAGAATGAAACAGAACTGAGTTTGAATTCTTGTCCTGCCATTCTTTTCTGAATTCCCATAATTCTAACCTAACTTAGATGGGGATAAAGAAGGATAATAGTACCTGTTCCACTGAGTTGTCATATATATTAAATGAGATAATTAGTATAAATATAGTGCATAGCACATAAGCACACACAGCAGCTTTAGTTGAAGGTGTTATATGTGTAAATTCATAATGTGGATCAAATTGACTTAATTTCCATAAATATATGTTTCTAAGTCTAAACATTAGTCAAGGATTACATTTTATGTTCATCATCACAGAACTTACTGTTTAAAAATAAATGCTCACCATATGGAATTACTGAGGGCAGAATATTGAAGTTCTTAAACATAGCGAGTGGAAGATGGAGAAAGTTTGGAATCACCTGGCTAAAGCCATCCAAGAAACTGGAAGGTGCTTACTGTAGAACACTTCATGCTCCCTCCCTCTTCAGGCCTTTGTAGGTACTACTAACTTAACCAGCAGTGCTCTTCTTGAGTTTCTTCACTTACCTAAGTTCTACTCCTTTTGTTGCACTAACTCAGAAGTTACCTTTTTCAGAAATCTTTATCTACTAGGGCTATGTGTTTATCTGCAGATAATAGAAAATCCTAACTGTAGAATGAAACAACTGGTGGCTTAAAGTAGTAAGAATTTGTGTCACCAAATAAGAAGTCCAAAGTTAGGCATTCAAGAGTATTGCAATAACTGCAATGCAACCAGAGTCCTAGTCTCTTTTTTATTTGCTATGTTATCTTTTGTTCTGTCACATCACTGATGGCCTACTCTACCACTATGCCTTTAGTCCAAAGACTAAGGCAGGAAAAAGTGAGGAAGGGCAAACGGGCTTTCTTATACGGAAGCCGTCTTTTTATTCAGGACACCTCCTTATATTCAGGAAAACCACTTTTGGAACTTCAACCTCCAGAGTAATGTCACATGGCTACCCCTACCTGCAAGGGGAACTAGGACGTATTTTGTTTTCTAATCTAAACCAGAGGAAGAAAAAGAATGTGGTGGTTAGCAACATATGTAGCATGAGACAACCTATTAGTCATGCTGTCCAGTGTTAAGGGCCCCAGCTTTCTTGTACTCTGTGTATATCCCTTTCAAAGCTATTACCATGTAGTATGCTATTGCCAGCTTCATTTGTTTTCTCCTCTAAAAATAAGTTTTGGAAGTAAGGACTGGGTCTTAGGTCTCTATATCCCTAGTACTTTAACACTGTCTTTTCATGGAAGACACTCAGTAAATATTTACTGGATGGTTATTTACAAACAGTGATTATCAAAAAGTAAGTAAATATGCACATAATATCCCCTAAACAAAGTTTCTTTTTTATTGTTATTGTTAGTATTTATTAATTACCATGTGGCAGACAAAGGCTTCACATGTTTTATCATTCAGTCGTCATAATTTGCCTGTGAGGTTAATGTGTCATCATCGTCATTTTACAGATGAAGAAACAGACTCAGACAAGTTTAAGTAATTTATCTAAGGATTTAAAACTTACTTATTGGTAGAGTTAGACATTTAATTCAGATAATCTGACTTCAGATCCCAGACTTTTAAAAACTATGCTATATCATTCTTTACAGATTTTCTCAAGAATGAGTTTATAATCAAGAAAATGTTCCTTACTTTTCCAAATAGAAAGTAATCTGAAATGAAAAATTAAAAACTGGCCTCGTCTTACTGAATTTTAGTAACCAATAATTGTAAATGCAATCTGTTTTTATAAGCAGGTTGTCTGAATGCCATTTTTAAAACTTACAGTGTGCTCATTAAAGTAAAATAGCTAAAATAATGTTAGATATTTAAGTTGATTCCAATTGTGAAGACAATATGAAATCTACTAGAAGTGAAAAATATGAAGTATCTTTTCTAGTTTTAAAGCTATGAAAAATTGTCTGTTTATCAGTAAAGACAAATGAAAATATTTGTAGTAGCATAAATATGAATAGAAATTTTAATGTTTTAATGTTTTTGCAGTGAAAATGTAATTTTTAACAATAACCAGCATATCTTAAACTAAATTTCTTACCTGAGTTGTAACACTTTTAGATGTATAATGTCATAATACACTTGTAAAACTGATCTAGTTACATTTTTTTTTTTTTTTTTTTTTGAGACAGAGTCTCGCTCTGTCTCCTGGGCTGGAGTGCAGTGGCCGGATCTCAGCTCACTGCAAGCTCCGCCTCCCGGGTTCACGCCATTCTCCGGCTTCAGCCTCCCGAGTAGCTGGGACTACAGGCGCCCACCACCTCGCCCGGCTAGTTTTTTGTATTTCTTAGTAGAGACGGGGTTTCACCATGTTAGCCAGGATGATCTCGATCTCCTGACCTCGTGATCCACCCGTCTCGGCCTCCCAAAGTGCTGGGATTACAGGCTTGAGCCACCGCGCCCGGCCTACATTTTTCATAGTTTAATAGTCAAGGTAACATTTTACCCTTGATATATCCGACACCCGAGCATTACTAGCTAAACCCAGCTGAGTGTAAAAGTTTCTCAGTCTGTATTACTGAGTCCCCTTATTTTACTTCAGTTATGTTAGACTACCTGAGAGGTACAGTAGGGACTAAAATGTAAGAGAAATAACCTTTTTTTTCCTTGAGACATCATCTCACTCTGTCACCCAGGCTGGCATGCAGTGCCATGATCATAGCTCACTGCAGCCTCAAATTCCTGGGCTCAATTCGAGTGATCCTTCTGCCTCAGCCTCCTGAGAAACTGGGACTATAGGTGCACGCCACCAAACCTGGCAAAAAAAGAATTTGTTTTTTGTATGGATGAGGTTTCATTATATTGCCAAGGCTGGTCTTGAATCAACTCCTAGCCTCAAGTGATCCTCCTGCCTCAGCTTCCCATGAGAAATAATTCTTAATATTTGGTGTACAAAAGGCGTAGTCTGCTGAGAATCAACCAAAGAAGGATGGGAAATAGTAGTCCAGTATTTCCCAAAATAATGCTCCTTGGAGTAGCAATTTCTTAAACTAGGAATATGTTATGCAAAAGGTTCCATAACCAGGTATGGTAGCTGTTGCCCCAGCTACTCAGGCTGGGAGGATTGCTTGAGGTCAGGAGTTCCAGACTGCAGGAGCTACAATTGTGTTGCCACAGTACAGTCTGGGTGACAGAGCAAGACCCCATCTCTTTAAACCAAAAAAAAGGTTCCATAGTCAAGTATGTTTATGAACTCAATTAAAAGATGTCTTAAATGCTGTATCAGCTGCTACATGTCATCAACCTTATGTGTGCAGTATGTTCCAAAAATTTTTCCCTCTGAATTCCTCTTCACCCTTTTCCTCATACAACTTCTCATGAAACTGGTGTTAGGAAACACAATATTTATGAAATAGTAAGGTCTATAGGGCAAGTTTCTAGAGTAGAAAGAGAAATTACTTTTTACATATTATTCATAAATAACAGGATGTTGAGAACTTCCTGTTTATATTACTGCCTTCAGGTGTGTATACCAACAGGAAGCAATCTCCCAACTAATTCTAATGTTTGGGTCCCCTAAATTGACTAGTTTTGCTTTGGAGTTATTAGAAAAAATAAAGGTTAAGAGGGCTCTATATTTTGGTTCCCTTTAGCAAGGCTAATGTAAAATTAAATAACATTTAGCTTGCCAGGAACTCAGCTGAAAACAAGAGAAAAATATTTCTATCTCATGGATTCAGTAATTCAACAGCAATCCTAGTAAGATTTTAGAAGTAAGAGTGGACAACCTGGGCTGGTTGCCGTGGCTCATGCCTATAATCCCAACACTTTCCGAGGCAGGAGGATTACTTGCGCCCAGGAATTTGAGACTAGCTTGAGCAATATAGGGAGATCTCATCTCTACAAAAAATAAAAAATCAGCTGGGCATGATGCCATCAACATGTATTCTCAGGTACTTGGGAGGCTGAGGGATTATCTCTTGAGCCCAGGAGGTCAAAGGCTGCATTGAGCCATGAACGTGCCACTGCACTCCAGCCTGGGTTACAGAGCAAGACCCTGTCTCCAAAAAAAAAAAAAGAAAAAAACCGGTAGACAACCTTTGCTTACTTTTTCCCTATCACCTGGCTGCAGAGATCAAAGGCTTAAAACCAGGAATAAAACAGGTTGAGTATTTCAAGTTCATTTAAGTCTGTATTATATACCTTCCAGGAAGAGTGTACCGTCTTATTTTCTAGGGCTGTCTAACGGGCCAGTGTTCTAAGAAAGCATTTTTATGTCTTGCCAGCTATTTCTAGGTTTAAAAAATGCAGTTAGCCTATATTTTTGGTGACTTAACATACCCTAATAAAGCATCTGCTTTACTGAGCGTGCTATGCTCAGCACCTAGAAGGCCAAGTAAACTCACCTGGTCAGAAGTGGAACATGTCTAATGAGTTCCTTGTCGTCGGTAAGTATATGGCTTTCTGAGTTAAGTCAGCTCTACTAGGGTAGGGTTTATTCATGAGAACTGATAAAAGGAGGATTTTCTAGGACTATCCTTAGGAGAGAAAATTTGAAAAATGATGTGGGGTTACCAGAATACCTGTTGCTTCTGGAGGGTTAAGGGTATTGTCACTTTCTGAAACTAGGTAACAGATGCCATCATTCAGATAGTTGTGTAGTGAGTCAGGTTCCTTCCAGGGGAGAAGTCTTAGTGATATCCTTTTGCAAGGGAATATAGTAAAAAACTTGTAGTTGGTATATTTTAAGTTTTAAACACTGATTAAGGCCGGGCGCGGTGGCTCAAGCCTGTAATCCCAGCACTTTGGGAGGCCGAGATGGGCGGATCACGAGGTCAGGAGATCGAGACCATGCTGGCTAACACAGTGAAACCCCGTCTCTACTAAAAAATACAAAAAATTAGCCGGGCGAGGTGGCGGGCGCCTGTGGTCCCAGCTACTCGGGAGGCTGAGGCGGGAGAATGGCGTGAACCCAGGAGGCGGAGCTTGCAGTGAGCTGAGATCCGGCCACTGCACTCCAGCCTGGGCGACAGAGCGAGACTCCGTCTCAAAAAAAAAAAAATAAATAAATAAATAAAATAAAAATAAACACTGATTATATAATCCTTTAAAACAGGGGTCCCCCAGGTACTGGTTCGTGGCCTGTTAGGAACCAGGCCACACAGCAGTAAGTGAGCAGCGGGCGAGCAAGCATTACTGCCTGAGCTCCGCCTCCTGTCAGATTAGCAGCGGTATTAGATTCTCATAGGAGCACAAACCCTATTGTGACCTAAGCATGCGAGGGATCTAGGTTATACGTGCCTTATGATAATCTAACTAATGCCTAATGGTCTAAGATGGAACAGTTTCATCCCAAAACCATCCCCGTAATCCCCACCCCATCCATGGAAAAATTGTCTTCCCTGAAACTGGTCCCCGGTACCAAAAAGGTTGGGGACCATTGCTTTAAAAGACTTTTCCTCTCTGCCTTCCAACTCTACTGGCACAGTGTTTATACTCCTGAGGCAAATGATCAAAATCAACAGCCTAAGCTGTGTTCTCTAAAAACTGTCCTACTTTAGTGAGCAGCAAAGCCTATTATGAGATAAACCTTAAGAACCAACTTTCTGGGCACACTTGAGTTGTCCATTACAAAAATCTAAAACCTAAAAAAGAAAAAAAAAAAATCACGGCAGAGGTACTAACTACCCCATGTGAAAAATCCAATTTTAGCATAGTTAAAATCAGGCAAAGGAAGGCAGTGCAAGCAGTCTGTTGGTAGGAAGTCTGTTCATGTATCATAGTTATCTTTGTGGAATTTCAGTAGTACCTGAGTTCTCACCAGGATCCTATTATTTCCCTGGGTATAACCTTCCTAGTCTCATCTACATCTTGGCTTAATGGAATCTTACTGGTATGGCTTGCTTCATATCTAAGTACTGTGTGTTTCACAGATCTTGGATTTTAAAACATGTGATTGCTCAGATACAGGCTGGATGGTAATAACCAATAGGTGTGGTCCAGCAAATCAAGCATCTGGTGCTTACAGCCCTGGAAGGAAGCAGCTACTGACCATGTAGATGGACCAGAAGGGCTAAACTTGAGACCCACAGCTGGATCTGTTCCACAAAATTGTTTTGTTTGGCCCACACTGATGTTTTAAAAATTTTGGATTGGTTGCCGTATTTTAGAATGAGGAAAGTTCACAGAAAAACTTAGGTGTTTGTTTTCTGTTTTCTCTTGAAAACAGGACACTGAGCCCTTGTTTCCACATGACAGCAGTTGAACCTAAGTAGTGGTTATTCTTTTTAAACATGACATACACTCTTTAGTCCTCTCAGTCCCCACCATGCTTTCACCTCCTCAGATTTTTCTTACCTATGTTCTACTGTACTCATGTGCATTACCTGCCTGGCGTTTGAGTTTGTGGCTTTTGTGTTAGATTATTTGGGGGCAAGGTTATTATAAGAGCTATTCTTTGCAGGGTTGGGGACCCATAGTAGTACATATGAGGATAAATAATGGGAAGAAAGCCTCTGTTTTTGTTTCTTAGTAATACGGAGTCTTTACTGTCAGTTCCTGCTTTAGTTGGCCATTACAACATCCAGCCAATAGAAAGCAAAAATAGTATATAACAAAGAATAATGATAACTATTTTGAGTGTCTGCTATAGATCAGCCACTGTGTAAAACATGTTGCCTTCTCACTTTCCTGTGACACTATCCTTGATGACTGTATTGTAGATTGTGGTTTAACATACCCTCCCAACACTTTTTCTTCATAGCATTTATCATCATCATGTAACATATGTTTTACTTTTAAATGTTATTGTCTGTCTTCCTGTTACTAAAATATAAGATAGTGCCTAGAGCATAGTAGGCACTTGATGCTAGATGAATATATAAATGAATAATCTTGTTTAATTTTTAAACTTTCCAAGTCTGTCCCATGGTTTAGTGTTTTAAATCAGAAGCCAGTTTTCTTCATGTACTTGCCGCTAAAGTGTTCCTGAGAAACAGACCTACTATTAGAATGGGGCCTTCTAAGAGAGAGGACACACTCCCAGCAATAAATTTGAGTAGTTCACTCCAGCAGTAATTCTTAACAATTACTTTCCTGCCCTCCAGAGATATATGCTGCATCTGTGAGGGGTTATGGGTGTGGAGTACGCCATTCCAAAAAATTATCTTCTTCCCTTTACAGGAGAAAGCATGCTTTCTCACCTCAAATCCTTGCTTTAATGAATGCTAAATGGTGACCAAGGTCAACTCACCGACCCAGACTTGATCGAAACTAAAAATTTTGTTTGCAATATCTAATTAAAATATATCAAATAAATAAATAACAAAAATTAACCTATTATGGCTCGAAAAAAGCTCATGGGTAGAAGATCAGATTTATTTTGTTATACAGCACTGGAGTTACTGTTGGTAAGATTTATCTCAGAATCTTATTTTTTCTTTCTGTTCACTTAGTGGAGAAGAAATAGGTAGTTTTCAAAATGAAGAGCATGTCTGTGCAGAATTTACTTGAGTGGGAAAATGTGGCAGTTGGGCCAGATTTAAATAGCTTGTTTGGTTTTGTTTAGTATCACAAAAAGAAATGGTTTATGTAAGGCCATGCCATGTAAAGGATTTTGAACCTTTTACTCTTTCCTTTTTTTACATTAAACACTTGAGTTATTTTACCCTCCTTTAGTATGTGAGAAAAACATAGTTAATGTTTTTGTTTTTCTTTTTTTTTATTTTTTATTTTTTTTATTTTATTTTTTTTTTTTTGAGACGGAGTCTCGCTCTGTCGCCCAGGCTGGAGTGCAGTGGCGCAATCTGGGCTCACTGCAAGCTCCGCCTCCCGGGTTCACGCCATTCTCCTGCCTCAGCCTCCCGAGTAGCTGGGACTACAGGCGCCCGCCCCTGCGCCCGGCTAATTTTTTCTATTTTTAGTAGAGACGGGGTTTCACCATGGTCTCGATCTCCTGACCTTGTGATCCGCCCACCTCGGCCTCCCAAAGTGCTGGGATTACAGGCGTGAGCCACCACGCCCGGCCTGTTTTTGTTTTTCTCTCCAGTGGAGTCCAGTGGACTAAATTGCCACTGAGGCACAAAAAAATGAGTTCTGGTAACTTTTGTGTTTCATAATTATGAACAGTGCTCTAACCATTGTCAGCTAGCTTTCAAATTTATTACATTGTCTCAAGAATAGGAAAAAATATGATGATAATTTCTCATCATTACCTGAAAGAAACGCAATTTTCCTTAATATGTTAGTATTCAAAGAATGACATAATACACAAAAGTTGCTATGATGGAAACAAATGAATTCTTATAGTATTCTAATTTTTCTATCTTTGCATTTTAAGTCATTTCAAACTTGCAGAAAAGTAAACTCTAGGGGAGAAAAGAAGGAAAGGTTACTAGGAACAGAGAACACAGGCACTAAAGAATTGACTTTTCCTGTCAATGGCCTACCTCTTTGTTAAGGCTGTAGCTTTGTAATCTTGAAGAATCCAGTAGAAGTTCAGTTTTTTGAAAGCATCGTGGCAGCTGGACTGTCAAGTACCATCATTTTTTTACATGCTGAAAAAAGTTAAAAACACAGTGACTAGAAAGATCTAAACCTTATCCTTCTTGCTGATACCTCCACCCATCCCCACCTGCTAGTAGAACCGTGGGATCTTTTCAAATAGCACACAGAAACATTGGTAATAACCTTGCCTTCTCCTGAGTGATTCAGAGTGAATTTAGGGGAATGTTACATGATGATCCTGTGATGGTCAGTTTTTGTAAAATTTAACAATGGGAAGAAGTGTTCTTAAGGTGGCTCTCATTTAAATTCTATTTCAAGGGGACTCAAATCTTTTGGCTTTGGTACCCTTTGGCTGTTTGAACCCTGGTTCCTACTATGAGTGTTTTAGCAGTATGCCCTTGTCTAAGCATTTCATTTGTTTCTTACTTTGGCACTTATGTAGCCAAAGATACTATGATACTATGGTACTTTCTACCGTGTCATTCATTATCTCAGTTTCAGAGATTCAGCTTCCTTTTTTACTATTAAGTTCTAAAAAATTCCTTGTGGTTGTGTTTCTTTCCTGGATTTATCTTTTGATTTATCATCAATTTATGAGCTCAGTTTCTTAAAAGTATTAAACAGGCAAATATAAATAGCTAAGAAAACCAAAATATATTTTAAAGCACATTCATAAAAATTACCAGTTTAGATACAATGAATGTCCCTACTTTTTTCTGTTATAATGTAATGTAATCAGTTCTTAATTTTATGTGCAGAAACTTCTCAATATTAAGCACAGAATCTACTTAGTAATATCTTACATGTCTATCTTGGAGTAAGAATTTGTCAGTGCCAATGTTGCAGCCCCTTGGGGCTTCTTAATATTGGAATTTCTCCAGGCTTGATTACAGTTGAGGGAAGTTGAAAGGAAATTTTTTTATTGTTTAGCTTGTTTTTAGATGGCAGTAAATTCTCTAGGTCATCCAACAGGATTAGGGAGACAAGCATTGTGAGAAACAAGTTTTGGGTTTTGCTGACATTTGCTTGTCAGCATTGCATCACTTTTCCTTAACTGTTCTCTAAGTACCGATGTCTTTCAAATTGACTCAGATCATATTCCTTATCTTTGAGCAGAATATTTTGAACAGAAAATTAAGCCATTTTCATTTATATACCCAATTCAGTAGGTTTATAAATAAAAGGGCAAATCCTCACAATAATACAAGTACAGTAAAAATTACTCTCCCCATTTGATTTATATTTTCTAGAACTGAGAATAGAAAAACAATTTCCTCTTACACTGTTTATAGTAGGTAGCCCTTGAAAGAAAATCACTTATCCCTACCACCCCCAGTGGTCCTCATAACAAGTTAGGAACCTGAAAATTGCTGAAAACTGAGAATTCTAAGCAACAAGCATGGCAAATAGAGTCCTCATACCTGATCTTTTTCTCTATCTTCCTTACTCAATCCTGTGGAAGAACTGCTGAGGCCTGAGAAAATATAATATCTGGTATGTTGATTGTTTCCACAAATTTAAAGAGGCTACAGGATAAGCTTTATACTTTCTCCCTTTTGATCCTTCTGTCAGTGATGCTGGTGAAGAAGAGTCCTTTTTAGAAACTGTTCCTGAATCAGTGTCGCCTGAGGGGGGAAAAATTAGAATTTTTTTTTTTTTTGGAATTTTGTTTTTGAAGCTTAAAAAAATCAAGGGCAGACAAATTCAAGCATAATTATTAGTGTATTTATGTTCCCTTCATATATGGTAACTCAACTAAAGAAAGAGTTAAACTTGATTATTTAGGTTTCTGGAATTTAAGCTGACTATTCCAAATACAAAGTTAAATTAAAACATAAAAAAAACAAACCAAAAAACTTTTTACTGTTACCAGTCTGAAAAGAAAAGTTTCATGGACTGATTATGGACATGATACCCTGATTGGTCATCTTCCACCAGAACTCAGTTATTGTCAAACTGGCCAGTATTTTGGAAGGTGTTTATAAGTCTCAACAAGCATTTCTGCTAATTCTGGAAAAAATGATCCTCAGATACAATTTCACCATCAAAGATTTGCATGAAAGCTCCTCAGTGAAGTACTAATTGTTATGCTCTTTATAAGCATCAGCCCTTCCCCAGTTTTTTAACCTTGCTTAAAAAAACAAGACCGAACAGAGTAACACGAGAGGGAACATTGTCGTTACAGGAAACAAATCAGTACAGATTTCAAACAAGGGAAATCACTATTTATTAACATTTGTAAAGTTGTGGCTTAAACCTGATGCTTCACTTTTTCACAGTGGTCCCTAAAAACAGGAGCAGATCTCTCCATTTAGACTACTTTTAAACTGAATACTATGCCAATAAATAATGAAAACATAGTTCCTTACCATCTGCTTAAAGGTCTTTAAGTTCTGGTAATAAGACATTCAAAACTCACTCTGGTTCTCTGCAGTCCATCTGGTATGTATTGACAGTTCAGAAACAGATGTCCTGAGCAAACAGGAACACCAAAAAATTAGTATTTGCAATATAGAATATTGTTTCAGGAATTTATTTATCATAGAAGAGAAATGAAAAGTTACCCATTTTGTTCCCAGCCAAACCTGGGAAAAGTTATTTCTGATCTATTCTGCTTAGATTGATTATTGATTTCTCTCTAGTAGCACAACTGTTGTCAGAAATACTTACTAACTTCAATTCTGTGTCAGTAGCTCAGGAAAAAATAGTTTCTGCCCTTTTCTGCACTCACCCTAAGGAAAGCCAGTACTTGTGTAACATAATCTTCAATGATGAGTGACCAAGTCTGATGGTCACATATAAAATCTGAAGGACCCTTGTTCTTGTGGTATTCCAACCAAGTTAGTGGAGATTACCAGGCTAAATAAGTCCTGAATTTCTTAAAGATGCCTTACCTACTCCCAAGTTCATTGAAGCCTTATTCACAATACCTAAGATACGGAAGCAACCTACGTGTCCATCATCAGATGAATGGATAAAGAAAATGTAATTATATATACACAGTGAAGTAGTATTCAGCCTTAAAGCGGGGGAACTTCTGTTATTCACAACAACATGGACTAACCTGGAAGGCATTATGCTAAGTGAAATAAGCCAGGCACAGAAAGACAAATACTGCATGATCTCACTTATATATGGAATCTAGAAAGGTTGAACTCATATATGTAGAGAATAAAATGATGGTTACCAGAGACTGGGTGGTGGCGGGGAGGGATATGGGAAGGGGAGATATTGATCAAAGGGTAAACAGTTTCTGTTAGAAAGAATAAGCTTTAGTGTCCAACAGAACGATGTCTATTATAACAATAATGCATTGTATATTTCAGAATTGTGAAAATAGTTGTTTTTTGGGTTTCGGGGGTGGGTTGTTTTGTTTTGTTGATACAGAGTCTCGTTCTGTTGCCCAGGCTGTAGTGGCACAATCCTGGCTCACTGCAGCTTTGACCTTCCTGGGCTCAAACAATTCTCCCACTTCAGCCTCCCAAGTAGCTGAGACAACAGGTATGCACCACCACACCAGCTAATTTTTGTATTTTTTGTAAAGATGGAATTTTGCCATGTTGCCCAGGGTATAAGAGTAGATTTTAAATGTTTTAGCTACATAAAAAATATGTGAGGTGACGGATTTATTAATTAGCCTGATTTAATTATTCCACATTGTAAATATATAGCAAGACATCACATTGAACTCCATAAATATTTACCATTAATATTTAACAATTAAAATTTAAAGGGCCAGGTGTGGTGGCTCATGCATGTAATCACAGCACTTTGGGAGGCTGAGGCGGGAGAATCACTTGAACTCAGGAGTTTGAGGCTGCAGTGATCTGTGATTGCACCACTGCACTCCAGCCTGGGCAATAGAGTGAGACCCTATCTCTTTAAAAAAAAATTTTTTTTTTACTTTAATGTTTTAAATGCCTTACTTTTTCACATTGAAGTTTCTATACTTGTTGATGGAATTTGAATTGTAAACTCTTCTGCCAAAGATCTGATTTTAAGCAATTACGTATTTTTAAAATAGTAACATTTACGTAACAATACCTAAGTTTTATATCACAAAAATTATGAGCATTTTGTCGCTGTGTTTTATATTTTGAAACTGATACTAAGCTTAAAAAGCTTGCTAATATTACAAAGCTAATGAGTGGCAAATCTGGAACTCAGATCTGGGTCTTCTAATTCTATATCCTATACCTTACCCCACTATAGCTTACTGCTTGATATAGATATCAATTTCAAGTAACAGCTGCTTCATTCATCTATTATAGCTTACTGCTTGATATAGATATCAATTTCAAGTAACAGCTGCTTCATTCATCTATTTTATATATATGTCATATCCTTATTATAGATCTTATGTAATCTGGGTTATTCTTTATTATTAATTTATCAGTAGGAGACTTATTAACCTCAGATTTATAAAAGCTTCATCAAAGCTACTTTTATTACTCTGCTAATCAGTTACTGGGTGATATTTTCATATGAAAAGTCTCTATGACATAAGTTCTAGAAGAGTCAGTTAATCATACATTTTGCTATATGACAATCTTAAGGATAAATTGTTAGGTTTTTTCAAGGCCGGGTGCGGTGGCTTACGCCTGTAATCCCAGCACTTTGGGAAGCCAAGGCGGGCAGATCATGAGGCCAGGAGTTTGAGATCAGCCTGACCAACATGGTGAAACCCCGTCTCTACTAAAACTACAAAAATTAGCTGGGCGTGGTGGCATGCACCTGTAATCCCAGCTACTCAGGAGGCTGAGGCAGGAGAATGCTTGAACCTGGGAGGCAGAGGTTGCAGTGAGCCAAGATTGTGCCACTGCACTCCAGCCTGGGCAAGAGAGCAAGACTCTGTCTCAAAAAAAAAAAAAAAAAAAAAAAAGGTTTTTTCCTAAATTAAATACGAACTCAGAGAAAGACATTTTCATATGCTAAACATAAAAATGGCATTCTTTTTCACCTGTAATAAAGAATCCCATGATACAGATGTAGCATGAAAAATCAGTAGAGAAAGTGTGAAATACTCAGTAAGTGCTACTCGGACAATTTTTAGTTAGGTCCCTACTTTATATCTTACAGAAAAATAAATTCCAGAAGAATTAAAGGCCCACACATGAAAAACAAAATTTTTAAACTTTAAAAAGAAAATATAGGATACTATCTTTATGACACTGAAATAGGGGAAAATTTCAAAAACAAAAGACCAAAAGCTCAAATTATGACTGAAAAGATTGATATATTTGACTGCCTGGAAATGACAAATGTCGACATCACAAGACTTCAAAAACAAAATGAATAGACAGGTTACAACTAGGAGAAGATATTAGCAGCACTTTAAACCAGTAGAGAATTAGTATCCAGACTGCCTGATAAATATCCCCATATTTAGATGAGCAAAAGAAATGAATGGGCAGTTCCTTGAACAGTGTGGTTCTCCAAGTGTAATCCTTTGACCAGCATTAGCAGCATCACCTAGGAGCTTGTTAGAAGTCCAGATGCTCAGGTCCCCACTTCAGACCTACAGATTCAGAAACTCTGGAGTGGGGCCATGCAGTCTTTGTTTTAACAAGCTCACTACGTAATTCTGGTGCATATTAAAATTTTAGAGCTACTCTGTTAAACTCAAATGATAAATAATATGAAAAGATTCGGTCTCATCATCAATCAGAGAAGTATAAAACAATGAGATACCTTTTCATACCCATAAGATTAGCTAAACTTTAAAACTTAAGTTTTAACAAGAATGCGGAGAAACAAATTATAGTATTGCTATTAGGAACATAAATTTGTATAAGTTTTAGAGAGCAATTTGAAAATACCCAGTAAGGTTGACTATGTACATTCTTTGTTACCAGATACTTGTACTTTTAGGTTACATCCCTTAGGAAAAAACTCACACAAGGCCACAAGAGTCACAAATAAAGGATTTCCATTACAGCACCATTTGAAATAGTGAAACTTTGCTATAACGTATTGTCTTATCAGTAGAGATATGAACAAACTGTGGTTTTGTTTCATAGAATACTATTTCTATATGCTGTTAAATAGTTAAGTCCAAGATCAGAAGCAAACATGGCAAAAGGTTAGCATCTTGTAAATGTGGCTATTGATGCATGCGTGCGCACATTCTCTACTATGTTTGAAATACTTTGTAGTTTTAATTTTTAAAAATTAAATGAGATATTAAAATATTAAGAGGGTTTCCATTTGGCTCAGTCTTATCTTTCAGGATTCTGCCTCAAAGGTGGATAGAGTTTGAGCAAACCAGAATCATTATAGTTGAGGGTCATGACCAGACACTGGAAAACATTTTTTTAAAACAATCAGTAAATGCAGATTCATTGAAGATAAGCTACATGCTTTCCTGAGTAAATGCTGTGACCCAGAGTAGAGGAACAGACTGGCATATTGCAGGATCGTGTGTAGTAAACTTATTAGAGCTGACTTTTTAACCAGTTTTTTGATTTTTTTTAAAGTAAAAGTTAACTGGAAGAGAGCATGAAGGTTCTATATTCTAAACTGGTGCTTATAAACTGTTTTTTAGCCCATACCCCATTCTGATAAATGTAATTATATTCTTGGTTAATATCATTTGAAATTCAAAATAAGTTAAGTATTCTGTTCTAAAAAATGAATGAATGAAAGCCTTTTTGATTATGGGGAGGAGACTTTTTCTTGTTTCCACATTTTTTTAATATACTTTAAGTTCTGGGTTACATGTACAGAATGTGCAGTTTTATTACATATGCAGTTTTGTTACATAGGTATGCATGTGCCCTGGTGCTTTGCTGTACCTATCAACCCGTCACCTGCATTAGGTATTTCTCTTAATGTTATCCCTCCCCTAACACCCCACCCGCCAACAGGCCCCAGTGTGTGATGTTCCCCTCCCTGTGTCCATGTGTTCTTATTGTTCAACTCCCACTTATGAGTGAGAACATGCGGTGTTTGGTTTTCTGATCCTGTGATAGTTTGCTGAGAATGATGGTTTCCAGCTTCATCCATGTCCCTGCAAAGGACATGAACTCCTCCTTTTTTATGGCTGCATAGTATTCCATGGTGTATATGTGCCACATTTTCTTAATCCAGTCTATCATTGATGAACATTTGGGTTAGTTCCAAGTCTTTGCTATTGTGAATAGTGCCACAAGAAACATGCATGTGCATGTGTCTTTATTGTAGAATGATTTATAATCCTTTGGGTATATGCCCAGTAATGGGATTGCTGGATCAAATGGTCTTTCTAGTTCTAGATTCTTAGGATCGCAATACTGTCTTCTGCAATGGTTGAACTCATTTACACTCCCACAAACACTGTAAAAGTGTTCCTATTTTTCCACAACCCCTCCAGCATCTGTTGTTTCCTGACTTTTTAATGATCACCATTCTAACTGCTGTGAGATGGTATCTTATTGTAGTTTTCATTTGCATTTCTCTAACGACCAGTAATGATGAGCATTTTTTCATATGTCTTGTGGCTGCATAAATGTCTTCTTTTGAGAAGTGTCTGTTCATACCCTTTGTCCATTTTTTGATGGGGTTGTTTTTTTTCTTGTAAATTTGTTTAAGTTCTTTGTAGATTCTGGGTATTAGCCCTTTGTCAGATGGATAGATTGCAAAAATCTTCTCCCATTCTATAGGTGGCCTGTTCACCCTGATGATAGTTGCTTTTGCTGTGCAGAAGCTCTTTAGTTTAATTAGGTCTCATTTGTCAATTTTGGCTTTTGTTGCCATTGGTTTTGGTGTTTTAGACATGAAGTCTTTGCCCACGCCTGTGTCCTGAATGCTATTGCCCAGGGTTTCTTCTAGGATTTTTATGGTCCTAGGTCTTACGTTTAAGTCTTTGATCCATCTTGAGTTGATTTTTGTAAAAGGTGTAAGGAAGGGGTCCAGTTGCACTTTTCTGCATATGGCTAGGCAGTTTTCCCAGCACCATTTATTAAATAGGGAATCTTTTCCCCATTGCTTGTGTGTGTCAGGTTTGTCAAATATCAGATGATTGTAGCTGTGTGGTGTTATTTCTGAGGCCTCTGTTCTGTTCCTTTGGTCTGTATATTTGTTTCGGTACAAGTAACACGCTGTTTTGGTTACTGTAGCCTTGTAGTATAGTTTGAAGTCAGGTAGCATGATGCCTCCAGCTTTGTTCTTCTTGCCCAGGATTGTCTTGGCTATGTGGGCTCTTTTTTGGTTCCATATATAGTTTCAAGTAGTTTTTTCCATTCTGTGAAGAAAGTCAGTGGTAGCTTGATGGATATAACATTGAATCTATAAAATACTTTGGGCAGTATAGCCATTTTCACGATATTGATTCTTCCTATCCATGAGCATGGAATGTTTTTCCGTTTGTTCGTGTCCTCTCTTACTTCCTTGAGCAGTGGTTTGTAGTTCTCCTTGAAGAAATCCTTCACATGCCTTGTAAGTTGTATTCCTAGGTATTTTATTCTCTTAGTAGCGATTATGAATGGGAGTTCACTCATGATTTGGCTCTCTGTTATTGTTGTACACAAATGCTTGTGATTTTTGCACACTGCTTTTGTATCCTGAGACTTTGCTGAAGTTGCTTATCAGCTTAAGGAGATTTTGGACTGAGATGATGGGGTTTTCTAAATATACAGTCATGTCATCTGCAAACAGGGACAATTTGACTTCCTCTCTTCCTATTTATATACCCTTTAGTGCTTTTCCTTGCCTGATTGCCCTGGCCAGAACTTCCAATACTGTTGAATAGGAATGGTGAGAGAGGGCATCCTTGTGCCAGTTTTCAAAGGGAATGCTTCCAGTTTTTGCTCATTCAGTATGATATTGGCTTTGGGTTTGTCATAAATAGCTCTTATTATTTTGAGATATGTTTCATCAATACCTAGTTTATTGAGAGTTTTTAGCATGAAGGGGTGAATTTTATCGAAGGCCTTTTCTGCATCTATTGAGATAATCATGTTGTTTTGGTCATTGGTTCTGTTTATGTGGATTGGGTTTATGTGGATGGATTATGTTTATTGATTTATGTGGATGGATTACGTTTATTGTTTAGGCGGATTGATGTGGATGGATTATGTATATTGATTTGTGTATAGTGAACAAGCCTTGCATCCCAGGGATGAAGCCAACTTGATCATGGTGGATAAGCTTTTTGATGCGCTGCTGGATTCGGTTTGCCTGTATTTTATTAAGGATGTTCATCAGGGATATTGGCCTGAAATTTTCTTTTTTCTTTGTGTCTCTGCCAGGTTTTGGTATCAGGATGATGCTAGCCTCATAAAATGAGTTAGGGAGGATTCCCTCTTTTTCTGTTGTTTGGAATAGTTTCAGAAGGAATGGTACCAGCTCCTCTTTGTACCTCTGGTAGAATTCAGCTGTGAATCTGTCTGGCCCTGGACTTGTTTTGATTGGTAGGCTATTACTGCCTCAATTTCAGAGCTTGTTATTGGTCTATTCAGGGATTCAACTTCTTTATGGCTTAGACTTGGGAGGGTGTATATGTCCAGGAGTTTATCCATTTCTTCTAGATTTTCTAGTTTATTTGCATACAGGTGTTTATAGTATTCTCTGATGGTAGTTTGTATTTCTGTGGGGTCAGTGGTGATATCCCCTGTATCATTTTTTAGTGTGTGTATTTGATTCTTCTCTCTTTTCTTCTTTATTAGTCTGGCTAGTGGTGTATTTTGTTGATTTTTTTTTCAAAAACCAGCTCCTGGATTCATTGATTTTTTTTTTTTTTTTGAAGGGTTTTTCATGTCTCCATCTCCTTCAGTTCTGCTCTGATCTTAGTTATTTCCTGTCTTCTGCTAGTTTTTGAATTTGTTTGCCCTTGCTTATCTAGTTCTTTTAATTTTAATGTTAGGGTGTCAATTTTAGATCTTTCCTGTTTTCTCTTGTGGGCATTTAGTGCTATGAATTTCCCGCTTTAAATGTGTCCCAGAGATTCTGGTACGTTGTGTCTCGTTCTCATTGGTTTCAAAGAACATCTTTATTTCTGCCTTCCTTTTGTTATTTACCCAGTAGTCCATTCAGGAGCAGGTTGTTCAGTTTCCATGTATTTGTGTGGATTGGGGTGAGTTTCTTAACCCTGAGTTGTACTTTGATTGCACTGTGGTCTGGGAGACTGTATGTTATGATTTCCCATTTGCATTTGCTGAGGAGTGTTTTACTTCCAATTATGTGATCATTTTAGAATAAGCACGATGAAGTGCTGAGAAGAATGTATATTCTGTTGATTTGGGGTGGAGAGTTCTGTAGAGGTCTATTACATCTGCTTGGTCCAGAGCTGAGTTCAAGTCCTGAATATCCTTGTTAATTTTCTGTGTCATTGATCTGTCTGATATTGACAGTGGGGTGTTAAAGTCTCCTATTATTATTGTGTGGCAGTCTAAGTCTCTTTATAGGTCTCTGAGAACTTGCTCTATGAATCTGGGTGCTCCTGTATTGGATGCATATATATTTAGGATAGTTAGCTCTTCTTGCTGCATTGTTCCCTTTACCATTATGTAATACCCTTCTTTGTCTCTTTTGATCTTTGTTGGTTAAAGTCTGTTTTATCAGAGACCAGCATTGCAACCCCTGCTTTTTTTTGCTTTCCATTTGCTTGGTAGATCTTCGTCCATCCCTTTATTTGAGCCTATGTGTGTCATTGCACATGAGATGGGTCTCCTGAACACAGCACACTGATGCATCTTGACTCTATCTAATTTGCCAGTCTGTGTCTTTTAATTAGGGCATTTAGCTTATTTACATTTAAGGTTAATATTGTTATGTGTGAATTTGACCCCGTCATTATGATGCTATTTGGTTGTTTTACCTGTTAGTTAATGCAGTTTCTTCATAGTGTCAATGTTCTTTATAATTTGGTATGTTTTTGCAGTGGCTGGTACTGGTTATTCCTTTCCATGTTTAGTGCTTTTTTCAGGACCTCTTGTAAGACAGGTCTGGCAGTGACAAAATCCCTCAGCGTTTGCTTATCTGTAAAGGATTTTATTTCACCTTCACTTATGAAGCTTAGTTTGGCTGGATATGAAATTCTGGGTTTAAAATTCTTTTCTTTAAGAATGTTGAATATTGGCTCCCACTCTCTTCTGACTTGTAGGGTTTCTGCCGAGAGGTCTGCTGTTAGTCTGATGGGCTTCCCTTTGTGGGTAACCTGACCTTTCTGTCTGGCTGCCCTTAACATTTTTTATTTCATTTCAGCCTTGGTGAATCTGACGATTATGTGTCTTGGGGTTGCTCTTCTTGAGGAGTATCTTTGTGGTGTTCTCTGTATTTCCTAAATTTGAATGTTGGCCTGTCTTGCTCGGTTGAGGAAGTTCTGGAAAATATCCTCAGGAGTGTTTTCCAACTTGGTTCCATTCTCCCCGTCACTTTCAGGTATGCCAATCAAACATAGATTTGGTCTTTTCACATAGTCCCATATTTCTTGGAGGCTTGACTCATACCTTTTTTTTTTTCCTCTAATCTTGTCTTCTCAGTTTATTTCATTAAGTTGATCCTCAACTGATATCCTTTCTTCTGCTTCATCGATTCGGCTATTAATACTTGTGTATGCTACACGAAGTTCTCGTGCTGTGTTTTTCACTCCATCAGGTCATCTGTGTTCTTCTCTACGTTGGTTATTCTAGTTAGCAATTCGACTAACCTTTTTTCAAGGTTCTTAGCTTCCTTGCATTGGGTTAGAACGTGCTGCTTTAGCTCAGAGTTGTTTGTTATTACCCACCTTCTGAAGCCTACTTCTGTCAGTTCTTCAAACTCATTCTGCATCCAGTTTTGTTCCCTTACTAGCGAGGAGTTGTGATCCTCTAGAGCAGGAAAGGCGTTCTGGTTTTTGGAATTGTCAGCCGTTTTGCACTGGTTTTCCCCAATCTTTGTGGATTTATCTACCTTTGGTCTTTGATGTTTGTGACCTTCCAGTGGGGTGAGTGGATGTGCTAATCCTTTCTGTTTGTTTCTTTTCCTTCTAGCAGTCAGTCCCCTCTGCTGCCAGTCTGTTGGAGTTTGCTCGAGGTCCACTCCCAACCCTGTTTGTGTGGGTATCACCAGTGGAGGCTGCAGAGCAGCAAAGGTTGCTGCCTGTTCTTTCCTCTGGGAGCTTCAACCCAGTGAAGCACTTGCCAGATGCCAGCCAGAACTCTCCTGTATGAGGTGTCTGTCGGCCCCAACTGGGAGGTGTCTCCCAGTCAGTATACACGGGGGTCAGGGACCCACTTGAGGAGGCAGACTGACTCTTAGCAGAGCTCGAATGCTGTGCTGGGAGTTCCACTGCTCTCTTCAGAGCCGTCAGGCAGGGACGTTTAAGTCTGCTATAAGCCACTGACTGTGGCTGCTGCCTGTTTTACAGAGATGCCCTGTCCAGAGAGGGGCAATCTGGCAGTCTGGTCACAGCAGCCTTGCTGAGCTGCAGTGGGCTCTGCCCAGTTTGAACTTCTCAGCAGCTTTGTTTAGCCTGTGGCTGTAAAACTGTCTCCTCAAGCCTCACCAATGGCCGACCCCTCTCCCTGCACCAAGCTTGACCGTCCAGGTGCATCTCAGATTGCTGCTGTGCTGGCAGTGAGAATTTCAAGCCAGTGAATCTTAGTTTCCTGGGCTCCGTGGGGGTGGGACCCGCTGAGCCAGACTACTTGACTCCCTGACTTCAGCCCCTCTTTTCAGGGGAGTGAACAGTTCTGGCTCAGTGGCATTCCAGGCGCCACTGGGGTATGGCAAAAAAGAAAAAAAAAAGCTCCTGCAGCTAGTTTGGTGTCTGCCCAGTTGGTCACCCAGTTTTGTGCTTGAAACCCAGGGCCCTGGTAGGGTAGTCACCAGAGGGAATCTCCTGGTTTGCGGGTCGTGAAGACCATAGGACAAGCGCAGTATCTGTGCCAGAGTTCCTCAGGCTTAGTCCCTCACAGCTTCCCTTGGGTAACGAGGAAAATTCCCCGACACCTTGCACTTCCCAGGTGAGGTGATGCCCCACCCTGCTTCGGCTCACCCTGGGTGGGCTGCACACACTCTCCAACCAGTCCCAGTGAGATGAACCGGGTACCTCAGTTGCAAATGCAGAAATCACCCGCCTTCTGCAACAATCTCACTGGGAGTTGCCGGCCAGTGCTGTTCCTATGTGTTTTCACATTTTTATCTGTATATGTAAAAAGTATTCTGCCGGGCGCGGTGGCTCACGCCTGTAATCCCAGCACTTTGGGTGGCCAAGGCGAGTGGATCACGAGGTCAGGAGATCGAGACCATCCTGGCTATCGCGGTGAAACCCCGTCTCTACTAAAAATTACAAAAGATTAGCTGGGCATGGTGGCAGGTGCCTGTAGCCCCAGCTACTTGGGAGGCTGAGGCAGGAGAATGGCGTGAACCCAGGAGGCGGAGATTGCAGTGAGCCAAGATCAGGTCACTGCGCTCCAGCCTGGGGGACAAAGCAAGACTCCATCTCAAAAGCGGGAAAAAAAAAAAAAGGATTCCTCAGTTTTCTCAAAGGTGCTAGAGGAAAACAGTTTAATTTTTATATTAATCAGGATGACTTAGTCTATGCTGTTATAACTAAGACTGAAATATCAGTGGCCTAACTACAAAAATGTATTTTCATTCGCATTATATGCAGCAGAAATCACTGAAGACCGCTGTTCCAAATAGTCCCTCAGAACCAACATTGACAGGAAGGCCGACATAGCCTCACTGGTGCAACACATGGCTTCCAAGATACCACAGAGGGGGAAATGGGATGGGGTGCCACTTTTTTTTTTTTTGAGACGGAGTCTCGCTCTGTCGCCCAGGCTGGAGTGCGGTTGCGCAATCTCATCTCCCTGCAAGCTCCACCTTCCGTTCACACCCTTCTCCTTCCTCAGCCTCCTGAGTAGCTGGGACTACAGGCGCCCGCCACCACGCCTGGCTAATTTTTTTTGTATTTTTAGTAGAGACGGGGTTTCACCCTATTAGCCAGGATGATCTCAATCTCCTGACTTCATGATCCACCCACCTTAGCCTCCCAAAGTTCTGGGATTACAGGCTTGAGCCACTGCCCCTGGCCAACACATTGATTCTTAACTATGTCAGCTGAATAGTGAATTACATCACTGTGATCAGATTCATAATAATCACATGATTACAAGCCATCTGCAAAGTGGGCTGAGAAATGTGGGTGAACTGATGGAATACTGTCTCTGTCCCATGTTTTTTCACCACTACACTTGCACCTCATAGAAAGAATTAGCTTAATGTTACTAGTTCCTAATGTCAGTATTTTTTATCAGCCAAAGTTTTAGAAGGGAAGGGGGTTGAGTGGCAGGATTCAAACACCAAACTCCACCTTCAACCTCCAAAAGCAAGTTGATCTTATACTATGCCTTCATTTTCCCCTTGATCACATAATATAAAAATGAATGTTGAATCTGATTGTTTGCTACAAGCTTTTCTGTGCAGAATTTGAAAGGTCAAAGTACCATCTCAATTATCATTAAGTTTGTAGCATTGTTGTGCTTTCATAGCTAAAGGTTCAGAAAAACCATCGTCTTAAATCTATGCTTATGAAAATGGGATGATGACATGCAAGGTCGGCTCACTTGCTGGGAATGACCAAGAATATTTTACCAAAATTCTCCAGAATTGTTTCCTGGAATGTGTTTGACATATAAATCAACCTTGAGTTCAAAAATTCCTTTTTAATACCTTTTTGCAAAGATTGAAGTGCATGAGAAAGAGGTCTTTTAAGTTTTCAGCAAGATCTTCAACTGCAATAGTATGAAATTATCAGCTACCTCATTCGAATAACTAGAATAATATTTGAGGTTCCCCCTAAATTTGAAACTGTTTTCACTAGCTTTTCTTTGAGAAATTCTTCATTCATCTCAAGAAAGTGAAGACTTTTAAGTCTATGAATGTTGTTTGTCATTTAAGTTTCATTTGGAATCATCAGATATGTTTTCCAAATGTGCGAAGCTCTGTTAAAAATTAGAGTTTTTATTGTAGTAAAATATACACAACAAAATTTACCATTAGTGATATTTATTACATTAACTGTGTTGTACAACTACCACATCAATCTAGTTTCAAAACCTTTTCCTCACCCCAAAAGGAAACTCAGTACCCTTTAAGCACTCATCTGCCTCTGGGAAACACTAAGCTGCCTTCTGTCCCTAGGGATTTGCCTATTTTGGATATTTAATATAAATAGAATCACATGATATGTGTGTGGCTTCTTTCACTTAGCACAGTGTTTTAAAGGTTCATCCATGTTGTAGCACGTATCAGTACTCCATTCCTTTTATGGCTGAATAAAAAATTATAATTTTTAAAGTTTATGAAGTTGGTCTTTTCTCTGGTGCTCCACAAATAGAATACCATTATGATTTATTTTGTAAATCCAGCCAAAGGAATTTCTTTTTGACCACCAATGAATTTTGACATAGAACAGAAAACTTTTAATTCTTATCATTTAAATCTTCACAAAGCATATCAAATAATCTGATGTTTAACATACTTGCCACATGATACTCTTGCCTTGATAATCAAGCAAGGTTAGGGTCTTCTCCCAAACCAGTGAGCATTGTTTTAGAAGCCACTAGTTAGCAGTAGATGACACAATATATCCAAAACCAGAAATCTTGATGGTGACCCCAGCCTTGCTGGACTGAAATGCCATCACTATACACTTGGGTCATTTTTGGGGGGGTTTGCTTTATAGAATTTTGTTATTATCAGTTTTCATGCTACTCTCCAAATTTTTTCTTCTATGTGTTGTACCTCATGTGGTAATCAAAACAGTAATTGAACAGTTACAAGTTTTCATTGTTTGAAAAAAATTAGGACACTGACTTTAATCTTTTTCAAAACCTTTTTTGCCGTCTTCTAAATCATTTCTTTGGTGCTTAATACTAGTTTAGAACATCTTCTGAAATTTCTTCTGTGTTCTGGAATCTCTTCTCTATTCTTTTTTCCAGTATATTTAAAATTTAAAAGCTATACAGAATCCAAGGTTTCTCCAACAATAGATTTTTTTCTTAGTGATCAAAAATAATATTTTTATTGCATTTTCTCAGACATGGCTCATAATATTAGGTATTTCATTATTAAAATCTTCTCTGAATTTAATATGATTGGCATTGTTGCAATTAAGTGGGTGATGTTAATAATATTTGACAGTGGTTCATGCCTAGCACCCCAGCACTTTGGGAGGCAGGAGGATCACTTAGTCCAGGCAGGCATTCCAGACCAGCCTAGGCAACAATTTTGTAGCAACAAGCTACAAAAAGTAAATTAAAAAATTAGGTGGCTGTGGTGGCACGCACCTGTGGCCCCAACTACTTAGGAGGCTGAGGTAGGATGATCTGTTGAGCCCAGGAGTTTGAGGCTGCAGTGAGCTATGATTAAGCCACTGCACTTCAGTCTGGGCAACATAGTGAGACTCTCTTAAAAAAACAATTTGACAAAAAAATATCGGGGGAACCTGCCCTCGATAATTCAACATGAGTCCTTTTCTGTTTTCCCTAAGTGTCAGCCGGTCTGAGAAATAAAGGGAAAGAGTACAAAAGAGAGAAATTTTAAAGCTGGGTGTCCAGGGGAGACATCACATGTCGGCAGTTTCCATGATGGCCCCCAAGCCACAAAACCAGCAAGTTTTTATTAGTGATTTTCAAAAGGGGAGGGAGTGTATGAATAGGGTGTGGGTCATAGAGATCACATGCTTCACAAGGTAATAAAATATTACAAGGCAAATGGAGGCAGGGTGAGATCACAGGACTGGGGAAAATTTAAATTGCTAACGAAGTTTCAGGCACGCATTGTCATTGATAACATCAGGAGACAGGGTTTGAGAGCAGACAACCGGTCTGACCAAAATTTATTAGGCGGGAATTTCCTCGTCCTAATAGGCCTGGGAGTGCTACAGGAGACTGGGGCTTATTTCATCCCTTATCTACAACCATAAAAGACATACATCCCCAGAGTGGCCATTTTAGAGCCCTCACCCTAGGAACACATTCTCTTTCTCAGGGATGTTCTTTGCTGAGAAAAAGAATTCAGCGATATTTCTCCTATTTGCTTTTGAAAGAAGAGAAATATGGCTGTGTTCCACCGGCTCTCAGGCAACCAGACCTAATGGTTATCTCTCTCATTCCCTGAACGTCACTGTTATCCTGTTCTTTTTTCAAGGTGCCTAGATTTCATATTGTTTAAACAATTTGTGCAGTTAATGCAATCATCACAGGGTCCTGGGGAGACATACATCCTCATCTTACGAAGATGACGGGATTAAGAGATTAAAGACAGGCATAGGAAATCAGAAGAGTATTGATTGGGAAAGTGATAAGTGTCCATGAAATCTTCACAGTTTATGTTCAGAGATTGCAGTGAAGACATGCGTAAAAAATTATAAAAGTATTAATTTGGAGAACTAATAAATGTCCGTGAAATCTTCACAATTTATGTTCTTCTGCCATGGCTTCAGCCAGTCCCTCTGTTCAGAACAGAAAAAAATTTCAGGTTTCAGGAACCGTATTTAAGACACATTAAAGTGGGGTGACATCAGAGGTAGGAAAACCAGCTGGTTAGACACTTTAGAAATTTAAGTGTCATTAAAAGTTCATTAAGGGCAAGAACTGTGGTGGTGGTGTGTTGTTCATCTGTGTTGTATTGTTCACTCTTTGTATAATTTGTGATATACAGTATAGGTTCATAGTTATTTTATGCCACTTGTGGAACATAGCAGAAAACAAAAGTAATGGATAAGCAAATGAATTATCCTTATTGTTGAAAGAAAGACAGCTGAAGACCTAGACTACTGTGGTGGCAGTGAAAAATCAAAAGACTGGAAGAAGATGGGGCATAGTGTTAGAGGGCTAAATAAAGGATTAATGTGGAATGCACCAAGAAAAAGAGAGTTAAACAGACTCCAAAACTGAACACTGTGGAAACTAGAGAAAAGAAGGTGATGATAGGTAGCATTTAAGAAGGGAATGTGTGTTTGTTTTCTTTGAGGGGAGAGCTACACAAGGGTATAGCTGATATTATTAGGTATTGGAGCAAGAGCTCATTGGAAAATACCTATAGGCTATGGGATTTTAAAAATGTAAATGGGAGCTGTTTGCATGTGATTGATTAAATCATTACGTAGATGGATTCTAAGATTAAATTTTTGTGGATGTCTTCTGATGAGACTAAGAATAGGCCCGGTTATATCATTTTAGGTTTTTTCAAAAATTGAATCTCTGTTTAAACTGTGCTTTATTAAGAATAAATTCTATCAGGAATGCCAGTAATCTGTCCACATTTTTCATTGCAATGGAGTTTTGCTTGAATTAGGCTACCAGAATTTTACTATGAATATTTTTATTATGATAGGATTTGTGGCACATTTGAAGCCATTATGGCAAACTCAATTTAGAAGAAAGTTATAAAGAGGAAGGCAAAAATTATTTTAAAGGTTACATTTAGAGACAAAATGACATAGTTGCAGGACAATAGCAATAGAAAATCTTACAAGTAGATTCTCTAAATAGCAGCTACTGTTGGCAAGCCAACAAATAATCACATCTGTAAGGTCTGGAAAGAGTTACTGGTTTTATTTCAGTGTTTTTTGTTTTTTGTTTTTTGTTTTTTGTTTTTTTTTTGAGACGGAGTCTCGCTCTGCTGCCCAGGCTGGAGTGCAGTGGCCAGATCTCAGCTCACTGCAAGCTCCGCCCCCCGGGTTCCCGCCATTCTCCTGCCTCAGCCTCCCCAGTAGCTGGGACTACAGGCGCCCGCCACCTCGCCCCGCTAGTTTTTTGTATTTTTTAGTAGAGACGGGGTTTCACCATGTTAGCCAGGATGGTCTCAATCTCCCGACCTCGTGATCCGCCTGTCTCGGCCTCCCAAAGTGCTGGGATTACAGGCTTGAGCCACCGCGCCCGGCCTATTTCAGTGTTTTTAACCTCAGTTCCATCCACAGGTAACAGTAGCACCATCAGTCACATGTTCTAAATATTTGAAAATTGGAAAAGGATTCTAGAAATTATGTCATTCATTTTATAGTTCTATGGAAAATTTGCTGTAGCACTGAAAACCTCATAGCCAGTTAATGGTTAGACAAAGACTAATAAATGTTTCTCTTGATTCCTGGTCCAGTACTTGTCCTACAATTAGGACAAATAAAACCCTCGTTCTTTAAATGTGATTTTTTTTCTGAGCCTTGGTCAATAATTTTATTTATGCCCATGATATAAGAACTAATAGGTAAGTACCATTTTCTTTTATTAAATTTGTATATGTAGTACATTTATCAAATAACCTAATTGTATTATTTTAGTGATGAGAAAAGACAAATGATTCATCTGTCTTAAATTTAAACAGTCATTATTTTTAGGGAGATGTTAGTAAATTTTGTTTGGGGAAAAATGAGTGTTTTTAAAAAATGATCTTTCTTTTTAATCCTTTGTAAACAGCAAGAAGTTGAGAAGTTTACAGACTTAGAGAAACTCTACCTCTACCTTCAGCTGCCTTCTGGTCTCAGCAATGGAGAGAAAAGGTATATCTATTCTTGTCTTTGCTATTATTATGCTGTTTATAGGAAGTCCCTAGGATATATGTGAGGTGTGTATGTTTTGGTTGTTATGGTTTTTGCAATATTCCTGAAATCATTAGAAAACATACTGGCAAAACAATACATCATTTTAGTCTTTGATGATATTTGGTTAAGTATTTACTTGCAGTTTTTGCTAATTTATTTGTGCAACTGGGTAAATGCTATGACATGCAATTTGGGTTTGTTTCATAGACAGATGAATATATGTTTATGCAGTGTGAGGGATTGTGAAAATTGAACAGAAAACCAAAGAATAAACAGATCAGTATCATAAGGAATAATGTACAAGAGTTTTTTTAGGTACTATCAGGTAAAAACATCATAGAATCTAAAACAGAAATTAAAGTGAAATTGCCTGTATGAAGCATGAATTCATAAATGTAAGGTGTGTTAAGTGCTTGGGGTATTACTATAGTTTCATCATTAAAAATTATAGAAAATGTGGAGAGAAGTTGTTCATTCAGTCATTGTAATTTTTAAAAGTTTCCTTAACCTTTTAAGTATTTCTCAGAATTCATTTCATTCATATAAATTATGCTTATTCTATTTTTTTAAAACTGTATATAGAAATAAATGAAATGAAAATTATTTGAGTTTTGTCTTTTTTTTCCTCAGACCAAATTTATAACTGTTTTAATCATGTTATGTCCTAGATACTTGCTCAGTGTTTTTGAAATAAATTATTCTTACAGATAGCTGAGATGGATGTCAGAATCAGCAGAGTAGCTTCCCTTGTCCTATCTTTGGTGTCCATTTCGGTATTTATTTATAAGTAATACTTCCATATAGTAAATCTTACAATGTTTAATGGATGTGTCAGCCTATGACAGCGGGCCTGGCTTTAGGAAGGATTGTAGGGGGAGATTTATCTGTTCAGGATCTCTCTGGTGTGAATTCCATTCTGGAGCATAGAATGCTTTAGTAAGATTTCCAAGTAGTTATATATTTATATATATATATGTGTGTTTATGTATATTTATATATATGTGGATATATGTATGTGTGTATATATGTATATATATATTATTTGAGAATGCTGAGCAAATAGAAATAAGCAATTTTTGTATAATTTTGTTTTAAAATTTGATGATTTGGTAAGTGTAGGCAAATGAACAGGCAAGTACATGAGCAGATATCCACTTAAATGTGATATTTGACCAAAACAAATACTTTGTCAGTGCTCCATCACCTGCATAGGGAGGGATGGAACAGGGCAGTAACTTCAGTCTTATACCAGCTATAGAAAACAGCTCAAGCCTGTAATCCCAGCACTTTGGGGGGCCTAGGCCGGCAGATCACGATGTCAGGAGATCGAGACCATCCTGGCTAACACGGTGAAACCCTGTCTCTACTAAAAAATACAAAAAACTAGCCGGGCGAGGTGGCGGGCGCCTGTAGTCCCAGCTACTCCGGAGGCTGAGACAGGAGAATGGCGGAGGCTGAGACAGGAGAATGGCGTAAACCCGGGAGGCGGAGCTTGCAGTCAGTGGAGATCGCGCCACTGCACTACAGCCTGGGCTACAGAGCGAGACTCCCTCTCAGAAAAAAAAAAAAAGAAAAAGAAAACAGCTCACAACCATAGCTGGACAATTATCTACTAGAGTTCCTAAGTTTGGTTTGGTCGTTTATAGTGTATTTGCAAACAGTTCTTTAGTGGAAAATTTAGGCCTTGCTCAAAAATTATTAACGAATTGCTGTCTGGTCACCTAAAACATGTTTTTATTCTATTAGTGATCAGAATGCCATGTCATCTAGTCGGGCACAACAAATGCATGCCTTTTCCTGGATTCGGAATACCCTAGAGGAACATCCGGAGACTTCACTGCCCAAACAGGAAGTCTATGATGAGTACAAGTAAGTACTATATGTAATATGGCATGCTGATATATTAAAGAGGTAAAATACTATACTTGGCCATAGTGACTTGTTTTATTATTGGTGAATATCAAGCTGGTATATGGGAATTACACTTAGAAATCTCTTAAGATTCATTTCAGCTCTAAGCTTCTGTAGTAGCATGTGTAATAAAGGACAGGATTAATGAACAAAAGGATTTCTGTAGAATTCTTCAGGATAACAGGAGGGAGGTCAGAGAGTACAAGGACAGTGGTATAGGATTGGTGAATAAAAAGATTCCTATAGAATTTTTAAGTATGATAGGAAGTGTATATCTGGGGTTAGAGAGTGGAAAGCAATAAATAAATCAATACATAAGGAAAAACTAAAACATGATTTTTCACTTGGACTTTTTAAAGGCCCTTTTCATGAATCTAAAAGTCTTCTAATTCTTCTCCATACCAAAGAATATTGTATATTATTTATCAAGGACAAGAGAGTTCAGTGACTTGCACATATTAGACACTCAAATTAGGTTGCATTTACAATTTATTTAAATCCAGGATACAAAAATATAGAGGCTGATGAGCCCTTCGGGTTAGAAAAAGGTTAATAGGTGCTAAATATAGTCTCATTTAGCATTTTTATAATTGATTTGGAAGGAGGAATTTATTCCAGCAGAGTAAATAAAACCAAATTTGGGGGCATATTGAAATGTCAAACCAACAAGCATTAATGTGTTGTACTTACAAATTTGGGGGGAAAAGTGTCAAATAAGTGCTATTGCTAACCAGTATAAGGTAATGCAAAGGAAATTGTACTTACTGAGATTATTGGTATCTATTCACAATTCTTACTACCTCACCAAAAGAAACATAATGGAGCTAGAAGAAAGTCTAGATAAAAATATCTGAAATGATCAAGAGAACAAAGTTAAACTGAAGAACTCTAGATTTATTTTCTCTTTATAAAGGTTAAAACTGAGAGTGCATGTGATCCAACTTGTTGATTCATTCAGTCTACAGCAATCCATTGAATACCTATATGCCAGACCCTGTGATAAGTTCTCAGGATACAATTGTAAACAGACACAGCCCTTGCCCTTATTAAGCATACACACACACACACACACACACACACACACACACACTCTTAGAGTAATCATGGATTCTTCATTAAAGTTAGTTAAAATAGAACCCTCTGAAACTTCAAAGAAGCAAATTTGAATTCAGTAAAAGGTTATAGAAATCAGGTAAACTTGTATGATATGTTGAAACTCTGGATTGAAGATCAAGAGAATAGATTCTGTCATTAAACTTGTGTGATGTAGGCAAGTATTTTAACCAGTCTTTGTCAGTTGGTTCATCTATAAAATGAGGCACTTGAAGATGTATGAGGTTTCTTTTTTGTTTGTTTGTTTGTTTGTTTTTTGAGACAGGGTTTAACTCTTATCACCCAGGCTGGAGTGCAATGGAACGATCACAGCTCACTGCAGGTTGAACTCCCACCCCTACCCCCCCAGGCTCAAGCAATCCTCCTGCCTCAGCCCTCTGAGTAACTACTACTATAGGCACGCATCACCATTCCCGGCTAATTTTTGGTTTTGTTTTTTGTAGAGACGGAGTTTTACCATTGCCCAGGCTGAGGTTTCTTTTAGCTCTAAAATTCTAAAAGTTTTCTGAAGTAGGGAATATTAAAGGACTAATTATCCAAAGATGTCTTGCTGGTTTTCCAAAGGGCACATTGGGCAAATAAATGTGTGACGTTTCCATAACAGACTAATGAGGGAATACAGGGTATTCATGTAGTTTTTGAAGTGATGACTTTCCTCTGCACCACCCTTCGTATTACCTTAGAGACAGCACGCTGCATTTGCGGAAGGGTGATCCTGGCCCATGAAAGCAGTCCTTATATTCCTGAAAGTTTTCTGCCTCTGGCAAGACATGGTTATGTTTTCCTATAATATTTGAATTTTTCCTTGAAATCTTTTTCATAGATTCCCATCAATTCTTATGATTTTTTCTTCTAAAAAAAGTTAAAGGATTTTTTAAACAAAAGAGACCCAAAACATCGCATTGTTTGGGAGTAGTGAGAACTCCAATTTTGAGCAATTAATTTACAGTTCAGTAGAGAGCAACAGAGATAAAAGAAAGTCATTTAGATAGGCTACAGTTTAAAAAGGCATTAGTAGGTAAGGGAGAGTTTTTATAATAGCATGATTAGGAAAGAAATGCCAGTGTGTTCATGGAATTGGAGATAATTATGCTAATAATAATTAATAGAGTACTATACACAAAATATCTGAGTCTGGGCATTTTAGTTCAAAAAATTTCACTATTTCACTTATTTACTGTAGTATTCCCCATAGTATTTCCACATAGTAGGCACTAATTTCATAATAAGAGTGATTAGAGTGGAACCTGATCCCTGACAGTGATAATAAAATTTGTTTTGTAACAGACCTTGTAGGTCTTCCACTGTGTTCCTATCCTCTTTTTATAGATGAAAACCTTGAAACCTAGAGAAGTTAAGTGACTCTACCAGTGTAACAAAACTAGTGAGGGGCAGATCTAAGACTAGAACTCAGATTTCGTGTGTGAGTTCATAATAGGTTAAGAATTGTTAAAATTGAGTAATATCAAATTGAGTGGGTAGAAAACATTGGACAAGTAGTTAGAAATACTGCTTATATTATTTGGCCAGGACTTCCACTTAGTGTGGATAATAAATAAGCTGCTCAGAGTATGAATTGGTTTACATATGGTTAGTATACATGAGTACAAATAATATGGTTATTGTAAGAGACATAGCATAATAACATGACATGTGCTAGGAAGAAAGAATGTTGGTGTTTCCATAGAATTATAGCATGTAGAAGCTTCAAGTTGTTCTGTTATTTGATTGTACATTGCCTAAAACCATAATTTGCCATTTAGATTTAAATAATTTGAAAGAGATTAAAAAATGTAGAAACACTACAGAAAGGCAAAATGTAGATCAAAGTATTAGAAAATAGTTAAAAGTTTTACAATTTTGTTGTCTAAAGAAAACTAAATAGAATATAACTATATATTTTAAGAACAAGAGTTTTAAATCACAGGAGAGATTTCAGTTAGACAATCATTAGGCACTCATTATCCTGTTTAGAGTGCTTAAATGAAATTTCCCAAATAAAAACCTAACATAGAATGATCAGTCTTAAACTGATTCTGTTCTCAATATTCAATGAAAGAAATGATGTTATGAATATGAAGTATCCTTTTAAGTTATTCCTGTTGTGTATGGACCCTTTTATAATTCATTTCAGTGTATTTAGATGTATTTGTGTGAAAATCCTTTAATAGTCATTAAAAGTAAAATCCCTTTGAGGAAAAAAATGAAGATGTAATCTCAGACAGTAAAGACTGGCTTCTTTTAACTGTGTTTTCACGCTAAATTAAGATAATACAAATAAAAAGCTTTAAGGAGCTTTCAGTATGGAAAGACAGTTTAATTTACAAATGATTTTGGGCTTTTTTATTTGTTGAAGCTTTTGAATTCTAATATTTATGTCTTCAGGAAAATTATTAGTGCATTGATTTTTACACTGTTTTTCTAATTGTAAAATGTATATTCATCATGAAAGTTTGGGCAAATAGTTATAAATGTATAAAGAAGAAATACAGCACCTGTAATCTCACTATCTGAAAATAACCATCTGGTTTTATTTCCTTAATAGTTTTCCTAATGCCTTCTTCAATGTATACATTTTGTTATTTAACCAAATTTGGCCCCACTGTTTATGCAGTTCTTGGGTGAGAGGGTAGTTGCAAATAGTAATGCAGTGAACATCCTTGGCTGTATAATGTAAATTATCAAAATTGGGATTGCTGGCTAAATATTGTTATTTATTATTCACTAAATGCATTTCCTTCTGATATGTTTGTTCTAGCCTTTTACATGTCCATTTCTTAATAATTATAAATCTTTATATATTAAAGACATAAATATTAAAACATAAATGTTTTTTCAAGATTGCTGTTTGTTAATTTTAGTTAATTTTTAAATAAGTAGTCTGATTGGTACACTTTTGTCACAGCTTGTAACATTATTATGCTTAGAAAAAACTTCTCCATGCCACCAGCTGCTGAATACTCACGTATATTTTTCCTAGGTACTTTTTTATTTTATTCTTTATATATAAGCCTTGAGTCTATCTGCTATCTAATAGCATTTACTAAAATAAATCACAAAAATTATTTTTTCTAAATGGTTAACTAATTATCCCAGCTTTTTTATTGAATAATTTTTCTGTCTTAACACTAATCTATAATGTACCTTACTAAAGTCTTCTGGATTCAGTTTTCTTCCTTTATGTTCTCTGTTCTTATGGTAATACTCTACTACTTAGATATTTTAGCTATTACATGTTTAAATAGCTGACAGGACCAATATTTCCTCCTTATACGTCTTTTTCACAAGTTTTCTTGGTTTTATTTTCTGACCAGTTAATTTTTTTTTTTATAGGAAGTTGCAAATCACTTTTCTGATTTTAAAAAGGAAACTCTAAGGGGATTTTGATTCAAACAAATTAACTGAAAATTTTAGAAAAATTACAGACTAGAAATATGTTTCTTAATTTACATGTTTCTTTCATGCCCTTCAGTAATGTTTTGCCTTTTTTCCCTCAATTAAGTTTACTTTCTCATTTAACATATTCCTTGGTAATTTCTATTATTCATATTGTGGAAAATGTTTTACTATTTGTTTTGGTTTATAGGAACTTCCTAGATTTCTGTTATTTTTACGTTGTACATCTTATATTTACTGAATTTTGTTTAGTCCTTATTTTTCAGTTGTTACTTTTGACTTTTCTAGGTAGTTTATCCTGTGTATCTTCTTCATTGTCTTTACTTTGTTATTACATTTAATAGACTTGCCTTCCACTTTTGCATATAGCAGTGATAGGCATCATTTCCTCTTACAGTAAGTTCACCGATGTTAAGTATGTGTCACTTACAGTTGACCAAGACTTTTCTTTTTTTGATTAAATTGAATATTCATTAAATATTTTGGCATCCAAGTGAGATTATTTTGCAGTGCGTCTTATTTGACCTGTTGATGTGATATATTTTATAAAGATATTACTTAATATAGGCCGAGCACAGTGTCTCATGCCTGTAATCCCAACACTTTAGGAGGCCAAGCCAAGAGGATCACTTGAGGCCAGAAGTTTAAGACCAGACTGGGCAACAAAGCAAGACCCTGTCTCTACAAAAAATTAGCTGGGCATGGTGGCGTTGCCCCGGTATTCCTAGCTATATGAGAGTCTGAGTTGGAGGATTGCTTGAGCTCAGGAGGTGGAGGCGGCAGTAAGCCATGATCGCACCAATGCACTCCAGCCTGGGTGACAGAGTGAGCTCCTGTCTCAAAAAAAAAAAAAGATACCTAATGCAAACTTTTATTTCTAGAATGAATGTCCTCCTCATGTCAAGATGTGTTATCTTGTAGTGTACCATTGAGCTCTGTTTTCAAGTATATTATTTAGGAACTTTGCATCTATATTCATAAATGAATTTGGTCTGTAATTTTCTTTCTTTTTATGCTATCTTTGTCAGGTTTTGATATCAGGGTTAGGCCAGCTTTGCAAAATGAATTGGAACTCTTTCCCTAATTTTCTGTGCTCTGGAACAGTTTATATAGCATGGGACTTATTTGTTCTTGAAAGTTTTAAAGAACTCAACTACAAAACCATCTAGGCCTGGAGCCTTTGTTGGAGGTAATTCTTTGACAATTTTTTGTGTTTTACACTGGTTAGGTTTTTACTTTATTCATTGATTTTGGTCATTTGTTTCTCTCATAAATTTAATATATTTTGTATTTTATATGCTTTTTGATATTTCTAGTTTTGTACATTGAATTTTCCTCTTTTTTCAAATTTCACTTAGCCTAATTTATTTTTTTGATTTTTCTTTTTTAGACAAGTAAAATCTGATATGTTTTATTTTCTTGTCTTTTTTTTTTTATTAGGTGCTTTTATTTTTGTTCCTTCTAGTTTTCTTGGGTTTTTTTCTTACTCTTTAAATGGAATGCTTAACTTTGTTTTCATTCTTTCACATTTAAGATAGGAACATTTATATCTATGAATTTGCCTCTCATTATAGTTTTGGCTATATTCCATTTGATATGCATATGAGTTGTTACAATTGCCATTATTTTCCAACAGTGTGGAATTATTGGTTTGCTTTTTTCTTTGACCTAAATTAGAAGTTTGTTTTCTTTTTAAATTTTTCATGTGTTTGAGGGTTTATTTCATTTTGTTTTGTTTTACACTTTCTTATTTTTAGTTTTATTAAATTGTGGTCAGAGAATGGGGCTTAGTTTCTGATATTTTTATTGAGATTTACTTTCAATCTAACAAATTATCCATTTTTAAAATACTTTGAATTCTCTTTCTATAGCTCTTTATATTCCATTGATTCCACTAAATCAACTTTTTAATATTTTTCAAATTCTGCAAAAAATTCTTTTTGTCTGTTTACTCAGTTGAAGATGAGCAATGTGTTAATCTCTCACAAAAATGATGTGAGAAATTCTTCATCACAGTTCCTTGCTGCATTTTTTATGAGTTTTGCTTTACAAATGTTAGGACTGTTTAACACAAAAGTTTCATGATTCTATATCCTTAATAGAGTTTCGAGAAAATTAATTTTAGCCAAATACAAGTACATTTAAGAAAATTAACTGTATTACAGGATAGAGAGTCTTCAGCTACCATTTACAAATGGCTTAGGAAAATCTTTACAAATTGTATCCTGAGAGAAGCAGCCACATGTTGTACCATGGCCAAAAAGATAAACCATAGGAAACACCATCAAAAAAATATCAAAACCAGAAATGTTCCACCCTTCTACAAAACCATGATAATGCCAGATACCTCAGCCTGAACTATGCCAAGTAGACACTGCAAGATCTTTATGAATTCCTAGTTTTAGAAATACCATTACTTTTTTTAGATCTCTTCACTTTGTATTCATTGCCATCATCACCTACCCTGGGGGACCGCTTTGTTTTCAGGGCAGTGTCCTCTCCAACTTCCTGTTTTAAAAATTTTCAGACATAATAGAAATGTTGAAAGTATATTGTAAGATATCCGTATTCCTAAGTGTTTCACATAGGTTCAGTAGTTTTTTTCCTATACCATTTGTAAGTAAGTTGTGGATATGATATTTCTCCTGAGAATAAGGACAATCACTTTTATAATACTTTGATTACATATAAGAAACTTAACATGAGTTCTATATAATTCATCTATTACCTGATTTGGAGTCTTTTTTTTTTTTTTTTTGAGGTGAGTCTCGCTCTTGTCACCTAGGCTAGAATACTGTGGTGTAATCTCAGCTCACTACAACCTCTGCCTCCTGGGTTCAAGTGATTCTTCTGCCTCAGCCTCCCCAGTAGCTGGGACTACAGGCATGGGCCACCACGCCTGGCTAATTTTTGTATTTATTGTAGAGATGCGTTTCACCATGTTGGCCAGGCTGGTCTTGAACTCCTGACCTCAAGTGATACACCCACTTCGGCCTCCCAAAGTGTTAGGATTACAGGCGTGAGCCACTGCGCCTGGTCCTGTTTTTAACATAGGAAAAAAATAAGTTACTCTTCTGATCCATGAACATGGGGTATCTTTTTGTTTACTTAGATCTTT
The DNA here is from genome assembly GCF_037993035.2 of Macaca fascicularis. Taxonomy (NCBI): domain Eukaryota; kingdom Metazoa; phylum Chordata; class Mammalia; order Primates; family Cercopithecidae; genus Macaca; species Macaca fascicularis. Next base: position 32,580,237 of record NC_088381.1, on the reverse strand, counting down.
AATTTCTTTCAAGGATGTGTACATCTTAAACTTCTTTTGCTAAATTTATTTCTAAATATTTTTGATTGAAGTGGAATTATTTTTAATATCATTTTTTGATTAGTTGTTGCCAACATATAGAAATAAGAACGATTTTATATATTTTGCTCACCTTTATTAGCTCTAATTATAGGTTTTAGTGTATTTCTTAGGATTTTTTTTATATATTTCATCTGAAAATCGAGATAATTTTATCTCTGCCTTTCTAATCTGGATGTCTTCTCATTTATTTTCTTCTCTGATTGCTGTGGCTAGAACCTTTAGCATAATGTTGAATAGAAATGGTAAGAGTGGACACCCCTTCCTTGTCTTTTGCCTGAAGAGGAAAGCTTTCAGTCTTTTGCCATTAAGTATGATATTATCTATGGGTTTTTATAGATAGCCTTTGTTAGGTTAAGGAATTTCCATTTTGTTACTAGTTTGTTGGATATCTGTCAAACATTTTTTCTGCATCTATTGAGATGATTATATCAGAGGTTTTTTAAATGAACCAAATATAGTGTATTATTATTTCTGTATATTGTACCTATCATGCATTTCTGGGGTAAATCACACTTAGTCATGACATCTAATCCATTATGTATGCAGCTGGTTTCAATTTGTCAGTTTTTTTTTTATTTATTTATACTTTAAGTTCTAGGGTACATGTGCATAACGTGCAGGTTTGTTACATATGTATACTTGTGCCATGTTGCTGTGCTGCACCCATCAACTCGTCAGCACCCAACAACTCGTCATTTACATCAGGTATAACTCCCAATGCAATTCCTCCCCCCTCCCCCCTCCCCATGATAGGCCCCGGTGTGTGATATCCCCCTTCCGGAGTCCAAGTGATCTCATTGTTCAGTTCCCACCTATGAGTGAGAACATGCGGTGTTTGGTTTTCTGTTCTTGTGATAGTTTGCTGAGAATGATGGTTTCCAGCTGCATCCATGTCCCTACAAAGCACACAAATTCATCCTTTTTTATGGCTGCATAGTATTCCATGGTGTATATGTGCCACATTTTCTTAATCCAGTCTGTCACTGATGGACATTTGGGTTGATTCCAAGTCTTTGCTATTGTGAATAGTGCCGCAGTGAACATACGTGTGCATGTGTCTTTATAGCAGCATGATTTATAATCCTTTGGGTATATACCCAGTAATGGGATGGCTGGGTCACATGCTACATCTAGTTCTAGATCCTTGAGGAATCGCCATACTGTTTTCCATAATGATTGAACTAGTTTACAATCCCAACAACAGTGTAAAAGTGTTCCTATTTCTCCACATCCTCTCCAGCACCTGTTGTTTCCTGACTTTTTAATGATCGCCATTCTAACTGGTGTGAGATGATATCTCATTGTGGTTTTGATTTGCATTTCTCTGATGGCCAGTGATGATGAGCATTTTTTCATGTGTCTGTTGGCTGTATGAATGTCTTCTTTTGAAAAATGTCTGTTCATATCCTTTGCCCACTTTTTGATGGTTTTTTTTTTCTTGTAAATTTGTTTGAGTTCTTTGTAGGTTCTGGATATTAGCCCTTTGTCAGATGAGTAGATTGCAAAAATTTTCTCCCATTCTTTAGGTTGCCTGTTCACTCTGATGGTAGTTTCTTTTGCTGTGCAGAAGCTCTTTAGTTTAATGAGATCCCATTTGTCAATTTTGGCTTTTGTTGCCGTTGCTTTTGGTGTTTTAGACATGAAGTCTTTGCCCATGCCTATGTCCTGAATGGTACTACCTAGGTTTTCCTCTAGGGTTTTTATGGTATTAGGTCTAACATTTAAGTCTCTAATCCATCTTGAATTAATTTTCGTATAAGGAGTAAGGAAAGGATCCAGTTTCAGCTTTCTACTTATGGCTAGCCAATTTTCCCAGCACCATTTATTAAATAGGGAATCTTTTCCCCATTTCTTGTTTCTCTCAGGTTTGTCAAAGATCAGATGGCTGTAGATGTGTGGTATTATTTCTGAGGACTCTGTTCTGTTCCATTGGTCTATATCTCTGTTTTGGTACCAGTACCATGCTGTTTTGGTTACTGTAGCCTTGTAGTATAGTTTGAAGTCAGGTAGCGTGATGCCTCCCGCTTTGTTCTTTTGACTTAGGATTTTCTTGGCGATGCGGGCTCTTTTTTGGTTCCATATGAACTTTAAAGCAGTTTTTTCCAATTCTGTGAAGAAACTCATTGGTAGCTTGATGGGGATGGCATTGAATCTATAAATTACCTTGGGCAGTATGGCCATTTTCACGATATTGATTCTTCCTATCCATGAGCATGGTATGTTCTTCCATTTGTTTGTGTCCTCTTTTATTTCACTGAGCAGTGGTTTGTAGTTCTCCTTGAAGAGGTCCTTTACATCCCTTGTAAGTTGGATTCCTAGGTATTTGATTCTCTTTGAAGCAATTGTGAATGGAAGTTCATTCATGATTTGGCTCTCTGTTTGTCTGTTACTGGTGTATAAGAATGCTTGTGACTTTTGCACATTAATTTTGTATCCTGAGACTTTGCTAAAGTTGCTTATCAGCTTAATGAGCTTTTGGGCTGAGACAATGGGGTTTTCTAAATATACAATCATGTCATGTGCAAACAGGAACAATTTGGCTTCTTCTTTTCCTAACTGAATACCCTTGATTTCTTTCTCTTGCCTGTTTGCCCTAGCCAGAACTTCCAACGCTATGTTAATAGGAGTGGTGAGAGAGGGCATCCCTGTCTTGTGCCAGTTTTCAAAGGGAATTTTTCCAGTTTTTGTCCATTCAGTATGATATCGGCTGTGGGTTTGTCTTAAAAAAGCTCTTATTATTTTGAGGTACGTTCCATCAATACCGAATTTATTGAGAGTTTTTAGCATGAAGGTCTGTTGAATTTTGTCAAAGGCCTTTTCTGCATCTATTGAGATAATCATGTGGTTTTTGTCTTTGGTTCTGTTTACATGCTGGATTCCGTTTATTGATTTGCGTATGTTGAACCAGCCTTCCGTCCCAGGGATGAAGCCCACTTGATCATGGTGGATAAGCTTTTTGATGTGCTGCTGGATCCGGTTTGCCAGTATTTTATTGTGGATTTTTGCATTGATGTTCATCAGGGATATTGGTCTAAAATTCTCTTCTTTGTTGTTGTGTCTCTGCCAGGCTTTGGTATCAGGATGATGTTGGCCTCATAAAATGAGTTAGGGAGGATTCCCTCTTTTTCTATTGATGGGAATAGTTTCAGAAGAAATGGTACCAGCTCCTCCTTGTACCTCTGGTAGAATTCAGCTGTGAATTCTTCTGGTCCTGGACTTTTTTTGGTTGGTAGGCTATTAATTATTGCCTCAATTTCAGAGCCTGCTATTGGTCTATTCAGGGATTCAACTTCTTCCTGGTTGAGTCTTGGAAGAGTGTAAGTGTCCAGGAAATTATCCATTTCTTCTAGATTTTCCAGTTTATTTGCGTAGAGGTGTTTATAGTATTCTCTGATGGTAGTTTGTATTTCTGTGGGGTCGGTGGTGATATCCCCTTTATCATTTTTTATTTTGTCTATTTGATTCTTCTCTCTTTTCTTCTTTATTAGTCTTGCTAGTGGTCCATCAATTTTGTTGATCTTTTCAAAAAACCAACTCCTGGATTCATTGATTTTTTGGAAGGTTTTTTGTGTCTCTATCTTCTTCAGTTCTGCTCTGATCTTAGTTATTTACGTTTGTTAGTTTTGTTAATCTTTTCAAAAAACCAATTTTGGGGCTTACTTTTTTTTCTCTAATGTTTTTATATTTCCTATTATATTTCTTTTCACTAGAGTCTCTATTATTTCCTCCTTCTGCTTGTTTAGGAGTGAGTTTTCTCTTTTGTTTCTAGTTTCTTAACCTGAAAGATTAGGTTATTGATTTGACACCTTTCTTGTCTTTTAATGTAGCTATATGTCCCTATAAATTTCCTGCTAAGCACTTCTTTGACTACATCCCATATATTTTGATATGTTATGCTTTCATTTTTGTCTCAAATATTTTCTAATTTCTCTTGTGAGTTTTTTGATCCATTGATTATGTAGGAATTTAATTTTCACATATTTGTGAATTTCCTTTTCCTTCAGTTATTGACTTCTAGCTTCTTTCCATTATGACCAGAGAAAATATATTGTGTGATTTCAGTTCTTTTAAATGTATTGAGTATGATCTATCCTGGAGAATATTCCATATGCACTTGGGAAGAATGTTTTTTGTGCTATTGTTGGGTGGAGGAGTGTTCTGTAGATGTCTTTTAGGTCTAGTTGGTTTATAGTGTTGATCAAGTCATCTGTGTTTATTGATCATCTGCTTATTTCTATTAATTATTGAATTGGAGCACTGAAGTCTCTGTTATTGCTGAATTGTCTTTTTTTGTTTTATGTATTTTGGAGCTCTGTTGTTTGCTGCATAAAAGGTTATGATTGTTACAGCTTTCTGATGAATTGACCATTTCATCTTAATGTCTTTGGTAACAGTTTTCTTCTCTGATATTAGTATAACCACTACAGTTCTCTTTACTTTAGCCATGCTATATCTTTTCCTGTTCTTTTATTTACAGCCTATTTGTGTCTTTGAATGTAAGTATGTATCTAGTATATAGACAACATATAGTTTGATGGTGTTTTATTTTAAATTCACCCTGCCTTTTAACTGGAGAATTTAATCCATTTACATTTAATGTAATTACTGATAAAGCAAGGTTTACATCTGCCATTTTGTTATTTGTTTTCTATATGTCTTATGCCTGCCTTTGTTCCTCTGTATCAGGTGGGGTCCTTGAGGGAATCCACCACACAAGTGAAATAATGACAATTGTTTGTGATGAAGATTTGCAGAACACTCCAACTACTTTATTTCAGTGAACACAAGACTGCACTGAGAATAAGCGGTGTTAGTTTTCAAGGCTCCTAATGGGGAATGAGAGATCAGACTAGGGCAAGTTAAAATGGCACAAAGCTATTCTTACTGTAGTTGAGCCATTTTTCTTAAATAAATGCTCCCCAGTTTGCTGTAGGTCTTTGGTTAATTTCCAGAGGTTTTTCATTGTTTTATGGAGGAGTCAGTTTAGGAATTTTACTCTGCAATTCACTGATATCAGCATACTAAATATTTTAAATCCCTAAATGTTGGTGGATCAGATAATGGTCAGTTCTAGTTGCCATGCTTTATTCAAAAATTAACTAAAATGATCCAGTAAATGAAGTAGCCATTTTAACCATAAGAAATAAAAACATAAAAACATAGAAGATTAAAGCCTTTATAAAGACTTTCTTATGGTCTGTAAAAAGCATAAACTATCAAAAAGACTCCTTCCAAATTGTATTTAATGTTTCCCTCTGCTACAGAAGAAAGCCCCAAAGCATTTATTTTTCAGGGGAAGGAGGACTTATACAGGGGAGAAAGATTGGACTTGGAAAGTAGCTATATGTATATAAATTTGAGTCCTAATTTATTTAGACATATACTGGGATTTGTATCCATGAGGAAGTCCTTAACCTTTAATGTTTGCCTACTATCCTTTTGTAAAATGGAAAAATATGCTTTTTTTAAGATTAAAAACTGTATATATGAACTAGCTGAAAAAAGCCATCAAGAAAGTAATCCCATTTTTGTTAGCCACACACACACACACACACAGAAGAAATCCTCAGAATACACTTAAGCAAGGATGCGAAAAACCTCTACAATGAAAACTAAAAAACACAGATAAAAGAAATTAAAGAAGATACAAATAGATGAAAAGACATCCCATGCTCATAGATCAGAAGAATTAATATTATTAAAATTACCATACTACCCAGAGCAATCTACAGATTGAATGCAATTACTATCAAAATACTGATGGTATTCTTCACAGAAATAGAAAAAAAAGACCTTAAAATTTACATGGAAGCACAGAAGACCCAGAATTGCCAAAATAATGCTAACCAAAAAGAACAAAACTGGAAGGCTCACATGACCAGACTTCAAAATATACCGCAAAGCTGTAGTAACCAAAACAGCATGGTGCTGGCATAAAAGCAGATATATAGACCAATGGAACAGGATAGAGAATCCAAAAATTAATCCACATATCTACAGCCAACTTATTTTTGACAATGACACTAAGAACACTCATTGGGGAAAGGACAGTCTCTTCAATAAATGGTGCTGAGGAAACTGGGTATACAATATGCAGAAGAATAAAACTAAACTGTTATCTCTCACCCTACACAAAAATTAACTCAAAATGGATCAAAGACATAAATGTAAGACCAAAACTATAAAATTAGCAGAAGAAAACATAGGAACTTCAGGACATTGGCCTGCGAAAAGATTTTATGAATATGAGCTCTAAAGCACAGGCAACAAAAGCAAAAGTAAACCAATGGGATTATATCAGACCAAAAAGCTTCTGGACAGCAAAGAAAACAATCAACAGAATGAAAAGGAAACTTACAGAATGGGAGAAAATATTTGCAAACTATTCATCTAAACAGGGGATTAATATCCAGATCATTATATACAAGGAAGTCAGACTTGTAGCTGTGAAGCTACAGCTGTGAAGCTGTGAAGAAAAATCTGATTGTTAAATGGGCAAAGGACATGAGTAGACACTTCTCAAAAGAAGACATACAAATGGCCATAGGTACATGGAAAAATGCTCAACATCACTAATCATCAGGGAAACACAGATAAAAACCACAATGAGGTATCATGTTACCCAGTTAGGATAGCTACTTTCAGAAAGACAAAAAATAACAAATGCTGGAGAGGATGCAAAGAAAAGGTACACAGTGTTGGTGGGAATGTAAACTAGTACAGTAGTACAGTCACTATGGAGAAGAGTATATATATATATTTTTTTTTTTTTTTTTTTTTTTTGAGATAGAGTCTCACTCTGTCACCAAGGCTGGAGTGCAGTGGCATGATCTCAGCTCACTGCAAGCTCCACCTCCTGGGTTCACGCCATTCTCCTGCCTTAGCCTCCCAAGTAGCTGGGACTACAGGCACCCACCACCATGCCCAGCTAATTTTTTGTATTTTTGGTAGAGATGGGATTTCACTGTATTAGCCAGGATGGTCTTAATCTCCTGACGTTGTGATCCACCCATCTCAGCCTCCCAAAGTGTTCAGCTTACAGGCATGAGCCACCACGCCCTGCGGATGTTTCTTAAAAATACAGAGAGGTGTACCAAGATGGCAAATAGAAGTCTCCACTGATCATCCTCCCTGCAGTGACACCAAATTTAACAATTATCTACACACAAAAAAAATATAAGAACCAGAAATCAGGTGAATGATCATAGTACCTGGTTTTAAGTTGAAAGAGGCACTGAAGAAGGTAGAAAAAAAAAGTCTTGCATTGCTGAGACCACCTCTCCCCCATCTCCCAGCACCTGCCACGGAGAATGAGTCCACTTGCAGGAGGGGGAGAGCAGCAGTTGTGGAACTTTGCATTGGAACTCAGTGCTGCCAACAGTGGGCAAAACTCAGCTGGCTCCCGTGGAAAGAGCATTCAGACCAGCGCTAGCCAAAGAGGAAATCTTTCATCCCAGTGGTTGGAAATTGAGTTCCCACAAGCCTCACCACTGTAGGCTAAAGTGCTCTGGCGTCCTAAATAAACTTGAAAAGCAGTCTAGACCACAAGGACTGCAATGTATAGGCAACTCCTAGTGCTTTGCTGGGCTCCGAACCAGTGGACTTGGGGGGCATACCACCTAGTGAGACACCAGCCAGAGTGGCCAAGGGAGTGCCTGCATCAGCCTTCCCTCAACCTGAGGCAGCAAAGCTTGCAGCTCTGAAAGAACCCCTTCCTTCCACTTGAGGAGAGGAGAGGGAAACGTGCAGAGGACTTTATCTTAAAGCTTAAATACCAGTTCAGCCACAGTAGTATAGGGTACCGGGCATAGTCTTGAGACCCCCATTTCAGGCTCTAGCTCCCAGATAACATTTCTAGACACACCCTGGGCCAGAAGGGAACCCACTCTGTTGACAGGAAGGACCCAGTCTTGGCAGGATTCATCACTTGCTTACTACAGAGCCTTTGGGCCCTGAATAATTAGCAGTGGTAACTAGGTAATACATGCCAGAGGTCTTAAGTGAGATTCTGAGACATGCTGGCTTCAAGTATGACCTAGTGTATTTACAGCTGTGGTGGCTACAAGGCAAGACTTCTGCTTGGAAAAAGCAGAGGGAAGAATAAAGCGGATTTTGTTTTGCTGCTTAGGTGCCAGCTCAGCCACAGTGGGGAAGACCACCAAGAGGGTTTTTGGGGTCCACGATTTCAGGCCTTGGCTCTTAGATGGTATTTGTCGACCTATGGTATTTGGCTCTTAGATGGTATTTCTCAAATAATCAAATTTATTGTTTATAATCAGATTTCTCAGATACCATCTAAGGATGAGAAATATTTGAAGGGTAAGTCCCAGATTTGAGAGCATTCACCACAAGCTGACTGAAGAGCCCTTGGGCCTTAAGTGAACATTGGCAGTACTCCCTGTGGGCCTGTGGTGGTGGACTTGGGGAGAGACTCCTCTGCCTGGGGAAAGGGGAAGGAAGAGTGGGAAGGACTTTGTCTTGTGGTTTGGGTGCCAGCTTAACCATAGTAGGATAAAGCATGAGGTAGATTTCTAAGGTTTCTGGATCCAAATCCTGCTCCTGGATAGCATCTCTGGACCCACCTAGGGTCTGGGGCAACTCACAACCCTGAAGGCAAGAACAAAAGACTGACTGGCTTCACAAACTGCTGATTGTAGAGCCCTAGGGCTTGCGTGAGAACATAAATGGTAGCCCTGTAGTGGTAACAGTGAGCCTTGGCCAATACCCAGTGCTATGCTTGTTTCAGACCTAACCCAGCACAGTCCCAGTAGTGATGGTCACAGGGCTGCTTGTGTCACCACTCCTCCAGCTCCAGGCATTTCAGCCTAGAGAGAGGGAGAGACTTCATTTGTTTGGGAGAAAATAAGGGAAGAGAACAAGAATATCTACATGCTAATGCACAGAATTCTTCCAGACCTTATCCAAGACCATCAAGGTGGTACCTCTGTGAATCTGGAAGAACCACGTTACTGAACTTGGGATGCCCCCAGATGCAGATATCTCTGCGGTGGCCAAAAACAGATCACAGCACAAAGCTCCCTTCAAATACCTGCAAAGTCTTTCCCAGTAGGATGGGTACAAACAAGCCCAGACTGTGAACACTACAGTATCTAACTCTTCAGTGTCCACACACTGGTGAACATTCACAAGCATCAAGACCATTCAGAAAAACATGACCTCACCAAACAAACTAAATAAGTTACCAGGGACCAATCCTGGAGAGACAGAGATATGTGACCTTTCAAAAAGAGAATTCAGAATTGCCCTTTTGAGAAAGCTCAGATAAATTCAAGGAAACACAGAGAAGGAATTCAGAATCCTATGCAATAAATTTAACAGAGATTGAATAATTTTTAAAAAGCAAATTCTGGAGTTAAAAAATGCAATTAATACACTGAAGAATGCATCAGAGTCTCTTACTAGCAGAGCTGATCAAAAAGAATTAGTGATCCTGAAACAGGTTATTTGAACATACACAGTCAGAGGGAGACAAAAAAATAACAACAAAAAAAAATGAAGCACACCTATAAGATCTAGAAAATAGCCCCCAAAAGCCAAATCTAAGAGCTATTGGCCTTAAAGAGGAGGTAGAGAGATAGGAATAGAAAGTTTATTCAAAGAGATAATAACAGAGAACTTCCAAAACCTAGAGAAAGATATAAATATCTAAGTACAAGAAAGTTACAGAAAACCAAGCAGATTCAACCCAAAGAAGACTACCTCAAGGCATTTATAATCAAATCCCCATCTGAGGACCTTGATAGACCCCTATCTCTTGCCCTATACAAAAAGGTCAAGGATAAAGAAAGATCCTAAAAGCAGCAAGATAAAACAAGCAAATAACATACAACGGACCTCCAGTACATCTGGCAGCAGACTTTTCAGTGGGAACCTTGCAGGCCAGGAGAGAGTGTCATGACCTATCTGAAGTGCTGAAGGGAAAAATCTGTTACCCTAGAATAGTATAGCCAATGAAAATATCTTTCAAACAAGAAGGAAATAAAAAGATTTTCACAGACAAGTGAAAGCTTAGGGATTTCATTAACATCAGACTTGGCATACAAGAAATGCTAAACAGAGTTCTTCAATCTGAAAGAAAAGGCTGTTGAGCAATAAGACATCATCTAGAGGTACAAAACTCAGTGGTAATAGTATATACACAGAAAAAAACACAGAATATTGTAACACTGTAATTGTGGTGTGTAAACTACTCATAGTAGGAAAACTAATAGATGAACCAATCAAAAATAACTACACAACTTTTCAAGTCATAGTACAATAAAATATAAATAGAAACAACAACAAGTTTTTAAATGGGGAGACAATATTTGAGTATAAAGGTTTTATTAGTACTCTTTTGGCATGTTTATGCAATCCAATAATTTGTCATCAGTTTAATACGTTGTAAGATATTATCTGCAAGCCTCATGGTAACCTCAAATCTAAAAACATACAACGGATATACAGAAAAATAAAAAGTGGGAAATGAAAAGGCATTTCATAAAATTCAACATCCCTTCATGATAAAAACCCTCAAAAAACGGCATAGAATGAACAGACCTTAACATAATAAAAGACATATATGACAGACCCACAGCTAGTATCATACTGAAAGAGGAAAAACTGAAAGCCTTTCCTCTAAGATCTGGAACATGACATGGATGCCCACTTTCACCACTGTTATTCAAATAGTGCTAGAAGTGCTAGCTAGAGCAATCAGACAAGAAAAAGAAACAGACGGCATCCAGACTGGAAAGGAAGGGTCAAATTATCCCTATTTATAGATGATATGATTTTATATTGGAAAAAACTAAAGCCTCCACCAAAAAACTGTTAGAATGGATAAATTCAGTAAAGTTGCAGCATACAATATCAACATACAAAAATCAGTAGCATTCTTAGCTGCCAACTGTGAACAATCTGAAAAAGAAATCAAGAAAGTAATCCCATTTACAATAGCTACAAATAAAATTAAATACCTAAGAATTGACTTAACCGAAGAAGTGAAAGATGTCTACAATGAAAATTATAAAACATAGATGAAAGAAATTGAAGGGGACACAGAATGTAAAGGTGTTCCATGTTCATGGATTGAAAGAATCATTATTAAAATAGTTATACTACTACCCAAAGCAATCTACAGATTGAATGAAATCTGTATCAAAATACCAATGATATTCTGCACAGAAATATTATAGAAAAAACTATCCCAAATTTATATTAAAAAGACCCAGAATAGCCAGAGGTATCCTAAGCAAAAAGAACAAAACTGGAGTAATCACATTACCTTCAGATTATACTATAGAGCTGTAGTAACCAAAACAGCATGGTACTGGCATAAAAACAGACACATAGACCAATAGAACAGAATAGAGAACCCAGAAACAAATTCATACATCTACGGTGAACTGTTTTTTGTGGGGTTTTTTGTTTCTTTGTTTTTTTGGAGATGCAGTCTCACTCTGTCACCCAGGCTGGAGTGCAATGGTGCAATCTCAGTTCATCGCAGCCTCTGCCTCCTTGGTTCAGGCAATTATCCTGTCTCAGCCCCCCAAGTAGCTGGAACTATAGGCCCGCACCTCCATGCCTGACTAAATTTTTTTTTTTTTTTTTTTTTTTTTGTATTTTTAGTAGAGATAAGGTTTCACCATGTTGGCCAGGCTGGTCTTGGACTCCTGACCTCATTTGACCCACCAGCCTCAGCCTCCCAAAGTGCTGAGATTACAGGTGTGAGCCACCGCACCCAGCCAGTGAACTCATTTTCAACAAAGATGCCACAAGCATACATTGGGGAAATGTATGGTCTCTTCAATAAATGGGAAAACTGGATATCCTTATGTAGAAAAATGAAACTAGACCCCTATCTCTTGCCCTATACAAAAATCATATCAAAGTGGATTGAAGACTTAAATCTAAGACCTCAAACTATGAAACTACTGTAAGAAAACACTAGGGAAACTCCAGGACATTGCACTGTGCAAAACTTCTTGAGCAATACCCTACAAGCACAGGCAACCAAAACAGAAGTGGACAAATGGGATCACAGGCAGTTAAAAAGCTGCACAGCAAAGAAAGCAGTTAACAAAGTAAAGAGATAACCCACAGAATGAGAGAGATTATTTGCAAACTCTCCATCTGACAAGTGATTAATAACCAGAATATAGAAGGAGCTCAAACAACTCTACAGAAAAAAAAAATCTAATAATTTGATTTAAAATGGGCAAAAGACCTATATAGACATTTCTCAGAAGACATACAGATGGCAAAAAGGCATGTGAAAAGGTACTCAACATCATTGTTCATTAGAGAAATACAAATCAAAACAACAATATATAATCTCACCCCAGTTCAAATGACTTTTATCAAAAAGACAGACAGTAACATATGATGGCAAGGATGTGGAGGAAGGGAAACCTTCATACACTGTTGGTGGGAATATAAGTTAGTAAAGCTACTGTAGAGAATATTTTGGAGGTTCTTCAATAAACTAAAAATAGAGCTACCATAGGATCTAGCAATCCCACTGCTAGGTATATACCCAAAAGAAAGGAAATCTGGATATCAAAGAGATATCTGCACACCCATGTTTAGCGCATGGGATAACCGAGATTTGGAAGCAACCTAAGTGTCCATCAACAGATGAATGGATAAACAGAATGTAGCACATATGCAAGATGGAGTACTATTCAGGCATAAAAACAGAATGACATCATATCATTTGCAGTCACGTGGATGGAACTGGAGGTCACTATGTTGAGTGAAATAAACCATTTACAGGAAGACAAACATATGTTCTCACTTATTTGTTGGAGCTGAAAATTAAAATAATCGAACTCATGGAGATAGAGTAGAATGATGGTTACCAGAGGTTTGGAAGGGTAGTAGGGGCATGGTAGTGAAGTAAGATGGTTGGTGGATACAAAAACATAGTTAGACGGAATGAATAAGATCTAGTATTTGATAGTACAACAGGGAGACAATAGTCGAGAATAATTGTACATTTTAAAATAATGAAAAGAGCCCAAATTGACTACGTAATTGAAAGTAAAGCACTCCTCAGCAAATGTAAAAAAAGAGAAATTACAACAAACTGTCTCTCAGACCACAGTGCAATCAAACTAGAACTCAGGATTAAGAAACTCACTCAAAACTGCTCAACTACATGGAAACTGAACAACCTGATCCTGAATGACTATTGGGTATATAAAGAAATGAAGGCAGAAATAAAGATGTTCTTTGAAACCAATGAGAACAAAGACACAACATACCACAATCTCTGGGACACATTTAAAGCAGTGTGTAGAGGGAAATTTATAGCACTAAATGCCCACAAGAGAAAGCAGGAAAGATCTAAAGTTGACACCGTAACATCACAATTAAAAGAACTAGAGAATCAAGAGTAAACACATTCAAAAGCTAGCAGAAGGCAAGAAGTAACTAAGATCAGAGCAGAATTGAAGGAGATAGAGCCACAAAAAACCCTTCAAAAAAAATCAGTGAATCCAGGAGCTCGTTTTTTGAAAAGATGAACAAAATTGATAGACCACCAGCAAGACTAATAAAGAAGAAAAGAGAGAAGAATCAAATAGACACAATAAAAAATGACAAAGAGGCTATCACCACTGATTCCACAGAAATACAGTTGGCCTCCATGAAGAGACCAATAATGGACTCTGAAATCAGGCAATAATTAATAGCCTACCAACCAAAAAGAGTCCAGGACCAGACGGATTCACAGCCAAATTCTACCAGAGGTACAAGGAGGAACTGGTACCATTCCTTCTGAAACTATTCCAATCATTAGAAAAAGAGGGAATCCTCCCTAACTCATTTTATGAGGCCAGCATCATCCTGATACCAAAGCCTGGCAGAGACACAACAAAAAAAGAGAATTTTAGACCAATATCCCTGATGAACATCAATGTAAAAATTCTCAATAAAATACTGGCAAACCAAATACAGCAGCACATCATAAAGCTTATCCACCATGATCAAGTGGGCTTCATCCCTGGGATGCAAGGCTGGTTCAACATATGCAAATCAATAAACAGAATCCAGCATATAAACAGAACCAAAGACAAAAACCACATGATTATCTCAATAGATGCAGAAAAGGCCTTTGACAAAATTCAACAGACCTTCATGCTAAAAACTCTCAATAAATTAGGTATTAATGGGACGTATCTCAAAATAATAAGAGCTATTTTTGACAAACCCACAGCCAATATCATACCGAATGGGCAAAACCTGGAAGCATTCCCTTTGAAAACTGGCACAAGACAGGGATGCCCTCTCTCACCACTCCTATTCAACATAGTGTTGGAAGTTCTGGCCAGGGCAATCAGTCAGGAGAAAGAAATAAAGGATACTCAATTAGGAAAAGAGGAAGTCAAATTGTCCCTGTTTGCAGATGACATGATTATATATTTAGAAAACCCCATTGTCTCAGCCCCACATCTCCTTAAGCTGATAAGCAACTTCAGCAAAGTCTCAGAATAAAAAATCAGTGTGCAAAAATCACAAGCATTCTTATACACCAATAACAGACAGAGAGCCAAATCATGAATGAACTCCCATTCATAATGGCTTCAAAGAGAATAAAATACCTAGGAATCCAACTTACAAGGGATGTGAAGGACCTTTTCAAGGAGAACTGCAAACCACTGCTCAACAAAATAAAAGAGGACACAAACAAATGGAAGAACACTCTATGCTCATGGATAGGAAGAATCAATATCGTGAAAATGGCCATACTGCCCAAGGTAATTTATAGATTCAATGCCATCCCCATCAAGCTACCAATGGCTTTCTTCACAGAATTGGAAAAAACTACTTTAAAGTTCATACGGAACCAAAAAAGAGCCCGCATTGCCAAGTCAATCCTAAGCCAAAAGAACAAAGCTGGAGGCATCATACTACCTGACTTCAAACTATACTACAAGCTACAGTAACCAAAACAGCATGGTACTAGTACCAAAACAGAGATATAGACCAATAGAACAGAACAGAGTCCTCAGAAATAATACCACACATCTACAACCATCTGATCTTTGGCAAACCTGACAAAAACAAGAAATGGGGAAAGGATTCCCTATTTAATAAATGGTGCTGGAAAACTGGCTAGCCATATGTAGAAAGCTGAAACTGGATCCCTTCCTTACACCTTATACAAAAATTAATTCAAGATGGATTAAAGACTTAAATGTTAGACCTAAAACCATAAAAACCCTAGAATATAAACTAGGCAGTACCATTCAGGACATAGGCATGGGCAAGGACTTCATGTCTAAAACACCAAACCAATGACAATAAAAGCCAAAATTGACAAATGGGATCTAATTAAACTAAAGAGCTTCTGCACAGCAAAAGAAACTACCATCAGAGTGAACAGGCAACCTACAGAATGGGAGAAAATTTTTGCAATCTATTCATCTGACAAGGGCTAATATCCAGAATCCACAAAGAACTCAAAACAAATTTACAAGAAAAAAAAACCATCAAAAAGTGGGCAAAGGATATGAACAGACATTTCTCAAAAGAAGACATTTATGCAGCCAACAGATACATGAAAAAATGCGCATCATCACTGGCCATCAGAGAAATGCAAATCAAAACCACAATGAGATACCATCTCACCCCAGTTAGAATGGCGATCATTAGAAAGTCAGGAAACAACAGGTGCTGGAGAAGATATGGAGAAATAGGAACACTTTTACACTGTTGGTGGGACTGTAAACTAGTTCAACCATTGTGGAAGACAGTGTGGCGATTCCTCAAGCATCTAGAACTAGAAATACCATTTGACCCAGCCATCCCATTACTGGGTATATACCCAAAGGATTATAAATCATGCTGCTATAAAGACACATGCACACATGTTTATTGCAGCACTATTTACAATAGCAAAGACTTGGAACCAACCCATATGTCCATCAGTGATAGACTGGATTAAGAAAATGTGACACATATACATCATGGAATACTATGCAGCCATAAAAAACGATGAGTTCATGTCCTTTGTAGGGACATGGATGAAGCTGGAAACAATCATTCTCAGCAAACTGTCGCAAGGACAAAAAAACAAACACCGCATGTTCTCACTCATAGGTGGGAATTGGACAGTAGGAACACTTGGACACAGGAAGGATTACATCACACACCGGGGCCCGTTGTGGGGTGGGGGGAGGGGGGAGGGATAGCATTAGGAGATATACTTAATATAAATGATGAGTTAATGGGTGCAGCACACCGACATGGCACATGTATACATATGTAACAAACGTGCACATTGTGCACATGTACCCTAGAACTTAAAGTATAATAAAAAAAAAAAAAGAAGAGTATAATTGGATTGTTTGTAACACAAAGAATAAATGCTCAAGGTGATGGATACCCCATTTACCTTGATATGGTTATTACACATTGTATGCCTATATCAGAGAATCCCATTTACCCCATATATATATATGTATATACCTAATATATGCTCACAAGAATTTTTTGAAAGAAAGGAAAGAAACAAACAAACATACTATCCTATGATCCAGCAGTCCTGCTACTGAGCATTTAGCCAAAGGAAAGAAATCTGTATATCAAAGAGACATCTAACACCCCCATGGTTTACTGCAACACTATTCATTATACCCAAGATAAAGAGTCAACCTAGGTGTCCAACAGATGAATGAATAAAGAAAATGTATATATACACAATGGAATACTGTTTGGCCAGTAAAAATAAAATCCTGTCACTTGCAGCAACATGAATGGATCTGGAGGTCATTATGTTAAGTAAAATAAACTGGAAACAGAAAGTTAAATACTGCACACTCTCACTCATTTGTGGATTAAAGTTCATTTCATAGAAGTAAAAGGTAGAACAGAAGATACTAGATGCTGGGAAAGGGGATGGGGATAGGAAGAGAGTGGTTAAAAGATACAAAATTAGAGCTAGATAGGAGGAATAAATTGTATAGCACTGAAAGATGACTATGCTTAACAGTAGTGTATACTTTCAAGTAGTGCAGAGGATATTGAATGTTCCCAACACAAATAAATGATAAAGGTTTAAGATGTTAGATATGCTAATTACCCTGATCTGTTCACTGTACATAAGTCTACACTTTAGCTTTTTTGAAATTCTTAGTTTCAAAACCACATGCTGCTCTTCTCAGTTTTTGTTCATATTCTTTCCTCTGCATGAAATAGACCTGCCTCACCCTCCACCCACCCTAACACCCATATGATTAAATCTACTTGTTCTCTAAGGCCCAGTTTAAATCTACTTTCTCCATATAATATTAGACCCTTAGTTCTAGCTCAGGCATGGCATTTTATTTACAGTATTCTATGTAACTTTCATGGGAAAGTAACATACACACAGAAAAATATACAGATAAGTTTACAGCTTGACAAATCTTTACAAAATGAATACCCTCATTATTACCAGCATCCAGATTCAGAAACCAAACATTGCCATAATCCTGCCTGATACCCTTTTACATTCAACTCTCTTTACCAACACCTCTGTCTTGTCAAGGATAACTTCTGCCCTGGCTTCTAACGCCACAGGCTAGCTTTGCTTGTTTTTGAACATTACATGAATGAAATTACACAATATACTGTATTTCTTATCTGACTTTTTTACTCAGTATTTGTACAGTTTGTACAACTGTACAATGTTTGTACAAATTATGCATTTCAGTTCATTCATTCACACTGCTATTTAGTATTCCACTTGTGAATATACACCATAATTTCTTAGCTCATGCTACTGTGTACAGATATTATCCTTTTTTCCATTGTAGTTTTAACTTGCACTTCCCTGATGACTAATAAAGTTGAGTGCCTTTCTTATATGTTCTTGGGCCAGTTGGGTATCATTTTCTGTGGAGAACCTATTTAAGTTTCTGTCCTTTTTTCTCACCTCTTCTATACATTCATTAATGGTAGGTAACTACATCTCACTCATTTTCTCCTAACACAGATTCTATAAGAATGTCATACTGTTTACATTACAGCTGTATGTATTGATTAAGATATTATGCAGGAAATTAAAATTGAGAGCTGATCATTGTTCTTCAGAAGGAACTTTTGAAAATGTTGTAGTGCAGCCATTCAACAAATATGTATTGAGTACTCATTCTACTTGAAATGCTACTTGAGTCATCAGTAAAGAACCACTTATTTAACTACAAACCATCTTTACCTCTCTCTTCCTTAGTTTTCTCATCTACAAAATGGTATGATTACATCAGATGACACTAGGGTCTCTTGGCTTTCTTGTTTTCATGTATGCAACTTTGTGAAAATTTTAATTTTTCCTTTTACTAACATGATTTCAGAAATGTTCCCAACTATTGAAGAACTAAGTGTAGTAAAATTGGATCTGGATGGAAATTCAAAGAGAGATGGGGTTGCTCGGGAATTTACTGGGTCAAGGCCCCTTCTTTCAATGTTTGTTAATTCTTAATCTATAGGTAGTTACTGTTGATAATCATAAATCTGAACATTTTATATGCAGTTAATTTTTTCTTTATTTTTTTATTTTTTTGAGATGGAGTCTCACTGTGTCGGCCCAGGCTGGAGTGCAGTGGCGCGATCTCAGCTCACTGCAAGCTCTGCCTCCCAGGTTCACACCATTCTCCTGCCTCAGCCTCCTGAGTAGCTGGGACTACAGGCACCCACCACCATGCCCGGCTGTTTTTTTATATTTTTAGTAGAGACGAGGTTTCACCATGTTAGCCAGGATGGTCTCGATCTCCTGACCTCATGATCCGCCCACCTCAGCCTCCCAAAGTGCTGGGATTACAGGAGTGAGCCACCGCGCCCGGCCTATATGCAGTTAATTTAAAACAAAGGAGATCTCAGGCAATCCAAAAACGAAAGTATATATACAAAGAGAGCTCATACTATATGTAGAGTATGATCAGTATATTTATCACATATATATATGTGTGTGTGTCTTTGCTTTTAAAATAATCCAAATTCATCAAAAGAATAGTCATTTTTTAAAAGCCTGAATACACTAAGCAGACAGTCCCAGTTTCCCCCTCCACCACACACGTGTCAACTCTAAATCTTTCCATGTGTGTGGATTTCTGTACTGTGGATATTTCATATAAATGGAATCATACAATAAAAAAAAGAATAGCCATTTTAGCTGGGCGCAGTGGCTCACCCCTGTAATCCCAGCACTTTGGGAGGCTGAGGTAGGCAGATCAGCTGAAGTCAGGAGTTGGAGACCAGCCTGGCCAACATGGCAAATCCCTGTCTCCTGTAAAAATACAAAAAATTAGCTGGGGCGTGGTGGCATGCGCTTGTAATCCCAGCTACTTGGGAGGCTGAGGCAGGAGAATTGCTTGAACACAGAGAGGCAGGGGTTGCAGTGAGCCAAAATCATGCCATTACACTCAAGGCTGAGCAACAGAGCGAGACTCTGTCTCAAAAATAAAATAAAAATAAAAAAAGAATAGTCATTTTAAATGGCTTCTTCATAGGCCATGAGAACTCAAGACTTTAAGGTTTACTTTTTACTGTGATTAAGTAAAGACACAAATTTCTTTTTAAAATCTTAAGGATTTATTTATCAGATGACTTCATAAACCATGGGATTTTTATTAGTAATTTTTAAACTTCAGGTTAAGATTCTTAACCTGTGAATCATGATTCACCATGACTGAATCTTTTTTATAGGATTGTTAGCCAAAATGATGGAAAGGTAAGGCAAGTCCTAGTTAAGGAGGTCATACATGATAGTTTTTTATATGTACATAATTTAACTCTTCTTTAGTTTTGACTTCAAGCAAAGTAATCTTTCAGATATATTGTTCATTGTGTAGTTTCCACAAAAAAGGCATTATCAGTGAGTTTCAAAGGTGGTATATTAGTATGATCCTAGTCTAAGATCAGCTTACTAGTACTACTATCATTGTTCTGCATACTATATCATTGTTCTGCCCAAAACATAGAACAATATGAAAAAGATAAATTTCTTTTTTTTTTTTTTTTTTTCTGGAGACAGAGTCTCTCTGTTGCCTAGGCTGGAGTGCAGGCATGATCTCTGATCACTACAACCTCTACCACCTGGGTTAAAGCAATTCTCCTGCCTCAGCCTCCCAAGTAACTGGGATTACACGCGCCCGCCACCATGCCCAGCTAATTTTTTTTTCTGTATTTTTAGTAGAGACAGGGTTTCACCATGTTGCCCAGGCTGGTCCTGAACTCAAGCTCAGGCAGTCACCTACCTCAGCCTCCCAAAGTGCTAGGATTACATGTGTGAGCCACCACATCCAACTGAAAAAGACCAATTTCTTTATGGTTAGGGTCAGGCACTTTTGAAGAGTTTTCTCTCCAGAGTCTTCAGATCTATTTACTCCTTAAAAATAAGAGAAGATTACAACAACTTTTCCCCTTTCTAAGGCTCAAGATAATTAGGTATTTGACCATATGACTTTTACCTCATTTGTCTTGCAAATGTTTTGATTAACACTTTTAAGCAATGTAATTCTACCATGTCTTTGGGACCTCCCAAAATTCCCATATCCTTTATTATCATTTATAATACTTGGATACTAAGACTCACTAAAATAACATTATGGGTCTAGGTAAGTCTTAAGAGTCCTTTTAAAAGAAAATTGATAATTCTTAATATATTATTTTTATAAATATTAGGAAAAAATTTTAATGATGTAATTTTGGTTACAATACAAGCATTCAGTTTGCTTTTTTTTTTTTTTTTAATTTTATTTTACTCTACTTTCCGGGATACATGTGCAGAACGTGCAGGTTTGTTACATAGGTAAACATGTGCCATGGTGGTTTGCTGCACCTATCAACCTGTCACCTAGGTATTAAGCCCCGCATGCATTAGCTATTTGTCCTAATGCTCTTCCCTCCCTCGCCGCACCCCCACCAGGCCCCGATGTTTGTTGTTCCCCTCCCTGTGTCCATGTGTTCTCGTTGTTCAGCTCCCACTTACTAGTAAGAACATGCAGTGTTTGGTTTTCTGTTCCTGCATTACTTTGCTGAGGATGATGGCTTCCAGCTTCATCCATGCCCCTGCAAAGGACATGATCTCATTCCTTTTAATGGCTGCATAGTATTCCATGATGTATATGTACCACATTTTCTTTATCCAGTCTATCATTGATGAGCATTTGGGTTGGTTCTATGTCTTTGCTATTGTGAATAGTGCTGTAGTAAACATACATGTGCATGTGTCTTTATAATAGAATGATTTATATTCCTTTGGGTATATACCCAGTAATGGAATTGCTGAGTCAAATGGTATTTCTGGTTGTAGATCCTTGAGGAAGCTCCACACTGTCTTCCACAATGGTTGAACTAATTTACATTCCCACCAATAGTGTAAAAGTGTTCCTATTCCTCCACATCCTTGCCAGCATCTGTTGTTTCTTGACTTTTTAATAATTGCCATTCTGACCAGTATAAGATGGTATCTCATTGTGGTTTTGATTTTCTTTTCTCTAATGATCAGTGAAGTTGAGATTTTTTTCATATTTTTGTTGGTTGCATAAATGTCTTCTTTTGAGAAGTGTCTGTTATGTCCTTTGCCCACTTTTTGTTGGGGTTGTTTTTATCTTGTAAATTTAAGTTCCATGTAAATTCTGGATCTTAGACCTTTGTCCGATAGGTAGATTGCAAAAATTTTCTCTCATTCTGTAGGTTGTCTGTGCGCTGTGATGATAGTTTCTTTTGATGTGCAGAAGCTCTTTAATTAGATCCTATTTGTCAATTTTAGCTTTTGTTGGAATTGCTTGTGGCAGTTTCTTCGTAAAATCTTCTCCCATGCCTATGTCCTGAATGGTATTGCCTAGATTTTCTTCTAGGGTTTTTATGGTTTTGGGTTTTACATTTAAGTCTTTAGTCCATCTTGAGTAAATTTGTGTATAAGGTGTAAGAAAGGGGTCCAGTTTCAGTTGTCTGCATATGGCTAGCCAGTTTTCGCAGCCCCATTTCTTAAATAGGGAAATCTTTCCCCATTGCCTTTTTTTTTTTTTTTCTTTTGGTCAGGTTTGTCCAAGATCAAATGATTGTAGATGTGTAGTCTTATTTCTGAGGTCACTATTCTGTTCCATTGATGTGTGTTGTTTTGGTACCAGTACCATGCTGTTTTGGTTACTGTAGCCTTTTAGTATAGTTTGAAGTCAGGTAGCATGATGCCTCCAGCTTTGTTCTTTTTGCTTAGGATTGTCTTGGCTATGTGGGCTCTTTTTTGGTTCCATATGAAATTTAAAGTAGTTTTTTCTAATTCTTTGAAGAATGCCAGTGGTAGTTTGATGGGAATAGCATTATTTTGGGCAGTATGGCCATTTTCATGATACTGATTCTTCCTATTCATGAGGATGGAATGTTTTTTCATTTGTGTGTGTCCTCAGTTTTTCTTTGAGCAGTGGTTTGTAGTTCTTGAAGAGGTCCTTCACTTCCCTTGTTAGCTGTATTCCTAGGTATTTTATTCTCTGTAGCAATTGTGAATGGGAGTTCATTCATGATTTGGCTCTCTGTTTGTCTATTATTGATGTATAGGAATGCTTGTGATTTTTGCACATTGATTTTGTATCCTGAGACTTTGCTGAAGTCGCTTATCAGCTTAAAGAGTTTTTGGGCTGAGACGATGGGGTTTTCTAAATATAGGATCATGTCGTCTGCAAAGAGAGACAATTTGACTTTGTCTCTTCCTGTTTGAATATCCTTTCTTTCTCTTGCCTGATTGCCCTGGCCAGAACTTCCAGTACCGTGTTGAATAGGAGTGGTAAAAGTACATTCTTGTTTTGTGCTGGTTTTCAAAGGGAATGCTTCCAGCATTTGCCCATTCAGTGTGATTTTGGCTGTGTTTGTCATAAATAACTCTTATTATTTTGAGGTATGTTGCAGCAGTACCTAGTTTATTTAGAGTTTCTAACATAAAGGGATATTGAATTTTTTCAAAGGCCTTTTCTGCATCTATTGAGAGAGTCTTGTGGTTTTTGTCATTGGTTCTGTTTATGTGATAGATGACATTTATTGATTTGCGTACGTTGAACCAACCTTGCTTCCTAGGGATGAAGCTGACTTGATGGTGATGGATAAGCTTTTTGATGTGCTGCTGGATTCAGTTTACCAGTATTTTACTGAGGATTTTTGCATTGATGTTCATCAGGGATATTGGCCTGAAGTTTTTTTGTTGTGTCTCTGCCAGGCTTTGGTATCAGGATGATGCTGGCCTCATAAAATGAGTTAGGGAGGAGTCCTTCCTTTTCAATTATTTGAAATAGTTTCAGAAGGAATGGTACCAGCTCCTCTTTGTACCTCTGGTATAATTTGGCTGTGAATCCATCTGGTCCTGGACTTTTTTTGGTTGGTAGGCTATTTATTACTGCCTCAATTTCAGAACTTGTTATTGGTCTAGTCAAATATTCGACTTCTTCCTGGTTTAGTCTTCAGAGGGTGTATGTGTCCAGGAATTTATCCATTTCTTCTAGATTTTCTAGTTTATTTGTGTAGAGGTGTTTATCATATTCTCTGATGGTAGTTGTATTTCTGTGGGATCAGTGGCGATATCCCCTGTATCATTTTTATTGTTTTATTATCATTTTTTATTGTTTTATCTGTGGGATCAGTGACGATATCGCCTGCATCATTTTTTATTGCTATTTGATTCTTTATTCATTCAGTATGCTTATAGTTATTAATTACAATAAAAATACCTCATCTGTTAAAGGGATTAGTGCACCTCTCTGTGCAAGTTCCTCATCTATAAAATAGGTTTAATAAAACTACCTGTCTTAAGGTTGTTGAGAGGATTAAATGATTTAACACAAAGCAAGCTCTCAAAAAATGTCAGGTATGGTTAGGTATCCCATGACTATATTTTACCACAAATCTTTTGTGATTCATTGTTTATATTTTTGTACCATTAAACAATGTTTACCTTTAACTTGTAAAATTAAATTTGTGTCATGAATGAATATTAAAGACTGAATTGTTACCATGGATTTTGAGTGATGTGTTCATAGTTATATTGAATATTAGGCTTAATTTCAGGCTTAAAAACATACTTTTAAATAAGGAGCAAGAGAAAACAATTATTTCATTTTTAAAATGACATTAGAATGTTAGTGATTGCGTGAACAGAACATTCTCTGTTCCTCACCCTTTTTTGAGTCTTGCATAAGTATAATCTGACACTGAGTTAAGAGTTAATTGATACCGTATCTTGCATGGTCAACCTGCAGTTAAAGTTATTAAGCAAGAAAATGAGATGTAAACTAACTAAGATCTCCACATGGCCTGGAATGACCAATGGTTTGTTATATAGCACAAAATTATGAATAAATGTTATATAAATACTAAATTAGATTTTTTAAAGAATGATTGAATATCTGATTCTTTTAAGTCAGAGAAAATCAGGGGAAAGGTGTCCTATTGAAATTCTTTTTCTTTAAAAATTATAACCACTGAAAATTGGATAGGCCACCTCACAATAAAGAGTCCTCCCCATCAAAGAAGTGTTAGTGTTGAGGTAACCCATCATTTAGGAGTATGACCATTTCTACATCTGGCAGGAAGTTGAACTATACAACTTCTGATTTATTTTTTCAATTCTAACATTTCACAAAATTAAAGAAATTGAGAATCTATTCTAGATATTGTTCTTGTTTTTACATTGATGCCCTCTTTATTTTCTGTTTGACATGAGTTATCAAAGCATAAAGTTTTGAATCATAGGCGGTTTTCTTCTGACATGATTCGGGAAATAATTTGAGCTATTTATATGTCTACAAAGTACTTTTATCCACCAGAGTATTTGACAATAGGTTGTTATAATTTATCCTTCCAAAAGGTAGAATAAGTATCAAAAAACAGATGGAATTGGATGATTTTGTGAAATAACCACACAATATAAATTGTATTTGAAAAACAAATTTGGCATTGGTCATCTAGATACCAAGAAAGACAAGAAACTTTTTATCTGAGGGACATGAGCTCTTTTAAATTACCAGGCCCAGTGGGGGCATTAAAATGTGAAAGTAGTCATCTCTCACTCCCCTCCTTGAGCTAAGTAATCTGTCTGCTGTATGGACTTTAGACTGTCACCACCAAGTAACCATTAAACTAACCTAACAATGCCATATGCTAGGCACCATAACTCATACCCTATAGTTCAACAATGTATAGCCAATTACTAATCAGTTATTTCTGTACACCAATGAGAAATTCTTGACAAACAACTTTTGTAATTGCCCCCTCTCCTAATTTGTCCTTTTTTCTTTAAAAACATGAGCCTCTCCTTCATTCTCTGGAGCACTTCTCAGCATTTCCCAGCCTACAGTCTTCAACCTTGACCCAAATAAACTCACTATATTAATTTTGCTCACTTTATGTCTTTAGGTCAATGATACTTAACATTACTTCTTTTGCCAACCTTTATCTTACCCCTTCTGCCAAAGTAAAAATTTTGGTTTACTCATATAATGAAAAAAAAATCAAAATCTGAAACAGAGGGAGAATAGAATGGATATATTATCTCTCAAATGTCTCATTACACTTCCTCTCTTTATTTGATTTCAGTTTTTTAGGTCCATTTCTGCCAGTGTTGTCCTAGGAGCCAGGGCGGGTGGGGGGGTGGGCAATGTTTCTTCTTTGCTGTTTTAAGTCTTTTAATGTGTTTGTTTAATGTTTATTATAGTTTTATATACAGATGGGCTTCATATGACCCATAAATCTTGTTCCTGGTGCTGAGAATACACTGGTTAATCCAATAGATATGGTCACTGCCCTGCTTGAACTTAGTGTGATGGAGAAGACAAATAAATTCACTGTTATGTAATTGTAACTCATGCGAAGAAAAGAAACAGATTACAGTGATAGGGAACATGATGAGGGTGTGGCATGAGGACACTGCTTTAGTCAGAAAAGATCCTTTCAAAAATCATAAAATTTAAGCAGAGACTTGAAAGATAAGAAAAGTAATGTTCCAGGTAGAGGAACCAACATGGGTCAAGTCCCTGAGGTGCAAAAGAGCCTCATTCTAACTTTCTTTTTGTGCCAGTTTGAACCATAAACAACTAATTTAACTTGCTTCTGAAATTGTTATGATTTGATGCAGCTCATTTCCATTGTCAGCACCCAAAAGTAGTTACCTCTTCACTTTGTACATTCAACCTTGCAAGACCCCCTGAGCCTTCAAAGTATCAAATTTAGTCTCAATTTAAATATGAGGCTGCTAATACTTCCTGTATAGGAAACTTTCAGTACACATTAGTTCCCTTTCTTCTCGTAGCATTGTTGGTGATGTGTTTGCTGGGCTACTCCTTCCCGTCTAACCCCCAGGGGTATGGAGGATTTGCTGTGGGAATAGGGAAGCAACAAACAAGAGAAATACCATTGTCTCCAGACCTACCCCTTTTCTTTCCGTATTAAGGCTCCCAAGGGTCTCTGCCTCCTCTTGAGTCTCTCCCAACTTAACTTCTTGAGCTCAGGTCAGTTTAGGGATGTTCAGGACATTCAGCAATCTACAAAAAGACCCAAGTCCTCGTTTCCATTACACCCTGCCCACCATGTGTTCCAGTTGTTTTCATTTCTTTTCTGCATGACTTCATCAAGAAGCTGTCCTGGTTGATGCTAAACGAGAGGTGAGGCGGGGACAAAGAGAATTACTCTGGCTTCCTCTTCATTAGTATTTCCCAGGTAGTGGTTCTCCCAAAGGCCTTGGTGGCCAGAATGAGGTGTGGCCTTGGTCTGCTGCTGAACTGGTAGAGGATTGACATTTTACCTCTGATTGGCAGCTCTAGAGAAAAACAGAACACCTGATTCCAGTAGTAGTTAAGACTTGGTGTGTCTCCTGATCCCACTTGAAGTTACTGTCTTACAAAGTAACTTTTTTCCTGGCAATACTAGGGATAGTGGGGGTGGAAGGAGGAGAACACTAGGATCTTTGGAACCTCTCCCTGTGCCTGTTTTTTCTCTTATCAGTAAAATGAGAGTGTTGGTGTATTCGTAGGGTCCCTTTTAGTTCAAACATACCACATTTCTAAATTTTAAACCATCTAGTAGTATTATCTCTGTCTGATGTGCATGATGTGTATATTGGAAATTATCCCAGTATGTGAGCCTGAAACGTATGTGGAACCTTACAGTCCTACTGGCTGAGCTGGATATATTCATTTATGAGCGCTGGTTGGGATTGTAATTCAAAAACTTTGTACCAACATTATATCTTCCTGCAAGATTTGTGAATGTTATTGAAAGTAGGACTGTATACCCTGAGGGTGAAGCCAGCTAACTAAACCTGAGTTAACATGCATCACCAAAGAGTGATGATCACAGATGTTGTGGTAAATGACTTGAAAGATCCTTTGCTTCACTTTGTCAAAAGGATCAAATTGTATTGAAATAGCACCCCGCAATATAATTCTGAATTCTGTCACTCTAAATTGGTCCTTCCTTCTTTTGCAGGAGCTATTGTGACAATCTTGGTTACCATCCATTAAGTGCTGCTGATTTTGGAAAGATCATGAAAAACGTCTTTCCAAACATGAAGGCACGTCGTTTGGGCACAAGAGGCAAATCTAAATATCCTTTACCAGAATGGTTTTAGTAATATCTCTATGTTCTCACTTGTTATAGAACATCTGTTGTTGTAGTTCAACTGGCAACTTTATTTAGAAATAAACTTCAAATTAAACCAACTCGAAAGCATTTAGTAGAATAATTGCTAATGTAACTTTCACAGGTATTTATCACACTATGAGAGAAATAGCAAATAATGGTTTATTCATAGATTAGAATTGTGATAGATTTTATCTTACTCTATCAATGTAAAGTGTTCTTAATGGTCTGATCTTCTTTAACAGTAAGAAGTTTTGAGGCCTGCTATATGTTCAGCAATTATATGAACAAAAGTGGAGGAAGATGCTAGCTTATCATCTTTTCTTCCTTTAATTTATAAACATAGGGGATCTCCTTGGCAAAAAAAAAAAAAAACTTATGGAACTTTAACAGAAACACTAATCTTTCAGTACAAATATTTTTCAGCCATCCATTTAAAGCCTGTGTTAAAATTAAAGCCAGAGTATAGAAAAGGTCCTTCTTGTGATGGAGAAATACTTAGGAGCCAACAGAAGTAAGGACATTAAAATTAAGAATTCATTATAGTTATTTCTCCTTTTAGAAGAAGATTGTAAAATAGAGGATCTCTGTATCATATTAGGATTACATCCATTTTCTCCCTCCTTAGCTCTTGTCCTTTTTTCAGAGCATAAAATGGAGGGGAGGAGATGAGAGAGGAAGGGGAAGGGAAGAAACTTACTTTTCTAAAATGGTTCCAGGTATTCTCTAACCACTTGTTGCGTGATATATTCTTGCTTCCCAAATGCAAACAAAAATGTTTTGATGTGTCCTTGGCATGTTACAGGTGATAATCCTGTATGTTTCAGTGGAAAAAGAGAAACGAAAAGGTTAAAGCCCTTGTGACACTATTAAGAGTTGTTTTTGTCCCAGTGCCCTGGGCTAAAGTTTCCCTTCCCTGTGCCAGGTTTCCATCTGGCTATTCCTTTCCTTCTGACCTGTTTGTTACTGGTGGCTGGCACAGCATATTAGGAACATTTATTCATAAAATTTATAACAGATGAGAATCCTTTCATTTAAGAGAGTAGTATTTAACATTCTGAAAGGGTATTTCAGTTTCATAAGAGTAAAAATGTCCCAAGTTTTTAATATTAAGGTTTTTCTTACTGAAGATTTCAGAAAGTAGATGTTATATATCATGTTTATTTTATTCTCATTTTATATATGGTTACTTCTAAAGTGTTACCAGTATAAGCAATTCATTTAATTTTGAATATTTGGACCTTAACTGTATATTACATATTGCTACAGTGGACTAAGAAAAAAAGCTTTTGTTCATATGCCAACACTGCCCAACCTTGACTTTCACAAAACTGGAGATGGGGTAAGAATTCAGCCTTTTCTTTTTAATAAGTAAACCTTTATATCAACATTAAAATGCATCCTGCAAAGTGTCATTTGGTTAAGGCTAGCAACTGTGCCTTTTACAAATAATAATAAAAAACAAAAATCACACAGTGACTGAAAAATGTTAGTGTATATGACCTATGTCAGCATGAAATTTGGGGGAACAAAGTTTCAAAGTTACTGATTTCTCGATATTTCCAAAATATATATTGACTATATGTGTGTATAGTCAAGAGGAAAAAGTCAGTCATCATGTAATGTTTTATAGGAATTTTAGAAAAAATATGTGGCTATTGGCATAGTTTTATTGACATTAGAAAGATTCAAAATATCAGTCTTGTATGTTTAAAAACCATTTAAAATGTTATATTCGCAAGGCTGCTGACTGCTGTGCACTAGTGGGTATGAGTCCCTTATTTACAGAACTCTTGTATGTCTGCCAGTGGGTCAATTCATACTACTTTAACGCACAGATTTAGATTCTATCTTCTAATTAAGAATACGTATCTTTTACGTGCTTCAATTTAATTTCTCTGGTCTTTTACAAGTTAACGTTTCCTTTTCTTTGCCTAGTTGGAAGGAGCTGAACCTTCTGGGCAGCTTCAAAATATTGATGAAGAAGTTCTCTCTTCTGCTTGCCGTCTTGTGTGTGAGTGGGCCCAGAAAGTGTTAAGCCAACCATTTGACACTGTCTTGGAATTAGCCCGCTTCCTTGTAAAAAGTCACTATATAGGCACCAAGTCAATGGCAGCTCTAACTGTAATGGCAGCAGCACCACCAGGTACGACATTACTGTGAACAAGCTAAAAACTGACAGGTATTATTGTATTTAGAATTGGTAGCAAAAGAAGAGTTAGATCAAAGAACTTCATCCTTTTAGTACTTGTATGGGTTCACTCTTACTCCACTTAACACTAAATTCAGATGGGTTTGTTGAGCCAAGAAAATAATAATCCTTTCATTATAAAGCTTAATGCTATGTTTCTATAGATTGCTTTGCTGGCATATAAAACTAGATTCTCCAGCCGATATGTTATTAATTTTTCCATTGCTATTTTTACATTTATAGAATGTGTTTATATGTACTTTTATATGTACATATATGTGTATCTAAATAAATATTAGAAGTAAAAAAATACGATTAAATTTTTAAATTACTTGTTAGATTCCTATTCCAAAAACTAATGCTTATAAATAAAATTATCTTTCCACACTGTGACAGGTAACTGAGTCTCAAAAAAAAAAAAACACTGTACGAAGGCTTACTATAAAATAACAAGTGATGTTTTTTACTGTGCATTCATATGACTATTTTTATTCAAAGATGAATTTTTGGAATCGACAGTTTTGGGAATTGACAGTCTTGTTAGAATGACTCCCTCCTAAATTAATAGTTGTGTAAAATATCAGTTCTGATGAATTTTTTAAAATATCTTATTTCAGTTATACCTTATAAACCTAGAGTGGATAAATTATTCTAGAAAATTATGATGTCTATTAAAAATGCAGTGATATAGTGATCTGAGACTTATTTTTCCAATGACTGTCCTTCTAAGTGTTAATTCTAAATATTTTAAAATCTACAATAGACTTATCCTGGCCAGAATTATAGTCTCTTAATTAACTTGTTTGTTTAGTATCTTTTACACATTAATAATGAGTCTGTTTTCTTCTAATTTTACATTTAGTATGTGGGATGTATATGTGTGTAACCTCTCATTTTGTGGTCAGTTGAAGACCCATTTCAGAAAAATAATGTCATATAGTTTTTCCTGTCTACATCTAAACTGTATGACCTAAATTTGTTTATTCATTATACTGACCAGCAGGAGAATGCTTGACCAGCCTTATTGAGCTAAATAGCTCACATATGTTACCTCATTTAATTCCCCCAGCAGTTCTGTGAGATAGGTGATATTCCCAATTTATAGACTTGGAGAGGTCAGTTAACTTGTTCATGGGCATGTAAGTAATGGAGCCAGGATTTGAATCCTGATTTGTCTGTCTACAAAGCCCAGCTTCACTCAATTATGTCATAATGTCATATGGTAGAATAAGCTTTAAAAGGAGCGAACCCTTCAGTTTGCTCTGCTCTCTTTCTCCTATCCCTGCCGACATCTAGAAGAGAACTTCAACAGATGGAGGATTTAGGAGGTATCATGGAGAAAAGAAACATCTCTTTCCTATTTCTCTCATTTGCAAAGTCTAACTGAGGGAAATATTGAATGAATTGAATGAATGAATTTTTAAGGCATAAGTGTTAAATAAAGGTGTGAGTTTTTTAAACAAAAGTGCTAAAAATTACATATATAAAAAAGAGACTCCATTTTTGAAAGCAATCAGCCTGAGAGGGTAAACACTTTACCAACTGTATCATTACTCAGAACATTTTTAGAATGTCTCTCAAAATTTTGATCTCAGCCCCTTACTATATTTTTCAAAAAAGACCTTTGGTAGTAGACTAATCTTCATCCTTTGAAGGTGAATTTGGTTTTTTATAAATATAGTCTCCATATTAAGAACAGGTTGTGTTACAAATGTCCTTTTGTAAGTCAGCTGCTTGGAACTCATTCCTATCTAAAAACCCTGGCAGGAAGGTAAGACAGCCAATTTGTAAGCCATTGGCAGAGGCTCTCCGGGGTGCAGGTGCTGAGAAGCCAGAGCTGAGGCTTGGGGTCGGGAAGGGGCAAAACAATTCCAGCTGGATTTGAGAGGAAAAATCGTGATTTTTAAAAGGGGCTGTGGGTTCAACAGATCCTCCTCATTATCAAGTGTGGGGAGAGAGTTATAGCTTCCTCATTCTCTATTTCCTACTCCCCACACCAAGTAGTTGTTGTTAATTAGAATGATGAAAAGCAGAAATTGAGATGGGGAAAAGAAAAGACTTAAAGGCCAAGGTGTACCAGCAGGATAGTTGTTCCTCCCCTTTCTTCTCTTCATTGTTTTTATTGCCCACAACTTACTTTCTAATGATCTCAATGCCATGCCCTAAATCTGAAATGAGCTTTTTAAACATTTTATTATATGATCCATTTTTCCTAAAATTTGTATTTTGCGTATTTTGTCAGTTTTTTTCAGTCTTTATCTTACTGTTTTAAAGGTTTTCGCAGTGACACTTTTTTGGAATATCTTAACGTTAGTCTTAATAAGAAATTCTGCTTCTTAATTTCTTCTAGGTCATACAGGAATAATTGTATAGTAGCAATATAATAATAATGCCTATTTCCATGAATTTCTGGTAGAATTAAAAACTGTTTTCTCCATATAAATTTTTTCCATTATGGGGAGTGGCTTCAGCAAATATGTATGGAATTATTGAATGCCCCTCATGGGCTAAATATTAAAATCATGAAAATACATGTATTTATTTCTGATTAGAAATGGGGGAGGGAAATTTACTGACCTTTGAGAAAATGTAAAAATGCTGTGTTGGCATTTATCTTAGCTTCTGCACATTTATGATATAGCTACTGTGTTTAAAATCCTGTTGATTTAACTGAAACTATCACCTGAGCTGAACCATATTATAAGATGACAAAGCTATATTGACAATTGTTTATAAATTCGAAGTCTAATGCTTTATACAGAAATTGTGAGTTAAAATTTTGGTTGCTTTGTCCAGTAGATGGCTACATTTTCAAAGAAATTCAAAGGAACCTGCCTTCTATAAAGGAGAGTATTTATTTTAGCTTTCCTTTCTGTTTATTTTCAGGAATTAAAGGAATTACCCAGCCTTCTGCTTTTATACCAACAGCTGAAAGTAATTCCTTTCAGCCTCAGGTGAAGACTTTGCCATCTCCAATTGATGCTAAACAGCAGTTGCAACGGAAAATCCAGAAGAAGCAGCAAGAACAGAAACTACAATCCCCTTTGCCAGGAGAATCCGCAGCAAAAAAATCAGAAAGTGCTACAAGCAATGGAGTAACGAATCTTCCTAATGGAAATCCTTCAATCCTTTCTCCTCAACCTATTGGTATCGTTGTGGCAGCTGTCCCTAGTCCCATTCCGGTAATATAATTAAATAGTATTTGGCCTTATTGGGATGGTGGGAAATCAATTGTTTATTTAAAAGTGGCAGATGAAAAGAAGGCAAGTACAAGTGTAGCCACAAACTGGTTTTGTGACTACAGGAAGATTCCCCTTCAGTCTTTCAGTCAGGATGTATATTGTTGATTACAAAGTAAGCTATGAAACATTATGGAAAATATAAAGATCCAAGACATACAAAGTATGCACATAACCACTCAGAGCTTTATGTAAGCGTTCTCATTTTTAGAGTTGTTTCATCCCTGGCTGAGCCAAGATAATTTTTTTTTTTTTTTTTTTTTTTTGAGACAGAGTCTCTCTGTCTCCCAGACTGGAGTGCAGTGCCGCAATCTCGGCTCACTCCAGCCTCCACCTCCTGGGTTCAAGCAATTCTTCTGCCTCAGCCTCCCAAGTAACTGGGATTACAGGCACTCACCACCACACCCAGCTAATTTTTGTATTTTTTGTATTTTGTATTTTTTAGTTGGCCAGGCTGGTCTTGAACTCATGATCTCAAGTGATCCACCCGCCTTGGCTTCCCAAAGTACTAGAATTATAAGTGTGAGCCAACCCACCCAGCCAAGCCAAGATAATTTAATTGCAAACTTTATTTAAAAGTTAAACGCTTTTCTTTTTTACATTCAGGTGGAGCAAAATTCTATTGTGTAATGATAATACTTAAATGTAGGCCTATCCATGGCTTATCGGATACAGGACTAGAACCTTGGCCAAATTCTTTAGCTAGTTTATTAACCTCTAGTTGTAGATAAGGAAACAATCTCCTGTTTTTCTATCTCACACAACTGAGGTTATGATGAAGGGACTTTTAAAATGAGAGTAAGTTGGTACTTTATGTTATTATTGATATTATTTAGGAAATATTTTATCATTTTTCTTATTCATATTATGTTATTAAAATATGAAATACATGGTAACTACACTGTTCACCATAGGGCAAACTGGGGTAGATATTAGTTGTATCTTATTTGCAGTGGTTTAGTTACAGACGTTTAAGGTAGACACATTTATAAGACAATTTCCCCTATGAGTGAGCCATCTTAGCATAGATTCTGGTAGGTAACCTTTACAGTTATATGTTTCTTCAAGATTTTATGTCTTCTTCCGGTAACCCCCTTAAATCATTGTTTCAGCAAATATTCTTCACAAGTGTGAAGCTTTTAGTCTTGTTAACTGAAAAGTGACTTAATGATGTTCTTACATATTTTTTAATTATAATGCGTTAGGGTTGCATTTGTTGTATTTATGTGTCTGATTGTGTAGAACCTGGTCTAGAACTCTCTTCTAACATAGGAACTTTTTTCTTTTTAACATTAACATTTAATGAATGCCTTAAAAGTATATACAGATACATGAATTACTATTTACAGCCTAGACCTGTTAAATCTGATTTTTTGCTGTCTTTTAACAGGTCCAGCGGACTAGGCAATTGGTAACTTCACCGAGTCCAATGAGTTCTTCTGACGGCAAAGTTCTTCCCCTCAATGTACAGGTGGTCACTCAGCACATGCAGTCTGTGAAACAGGCACCAAAGACTCCCCAGAACGTTCCAGCCAGTCCTGGTGGGGATCGTTCTGCCCGGCACCGTTACCCTCAGATCTTACCCAAACCAGCCAACACCAGTGCACTCACCATTCGCTCTCCAACTACTGTCCTCTTTACTAGTAGTCCCATCAAAACTGCCGTTGTACCCGCTTCACACATGAGTTCTCTAAACGTGGTGAAAATGACAACAATATCCCTCACACCCAGCAACAGTAACACCCCTCTTAAACATTCTGCCTCAGTCAGCAGTGCTACAGGAACGGCAGAAGAATCAAGGAGTGTTCCACAGATCAAGAATGGTTCTGTCGTGTCACTTCAGTCTCCTGGGTCCAGAACCAGCAGTGCGGGGGGAACATCTGCTGTGGAAGTCAAAGTGGAACCCGAAACATCATCAGATGAGCATCCTGTACAGTGCCAAGAGAACTCTGATGAGGCTAAAGCTCCCCAAACACCTAGTGCCCTTTTGGGGCAGAAAAGTAATACAGACGGAGTACTGCAGAAACCTTCAAATGAAGGTGTCATTGAAATAAA
The DNA here is from genome assembly GCF_037993035.2 of Macaca fascicularis. NCBI lineage: Eukaryota > Metazoa > Chordata > Mammalia > Primates > Cercopithecidae > Macaca > Macaca fascicularis. The sequence goes on along the minus strand of NC_088381.1, from coordinate 32,545,062 downwards.
AGCAACTAAGGTCTGTGACCAGAGGACCAAATGTAAAAGTCGCTGTAATGAAATTCTGCCAGGCACGTCAACAGGCAATAATGAGAGCACTATCACTCTATCAGTTGCTTCTCAGAACTTAACTTTCACCAGCACCAGTTCACCATCTAATGGTGACTCAATCAATAAAGACCCTAAATTATGCACTAAAAGTCCAAGAAAACGACTGTCTTCTACATTGCAAGAGACCCAGGTGCCTCCTGTAAAGAAACCAATTGTGGAACAGCTTTCAGCAGCTACCATAGAAGGGCAGAAACAAGGCAGTGTTAAGAAGGACCAAAAGGTTCCACATTCAGGGAAAACAGAAGGTTCAACAGCAGGTGCTCAGATTCCTAGCAAGGTATCAGTAAATGTCAGTTCACACATAGGAGCAAATCAACCCTTGAATTCTTCTACCCTTGTTATCAGTGATTCAGCTTTGGAACAGCAAACAACCCCGTCATCATCTCCAGATATAAAAGTAAAACTTGAAGGAAGTGTCTTTCTCTTGGACAGTGATTCAAAGTCAGTTGGCAGCTTTAATCCAAATGGATGGCAACAAATCACTAAGGATTCTGAGTTGATATCTGCCAGCTGTGAACAACAGCAAGCTATCAGTGTTATGACAATTCCTGAGCACTCTGATATCAATGACTTAGAGAAGTCTGTGTGGGAATTAGAAGGAATGCCACAGGACACATATAGCCAGCAGCTACATAGCCAGATACAGGAATCTTCTTTAAATCAAATACAAGCACATTCTTCAGATCAGTTACCTCTGCAATCTGAACTGAAGGAGTTTGAACCTTCTGTTTCCCAGACAAATGAAAGCTACTTTCCTTTTGATGATGAACTTACACAAGATAGTATTGTGGAAGAGCTGGTGCTTATGGAGCAGCAAATGTCAATGAACAATTCTCATTCTTACGGCAACTGTTTGGGAATGACCCTTCAGAGTCAGTCAGTAACTCCAGGAGCTCCAATGTCATCTCACACCTCCAGCACCCACTTCTATCATCCAATCCACAGCAATGGCACTCCAATCCACACACCCACACCTACACCCACACCCACTCCTACTCCAACCCCAACCCCAACCCCAACATCTGAAATGATTGCTGGATCTCAGAGTCTATCACGGGAGAGCCCTTGCTCCAGGCTAGCCCAGACTACACCTGTGGATAGTGCTTTAGGAAGTAGCCGACATACACCCATTGGTACTCCACATTCTAACTGCAGCAGTAGTGTCCCCCCCAGCCCTGTTGAATGCAGGAATCCATTTGCATTTACTCCAATAAGCTCCAGTATGGCATATCATGATGCCAGCATTGTCTCAAGTAGTCCTGTGAAACCGATGCAAAGACCCATGGCCACACACCCTGACAAAACCAAGCTTGAATGGATGAATAATGGGTATAGTGGGGTTGGTAATTCATCAGTTTCGGGCCATGGTATTCTCCCAAGCTATCAGGAACTAGTGGAAGACCGTTTCAGGAAACCTCATGCTTTTGCTGTGCCTGGACAGTCTTATCAGTCTCAATCCAGACATCATGACACTCATTTTGGTCGTTTGACTCCTGTCTCTCCTGTGCAGCATCAAGGTGCCACTGTAAATAACACCAACAAACAGGAGGGTTTTGCAGTCCCTGCCCCTCTTGATAATAAGGGAACTAATTCGTCTGCCAGCAGCAACTTCAGATGCCGGAGTGTGAGCCCTGCTGTTCATCGCCAACGTAATCTTAGTGGAAGCACCCTCTATCCAGTATCTAATATCCCACGATCTAATGTGACCCCCTTTGGAAGTCCAGTTACCCCAGAAGTTGTTTTCACAAATGTTCACACAGATGCATGTGCCAACAACATAGCTCAAAGAAGCCAGTCAGTTCCATTGACAGTCATGATGCAGACAGCCTTCCCAAACGCTCTTCAGAAGCAAGCAAACAGTAAAAAAATAACCAATGTTTTGTTGAGTAAACTTGATTCTGACAATGATGATGCAGTGAGAGGTTTGGGAATGAACAACCTGCCCTCTAATTATACAGCCCGGATGAATCTCACTCAGATTTTGGAACCTTCCACTGTTTTTCCTAGTGCCAACCCACAAAATATGATTGATTCCAGCACTTCTGTTTATGAATTCCAAACACCATCTTACCTCACCAAAAGTAATAGCACCGATCAGATCAATTTTTCTCCTGGAGATAATCAAGCACAATCAGAAATTGGAGAGCAGCAGTTAGATTTCAATAGCACTGTTAAAGACCTGTTGAGTGGAGACAGCTTGCAAACCAACCAGCAGCTGGTAGGTCAGGTAGCATCTGATCTCACTAATACTGCATCTGATTTCTCTAGTGATATCAGGTTGTCTTCTGAGCTCTCAGGCAGCATCAATGATTTGAACACTTTAGACCCAAATCTACTGTTTGATCCAGGTCGTCAGCAGGGACAAGATGATGAAGCTACACTGGAAGAATTAAAGAATGACCCATTATTTCAACAAATTTGCAGTGAATCCATGAATTCTATGACTTCATCAGGTTTTGAATGGATAGAAAGCAAGGACCATCCTACTGTTGAAATGTTGGGTTAAATTGTGTTTTATAATATGTAGCACACTGTATCTAAAGACATATGTATTGTATTTGTCTTAATGGAAGTGCCTCCCGCAGCAGAAATACTATTAATTGTGACATTTTAAAAGCGTTTGCTGCAGAAGTGGTTTCTTCAGTAGGAAATGGTTAGACTTGCCTCAGTTCTTAACAAGTGTCTAAAGACAGTAGGCTGTAGAAGAACAAGTATTAGGTTTTAAATTTTATAATATGCCCCATTTATTCACATTGATTGACTATCCAGCTGTTACAAGAGCAGTCAATCTTTATTTTGTATAAGTTTCATTTCATCAGATGATCTGCACAGAACTCAGAATAAACCATCAATTTTAGGTATAGGCTATTTTGTTGTTGGCATTATCTTTTAGATATAAAATCATAGCTAAGGTGAACTGTAGACAAGAAAGTCTTCCTTGAAACAGGGACAATATTCAGGTTATTATAAAATATTTAGGCTTGAAGCATAGAGCTACTGTAGGATGAAAAATCTCTGTAGGACTTTCTGGGGCTTCAGTACCATTTACACCCACGATGAAGGGCTTAAATAGAAAATAGTGGAAAATTAAATATTACTTTAAGGAAAGCAAAGCTGCACTAAAATTTTTAAGAGAAAAAAACAAGTAGCCATTTATATTTGTGACCTTGCATTATTTTTAAATGTTGATTTTAATATGGAGCTAGCACACATAGATGCGCAGGCACGCACACACAAAACAAGTAAATGTAACTCCAGGCATTTGTAATTTAATATAATAAATACAAGCATGTTAGAAAAATGCTTTATGTTTTATTATTTGTTAGTTAGGGGAATGAGAAGGAAAACAAAAGCATTCTCTTAGTTTCATCACAATGGCTGCATGTACATACTGAGATTCTAATTGAGATTTACTTTGAAATTTTTCGTTAAAATATTCCACCATAATGTTTTTTTCCTCTTCAACTCAGTGACTCCCTCACTCCTGAATATAGTAATGTAGTTTGATCATAGGATCCCTTTGAAAAACAGGAAGGAGGATAACATAAAAAACAACAAAAAACATTTCACCACCTAAGGTCTGAAGCCACAAATCTTTATATCTCTGATGAAACAAAGGGGATATCAACAGTACTTGAAGAAGAGGAGCATTTTATTACTTGCTTAATTTATTTATTGTGATAACCACAATTGCAAAATAAGAACTCAGGATTTGTTTTAAAATGTTTCTCTCTATGGCTCCCATTTTGTTTTGTGAATAATTATTTATGAGTTGCATGTTGACACAAACCTACTCACTGGTTGAAAGCTCCATTTAAGTGAGTTTCAAGATCACTTTCAAAGAGATTGTTAAATTGCCATTGTTTTTAAAGCTAACGTAAAACCATTTGCTATGCTGCCTTGAACCTAGCTAAGCTTTCCTTTACCTTAGTAAGCCAATCAGAAGACTACAATCAATGAATATTTAGCAAATGTGCTGAAGGGTTTAATAAGGTTTTGTTGTTCAATAAATTTGCAAGGTAGGGTATTAACATATTTTGATAAAAAATGGTGCTAGAGTTGGCGCAGAGGTTTATATATTGATATGTCTTAGTTACTGGCATTTGTGTGTGTTTGTTTGCTGTTATCTTGATTTCATGATTTGTTAGGTATTTTTTTCTTGATGCTAGTTATTTCTTCACTGTACATTGAGACACAGCACTACTGCACACCAAAGTATGCAATACCCAAAGGAAACTGTGTGATTTCTTCTAACAAATGATGGGAGCCTTTCTTTATGAGATACTCTGAAAAGGAGATTTTGAGGCCATTCTAATCCCTTGTTTACATTATTAGCTTCCTACTAATATAAAAATAATGGAAATCTTTTTTGATAAAAATATTAAGACTGGAGGATTTTTAACCCCTTGTACAGTATTGCAGCAAACTCTTTAAATTTGGTTGAATTCGTCCAGCAAACTTTCTGGGGTTCATATATTGCACTAAATTTGTTGAACCTGTGGTAGGCACATCTCTTAGGATAAATGCAACCAATACAGTCCACAGATTAAACTTTTTAAATGTGTTTCATTATGAAAAGACAAAATGTCATCAAAGTGACAGATAAAATTGTCTTATGTAGCAATGTGCATTGATCTCAATGAGATATTTCTATTATTCTCTTACATGAGAATATTACAGCAGGAAGAATTAAGTTTAGTTTGCTTCACCATGTTAATACATGATCACAAAATGTGCATGAGTGTTACTGACTTATCTTGTACAGTACTAGGATTCCTGTAACCACTCTTTTTTTTTCTTCGCTGTATTGAAACTGGTTCAGTGTTAACCAGGCAAACATAGTTATTCACAGGTTATTTACTTTATGTTTACTAATTCTGCTTAGTTATTGTTGAATATGTTCTGTTCCAGATTATTTTTATTGTTTTGATGTTTAAAACATTTTGCATACTGTTTATCATAAGACTTCATGAAGTAAATAATTTTGCATATAATTGCAATAAGCACTGACTTTTGAACTGAAAAGAAGGAAAGTGTTTTTTGTGCAGTGCATCTGAGGTTCATATAATAGTCTTGTACTATAATGTGCTTTACTACACGATAAATGACAAAAACAAGCCCTGTTTCATGTTTCATTTAGTGCAAAAAGTCAGATTTCCCCAGTGTTTTGTTGTCTGTTGTACCTGCTGAAACTACAGTAGTTGAATATTGCGGTAGCATTTCAGTTCTCTTTTTTTATTAAAAGTGCTCAAAAATTGTTTTTTAAATGTTTTCAAAAACAATTAAAAACATTTTATATTAAACTGACTGGATCTGAAGGTGTTTTATGGGACATATTTTATATAGGCAACACATTTTTTAAACAGACCCAGTGTTATTCTTCCTTTGATGTCATGAACTTTAGGGAGTGAATAAAAATCAGCAGAAGGCAGAACAGAGCTGCTGATCTGCTGTGTGCTATTAATCCAGAAGAATGCACAGATCTTATTTCACTCATCAGAACTCTGCTGTTCACTTAGGATTATTACCAATGAATGGTGCATGGCACAGAACTTTATGTTGTCCAAAAAGCCATCTTTTTCTCTTTCACATAGTGTTTATTTTTAAATGTTAGCCTATGGAGTACCTAGGTAAGTATATTTCTGGAGCTTTGAATAGAATGAGAAAAATTTAAAGCATAGCTGTGTTCAGAAGCAGTATAGACATTTCCAAGTACCAGAAATAACAAACTGATAAGTGTAATGAATTTGTAAGCCAGAACCCGGGCTATATAGGTCTGGAAGCAGACTGAAGTAGCCAGAAATGTCAGCTCCTGCAAAGTAATGAAATCAGGGTCTTGAATGGAGTTTCCTCGCTCTTGAAACTGAGAAGCAACAACAACCAGTGCCTGGGACTGTAATTTATATTGTGGACAGATCTTGAGTCAAACAGCCTACTCCTCTGTTTACATAGATCTTTGTAGATCTGTGATAGTTCCACTGTCACCACAGATCTGGAGCCCTCAGTTTGAACAGGTGGTAGAAGCAATTACAAAAGGAAAGGAGCGGAGATTAGGAAGGGAGAGGTAAAGAGCAGGAAGGCTGCCATGCAAGCTGAGCCTGCAAATCAACATTCAAAAGTACTTGAAAATGGAACTAATCCTAAGAAAGGCAATCACTCAAGAAAATGAAAGTAATGAACTACCTAGATACTACTATAAAATAAGTATGTTAGGATCCTCAGTGCTAAATGACATGGAAGGGTAAAATGTCAGAGCAGGCAAACATAAGAACCAGTGCATAGAGCCAACCAGTAAAAAATTCTGGGGGTGAAAATACTGTATAACACCTGAGGTGATTTTAGTTGCAAGTAATTGAAAACCCAACACTGGCTTAAACCATAAGGACACTTACTTTTCGCTTAATAATGTTAGAGATAGGAGGTTCAAGGGTTCATTGAATGGTTTATTGTTTACAGGCACTGGATCCTGTTTTTCTGTGTTTCTGTTCTATCATCTTCAGCTTTGCTTTGCTGTGTCTTTTACCTCATGGTCACAAGATGACTGCCACAGCTCAGATGTTATACCCTCATAACATCCCAAGCAGGATAGTAAGCAGTTCTCATAGCCTTTTATCAGAGAGAAAAAAATCTCAGAATCTTCCATTAAGCACTCCATACACACACTCTATTAGTCTCATTGTATGAGACAAAGGCTCACCCTAAGGCCAATTACTTAGCTTAGATCCTTAATTAATGTGTTATAGGTAAGAGAGGGGCCCATTTCCTGGAGCATGTAGTCATTCATCTTAAATGAGTTCCATCACCTAGGGAAGGTATTAGGGACTTGCCCTTTGGGAGGCAACCAGTAGCAGTCACTGCAAAAAATAGCTAGGTAAGATGTATAAGATCTTGTACCCACCTTTGAGGGGCTTACAATCATAAAGAGTTAAGTACATGTTCTTTGTTAAGTGCCAACAATATGTATAATACACAATGTAGAAGAAAAGAATTTGAAATCTTCTGAACTAAGTATAAGTTTACTGGTGTTAACTGTTAACTGGTATCTTGCCTTCCCACTATGAGCTGAAAAATCAGGTATTATTGAGTATCATAAATGCAAGTTGCCTCAGCTCCTACAGCATGAGACCAAACTTTATTTTGTTAAATCTGAAGTACAGATTTATTTTGACATGCATTGTTATAAATGAATTTTTAAATAATTAAAATTATAAATTTATGGATGGGATCACATCAATATTTCACAATCTGAAATTTTAAAAATATGTAGGCCAGTCCTGTTACTATAATCTGCTTAGAAGAATGAACGAAAACAAAAAGACTACGTTTTTGAAGATTTGATTTTTAAGAAGTACTTAATTCTTGGAGAGGAGAAGATAGTCATATAAATAAAATGTATCATGAGAGTGATATTACTGTGGTATATAGAGTATTTCTTTGCATTAGACCCAGTGTTAAATAGTTTGCATATATTCTCATGTCCTCATTGTAACAATTTTTAGCGAATCTTATTTTTCAGGTGAGAAAATTTAATTCAGAGATTAACTGGTGGAGGTAACATAATAACAGGAAGAGCCAGGATTATCTTAATTTCAAATCCTACTTCATACCATTATGCTATAAAGATATGTGTTCACAATGTACCTACTGCAGTTATGTGATCTGGTTGCTTCTTTGAAATTTTCATTCTGGTTTTAAATTTAGAATTGAGTTTGATTTTTGTGGAGTTCTTTATTTCTTTTTAACCTCCCATCCTTATATGTCAACGATTCTTTTTCATTTTTGTTGCTTTTAGATTTACCTGTAGTTTGTAACTTTCCTCCAAATTACTTGAATCCTTTTCCCTCCCTTCTCTCCGTAGAAATACCCTGATGTATTAGAAGAACGAAGATTTAAATACAAAATTTTGTTTTCCACACAGCTTTTCAAGCACATTTCATACAGTTATACTCTAGTCATATTTATATTTAAATCACTTAAAATTTCGTCAAAATAAAAATGGGACCTTTTTTTAAGAGATGATAAAGTGCCTAAAATATGTCAGTCTCTGTATAAGGTGCTAGAGAAGACACCTGCCATTTTGAAATTTTGCAATATAATGAAAAAGACACAGTGAATGTCTTTGCAGGATTCAATGAGGTCCCTATAGCAGAGGTGGATTTTTATCAGTAGTATGCATTCTCCCCTTCTTCCTTACTGTAAAAGTCCTTGATTTTTAGCTGAGCACACAGCCATCTGACCAAAAGGCTACAGCTGCCAACTTCCCTTGCAGTTAGGTGGAGACATTTACCAAGTACTCAAAGAGATGTAACCAAAAGGTTTGGGTGCTACTTCTTTTGCAGTGTTCTTGTCCTTCCTCTCTGCTGGCTGGAATGCAAATGTGATGGCTATAACTCAAGCAGCCCTCCTGGACTTCATATTAAAGACACATGCTGAGTATGATTGAGCAACAAGATACAAGGAGCCCAAGGCCTGATGACTTTGGGAGGGAAGCTGCCCAAGTAGTCCTGACTGCTTACCTGTGGATGTGTTTTACATGAGAGAAATAAATTTCTTTCTGGTTTAACTCACACTTATTTTGAGTCTATTTTGAGTCCCTGTCACTCAACACAAATCCCAATTCTAGCCAACATAGCTGCTAGAAGGTTTTAAGCAGGATTGGGAATTGTTAAGAGTCACATGGTGATTGCTAAAACCATCATGGATGCCCCACATACCCTAGGAAAGGCAAACTGCATCTCTTTTTCATTGGGATTGGTAAATCAGGAGAGGATCCTAGAAAAATACCCTTTCATAGCTTTGGAGGTTGGGGGAGGCAGAAATAAGAGCAGATGAATTCTAAGCTGCTGATCAAATTGAAAGGCAATACAGCATTCTGGTCAGATCTAGGTTGAAGTTCAGCTCTGCCAATTATAACCATGACCAATTATAATCATTCAAACTTACTTGAATATTAGTAATGATATCCATCTGGCAACCATTTCTACTGCTGTGCCACATGGTTCTGGCCTGTTCGTTATTTTTGCCGACATTTTGAATGAACACACACTAAGCTTGCTGTGGCAAATGTAGATCGGCTTGCTCAATTTCTGTTCCAGCTTCCTCCTTGTATGAAGGAGCAGGAAAACCAACAACTACATTTTCTAGACTTCCTCACAGCTAAGTTCTGGATATGAATTACATTTCATCTATTAGATTTGTTCTTGAAAGATCTGAAGGAAAAAAAAATTGAAGCAGAAGCCATCTTCCTACTTCTTTTTGGTGACTTTTTCTTGCAAGCAAGCTCATGGAGAGTCTTTTAGCTGCAGTGTTCTAGAGTCTATTGTGATTCTTAGGTTTGAAGATTCATGTTCCAGTGCCAAATCACCAATTCTGTGAATGTCAAGAGGTGGTCAAGTGCTGTAGTGATGGTACCAACAGTATCAGCAACTTCCTAGTGTGGCTTCCTGCTCTCTGCAGTAATTTCAGAGACAAACTCAAGGGTGATTCCCCTGATAATCAGCTCTACCATATTGTTCCATGAGTCATTTCTGGAGGTAGTCTACTACCTTACAGTTTTTCCACTTACAGTTGTCCCTCAGTATCTGGGCAGGGATTGGTTCCAGGATCCCTAGGGATAACAAAATCTGCAGATGCTCCAGTCCCTTACATAAAATGGCAAATGGCATAGCATTTGCATATAGCCTATGCACATCCTCCTGTATACTTTAAGTCATCTATAGATTACTTACAAAACCTAATGCAAGCCAGGCACGGTGGCTCAGGCCGGTAATCCCAGCACTTTAGGAGGCTGAGGCAGGTGGATCACTTGAGGTCAGGAGTTCGAGACCAGCTTGGCCAACATGATGAAACCCTGTCTCTACTAAAAATACAAAAATCAGCCAGGCGTGGTGGTGCACTCCTGTAATCCCAGCTACTTGGGAGGCTGAGGCTGCAGAATTGCTTGTACCCAGGAGGCGGGGGTTGCAGTAAGCCAAGATTACCTCACTGCACTCCAGCCTGGGCAACAAAGAGAGATTCCATCTCAAAAAAAAAAAAAAAAAAAAAAATGCAGCATAAATACTAGGTAAATAGTGGTTTTACTGTATTATTTTTATTGGTACATTTTTCTTGTTGTATTATTTATTGGGTTTTTTCCCCAAATATTTTCAGTCTGTGGTTGGTTCAATCTACAGATGAGGAACCCATGGTATCAAGGGCCAACTGTATTTATAAGCACTTAAACCTCTGTATTAAATCCTTTTCTGTTTAAAATACCTAGAAGAAACATTTTCTACACTCCACCCTGACTCATAACATATGCCTATGGGCTAGGAGTCAAGAATATCTTAGATCCGGACTTGGTTCTATTATTCTTTTACCGTCTCTGCACTTTAAGAAATAATGATCCCTGTCCTAATTACTTCCCAGAATCTTGTGAATCTCCGTGAAATATGACAAGATGTTGTAAACCCTAAGACTAAGAGGTTATAAATACCTGTGTGAAAGAACATTTATCTGAGAGTGGGAAAAATTACTGTCCTTTTTAGCACTTAAATGTTATATTTTACCTGAAGCCTCCCTCTATCCCCACCACATACACATCTGTCAGAAGGTAAAGTATAAATCTATATTCAGGTAAAGCACTGAACTTTGAATTAATGGCAATAAATAAGAAGTATTAGTAAACATTTTAATTTAAGCCAAGCTATTTATATCTGAGCATATTTGTTTAACTGATATCAACATACATTATTTGAAACATGAGACCTCTTATATTTGGACTTCATGTGTTTGAAACACACAGTATAAATTTCCTACCACAAACCCATTCCTAGTTAACATATCTCTTTTCTGAATTCTTCATAGTCTTAGCTCACCTTCATAACAGTTCTGAGATTGCTGCCTTAAGAAGTACTGGTAATTTTTCACAACTGATAAGCCAAGTCCCTGTTCCTTTGGTTTCTATGACTTTGTATTCTCATTCACCTTCTACCTCTCAGATCCTTCATTCTCAGTTTCTTTCAGGGACCAACTTCCTCTACCTGTTATTTAAATATAAAAATTCTTTGACATTCTGTCATTTGTTCTTCTCTTATTATTCTAGTTTATCTCCCTAGTCATTTCAGAAACTCCTACAGTTCTATTGATGACTTCCAAATCTAAATTTTAACACTTGACCTCTCTATTTACTTCCAGTCTCAAAATCTAAATGCCCTAACTGAAATACCTTCTCTTTTTCTCCAACCTTCTCCGCTTCCTATTTTCTGTTAAAAATGTTATCAATTGCAGTTACCAGTTGAAAGCTCATGTGGCCAGGCATACTGGCTCACGCCTGTAATCCCAGCACTTTGGGAGGCTGAGGTGGGTAGATCACTTGAGGTCAGGAGTTTGAGTCCAGCCTGGCCAATATGGCAAAAACCCATCTCTACTAAAAATACAAAAATTAACCAGGCGTGGTGGTGGGTGCCTGTAATCCCAGGTACTTGGGAGGCTGAGGCAGGAGAATTGCTTGAACACAGGAGGCTGAGGTTGCCGTGAGCCAAAATCACGCCACTGCACTCCAGCCTGGGTAATAGAGTGAGACTCCATATTAAAAAAAAAAGAAAAAGAAAAGAAAAAAAAGAAAGCTCACATGCCCTTTCCTTCACCCTTTGCTAAACATCAAATGAGTTTCCAAGTCCCATACTTTTGAGATACATATCTATTTCTTCCTTCCCCTCCTGACCCTGCCTTGGTTGATGGATTAATTTCTCACTTGAAATAGCAAATTATTTATAACTTCTGTAATAATTTCTGTACAATGCCATCATAGCAATCCTTAACTCAAAAACCTTTGATATTCAGAAGTCAATAGCCTTCATAGATATAAGCAATAACTAGTTAGAAGATATAATGCAAGAGAAGACCCTTTTTATGCTAATAACAGAAAAGATAAAATATCCAAGCATGAACTTAAGAAATATATATTTAAAACACCTTTAAAACACTTCTACTGGCCGGGTACGATGTCTCACACCTGTAATCCCAGCACTTTGGGAGGCAGAGGCAGGTGGATCACATGAGGTCAGGAGTTCCAGACCAGCCTTGCCAACATGGTGAAACCCAGTCTCTACTAAAATTACAAAAATTAGCTGGGCACAGTGGCAGGTGCCTATAATCCCACCTACTCAGGAGGCTTAGCCAGGAGAATCGATTGAACCTGGGAGGCGGAAGCTGCAGTGAGCCAAGATCACATCACACTCTAGCCTGGCGACAGAGTGAGACTCCATCTCAAAAAAAAAAAAAAAAAAAAAAAAAAAAAACCTCTTTTACTGATAGGCCCAAGGTAGACCAGAACAAATGGAACAGGAAAACATACTTAGATAAGAAGAGTCAACATCATAAAGACATCAATGCACCCCAGTTAATTAATACATTTAACATGATTCCCACAAAAATGCCAATTCTTTTCTAGAGCTTGAAAAATTGGATATACATTTAAAATGAGAACATAGATAAGTATAGCCCAAAAAATCTGAAAAGAAAGGAGTGTCTGAAGAGCTAGCCCAACAAGGCATTACATATAGCGTCACATGGCAAAAATGCCCTATAAGTAAAGTCAGGCAACAAATGGCAAACTAGGAAGAGATATTGCAACTTGTATCACATACATATCCCTTTATATCCATATTAGGGGTAATATCCCTAATATGGAGAGAAGTCCTAAAATGGTGGGAGGCAGAAGGCCAAATCTAATAGAAAAATGGACAAAGATATTAACAGACAGCTCACAGAAAAAGAAATGGTCATTGTGTCAGAGGTGTTCAAACCAGAGCAACTCCATCTTGAACAGGGGCTGCCTGGGTAAAATGAAGCTGAGACCTGCTGGGCCACATTCCCAACAGGTTAGACATTCATAGCCACAGGATGTTTACGGTTAAAAGAAACAGGTTAATAATGTTAAAGGAACACATTAACAACGTTTACTGAATTGACCCAGGACTTAACAGACCCAGGATATAACAGACCCAGGAAATGTCCTGATGTCCCAATATCTTAAAAACAAAAGCACTTTTAGTTTAAGAATAAGTTTTGCTTTCAACATAGTAATATAGAGTCTTGCAGAAGACAGCAGTTATACAAAGATGAGCAATCTTTGTGACAAACCCTTGTAGGAGAATACATCTCCCCATGATTTTTTGCTTTGTTTTCTTATGTACAAACAAGCATTGCACCTAAGGCAAACATGGTCCTCCTCTTGCTTTTGGGAACGCCCTGCTCTGTCCATGGAGTACTATTCTTTCTTCACGTCCTTAATCAACTTACTTTCACTTTACCCTGTGGACTCACCCCTAATTCTTTCTTGCACAAGCCCTCTCTTGGGGTCTGGATCAGGACTCCTTTCTGGTAACACTTAGACATGAAAAAAAAAAAAAAAAACGCTCACTCTGACTCATAATAAAAGAAATACAAATTAAAGCTACACCAAGATACCGCTTCTCACTTAGGTTGGAGAAAATCTAAGTTTGACACCATCCTCTGTGGGAAACACCGTGAGACACAGGCATTCTATATTGTTTTCTTGCACATTTCCTGAGGAATTTTCTAGACAATAAACTTTGGACATCCAAATGACTAGAGAGAAGTCAACCTAAGGACTGGCACTGAGCATTAAATACCTATTGTAAAACTAAGACTACATGAGGGTTAAAGAGGAGAGAGTACATACTATGTACTGGACACATCATCTGAAAATGTAGAAACAACTAAAGAAAGTGGAAAGCGCCTATGCAAATAATTTTTTAACTTTTTCAATAAAATGTGTGTTGATAAAATAGGTGATTTCACTGAGATTGTTGTATACGTAATGTAAGACAATGCAAACTAATGGTGTGATATTCTAGTTTTATAATTCTTAGGTCCCTGAGAACCTGGATTCTCAGAAGAAAGGATATGCCTGTGTAAGAAAGAAGCTTTAAGTAAAAACCCTGCAGTCCTGACTTTGAATCCCAAGTATCAGCATGAACTCATGGAACATCTTGGTGTACAACAGGAAGGAAGCTTCCAAAGACTACAGAGGTCATGTTAAAAAAACTCAAGAGCCAACTTGCAGAAGCTACCCCTGAACACAGATGGGACAATGTAAGCTCAGGAAGGATGATAACTTCAGCAGATCACAATACTTAAAATATGTCTAAGTCTATGAGTTTTAATGATCCTAAAAAATTAACTGCTCACCTTTTGAGGATGATAGGTAACCAACTTATTTTAATTCATAAAGAAAAAGAAACAAGTATTTATCCCACCTTTCCTATGTGAGCTGGACCACTGGATAATGAAACAATACACAAGGGGGGCTGCTCTAGTTAGAAATATTCTAGTGTCCCAGCACTTTGGGAGGCTGAGGTGGGTGGATCACTTGAGGCCAGCAGTTCAAGACCAGCCTGGTCAACATGGTGAAACCCCATCTCTAATAAAAAATACAAAAATTAGCTGGGCGTGTTGGTGTGCACCTGTAATTCCAGCTACTCGAGAGGCTGAGGCAGGAGAATCGCTTGAACCTGGAAGGCGGAGGTTGCAGTGAGCCAAGATTGCGCCATTGTACTCCAGTCTGGATGACAAGAGCAAGACTCTGCCTCAAAAAAAAAAGAAAAGAAAAGAAAAAGAAATATTCTAGCTAATGAATGAGGAAGGAATGACACAATGGGAATATCATCATTTTTCAACCCCTAATGAATTGAGTTGAACTAGATGATGGGCATCAACAGCTATTAAGTTGGCACAAAAGTAATTGCCATTACTTTCAATGGCCAAAACTGCAATTACTTTCTTTTTTTTTGGAGACACAGTCTCGCTTTGTTGCCCAGGCTGGAGTGCAGCAGCGCAATCTTGGCTCACTGCAACCTCCATTCCTCTGGTTCAAGCAATTCTCCTGCCTCAGTCCCCTGAGTAGCTGGGATTACAGGTGCGTGCCACCATACCTGGCTAATTTTTGTGTGTTTTTTAGTAGAGATGGGGTTTCACCATGTTGGCCAGGCTGGTCTTGAACTCTTGACCTCTGATGATCCACCCACCTCAGCCTCCCAAAGTGCTGGGATTACAGGTGTAAGCCACTGCACCCGGCCGAACCACAATTACTTTTGTGCCAACCTATTAACATTACAGGCAAAGACTTCATGTCTAAAACACCAAAAGCAATGGCAACAAAAGCCAAAATTGACAAATGAGATCTAATTAAACTAAAGAGCTTCTGCACAGCAAAAGCAACTATCATCAGAGTGAACAGGCAGCCTATAGAATGGGAGACAATTTTTGCAATCTATCCATCTGACAAAGGGCTATTATCCAGAATCTACAAAGAACTCAAACAAATTTATAAGAAAAAAACAAGCAACCCCATCAAAAAGTGGGCAAAGGATATGGACACTTCTCAAAAGAAGACATCTATGCAGCCAACAGACACATGAAAAATGCTCATCATCACTGGTCATGACAGAAATGCAAATCAAAACCACAAGGAATTCAAGGCTGCAGTGAGCCAAGATCATGCCACTGTACTCCAGCCTGGGTGACAGACCAAGACCCTGTCTCAAAAAAGAAAAAAGATATACTGTATCATAGGGGTACAATTAGTAAAATCAGAGTCTGAAAAACTCTACAGAGCAAACAGTCCAATTTTAAGAAAATGAAAAGCAATGGAAGAGGAATCTGTAGATTAAAAGACACTTAAAAAGTTTTGTGGGCCGGGTGCAGCAGCTCACACCTGTAATCCCAACACTTCGAGAGGCCGAGGTGGGCGAATCACAAGGTCAGGAGATCGAGACCATCCTGGCTAACGCGGTGAAACCCCGTCTCTACTAAAAACACAAAAAAGTAGCCGGTAGTGATGGCACATGCCTGTGGTCCCAGCTACTCAGGAGGCTGAGGCAGGAGAATCACTTGAACCTGGGAGGCGGAGGTTGCAGTGAGCCGAGATCACGCCACTGCACTCCAGCCTGGGCGACAGAGTGAGCTCCGTCTCAAATAAAGGAATTAATTCAATAATTAATTAATTAAAAGTTCTGTGAAATTTCATATTAAACAGGTGAAAACAAACTAAAATGTTTATGGATGCACACTTGGGTGATCAAATCCTGAAGAAAAGCAAATAAATGATTACCATGAAAGAATAAATGGAAAAACAGAGGGCTTCTGGGGTGGCTACCGCAGTGCTGTTTCCTCAACTAGATGGTGGTCACAAAGGTGTTTGCTTACAATAATTTATTAAGGTAACAATTTGTTCTATGTGGCTTTCTGTATCTGTTACATTTTGCTGTTTTGAAAGGTTATTTTTAAAAAAGAGAAATGGTATCCTAGAAATGGGCAATTATTAGAAAATTTGCCTTTTCTGTATATCAACTGTTTTTAGGATAACCAAATACTTTATTTGACACAGGGAAATTTTTCTTTAATGAAAGATTTCAAGGCCAGACACCGTGGTTCATGCCTATAATCCCAACACTTTGGGAGGCTGTGTGGTGGGAATGTCCTTTGAGCCCAGGAGTATGAGACCAGCCTGGGCAACATAGCGAGATACTGTCTCTAGAAAAAAATTTTAAAAATTGGTTGAGCGTGGTAGCCTGTGCCTGTAGTCCTAGCTATTTGGGTGGCTGAGGCGGGAGGATCACTTAAGCCCAGGAGCTCGAGGCTACAGTGAGCTATGATTGCACTACTGCACTCTAGCCTGGGCAACAAAGTGAAACCCAGCCTCCAAAAAACAAGACAAAAACAATAATTTAATGTATATTTCAATATAACTAACATAATTGAAATGTTCCTAACAAAAAGAAATGATAAATGCTTGGGGTAATGGACACACCAATTACCCAGATTTGATCATGACACATTGTATGCTTATATCAAAATATCACATATACTCCATAAATATGTACAAATACTATGTATCCATAAAAATTAACAATAAAAATAGTTCCAGGTAGTAAGTGTGAAGAGAATGATAAAATTAGAAAATCACCACTTTGTGAGACCTAATGAAACAGACAATTCAGGCAAAGACTATCAATGGATGAAACCAGTAGGTGGATAGAAAATTTTACAGTGTGCATTAGCATTACTAAGTGTGAAACAAGCAGGCATTGAGTAATTTTAATTTACAAGAAATAAAGGGAAAATGTAAATCACACCCCAGGGAAGGAACCAGACCAATTCATATTTGGTAGTATTCTAAGAGATAACTGATACGGTTCCTTCAATATATCAATGGCATTAAGAAAGAAAAGTGGGATGAGGAGGGCTGCTCTGGATTAAGACAGATTTAAGAGTTATAAAAGCTACATGCCATGTGCGGACCTTGTTTAGAACATGATTTAAACAATTCAGCTTAAAAACACAATTTTGAGATAATCAGGAAATTTGAATATGGACTGGCTATTCATTGATACCAAGGAATCATTAGGTTAATAAATTTTGTTTGTGAGAAAATGTCCATAACTTTTAGAGATGCATACTGAAATATATGGAAGGGAAAAAACACTGGCTGTCCAGGATTCACTCTGAAATACTTTGATAAGAGAGAGCGGGGAGGAGAAAGGAAGAATGTCTTACAAAATCTTGCTAATTGCTTCATCTGGGAGTGGGTTTATGGGGATTCATTGGGATTTTGTATTGTTTTTTATTTCTGTATATACACATTTGAACATTTTTTCATTAAAAAGCAGCTTTGGGCTGGGCGCGGCGGCTCAAGCCTGTAATCCCAGCACTTTGGGAGGCCGAGACGGGTGGATCACGAGGTCAGGAGATCGAGACCATCCTGGCTGACACGGTGAAACCCCGTCTCTACTAAAAATACAAAAAAATAAGCCGGGCGAGGTGGCGGGCGCCTGTAGTCCCAGCTACTCGGGAGGCTGAGGCGGGAGAATGGCGCGAACCCGGGAGGCGGAGCTTGCAGTGAGCCGAGATCGCGCCACTGCACTCCAGCCTGGGCGACAGAGTGAGACTCCGTCTCAAAAAAAAAAAAAAAAAAAAAAAAAAAGTAGCTTTGTTATGATCCCCATTTAGAAGACATAACTCAAAATCCAAGCCCCTTTGGAGAGTATTTACAGCACCACACCATCCATTCTTTCAAGTCATGTGAGCTGAGAAGAGGGCAGATATAGTTCCCCTAAAGGAAAATCAGGGTGCTGTCTCCAGAAGAAGGGAAGTCAAAGTCAGGCCAAACATAATAAATCCCACTCTGTTCCCAAACAACTTTCTGAGCTTCATCTTAGAAAATGTCTTCTACCTAGCCAAACAGAACCACTTGCTGTTTCCTGAATAAAGCACATAATGCTATGCCTCTAAGTCTCACACAGGCTGTTCCCTGCTTTTTAAAAAATACTTTTCCTTCAAAATCCACAAAGGCCATCTGAGGGGAAGCCTCTGCCAATCCCTGCCAAGAGCAAGGAGACTCTGGTGGCACTGGATTCAGGCTTCTATGATAGTATTTTGCCCTGTACGGGCAAATACATATGTATCCACATCCCCCATTAAACCAGAAGCTCCTTAAAGACCCCTTTCATTGTGTCCATCAAAACACAAAGTCTGATGACTTGTTTATAGCAAGGGCACAATCCTCGTTTGCTGAATTGAGTTGATGCTAATGATTCTCAGGGTTTCTCAAGAAGGCACGTAACATTAAGCTAAGAAATCGTTGTCCTTCATAATAGCAGATAAATAACATTCATTATTTGATATCTCTGGCCTAAAGACATTGGATATCAGTTTAAAGACTAGATATCAGACCCAAATTGTATATAGCCAAGATGCCTGCTTAGAGATCTGTAAGGGGAGGCTGAGATGTGTTTGCATCTTGAAATATGTTAATTTCTTTGCCAACCACAGCAGATGGCCACCCTTGCTGCTTGTAACAGAAATTTAACTGATTTGACAATAGCCTTATGGTATTTCTGGTAGGATGCCAAATATTTGCATTAAACTAATCTTTGATTAAGCTACTATTTTGGTATGTGCGTCTGTAAATGGAAACAGCCTCAAATCAAACTCAATTTCAATAAGCAAATAATATTTTTATTTTTAATTTGTTGACTGGAGTCTACTATAGTCTTTGTAAAATTGTGCTATGCAAATATATTTTTACATTTTTTTAAATAAACCTTTTAAAGGAAGTCTTGAAGTAGGCCTGTGTTTGTGTTTGTAAATCAGAAGCGCGTCTCTGTTTTCTCTGTGTGAGGTGGTCTTCCACATGGAAGGAGGGCTTCGTCTTAGGAAGACGGCAGGAGACTAACAGTCATTGAGCACTATGGAGATACCTCCCTTTAGCCTATTGCAAAACACCAAGGTCAATTTGAGGCTTTGAACTTAATTGCAAAGTAAGGAACTAGTTTCTCCCACTTCTGGATGAACCCTTACCCATCCACAAGAGACCTAGGTTCTCCATCCGCCCTAAATACAAAATTTCTCCTAAGTCTCTCTGCAACATTCTACAAATTTTCATCTCAGCCTATATTGATTTCAGGACTTTTAGAACCTGGTTATACCTTAAGGAAGTTAGGCCACCCCCTTCTGTCTTCAAATGGGGAAATGGGATTTGGAAAGGTGAGGAAAGTAATGAGTCAAGGCCAATGTTCAAGCTCTTGGTCCCTGGCCCAGGGCTTTTTCAGGGCCTCGCTGAGAATGTGGGGAGGTTAAGACTAGATGAAGCAATCTACACCTACAGTTCACTGCTGCTTGCCACTTGCAGTAGAAAGCGCCCGACACTGAGAGGCTTCTCTTACCCTAGGTTTCTCCCCTCCACACATTTCCATTTTTGTTTATTTTCTCTTTTTCTTTTTGCAGAATTTATTTAATTTATTTTCACTGACATTGAATTTTTTCAAAAGATTTTATTTCTTGGCCAGGCACGGTGGCTCATGCCTGTAATCCCCAGGACTTTGGGAGGTGGCGACGGGCGGATCACCTGAGGTCAGGCGTTCAAGACCAGTCAGGCCAATATGGTGAAACCCCATCTCCACTAAAAACACACAAAAAATTAGTTAGGTATGGTGGTGGGCACCTGTAATCCCAGCTACTGGGGAGGCTGAGGCAGGAGAATCGCTTGAACCCAAGAGGCAGAGGTTGCAGTGAGCCGAGATGGCGCCACTGCACTCCAGCCTGGGTCACAGAGTGAGACTCCATCTCAAAAAAAAAAAAAAAAAAAAAAAAAGATTTTATTTTTTAAGAGCGGTTTTAGGTTCATAGCAAAATCTACAGGAAGATAGAGCTTTCCCATATACCCCCTACACCCACACATACATAGCCTCCCCCATTATCAACATTCCCCACTAACGTGTTGTCTTTATTATAGCTGTTGAACTTAAATGGACACATCATGATCACCCACAATTCATAGTTTACTAGGGTTCACTCTTGCTGTTGTACATTCTGTGGGTTTGGACAAATGTATAAAGACAAGTATCCATCATTCTAGTATCATACAGAGTATTTTCGCTGCCTTAAAAATCCTCTGTGTTCTGCCCTTTCGTTCCTCCCATCTCCCACCAGCCCCTGGCAGGCAACCGCTAATCTTTTTGTCTTCACTGTTTTGCCTGTTTCAGGATGTCACACAGTTGGAATCAAACAGCATGTAAGCTTTTTATATTGGCTTCTTTCACTTAGTAATATGCATTTAAGGTTCCTCCATGTCTTTTCATGGTTTGACAGCTCATTTATTTTAGCACTGAATCATATTCCATTGTCTGGAGGTACCACCGTTTATTTTTCCATTCACCTACTAAAGAACATCTTGGCTGCTTCCACGTTTTGGCAATGACTATAAAGCTGGTATGAACATTCATGTGCTGGTTTTGTGTGGACAAAAGTTTTCAGCTTCTGTGGGTAAATACCAAGAAGCACAATTAGATTGTATAGTAAGAATATGTTCAATTTTTTAAGAAACAGCCAAATTGTCCTCCAAAGTGGCTGTACCATTTTGCATTCCCACCAGCAAGAAATGAGAGTTCCTGTCATTTTACATTCCTGTCAGCATTCGGTGTTGTCAGTGTTGAAAATTGTGGTCATTTTAGTAGGTGTGTAGAGACAGCTCACTGTTATTTTAATTTGCATTTTCCTCAGGACATATGATGTGGAGCATCTTTTCATAGATGCTTATTTACCATCTGTATTTCTTCTTTGGTGATGTATCTGTAAAGGTCTTTGGGACTTTTTTTATTTTTAAGACAGGGTCTCACTCTGTTGCCTAGGCTGGAATGCAGTGCAGTGGCACAACCTTGGCTCACTGCAGCCTCAGCCTCTGGGTTCAAGCCAGCCTCCCACCTTAGTCCCCCAAGTAGCTGGGACTACAGGTGTGTGCCCAGCTAATTTTCTGTAGACGGGGTTTCCCTGTGTTGCCCAGGCTAGTCTTGAACTCCTGGGCTCAAGAGATCTGCCCATCTCGGCCTCCCAAAGTGCTGGGATTACAGGTGTGAGCCTTCACACCCGGCCTGGCACATTTTTTAATCCAGTTGTTTGTGTTTTTATTGTGGAGTTTTAAAAGGGTTTTGTTTTGTTTTGTTTGTATATTTTGGATAACAACTTTTTATCAGATTTTCTTTTGCAAATATTTTCTCCCATATTGTGGCTTACCTTTTCGTTCTCTTGACAATCTTTTTCAGATAAGAGAAATTTTTTTATTTTAATAAGGTCAGACTTATCCGTTCTTTCATGGATTGTGCTTTTGGTATTACATCTAAAAAGTCACCACCAAACCCAAGGTATCTAGAATTTTTCTCTTATGTTACCTTCTAAGGGTTTTGTAGTTTAGCATTTTACATGTGGGTGTGTCATCGAGTTAATTTTTTGAATAGTATAAGATCTATGTCTAGCTACTTATTTTTGCATGTGGATATTCAGTTGTTTCACCACCATTTGTTAAATAGACTACCTTTTCTCCGTTGTATTGCCTTTGTTACTTTGCCAAAGACCAGTTGACTATATTTCTGTGTGTCTATTTCTGGGCTCTCTATTCTGTTCCATTGATTTATTTGCCTATTGTTTCATCAATTAACATTGTCTCGATCACTATAGCTTTAGAGTAAGTCAAAGTCTTGTAGTGTGAGGCCTCCATCTTTGTTGTTCTCCTTCAATACTGTCTTGGCTATTCTGGGACTTCTGCCTCTGCATATAAATTTTATTATCAGTTTGTCAGTATCAGCATAATAACTTGCTGAGATTGGGATTAGGATTGCACTGAATCCATAGATCAGTTGGGAAAAACTGACATCCTGACAACATTGAGTCTTCCTATCTATGAACATGGAATGTATCTCCATTTACGTAGTTATTTGACTTCTTTCATCAGTTTTGTAGTTTTCCTCATATGGAGGCTTGTCCATATTTTGTTAGACTTCTACCTAAGTATTTCATTTTGAAGGGTACTAATGTAAATAACAGTGTTTTTAATTTCGAATTCCACTCGTTCATTGCTGATATATATGAAATCAGTTGACCTTTGCATATTTATCTCATATCTTGCAACCTTGCTAGAGTTGCTTATTAATTCCAGACATTTTGTTTGTTGATTCTTTCAGATTTTCTTCATGGATGATCAAGTCATCTCTGAAGAAAAAGTTTTACTTTTTCCTTCTCAATTTGTATTCTTTTTATTTCCTTTTTTGTCTTATTGCATTAGCTAGGACTTCCAATACAATGTTAAAAATAAGTGGTGAGAGGAGACATCCTTGCCCTGTTTGCCTTGTTCCTAACCTTAGTGGGAAACGTTTGAGTTTCTCACCATAAAATATGATGTTAGCTGTAGGATTTTGGTAGATATTCTCTACCAAGCTGGGGAAGTTCCCTCTATTCCCAGTTTACTCAGAGTTTTTTTTTTTAATCATAAATAGATGTTATAATTCATCAAATGATTTTTCTGCATTTATTGATACAATCATGAGACTTCTCTTCTTTAGCCTGTTGATGTGATAGATAACATTAACTGATTTTCAAATGTTGAACCAACCTGACATACCTGGAATAAATCTCACTTGGTCATCATGTATAATTCTTTTTATACATTGTTGGATTGAATTTGCCAATACTTTATTAAAGATTTTGAATGACAGATATTGGTGTGTAGTTTTCTTGCAGTTTTTGTCTGATTTTGGTATTAGGGTAATGTTGGCCTCATAAAATAAGTTAGGAAGTATCCCTTCTGCTTCTATCTTCTGAAAGAGATTGCAGATAATCGATATCATTTCTTACTTAAATGATGTGGTAGGGCCGGGCGCGGTGGCTCAAGCCTGTAATCCCAGCACTTTGGGAGGCCGAGATGGGCGGATCACGAGGTCAGGGGATCAAGACCATCCTGGCTAACACGGCGAAACCCCGTCTCTACTAAAAATACAAAAAACTAGCCAGGCGAGGTGGCGGCGAGTGCCTGTAGTCCCAGCTACTCGGGAGGCTGAGGCAGAAGAATGGCGTGAACCCGGGAGGCGGAGCTTGCAGTGAGCCGAGATGGTGCCACTGCACTCCAGCCCGGGCGACAGAGCGAGACTCCGTCTCAAAAAAAAAAAAAAAAAAAAATGATGTGGTAGAATTTACCAGCGAACCCATCTGGGCCCGTTGCTTTGGTATCAACTATTAATTTAGTATCTTTAATAAAGATAGACCTATTCAGATGAACTATTCTTGTATGAATTTTGGCAGATTGTGTCATTAAATGAATTGGCTCATTTCATGTAGCTTATCAAATCTATGAACATAGAGTTGTTCATGATATTTATTATCCTTTTAATGGCCACGTGCTCTGTAGTGATGTTCCCTCTTTCATTTCTGATTTGTGTACTTTCTTTTTCCTTAGCCTGACTATAGGCTTATTAATTTTACTCATATTTTCAAAGAACCAGATTTTGGTTTCATTGATTTCTCTATTGATTTCCTATTTTCAATGTCATTGGGCCAGGCACAGTGGCTCATGCCTGTAGTCCCAGCACTTTGAGACACCAAAGTTGTTGGATCGCTTGAGCCCAGGAGTTTGAGAGCAGCCTGGGCAATAAAGTGAGACCCCATCTCTATTTTAAAAAAAAAATTGATTTCTACTCTTAATTATTATTATGCTCAATTTGGATTTAATTTGCCTTTTTCTTCTAGTTTCCTAAAGTGGAAACTTTGGTCACTGAATTTAGATCTTTATTCTTTTCTAAGATACGCATTCAGTACTATAAATTTCCTCTAAGCACTGCTTTTGCTGCATCCCACACATTTTGATAAGTTGTGTTTTTTATTTTCATTTAGTTCAAAGTATTTTTTAATTTCTTCAGATTTATTTTTTGAGTCATGTGTTATTTAGAAATACGCTGTTTAATCTCCACATACATATATTGAGGTTTTCCAGCTATTTTTTTAGACAGGGTCTTGCTCTGTCACCCTGGCTGGAGTGCAGTGGTGTGATCTTAGCTCACGGCAGCCTCAAACTTCTGGATGATCAAGTGATCCCCCTGCCTCAGCCTCCAAAGTAGCTGGGACCTTAGGAGCCTGGCTAGTTTTTAAAAAATTTTTTGTAGAGGTCTCACTGTATTTTCCAGGTTGGCCTTAAACTCCTGGCTCGAAGCAAGCTGCCTGCCTCAGCCTCCCAAAGTGCTGGGTTTATAGATGTGAGCCACTTCGTCTAGCTTGTTTTTTTTTTGTTTTGTTTTTCATTTCTAGTTTAATTCTATTGTGGTCTAAAAGCAAACATTGTATTATTTCTATTCTTCTAGATTTGTTAAGGTGTATTTTATGGCTCAGAATGTGGTCTATCTTGGTAAATGTTCTACGTAAGCTTGAGAAGAATCTGTATTCTGCTGTTGTTGGATGAAGTGCTCTAAAGATTTTCATTATATCCAGTTGATTGATGGTGTTCAACTCTGTCCTTATTCATTTGGTGCCTGCTGGATCTTTTCACTTCTGACAGAGGAGTGTGGAAGTCTCCAACTATAATAATGTATTTGTCTATTTCTCCTTGCAGTTCTATTAGTTTTTGCCTCACATAGCTTAATTGTTGTAAGGCACATACATATTAAGGATTATTATGGCTCCTTGGACAATTGACTCTTTTATCATTAAGCAATGTCTTTCTTTATTCCTGATAATTTTCCTTGCTTTGAAATCTGCTGTCTAAAATTAATATAGTAATTCCTGCTTTCTTTTGATTACTATTAATCTATTGTATCTTTATATTTAATGTGGTTTTCTTGCAGAAAATACATAGTTAGGTCTCATTTTTTGATCTACTCTAACAATCTCTGTCTTTTAATTGGTGCATTTAGACCACTGACATTTAAAGTGATCATTGATATAGTTGGATTAATACCTACCATATTTATTTCATTCTCTATTTTTCACCCCTGTTCTATGTTCCTGTTTCTGCCTTCACTCTTTTTCTGTCTCTTATGGCTTTAATTGAGCATTTTATATGATTCCTTTTTCTCTTCTTTCTTAGCATATTATCTATACTTCTTTTTAAGCTTTTATAGTGGTTGCCCTCAAGTCTGCGATACACATTTACAGCTAATTCAAGCCTGCAATCGAATAACACTATATGACTTCACAGATATTAGGAATATCTGATAATAGCAAAATATTCCTAATTTCTCCTTCCCATTTCTTTTTTTTTTTTTTTTTTTTTGAGACAGAGTCTGGCTCTGTCACCCAGGCTGGGGTGCAGTGGCCAGATCTCAGCTCACTGCAAGCTCCGCCTCCCGGGTTCACGCCATTCTCCTGCCTCAGCCTCCCGAGTAGCTGGGACTACAGGCACCCACCACCTCGCCCAGCTAG
The DNA here is from genome assembly GCF_037993035.2 of Macaca fascicularis. Classification (NCBI taxonomy): domain Eukaryota; kingdom Metazoa; phylum Chordata; class Mammalia; order Primates; family Cercopithecidae; genus Macaca; species Macaca fascicularis. The sequence goes on along the minus strand of NC_088381.1, from coordinate 32,519,217 downwards.
TTTTTAGTATTTTTTAGTAGAGACGGGGTTTCACCGTGTTAGCCAGGATGGTCTCGATCTCCTGACCTCGTGATCCGCCCGTCTCGGCCTCCCAAAGTGCTGGGATTACAGGCTTGAGCCACCGCGCCCAGTCTCCTTCCCATTTCTTATACCATTATTTCACTTATATATAAGTGCATGTATGTATATACATATATATGTACAAGTATGTATACACATATAAATGTACATGTTTATATATATATATATTTGGGCTTTTTGTTTTTTAAACAAAGTCTCGTTCTGTCACCCAGGCTGCAGTACAGTGGCATAATCATGACTCACTGCAGTCCCAACCTCCCAGGCTCAACTGAACATTCTACTTCAGCCTCCCAAGTACCTGGGATCATGGATGGGCATGCACCACTAGAGACAAAGTATCACTGTGTTGCCCAGGTTTGTCTCACGCCCCTGGGCTTAAACAGTCTACCCACATCAGCCTCCCAAAGTGCTAGGATTATAGGTGTGAGCCACCATGCCTAGCCTATGTTTGTTTTTTCCTCAAGATATATAGATACACATACATATAGATGTAGCATAAGTATATATAATTGAATACATTGTTGTTATTTTGAACTTATCTTTTAGGTCAATAAAGAATAAGAAAAATAAAGGTTTTTATTTTATCTTCACAAATTCCTCTTCAGTGCTCTTTATGTAGATCCTAGTGTCTGACCTATATTATTTTTCTCCTCTTTAAAGAACCTCTTTTAACATTTCTTTCAAGGTAGGTCTACTGGCAACAAATTCCTTCAATTTTTGTTTGTCTGAGAAAGTATTTAAATCTCCTTTTTTTTTTTTTTTTTTTTTGAGAAGGAGTCTTGCTCTGTCACCCAGGCTGGAGTGCAGCGGCACGATCTTGGCTCCCTGCAACTTCCTCCCCCAGGGTTTAAGCAATTCTCCTGCCTCAGCCTCCAGAGTCACTGGGATTACAGGCATACACCACCACACCTGGCTAATTTTTGTAGTTCTAGTAGAGATGGGGTTTCACTATGTTAGCCAGGCTGGTCTCAAACTCCTGACCTTGTGATCCGCCCGCCAAGGCCTCCCAAAGTGCTGGGATTACAGGTGTGAGCCACCATGCCTGGCCTCTCCTTCACTTTTGAGTAGTTTTGCAGTGTACAGAATTCTAGATGGGTGTGGGTTTTTTCTCTTTAAACACCTTAAATATTTCATTCCACTCCCTTTTTGTTTGCATGGTTCTGAGGAGAAGTCAAATGTAATTCTTGTTTGTCTTCCTTTATATGTACCTTATTTCCCATCTGGTTTTTCCAGGATTTGTTTCTTTGATTTTTTGTAGTTTGAAAATAATATGCCTACTTGTCATTTGTGTTTGTTTGGGGACTTGGATTTTTTTTCCCCTGTGGCATTTATTCTACTTGGTGTCCTCTGAGCTTCCTTGATTTGTGGGTTAGTGTCTGACATTAATTTGGGGAAATTCTCAGTCATTACTGTTTCAAATATTTCTTCCATTCCTTTTTCTCTTTCTTCTCCTTTTAGTATTCCCATTGTGTATATGCTACACCTTTGTAGCTGTCCTATAGTCCTTAGATATTCTGTTCTTTTTTATTATTATTCATCGTTCCATTTGATTTTCAGGTTTGGAGATTTCTGTTGAGATATCCTCAAGCCCAGAGATTCTTTTCTGTCAAGTTCAGTCTACTAATAAGCCTATCAAAGACATTCTTTATTTGTTGCAATGTTTTTTATCTCTAGCATTTCTTTTTTTTTTTTTTCAGGATTTTCATCTCTCTACTTAGATTGTTCATCTGTTCTTGTTTGTTGTCCTACTTTATCCATTAGAACCCTTATCCTGTTAATCACAGTTGTTTTAAGTTAATTCCAACATCCCTGTTATATGTTATGTCTGGTTCTGATACTTACTCTGTTTCTTCAAATTGTACTGCTTGCTCTTTAGAATACCTCGTAATTTTTTTTTAAGACAGAGTCTTGCTCTGTCACCCAGACCGGAGTGCAATGGCACGATCTTGGCTCAATGCAACCTCTGTCTCCTGGGTTCAAGCAATTCTCCTGCCTCAGCCTCCAGAGTAGCTGGAATTACAGGCACCTGCCACTATGCCTGGCTATTTTTGTATTTTTGGTAGAGACAGGGTTTCACCATGTTAGTCAGGCTGGTCTTGAACTCTTGACCTCAGGTGATCTGCCTGCCTTGGCCTCCTAAAGTGCTGGGATTACAGGCATGAGCCACTGCACCCAGCCTTCTTTTCCTTTTTTTAAGACAGAGTCTTGCTCTGTCACCCAGGCCGGAGGGCTCACTGCAGCCTCAACCACTCAGGCTCAATCGACCCTCCTGAGTAGCTAGGTACTGATGCATACCACCATGCTTGGCTAATTTCATGTAATTTTTGTAAAGACAAGGTTTCATCATGTTACCCAGGCTGGTGTGATTATTTTCTTGATAACTGGATATGATGTAAATGGCAAAATGAACAGTTGTAAATAGACCTTAATAATGTGGTGATGTGGTAGTGGGAAAAGGAAAGCATTGTGTAGTCCTGTGATTAGGTCTCAGTCTTTTGGTGAGCCTATGCCTCTGAACCGTGAACCTCACAGGTGCTTCTCAGTTCCCCCCCTACCCCTGGCCTTAAGTGAAACATGATGTCTGGAGTAGACTGGAGTTAGATATGTCCCTTTTCTCGGTTATGTTCTGATAAAACCCCAGCAGCCCCAGCAGGTTAGGCTCTAGTTAAACAGTTTCTCCTGAGACCAGAAGCTGTTAAGAAGAACAGAGTGCTCTGGAATATTTCCAAATGCTTCCTTCCCTCCCATCCCTTCCCCGAAGCACAAATAGATTTTTCTGTGGTATTTACTGTAAGAACCTGGTTGAGCTCCCGGAGATAAAACTCATAAAAGCATGAGGGTCCCCCTATGACTGGAGTTATTTTTAATTCTCAGGTTTTGTTCACACTGACTCTCCAGTAATTCATCAATTACAGTTCAGGTGTTCCTAACCTGGCACTGGTTCCAATGGTGGTTTCCACTCATGAGGCTCCGCCTGGTAAGCCATGACTCCCTGTGTGCACCTGTTTATATCTCCAATCTTAGGAGCAGCAGTCTGTCCTGTGTCCTCATCTCTAGATCCAAGAATAGTAGCAAATTTTTCAATCTGTTCAGCTATTTACTTGTTGTAGGACAAAGTTGCAACTCCCAAGCTCTTTACATTTGGAACTAGAAACCAGATCTCCTGCGTTTTGGTTTCTTGACCTTTTTCCAACCACCTTTTATAATCAGACAGCATTTTATGCGGGGTGTGTATGAGCTGTGGATGAGGACAAATCCCCTAACAAAGAGATTTCCATTAAAACAAATTAACAGTTGCCTCCTTGTCTCTACTCCAGGGGCAGAAATGCCAGCAAAATAGTTCTTCTTGAATGGATTTCCCTGGTTATAACTGTAGGGGTGTTTTAGGAGGGTGAGAGCAGCATTCCGGTCTGCCTAAAAACTAACTGCCTGGTATTCTGCACAAACAACTCCATCATCTATTCCATTGCTTACTCAGGAGCAGAACTTTATCGCTGAATGATTTTGGCCCATAGTCCTGATTCTTTAAACAAATGCCCAGGATATGCACTCAGCCTTATAATGGTTTTCTTCTAGATCCAGTGTTGCCTTGGGTAGAAAATATCAGATTATGCCTTAATGCTGTACTGGTTCCTGGGCCTTTTAAGTCTTTAGGTTCTTTGATACCAGGCACCAAGCTATATTTCTTTTATATTCCTTAACATTAAGATGCATATGGAAGACGTGTAATAATTAAAAGCTCCTTATTCATTGAATTCTACCAGCAGTTGAGCAGCTCCTCAGACTGATTATCAGAGCCAGCAAAGCAGCTGTCAGCTTGAGGAAGGCATCTGCTGGAGCAAACTCCTGCCCTTCCCGGCTTCTTCTTGATCTAGGCAGAGAACATAAAACTCATCCCATCAGATACCTGCCTTGAGCCTTAGATTAAGGCAAAATGCCAGGGCTTATATGAGCTTCTGCACTTCCCATCTCCTGTCTTGAGCTCTAATTAGCAGACAGGGAAATCAACAGGAGGTATGAGAGCACGTCTACAAAATGGAATGAAAATCAATTGGGAAATGATTTGCTTTACAGAAATACGGTATGCAATCAGAGTTCCAGGAATATCTTTTTTTTTTTTTTTTGAGACGGAGTCTCACTGCATCAACCAGGCTGGAGTACAGTGGAGCGATCTTGGCTCACTGCAACCTCCACCTCCTGGGTTCAAGTGATTCTCCTGCCTCAGCCTCCCAAGTAGCTGGGACTACAGGCGCCTGCCACCACGCATGGCTAATTTTTTGTTTTTTAGTAAAGACAGGGTTTCACTGTGTTAGCCAGAATGGTCTCAATCTCCTGTCCTCGTGATCTGCCCGCCTCGTCCTCCCAAAGTGCTGGGATTACAGGCGTGAGCCACCGTGCCCAGCCTTCTAGGAATATCTTAAAATGAGGTCTACTGCACGTTAAGTGAAACGTTGAAATAATGCTCAGGTTGTCTAGTCAATGAAGATAATACAAAAGAAGTTTCCAGATGATCTTTTAAAATACCTCCCTTCCATCGTATGAAGATAGAAATCTCTTTTTAAAAGTAGGAAAAGTGGGAATATTAATAAATTAATAATTGCAAAAAATATTCACAATCCTTCTAATGCTCTTCAGTCCCTTAATATTCTACATGTAATTTTTAAACTTTTTATTATAAAAATGTCAAATATATGAAAATGAACAGAAGAGTATAAGTCTTCATGTAGCTTTAACCCAATTTAAATAATTGTCAACTCATAGTATAGTCAATCTCATTTCATCCATACCTCAACCCATTTTTCCCACTTCTCCAAATTATTTGGAAGCAAATCCTAAACATATCATTTCTTTTAAATATTTCAGCAAGCTATATCCAATGTTAAGACCAGCTCCCCCTCCACATTTTAATTATTCCTGGTTATTAATAGTCAAGAGTTGCTTAAAACTTCAAGATAGCTTTTGTAAATGTAAACATGTTTACTTATAAATTCTTTTATAGTAATAGTTTCTTCATTCATTCATTTATTTCTCTGTTCATTCATGATACATTAAAAACATGGGCTGGGTACGGTGGCTCACACCTCTAATCCCAACACTTTGGGAGGCCGTGACAGGCAGACTGCTTTGAGCTCAGGAGTTCGAGACCATCCTATCCAACACGGCAAAACCCCATCTCTACAAAAAACACAAAAATTAGCCAGGTGCGGTGGCACACGCCTGTGGTCCCAGCTACTCAGGAGGCTAAGGCATGAGAAACACTTGAACCCGGGAGCCTGAGGTTGCAATGAGTCAAGATCACGCCACTGCACCCCAGCCTGGGCAACTGAGAGAGACTCTGTCTCAGGGGAAAAAAAAAAAAGTTATTTTTAGCTATTACATTTTGGGGTGATTTTCTACTAAAAACAGAAACTAAAAGAGAGATTAGTTTTTGGAAGCGGGGTGCTGCTGTAACAGAAGCCTAACACAGGTGATTTTGGGGCTGAGCCATGGAGAAGGATGGAAGCATGGCAAGCCAGCATGGAAATTGTTTTTAGAGGCCGCAAAGATGGTCATCTGTGTTTCAAGGTAGTGGAACAATCAGTGAAGCTGATGGCTACAATAACATGGAAGATAGAAAACCTGATTTGGCTAAAGGAAATTTCCAAGTGGAATGCCGAAGGGGCTAATCTGCTTATGTTAGATGCCTATGATAAAATATGGGAAGGAGAGAAGAACCAAAGGAAAAGCAATTCCGTTTCCAAGGAGAATTTAGAGTAAATATTTCTGGACTGTGGATTGCCGGGATGGAAAATAAAAGTCTCTCCCCAGGGATTCTCAGTGTAAGAAATGGTGTCAGGAACCTGCTGGCAAAATGTGACCTTAGTCTACAAGATTAAATTGAGGGTGAGGCAGATTGCTTTGAGCTCAGGAGTTCGAGACCAGCCTATCCAACATGGCAAAACCCCGTCTCTACAAAAAACACAAAAATTAGCCAGGTGCGGTGGCACATACCTGTAGTCCCAGCTACTCAGGAGGCTGAGGCGATTCTCCTATAAGACCTGTTATAAGACCTCACAACGCATAGAGATCTTGCTCCAAGAGACATGTGAACATGTGTGTGACTTGTCTAATGGAGTAGGCTATAATTTAGTATGTAGAAAACCCACTTTTTTAAAGGAATTGTACACAGACTAAAGGAACAAAGGCAATTCAAAATGAAGAGAGACCTCTGGATCCCCAACTTACTATGAGCGAGATGCCAACTGAGGAATTACTCAGCTGCAAAAATGAACCATTTGTCGTGAAAAAGGGAAACGGTCTCAGGATGGCGCCAAAAGACAAATAACAGTGAATTAAGTAATCATTTGCAGGGAGCAGAAACAGGCCTTTATCAAGAAACAGTCCTGCCTCTGCACTCACAGGGACTGGCAACGTGTGCCTGGATGGATTTCAGAATCGCTAAGGACCTGTGCCTGCCATGCATCTTCTATCCCCTCCCCTTGGGAATGGGAGTGTCTCTTACAGTTATCTCATCGCTTTCCCACCATGGTATCTGGGGTGGGGGAAGGGCAGTGATGGTGGCAGACAACTTGGATTGTTAGTTCACAAACTTCCAGATTGAGACACAGCTGCACTCAAGCAGTCTAATTCACATCAAGACCTGAGACAGTGAGATTCTGAACAATGAACTGCTTCTGTATTGAATGAGAGATCTAACTGGGGCTTCTTGGGAGGATATGAATGTATTTCACATGCAGAAGAAACACAAACAATCTATGGCCAAAGAATAAACTATGGTAGATTAAAGATGTGCGCAAAATCTTTTCTATTCCCCTCCTTGTGACATGAAATTGATTTCATTTCCTCTTGGATCTGGGCTGGCTTTGTGACTTGTTTTCACAAACAATGCAGCAGAAGCGACACTGTGCAGATTCTGGTTCTAGGCCTTAAAAGACCAGAGAGCTTCCATGTTTGCCCTCTTGGAGCCCCAAGCCACCATGGAAACAGGTTCAGCTACCCAGATGGATAGAGCATATGCAGAGAGAAAGATGCCAAGCCGCAGATGTCCCAGGCATCACAGTGAGACCCCAGACGTGTGTAAAACTATCTTGAATTCCCAGCTGCAGGCAGTGAACTCTCCTAAGTCCAGCAAACACAAATTGCAGAATTGTGGATAGATATGTGGTGGTTGTTTTAAATCACTAAGCTTTGGGATAGCTAGTTACAAAACAATAGATAAATAAAACATAGATACTACGACGGATGGAAATTACTGCAAATTCTGTTAAGTTCCACATATCAAAAGATAGACGCTATCTCCCTTTCTCTTGAATTTGGGCTGGCCCCGTGGCTTGACTTTCATTAATATCTTACTTCCCATGCTCTACGGATTACCTGAACAGTTCCTCTGCTGGGTTTGCCTGGGATCCTTAGTTGGCCGCATTCAGCTGGGCTGGAAGATCCAAACAGCTTCACTCACAGGGCTGGTAGTTGGCACCAGCTGTCAGCTGTAGCATCTTGGTTCTTTCCCCCATGTTGTCTCATCTTCAGTAGACTAGACCAGTTTCCTTACATAGTGACCTTAGGGCCCTTAAGCATCACAAAGCTGAGTCTCTAGAACTTGTACATTGTCACTTCTACCACATTCTATTAGTCAAAGCAAGTCAAATGGTCAACCCAGTTTCAAGAGATAGAGAACTAGTAGAAAACTGAGTAGTTTTTCTACCTGTTGATGAGAAGAACTGCAAAATATGGTGGCCGTGTTTTTCAATCTGTCACCCATGGGCAAACTGTACCACAATAATTGTAGTTAATGCCAGACATTTTTTGCTTAAGAATATAAGAGCTAAACAGAACAAAACTAGAATGACTGTCTGCATCGGGGTCCCCAACTCCTGGGTTGCGGACCAGTACTAGTCGGTGGCCTGTTAGAGACCTGGCCACACAGCAGGAGGTGAACAGCAGGCGACCGCGTTACCTGCCTGAGCTCCACCTCCTGTGAGCATCAGCGAAGGCATCAGATTTTCATAGGAGCATGAACCCTTTTGTGAACTGCACATGTGAGGGATCTAGGTTGTGCGATCCTTATGAAAATCTAAGTAATGCCTGATGATCTGAGGTAGAACAGTTTCATGCCAAATCATCCACCACCACCACTCCTCTCCCAACCTCCACCCCACCCCCATCCTCATCCCCATCCCTGTTCACGGAAAATTTGTCTTCCACAAAACTGGTCCCTGATGCCAAAAAGGTTGGGGATAGCTGGTCTACATAATATACGACATTTAAAACTTCAGCTCATAACAGCATTATATCATCATTTTGTTTCAGCCTGAATGTCAAAAGTACCTTAATTTTTGTTTTTCTTTTTTTAGGAAGCCAGTTTAAAAAAAATACCAATGCTAAAGCTAGGTCTCCAACTAACCAGGGTAGATACCATTGCTGGTAAGAACTATTCTCCCCTGAAATCCTGTTAAACCTGGGAAATGGAGAGTAAGGAGGAATTGGAACACAAAAGCTGCAAATGCATGAAGCTCAGTCAGGTAAGACCCCTAGATTCCTGGGCAGGCCCCAAGCTACTGCCAATCCTACTGTAAACACTGCTGTAAAAATGTACATTTTTTAGAATTAGACTTAACTTTTCTGGAATTAACCTTGAGTGATTAATAGCTCGAATTCTACTAAGAACCAGACATTGTAGAGAATCCTTTAGTTAATCAATTCCACAAATACAAGTTTGCTGAACTAGAAGAGCCTGAGAATATCTACCTTTAGTCATGAGTCAGAAATAAGTGGTGATAGGCCAGGCGCAGTGGCTCACGCCTGTAATCCCAGCACTTTGGGAGGCCAAGGAGGGTGGATCCCTTGAGGTCAGGAGTTGGAGACCAGCCTAACCAACATGGTGAAACCCTGTCTCTACTAAAAATACAAAATTAGCCATGTGTAGTGGTGCACACCTGTAATCCCAGCTACCTGGGAGGCTGAGACAGGAGAATCACTTAAACCTGGGAGGCAGAGGTTGCAGTGAGCCGAGATTGCACCATTGCACTCCAGCTTGGGCAACAAGAATGAACCTCTGTCTCAAAAAAAAAAAAAAAAAAAAAAAAGAAGGAAATCAATAGTGGCAAATCCTTGTCTAAACATGATATAAAAAGTAAACTTATCTATTTAAAGGAATCTTGTGATTGTGTTTATCACCTTTTATCATCTAGAGCAGCAATCTTTTTGGCACTAGAGACTGGTTTTTTAGAAGATAATTTTTCCACATTTTTCGGGGGGTGATGGAGTTTCAAAATGAAACAGTTCCACCTCAGATCATCAGTCATTTATCAGGTTCTCATACGGAGCATGCGACCTAGATCCCTTCCATGCACAGTTCACAATAGGGTTTGTGCTCCTATGAGAATCTAATGCTGCTGCTGATCTGACAGGAGACAGAGCTCACGTGGTAATGCCCACTCACAGCTCACCTCCTGCTGTGCCACCCAGTTCCTAACAGGCCATGAACCAGAACCGGTCCACAGCCCAGAGTTTGGGGACCCCTGATCCAGAGACATTTCTTGGACAAAGTTTTGTTTGTTTGTTTTAGAGACGGGATCTCACTTTGTTGCCCAGGCTGGAGCACAGTGGCTATTCACAGGCATGATGACTGCACACTGCAGCCTTGAACTCCTGGGCTCAAGTGATCCTCCCACTTCAGTCTCTTGAGCAGCTGGGACTACAGGCAGGCACCACCACACCCAGCTTAGATAAAGTGTTTTAATCAAAAATGCTGTAAGAAAGATTTATGTCAGCTTGAAAAGTAACATAGTTACTTTTTCACAGTTGTATCAAAATAGATTAAGACTTGAACGATCTGTAGTATCAAGGAGGCACTATTTTAAAAATATTATTTGGTATTATTTCCGGTTTTACGTCCTAATTGTGTTAGAGAAGGCAAAAGTTACTTGCAGTTTTTCAGTTTTACCACTAGATGGAGAATGCATCTTCTAAACAACTCAATACAAATCTCTGAGCGCCCACTTGGTGTACACCATACTGCTAGGCCCTGCCAGTGCTCAAATACCATATGTAGGTGATACCTGAAGTGGCTTTATGGTCTATGAAGGAGAAGACAAGAACTGAAGAATCTGTATTTTGAAGCAGAATATAAACGTCAAAATACAAACAAAATGTTCTATGGAAATTTAAAGAATAACTCCAAAAAGTTAGCAGAGTTTTGGATACAGTGTATTTGAGTTTTGAAGTTAAAGTGATGTTTCAACAGGCTGCAGTGGAGAGTGATGCAGAAACACACACAGTCAGAAAAGCATGACAGTGCAGCTTTCTTGGCAGAGATAAGATCTGAGAGGTAGTGCGGGGCTATATCGCTTTAAATATACGAACCAGGCTCCTCCACGTTCCCTCCCTCAGGCAACTGGAATGCCCCGCTGCCACAGTCACAGCCCTTCTACCTACTGGAAGAAGTAGAATGGGAATTTCTTGAAGTCAGGGATTTTTTGAGTATGTCTTTGAATCTGTAGCATTGTGCTAGATACGTGTAGCTTGGGAGCCAAGAGAAATGGGAAGTTACTGGAATACTTTTCTGGATAAAAAACGTGGCCTACTAAATTTAGATTTCATATCCTCCTTTAATGGTGGGCTAAATTTTTTTATTATAAAAGGTATACATGTTATTGTTATTTTTGGCTATTTTTATAAATTTGTCCCACCATGAAAAGAGGATATAGATTTCATACCGAGAATCTTCCAAAAACTATGCCATGTTATGAAGGTAAGTCCAAAACATCAGTCTGCAAGTTTTATAATGTTAAGGCAGCCTTATTTGAGCACATCATGTATATTGCTGCAATGTAAAATGTCAAATTAGGATAGAGATTGCAAGCTCGTGACCTGGGGTCCTATGTAGCTCAAGAGAGATTTTGTTAAATTTGCACAATGTTTTAACATTTTTTAAATTGATATTACTTTACAAGTCATGAGATTTTCACATACAGTCTAGATTTCTGGCTTTCTTTTAAAATTCAAAAATTGCATCATAATGAGTCCCCATTCTCAGATGCTAGAATCACCTGACACTGGGTAGAGAACCTCGCTATGAGATCACACACATCCTCTCTGGATTTCACAGTCCCTCTGCTCCCTTTGTAACACATAGGACCTACCTTCACCATGTACATTACCTTTCTGGCCCAACAGACAATTGATTTGTGTGACCTCTGTGTGGACTCATTTGGATCTTCGAACTTTAGTATATTTGTCGAACCAGCCATTACCAGTCATTACACACCGATATTCTAAAACTCTTTACTGAATCCACATTTTGGTCAGTGTATAAAGTCTGGTTTGTTACAACTGAACATACACACCATTACTTCATTAACCTGAGTTCTCCAAAAAGTTAGCAGAAGATATTTGGATGCTATTGAATGGGATATAATCTGCTAAAAGTAAGAAGGAAGAGACATGGTGTAGAATCAAAGAAAAATCACATGAGTACAGGCACATCTGAGAACTCTGCCCTATGAGCATATAGGGAGCACGTTCTGAGCATCAAAAATGTCTATTCAAGTGACAATACAGTGCTGTGGATGCTCTAGTGGTGAAATTGTTTGAAATATATTAATATGCTTTTTTTGTACTTCTTTGATCATGACTCTTCCCCTAATTTAACATCCCTTGTCTTAAGAAGAGTTAGGATTTTTATAGCAGGAATACAAACGGTCATTGTTGAACTCTTAAAGCCCATTTCAAAAGCAAGAATATTGGTGGCCCTGCACGGTGGCTCATGCCTGTAATCCCAGCACTTTGGGAGGCTGAGGCAGGTGGATCACCTGAGGTCAGGAATTCAAGACCAGCCTGGCTGACATTGTGAAACCCCACCCCTACTAAAAATACAAAAATTAGCCAGGTATGGTGGTGTGTACCTGTAGTCCCAGCTACTCGGGCCAAGGCCAGAGAATCACTTGGACCCAGAAGGCAGAGGTTGCAATGAGCCAAGATCGCACCATTGAACTCCAGCCTGGGCGACAGAGTGAGACACCATCTCAAATTAAAAAAAAAAAAAAAAAAAAAAGCAACAAGAGTCTTGGAAGCTAGATATATCAGTCAGAATCTAACCAGAACATCAGAAACCACTCTAAGAACTGAGAGAAAAATTACAAAATTACATAGGTAACTGCATATAAAGGAAATGGAGGAGGTGAGAAACCAAAGAGTGGATGGCAAAGTCACCCAGAGATTGACAGCACCGCCAAGACTGGAAAGACAAGGGAGGAGACGGTGTAACTACAAGGAAGCTGTGTCCACAGGGTCAGCTCCTGCAGAGTTATCACTGAGGTAGAGGGAAATACCCAACCTTCTCCTTTGCCACCCCCATCTTTATCTCCTGCTAGCATCTCCCAGTGGCCATCCCAGCCAGAGTCAGTTGCCATGGGGTTTGCAAGCATCAGGGTCCCCAGACAAGAATGCTGGGCAGGGGCAGGGTAGGGATGGACTGGAAAACAGGCTGACCACCTGCACACCAATGACAAAGGCCAGCCATCTGAGATGGAACAGGGTTTTGTTCTGTTTTTAACTTATAAAACATTGCTTTTAAATATCTAGATCCAAAGCATAGAGGGCTAAGTTAACAATTTTTAATGTAAACCATAGGGTGGAGAACATGAGGTCATGGCCACTTCCTGACACACAGAAAGGCAATAAAAGCCCTTCCTGGTTTGGGAGGAAGATCTTGGAGAGAGTCTGAGGAGGACAGGGCTCTCCAACTCTGTGAATGGGGCTAGGTAGTGAAGAAGAACCTGACTTTGGCTATTCTTTCAGAGGCTGGGGCTGGGGACCGTTCAGGGGAGTGATGTACCATTTCCATCTGGAAACTTTGAAGGACACTGCCTTAAAGAATGCCCCACATCGACATGGGAATGAAGTAGAGCAGCACGCTAGGAGAGTGGTTTCCATGGGGATTCCGGTGTTGTGTGTATCCTGGGTGAGCTCCAGAGGCCACATGCCTCTGTGTAGGAGGCCCAGCCTCTGAGAGGGCCACGACCCCGAGGACTGGATTCCAGTTGAGGAGGGCAGACCCCTTGAGCAGGAGTTCAGCACGAGCACCGCAGGCCTCGACAGCACAGGCTGGCAAGAGCAGCAGCCAGTGGTCCACACGGGAGAGACAGACACCTCAGCTGAGGCCAGCAAGGAGTGGAGGTCACAGGGGCTCAGGCCCTCCTCTCCACAGTGCAGTGCTGGATACACGCCACCCGCCACCTGCACTCACAGCACACCTCTGGGGCAAAGGGAAAAGGAGATTTTTAAAGCCTAAGCATCGAGTTTGACTTGGAATTAATTAAATTTGAATTCTGAATTGGTTATTTTTCCAAAAGAAATGAGGTTTTAAACTGGATGTTTCTGTTCTCTTCATGGGGCCGAATGAAATGTTTCTACCATTTGTAGAAATGAGGGGCTATTTTTATCAACAAACTTACATTTCTTTGCATCTAACTTCTGTGAATTTAAACACAGAGACCACAGACACACACATGCACGCGCGCGCACACACACACACACATGCACGCACGCACAGTTTTTCAGCCCTTCAATTGCCTTCTTTGTTACAGGCTGAATCAGCCTTTCCCTGAAGCAAAGAATGCCATTCTTTTTTTTTTTTTTTTTTTTTTTGAGACTGACTCTCGTCTGTTGCCAGGCTGGAGTCCAGTGGCGCCATCTCGGCTCACTGCAATCTCCACCTCTCTGGTTTAAGCGATTCTCCTGCCTCAGTCTCCCAAGTAGCCGGGACTACAGGCGCACAACACCACGCCCAGCTAATTTTTGTATTTTTAGTAGAGATGGGGTTTCACCATGTTGGCCAGGATGGCCTTGATCTCTTGACCTCATGATCCACCCGCCTCAGCCTCCCAAAGTGCTGGGATTACAGGCGTGAGCCACTGCGGCCAGCCAAACAATGCCATTCTAATGGGTGAACAATCATTGGGCAACAAATATTTTGGGAAAGAAAACTTGATAACGGGGTTTAAACTTTCCAAGTTTTCCAAATTTCCAAATTCATTTATTTTCCTTTATGTGGACCTGTGATCCCCACAAAGATGTTTATTCTGATCTAGATGTCCCCACTTCCAAGAAGGCCTCCGTGTAGACTATCTCTGTGCAAGCCCTTTAGGGTTACCTATGGGGCCTTGGCCTTCAGTGAAATTCTCACATCCCTTCGTCGGTGGTTTTCCTTCATTCTCCTGCTGACCTTACCCTCAGGAAGCTTCAGTCATGATGCAGACAGAGCCTCCCTCGATGGAAGATGAGTTCAAGGCACGCATTAGGCAGGGCCCTCAGGCAGAGTTGTACAGAAAGAGTGCATCTTACAGCCCTAGGGGCATCATTTTTATCCTAGCCTGGGTATGCATCACTCCCTCACAGGGTTGTACATGGTGCGCAGTGCGCATGGTGGCCCTCGATTTACATCAACAGGGGTAAGCAGGTATCTTTAAGAGCAACAGAAAGTGTAGGCTGATTCCTAAACCCAAATCTCCTCTCCTGTCTGCTAGAGACAGAACCCTCCTTGGCTGGCTATGGCCACATCCCGCACTGAGGCTCTCTCAGGCTGGTGTGGTCCTCCCGCCGTTTCCTCTCTGCCCGTGTCTCCCAAGTCAGCTTCAGCTTCTGCATCACTAACAACGAGTTCTCTTTCAAACCTAACTATGAAATCTTGTCTTTCTCCAAAACCCAGTCTTTCCAAATGTCCCTTAAGACTCCACACTTACGGCCTGAGTTATTTTATGACTTTGCTTGATGCTTTGTGTCTGTATCTCTCTCAAAAGAGGTTTAGGTCTTTGAACTATTCAAGGTCCAAGAAAGAAGCCTTCAATATAGCATTCCACATTCCTTTATTTCTTCTTCCACCAGCTATTCTTCATCTGCCTCCAGGTAGCACACCAGTTCTGTGCGCCCTGTTTTTTCTCCCAACTTGAGGCCAACTCAGGAACTCACAGATCTCTTCCAGGTTATGGAAGACCAATGGGGCTCTCTTCATCTATCAAACATATTATGGCACCAATTCTACTCTATTGAGGCTACGCATCATGGCATGGGACACTGTGCATGGGGTCCCCTCCTACAGTTCTGCATGGAAAGTGGGGCATAGACTTTTTCTGCTCTGATGACTGAACCAAGCTCCATCAACCTGTTCTCCTACCATGGGTTTGACTACAGGAGCCTGGGACCAGGCTGCACATTGGCTCTTGCTGTCCTCTCACTCTTCCTCCGATTCCTCTCTCCCAGCTTGGTAAAAGTTTCTTTGGTTTTCCTGCCTGGAAGGGAGATGGGGGAACTGCCCATGAGTCATAGTCTGCATTGTTCCCTTCTCTATGGTTACCTTTTATAAAGCTAAACTCTGATCCTCTGATTTGGTTTAAACTTTGGAACCAAGCCCTCTTGGAATTAAAAACTAAATCATTTCTCTCTCAAAGGCATGACTCAAACACACACAAAATGCTGTGATTTCAGACTCTTCGCCAAGTGTGAATTTAAAAATCCATTCAACCCTGCTGTGGTTTGAATGTCCCCTCCAAAACTCACAAGGAAATTTAATTGCCATTGTGACAATATTAAGAGGTAGAACCTTAAAGAGGTGATTAGGCCACAAGGGCGCTGCCCTCGTCAATGGATTAATGCCATTATCTTGAGAATGGGTTAGTTATCCCAGGAGAGGGTTCCTGATAAAAGGATAAATTTGGCCTGATTTTCTCTCTGTCTTGTGCCCCCTCTTACCATGTGATGACATCCATTATGCAATGACATGGCAAAAAGGCCCTACCAGATGCGGCCCGTTCATCTTGAACTTCCCGCCTCTAGAATCATTAGTCAAATGCAACCACACTTGTTTTATCGTGCTTCACTTTATTGCACTTCACAGATATTGCATTTTTTTTTTTCACAAATTGAAGGTCTGTGGCAATCCAACATTGAGCAAGTCTATCAGCTCCAACAGCATGTGTTCACTTTATGTCTCCATGTCACATTTTGCTAATGTTTGCAATATTTCAAACTTTCTCATTACTATTAACATTTGTTATGGTGATCTGTGATCAGTGTTCTGACTACCACTGACTGGTCATTTCCCCATCTCTCACCCTCTCGTTGGGCTTCCCTATTCCCTGAAACACAATATTGAAGTTGGACCAATTAACAACACTACTCTACGTGTTCAAATGAAAGGAAGAGTGGCACATCTCTCCCTTCAAATCAAAAGCTAGAAATGATTAAGATTATTGAGAAAGGAATGTCCAAGGCTGAAATAGATCAAAAGCTAAGCCTCTTGTACTAAATAGGTAACCAAGTTGTGAATGCAAAGGAAAGGTTCCTGAAGGAAACTGAAAGTACTACTCCAGTGGAGATAAGAATAAGAAAGTGAAACAGAATTATTGCTGATATGGAGAAAGTTTCAGTGGTCTAGATAGAATATCAAACCAGCCACAACATTCTCTTAAGCCATAACCTAATCCAGAGCAAGTCCTAATCTTCAATTCTGTGAAGGCTCAGAACAGTGAGAAAGCTATAGAAGAAAAGTTTAAGCCAGCAGAGGTTGGTTCATGAGGTTTAAGTAAAGAAGCCATCTCCATAGCATAAAAGTGCAAGGTGAAGTGGCAGGTGCTGATGTAGAGGCTGCAACGAATTATCCTGAAGATCTAGCTAAGATCATTGATGAAAGTATCCAAACTAAACCACAGATTTTCAGTGTATACAAAACAGCCTTCTCTTGGAAGAAGATGCCATTTAGACTTTCATGGCTAGAGAGGAGAAGTCAATGCCTGGCTTCAAAACTTCAAAGGCCAGGGTGACCCTCTTGTTAGGGGCTAATGCAGTTGTTGACTTTAAGTTGAAGCCTATGCTCATTTACCATTCTGAAAATCCTAGAGCCCTTAAGAATTATGCTATATCTCTGCCAACAGACACATGAAAAAATGCTCATCATCACTGGCCATCAGAGAAATGCAAATCAAAACCACAATGAGATACCATCTCACACCAGTTAGAATGGCGATCATTAAAAAGTCAGGAAACAACAGGTGCTGGAGAGGATGTGGAGAAATAGGAACACTTTTACACTGTTGGTGGGATTGTAAACTAGTTCAACCATTATGGAAAACAGTATGGCAATTCCTCAAGGATCTACAACTAGATGTACCATATGACCCAGCCATCCCATTACTGGGTATATACCCAAAGGATTATAAATCATGCTGCTATGAAGACACATGCACACGTATGTTTATTGCGGCACTATTCACAATAGCAAAGACTTGGAATCAACCCAAATGTCCATCAGTGACAGACTGGATTAAGAAAATGTGGCACATATACACCATGGAATACTATGCAGCCATCAAAAAGGATGAGTTTGTGTCCTTTGTAGGGACATGGATGCAGCTGGAAACCATCATTCTTAGCAAACTATCACAAGAACAGAAAACCAAACACTGCATGTTCTCACTTATAGGTGGGAACTGAACAATGAGATCACTTGGACTTGGGAAGAGGAACATCACACACCGGGGCCTATCACGGGGAGGGGGCGGGGGGAGGGATTGCATTGGGAGTTATACCTGATGTAAATGATGAGTTGATGGGTGCTGACGAGTTGATGGGTGCAGCACAGCAACATGGCACAAGTATACATATGTAACAAACCTGCATGTTATGCACATGTACCCTAGAACTTAAAGTATAATAATAAAAAATTTTTAAAAAAAGAGATAAATATTATAAAACATTTTCCATAAAAAAAAAAGAATTATGCTATATCTACTCTGCCTGTGTTCTATAAATAAAACAACAAAGCCTGGATGACAGCATATCTGTTTACAGCATAGTTTACTGAATATTTTAAGCCCACTGTTGTGATCTACTGCTCAGAAAAAGAAAAGGTTTCTATTCAAAATATTACCGCTCACTGACAATGTACCTGGTCATCCAAGAGGTCTGATGGAGACGTACAAGGAGATTCATGTTGTTTTCATGCCTGCTGAGACAAGATCCACCCTGCAGCCCATGGATCAAGGAGTAATTTTAACTTTCAAGCCTTATTATTTAAGAAATACATTTCACAAGGCTACAGCTGCTATAGATAGTGATTCCTCTGATGGATCTGGGAAATATATGTAAATTGAAAACCTTCTGAGAAAGATTTGCCATTCTAGATGCCATTAAGAACATTTGTGATTCATGGAGAGGACATTAAAATTTCAACATTAACGGGAGCTTGGAGGAAGTGGATCTCAACCATCATGGATGACTTGGAGAGGTTCAAGTCTTCCATAAAGAAAATAATTGCAGATGTGGTAGAAATACCAAGAGAACTAGAATTAGAAGTGGAGCCTGAAGATGTACCTGAATTATTTCAATTACATAATAAAACTTGAACAGATGAGTTGCTTCTTATAGAGGGACAAAAAAAAGTGGTTTCTTGAGATGAAAGTTACTCCTGGTGAAGATGCTATGGACGTTGCTGAACTGAGAGCAAAGGATTTAGATTATTCCATAGACTTAGTTGATAAAGCAGGGCAGGATTTGAGAGGACTGACTCCAATTTTGAAAATGTTCTACTGTGGGGAAAATGCTTTCAAACAGCATCACATGCTACTGAGAAATATTTCATAAAAAGAATCAATTGATGTGGCAAAGTTCACTGTTGTCTTATTTTAAGAAATTGCTCAGACACCCCAAGCTTCAGTAACCATGACACGTCAGCAGCCATCAACGTCAAGGCAAGACTCTCCACCAACAAAAAGGTTACAACTTGTTGAAGGTTCAGATGATCATTAGCATTTTTTAGCAATATTTTAAAATTAAGGTATGTACTTTTTTAGGACAAAAAGCTATTGCACATTTAATAAAATATAGTATAGTGTAAACATAACTTTTACATCCACTAGGGAGTCAAAAAATATGTGTGACTCGCTTTATTGTGATAGTCCCTTTCTTGTAGTGGTCTGGATATATATAAATGTCTGGATATTCCAGACACCTGGAATATCTTCAACCTATGCCTGTAAATTTATGTTTATGATAAGCTACTCAGTTTGTGGTTTTCTATCATAGCAGTAGGAAATGGACTAAAACAAACCTTTCCATTAAATTACTTCTTTATAGACAGTGTCTGCCCTCAACAGTGAATGCCATTATCCAATATATAAACAACTAGAGTATAATTTTAGGAGATAAAAAATGTAAGGTCAAAAATCTCCAAATACTATCCCAGAACACTTATAGAGACAAGCGGACACTTTGTTTTGCTTTGAAATTATTGCTGATGATACAGTTTTGTTTTTACCTGTTATATTTCTTCAGGAATGCTGTCATGACTTTTTGTTTGTTTGTTTGTTTGTTTTTGAGATGGAGTCTCGCTCTGTCGCCCAGACTAGAGTGCAGTGGCCCGATCTCGGCTCACTGCAAACTCTGCCTCCCGGGTTTACGCCATTCTCCTGCCTCAGCCTCCCGAGTAGCTGGGACTACAGGCGCCCGCCCCCACGCCCGGCTAATTTTTTGTATTTTTAGTAGAGACGGGGTTTCACCGTGTTAGCCAGGATGGTCTCGATCTCCTGACCTCGTGATTCACCCATCTCGGCCTCCCAAAGTGCTGGGATTACAGGCATGAGCCACCGTGCCCGGCCATGACTTTTAAAATATTTGATGAACCACTTCCCTACTGTTAGGTCCTACAGAGCCACTGTGGAAAAACAGATGTTAGACAAAGTCATGGTTTCAAGGCTTTATCAACATTTCTGGACTTAGAGATTTCCTCATGCATTTAGTTATTTCTTCTGGTTTGAGATCATTTATAGTCTGGATCTCATTAAAGAGAATCCCTACTTGAACTGGGAGATCACTTTTATAGGGAAAGACAAGAATGTATTAGTCATTGAACTAAAACTTGTTTTGATCAATTGATGAGGAAGTGGAATAAATTTAAGACTTACTTTGCTTAGCAGCTTGTTTCTTCAGATCTCCACTTTGGTCATAATATTTAGTTACTTCTTGAGAAGAAGACTCTAGAGAGAACTCCGTTTTTCCTCAAAGGAGTCTTTAAATAATCCATATTACTCTTTGTACCCAATAATCAGATAATTAAGCCTGACCTACATCTCCTGACCAGGCAGATTTTCTCTATTTAATATCTGTAACTGGTCTTGATTTCTGCCAGGAGCATTAACTAATATTGATGAAGAGATCATGTGTTTTAAAAATAGGTTTAAAGAGTCTTTTCACCCTGCATAATTAATGAGGAAGTTATTTTTTGTTTGTGGGGTATTCCACAGTTTATCTCCTCAGAGTACTTCTCAACAACACTCTTAAATAACGAAGCACTTGCTTTTCAATTTCTAGAAAGGTAATAGCCATTTACTGCAAAGATATCCCAGCTCATATACAGAGAGTGATGTGTCTACTGAAATACAGCCCTCCGACTTCCCATCTGACATTCTAATGTCTTCCTGGAATTTCGTCCCTGGAAATATCTTTGTATTCCCTTAAAGAGTTAACTGCTGTTTGGGAAGCATCCTGAAAGAAGACAATATGGTTCCTCTTGGAAGGGAACAGAGTTATTTATGACATGTTTAATTAAAGTATGCAGCCTCTAAATTGTTAATTGAAAAGTCAATATCTAATGTACTACTATCACGTCACTTTCAATGTAATAACTAGTCCATAATGTTTTAAAAACTCATACAACCATCAAAAGTATGTAATAAAACACAGTATTCCTTCCCTTTCTTCATCTTCTTGTTCTGCTCCTTAGAGGTAACTATTTTCAATTTTGTAATGTTCTAGCATTTACCTTCATATTTCTAAACATGTAACTTTGCTATCTATTCATCAATTTTAGAAATTATCCAAGTTATGTATTATTATGGTAGAGGAGGAGTTACACTCCCTCAGCTTCCCCTAATCCATCCTTCCAATGCAGTTTTTCATAAATTTTGGCAAATTCATTTTCAGTGTTTTTCATTGCTATGACTGTATATATAGTTACATCTAAATCGAGAAGTGTGAATGAATAGCACACTCCAGGGAAATCAGGTGGCCAGCTGGCTTTTTCTTCATGTAGCCCCAAAGGTCAATGTTACTGGTGGAAGGTGTCCAGGTTCTTGGCATCTTCAACAAAGAATTGGACACAACGCACAACCAAAGCAAGGAAAGAATGAAGCAACAAAAGCAGAGATTTACTGAAAACGAAAGTACACTCCACAGAGATGGAGCGTCCCAAGCACAGGAGCTCAAGAGCCTAGTTACATAATTTTCTGGGGTTTAAATACCCTCTAGAGGTTTTCCATTGGCCACTTGGTGTACACCTCATGCAAATGAAGTAGTGGCCCACAGTCAGTCTGATTCGTTGCAGAAAGCAACCAATCAAAGGCTGAAGTGAAGTTAAAAGGGTACACTCTACGCAAACATCTGATTGGCTGTGGAAAGCAACCAATCACAGGCTAAAGTGAAGTTACAAAGTTATACTTCTATGCAAAAGAAGACTTGGCTAGCAATCTGTCTGACTGTGGAAAGCAACTAATCAGAGGTATTTTCAATTTTCCATCTGCCACGCAGGAAAGAGGGGGTGGTTTGCAAAGGGAGTAGCCTGTGGTCTTTTTGTTACTTAGATGTGGAAAGTCGGGGTTTTCCTTTTGATTTAGTTCTAGAAAGTCAGCGGAAATTGGCCTTAGGTTCCCTGCCTCCAGACTCTATTCTCCTGCCTCAAAAGTCTCTAGAGAGACACTATATTTTTTCTGAGGTTGTTCATCTCTCCACATCCTGCTTGTGGTTGTATCATTGGTTATTGTTATTCTGAAATTCAGTAGGGGAACATGAAAAAGGCTTTACCATTTCAAATGCAGATCACTGACTGTTTGAAACGCATCATCTCCTCTTCACTCTTCTCTATTCCTAGTTCAGTTTCAAAGTATCTCCTCCACTACTGGTATTGGGAAGAGGTGGAACCTGACTACTTGTAGTGTGGATGGTAACCTTGGAATCTAACTGTTGCGTATACAGGCTTTCTAACAGTCCCCCGACTTTGCTTTTTACACTGTTGTGCCAAACCTTTATAGACTCCAATGGGGATGGCACCAGGTTCAAGAGGCCAAAGAAGAGACCCAGAGCCAGCAAACAAGACAAGGGGTTGTACTGGGGGCTAAACACAGGGGAGAGCCCAGTGGTGGTGGGCAGGACTGGAGAACCCCACGACCCAGGGGCAGTGGGCTCAGCAGAAGAATCACAACCACTTGAAAAAAGCATGCAGTTTTTATAGCATTTTCACTTAGCCCCTGCCCGCTAATAAGCTCCACCTGGAAACTTTCATTTAACCCAAAACAAAGAGCCTCAATCCTCTGTACAGCCCACATTCCACAGGACAGGATGGGGCCCAGATGTTCCTTATAGATAAGGAATGAATCTCTGCGTTGTCCACTCCCAGATTCCTTAGCTGAGAACTCTGAACGGCATTCAGGTGCACCTGCCATACAGGGTCATTCTCAGGGTATGCGTAAATTATTGCTATCAGGTGCTTTTAATACACAGACACACACAACCCCTACGTTCTGAGATACTGGGGACTTCCAATTCATGAGCATTTTCAGGATTCTGTGGGACAAATCAGCTAATTCCAATTAGTATCCTCATTTATGGGTACTCTTAAATTGTTAAGTCTACTGATTACACTGAAAATGTACTGGGTAGAGGGAGAGGTGGGAGAAATAGGAATTTATCTTCAAATAAGCAATAAAGCATCAATTGTGTTGGGTTAATTGCATATCTGTGATTATAAATAGACTTTTAATTTGTCTATAGAGTTCTGTCTATCCTCCACGAGCTTGGTGTGACAAGTCTGGTTTTGTTTTGTTTTGTTTATGCAAAAGTAAACCTTGACAGGTAAGAAAGGAATCTTGGAGTAGCACTTGTCTTGTGTCAGGGGATTTAACAGGACAGGTCTGGGCCCCTGAACTACAGGTGATGTTAAAGAACCATGACTTTAATATTTAAAATATTCTACAATTGCAGGAACATGTGAGAGCAAGAGTTGAACTCTGTGTCTCAAAAGTAACAAAAGGCCTCACATTTCATCCCTGGCTAGAAGGAGTTAGAAATGCCTGTTCTGGGCACCTTGCATCCAGGCAGTAAGTTTGAGCAATCAATCTGTACTGGATCTGTGTTTCTTCCCTTCCTGGTGTGGTTGGGATTGGTGTAGCTGTCAGGTGGAACTGTTACACCAAAATGTCCAGGGCTTAATGGAATCCATCATTAATATGGCCTCTAAGATTTTTACATGTTTATGGTTTTCTCCATTCCTATATGATGACAGAATGTGAAGGATGTATTCACTTTTTGTGTGACAGCTAAAGATAATTATCAAACTAATATATTCCTTGCCTGTTTATTTTTTCTTTAAAGAAAGGGTCTCGATCTGCTGCCCAGGATGGAGTACAGTAATACAATCATAGCTCACTGCAGCCTCAAACTCCTGGGCTCAAGAGATCCTGTCACCTCAGCCTCTCGAGTAGCTGGGACTATAGGCATGCATCACCAAACCCAGCTAATTTTTTTTTTTATTTTTTGTAGAGATGGGGTCTTGCTATGTTGTTACCTAAGCTGGTCTTGAACTCCTGGCCTCAAGCAATCCTTCTACCTTGGTCTATTTGTATAAATATTGATATTATATCCAGAACAAAATAATGGGGTATAAAAATGATTAAGCCTTGACCATTTGCTATTATCTGAAAATAATCTTAACACACTAAATAATAAATAACTATATCCCACTCCTTAAATCCTAAAAAGCAGGAGTAGGGGAATCTTAAGTGGTGATCCTTTTCTGGTAAAACACTAAAAACCATCTTAAAATGCTAAAAAAAAAAACTGAAACAATAGTAGAAAAATAAGAAATTATACATATAATTTGAAGAAAGTTCTGATATGAAGGTTAAAACTGGATGACCAGAGCCATTGACCGCACTGAGGTGGCAACATCTTGTCACAGCTCATGGCAGTCATGGTCTTTCCACGAGTGGGACTCCCTGGAAAACTTACACACAATCTGATCACTAAAAGCAAAGATCCTCAGGTATAAATCTCAAAGAGAAGAGCCTTACATTTTCTCCTGTGTGACCTAAAGCAATGACATGGGATTTTTGCACCTCAGTTGCCTTATCTGAAAAAATGGGATGCCTGCCTCCTAGGATTGTTGTGACAATTAAGAGTAAAACTCTTAGATGAGTGCCTGGCACAGTGTAACTGTTACCAATTAGTATTATTACCTCATGCCTAAGGAAAGAAGGAAATAGACAAACAGGGGGAAAAAAAGGTGGGGGTGGTTAGAATTAGCTAAAGGTGATGCCCTAATCAAACAGCCCAGGGTCTATCCCTTCTGGTCCTAAATTGTATTTCAATTCAGGAAATTCCAGGATTGCATCAGCTGAATGAGATAACTGGCTTGTCGGCTAAACACTTTGCCAGCACGTGATGCTATTATGTGAGCCCGCTGTTCAAACATGAGTCACACATGTGAGCTGCAGCCACTTCTGCAGATGGAATAAAGTGTGTCATCAAGGTACAAGAACTGTGCTTTCTTCTTTTTTCTCACCTTGAACCTGAAAATCATGTGGTATTAATTTCCTAAGTATTTGCTCTACAGTTAACTCCAAATTATCCATGCTGGTGAAGGGAAAGAAAGACACAGATGGACATGAACAATGACTGCTTCAAAACTGCCTTATAACTTGTGACTTTTGCAGTTAGAATTCTCTATTGAGAATTGGTACCTAAATGTTGTGGAAACAAAACTTGAAGCAAAGTCAGTCTTGCTGGCCAGGCACGGTGACGCATGCCTGTAATCCCAGCACTTTGGGATCAAGAGGCAGGTGGATGGCCTGAGGTCAGGAGTTTGAGACCATACTGGGCAACAAGGTGAAGCCCCATTACAAAAAAGATTTTTTAAAAAAAGTAGCTAGGCATGGTGGCACACGCCTGTGGTCCCAGCTATTCAGGAGGCTGAGTTGGAAGGATCACTTGAGCCTGGGAGGTCAGGACTGCAGTGAGCCATGACAGTGCCTGGCCAACAGACCGAGACCATCTCAAAAAAATTTTTAATTAAAAAAATTTAAAATTTAAGTCTTGCTAGAAGACTGACCCCAGACAAACCAGAAAATTCATCCCAGACTTCATTCCATAACCTAGTACAAAACCATGCTGCTTTTCTCTTCTGAGGCAGGAGGAACCATAGCATCTGATGGGGGACATTACCGGCCTAACTTCCATGGTTGCGCTCTCATGCACTTCATGGGGAGAAGGAAGATAGTTAATCATTCCTGACAGCTGAATATAATTGTGAATAGAGCCTCAGTCTCTTTATCATTCTGAAGATGGTATGCAATAGAAAGAAATAACAAAGAAAACGATGACATTACCTGAGAGTTTAAGTTATTTTTAAAAATTCATGAATAGTATAGCTTATGTAATATGTAGAAATCAGCTCTTCAGTAGGCTGACCCTGGGAAAACTGGTTGGAGTTTTTTTGTTTTGTTTTGTTTTGTTTTGTTTACAAGGGTGGAGACAGCAAGGAAGGAAGGGAGAGAGAAATATCAGACTTATAATCAATGATACACACGCACACACGCCAGTTTTATTGAGTTGTAATTACTTTCTGAGATAGGGCTGGAGTGCAGTGGCATGATAACAGCTCACTGCAGCCTTGAACTCCTGTTCTTAAGCAATCCTCCTGCCTCAGCCTGCAAAGTGCTAGAATTACAGGCATGAGCCACCATGCCTGGAGAGCTGTAATATTTTTTAGTGGTGTGCCTGCTTCCACTATGTGGTAAAACCCTAAATCACAATTTTCAATAAAGCCCACTGAAGCCAGTTCAGTAAATCCCACAAGCCGGTTAACCTACGAGATACTTTCTACAAAGTTTAACTCTTCAAGTATGCACACACTTTTAATGTATGAATTTAGAAATGATAGCCTAAATATTTTGTTTATAAAATACAAGATGATATGGGCTTTATGAATGTATATATTCCATTTCATTATTTCTTTCTGCAGAACATAAATTCATGGTGAAGGGCACCATAATGAATTATTTAACCAAGCCAGTCTTTTTGACTTGAGCTAAGATGACTGATATGGTTTGGCTCTATGTCCCCACCAAAATCTCATGGTGAATTGTAATCCCCAGTGTTGGGGAAGGTGGGAGGTGACTGGATCATGGGGGTGGATTTCCCCCTTACTGACAGTGAGTTCTCACGAGATCTGGATGTCTAAAAGTGTGTAGCACTTCTCCCTTAGCACTTTCTCTCTCTCCTCTACCATGTCAAGATGTGCCTGCTTCCACCATGACTGTAAGTTTCCTGAGGCCTCCCTAGTCATGCTTCCTGTATAGCCTGTGGAACTGTGAGTCAACTCACCCTCTTTCCTTCATAAATTACCCAGTCTCAGGTAGTTCTTTTTAGCAGTGTGAGAACAAACTAATACAATGACCATATTGTCTCTGTAAGTACACACTTTGCTGTTGTCAGCCACAGAAATAAAACCAGGTCTAGGATGGAAGTCCCTATTGGCACTCAGAAGCCATCTGAAGGCCAGTTTTCATTTTTTCTCTGCATTTTCAGCCTGTACTGCCTTTTCATTTTTTCAAATAAAAGAAATAGATGATAATGGTTGAAAACACACTACAAATATGTAATTCACTCTTCAGAAATAACTGTGTGTAAACTTTTATATTTTAATGCACATGACTGTTAATAAATGTAATCTGATAAAATAAAAACTTCAGTCAAATTACATTTAAAGGAGTTTAACTGAGCAATAAATGATTCACGAATCAGGCAGCCCCCAGAATCACCGCAGATTCACAGAGTCTCCAGTACAGCCACATGGTGGAAGATTTGTAGACAAAAAAACAGGAAGTGATGTACAGAAATTGGAAGTGAGGTAAGGAACAGCTGGATTGGTTACAGCTCGACATTTGCCTTACTTGAACACAGTTGGAACACTCAGCAGTGTATGAGTGGTTGAAGTATGGCTGTTGGGATTGGCCAAGACTCAGCTCTTGTTACAGGCACATACTCCTAACTTAGGTCTTCAATCTTGTCTACCTATTAAGTTAGGTTACAGTTTGTCCACAAGGACTCAAATATAGAAGTACAGAGTCCCTCTCAGGCCATTTTTAGTTCAATTTAACACATCATAATCAACAAATTAAGTAACTTACTTTTTTCACTTGCAGTGTATCACGGGCATCTTTCTTGTTAGAGTTGATAGAAACATCTCGAATGTTAAGGGTTGAGTGGTTCTCAAACTTGACTGCACATTAGAATTAGCTGGGGCACTTAAAAAAATGCAAATACTGGGTCTCACTCTCAAACACATAAACAGAGCCTCTGAGGGTGGATCCTGGAATTTGGAGTTTTTAAAAATGCTTCTGGAGATTCACAAGTGCAGTCAGGGTTGAGAATCACTTAGGAATCTTATTTTTTAATCTACATAGTATTAGGCATATACTATATTAACCCTCTCCTGCTGATGGACACATAGGTGGTTTTGATTTTTTCTACTACATGCAGTGCTGCAATTAACATTATTTTATATGCATCTTTGCTTATTTGGCTTTAGGATAAATTCCCAAATGTGGAATATGCATATTTAAAGTATTAATACATGTTACCAGATTCTTTTCCAGAATGATATATTCCAAAGTACTAGCCAACCAACTTTCCTACCTTGGGAATTGACATTTTTCATTTTTGTCAGTTTGATGGATTGAAAACAATCCTCTTTCATTTGAATTTATTTGCTTATTAGTGACGTTGAGAAACTTATGAGCCATTATTCTGTCTCCTAAATTAACTCTAAATAGAGTCAAGTACAGACCTAAAGTGAAAGTTCTAACTGGATTATTTACTTAGCAGGTAGAAGTTGGGGAGAACAGTAGCTCCAAAGAATCATGAAATTATAGTGTTGAAAGAAAACTTAGAGATACCTAGTTTAATTCTGAGTAATACCGTAATTTGATTATTTTCCCATCCAAAGGTGAATGTTACTAACACTAGAAAATTCAAATGAAACAATAGTGAGGTGAGGAAAAGACATGGCAAAGCGGGAGAAAACCTAAACTGGGTAGGAAAGAAGATGAGAACAAGAGGCTGGTGCACAGAGAACAGAGAGAAAAGGTAAGTACTATCCTGTGGGTGACTATTGGGTAGGTCCTTGCAAAGAAAGCAGGTAAGCCAGGTCCGTGGAGACAAGGGCAAGGGCCACCAGGACAAAGCCATGGATAGAAGAGTGGCTTCTCTAGATCAGGGCAGCTGGACCCTGCTGCCAGCAACAAACCAGCTGGAAGCTGTTTCCAGATAGACAGACCTGTGTTGGTGTACTGAGGAGAAGCCCTGGGACCACATCCCCTAACAGAGGCTGAGGGCTCAAGTTCTCAGATAGGGGAGGTACAAAACAGCAGCCAACAGTAATTTTTAAAAAATGAAATCCAACCAGCACTGCTGGGTGTAGGGTGACGATTTCTGATAGGTGTATGTTTGGAGCCAGAGAGAGGAGCTCACCTCGTAGATACATTAATCAGAACTGATTCTCATGAGAGTCTAGCATCTCCTGACTCTTTTTAAGGACTATCGTATCTGTTTGGTGAAATTCTGGACTTTGGTGTGTATGTGAAGCTGTCCATTTCAGCTTTATAACCTAGACATGGACTCCTTCTTCCTGAACTTTAATAGTACAGATGCTCCTGTGCCCACTTTGAGTTGATTCTATACTGAGCCTAATCATCTTCTTACTCTTCTTTGATCACTGCTAGAGAAGCGGATGCTTCCACCAAGGAAAAGTCTGTTACTCCAGAGTATGAGGACAGAGGTATAAAAACCACTGTTCTTAAATGACATGCTTAATGCCAACAGTGCACTTAGTTCTTCTAGAATTATTTGCCCCACCCAATCATAGTGAAACCAGCAGTGCTGAGAGTGGGGAGCAGCCCCCAGTAGCCAGGTGGTGCTGGGTGAGAGGGATGGTGATGCCATGCTGACCTCTGATAGGTGGGGAGACATGCAGCTCACCTCTAAGCCAGCTGCAAACCCCTACTGGTGAGGCAGGAGCTGGAGCTAAGGTGACTGTGGGGACCACCACACAGCCTACATCTTGACAAAATGCCTTCTGCATTGGCTTAATCCTGGGAGTGACTTTGAATACTATTTTAGGGTAAACACACACACCTGACAGCAATAACTTGAGCATACTCTGAGACCAACCCTGCATGGCACATACACTTGCCTGTGTGCTCCGAGCTAGGGAATCCGGGAGTAGCCAACCCGGAGATTCATTCCTTGTCTAGGAGGAACATCTAGGCCCCTATCCCATCCTGAGGAGCACCAGCCATGCAGTGGACTGAGGCCCTGAGTTTTGGGTTAAATGAAGATTGCCAGGTGGAGATGGTTAAGAGGAGGGTATTAAATGAAAATGCTTTCTAAACTGCATGGTGTTTGCAGGCAGTTGTGATTTTCCTGCTCAGCCTGCTGCCACTGGGCTGTGCAGTCGTCTGGACCATCCCACCACCACTGGGCTCTTTCCCCTGTGTGTAAGCCCCTAATAGAAATCCCATGCTGGTTCTGGGTCTCTTCTTTGGTCTCTGGAACCTGGTGCCTTCCCTACTGAGGTTAACAGGGGTTTGCACAACAACTATGGAGGCTGAATCCTGGGTTGCTGGGTGTTGTCAACGCTCTGCAGTCAAAGACCCCCAGGAACACCCCTGTAGCTGAACAGTTGGGTTTAGTACTCCAAGCAACAGGGGAGACCACACACCCTGGGGTACGCCTCTGTCACCATGGGGTGTTTAAAAGACTTTCTATAGGATTTGGGCTCTTGCTAGGTCATTGTAGAGTTAGGGAAGTTTGAGTTTGCTCTGGACTGGAGGCTGTCAGGAGACAGAGGTAATTCTATGATCGGGCATCGTAATGAACCTCATCCAGAAGGAGGGAAGACTAGAGTAAATCTAAACCGATCATGGGTAAAGCAGCAGTAGGCACTCATATTAGCCAGGACAGGGGCGTGTTTGGTCGTTTTCGTGACTAGGAAAACGTTCATATTTTGTCCGTGTTCAGATCTGATCACAAAGTGGTCTCGCTTCCCTCTTGGTTCATGCTGGTTCTAGGATGGCCTTGCTGGTGCTCTGTGAAATGATGTATGTTCAGCAGGAGAAGGCCCAGGCCTGATGGTGGGTGCCAGCGCAGCTCCTCAGTGTCAGGAGCTTCTTATCTCTTTCTCATAGTCAAATTTGGGTGAGGAACAGAGCTCTTAAAGATCACAAGGGGCAAATGAGAACACGACTTTGGCTGGAAGGAGTGTGAGAGAACCCAGCACTGGGGAAAGATGGCAGGAAGCCACAGACAGTAAGCTGGTCTGAGGTCTCACACAAACCAGGAGGGCACTGGTGAGGGACAGCTACTGAGAAAATCAGGAGGAAACAGGGAAGGATGAGTTCCTAGGCAGAGATACTACTAGAAACCAGCCAGCTTAGTGTAGTGGAATGGAGGCAACCAGTTCAATATGTTTGTACTGTTGATGTGAAGATGGGACTCGTGTTTCTGTCCTGATCTGTCATATCCTAGAAGGTGTGGACTGAAAGCCACCAAATGCTTCAAAGATACAATTTTTATTCCTTGACCAGCCACAAAATGTTCTTCACTGACCAGCACATTAATTCTGAAGTAGGTGCAACCCTCAGACCAGAAAATAAAACTGAATGGTGGTACCTAGCGTAGGGTTGGCAAAATTAGGAAAAGTATTAGAGATCTCTAGTTTACTCTGAATTTCAGATAAACTTCAAATATGTAATACTTGAGAATACTTGTTATTAAAATAAACTATCTGCAAATTCAAATTTAACTGTCCTATATTTTATGTGGCAGCCCTAATCTAAGTAGGTATTTTTAAATTTTTATGTATTTATTTTATTTTATTTATTTATTTATTTATTTATTTTGAGACAAGGTCTCACTCTGTCACCCAGGCTGGAGTGTAGTGGTGGGATCTTGGCTCACTGCAACCTCTGCCTCCTGGGTTCAAGTGATTCTCCTGCCTCAGCCTCCCAAGTAGCTGGATTACAGGTGCATGCCACCACGCCCAGCTGATTTTTGTATTTTTAGTAGAGATGGGGTTTCAACATGTTGGCCAGGCTGGTCTTGAACTCCTGACCTCAAGTGATTCGCCCACCTAGGCCTCCCAAAGTGCTGGAATTACAGGCATGAGCCACCACGCCCAGTCAAGCCCTAACTTAAGTAGGTTTGAACCACAAAACAACTGACCTAGAGGAGAGATGGTGTTAGGCCAGTGAAACAAGTTGTATGTGCACCAAGATACCTGACCACAAGATAAGGGGTCCTAATGGAGTCTGTGCATGCCAGTCATCTATTAACAGAATGGTGTTCTCTGAGGATAAAGGAATCTTCAACCCACTAAAGCTGGTCAGGATTGCTAGCATCATTATTCAAACTCTTCTGATGCTTTCCAAGCTTTCTATCCATACATTATTCTGATTCCCTTTTTTTTTCCTTCACTTATCAAATTTCTTTTGAACAATCCAGTATGTGTTAGCCATACTAAGGTGCTAAGGCATTTATACAATTAACCTAACAAAATGCCAACTAGATCTAATAAAACAGTATTACAGTAAAGGCAGAGTTGAGCAGAAGCAGTAACGTATCACATTCTGGGTTGAAAACAATTAACATAGTGGGAAAGATAGCATCTTTCCAAATTTAGTCATAAGTTTAAGGTAGTGCAATTAAAATACCAATAGAGGCCGGGCGCGGTGGCTCAAGCCTGTAATCCCAGCACTTTGGGAGGCCGAGGCGGGTGGATCACGAGGTCAGGAGATCGAGACCATCCCTGGCTAACATGGTGAAACCCCGTCTCTACTAAAAATACAAAAAACTAGCCGGGCGAGGTGGCGGGCGCCTGTAGTCCCAGCTACTCGGAGGCTGAGGCAGGAGAATGGCGTGAACCCAGGAGGTGGAGCTTGCAGTGAGCCGAGATCGTGCCACTGCACCCCAGCCTGGGCGACACAGCGAGACTCCGTCTCAAAAAAAAAAAAAAAAAAATACCAATAGAAATTCCTATAGAAAACAGCAAACTATGGCCAGGCGCGGTGGCTCACGCCTGTAATCCCAGCATTTTGGGAGGCCAAGGCGGGCGGAACACGAGGTCAGGAGATTGAGACCATCCTGGCTAACATGGTGAAACTCTGTCTCTACTAAAAGTACAAAAAATGAGCCAGGCGTGGTGGCGGGTGCCTGCAGTCCCAGCTATTCAGGAGGCTGAGGCAGGACAATGGCATGAAGCCAGGAGGCAGAGCTTGCAGTGAGCCGAGATTGCGCCACTGCACTCCAGCCTGGGCAACAGAGCGAGACTCCATCTCAAAAAAAAAAAAAAAAAAAAAGAAAGAAAGAAAATAGCAAACCATTTACAAAAAAACAAAAAGCGGTCAGGTACACTGGTTCATGCCTGTAATTCCATCATTTGGGTGGCCAAGGCAGGAGGATTGCTTGAGCCCAGGAACTGGAGACTAGCCTGGGCAACATGCTGAAACCCCATCTCTACAAAAAATACAAAAATTAGCCAGGTGTGGTGGTGCATGCCTGTAGTTCCAGCTACCTGGGTGACTGAGGTGGGAGGGTGACCTGTGCCCAAGAAGTTGAGGCTAAATGAACCTTTGCACTCCAGCCTGGGCGACAGAGTGAGACCCTGTCAAGAAGGAAGAAAGAAAGAAAAGAAAGAAAGAGAGAAAGAGAGAGAGAGAGAAAGAGAAAGAGAGAAAGAGAAAGAGAGAGAGAAAGAGAAAGAGAGAGAGAAAGAGAGAGAGAGGGAGAGTGGGAGAGGGAGAGAGGGAGAGAAGGAGAGAAGGAGAGAGAGAGAGAGAGAAAGAGAAAGAGAGAAAGAAAGGAAGAAAGGAAGGAAGGAAGGAAGGAGGAGAGGAGAGGAGGAGAGGAAGAAAGAGAAAGAAAGGAAGGAAGGAAGGAAGGAAGGAAGGAAGGAAGGAAGGAAGGAAGGAAGGAAGGAAGGAAGGAAGGAAGGAAGGAAGGAAGGAAGGAAGGAAGGAAGGAAAGAAAAGAAAAGAAAAGGAAAAAGTAATTCCAGATGCTGGTTTTAGTTAAAAAGTAGCCTTTTAAGTTATAAAAACAATTACATATTTATAAAATTTCCTATAAACAGACGTTAATGATAGAAATAATGCAAAAATTGATCCAAAACATTTCAAAGGTTAAAATGGGTGGCTGGATTTGACTTTCCATCCTCCTGTGTTCTTTATATCCTCATTTCCTTTTTATCCCTCCCTGCCCCCACTGCCCTTCAAATGGAAAGAATTGCTTGGTGAGACTTTACACCAAAGATTGCTATGAGAAGTGGTCACTACCTGCAAAGGAAAGCTTTGTCTCACAGAAGCTTCACTCCTCAGGACCCACAGAAATGAAAACTTCCTGAGATGCAAAAGCTCTACCACAGTGGCCACTGCTGCTCCAGGGGCACAAAAGACTTCAAAAGATCAAGCTCCAGCATTTCAGGACAATGCCTGGGCCTGAGGGAGAAGCATGAGAGGGAAAAAAACCGGGTTCCTGGTGGAGGAGGAAGAG
Organism: Macaca fascicularis; assembly: GCF_037993035.2. Lineage (NCBI taxonomy): Eukaryota > Metazoa > Chordata > Mammalia > Primates > Cercopithecidae > Macaca > Macaca fascicularis. The sequence continues at coordinate 32,485,485 of NC_088381.1, read as the reverse complement.
GCCAGAGGGCGAAGAAGCAAGGTCCTAGATGTTCATCCGAGGTAGACTCCGGACCAAAAGATGATTCAACGTTGTCAACTAAAGAAAAAAAAAGAATCAAGCTTTTGAAGAATTAAAGTTCATTTTATTCAGAAGTCTTACTGAGGACCACAGCCCAGAGAGAGTCTGAGAGGGTCTGCGGGACAGCTGAAGCAGTGTTTCAGTTGACAGCTTATCTATAGGTAGTAAGGTATAGTATGTGCTCCAAAGTTACATTAAGACAAAATCACATCCAAGTCTGAGCGTAAGAGTGCATCTGGCTATAGACGACAAAGGCATTAACCCTTCAGATGTTATCTTATGTGTAGGAAAAGCCAAAGACTAGGGTCACTTATCTTTTAAGGAATATGGTGACTCAGGCAAGAGACTTGGGAGCCATGTGCCCTATCCCATTTTGTCTTCAAAGCATTAGCTGGGGGCAGTGGCTCATGCCTGTAATCCCAGCACTTTAGGAGGCCGAGGCGGGTGGATCGCTCGAGCCTAGGAATTTGAGACCAGCCTGGGCAACACGGTGAAACTCCACCTCCACCGAAAACACAAAAATTAGCTGGGTGCGGTGGTGGGCGCCTGTAATCCCAGTTACTAGGGAGGCTGAGGCAGGAGAATCGCTTGAACCTGGGAGGCAGAGGTTGCAGTGAGCCGAGATCATGCCGCTCCACTCCAACCTGGGTGACACAGTAAGACTTAGTCTCAAAAAAAAAAAAAAGAAAAGAAAACTAAAGCATCCGTTTGCAGAGCTACACATAGTCACAGAGTCAGGGGCTTTATGAAACTATGCTGGCAAGCAGAAATGAGCAAACATGACTTCTTACAGCTGGTACTTTGTCTCAGTGAAAAGCAGAGAAACATTGTGTATGACCCTTTGTACTACACACACACACACACAGACACACACACACACACACACACACACACGCACGCGCCTCAAACAAGATAGCATATTAACAGGCATTGTAACATGATGAAAGCAAACTGCAGAAGCCTGCATGTGGAGTGAGGCATTCCTTGTGTGTCAAATAGGAAGGAAAAGAAGGCACATTCATTTTCACTTGTATCTGCATTGAAAGGATACATAAGAAACTAAAGTGATTTTGATGAGGTGAAGGGAGCAAGAGTGTTAGAGAGACTTCAAAGCATACTCCTGTAGCATTGTATTGTGGAAAACTTTCAAATATATATAAAAATAAAAAGAATACAGGCAGCTTCAGCAACAATACATGTTTTTGTTAAATCTTATTTCACTATTACCCCACATTTTAAAAAAATATTAAAATTCTAAAAAATGTTTGTTCCATAAATATTTACCATTTGAAATAAATTCACAATTAGTTTAAAAAGAGATTTGGAAAGAAAGAAGATGAGAGGAAAGCATTTGGAGACAAGTTTAGACTGTTATGCTTTGGGTTTTGTTTTTCATTTTTTGTTTTTGTTTTTTATTTTTGTTTGTAAAGGAGAAGTGGGAAGTGAGGAGACGGAAGTGAGGACACTTTTTTGTTGTGTGTTTGTTTCTTGAGAGACATTAATGGCATTTTGTGTGCTGATGGAAGAAAATACCCAGTAGAGAAGGAAAATCTAATAATGCAGGAAATCAAGGTACGATTTGCTGAAACATGCAACAGCAGGTGAGGGGATGGAATCTGGATCCTGGATGGAGTGGTTTCCTTGACTAGGAGCAAGGATGGTTCACCCACAGCAACAGGAAGAAAAGGCAAAATAAGGAGCACAGGCGCAAATACGCAGGGAAGGCCACAAGAGCTTAGAGTACAACTAATCCTTTTGTTTTATATTTTTTGTGTTAGGCTTAGAAAAATATTTTTCACTCCAAGATGAAAAAACGCACAGTTGAGCCTCATTACTTATGAATTCTGTATTTGATTTGTTTGTAGATTTATTTGTAACCCCAAAAACAATACTCACAGTGTTTGTGCTGTCATGTACAGACATTTGCATGTGCACAGTGGCAAAAGCTTTGAGTGATCCACCGTGGCTGTTCCCGGGTAAGGCCGACACCCCACCTTCCAGGTTCAGCTCTGCATACTGTAAAAAGTATTCATCTTGAGGACTATTTAGGGCCACGTTTTGGTGCTTTTGTGATTTTTTTGGTGATTTTGCTGTTTAAAATGGCCCCCGCCCATAGTGTTGAAGTGCTGTCTAGCATTTGTAAGTACAAGAAGGCGATAATGTGTCTTACAGAGAAAATATGTGTGCTAGGTAAGCTTCCTTTGGCCATGAGTCACCATGCCATTTCCTGCGAGTTCAGTGTTAATGGAATGATAATAAATATTAAGTAAGGTGTCTTTAAACAGGAACACATATCAAACAAGGTTACATATTGATAAGTTAACAAAAATGTGACTAACAGCTCCCGAGAATCTAACCTAGGTTGCCCTCAAACAATAGTTCAGCATTTGCTAATTCAGTGTGTGGGGCATGTTATGGGCTGATTTGTATCCCTAAATACATATGTTGAAGTCCTAATCCCCAGGACCTCAGAATGTGACTGTACCTGGAGAAAGGGTCTTTAAAAGTGCAAGTTAAAATGAAGTCGTTAGGGTGGGCCCTAATCCAGCATGACGGAGGTCCTTGGAAGAAGAGGACATTAGGACACAGACACACACACAGGAAGAACCATGTGAAGATACAAGGAGAAGACCGCCATCTTCAAGACAAAGGGAGAGCCCTCAGAAGAAACCAACCCTGCTCACCCCCGGACCTACAACTTCTAGCCTCTAGCACTGAGAGAAAATATATTTCTGTTGGTTAAGTCACCCAGTTTGTGCCACTTTGTTATGGCAGTCCTGGTGGACTGATACAGGGTGACTTTAATAGAACATAACTACCATGAATGACAAGAATTGATTGTATGCTAATTAAAAAAAATAAAGAAGTTGGTACAAGCCCAAATGCCAAATCTAGCCTCTTTATGTCCAGGGTTGATAGTAACAAAAAAATATTTTAATAATAAGGAAAATAAGTGACATGTATTCAGAAATTACTATATGCTGGCCAGGCGCGATAGCTTACACCTGTAATCCCAGCACTTTGGGAGGCCGAGGTGCACGGATCACTAGAGGTCAGGAGTTCGAGACCAGCCTGGCCAACATGGTGAAACCCCACCTCTACTAAAAATACAAAAATTAGCTAGGTGTGGTGGCACATGCCTGTGGTCCCAGGTACTTGGGAGGCTGAGGCAGAAGAGTTGATTGAGCCTGGGAAGTGGAGGTTGCAGTGAGCTGAGACGGCACCACTATACTCCAGCCTGGGCAACAGAGCGAGATGCCATCTCAAAAAGAAAAAGAAAAAAAGAAAAGACTATATGCTAGGTTCTAGTGTAACCATTTTACATATATTAACTTATTTCAAGGGTCTTAACAGCTCAAAACAAAAAATAAACCAAAAGACATTCCAATATTTTGTAATTAAATAACGCAAATTAAAATATTGCATACTTCTTTACACTTTATCATTTTGCAAAAGTAAACAAAATGCTAAAACTGAACAGGTTTTTTTTTTTTTTTTTTTTTTGAGACGGAGTCTCGCTCTGTCACCCAGGCTGGAGTGCAGTGGGGCGATCTCCACTCACTGCAAGCTCCGCCTCCCGGGTTCACGCCATTCTCCTGCCTCAGCCTCCCGAGTAACTGGGACTACAGGTGCCCACCACCACGCCCGGCTAGTTTTTTGTATTTTTTTAGTAGAGACAGGGTTTCACTGTGTTAGCCAGGATGGTCTCGATCTCCTGACCTCATGATCCGCCCATCTCGGCCTCCCAAAGTGCTGGGATTACAAAAACTGAACTGTTTTGAAGTGTATGGGGGAGATAGACATTGTTAAAGTAAATGATGTGACCTTTCTGGCACTGAGAAAAGCAGACACAGGAGCAACAAGGCAGCCAGCCCTGTTGCAGAACTCCATTTATGCTGCAGAACTCCATTTATGGAGCGCCATTTATGCTGCAACCCCATGAAGGGTGCCTCCTGGAACTGGGCATCAACGTGGTCACCCTAAAAGTCATAAAACCATTCAGACCTTTTTTATTCTCACAATCTCACTTTCAAAACCATGTTCAAGGGGAACCATTCAATACAGAACAAAAAGTTAACCACACAGAGGTACTGATTCATAATGGAGAAAATATGGAAACAATACAAGGATAAAAATTCAGAAAAATATCAAATGAACTGTTCTAGATTAATATTAGGAAGCTTGCTGGGTACAGTGGCACGCACTTGTAGTCACAGCTACTTGGAGGCTGAGGTGAATCACCTGAGCCCAGGAGTTCCAGGCTATAGGATGCTACACCAATCGGGTGTCTGCACTAAGTTTGGTATCATATTGTGACCTCCCGGGTATGGGGAAATCACCAGGTTGTCTAAGGAGGGGTGAACCAGTCAATGTCAGAAATGAAGCAAGTCAAAACTCCTGTGCAGATCAGTAGTGGGATTATACCTGTGAATAGCCCCTGCAATCCAGCCTGAGCAACACAGCAAGACCCTTTCTCAAAAAACAAAGCAAGAAACAAATAAATATGTATTAGGGTGCTATGCTACATGAAAAAGTAAAATAATACTAAATTTTAATCATTGACTTAAATAGTTTTAAGCACTATGTCATTTTTAATTAGCTTACACAGTTTTAAGATTGTGTCATTTTTCTCAAAATATTTAAGCAATGTTTTAAAAAATTAGGACATCAGATATGTAAATGTTATTGTACAAAAATGAAGCATCTGCTGCTGCTCAGCTGTTTGGAATTAAATATTTGCAGATTTGACACAATTCATATCAACACTAATAAACTAAGAAGGCAAGATATATTGGTTTCATACTGTATTACAAATGCAGAGATAATAGAGAATATTTTGAATGCTGGCAAATGTCAGAAAGAATATCACTGAGAAAAGCAGTGAAGAGTAAGAATAGTAAAGGGGAAAAATAATTTGAGAAGGTCAAATCATTTTTTCATGATTCTTATTGATAGAACAAAAACAATGTTTAAAAGAAGTTAGCAACATCTATCTATTTTTTTTTTTTTTTTTTCTTTTTGCTACAGGATTTTACTCTGTTGCCTTGGCTGGAGTACAGTGTCATGATCATAGCTCACTGCAGCCTCAAATGCTTGGGCTCAAGCAATCCTCTTGCCTCAGACTCCCAAATAGCTATGACTACAGGCAGGCAAGTGCCACCATGTCTGGTTGTTTTTTTATTTTTTATTTTGTCAACATGGTATCTATGTTGTCCAGGCTTCATATCACATATTTTTAGGAGTCGCAAGGGACCCCGTGACAAGATAAATAAGTATTCTATTAAAGCTTCCTTATTTATGATATCTTTATGATATATGTGAAATGTAATTACTCCTGGGTGGTGTTCCTGGGTGGTGTAACACTGTCATACTGGTTATTGTGACTAGGCCAGTAAGATTTTTTCTAGACAGTAGGTATTGATAGCAAAGCGTTTACAGGCATTAAAACCAGACTGTACAGATTCAGATGAAACTCCACTCAGGTGGAGAAAGCATGCAAGAATGCAGAAAGGAGAGGAAGAGTCAAGGAATGTGTCTACGTTATAACATTTCTAAGACACACCTTGGACGTGAGTCACATCGACAATCTACAAGGTAGAACCAATGCTACCAGCAACCAGAACATGTGAGGTGGGAGGGCCTGATATCAGGGTCCCTGTGTTATTCTGAATGAGAGTAGAAAAATGGTTACTTTTGTATTTTAAGTCTGTAACACATGTTAATGTATTAAGGGTAACTATCAAAGGAATAAAAATAAGATTTATGATTAGCTGGGCATGGTGGCGTGTGCCTATAGTCCCAGCTACTCAGGAGGCTGAGGTGGGAGGATTGCTTGGGCCTGGGAGGTCAAGGCTGCAATGGGCTAAGATCACACCATTGCACTCCAGTTGGTGCAACAGAGTGAGACTCTGTCTCAAAAACAAAAACATAAATAAGATGTATAACTTCCTAAATAGTTGAGGGGAAAAGAGGAAAAACAAAAATACGATCAGTCTATAAGCCAGTCACAGTAAGAAACACAGCTCCCTAAATCCTCAATAAAATATTAATAAACTGAACCCAGCAATGAGGAGGGATGGAGGCAGATTTTGAGGCCGACAGAGCATAAAACAATAATCTCTTCATTCATTCATTATTTACTGAGTGACTGGGTTGTGCCAGGCACTGTTACAAGTACCAGGGATATAATAGAGAAAACAGGCAAACACCTCTGCCACCTTAAAGTTACTAATAATATTGGAACTAGGGATAAACACAACAAACAAGCAAAATACACAGTATGTCAGATGGCAATCACTGCTATGGAGAAAAATAAGACAGGGAAGGAGGTAAAGGAACAGAGGAACATGACTGTAGCTTTACATAGTGTTATCAGAAATATGCAGAATGTGATGTTTGGGCAAAGACCTAAGAGTTGAGGGATATATGTAGACATGTGTGTAGGTTTACATATATAGATGTGTTTATATGTAGATATGTATATTCATAAAATCTACATGTAGACATGTATATATGTGGAGATATATTAGTATATATGTAGACAAAACTATGCCAATATAGGCATATATGTAGACATCTGTGAGAGAGAACTACCCAGGCAGAGGCAGAGGAATGAGCAGGTGCAAAGGCCCTGAGGTGGGAGTGTGCCTGGAGTGAGCAGGAGCAGTGAAGAGCAATAAGAGATGTGGGCCGTTGAAAGGACTGTAGTGTTTACTTTGAGGAAGTTGGGAAGTTTTCTGAAGGTTTTGGGTAGAGAAAAGGCATAATCAGACTTACATTTTTAAAGGATCATTACAACTGCAATTTGAGAATCAACTATAGAGAGGCAAGTGTGGAAGCAGAGAGACTGGGAAGGAATCAATGACTCAATCCAGGCAGCAGAGGATGATGACTTGAATTCAGGTAGCAGAGGTGGTTAGAAGTGGTCAGATTCAGAGTATATTTTGAAGGAAGGAAGGTCCACTAGGATCTGCTAAGAGATGTAATAGAATAGGTGTGTGTTATAAGAGTGATTACAAATGAATATAAGTTACTCTAGATCAAACAGGATTTGTATCAGGAATGCAAGGAGAACCTAATAATGTTGTTCACCAAATTAGCAGATTAAAGGAGAAATACAATATAATCATCTTATAAACGCAGAAAAAAAATACGAATTGACTCCAAGTGAAATGATGTACTATGCTTATCAGCCAACTGAACAGTCTGTGATTTGGTTGGTAGGAAATGAGCAAATGTTGGGGAGGGGGGAGATTCTCGAGGGTATTTAAAACATATTTTTAAAATCCAATTACTAAATTTAAAGATGGCAAGTTAGGCAAAGTTTTAAAAAAGCTTAGGCAAACTTGGGATAGAAGGAAAATTGCTTGCCCTTGTAAAACAGTTACAAAAAAATGTATAGCAAACACCATATTTAATGGCAAAATAGTAGAAATAATACTTTCAAACTCAGGAAGAAGACAGTGATGCCCACCATCACTATTCCTGTTCAATATTGTCATGAAAGACCTACTCAATGTAGTAAGACAAGAAAAAAATATAAGGATTGGAAGGAAAGAGCAAAAGGTAACTATTCATGGATGACAGGGTTATCCACACAGAAAATCCAAAATAATACAACCATAATAACTAATGAAAGAGTCCTGCAATGTGGGTTTAAGCACACTATACAAAATTCATTGCATTTCCACACAATAGCAGCAAACACTTCCATAGTGTAGCAGCAAACAATCTGAAAATGTTATTAAAGATAAATGATCCCACTCATAGAAGCAACCAAGCTGGTTAGACAGCTATGAACAAATCCAACAAAATATATGCAAAACCTTTATTGATACCATTTAAAACACTTATCGAAGTTTGAAGAAGCCCTAAGTAAATGGAAAAGTTTGCCATGTTCTTTTTTTTTTTTTTTTTTTTTTTTTTGAGACAGAGTCTCACTCTGTTGCCCAGGCTGGGGTGCAGTGGCATGATCTCGGTTCACTGCAACCTCCACCTCCCGGGTTCAAGTGATTCTCCTGCCTCAGCCTCTCGAGTAGCTGGGATTACAGGTGTGTGCCACCACGCCTAGCTAATTTTTTGTATTTTTAGAAGAGACAGGATTTCACTATGTTGGCCAGGCTGGTCGTGAACTCCCGACCCCAAGTGATCCATATGCCTCAACCTCCCAAAGTGCTGGGATAACAGGTGTGAGCCACCACACCTGGCAGCCATGTTCTTAAGCAGGAATACTTAACCCCATCAACATGTTGCTCATCACTAATTAATCTGCATACGCAATACAATTCCAATCGAAATCAACCTCATGGCTGGGTTTTTATGTAATCTGAAAAGGCAATTCTAAGATTCAGATAGTAAAGGCCTAAGAATAGTGGAGACATTTTGAAGGGGAACTGAAGGGGACTTGCACTACCCAGACACCCAGATGTCAAGATGCACTATAAAACTATAGCAATTAAGTAATTTAGTAAAAATTTTTTTTAAAAATCAAAGTCATTCTAACTCTCCCTTAGTAGAAGAATGGATACATTCTCTTTTATTCATACAATGGAATAATAAATAGATAAAATGAATAAACTCGATTTCCATGTATCAAATTGTATAGTTCAAAAAATGCTGTTAAAAGGCAAGTTGAAAACGACCTATAAACTATGACACTATGTGTAATTTAGAAATACAAACAATAATTTGTATACTTTATGGATACATACATATGCACTAAAAGTTATATACATATTAAAAACAAAAAAACTGTGGTTGCCTCTGGAAGGGGAGAAGAGGAAGAAATGAGGCCAGAGCAGGGCAAAATACTTTGCCATATTTATAATAGTTTTTAGAGTGTGCTCTCAAATGACAGTGGCAAAATATCAAGATATACTTAAGCAAGCCTCAATAAATTCAAAAAGATAGCAACTATACTCTCAGACCACAGTGGAATAGAAATAGAAATCAATACCAAAATCTCTCAAAACCACAAAATTACATGGAAATTAAATAACTTGCTCCTGAATGACTGTTGGATAAACAATAAAATTAAAGCAGAAATCAAAAAATTCCTCGAAATAAATGAAACTAGAGACACAACATAACAAAATCTCTCGGATGCAACAAAAACAGTGGTAAGAGTAGTATTTTTAGCACTAAATGCCTACATCAAAAAGTTTGAAAAAGTCTTAAATTGACAACCTTCTATCACACCTAGAGGAACTAGAAAAACAAGAACAAATTAATCCCCAAGCTAGCAGAAAAATAACTAAAATCGGAGCAAAACTAAGTGAAATTGAGACCAGTGGCTCACGCCTATAATCCCAGGACTTTGGGAGGCGAGGCAGATGGATCACTTGAGGTCAGGAGTTCAAGATCAGCCTGGCCAATGTGGTGAAACCCCTTCTCTACTAAAAATACAAAAATTAGCTGGGCATGGTAGCTCATGCCTATAATCCGAGCTACTCAGGAGGCTGAGGCAGAGTAATTGTTTGAACCTGGAAGGCGGAGGGTGCAGTGAGCTGAGCTCCTGAGGCAGAGTAATTGTTTGAACCTGGAAGGCGGCGAGTGCAGTGAGCTGAGATCGTGCCACTGCACTTCAATCTGGGCAACAGAGACTCCGTGTCAAAAAAAAAAAAAGGAATCAACAAAACAAAAGTTGGTTTTTTGACAGGATAAACAAGATTGATAAACCATTAACTAGATTAACAAAGAAAAAAAGGGAGAAGATCCAAATAAGCACAATCAGAAATGACAACGGTTATTACAAACAATCCTACAGAAATACAAAAGATGCTCAGAGACTATTATGACTACCTTTGTGCACACAAAGGAGAAAATCTAGAGGAAATGGATCAATTCCTGGAAACACACCATCTCCCAAGATCAAATCAAGCAGAAATTCAAACTCAGAACAGACCAATATCAAATTCTGAAATTCAATCAGTAACAAAAAAACTACCAACCAAAAAAGCCCTAAACCAGATGGATTTAAATTCTACAAGATGTACAAAGTGCTTATACTGAAACTATTTTTTTAAAAATCAACAAGGTGGGACTCCTCCCTAACTCATTCTACAGAGCCAGCATCACCCTGATACCCAAACCTACCGAAGACACAACAGGAAAAAAAAAAAAACTCCAGGCCAATATCCCTGATGAACATAGACGCAAAAATCCTCAACAAAATACTAGCAAACCGAATCCAACAGCACATCAAAAAGTTAATTCACCACAATCAAGTAGGCTTTATTCCTGGGATGCAAGGTTGGTTCAACATACACAATTCAAGACATGTGATTCACCATAGGAACAGAATTAGAAACAAAAACCATATGATCATCTCAATAGACACAGAAAAAGCTTTCAATAAAACCCAACATTGCTTCTTGATAAAAACCCTCAAGAAACTAGGCATCTAAGGAGCATACCTCCAAAAATAAGAGCCATCTATGTAAAACCCATAGCCAACATCATACTGAATGGGCAAAAACTGGAAGCATTTCCCTTAAGAACTGGAACAACACAAGGATGCCCACTCTCACCACTCCTATTCAACACAGTAACGGAAGTGCTAGCCCAAGCAATCAGGCAAAGGAAAGAAATAAAAGGCATTCAAATCAGAAAATAAGTCAAAATATCAGTCTTCACGGACAATATGATTCTATACCTAGAAAATCCCAAAGACACTACAAAAAGGTTCAGGGAACTGATAAATGACTTAAGCAAAGTTTCAGGATACAAAATCAATGCACAAGTATCAGTAGCATTTCTATATACCAACATTCAAGCTGAGAGCCAAACCAAGAATACAATCCCATTTACAATAGTCACACACACACAAAATACTTTTGGAATACATCTGAACAGGGAGATGAAAGATCATTACAAGGAGATCTACAAAACACTGCTCAAAGAAATCATAGATGACATGGGCCGGGTGCAGTGGCTCACGCCTGTAATCCCAGCACTTTGGGAGGCCGTGGCGGGTGGATCACGAGGTCAGGAGATCGAGACCATCCTGGCTAACACGGTGAAACCCCGTCTCTACTAAAAATACAAAAAAAAAAAAAAAAAAAAAAAAATTAGCTGGGCGTGGTGGCAGGCTCCTGTAGTCCCAGCTACTTGGGAGCCTGAGGCAGGAGAATGGCGTGACCCGGGAGGCGGAGCTTGCAGTGAGCCAAGATCGTGCCACTGCACTCCAGCCTGGGCGACAGAGTAAGACTCCGTCACAAAAAAAAAAAAAATCATAGATGACACAAATGCATTCCATGCTCATGGATCAGAAGAATAAATATCACTGGGCATCGTGGTTCATGACTGTAATTCCAGCACTTTGGGAGGCCGAGGCGGGTAGATCACTTGAGGTCAGGAGTTTGAGAACAGGCTAGCCAATATGGTAAAACCCCATCTCTACTAAAAATACAAAAATCGGCCAGGTATGGTGTCACACGCCTGTAATTCCAGCTACTCAGGAGGCTGAGGCAGGAGAATCACTTGAACCTGGGAGGCGGAGGTTGCACTCCAGCCTGAGCAACAGAGGGAGATTCCGTCTCAAAGAAAAAAAAAAAAACACGGAAGAAGAATCAATATTGTTAAAATGGTCATGCCGCCAAAGGAATCTACATATTCAACACTATTCCTATCAAACTACCAATGTCATCTTTCACAGAACTAGCAAAAAACTATTCTAAAATGCACATGGAACCAAAAAAGAGCCTGAATAGCCAAAGCAATTCCAAGCAAAAACAACAAAGCCAGAGGCATCACGTTACCCGACTTCAAGCTATACTACAAGGCTACAACAAAAACAGACACACAGATCAATGGAACAGAATAGAGAATCCAGAAGTGAAGCTGCACACCTACAGCCATCTAATCTCGACAAAGTTGACAAAAATAAGCAATGGAAAAAGGACTTCCTATTCAATAAATGGTGCTGGGATAACTGCCTAGCAATACGCAGAAGAATTAAATTCAACCCCTACATTTCACCAGATACAAAAATGAACTCAAGATGGATTAAAGCTGTAAATTTAAGACCTCCAACTATAAGACTACTAGAAGAAAACCTAGGAAACACCAGTAGGGACATTGGCCTTGGGAAATAATTAATGACTAAGTCCTCAAAAGCAATTGCAACGAAAACAAACATTGACAAGTGGTACCTAATTAAACTAAAGAGCTTCCACACAGCAAGATAAGTCATTAACAAATTATATGGACAACCTACAGAATGGAAGAAAATATTTGCGAACTACACATCTGACAAAGGTCTAATATCCAGAATCTATAAGTAACTTAAACAATTGAACAAGCAAACACAAATAACCCCATTAAAAACGGAGAAAAGACATGAACAGACACTTCTCCAAAAAAAAAAAAAGAATACAAGCAGCCAACAAATACATGAAAAAAATGCTCCATATCACTAATCATTAGAGAAAGGTAAATCAAATTACAATAAAATACCATCTCATACCAGTCAGAATAGCTATTGTTAAAAAGTCAAAAAATAACAGACGCTGGCAAGCCTACAGAGAAAAGTGAACATGTATACACTGTTGATGGGAATGTAAATTAGCTCAGCCAGCGTGCAAAGCAGTTTGGAGATTTCTCAAAAAACTGAAAACAAAAGTACCATTTGACCCAGCAATCCCATTACTGGGTATATATCCAAAAGAAAATAAATCATTCTACCAAAAGGCATATGCATCTATATGTTCATTGCAGCACTATTTACAATAACAAAGACATGGGATCAACCTAGATGCCCATCAGTGGTGGACGGGATAAAGAAAATGTGGTACATACACAACAGAAATATTATGGAGTCATAAAAAAAGGAATGCAATCTTGTCCTTTGCAGCAACATGGATGCAGCCATTATCCTAAGTGAATTAACGCAGGAACAGAAAGCCAAAGACCACGTTCTCACTTATAAGTGTGAGCTAAATATTGGGTACTCATGGACATACAGACGGCAACAATACAAACAGGACTAATTGGGATGGGGGTGGACAAGGGTTGAAAAACTATTGGATACTATGTTCAGTACCCGGGTGACAAGGTCATTTATACATTGAACCCCAGCATCACACAATATGCCCAGGTAACAAACATACACATGTATCCCCTTAATCTAAAATAAAAGTTGAGGAAAAAAGATATACTTGATCTGTGTGCACGGCTGTTTCTGAATTATTTTCTGACTTTTAAAAACTAAGCTAGCTGGCATAGTATGGCGGATGAGAGGGCAGGTCTGTGGTCAGACTGCCGAGGTTTCAATCTTGGCCCCACCGCTTTCTGGCCCTGTATCCTTGGAAATGCTTCACTTTACCTCTCTGTGCCTCAGTTTCTTCATATATAATATAGAGTGATAATATGACCGATCTCATAGGGTTGTTGGTAGAATTAACAATATGAAGTGCTTAAAACAGCGCCTACCTCATACACAACACTTTTCAAGTGGTATGCCAAATGAAAAAATATATATATATATATTACATTATACCCTTAAAAGTATTTTTTAAAGAATGTTCATTTTTCATTTCACGGAATTCTAAAAATGTGCCAGGTATAATTAACACCTGTTAATTAGATTCAACTGTGCTCCTTTTCCTTTCTTTTGATTACAGCTCCCGCCTTCGCAGTAAGGAGTCTGTTTATGCAGTTCAGGTGGGGCTAACACACTTGCACCTGCCCTAGATGAGGGACTGGGTACAAGAAAGCCCAATCAGACTCTTCTCTCAGATTAAATTCATAGAGCTTGGGAGATAAAGGGTTTATCTTCTGGGTTTGGGGGTAAACTAAGAATTACATAGACTTGGGACTACTGGTAGCTGTTGTGCTGCTGCATAGAGAAAGCCTGTTCAAGAACAAAGCCATGAAGAGACAACAGAGGGATGGAAAACAGAGAGACAGGCCTGAAACTCTTAGATCTAGTCGTGCCTGGAATCAGATTTACCTCCTTGGACTTTCCAGCAATATCCAGCAACATACAATTGATTCTTATTGTATTAGTCAGGGTTCTCCAGGGGGACAGAACTAATAGGATGGATGTAGACGTATATATGAAAGGGAGTTTCTTAAGGAGAATTGACTCACATGATCACAAGGCGAAGTCCACGACAGGCCTTCTCCAAGCTGAGAAAGAAGGAAGCCAGTAGTGGCTCAGTCCGAGTCCAAAAGTCTCAAAAGTAGGGAAGCTGACAGTGCAGCCTACAGAGCCCCTGGCAAAACACTGGTGTAAATCCAGGAGTCCCCGAAGAACCTGGAGTCTGATGTCCTAGGGCAGGAAGCATCCAGCAAGGGAAAAAGATGAAAGTCAGAAAACTCAGCAAGCCAGCTTATCCCACCTTCCTCTGCCTGCTTTGTTCTAGCCTCTCTGGCAGCCGATTGGATGGTGCCCACCCACATGGAGGGTGGGTCTTCCTCTCCCAGTCCACTGACTCAAATGTTAATCTCCTCTGGCAACACCCTCGTGGACACACCCAGAAACAATACTTTACCAGCTATGTAGGCATCCTTCAATCAAGTTGACCCCTAATATTAACCACCACACTCATTATTCGTGGATTCTGTATTTGCAAATGTGCTTACCTGCTAAAATGTATTCGTAACACCCAACTTAATACTCTTGAAACTATAAGGGAGTTTTAAACCTTCCCCCTACTTTCTGAAAGTTTGATAATTTGAGTCTCTGGAACAAACTGACAGTATACAGATTAACAAGAGAAAAGGCATACAGTTTTATTATGTGCATGCACGTGGGAGCCTCACGAATTATAAGATTCAAAGAAGGGCTAGATGATCAAAGTTTTTATAGCATCCTGAGCTACAGAAGGAAATAGTTGCTTGAGGCTTCTGTGGGGAGGTGGTGACAGGTTATGAGAGGGTGAGAGGTGGAAATGTATAGTGAACAAAGTTGTCTTGTTATACAGAGAAAATATCTCAAGTAGCAACCCTCAGAATAGATGGGCTGGGGGCAGGGGCTCATGTCTGTAATCCCAGCATTTGGGGCTGAGGCGGGCAGATCGCTTGAGGCCAGGAGTTTGAGATCAGCCTGGGCAATATGGAAAAAGCCCACATATCTACAAAAAAAGAAAAAAAAGTATCTGGGTGTGGAGGCACATGCCATGGTCCCAGCTACTCAAGAGGCTGAGGCAGGAGGACCCCTTCAGCCTGGGAGGTCAAGGCTGTAGTGAGCCACAATTGCGCCACTGCACTCCAGCCTGGGCGATAGGAATGAGATCCTGTCTCAAAAAAAAAAAAGAAGAAGAAGAAGAAGAGGAGGTGGCAATTTTTGACAAAGTCTATCTGGGCAAGGTACCAACCTTTAGTCTCCTCTCCCGTGATATAATTAATCTTCCCTAGCTAATGAGATTGCAGAGAGGGGACAAATGATTCCCTTTTGGAGGATCCATTTTTAGGCAGATAAGGGAAATTCATAGAGGGCTCCCTCTTGCTCTTCAGGAGAGAAGGGCAAGAGACAAGAGCACAGGAGAAAGTCAGTGAGACCTTGGTTCTCCTTCAGTTCAAAGCACTCAGGATGCCACAGTGCCATACTATGGGGTATTGTTTTCTGAGCCCCAACAGCGCTTTCACAATCATTCACGGACACGTACAGAGTAGCGATGTTTCCAGCTGAGGTTCAACAAGACGTCTGCTGTCTTGCTTCACCTTTCACACTGTAAACGAATGTCCTTTTTGCAATCTATTTAGTGGCATGTTTTTTCACATTTCGTGCTTGTCATTGATTTCACTGTTTAAAATAGCCCTCAAGCTTAGTGCTAAAGTGCTGTTTTGTTGAGTATTCCTGAGTACAAGACTGGGATGTGCCTTACAGAGAAAATATATGGGTTAGCATGTTGGTAGTTCAATGTTAGTGAATCAACAATAGGTATTAAATGAGATGTCTTGAAGCCAAAACACGCATAAAACAAGTTTATGTATTGATCCATTGATGAAAATATTGTGACCAGAGGCTCAATATTTTGGGAACCTAACCTTTTAAGTCCTCTGGGAGCAATGGTTCAGTATTCACTAATGCAGTGTTTATGGCAACGTGACAGAACATAATTACTGCACATAATGAGAACTGACTGTATTCTCCTTCTGTTTAAGTTAGAGCTGGAAGAAGCAGCACATAATGTAGTAAGGGGCTGAGGGAAGGCTTAATGAAAGAAATGACTTTTAAATAAGTAGCATTTTACCAGAAAAGAGAGTGGGAGAAGAGAATTCCAGGCTAAGAAAATAGTCTGAACAAAGATCTTAGGGTGACAAGGAGCAAAGCATGTTTGATGATCCAAAAGAAAGCCAGTGCAGTTGGACCACAAAAATCAAGAGAATAATAGTGTGAGAATTTAAAAGTAGAAAAAATATATATATATATAGTGGATATTCTTGGTGCCTACCTGTAATCAATTTGCCCCACTTCCTTCTCATAGATCCCCAATTTTGTTCTGGTATCCATCCTTATCCAACCTTTGGGATTAGGGAAAGCTAACACCATCCTCAGCTCACAAAGTAAGGACTGGTTAAGGTAAACTAACCATGTAATCTCATCCCTGGCCATCAAATGGTTTAGGAATGGGAATGTACCTCAGTGTTGGCCAATAAAATTTGAGCTACTCATAGCTTTTGGAAAAGTTCTTTATATTTGAGTGATAATGATGGAAAGTAGATCTCACTGTTCCATACTGAATGTAAGCAAAGAAACCTGTTGCTTAATTTGTGTCGTTGAGGGAAGCCAGCCTGAGAACAAAACCAACACATGGAAAATGGACTCGCAAACACTACAAGAAAATCAGGCTAGAACTTTGATCATGTTGAAACTGCCTTTGCAAAATTATGACAGTAAGAGAAATCTGACACAGTTGATTCCATCTTGCTTCTGACCTCCAAGCTATCCTCGGTCTTTTCTGGGTGTGGGCCAAGCTAACTATGGGGAGAATTTAGTTTACAGTTTAACCTTAAAGCAGGGGTCATAATAGCCCTTCCCAAAACTTAACTTCCTTTGTAAAATGAATGAAAAGCCACAAGGTTTCGATTATGAGAGGGGCCTGAACTCTGCTAAAATGTAGGTGTAGTTTCTAATCCCTTACTGCTCAGGAGTCATGTGGCCAGAGGTCACAAGATTTGTGACCTTCCCAATTGCTCCTATATAACATCACTATTATAGAATCCATAGTTTTTTTGAGATGTTTGTCAGATGAACCCCACCTGAACTCGTGACCCAACGAATCCTGTGGCCCCACCCAGAGGCAGACTCAGCCCATGAGGACTATTTTCCACACCCCTACGATTTCATCCCCAACCAATCAGCAGCACATACTCCCTAAAAACTCCTAACCTCCAAATCTTCAGAGACTGATTTGAGCCCAGCTCTCCTTCATGGGCTTGCCTCATGTCAATTAAACTCTTTCTCTCCTGCAATGCTGCCATCTCAGTGGATTGATTTTGTCTGTGCAGTGGACAGGAAGAACCTGTTGGGCAATGACAATATTGTACCTGAAGTCTGCATATGTCAAGACATTTGGTTATATGAACCAACTTCACTGTTTAAAGATTGGAGTTGGTTTTCTGTTAATTGAGGTGGAAAAAATCTGAAACAATAGGTGTCCAGGCTCAGTCCCCTAAGCGATAAGTCTAAGATGAATGCAATTGGATGGCAGATTGGGAGCTCTGGTGAGCAAGTTATTGAAGCCACCTGATATGGTTTGGCTGTGTTTCCACCCAAGTCTCTTCTTGAATTGTATCTCCCACAATTCCCATGTGTGTGGGAGGGACCCAGGGGGAAGTAACTGAATCATGGTGGCTGGTCTTTCCCATGCTATTCTCATGATAGTGAATAAGTCTCATGAGATGTGATGGGTTTATCAGGGGTTTCTGCTTTTGCTTTTTCCTCATTTTTTCTCTTGCCACTGCCATGTAAAAAGTGCCTTTCACCTTCCACCATGATTCTGAGGCTTCCCCAGCCATGTGGAATTGTAAGTCCAATCAAACATCTTTTTCTTCCCAGTCTCTGGAATGTCTTATAAGCAGCACGAAATGGACTAATACAGTAAATTGGTACCAGTAGTGTGGGGTGTTGCTGAAAAGATACCTAAAAGGTAACTCTATAGGCAGAGTTAAAGAGAGTTAAATATGGATGCAAGATATGCTCACTGCTTTTGTGGTGTCATTGTTCCCAGGCCCTCTTAGAGTACAAACGCAGAAAATATTTGTGTGTGTGTGTTTGTGTGTGTGTGCAGCAGAGGTTTACATCTACATTTATTTATATACTATATATATGTTAAAAACTTTGAGTTTCACTACTGAGCTCTGGATCTGAGATGGGCTCTATGAAGAGAGTAACTGAAACTATGGTAATGGTAATGGCAATGGCAATGGATGAGGTCCAGGGAGTTTCCAGAGGAAGAAAAAATAAACCTTAAAAATCTCACAAACATTAGCTATTAGAAAGGAAGCAGCCAGCAGATATTAAGAGTAAGAGAGGAAAATGTCTCTCAGTTCTTGTCAGAGACCTTCACAGCAGCCCCTCCCATCACAGGCCCAGAGGCCCAGGAGGGAAAAATGATTTAGAGGGTAGGGCCTGGGGTCTCTGTGCTGTGTGCCACCTAGGGACTTGGTGCTCTGTGTCCCAGCTGCTCCAGCCATTGTTGAAAGGGGCTAACACAGAGCTTGGTCTGTGATTTCAGAGGGTGGAAGCCTCAAGCCTTGGCAGTTTCCACATTGTGTTGAGCTTGTGGGTTCACAGAAGTCAAGAACTGAGGTTTGAGAACCTCTGCCTAGATTTCAGAAGATGTATGGAAATGCCTGGATGCTCAGGCAGAAGTTTGCTGCAGGGGTGGGGCTCTCATGGAGAACCTCTACTAGGGCAGTGCAGAAGGGAAATGTGGGGTTGGAGCCCCCAAACAGAGTCCCTACTGGGGCACTGCCTAGTAGAGCTATGAGAAGAGGGCCACTATCCTCCAGACCCCAGAATGGCAGATTCACTGACAGCTTGCACGATGCACCTGGGAAAGCTGCAGACGCTCAATGCCAGCCTGTGAAAGCAGCCAGGAGGGAGGCTGTACCCTGAAAAGCCACAGGGGCAGAGCTGCCCAAGACCGTGGGAACCCACCTCTTGCATTAGCATGAACTGGATGTGACCTAGAGTCAAAGGAGATCATTTTGGAGCTTCAATATTTGACTGCCCCACTGGATTTCAGACTTGCATGGGCCCTGTAACCCCTTCGTTTTGGCCAATTTCTCCCATTTGGAATGGTTGTATTTACCCAATACCTGTACCCCCATTGTACCCAGGAAGTAACTAGCTTGCTTTTGATTTTACAGGCTCATAGGTAGAAGGGACTTGCCTTGTCTCAGATGAGACTTTGGACTGTGGACTTTTGGGTTAATGCTGAAATAAGTTAAGACTTTGGCGGACTGTTGGGAAGTCATGATTGGTTTTGAAATGTGAGGACATGAGATTTGGAGGGGCTAGGGTGGAATGATATGGTTTGGCTGTGTCCTCACCCAAATCTCAACTTGAATTGTATCTCCCAGAATTCCCACATATTGTGGGAGGGACCCAGTGGGAGGAGGTAATTGAATCATGGGGGCTGGTCTTTCCAATGCTATTCTTGTGATAGTGAATAAGTCTCATGAGATCTAACGGGTTTATCAGGGTTTCTGCTTTTGCTTCTTCCTCATTTTTTCTCTTGCTGCCACCATGTAAGAAGTGCCTTTCACCTCCTGCCATGATTCTGAGGCCTCCCCAGCCATGTGGAACTGCAAGTCCAATTAAACCTCTTTTTCTTCCCAGTCTCGGGCCTGTCTTTATCAGCAGCATAAAAACAGACTAATATACGACCCGCAGGGGGTTTACAAGAATTCTGGACGGAAATATTTATAATCAAGCAGTAATCAGTCTGCACATTGACCCACTTCCTTGTTACTGAAATTCATATCACACTAGATGCTGGCCGTCTACACCCCCATTATACCTATAAATAGGATTCCTGGCCCTAGAATCATACAGCTTTTGTTTAAGATAGACATGATTTCTGACATTAGAGTCCTAACACTTTTAAGAATTGCTTAATCAGATCCTGAATTCCAGCAGAACAGCTAATGCCAAGCAGTTTAAGACCCTCATAGAGAAACTCAATCAGCATCAGCATGAGAATATCATTTCTTCATCTCTCTGTACCATGACTGCATCTTGCACTCTTCAACCAAGCAACAATCTTCACGCCTTGGCTCACCCCACAACCCTTATAAACTCTAGCCCCAAACTCCTCAGGGAGTTTGAGGTTTCCTCCCATCTCCTCATATGGCAGCCCTACAATTAAAACTCTTTCTTTGCTGCAACCTGGTGTCTTGGCATATTGGCTTACCATGCACATCAGGCAACAGACGTATTACAGTTATGTAATAACCAGACAATCTAGTTTGGTGTTACATGTTGTGTTTATTTCCCTCTGGTTATTCATTATTGCTTAGCCTTTAATAAAGTCTTTTTTTTTTTTTTTTTTTTGAGACAGGGTCTTACCCTGTTGCCCAAGCTGGAATATAGTGGTGCCATCACAGCTCACTGCAGCCTTGACTTCCTGGCTCAACCACTCCTCCCACCTCACCTGACTAGCTGGGACTACAGGTGCACACCACCACACTCAGGCAATCTTTAAAAAAATTACTTGTAGAGATGAGGTCTCACTGTGTTGCCCAGGCTGGTCTCAAATTCCTGGGCTCAGGTGATCCTCCTGTCTTGGACTCCCAAAATGCTGGAATTACAGGTATGAACTGCACCTAACCCAGTAAAGACTTGTGTACACCATGAGCAATTGAAGTTTTCCTTGCCCATGAGATTATACTGAGTAATGATTATCCCAGGCTCTATAGAAATTCAAAGCGATCTCTTAGATTTCTTTGATCTCTACAGGTACTCATGTTTATATGTTCAGTACTACTAGCTCTGGTTCAGTTTATGGATCATTTCACTCTCTAGTGGATATTGAACTCTATGCTGTCTGTTGAACATCATACCAACCTTTACATGAAACATACCCTCTATTCAAGATCCACATGTACACGAAAGAGATATGTATGTTGAACAAATATATTCAAATATTTTGGGGGACAGATAAGGGGTTTTATTGTAAAAATACAAACAACTTTAATTTTAAACACCCTTCTTCCTTTTTTTTTTTTTTTTGAGATGGAGTCTTGCTCTGTCACCAGGCTGGAGTGCAGTGGCACAATCTTGGCTCACTGCGACCTCCGCCTCCTAGATTCAAGCAGTTCTCCTGCCTCAGCCTCCCCAGTAGCTGGGACTACAAATGCGTGCCACCACGCCCAGCTAATTTTTTGTATTTTTAGTAGAAACGGGGTTTCACCATGTTGGCCAGGATGGTCTTGACCTCCTGACCTCATGATCTGCCCTCCTCGACCTCCCAAAGTGCTGGGATTACAGGCATGAGCTACCATGCCTGGCCAATGCCCTTATTCTTAAAGGGGCATACAACCAGGGTTTCTCTGTTGTTTATTTTTTTCTGCCCATTTCTCCCCAAGTAATCCCTAGCTTCATGTCACCCTTTTCCTTTCTTTCTCCACACTCCATTCCCTCACTGAATATACCAGGAACTCTGATATCTCCTTCCTTAAACTGCAGAACAATTCAGCTCTTCAATCCCGAATTTAGCTCTAGGCTCCTTTTGCATACCTAAACCTATCAAGGTATTCAGCAGAACAAAAGGACTTTCTTAAACAGAATGCACTCTCTTTAGAAGAGAACTCTCCTTGCAAGTTAGCAATTTTAAACATTCTTCTTTAAACATTCTACTGTTCTTGGTTGCACTAAGGATATTAAGGATCATGTTTGGTCAGTGTGCCCTAGAGTAGAAACTGGTTAAGAAACCCCCAGCCTGGATGTTCTTGCCATTGTGGATATGATTCTTTTAATTCTGATCTTAGAACTGGATTTTATTGCTATTAAATTTGAAGGCATTCCCTTGTAGTACAGATGCCAGTTATATTAATCTCTTGCTTACGGTCAAACATTCCATTGTACTCAATTAGGGTTCTATCATGTATGAGAGAAACACATTTTTTTCTGCCACTTTACATATAAGGTATTTGTCTTTTTTATAAAAGGCAGTACTGTTTGGCCAGGTGCAGTGGCTCATGCCTGTAATCCCGCACTTTGGGAGGCGGAGGAGGGCGAATCATGAGGTCAAGAGTTTAAGACCAGCCTGACCAACATAGTGAAAGCCCGTCTCTACTAAAAATACAAAAAATTAGCTGAGTGTAGTGACAGGTGCCTGTAATCCCAGCTACTCAGGAGGCTGAGGCAAGAGAATCACTTGAACCTGGGAGGCGGAGGTTGCAGTGCACCAAGATCATGCCACTGCACTCCAGCCTGGATAACAGAGCAAGATTCCATCCCAAAAACAAAAACAAAAACAAAAAAAAAGCAGTGCTCTTTATCTCAAGAATAATACCAATTTCTTCCTGAAACTCAAGTGGTTCTCACTAAGAAACTAATTATTATTATGTTGGGGAGATTTGTATTGCAAGGATCAAGAGAATCAAAAAAAAAAGAACAACCAGTTCTCAGGAAGGAGAGAAACTGGAACAGTTCTCGGGGCCTCAGAAGGGGAAACTCACAGATAATCTTAGGGGCCGCCCTTGGGATAACTTGGCACTAACTGCCTTCTGTCTCCATGTGACTCTACTAGAGATTTTATTTTATAAACATTTTATTTTACTTTATTTATTTGAGACAGGATCTCACTCTGTAGCCCAGGCTGGAGTGCAGTGGCATGATCTTGGCTCACTGCAATCTCTGCCTCCCAGGCTCAGGCAATTCTCCTACCTCAGACTCCCAAGTAGCTGGGATTACAGGCAGATGCCACCACGCCTGTCTAATTTTTGTATTTTTAGTAGAGATGGGGTTTCGCCATGTTGCCCAGGCTGGCCTCAAACTCCTCTGAGCTCAGGGGATCCCCTGTCTCAGGTTCCCGAAGTGCAGGGATTACAGGTGTGAGTCACTGCGCCCAGCATTAAAAACATTTTAAATTTAAGTTTTAAACACACAAAAATTGCACAGGTCTTAAGTATACAGCTGAATGAACTTTTGCCAAGTGAACACACATATTAACTGGCACCCAGATTAAGACTCAGAACATTGCCCGTGCCCTAGAGTCTTCATGTCGTCTACTAGTCATTGCCTCCCCCAAGTATTCACTATTCTGACTTCTATCACAAATTTGTTTTGCTCATTTTTGAACTGTATTGCAACGAAACCATACAGTATGCTTTAATGTCTGCCTTCCTTTGCTGAATACTATGCTTGTGCCACTGTCATGCCAGACTCCCACTGACCCCAACAGGGATGGCATCATGTCTGAGAGGCTGAAGAAGAGATGTGGAGACAGCAACTGAGACATAGGGTTTATTGGAAGAACGTATATATAGGGATGGTCCAGTGGCAGTGGCTGGACAGGAGAACCAATCCCATTTGTAGAAAGCATGCAGTTTTTATACCACTTTTGCTCAGCACCCTCCATCTAGCAACCTCCACCTAGCAGTTTTCATTTAACCCAAAACAAAGGGCCTCAATCCCATGTACACCCTGCATTCCAAGAGATGGACTAGGGGTTCAGATGTCCTTCATAGATGAGGAGAGAAACTCTGGGTTGACCACTCCTAGGTTCCTTAGCTCAGAACTCTGAACACACATTCCTCTTAGACCATAGGTTCATTCTTAAGGGTATACTTAAATTATTGCTGTCAGGCGCATCTGTCATATAGCAATGTATCCTACTGTTGCATACAACAGTAACTTGTTCTGGTTGTTATACAGTATTCAACTCTATGAATACTATACCCTTGATAAACATTTGGGTTGTTTCCAATTTGGAGATATTATAAACAAAGTTACATACGAATGTTCTTGCACATGTCTTTTGGGTCACCCATGTTTTCATTCATCAAGAGTGGAATTGCTGGGGGATAAGGTAAGTGCATATTCGGATTTAGTAGTCTATTGCCAAATGGCTTTCCAAAGAGGCTATGCCAATGTACATTCCCAACAGCAGATGATTACTTTCCGTTGTTCCAGATCCTTGCTAACATGTGGCATTGTCATTTTAAAATTTTGTATCCTTTCTGATATGTGAGTAGTGCTATCTCATAGTGTGCATTTCCCTGATGACTAATGATTGAGCACCTCCTCCTCCTATGTTCATTAAACAATTAGATATCCTTCTTTGTGAAGTGCCTGTTTAAGTATTTTGCCTGTCTTCTTATTGGGCTGTCTGTCTTTACATTATTGAGTCCTTTATTAGAATTCACACCTAAAATTTAAATTTCCAGAAAAGGCTGGGCACGGTGGCTCGTGCCTGTAAACCCAGCATTTTGTGAGGCAAAGGCGGGCAGATCACTTGAGTCCCAGAGCTTGAGAACAGCCTGGGCAACATGGTAAAACTCTGTCTCCACAAAAAATTTAAAAAATTAGCCAGGCATGGTGGTGTGTACCCGTAGTACTGGCTACCTAAGAGGTGGGGGGATCACCTGAGTCCAGCAGCCATGATCACACCACTGCACTCCAGCCTGGGTGACAGAATGAGACCCTGTCTCAAAAAAAATGAAAAAACAAATGTTAAGTTATCCTAAAAAGCTCTCTGGTTCTTAATAATTCTAAAATTGTTTCCCTGCAATATTATTATCAAATAAGAATCAGGAGTAATTTTGGTTAAATTATTCCTGATAAATATGTAACATAAAACATATAAATGTGTTATATAACAGATAAGTATGTTTGGTGGAATACAACATAGTTATATTCCAACAAATATCATCTAGTATTCTATGTGTTTTATTAAAATCTTACATTAATGTAGTAACAGTATTTTTCATTAACTGATATGGTTTGGCTGCATCTCCACCCAAATCTCGCCTTGAATTGTAGTTCCCATAATCCCCACATGCTGTGGAAGGAACCCTGTGGGAGGTAATTTAATCATGGGGGCAGTTACCCTTATGCTGTTCTCGTGATGGTGAGTGAGTTCTCATGACTTCTGATGGTTTTATAAAGGGCTTTTCCACCTTTTGCTCAGCATTTCTCCTTGCTGTTGCCATGTGAAGAAGGACATGTTTGCTTCCTTTTCTGCCATGATTGTAAGTTTCCTGAGGCCTCCCCAGTCCTGTGGAACACTGAATCAATTAAACCTCTTTCCTTTACAAACTACCCAGGCCAGTTGTGGTGGCTCATGCCTGTAAACCCAGCACTTTGGGAGGTCGAGGCCAGGGATCATCTGAGGTCAGGAGTTTGAGACCAGCCTGGTCAACATGGCGAAACCCCATCTCTACTAAAAATACAAAATTAGCTGGGTGTGGTAGTGAGTGCCTGTAATCCCAGCTAGTTGGGAGGCTGAGGCAGGAAAATCGCTTCAACCCGGGAGGCAGAGGTTGAAGTGAGCCGAGATCGTGCCACTGCATTCCAGCCTGGGCAACAAGAGCAAAACTCCATCACAAAAAAAAAAAAAAAGAGAAAGAAAGAAAACAATTACCCAGTCTCAGGCATGTCCTTATAGCAGCACGAGAATAGACTAATACAATTATCTTATTTCATTGTTTTTAATTAATAGATTATAAGACAAAACAAAGATTGAAACAGTATCCCCCCTTTTTTTTTTTTCAGACAGAGTTTCGCTATTTTTGCCCAGACTGGAGTGCAATATGCAACCTCTGCCTCCCGAGTTCAAGCGATTCTCCTGCCTCAGCCTCCCAAGTAGCTGGGACTACAGGCGCCTGCCACCACGCCCGGGTAATTTTTTGTGTTTTTAGTAGAGACGGGGTTTCACCATGTTGGCCAGGATGGTCTCAATCTCTTGACATCGTGATCTACCCGCCTCAGCCTCCCAAGGTGCTGGGATTACAGGTGTGAGCCACCGTGCCCGGCCAGCACTATTCTTTAAAAAAAATAATACATTATAAATAAGGCAAAAGTCATTTTTTATTTTAATTCTCCAAATCCTAGTACCCTCCCCTGTGCCAGAAGTAGCCATTGTTAAAAGTTTGATGTGCACAATTCACTACAGTAAATAGTATATACATTGTTCTACAACTTGCTTTTTCCCTTCCACACTTTGTCTTTTTATGCTGTATTGCTTACTCATCCAATTAATACATTTCAGCAGCTTTAAGGAAAAATACAATATCAATATACCACAATTTATTTAAGCTATTCCCCTATGGATGTCAATTGGGTTGTATAGAGTTTACATTGTTTCATATGACTTTTTCACATAATAGGGAAGACATTTCTTTTTTTTTTTTTTTTTTTTTTTGAGACGGAGTCTCGCTCTGTCGCCCAGGCTGGAGTGCAGTGGCCAGATCTCAGCTCACTGCAAGCTCCGCCTCCCGGGTTCCCGCCATTCTCCTGCCTCAGCCTCCCGAGTAGCTGGGACCACAGGCGCCGCCACCTCGCCCGGCTAATTTTTTGTATTTTTAGTAGAGACGGGGTTTTGCCGTGTTAGCCAGGATGGTCTCGATCTCCTGACCTTGTGATCCGCCCATCTCGGCCTCCCAAAGTGCTGGGATTACAGGCTTGAGCCACCGCACCTGGCAGGGAAGACATTTCTATATACAAAATTGATCAAAAAGTCTCAATGTTTAACACAGAGAAAAAAAATTACATTTGCAGTCAATACTTTTTTATCTATTCTGCAATAAAAACTTTTATATCCTTTGGCATCACCTAAAACATACAATGAGGGAATGCCCTCTTATTCTAAAATTCTGTGATTCTGTAAGTATTCCCAATAGGACATGCCCAGTTGTTTTTTGTTTTCTTATCATACACTGGATAGGTAGTGGGTTTTGTCTGTTTGTTTGAAATAGGCCGGACGCGGTGGCTCACGCCTTCTAATCCCAGCACTTTGGGAGAACGAGGTAGGCAGATCATGAGGTCAGGAGATCAAGACCATCCTGGCTAACACGGTGAAACCCCGTCCCTACAAAAAATACAGAAAATTAGCCAGGTGCAGTGGCGGGCGCCTGTAGTCCCAGCTACTTGTGGGGCTGAGGCGGGAGAATGGCGTGAACCCGCGAGGCGGAGCTTGCAGTGAGGTGAGATTGCGCCACTGCACTCCAGCCTGGGCGACAGAGCGAGACTCCGTCTCAAAAAAAAAAAAAAAAAAAAAGGGAAATAAGGAAAGAAACAGAGTTTCACTTTTGTTGCCTAGGCTGGAGGGCAATGGCTTGATCTCCACTCACTGCAACTTCCACCTCCCGGGTTCAAGCGATTCTCCTGCCTCAGCCTCCCGAGTAGCTGGGATTACAGGCATGTGCCACCATGCCCGGCTAATTTTGTATTCTTAGTAGAGATGGAATTTCACCATGTTGGACAGGCTGATCTTGAACTCCTGACTTCAAGTGATTCACCCACCTTGGCTTCCCAAAGTGCTGGGATTACAGGCGTGAGCCACTGCGCCCAGTGACGGATAGTGTTTTAATCTCAAAAATATCTGCCTCAAACTTTGTGCTGCTATAACAGAATATCTGTTGGGTAATTTTAAGTGGACAGAGATCTGAACTCCTGGGCTCAATTGATCCACCTCAGCCTCCCAAGTAGCTAAGACTACGGGCATGTACCACCATGCCTGGCTAATTATTATTATTATTATTATTATTATTATTATTATTATCATCAGACAGGGTCTTGCTGTATTGCCCAAGCTGGTCTCAAACTCCTGGCCCCAAGCAGTCCTCCTGCTTCAACCTCCCAAAGTGCTGGGATTACAGGCATGAGTCACTGTGCCCCGATGATAATTACCTCTTAAAGAGCCCACCTCTCAACACTGTTGCACTGGGGTTTAAATTTCCAACATACAAATTTTGGGAGACATATTCAAATCACAGCAGAAGTTACTTTAGTTTTGGCCTCAGAAATGAGTCAGAAGAAAGAGGAAGAATTCAAATGCTACAAATTTATTGTGAAAGTTGCTTGTATTTATCTGCTCTTCAGTCTCTCAACCAAAAGCTAAACAAGTTTGTACAGGTAGACAGGACCTTTAGCTTAATTTATAAGCGGCTTCCTGCAAAGCCCTCAAGCCATTTTATCACTCATCATCTCTTAAAAACAAAACTGGAATGTTAATCTATTTTTGGTAGAAAAAGTTGGAGACCAGTTTATCAAATGGTTTAGACATTTGAAGCTGTATGTAACTTAAAGCTACTTATTTGCCTCAGAAATATTACATATAAAGAAAGAAGACAAAACTACACACACACATTACATTACCTATAGAATAATATTGAGCACTTCTAATTGCTTGCCAACTTCTCTTCTTGATCTTATAAGGAGATAATCTTATTTTCATTCACACATTTGAGTCATTTTAAATAATAGTGTAGAAATACCAGACCTTTAGTAGGAATCCTTATTTATAATGCTTTTACTCTACATGTTATAATGGAAGCAATATCTTAAATGTTTAACTAAAAATCACTTTTATAGGCAGATTCTCTTATTCAGAATTAAGAATAGCTAGTGTATACTTGGGAGGCTGAGGCAGGAGAATCGCTTGAACCCAGGAGGTGGAGGTTGCAATGAGCTGAGATTGCACCACTGCACTCCAGCCTGGGTGACAGAGTAAGACTGACTCCCCAAAAAAAAAAAAAAAAAAAATAGCTAGGGTACAAGAACCCACAAATAATGTCTTCTCCTAGGGAACCATATAAAGCATTTTGCATTTCAAATTATTATCTTTTTTTTAATAATTCAGGCAAATATAATTGGACAAATTCTAAATACTACTCATTTTAACTAAAAGTTCAAGTTATTGTAGAAAGGCAACACTTCTGTAATATTGATATTTTAACCTCTTTTTCATTTTACCACTCAAAAATTGCTAATAATTAAAATGGAATGTTCTTTGTAAGTTTATTTTATATTTGGGAGCTAAAATAAACAACAGCATTTGCTCAAAGGTTTTGAACTATGGCATACTAATGGTATAGATATAGTTTATCTATTGCAGAATTGAGTCATATGCAGTAAGAAACAGCATAAAATCCATAAATAAGAAGATTTTATGAGGGAAAAAAATCAGTGTTACATATGCATTTTTCCCTGTTTCTGGCAAATATAATCTTTCATTCATATAAATGTTGACTGGCTTCTTTGTGTTCAATGGGAAGATACAGTTCCTATATTCAAAGAACTCCCAGACTAATTCAGGGAGAGCTACAAGACAATTTAGGTACTGCTGGATTAGGAATCCTAGTTCCTCCTATGGAGTAGAAGGGATGCTTCTTCCAGGAGACACAGCAAGGGTCCCACTATACTGGAAGCTATGACTACCACTTGGTCATTTTTGAGTTTCTCATGTTAGTGGACCAATAGACAAACATAGTAATTACCATATTGGCAGGGAAGTATAGGAGCTATGGTTCAGTTTCACAAGAAAGACAAGAAAGTGTATGTTTGGAACTCAGGGGATTCACTGGGGCATATTTTAGTACTTGCATGTCCAATGACAACTCTAAATGGGCAATTACTAGAACCATGACCCAATAAGTTTAACACAACTGACAAATCATACCTCTTGGGGAGGAAAATCTGAGTCACCACCAGGCAATAACCTAGATTTGCTGAAGTACTGGCCAAGAATGGGAAAATTGAGAGTGGTTGGTATAGGAGAGAGATAATGCATATCATTTATGGCCCTGAGACCAGTTACACAGTAGATGCTGCAGCTTATCCTAGAAACCCTTGTCTATCAAGTGCTTTGGAGAGGTAAAAACTGGACAGACCTCGAAGACTCCGTGGCAGAATGGACTAAGTTTGGCGCAGATCTGCACGTGTATTAGACTCCTCTTTCACTCTGACTCATATCCTCTCAACTAACCTTTACTCCAGTCCTTGCTGCAGCAACCAAAGATGTAAAGATGTAACCAGAGAGCAACTCATTTTAGTTGTTTAACGTATATTTCACTTTCTGCCCCCACCCCTCACTGCCACTGCTGTTGGACATAACTGTAGGAGCCCATTCAGCCATTCTATACACAAGAAAATCTGCAAATATTAACATCCTATGAAATAACCCCTGTCCAATGGGGAATGGAAACTAATGAATAAATACTCCCTTCTTGGTAGAACAATTCTGACATACATTCTATATGGCTCCTGAAGGATCCTTAATGATATCGAGCCCAAATCAGGTTAATCATGTAAAGGGAACTAAAAAATCTTAAAAAATCACTGCATGGGTTTTATGCCATTCCTTGTTTAACTCTTTTCAGTCCCTCACTCATGTTTCCTAGGCTCAGTCATGTTCCCATAAATGTTTAATAGCTGCCTCTCCAGGAAAAAAAAATTATTTTGGTTTGTAGCGTTTACCTATTTCTGTGGTATAAATATACCATAATTTCAAGCTACCATCACCAAATCTGCAGTTGGATAGAGGTATACACAATTGTACCTTGGATGCCAGTATGAGTTGAGTCCAGCACACTACTGCTTGGGAGTGGGTCTCAAAAAAATTACTGCATGCAAACATTTGTCTCAGAAGATATAGGGTGAGACAAAAAAGACAAAAAGCTACCAGTCTGGGCCAATTACCAGACAATCATGGGTATACTGACATTAGCCATGGTTACCAATAAGATGAGAAAAACATTCTTAGGTAGAAGAGGAAAGAATTTCAATTGTATAACAAATGGGTGATAGGAAAAAGTTGTAGGAATGGGCAGGGTGTATGAATTTTAGGATACTCAGAAGTTTCTAGCCTTTGCAACTAGATAGACAATAATGCTATTTCCAGAGACACAATACAGGATGATGATGAGTTCATTTTGGAATCTATTTAGTTTGAGATTTTTTTTCATGATACCAAGGCAGAGATAGTTAGTGGGAAATACAGGTCTGAAGCTTAGGTAGGAGATAAGGGTGTGGAAGCTATAGCAAGGTATTGTGAAATTTTATTGTTGATAACTACTTATATTCCTGGAATGTCCTGCCGCCCTTCCTCTGGCTCCAGTCAGACAGCGGTGAGGCTTTCTGATTACTGCCCTCAGGCTAGAACTGTTACTACAGAAATGAAAAGAGAAAGATGAGTCAATGCTCAGTTTTTAAGTTTTAAAATAGAGCTTTGAAACTCCTGGTAGAAAAAATATGTTGACGCTGGGTATGGTGGCGCATGCCTGTAGTCCCAGCACTTTAGGAGGCCAAGGCAGGCAGATTACTTGAGGCCAGGTGTTCAAAACCAGCCTGGCCAACATGGTGAAACCCTGTCTCTACTAAAAATACAAAAATTAGCCAGGCATGGTGGCGCATGCCAGTAATCCCAGCTACTCAGGAGACTGAGGCAGGAGAGTCACTTGAACGCAGGAGACAGAGGTTACAGTGAGCCAAGATCACATCACTGCACTCCAAGGCTGGTATTACAGGCGTGAGCCACCGCGCCCAGCCGTAATAAATCTCTTTATATATCTGCATCCTATTGGTTCTGTTTATCTAGGGAACCATAACACAGTGTCTTTAATCTGTCAATCTGGAACAGTTCCTCCAACTTTCTTGACTTCGATGTCCTTGACACTTTTGAAGATTACAGGGCAGATATTTTGTAGTACGTTCCTTAAATTGGATTTGTTTTCTCATGATTAGATCCAAGTTATGGAGGAAAAGCAATGGGTTGCAAGATTTTGATTTGTCAAATGTTCACTTTGATCATTTGATTAAGGTGGTATCTTTCAGCCTTTTCCTCTATGTAACTAAGGGCTTCGTGGAAACATACGCTGAACCCTGTAAAAATCTCACTTGTCATTGAACTTTGAATGTACTCATTTATTATAATTTGTATCTGTAATGAACTCACGGCACCAGAATTATTCATTGGATTATAATCTGTTGCTATCATAATTTATTTTAGTGCTCACGTTAGACCATCTTTGTTCAGTGGGAGTTTTTTTCAGGTTGGTTCCTGTGTCCTTTTAATCTGTCTCCATCATTACTTTCATTATTTTCTGGGATAACAAGATGTTTCAGGCTCAACTTTTATTTGCCTTGTCCTAGTCCTGGAATCAGCCATTTTTTCAAGGAGCCCTGGTTTCTTTGAGTAAAAAAGTTAAAATATGGATGCAAGATATGCTCACTGCTTTTGTGGTGTCATTGTTCCCAGGCCCTCTTAGAGTACAAACGCAGAAAATATTTTTGTGTGTGTGTGTGTTTGTGTGTGTGTGCAGCAGAGGTTTACATCTACATTTATTTACATACTATATATATGTTAAAAACTTTGAGTTCATATCAAGGCCACCAATTTCATTATAACAATACAAGACCCATTCAACTTTTCTCTTTCCATTCTTGTAACTCCCTTCTTCAACAGTGAAGAATGTGGTTCTCATTATCATTCATATATTCACTTATTGGATCACTTGTCTCCACAAGTAACTAATTTCCCATTTCTGCCATCACCAGTCCACCAAGCAAACCCTTCCTTGAACACACTTGGGTCCCAGTGCCTTGCACCTGGCTGTCTCTCTCACTACCTCCCACCCCTTGCGGGGTGAGGAGGGCATTTTAAAAGATGATCATGATACCTGAACTCTCTTCTTTACTCTTTCCTCTGCCTTGTTACCTGGAACATGGATGTAGTGGCTGAAGCTTGAGCTACTCTCTGGACTATGAGGATAAGGGTCACACCTACATCAGAGCAGTGAGCTGTAAAGTGCCTGAAATTCTGACGCTTTGGCAGAGCAAAGTAGCCATGTTAACCCTGTCCTGCCCACTGTCTAGACTTTTACATGAGAGCCATACAACAGGAGTCTTTAAATCTTATCAGTTTAGGTAACTAACAGCCTAATGTAATTCTACCTGATAAAGATGTCCACAGCTAGAGGCCAGCGGGAACACAGATACATCCACTACTTCCAGCAGGGAATGATGAGAATCTTCATCACCAAAATGAGGGAGCACAACAGCCTGTTAGAAGTTAGAATCCAGCTTAGCAAAAAGAGGCTCAGGGAAGACCAATGAATTGATTGGGACTATGTATTCTACCACTGGAGGCAGAAACTTAGTTCATTTCAGAAAATCAAATAGTAACATTTCTTGCACTACTGAGCTCTGTGGATCTGAGATGGGCTCTATGAAGAGAGTAGCTGAAACTATAGTAATGGCAATGGCAATGGATGAGGTCCAGGGAGTTTCCAGAGGAAGAAAAAATAAACCTTAAAAATCTCACAAACATTAGCTATTAGAAAGGACGCAGCCAGCAGATATTAAGAGTAAGAGAGAATTAAAGGAGAACTTCTGAACAAGACTTTTTTATATCCCTTAGCGAATTACCAACATTAAAGTGCATTTCATATCGTTACCTTTCATATTGTTACATTCCACATCAAATTTTGATCCCAAGTGGTGATATTTAAAAAACTAGAAACATCTTCTGCATCACAGTGAAATCTATAGGCAGAGTTAAAGAGGGTTAGGTTACTAAAAAATACAAAAAAACTAGCCGGGTGAGGTGGCGGGCGCCTGTAGTCCCAGCTACTCGGGAGGCTGAGGCAGGAGAATGGCGTGAACCCGGGAGGCGGAGCTTGCAGTGAGCTGAGATCCCGCCACTGCACTCCAGTCTGGGCGACAGAGCGAGACTCTGTCTCAAAGAAAAAAAAAAAAAAGAGGGTTAGGTACACAGACTACTAGAAAGTCTAGACCAGGTTTACTGGTTTTCATTCATTTCTTGCTTCTTAATCAGTTTGGAGGCTCATGTAAAGGCAGATTTAAAGGGAGAAAAGACTCAAGAACAAGAGATAGAAGGGGTCATGCTATTGGAGGGTGCTAGAATTGCCTGCGTTTTGAGTTTGGATGATCCCTAGCACAGGCAGCAGGCACAGAATAAATTGTTATGCACCATATCACATTCTTCACACGTGCCTCTCACATGGTTATACACATACTCAAACCAAATCAACGTGAACCTAACTGAAGGCAGCCTCGGTGGACAAAAGACCTTCATGGGAGTTCTGCGCAGTTGAGTGATATGTAGAGGAGTTCTTCATTCTAAACAGCTTTCTCAATGGTGGTTGGTTATTGGACCACCAGCTGATATCACCATCTCTATTTGAGCTTCGTTAATTTTAAGGTGTCCCTCCTAGCTGTTGACTGGGATATAATAATTACTCTAGTTCATCTTGTATTGGTAGCTGCCTGTTTAATTCTTCATGATTTCATATTCAGAAAGACAGAATAAGAAATCATGAGTCATATCAGCGGTCTTCGGAAGTATCATCACTAATACCTATTGGCTACATCAAATGGCCGATTTGCTTTACTTTATAATCCCTTGGAGATTTATTGAATTTTTTTTTTTAATTACCAGTTTTAGGCTGTGTATACTTCTCATATACTCATTAAATGTTAGTAGCAGTAACGGAAGCTGTTCTTACATGTTTGTAACTGTGCCCTGAAATGACACTGAATTAACTTAAATTCAAATGACTTAACTGACTTAAAATTAAACATAAAAATGTATATCATGAGAGATGAGGGAAATATTATTCGCAAAATAGAAGGGCACACAATATTTTCAGATTATTTTATTCTAAACCCACACATCCCACAGATATGTGACAGCTTAAAAAACAAACTAATGCTCTCATGGCTTTTTAGATTTAAGTCAGCCAACAATTCCTGACCATTCTGTAATTTTGTAGTCATGTTCGATTAAGTGCCATCTCTTTCCCCCAATACAGAGGAAATCTGAATTGTGCATTAACAGAATTTTTATACATATTATATGAATGAAATGGATCCTACCAAACATAAAAGTACAACAATTGAGACGGAGTCTTGTTCTGTCACGCAGATTGGAGTGCAATGGCGCAATCTCAGCTCACTGTAACCTCCTCCTCCCAAGCTCAAGCGATTCCCTTGCCTCAGCCTCCCAAGCAGCTGGGACTCCGGGCGCCC
This sequence comes from Macaca fascicularis, assembly GCF_037993035.2. NCBI lineage: Eukaryota > Metazoa > Chordata > Mammalia > Primates > Cercopithecidae > Macaca > Macaca fascicularis. Next base: position 32,450,474 of record NC_088381.1, on the reverse strand, counting down.
GCCACCACGCCCAGCTAATTTTTGTGTTTTTAGTAGAGACAGGGTTTTACTATGTTGGCCAGGTTGGGCTTGAACTCCTGACCTAAAGTGATTCACTCCCTTCGGTCTCCCAAAGTGCTGGGGTTACAGGCGTGAGCCATCGTGCCCGGCCAAGTACGAAAAAAATCTTATGTAACAAACCAGTAATATGGGCTATAGCCTTGTTTCCACGTAGCATCTTAAACTGTTAAAAACAAATCAGAATTATTCTGAAATCACTGAGGAAAATAAAAATTAGATTTTGAGATTGTAGAATTTTGCAAATGTATAAAAACAACATGATATAAATTGTGGCCTGGGTGTTTATAATTCTCCCCAGACTCTTTATATGGATGCCTTATTTGGTGGAGGTCTTCCTGTAATTATGGATCTATAAAACCCATCAGACAGGAATACTAAAAAGCATGATTATTCCATAACCTTATTCCACAGGAGTTATTCTACAGGAGGTCCTAGTTCATTTTATTTTTCCTTCTTCTTCACTGCCTTCCGGTAGTGCTGCGGGTCAATGCCCAGCTAAAGCAGGTTTAGAGGGTCAGCCTGGAGGTTGGATGTTACTGGTGGACTTTAAAGATGGACAGACCATAGGACAGCATATAGCTTAGGAATTGGCAGTGTTTACAAATCCTAGGGAGAGAATTTCGGAGACTGCTGCGATCCCTCCAGGCCTCCCCATTTGCTGTCACGCTCAGGCTTTCCCTGGCGGTCCCAAGGTCCAGCTTCTTATTGGAATGACAGCCTTAACCGACAAGAAAGCGCTATAATTTTCAGTTTGGGATTTAAGCGGGGATTAAGCTCACGTATTCCCGGGCGTCTAGTCAGAGGCCGAACTCTGGGTCGGATCTTAGCGAGACTTGTTGCTGAGAAACACTGCAGCTTGGCTTGCCGGCTCCCCGGCGAGCCCGTCAACCACCCACCTCCCGGGGAAGGGACCGAGGGCGCGCCCTGCCACGCGCGCTCCCCACGCCCTGGTCCCCGCCACACGCGCTCCTCCCACCCGAGCCCCGCCGCTCGCTCTCCCCACTCCCCGAGCCCGGCCACGCGCGCCCCCGTTCAGCCCCGGGAGCGCGCCCCGCCGGCCTTTTCCCGCGGCGCTGCCGGGTGCAGCTAGCGCCCACTCGCCGGGGGAGGCGCTGCTGTCGCTGGGGGAGCGCCTCCTCCTCTTCCTCCAACTCTTCCCCGCCTCCTCCCGCTTCTCCTCCTCCTCCTCCTCCACAGTTGCCTGCCCTGGGCGGGGGCGAGCGTGTCCGGTTTGTTGGAAGCGTTCGGAAATGGCAACTTGCGCGGTGGAGGTGTTCGGGCTCCTGGAGGACGAGGTGCGGGGAACGCGGGGCTGCGGGGCGGGCTTCCCTTCGGGTTATTCAGCAGCCGGACATGGGGAGGTAGTGGCGGCGGCCACGACCGGAGGCTCCGCTGTCAGCCCCTCCTCCCTCGGCGCGAGCCCGGGGAGCGCGCGAGGCGCCGCGGGGACTGTGGGGGCGGCTGGGAGCGCGGGCGCTGGGGGCTCGCTGGACGGAGCAAGTTTGTCGGGTCCATACCCGCCCCTTCCCGGAGCGGCCGCCGCCTTCCTTGTCAGTTTCCTTCAGGAAGTGTTGAGGAGGGGGCTAGGCGGCCGGCGGGGGACGCACATCACCGCGCCAGCCCTTTCCTGCCACCCCCGCCGGGCGTTCGGAGATCGCAGGCGTGGGGAGACGGTCGCAGCATCCCTGCTGTTGATTTGCTTGTTCTGGCGGAGGCCGGGCCGGGCCGACTTAACTTTACGGACTTCGGTCTGGAGAGTTCCAAGTGAATTGTCATTCGCTCGTTTGGTTTCTTCTCCTTTATCTGAAATCCTTTTTAATCCCCTAACTAGAGACAGGGATGGGAGAGCAGGAACACAAATTTTCCTCCTCTTCTTTAGCAACAAGTGTCTAGTGTGAGAAGTTCATGCTTTTTTTCACCGGTCATCGTTGATGTTAAAAAGTAAAGCCAAAAAAGTATAAATACTTTATAAAGAAGTTACCATATCTGTTCTCTTTGAAAACTAGATTAAGCTCTGGGATTTGAAGAAGGCAAAGCTGTCTCTTTTCAACTAAATAACTAATGCTGATTATGCCTGTGCTTATTAAAAATATTGTAAGACCATTTGGAAAGGTTGTTCCGTCGTAAATGATATGTGGCTTCTGTGTGTTCTTGGAGATTGTCTCAAAAATGCAAATAGGTGGGAGATGAAAAGGCTGTATATAGTCTAACAGTGACTGGTTCCGAGTGAAAAAAATCAAATTTTTTGCCTTCTTTTTGGCTGACTAAGCGCCACGTGTACCTGTTATCAAGATTATACCCAATTAACTGAAAATTCATCAACCTAATTTATACTGCTTGAAGTATTGTAAGACTTAAGTTGTATAGTTCCTCCTCTTAGTAACTTGGTGTCGTCAAACATTTTACACTTCTCTTGAGAGTTCTTTGTTTATAAAGGGTGGGCAATTTGTTAATGCAGGCAAGTTATTTCAGGGTATTTTGAGAATGCTTACGTGATGTGATTAGAATTTAATTTCCTAGTTATTGCTGCCAGAAGAGAAACAAAGTGATGATGGACAAATGATGGCGGCTCATAGTTCCCTCAGAAACAACAGTCAGTGTGTTATAGCTAAAGATAACATTCTAGCTAATGGCCCCTTTATTCTGTAGAGGAGATCAGAAGATAATACAGCACTTCACTTGTGGTCGCTTTCTTATCAGTCAGATTTCCCTGCTTGTTACATAGACTGCCCAGTGCAGATAACTTCAAGCTGGTGTCCAATCCAGTCAGGCTGGCCTTGGACTTTCTTTCCCTGCTATATTCACAGGTAGGCCCTGCTAATTGCAGATTTCTCATCTCACCGCCTTCCAACAGAGCCAGTTGATCTTAGAGAAAATAGTGCCAAAGGTATCATTCACCATCTGTTTACTCCCTCTTGGTACACGATCAGTGTTTTTAATTATCTACTTTAGTAATTTCTCTGTTTTCAATCATTTCCGCTCTGCCCAGCTGAAATAAAACTAACTGTGGCAGTTAGTGGGTGGTCTGTAAGGAACTGGGGCTAAAGGCCAGAAACTCCACCCTTTGAAATGTGGATTTCCTGAACTTGCTGAAGGATTTGTACATCTAGGAAGTTTCATGTCATGGGGCCTATCCCATGCACATTCTGGGAGTTCTGGCTGTCAATTCCATGACTCTAATTTGTTTCTATCCCCCCTCTGTCTATTTTGTCCACATTGAGGAAGGGAGTGAGATAGGAAGATAAGAGACATGATGATGAAGAATTTTCCACTTCTTCCATTGTAATTGGATTATTCATTCAACAGACATTCATTTACTGTTTCCTCTCTACCATGCATTGTGCTAGGCACCAGGGATAGAGAGGGAAAAAAATAGTGTCAGCCGCGAACTGAGGGAAAGATAAAAGTCACTTTTTTTCTTGTGGAGGTTACCATCTCTTCACTGTCATTTGCCATTTATTTTCTGGTCTATCACAAAAGTAAAAGAAGGATGGGAACCACACTCCCACCCTCCCCCCACCACACACATACACCCCTTTTGTTAAAGGAAGAAAGCATTGCAACTCTTGTCACTTCTAAAACTCACGGACTAGGCTGGGAATAGGTAGCCCTCTGCTGTTGATTAAAAGTAAAGTGCTTTTTCATTACAACAAAAGGAGAGGATTCTTATTTTAAATTTGAAACTAAAACAGGGAGAAAAATAATTTGAAATGGGATAGAAGATAGTGAAAGAATTGTAATTTAATCAGTATGTAGTGAATAGTCCCTGAGTCACAGTGTGTGAGTATATCAGCACTGAAGCATGCTAAAATGTAGATCATAACACCTCTCACTTTTCAGTGAGTTTTAACTCTTCTTCCACATATAAGTGGCTTATAGTAAGAGATCGCCCTGGCTGCATGTGCAGAATTTTGCCATTAAAGTGTTAACAAACCAAGGAGGAAGTGTAGTATAATTTGTAGCAGATTTGCTCTGACAGTCACTTGAGATTAACGGTAGAGAATAACATGCAGTGGTCTTTAGTGGGGAGCAGTGTGGTAGATGCGGGGACTGGAATTCAGCATCTCTTCCCACTTCCTTCCCATGCACCTCCCAGTGATGTGGAGGTGGGAAAACTAAACACTGTTTCCCACGCTCCCTTGAAATTAATGGTCTGGATTCAAAATAGGCTCCCCAGTTAAGTGCAATTACTTGAGATTTGGGGAGTGGAAATGAGGTGGAGCATATTGTTTTGTTTCTTTGGCTTTTTCTGCTGATAAGCACAGTCATGTAAACATCGAATTTTTCTGCAAAAGTATTCCAGTATCTGGTAACTTGCTTTGTACATATTGATAAGAAGTCACAGAAATAGTGGTAGCGGTAGCTTCCAGACATCAAGATTGGTTGTATTCTTGAAGTCATCAGTTCTGGTGATGGCTCCTGATCACCTACCTTTCTGATTGGGGCAGAGATAGTAGCTTCCTGAGTGGGTCGGTTCTGCCCTGTTTCTGATCTTCTAAGAACTGCAGTCCCCAACAGTTTTGGCACCAGGGACCAGTTTCATGGAAGATAGCTTTTCCATGGACCGGGGATGAGGTCTAGTGGTTTCAGGATGATTCAAGCACATTACATGTATTGTGCACTCCACTTCTATTATTAGTACATTGTAATATATAATGAAATAATTATACAACTCACCATAATGTAGAATCAGTGGGAGCCCTGAGCTTGTTTTCCTGCAACTAGATGGTCCCATGTGTGGGTGATGGTAATGGGGAACAGGGAGACAAATCATCAGGCATTAGATTCTTATAAGGGGCACACAACCTAGATCCCTTGCATGGACAGTTCGCAGTAGGGTTCATGCTCCTATGAGACTCTAATGCTGCTGCTGATCTGACAGGCAGTGGAGCTCAGGAGGTAATGTGATCGATGAAGAATGGCTGTAAATACAGATGAAGCTTTGCTCACTGGCCTGCCACTCACCTCCTGCTGTGTGGCCAGTTCCTAAGGTTGGGGACCCCTGCTCTAGAAGTCCAGCCTAGCATCTACTCTTCCAGCTCTTCCAAAGATTTTGTAAGCATCTAATCCCCTGTATTAGCTTCTTTCCTCTTAAAACATCGAGAATGATTTTTGTTTCCTATAATAAAGCCTGACTGAAGCAAGGAAAAGAAGGAAGGAAATAAAGAGGAAAGAGTTTAGAGTCTCCTCTGACAGTATGGAGAGTGCAGTTTGCACGTACAGAATAACAGATGCCCCTGGTGGCAGCAGCCACAACAATGCATCAGCAACAGAGTAACTAAGAAGGGCATATTCTGATACTTCTGGACCCACTAAGGCTGAGCAGAAACTGACCCTCACTCAGTCTAGGAACAAACTTCCCAAACCTTTATGTACTACACACAAAGGAGGAGAAGCATAGTTTAAGCAGCAGCTGTATTAGTAATCTCTCCCAATCTTTGATGTATTTTTTTTTTTTGCCATTAGTGCTTTTTTGCAACTCTTTAATTCCGCGATCATTATAAAGTATTTTTCATGGAACCAAGGACCAAAGAAGTGACTAAATATAGTGTATTTTAAAAATAATTTATTTTAAAATAATTTATTTATTTACTTTTGAGATGGAGTCTTGGTCTGTCACCCAGGCTGGAGTCAATGGCATGATTTCAGCTCACTGTACCCTCTGCCTCCCAAGTTCTAGCATTTCTCCTGCCTCAGCTTCCTGGGTAGCTGGGATTACAGGCATGTGCCACCACGTCCAGCTAATTTTTGTATTTTTAGTACAGTCAGGGTTTCACCATGTTGGCCAGGCTGGTCTCGAACTCCTGACCTCAGATGATCCGCCTGCCTCAGCCTCCCAAAGTGCTGGGATTACAGGCGAGCCACCACGCCCATCCTATTTTGAAAGTATTTTGAACCATCAGAAATGTTGAAAGTACAACACAAAGAGCTCCAGTATCTTTCTCATGCAGATTCTGCAACTGTTAACCTTTTCTCTGCAATTATTCCGTCACCTTTTTTTTGCCATTTTCATTAATCTTTTTCTGAACCACTTGAGAGCAAGCGGCAAACACAATGCCCCATCATCTTTAGATACTCTAGTGTGTATTTTTCTAAAACAAGAATACTTTCCTGCATAATAACCATACACCCCTCCAAGCTAGGAAATGGACACTGATACAACAATGCCATTCAATCCACAGATACCATCCACATTTTGATAAATGTTCTAGTAATTTCTCTCTTTCCTTTTCTGGTCTAAGAACCTATCTAGGAACATATATTGCATTTACTTGGCATGTCTTTGCAGTCTCTTTTAATCTGTAACATTTCCTCAGTTTTTCTTACCCCAGACAATTTTAAGAAGGACAAGCCTTACATTCTATGATGTTTCTCATTTTGGGTTTGTTTCGTTTTTCTTGATGACCATGTTCAGGTCACACTCTCTTGGCAGGAATCACAGAAATGATGCTGTGTTCTTCCCATGCATCACACCAGGGGACACATGATGCTGACTTGTCCCAACACTGTTAGTAATAACCTTAATCACTTGGTCACCTTGGTGTCTGCCAGGTTTATTCTCTGTAATGTCACCCTTTTAATCTCTTTATAATTGATAGTATTTTGGGGGGATATATTGTAAGATTATGCCAATATCCTATTTCTTATCAAGTCTTCATCCTCAGTTTTAGCATCCATTGATGAATTCTATCTGAACCAAACACCACTGTTTTGTTTTATTTCCATCTCTATTAGTTAGCGTTCTGTGTAAGAAGAGCTTTCCTTTTCCTGTCATTTATTTTTATCAGCATAGACTTGTAAAATCCCACTTTATTCAAGAGGTTGTAATCAGTTACTGTCATTAAATATTTTATTGCTCATACTGTCCCAGTTTGTCCAGTGGCAGCCCTTTCAAGGAGGTTCCTAGGTCTTTGTAACAAGTCCCCATCATTCTTTGAACACTTTCTGGCAGAAGTTGTTCCAGGCTTCTCTTGTATTTTGCTTGGCTCAGCTATCTGCAGTCAGCCATTTTCCTAGAAGCGCTGGTCCTATTTAGTATAAAGTGGTTTTTACATGCTACAATTTGGGTGCTTGGTGTGCTCATTGTTACTGGGATATACTCTTGGGCCATCTCAGTGAACAGAGTTCAGAAGCATATGCATGTGTGTTTGTGTGTGTATGTGTACGATACACACATAAGTATACACAAAGATCTATAGCTATTTCTATATCAATCTGTAAATACATATACTTAAAAATCATGAATTCATACTGATTTTTTCCAATTCAAATCTAACACCTGAGTTCCTTTATAGCCATAAGTACCTTTTCTAACAGTGACAAAATTTGACTTTTATTATCCTTAATATAGTTATTTGTTCATTTAATTATGTGTTCAGTGTAACTAACTTCCTGACCACGCAGACTTCTCCTCTGCCACTTCAGCTCTTCACATCCTTGGATGCCAGTGGGAATATTGCTATTCTCTATGCAACATCCTTATGCAACGCTCTCCTCCCCTCCTCAGTACCCTTGCCAGTGGGCACCCTTCTGGTACATCTCGGTATGGCACCTCCCTCCTCCCCTCAGTGCCCCGTGCTGGCGAGCATGCCAACCATGCACCTCTGTGAAATTCCCCCTCACCCCACAGACGTTTTCTGTAGTGGCTTGTGGTTGACTCCTATGCACCAGGAACAAAAGAGGAGAAGGAACTATAATTTCTTTTATAGGTAATTAGGAATTCATATATCACATAGGAATACAATCTTTTAGTTGGAAGAGACCTTGTAAATAAGTCATTTAGGGTGAGCAGGGGTATAGAAAATGGGATTCTTTTGGGTTGGAATTCTGGCCCTGTTACTTACTTGGTGAATCTTGCATAATTATTTCACATCAGTCAGAGCAGAGTATTTAAGTCTGCTGATTCTCCCCATCCCCTTGCTGTCTCAGAAATATTCTACAGCATTTGGAGACATGCCGGAACCAGCTGAACACAACTGCTTCTCGATCTATCATGGTTATCTACTCTAGCGCTGAATCTTTAAGTCAGATTGCTAATTTGAATTGCTAAACCCATTGTTCTGCTGAATTCTGTGGCAATTGATGTTACTCCTTTACAACTTCTGTTTCTTCTGGCCTCCTTGCCAATCGTATCAAAGTTTTAAGAGGATAAATGAATGGGGAGCAGGTAGGAGAAATCTGGAGATAAATGCAGGGAGAAAGGCATAGCATAAACAAAAAGCATTTTGATAAGACTTTTCTGAAAGTTAAGTAAATATGTCTGTAGCCCATTGTTATAACTCATGGCTGGACTCAGATGTCTGGCTTCGACTCATGTGAGACATGTTGGGGCAATAAAGAGAGTAATATGAACAATCATGGCCGTGAATAAAGATGCTTTAGTGAAAGTATTCTCCTATGGGAGAAAGAGTCAACCTAAATAAATAACAGCTGCCTTTAACTGCATATGCACTATATGCCGGGCACCAGGTTAGATTTTTTTCATACTTTAGCTGTAATCATCACAACATTATTGCAAAAGTAGGAAGTATTACCCCCATTTTAGAGATAAGGAATATGAGATTCTGCTTTCTTCAAGAACCTTCTCCCAGTGGGTAGCGGCTCTGGGATTGAAACACAGATCTCTTTCATAACAAACCCTTGGTCCTTCCACTTTCTTGCTAGTAATACACAAAATAATTTAAAAGAAGAGACTTTTTCTCAGGAAGATGATGAATGTGAATGGAATGTGTGCAAAATTAACTTGTAATTGTTATGCTCTCATTTCCACATCTTCTGTCTTTTCTTGGTAAAGCCTATAGGTGGAGCTCTGAAGTACTTGATTTCTGTATTTGCTTAACAAATATTTGATGAACACTATGTATCAGGCATGTAGGTCAAGGCATGAGGTATAATGATATACAATAGACTTTACCAACTTTATAGCCAAGAGGGAGAGAGAAACATTAAATAAATTATCACACGTCAATGTTTTATAAGTGTTATTAAGGAAAATAGTGTAAGATGAAATTATATATAACAGGCCGGGTGTACTGGCCCACGCCTGTAATCCCAGCACTTTTGGGAGGCTGATGCGGGTGGATCACCTGAGGTCAGGAGTTCGAGACCAGCCTGGCCAGCATGGTGAAACCCTGTCTCTACTAAAAATACAAAAATTAGCCAGGCATGGTGGCGTATACCTGTAGTCTCAGCTACTTGAGAGACTGAGGCAGGAAAACTGCTTGAACCCAGGAGGTGGGGTTTGCAGTGAACTGAGATTATGCCACCGCACTCTAGCCTGGGCAACAGAGCAAGACTGCCTCAAAAAAAAAAGTATATCTAAAAATTAATTAATTTTGTATGGTGTGGAGAAGGGAGAAAATATCAGGGAAATTGAAACTAAGGATGAATAGGAGTTAGCAGATGAAGAGTAGGGCAAAAAGCTTTCCGAGTAAATAGAACCACATGTGCAAAAGATGGGATGGAGACGAACATGAAGGCTGGAGTGCTAAAACAAGAGGGACAATGTCAGCAGATGAGGCTGGAGAGGACAGCCTGATCAGGCAAGGCCTGGCATGCCACGTTAAGGATTTGGAATCGGATACAAAGTGGAATGGAAATCAAATGCACACACACACACACACCCCCCCATTGTCATCATCATTAACATTATTTTTCATAGTTAATGTTTGTTCCTCATATGCTTAACATTTGTTTGCTAGTTATTTCTTTATTCTTGCTGCTTCACCTTTCCATCTGGGATCACTTTTTCTGCCTAAAGTACATCATCTAGAATTTCTATTTTCTTTTTTTTTTTGAAGATGGAGTTTCACTCTGGTCACCCAGGCTGGAGTGCAGTGGTACAATCTCAGCTCACTGCAACCTCCACCTCCCAGGTTCAAGCTATTCTCCCCGCTCTGCCTCCAGAGTAGCTGGAATTACAGGCGCCTGCCACCATGCCTTGCTAATTTTTGTATTTTTACCAGAGACGGGATTTCACCATGTTGGCCAGGCTAGTCTCAAACTCCTGACCTCAGGTGATCCACCCACCTTGGCCTCCCAGAGTGCTGGGATTACAGGTGTGAGCCACCGCACCCGGCCCTAGAATATCTTTTACTGACTGTTTGTTGGAATTGAACTTTCTCAGTTTTTGTTTTTGTCTGAAAATGTATAGATTTTGCCTTCTTTTATGGAATGGGCGTGGAGAAGAGTAAAATTTACAAAGAGTGAAATGCACAGATCATAAATGTACAGTTTGATGATTTTCAACATGTAGAGCCAATGACCCAATTATGATATAGAATATTGCCATCATTCCAGAATGCTCCCTTGGGCCCTCTTCCAGTCAATTCTACCCCTCTACTCTATATAGGCAACCTTTTGTCACCATGGATTACTTTTGCCTGTTCTGAAACTTTATGTAAATGGAATGCACATTATGTACTCTTTTGTGTCTTGATTCTTTATTTTGAGAGTCATCCATGTGGTTGTTTGTATCAATGGCTCATTCTTTTTCTTGCTTAATAGTATTTCATTGTATGAATATAGCCATTCTCCTTTGATGGACACATTGATTGTTTCTAGCTTTGGGCTATTATGAATAAACCTACGGTGAACATTCATCTACAAATCTTTTCATAAAAGTATATTTTTATTTCTCTTGTGTAAATACCTAGGAATGGAATTTCTGGGTCATAGGATTTATGTCTTTAACTTTATAAGAAACTGCCCAACAGTCTCCCAACACGATTGTACCATTTTAATCTCCCATTGGTAATATGTGAAAGTTCTAGTTGCTGCACATTCTTTCAGCAGCATTTGAAGTTTCAGCCAAAGCCTTCCTCCTACTCCTGTCTCCCAGCCTTCTCTAGTAACCTACAGGTTATCAGCTCCATGTGTATCCTTCCAGTGATACTTTGTGTATAAATAAACAGATATGGTGCTATCACACTTAAAAGTAGTGATAAGATGTAAAGTGATGAGTTGTTCTTTCTTAGAAATTATATAGTATTGATTCAATAAAGTCCAGTATTCTAAATGAGGAATACTTCCATAACCACATTAACGACAGCAGTTTCCTTTCCTACCCCCATGTTCTCTACCTGTGGTTGTCAACTTTAGTGTCCATCTGAATCATCTGAAGAGTTTGTTAAAATACAGACTACCCCACAGTGTGTGATTCAGTAGGTGCGGGCCTCAACATTTGCATTTGTAACAAATTTCCATGTGATGTTCATACTGCCAGTCCATGGAATCTACTTTGAGAACTACTGCTTACTCCTAAATCTAAGGATTCTGGATATTTCTTCTTTATTGTGGCTATTACTGTCAAAAACTCTTGAAGAATTTTGACTGATGCATTTGGGTATCATAGACTCCAGCTTTACAAGGACACTTCTAATTGATTTTATTTCTCAGTATGGGTGATCTTCCATTTATATTTTTATAGACTGTTTCAAATGAATTTACATACCAGAGGAAGAAAACTGGTGTCAATCCATAGGTTCCAGTTTTTCGTTTGGAAAATATGGTTGCCATAAGTGATGTAGCATGTTGCTCAAGAGAAAAAAAAAGGAGGCCGGGCATGGTGGCTTATACCTGTAATCCCAGCACTTTGGGAGGCTGAGGCGGTGGATCACCTGAAGTCAGGAGTTCCAGACCAGCCTGGCCAACATGGTGGTGACATGAGAATCCCACGTATGTCTCTACTAAAAATACAAAAGTTAACTGGGTGTGGTGGCAGGCACCTGTAGTCTCAGCTACTCAGGAGGCTGAGGCAGGAGAATCACTTGAACCTGGGAGGCAGACGTTGCATGCAGTGAGCCGAGATCATACCACTGCACTTCAGCCTGGGCGATAGAGTAAGACTCCGTCTCAAAAAAAAAATTAAAAAAAAAAAAAAGGAAAAAATATGCATCCCTCCCTAGCAATTTTTTTGTTGAATATTTTGTGTTTACCTTATTACCCTATTTAAATACAGTACTATTCACATCTGAATCACTATACTATGTTTATAATTAATTATTTCACATTTTTGTTTGGTTTAGTTTTCCGTATGTCTGTCGCAAATGTAATTGCAAGCTGTTGGACAGAGCTTTAAAACCACTCAGTGCAGTAAAAATGTTATATATATATATACACACACACACACACACCCCTACACACACACTAAAAAATGAATGCTAGCCATTTTCTTTTCCTTATTCTTGTTGAAGACAGCCTCTTGCTGTGTTGCATTCTATCTGGACTGCTTGTTCTCTACACCTGTTGTGTAGCCATCATCTGTGGGCTTCCATTTGCCATCATTGTGAGAATTCACTTGATCTCTTTTCTGTGTTGAATGCACTGTTTCTTTAATTTCTTGTTTTCTTCTTTCCAAATTTATTCCTTATTTGGTGGCTTACATCCTCTGTACGAGGAGCAGGTACTGTTGACTGGAGCCTCTCACAGTAGAATGATCTGAACCTACCATTTCATTGTGGGATTCTCATATGTCACGATTTATAGTATTTTTTTTCCCTTGGATCACCCAGTTTCCTCAGAGAGGAATCTTCTGTTTGGTGGATGCAGGTCTGGCAGCCTCTGTTCCCAGACACAAGTTGGGGGATGAGGCTGGGGTCTCATTAGGCAAACTTTTCCCTGCTTTTAATAAGGTGTCTTACTCCTATTTTCAGCTACTTTAGAAAGGTTTCTTGTTAATCCAGAATTTGTCAGCCCCTACTGTGTGCCAAGTATTCTGCTGATTTCAGAGGGTATAAAGTTAATGAAAAGATGGCCGGGTGCAGTGACGCACGCCTGTAATCCCAGCACTGTGGGAGGCCAGAGGCAGGCAGATCGCCTGAGGTCGGGCGTTCAAGACAAGCCTGGCCAACGTGGCGAAACTAAAAATACAAAAATTAGCCGGGCATAGTGGTGCGCCCCTGTAATCCTAGCTACTCAAGAGGCTGAGGCAGGAGAAACACTTGAGCCCGGAAGGCAGAGGTTGCAGTGATCCGAGATCGCGCCACTGCACTCCAATCTGGGTGACAAAGTGAGACTCCATCTCAAAAAAAAATAATAATAATTATAAAAAGTTAATGAAAAGAAAGTTTCCTAAATCTCAGCTTTAAAAGTGGAGAAAGGCATAAAGTTTATGCCTGAGATACGAGATAATGTGTGATAAACGCTACATAAATGAGCCTCTGACAATGAGAAGATTAATTCCATGTAAGACTTTTAGAAAAGATGGCATTTGGGCTTTGAAGAAAGGGCAGAACTTTCTTTTTTTTTTTTTTTTTTTTTTTTTTTTGAGACGGAGTCTCACGCTGTTGCCCAGGCTGGAGTGCAGTGGCGCGATCTCGGCTCACTGCAGGCTCCGCCTCCTGGGTTCACGCCATTCTCCTGCCTCAGCCTCCTGAGTAGCTAGGACTACAGGCGCCCGCCACCGCGCCAGGCTAATTTTTTGTATTTTTAGTAGAGACGGGGTTTCACTGTGGTCTCGATTTCCTGACCTTGTGATCCGCCCGCCTCGGCCTCCCAAAGTGCTGGGATTACAGGCTTGAGCCACCGCGCCCGGCCAGAACTTTCTTTAAAGAAAAAAATACAATGTAAAATTTACAAAATGTTTAAGAAGTAAAAACTTTCATGATCTTATTACTTTAATAGCTATTTTTACTTTTGCATATTTCCTTCTAATCTTTCTGTGTGTATTTTTACAGTTGTCATATAATAAATTTCAGCATTCTTATTTTTTCAATTAATATAATTATTCTGTTATAATCATTACTTTTTTAATGGCTTCAAAGGATTCTGCCCAGATGATACAGGGTTTTAATAGTGAAGTAGTAAGGGAATCCAGCTTGTATAAAAACTCAGAGATAAGTAAAAATGGAGTATATATATATTTTTAAAAATAGACTTATGAGGGTGGAGCACAACAGAGGAATGAGAGAAGGATGAAGAATAACAAAAGAAAATCTCTCAAGACTTGTGAGAAATGGAAAGACATACAGCCCTGCATTTCCTGTTCTTGTTTTTTGTTTTGTTTTGTTTGTTTTTTGCATTGTCAGGAAATTGAAGAGCAGTTAGTAGATGTCTTCATGAATTGAGGAGAAAATTTCAACCCTAGGAAGCTACCTTTTAATTAACGCTGCCTACATAGATAACACATTACATCACATTACCAATTTGTTTCTCCTTGTCATTCAAAAAGGGCACATCTCTTTGCCTATAATTTGCAACTTTCTATTTTATTTTTGAAAAACAATAAAGTTCTCTTTACTCATGAGTGGAAAAGGGAAGGTTCAAGCTTTAGTGAAGAGCCTTGGTCTGGTATAATTTTGTCCCTGTTTTGATTACGGAAAGGGTGTTTAACTTTTGTTCCTTTTTTTATTTATTTAAGTACTATCCAGATTTCTGTTAATAGTACTCAGTATCAGAATTCTAAAATTATTGAAGAGATTTTTCTCTAGTTGCAGCATTTATGCTGCTTTCCCTCCTTTTCAAACATGTGAGAGATTATAATGTCAACACATGAAAGTGATGGAAAAGACAATTCTCTAGCATAAAATTATAAAATGAAGTTAAAATCAATGCAAATATTAAAATAAATGGCACTTCATTTTGAGAGAAATTTTTAATCAGTATAGCTTATCAATTAATCTTAGCATTTAAAATAACTAGTTCTGTTTTTCGTGGTGGGAAATGCAAGAAGAAAGGTTAAAAGTTAAATGTATCTGGGACAGCTGTGTTATTTATAATTCCCCTGGAATTGTTTTTGATTAATGCTTGTTACATTTTCCCCATGAGGCTGGGGAGTGTTTCAGTAAAGGCTAACATGGATGGTTTTTAATATCAGAAGTTCCACAAATATGGATTAACTTTTTAGAGATATATGATAATCTCTTTTCTCAGTTATGGTCATGTAAATTATAACTGCTACCTGAACTTAGAAAAAATAAGATAAGTAACATTATTTGCTGTTGTCACTTCAATTATACCTTACCACTTGAGAGAAATGGTACTTGTTAATTAAGTCATGACAGAAGAGATTTTTAATCGGGAGGATCCAGTTTTGGAGATTCCTACCTATGTAATGTAGTCTGGTTACTTCCCAGTAAACTGGTATAGTGAGAATTTGACCATCAGGGCCAATGGAATATTTCAGTTGGCCTATTTATTCATTGACCTTCCAGAAAAAAAGGGTAATCTGTAAGTGTCTCTGATTTTTGGGAATCCTTCCCCTCTGAAAACTGAAATTTCAGCTTACATGTTTTCCTCTCTGGTTTTCAATTCCATCTTTATTTCTGATACCTGAGGATTTCCCTTCTTTCTTGCAAGATCAGCTATATATTTAATTTTATTTGGTGATGGAAGAAAGTTATTTTTTTCTAGCATCTCCAGTCAGAGTTTTTTTGTGTGTTGTGTTAATTTACCATATGGGTTTTGGAATTAGTTGAATATTTAATTTACAGTCATGCATTGCTTAACAACAGGGATACATTCTGAGAAATGTGTCATTAGGCAGTTTCATCATTGTGCAAATGTCATAGAGTGTAGTCATACAAACGTAGAAAGTATAGCCTACTACACACCTAGGCTGTGTGATATAGCCTATTCTTCCTAGTCTACAAACCTTTGCAGCATGGTAACTGTACTGAATACTGTATGTAGTAGTAATACAATGTAAATATTGTGTGCCTAAACATATCTAAACATAGAAAAGGTAAAGTAAAGTGGTATTTTATGGGACCACCATCATATATGCTGTCCATCATTGGCTGAAATATCATTCTGCAGCATGACTGTCTTATTTAGTGAGACCTCCTGGAACAGGGTTGTTTGTAAACCTTTAGAAGGAAGAAGGTTAAAATAAATAATCTATGATATGTATATTTTCTCCTACTCAGACCTCTTGTGAGAAAGACATACAAGCTACTACTTGCCAATGAAATAATTTTAGAATAGAATCAGTTAATTTGCTATCTCTTGTGCTATAATATTTCATATTTGTTAATCTTTCAAAATTTTACAAAATGCTTAAATTTTATGGGCTCGTAGTAGGTATATATGTTGATAGGGTACATGAAATATTTTGATACAGACATTCTATGTATAATAACCACATCAAGGTAAATGAGTTATCTATTACTTAAAGCATTCATCATTTCTTTGTGTTACAAACATTCTAATTATTCTCTGTTATTCTAAAATATACAACAAATTATTGCTGACTGTAGTCGCCCTATTGTGCTATCAAATACTAGCTCTTATTCATTGTATCTAATTATATTTTTGTACTCATTAACCATCCACTTCCCCCAGGTCCTACTACCCTTCTTACAAATGCATGAGAACATACAAAGTTTGTTTTTGTCTCCCTGGCTCATTTCACTTAATGTCTTCCAGTTCTGTGTTGTTGCAAATCATGGAATCTCATTCTTTTTTATGGCCGAATAGGACAGCAGTGAGTGTATGTACCACATTCTCTTTATCCTTTCCTCTGTTGATGAATACAGGCCGATTCCAGATCTGCTGCAATACACATGGGAGTGCAGACATCTCTTTGATGTACTGGTTTCATTTCCTTTGGGTATATAGCAGTGGGATTGCTGGACCATATGATAGTTCTATTTTTAGTGTTTTGAGGAAACACCATAGTGTTCTCCATAGTGGTTTTACTAATCTACATTCTCATCAACAGAGTATAAGGGTACCCCTTTTGCCACATTCTTGCCAGCACTTGTTATTGCTCATCTTTTGGATAAGAGCCATTTTAACTAGGGTAAGATGATATCTCATTGTAGTTTTGATTGGCACTTCCCTGATGATCAGCGATGTTGAACACCTTTTCAAATACTTGTTTTCCATTTGTATGTCTTCTTTTGAGAAATATCTATTCAGATCTTCTGCCCATTTTAAAATCAGATTATTGGAGTTTTTCCTATTGAGTTGTTTGAGCTTCATATATTTTCTGGTGATTAGTCTCTTGTTGGATAGTTTGCAAATATTTTCTCCCATTCTGTGGGTTGTTTCTTCACTTTGTTGATTGTTTCCTTTGCTCTACAGGAGCTTTTTAAGTTGATGTGATCCAATTTGTCCATTTATGCTTTGGTTGCCTGTGCTTTTGAGTATTACTCAAGAGATTTTTGCCTAGACCAGTGTTCTGGAGAGTTTCCTCAATGTTTTGATTTGATTTTTCTATATGACAAGAGATAGGGGTCTAGTTTGATTCTTCTACATAGGGATATCCAGTTGTCCCAGCACCATAATTTATTGAAGAGACTGTCCTTTCCCCGTTGTGTGTTCATGGCACCTTTGTCAAAAAGGAGTTCACTATAGATGTATAGATTTACTTCTGGGTTCTCTATTCTGTTCCATTGGTTTGTATGTCTGTTTTTATGCCAGTACCTTGTTGTGTTGGATACTATAACTCTGTAGTATAATTTGAAGTCCAGTAATTAATTTGACTCCATTTTGTTCTTTTTGCTCAGGATGACTTTGGCTATTCTGGATCTTTTGTGATTCCATATATTTTAGGATTTTTTTTTCCATTTCTGTGAAGTATGTCATTGGTATTGTGATAGGAATTGCATTTAATCTGTAGATTGCTTTGGGTAGTATGGACATTTTAACAATATTGATTGTTCCAATCCATGAACATGGAATATTTTTCCCCTTTTTTTTTTTTTGGTGTTGTCTTCTATTTCTTTCATCTGTGTTTTATAGTTTTCAATGTAGAGATTTCTCACTTCTTTGGTTAAGTTTATTCCTAGGTATTTAATTTTATTTATAGTGACTGTAAATGGGATTCCATTCTTGATTTCTTTTTCAGATTGTTCACTGTTGTCATATAAAAATGCTACTAATTTAATACCGTGTTTCTTAAATAAAAATAAATGCTACTGATTTTTCGTATATTGATTTTGTATCCTGCAACTTTACTGAATGTGTTTATCAGTTCTAATAGCTTTTGGGTGGAGTCTTTAGGTTTTCCAAATATAAGTTCATATCATCCTCAAATAAGAACAATTTGATGTCTTCCTAATTTAGCTTCCCTTTCTTTCTCTTATCTGATTTCTCTAGGACTTCCAGTACTATATTCAATAATAGTGGTAAAAGTGGGCGGCCGGGCACAGTGGCATACGCTTGTAATCCCAGCACTTTGGGAGGCCGAGGCGGGTGGATTGTCGGAGGTCAGGAGTTCGAGACCAGCCTGGCTAACATGGTGAAACCCTGACTCTACTAAAATTACAAAAATTACCCGGGTGTGGTGGCGCACACCTGTAGTCTCAGCTACTCGGGAGGCTGAGGAAGGAGAATTGCTTCAACCCTGGAGGCAGAGGTTGCAGTGAGCTGAGATCATGCCCCTGCACTGCAGCCTGGGTGACGGAGCAAGACTCTATCTCAAAAAAATAAAATAAAATAAAATAAGATAAAGTAGACATCCTTATCTTGTTCCAGATCATAGATGAAAGGCTTTCAGTTTCTCCCCATTTACCATGGCACTAGCTGTGGGTCTGTCATATATGGCTTTCATTGTGTTGAGCTGTGTTTCATCTGTGGTCAGGTTTTTGAAGTGTTTTTTTTTTTTTATCATTAAGGGATGTTGAAATTTATCAAATGCTTTTTCAGCATCAGTTAAAATGATCGTATGGGTTTTGTCCTCCATTCTGTTGATATGATGTTTCACTTTGATTTGTGTATGTTGAACCATTCTTTCATCCCTGATATGAATCCCACTTGGTCACGATGAATGATTTTTTTCAATGTATTGTCAAATTTGGTTTGCTAGTATTTTATTAAGGATTTCTGCATAAATGTTTATCAGAGATATTGGCCTGTAGTTTTCTTTTTTCAATGGATCTTTGGTTTTGATATCAGGGTATTATTGGCCTTATAGAATGGTTATGGAAAGTATTCCCTCCTCCTCTGTTTTTTGAAATAGTTTGAGTAGGATTGGTATTAATTCTTTAAATATTTGGTAGAATTTGGCAGTGAAGCCATCAGGTCCTAGGCTTCTCTTTTCTGGGAGACTTTACTACAGCTTCAACCTCGTTATTTGTTATTGGTCTTTTTATGTTTTGGATTTCTTCATGGTTCATTCTTGGAAGGTTGTATGTGTATAGAAATTTATCCATTTCCTTTAGGTTTTCCAATTTATTGGCATATAGTTGTTCGCAGTACTCTCTAATGATTCTTTGAATTTCTGTGGTATCCGTTATAATGTCTCCTTTTTCATCTGTGATTTTATTTATTTGGGCCTTCTTTCCTTAGTCTAGTTAAAGTTTTGTCTATTTTGTTTATCTTTTCAAAACACCAGCATTTCATTTTTGTTGATCCTTTGTATTATTTTCTTTGTTTCAATTTCATTTATTTCTGCTCTGATCTTTATTATTTCTTCTACTAATTTTGGAGTTGGTTTGCTCTTGCTTTTCTAGTTCTTTAAGATGCATTGCTAGGTTATTTTTTTTTAAAGTTTTTCTACCTTTTCATGTAGGTACTTAAAGCTATAAGCTTCTCTTTTAGTACTGCTTTTGCTGTATTCCATAAGTTTGCTATGTTATGTTTCCATTATTATTTGTTTCAAGAAATTATTTAATATCCTCCTTAATTTTTTCATTGATCCACTGATCATTCAGGAGCATACTGTTTAATTTCCATTTGTTTGTATTATTTCCAAGTTCCTCTTGTTATTGATTTCTAGTTTTATTCCATTGTAGTCAGAGAAGATACTTTTAAGATTTTAATTTAAAATTTTTTTTTTCTTTTTCAAGACAGGGCTACTCTGTTGAACAGGCTGGACTGCAGTGGCACAGTCATGGCTCCCTGCAGCCTCAACTCTTGGGCTCAAGTGATCCTCCCACCTCAGCCCCCTGATGAGCTGGGAGTACCACTCTGCCTGTTTTTTTTGTTTGTTTGATTTTAAGAGATAGGGTCTGACTATGTTGCCCAGGCTGGTTTCAAACTCCTGGGCCCAAGAAGTCTGCCCATCTCGGCATCCCAAAGCGTTGGAATTACAGGAATGAACCATTGTGCCTAGCTGAGTTTTTAAAGACTTGTTTTGTGGCTAACATATGGTTTATCCTTGAGAATGATCCGTATGCCAAGGAGAAGAATATGTATTATGCAGCCATTGGATGAAATGTTCTGTAAATATCTATTAGGTCCATTTGGTTTACAGTGCAGATTAAGTCCAGCGTTTCTTTGTTGATTGTCTGTCTGAATGATCTATCCAGTGCCGAAAGTGGGATGTTGAAATTTCCAACTATTACTATATTGAAATCTAGCTCATTCTTTGACTTTAACAATATTTGCTTTATATAACTGGGTATTTCAGTGTTGGATGCATATGTATTTATAATTGTTATATCTTCTGGCTGAAATGATCCCTTTATCATTGTGTAATAACCTTTTTTGTCTCTCTTTTTTAGTTTTTATATTGAAATCTATTTGATCTGATACAGCTATTCCTGCCCTTTTTGGTTTTCATTGGCATGGAATATTTTCTCTGTCCCTTTATTTTCAGCCTATGTGTGTCTTTATAGGTGAAGTCTGTTTCTTGTATGCAACAGATTGTTGGGTACTGTTTTTTTAATCCATTCAACCACTCTATAATTTTGATTGGAGAGTTTAGTTCACTTACATTCATTGTTATTATTGATAAGTAAGGACTTCTGCCATTTTTAATTTGTTTTCTGGTTGTTTTGTGGTCCTTTTTGTGAAAGTGTTTTCTTTAGTGGTATGCTTTAAATTCTTGGTTTATCTATTTTATATGTCAGTTGTAGGTTTTTTAACTTGATGTTACATGAGGGTTGCAGTTAACATATTACAATGCATTATTTTAAACTGATGACAATTTGATTGCAAAAACAAACAGGAAAAGAGAAAACTGATAAAAACTCTACACTTTATCCCCCGTGCTATTTAACTTTTTCTTGTTTCTATTTGTATCTTCTTATATTGTCTGTGTCTTTAAAAATTGTTGTAGTTATTATTTTTGATAGATTCATCTTTTAATCTTTCTGCTCAAGATATGAGTAGTTTATATATCACAATTACAGTGTTACAATATTCTGTATTTGTCTGTGTACTTACTGTTACCTGTGAACTTTGCACCTTCAGATGATTTCTTACTGCTTATTAACATCCCTTTCTTTCAGACTGTAGGACACCCTTATAGCGTTTCTTGAAGGATAGGTCTTTATGTTGATTAAATCCCTCAGCTTTTGTTTGTCCAGGAAAGTATTTCTCCTTTGTGTTTGAAGGGTATTTTCACCGGATATACTATTCTAGAATAAAAATTTTTTCCTTCAGCACTTTAAATAAATCATGCCACTGTCTCCTGGCCTATTAGGTGACCACTCAGAAACCTGCTGCCAGACGTATTGGAGCTCCTTTGTTTTTTGTTTGGTTTATTTTTTTATTTTCTCTTGCTGCTTCTAAGATCCATTCTTCATCTCTGGCCTTTGGGAGTTTGGTTCCTAAATATCTTAAGGTAGTCTTCTTTGGGTTAAATCTGCTTGATATTCAATAACCTTCCTGTGCCTGAATATTGATATCTTTCTCTAGGCTTAGAAAGTTCTCTGTTATTATTTCTCTGAATAAACTTTCTACCCCAGTCTCTCTTGCTACCTCCTCTTTAAAGCTAATAACTCTTTTTTTCTTTTTTTGAGACAGAGTCTCACCCTGTTGCCCAGGCTGGAGTGCAGTGGCGCGATCTCCGCTGACCACAGCCTCTGCCTCCCAGATTCAAGCATTTCTCCTGCCTCAGCCTCCTGAGTAGCTGGGATTACAGGTGCGCGCTGCCACGCCTGGCTAATTTTTGTGTTTTTAGTGGAGACGGGGTTTCACCATGTTGCCCAGACTAGTCTCAAACTCCTGACCTCAAGAGATCCACTCGCCTCGGCCTCCCAAAGTACTGGGATTACAGGCATGAGCCACAATGCCGGGCCCAGTAACTCTTAACTTTGCCCTTTTGGGGTTATTTTGTAGATCCTGTAGGCATGCTTTGTTACTTTTATTCTTTATTTTTACTCCTCCGACTGTGTATTTTCAAATAACCTGTCTTCAAGCTCACTAATTCTTTCTTCTGTGTGATCAGTTCTGTCACTGAGAGATTCTGATGCATTCTTCAGTTTGCCAATTAATTTTTTCAGCTCCAGAATTCTGCTTGATTCTTTATAAGAATCAAAGAGGTTTTTAATCTCTGTTAAATTTATCTGATAGGATCCTGAGATCCTTCTTTTTGTTTTCTTGTATTTCATTGAACTTCCTCAAAACTGCTATTTTGATTTATCTTAGAGTTCACATATCTCTGTCCCTCTGGAATTGGTCACTAGTGCCCTATTTAGTTTGTTTGGTGAGATCGTGTTATCCTGGATGATGTTGATGCTTGTGGATGTTCATTAATGTCTGAACATTAAAGAGTTAGGTATTTATGCTAATCTTCACAGTCTGGGCTGGTTTGTACTCATCTTTCTTGAGAAGGCTTTTCAAGTATTCAAAGGGAATTGAATCTTGTGATCTAAGTCTTTGGTCACTGAAGCCATATGTGAGCATATTAGGGGGTACCCCAAGCCCAGTAGTGATGTGACTCTTGTAGTCTCATAGAGGCATCAACTTGCTGGTCTTGGTTAGATCTGGGAGAATTCCCTGTATTACCAGGCAGAGACTCTTGTTCTCCTCTCTTACTTTCCCCCAGCCAGTTGGACTCACTCTCTCTCTCTCTCTCTCTCTCTCTCTCTCTCTCTCTCTCTCTCTCTGTTCTGAGCTGCCTGGAGTTGGCAGAAGGGTGACACAATCCTGTGGCCACCGTCACTGGGACTGTGTTGGGTCACACCTGAAGCAAACACAGTACCGGATTTTGCCTAAGGCTTGTGGTGACTATTTCCTGGCTACCACTTGTGTTTATTTAAGACCCAAGGGCTCTTCGGTCAGCAGGAGATGAATTTGCCAGGGCTAGGTCTTTCTCTTCAGTGCAGTAGGTTCCCTTCTGGCCCACGGTGGGTCTAGACATGCTGTCTAGGAGTTTGGGCCTGGGATTAGAGACTTTAGGAATCTGCTTGGTGCTTTATTTCACTGGGGCTGTCATGGTACCCAGGTTGCAAGACAAAGTCCTTTTTATTCTTCCCTTTGATTTTCTCAAGCAGACAGAGTCTCTGCCCATGGTCACCACTGCCCCAGACCTGTGGCTACTACAGTCTCTTTAATCAGTAGATGGTGAGTTCTGCCAGGCCTGGGTCTCTCCCTTTAGGGCAGTGGGTTTCCTTGTGGCCCAGAGTGGGTCTGAGGGCAGGAATCAGTGACTTGAGGAATCTGATTGGTGCTTTATTTTACTGTGACTGAGCTGGTACCCAAGTTGCAAGACAATTTTTTTTTTACTTTTCCCTCTCCTTTCCTTAAGCAGGAGTCTTTCCCTGTGGCCGCCACAGCTGGGCATGTGTTGGATCACACCCGAAGTCAGCATAATACTGAGTCTTGCCCAAGGCCTGTGGCAACGGCTGCCTGGCTACCCCTGATGTTTATTCAAGGCCCAAGAGCTCTTTAGTCAGCAGGTAGTGAAATCTGGCAGGACTGGGTCCTGTCCTTCGGGGTGGCACTTTCCCTTCTGGCCCAGGATGGGTCTAGAAATGTCTGGGAGTTATGACTTAGAATGGGGGCTTCAGGACTCTGGTTGCTGCTTTATTTTATTGTGGCTGTGCTGGTATCCAAGTTGGAGAATATAGTCTCCTCTACCCTTATCTCTCCTCCTGGAGCTATGAACTGTGCTGTCTGAAGTTGGAGGAGGGGTGACACAATCACACCCTTGGCCGCCTTGTCTGGTGTCTCACTGGTTCGTGTGCATCCCAAGTCTGCTGACTCCAAGCCCAGCACAGTACCAGGACTTGCTCAGGGACTGCAGTCCTTGTGGTCTAGACTGCCTTTTAAGTTTATTTAGGATCTCGGAGTGCTTTAGCCTACAGGGGCAAGGCTTGCCCAAACTTAGCTGTTGCTGGGATGGATGATTCCCCTCTGGCTGAGGTTGTTCTAAATACTCCCTCCATGGGTGCCAGCTGACTTCTGCCCTGTTTTGCCTTCCATTGCGACAGGGCAGCACTGAGTTCCAATGCAAAGTCCTACAGTCACTTTGCTCTTCCTCTTGCAAAGGCATAGATTCTCTCTCAGCCACCACACTGCACTGCCAGGGGATGTAGGAGGGGTGGTGTAAGCAATTCAAGACTGTCTTTCCTACCCTCTTCAGTGCCTCTTTCCTTCATACGATGTTAAAACTAGGTACTGTGATTAGTCACCTGATTTTTGGTTCTTATGCAGGTGCTTTCTTGTTTGAATAATTGTTTAATTTGATGTTCCTTGGTGGGGACTGTCACTGGAGAGTTCTAATGAGCCATCTTGCTCTGTCTCCTCCTCCATATTTGTTGATCTTAAAAAGTGCTCCTGTAAATACTGTTGTACTTAAGTCCTTGTGTACATAGATGTACATTTATCTAGGGAAGCATCTAGAAATAGAGTTCCTGGGTTTTTGTTTTAGAACTTTAGTAAGCAGGTCAAGCATCTCTTTAGAATGATCCATCAATTTACACTCCCACCAACAGTGCATTAGAGTTCTTTCTGCTGACTGGTGAGATTATCTTTTCATGTATTTATCTTAGCCATTCTATATGGTATCTTGTATTAGGTTAATTATATTTTACATATTGATTTTTAGGAATTATTCACATACTCTGGATAATTATCATTTGTCTCAATGATGTATATTTTAGATACTTCTATAGATATTTTAGATATGCCTACAGGAAGAAGTATCTAAAATATCCCCTTTTTTTTCGTTTTGCACATGATATTTTTTCTCATACTAAAGGTATATAATTTTATTATTGTGGAATTGAATAATTTTTGCCATTAGGGTTGTATTTTTAAAATATTTCCAGATGCTATAAACTATTGCAAAATTTTAAATTAACTTTAAAAAAATTTTTATTTTCACTTTTAGACTTTATCTGGAATTTGGTTTTATATATTAGTACAAGATAGTGATTGAATGTTATTGTTTACTTCTTTACTCATTTTTACTCCTCTCTATGAATTTTGGAATTATTTGTAAAGATCCATGAAAAAATTTGAAGGGAGAGTGGGAATTGTATTAAATTTATAGACTACTTTGGAGAAAAAAGATAATATTAAATATTTTCACACATAAACATAGTGGATTTCTCCATTTATTGAAGTCTTTTTTATGTTCTTCGATGTTTTATACATTTTTAAAATAAGGTCTTGCTCTGTTACCCAGACTGGAGTGCAGTGGTGTTCATAGCTCACTGTAATCTCAAATTCAGGCAATCCTCCTGCCTCAACCTCCCTAGTAGCTGGGATTACAGACACAAGTTATCATGCCTGGCTTATGTTTTGGAGGGATGGGGTCTTGTTATATTGCCTAGGCTGGTCTTGAACTCCTGGGCTTAAACAATTCTCTCATGTTGGCCTCCCAAAGTGCTGTGATTATAGGTGTGTGCCAGCGTAACTGGCAATATTTTATAATGTTATCTATGAAGGTTTTTTTATATTTCTTATTAATTTTATTTCTGTTCTAACAGTTTTGTAACTTGTGAATTAAAAAAATGCATGTTTTATATTTTCTTAACTTTTTATTTTGAATAATTTCAAACCTACAAAACAGTTAAAAGAGTAGTATAAGTAGTACAGTATACACCTGTATACCCAAGAACTAGATCCACAAATTGGTAACATTTTGCTCATTCCTTTTTATTTGTATACACACACATACGCACACACAGCATAGTTATGTTAAATTTTTTATTTGCTAAGTTATTTGAAAGTAAGTTGCAAGATTTATGATACTGTATCCCTAAACACTTCACTATGTGTCTCTTAAATCTAAGACACTCTTTATAAAACCTCCATGCCATCATATCAAAGATATTTAATATTCGATACTTTACAGTACCCACACATTATTATATACTCTGTTGTCTGTTGAATGGGATTTTAAAAATAACCTTTTCTAAGTAGTTACTACAAATGATTATGGGCTGGGTACAGTGTCTCACACCTGTAATCCCAACATTTTAGGAGGCTGAGGCAGGCAGATCACCTGAGGTCAGGAGTTCAAGACCAGAGCAGCCAATGGTAAAACCTTGTCTCTACTAAAAGTAGAAAAATTATCTGGGCATGGTGGCGCATACCTATAATCTCAGCTACTCAGAAGGTTGAGGCATGAGAATTGCTTGAACCCGAGAGGCGGAGATTGCAGTGAGCCAGGATCACACCACTGCACTCCAGGCTGGGTAATAGAGTGAGACTCTGTCTCAAAAAAACCCCAAAAGCCAAATGGTTATGAACTTTCGATTTTGTGTATGTATATAGCAATAATTAGAAATTCATATTAGTTGCAATACTTTGGCTTTAGATTTTCTTGAGTGCAGTAATAAATTCTTATTCAATGTAATAAGTTGACTCAAATTTTTGCTTATCTTTGTAAATAATCAGGTCATCTACAAATAATTTTCTTTTTTTCCTATGTAACTTTTAGTAAAACTATTGAAAAATTCTTCAATTAATTTTAATATCCTAATTATTGATATATATTTTTAAAATATTGTATCTTAGTTAACTTATAAGTGCATGAAAATGAAATCTAAATTTCTGTATTTTAGGAAAATTCACGAATCGTGAGAGTAAAAGTTATAGCTGGAATAGGCCTTGCCAAGAAGGATATATTGGGAGCTAGGTAAGTATATCAATTTGGATTATAATTTTAAAACTTTGTATTTGTTAATTTTTTCCAAACTTTGGTTAAATTAAAAATCAAATAGTATTAGTAAATTGTTGTGGAAAGGATAATAATAATATTACCAGTTGGTGGTTTACTAAATCTCTTGGTGTCTGAATTACAAAATTTGTGAAATTAGGCAGAAGTACAAATGATAGCAGTAGTCACAAGATACATTATTGAACTCTGGTTCTGGAAATTTGTAAAATTCTAACAGACTAATCCTTTAGCAGGTAACAACCATAAACTCTGGACTTAATACAAAAAGCAGCAACTTGAAGGCAGTGGAGAGTGAACAGAGCAGGCAGATTCTGGTGGGGAGTTCATGTTTGGAAGAAGGGAATTGTACTGAGTGAGTTCCTGATACTATGAGTTGGTCTGAGGGCAGGTAGAATCAGAACCTGGAAAAATTGTAGTCTTCATGGCCCAGGAAAGTAGCAGAATCCAAACTTTGGTTCAATTAAAAATCAAATCAGGCTGGGCATGGTGGCTCACGCCTGTAATCCTAGCACTTTGGGAGGCTGAGGCAGGCGGATCAGTCGAGGGTCAGGAGTTTGAGACCAGCCTGACCAACATGGTGAAACCCCGTCTGTACTAAAAATAAAAAAATTATCCAGAAATCGCTTGAACCCAGGAGGTGGAGGTTGCAGTGAGCCGAGATTGTGCCACTGCACTCCAGCCTGGGCAACAGAGTGTGCCTCTGTCTCAAAAACAAAAATATATACGTACGTACGCACATACATACATACATACATACGTATGTACCAAATAGTATTAGTAAGTTGTTGTGGGAAGTAGAATAATATTTCCAATTGTTGATTTACTGAATCTCTGAATCTGAAGAAAACATGGCAATGGTAAGGATTCTGGAAAGGAGAGAGCTGAAGAGCTCAGCAACTCAACTGAAGACAAAAGATCTGAAGAGAAATCAGAGTTACTGCCTAAGAAACGGGGTTTGGGAGACTGAGGCAGACAGATTGCTTGAACTCAGGAGTTTGAGACCAACCTGGGAAATATGGTGAAACTCCATCTCTACAAAAAATACAAAAAATCACCTGGGCATGCTGGCACATGCCTATACTCCTGGCTACATGGGGGACTGAGTCAGGAGCATTGCTTGAGCCTGGGTGATTGAGTCTGCAGTGAGCCAAGATTGTGCCATCGCACTCCAGCCTGGGTGACAAAGTGAGGCCGTGTCTCAAAAAACAAACAAAAACAGGATTTGTGGCTCTTGTCGGAACAAGATGATTAATTGCATGATAGTCTTAATCTGTTTAGGGTTGCTATAACAGAATTCCTAAGACCGTGTATTTTGTAAAGAAAAGTGGTTGATTTGGTATGTGGAAAGTTCAAGACTGGGCCTTTGCATCTAGTGAGGGCCTCAGATTGCTTCAAGTCATGACAAAAAGGGGAGGGAGACCTAGCATAGGCAAAGAAATCACATGGCAAGAGAGGAAGCAAGAGGGAGGTGTGCCAGCCTCTTTTTGACAAATAGAGAGGAACAAATAGAATGAGAACTCACTCACTCCCGAGGGAGGACATTAATCTATTCAGGAGGGATTTGCTCCCATGACCCAAATACCTCCAACTGAGACCCATCTTTCAATATTCCCACATTGGAAATCAAATTTCAACATGCAGTTTGGAGGGTACAAATATCCAAACCATAGAATGATAAGCAGAGACACACACACACACACACACACACACAGCAGCAGCAAAATTCAGTCTCCAAAACTTAACATTTATAATATATGTCGGCCGGGCACAGTGGCTCACACCTGTAATCCCAGCACTTTGGGAGGCTGAGGCGGGCGGATCACGAGGTCAGGAGATCGAGACCATCCTGGCTAACACGGTGAAACCCCGTCTCTACTAAAAATACAAAAAATTAGCCGGGCGAGGTGGCAGGCACCTGTAGTCCCAGCTACTCAGGAGGCTGAGGCAGGAGAATGGCTTGCAGTGAGCCAAGATCGCGCCACAGCACTCCAGCCTGGGCAACAGCGAGACTCCGTCTCAAAAAACAAAAAAAAAAAAACAAAAAAAAAAACCCCCAAAAAAACCATTTATAATATGTGTCCAGAATATAATGCAAAATTACTTATCTAAAAGAACCAGGAAAATGGAAGGCATTGTCAGTAGAGAAAATATGCCCACAATAAATTTTAAAAATATGAAATGAAATGGAAATCATAAACAAAAGAAAATTCCAAGAGTGAAAAAACAGCATTTGAAATTAAAATTGTTGGGTAGATTTATCAGCCAAATGGAGAAGAGGAAAGATGAACTGAACTTAAAGATAGATCAGTAGAACTCGTTACCCAGTTGGAGGATGAGAGAGACAAGAGAGACAAACATTGGAGGTAAAAACAAAAAACAAAAAAACACAGCCTTGGGGATTTGTTAGATAATATATAAAAGTCTAACGTGGATATCGTTATATAATATCTTACAGTCTAACACAGAAAGGGGAGGGGAATGAAGAAGGCAAAATATTTTTTGGAGAAATATTGGCCACGTTTGTTTTTCCAAATTTGATTAAATTCATATAGTATTGAAAAACGCCAAGCAGGATAATAAACACTAAGAACACAATGAGGTGCGTAATAGTCAAACTGTTGAAAGCCAGGTATAAAGAGAAAAATCTTGACAAAAAGAGAAAAATATGACCCTTTATATATGGGGGAACTACAAGTCAATTAATTACTGACTTCCTACCCAAAACGATAGAGACCAGGAGAAAATGGAACAATAAAATAACAACCATCAATCCATAATTTTATATTCAGTGAAAATATCCTTTAAGGAAGATGAGAAAATAACATTTTCCGAAAAAAAGACAACTAGAGAATTCATCACTGGCAGACCTGCCCTGTAAGATATCTTAAAGAAAGTCCTTTCCGCTGAAGAAAATTGAAACCAGATAGACACTCAGGTCCTCAGAAAGGAATAAAGAGCATCAAAAATAGTAAATATCTGAGAATATACAAAACATGTTTTCCTTTTATCATCATATCTTTTTAAAATAAAACATATGCCTATTGAAATCACAACATAAAACATTGTTTTGTAGGATTTATATTGCTGATGGAATACATATAACAACTGTGTCATAAAGGATGGAGCAGGTGTAAATTATGGACCTATGTGGTAGAATGGTATAATACTAAGTATAAGTTGAATAAAAGATTAATGATGTGTAGTGTAATATCCAGAGAAACCAATAAAAAATAGTGCAAAAAATTATAGATAAAAAACAGTAGAAGTTTTAAAATGAAGTTGTTGAAAAACTAAATAAACAAAAAGCCAGGAACTTAAGCCGAGGGGTTCAAGACCAGCCTGGGCAACAAAGTGGGACCCTGTCACTACAGAAAGTCAAAAAATTAGCCAGGTGTGTTTGTATGCACCTGTGGTCCCAGCTACAAAGGAGGCTGAGGTTGGAGGATCACTGGAGCCCAGGAGGTCAAGGCTCCAATGAGCCGTAATTTTTTGCCACTGTACTCCAGCCTAGGTAACAGAGTAAGCCCCTGTCTCCAAAAAAAAGAAAAAAAAAAATGCCAGAAAAGGAGAAACAAATGATCAAAAAAAGTAAACGAGGCCAGTTGTAGTAGCTCACACCTGTAATCCTAGCACTTTGGGAGGCTGAGGCGGGTGGATCACCTGAGGACAGGAGTTTGAGATCAGCCTGGCCAACATGGTGAAATCCCATCTATACTAAGATACAAAATTAGCTGGGTGTGGTGGCCCATTCCTGTAATCTGAGCTACTGAGGAGGCTGAGGCAGGAGAATCAGTGGAAGCCAGGAGGCGGAGGTTGCAATGAGCCAAGATCACACCATTGCACTCCAGCCTGGGCAAAATAACTAAACCATTAAAAAAAAAAAAAAAAGTCAGAAAAGGAGGAACAAATGATCAAAAAAAGTAAAAGGGGCCGGGTGCAGTGGCTCACGTTTGTAATCCCAACACTTTGGGAGGCTAAGGCAGGTGGATCACCTGAGGTCAGGAGTTCGAGAGTAGCCTGGGCAACATGGTGAAACCCTGTCTCTACTAAAAATACAAAAATTAGCTGGGTGTGGTGGCGGGCATCTTAATCCCAGCCACTCAGGAGGCTGAGGCAGGAGAATTGCTTGAACCCGGGAGGTGGAGGTTGCAGTGAACCAAGATTATGCCACTGCACTTCAGCCTAGGTGACAAGTGAAACTCCATCTCAAAAACAAAAAAACAATGTAAAGGGCAGGAACAATGGAAAACAAACAATAAACCTGGTAGACCTAAATCCAATCATATCAATAATTACATGGAACATTAATGGATTAAAATAAATATGAGACAGAGGTTGTTAGGATAAATTAAAAAACAAGACCCAACTATATACTGTCTTATGAGATGCACTTAAAATATAAAGACATAGCTAAGTTGAAAGAAAGTGGAAGCAAAAATATATGCCATGCAATAAGCATAAAAAGACTGAAGTGAATATATTAGTATCTGGTAGAATAGATTTAAACACAAACATTTTCAAACATTTCGTGATGATAAAGAATAAAGTCAATCAAGAATATATAACAATCATAAATGTATGTGTGCCTGCTAAAATAACTTAGAAAAATATGAATCAAAATTTGACGGAATTAAAGGGGAAATTTTTAAAACTCCCACCATCATAGTTGGAGGCATTAACACTTCTCTTTCAGCAGTTGATAAAACAACTAAATAAAAAAATCAAAAACATAAATTTGAACAATATTATGAACAACTTTGACCTAAAGAACACTATTTCTAACAACTTTCTTTTCAAGTGTACATTCTTTTCTTTTCAAGTGTACATTGTACATTCGCTAGCGTAGACCACATATGGGCTGTATTAGTTTATTGCTGCATAGTAATATTACCACAAACTGGCCAGGCGCGGTGGCTCACGCCTGTAATCCCAGCACTTTGGGAGGCCGAGGCGGGCAGATCACAAGGTCAGGAGATCGAGACCATCCTGGCTAACACGGTGAAACCCATCTCTACTAAAATTACAAAAAATTATCTGGGCATGGTGGTGGGCGCCTGTAGTCCCAGCTACTCGGGAGGCTGAGGCAGGAGAATGATATGAACCCAGGAGGCGGAGGTTACGGTGAGGCAAGATGGCACCACTGCATTCCAGCTTGGGTAGCAGAGTAAGACTCCGTCTCACATAATAATAATAATAATA
The DNA here is from genome assembly GCF_037993035.2 of Macaca fascicularis. NCBI lineage: Eukaryota > Metazoa > Chordata > Mammalia > Primates > Cercopithecidae > Macaca > Macaca fascicularis. Next base: position 32,418,469 of record NC_088381.1, on the reverse strand, counting down.
ATAATAATAATAATAATAACCACAAATGTGGTTGCTTAAAAGGACGTACATTTATTGTCTCACAGTTTCTGTGATTCAGAAGTTCCTGCATTGTTTAACTGGGTCCTCTGCTACAGGGTCTTGCAAAGCTGCTGCTGTTCTTTTTTTTTTTTCTAATTTTTTCTAATTTTTCTGTCTTGAAGTCTCTCACATGAGAGTGGCTGTAAACTCTAGCCGTGCCCTGATGAGACTCTAGGAATTTGGATATAGATGTTTACAATGTGCCTTTTATGGGTATTTCTTTATCCTGGCAAGTGCCCTCATGCCTAAGTGTCTTAGCTATGACCAGATGTCCCTCTCACAGCACATTTGCATATCCTGGCGGCTGCTCTTAGAGCTCTTGTCTGTGTCCAGTTTATTCCTACCAAAATAGCAGATAGCCACTCTCTAGGAGAATCCTGACAAAGAAGTTAGGGTCGAGTGTATCAGTCAGGTGAGACACAGGAGGCAACTCAACAAAACACACGAAATAACAGCGGTGTATTACTTAACAGATGCCAGAGAGAAGAGGGCAGCATGCCTCCCAGGGCCAACAGGAAGTGGGGAGCCATCCAGGACATGCACAGTCAACTAGTGGGTGGGGAACAGAAGAAAGAGTGCAAGGGACCTGTGGGCTGAGGCTTTTATTGGGATCCAGGGCATTTTCCAAACAGGTTTCCCTCAGGGAGTTGTCACTGGTGGGTTTAGAGCAAGCAGGCACAAATTTCATGGAGTCATGCTGTGTCTGAGAAATCTGTATTAGGGTTCTCTAGGGGGACAGAACTCATAGGATAGATGTATATGAGAAAGGGAATTTAGTAGGAGAATTGACTCACATGATCACAAAGTGAAGTCCCACTGTAGGCCATCTGCAAGCTGCGGAGCAAGGAAGCCAGCCCGAGTCCCAAAACCTCAAAAATAGGACGCCAACAATGCAGCCTGCAGTCTGTGGCCGAAGGTATAAGAGGCCCCTGGCATGTCACTGGTGTTAAGTCCAACAGTCCAAAAGCTGAAGAACTTGGAGTCTGATGTTCGAGGGCAGGAAGCATCCAGCATGGGAGAAAGATGAAGGCCGGAAGACTCAGCAAGTCAAGTCCTTCCACGTTCTGCCTGCTTTATTCTAGCTGCCCTGGCAGCTGATTAGATGGTGCCCACTCAGATTGAGGGTGCGTCTGCCTCTCCCAGTCCACTGATTCAAATGTTAATCTCCTTTGGCGACACCCTCACAGACACACCCAGGAACAATACTTTGCATCCTTCAGTCTAATGAAGTTGACACTCGGTATTAACCATCACGGAGAGGTGATTACTGTGGCATATTTCTGCAGTCCTTGTGGATATGGGGTCAGTGGAGCAAGTCAAGTAGGTTGAATCTGGTTGCTTCTTAGGGAGGTGGTTACCAGGAGGCAGTTGTGTAAGGTACTTATCTGATTGACCACATTGAGGAGCCGAGAGGAGGTAGAGAACTGGAAACTGTGCTAAGGGTGACTAAGACCTGCTTCTGGTATAAAAATGTCCAACTTAACATTCAGTATGGATGCTGAGGCAACATAAAATTATAGGAATTCACTTCAGCTGTCATTAAGGTGTTGGTAGGGCTGTGGTCTTAGCTGAGGCTTGCTTAGGGAAGGATTCATTTCCAAGCTAATGTGGTTGCTGGTGGCATTCAGTTCCTTGCAGGCTGCCAGTCTGAGCGTTTCCATTTCTTGCTAGCTGTCAGCTGGAGGCCATCTCAGCTTCTTGCCATTCAGCAGCTCACAAGCTGGCAGTTTGCTTCTTCAAAGCTAGGAAGAGTCTCCTAGCAAGGTGGGTTACAATCTTATGTAATGTAATCACATACTACCTTTGCCACAATATGTTGGTTAGAATATATAGATCCGTCCCATGCTTAAGAGGAGAGGAACACAAAGAGCATGAATATTAGGAGGTGGGGATAATAGGAGCTGCCCTAGTGCCTGCCACAATATTCTGGGCCTTAAAACAATAAACCACATTCTTTTGAAATGTGCATGGTACATTAACCAGCATAGACCATGTGTGGGTCCATAGGACAAGTTTCAGAAATTTTCAAAAGATTGAAATCATATAGAGGATGTTCTTTGAGAAAAATGGAATTCAATTGGAAACCAATAATATTAAGATCTAGAAAAACTACAAATATTTGGAATTTAATTAGCATACTTCTAAATAATCTATATGTCAAAGATGAAAATATTTTGAACTGAATGAAAATGAAAATAAAGCAATATCACAATTGTGGAATGCAGCTGAAGTTATATTCAGAGGGAAATTTATGTGTTTAAAATCCTTAACTTAGAAAAGGAGCAAGATGTAAATGAATGTTTTGAGTTCTGACCTTAATAAATTAGGGAAAAAAGAGCAAATTAATTCTAAAATAAGTAGAGAGAAGAAATAATAAAAACAAGGGCCAAAATCAATAAAAGAGAAAATGGACAATGATAGAAAAAAAATTACTGTAATCAAAAGCTTGTTATTTGAAGATATCAATTAAAGTTTTAAATCTATCTAGAATGATCAAGAGTTAGAGAGAAGGCACTAATTACTGGTAATGAGAATGAAAACTGGGGCATTGCTCTGGATCCTGTGGAAATGAAAAAGATAAAAGGAAAATATTTTGTACAATTTCATATCAATAAAGAAGTACACACAACTTAGATGAACTAGATAATAGTCTTGAAAGACACGGATTACAGAACTAGCCACAGAACAAATATAAAACTTTAATAGATGTTCATTATGGAAAGAAATTGAATTTGTTGTTAAAAGAAATTGAATTTGTTGTTAATTAAAGGAACTGAATTTGTCCTTCCTGCAAAGAAAACTCCAGGCCCACATTGTATCACTGCATACAACTATCAGACATTTAAGGAATAAATAATACAAGTTCTACACAAACACATTAAGAAAATGGAGGGCATTTCCCTACTCATTTTATTAGACTAGTATTATCTTGGTCCCCAAACAAGACACAGACATCACAAGAAAACTTAAAACCAATATCCCTCAACACAGATGCAAAAATGAAATTGAACATTATGTATCTATGTGTCACCAGGTAGGATTTTTCCTAGGAATACAAGGTTTGTTCAACATTAAAAAATTTATCAATGCAATTCATCATATTCATACAGTAAAATAGAAAAAACACATGGTCATTTTGCTTGGCATGGAATGTGCCTTTGACAAAATCTAACACCAGTCATGATAAAATCTCTCAGCAAACTAACATAAAATACAAAGGTAGTTTAATATCTGAAAATTAACTGATGTAATACACTATATTAATAGAATAAAAGAAGACAGTCACCTTTTTTTTCTTTTTTTTTAAATTATACTTTAAGTTCTAGGGTACATGTGCACAATGTGCAGGTTTGTTACATATGTATACATGTGCCATGTTGGTGTGCTGCACCCATCAACTTGTCATTTACATTAGGTATATCTCCTAATGCTATCCCTCCCCCCTCCCCCTACCCCATGACAGGCCCCGGTGTGTGATGTTCCCCACCCTGTGTCCCAGTGTTCTCATTGTTCAATTCCCACCTATGAGTGAGAATATATGGTGTTTGCTTTTCTGTCCTTGTGATAGTTTGCTCAGAATGATGGTTTCCAGCTTCACCCATGTCCCTACAAAGGACGTGAATTCATCCTTTTTTATGGCTGCATTGTATTCCATGGTGTATATATGCCACATTTTCTTAATCCAGTCTATCATTGATGGACATTTGGGTTAGTTCCAAGTCTTTGCTATTGTGAATAGTGCCACAATAAACATACATGTGCATGCGTCTTTATAGCAGCATGATTTATAATCCTTTGGGTATATACCCAGTAATGGGATGTCTGGGTCAAATGGTATTTCTAGTTCTAGATCCTTGAGGAATCGCCACACTGAGAAGACAGTCATCTTAATAAAAGCAGAAAACACCATTGACAAAATTCAACACCCATTCATAATAGAAACTCTCTGCAAAGTAGGAGTAGATGGAAATGTCCTAAACCTCATCAAGGGAATCTATGAAAAAACCCAGTAGCTAATCACCTACTTAATGCTGGCAGTTTGAAGGCTCTCTACTTAATCTCAGGAATAAGGCAAAGTTGCCTGCTTATATGTTCTATCCAACATTGTACTATATATTTTAGCCATGTAGTACAGCAAAGAAAAAATATCATAACAGGTCAAAAAGGAAGAAGTAAAACTGTCTTTATTTGCAGACAACATCGTTTGTAGGTAGATAACCCCAAGGAATGTACAGAAAAAGCTACTGGAAGAACTAATAAGTGAATTTAACACTGCCACAAAATGCAAAGTCAGTGTACCCAAAATCATTTATATTTCTGTATCCTATCATTGAGCAATTGGATAATAAAATTTAAAAATGTGTTTACAATCGTGTAAATGTTAAATATTTAGAAATAAATGTACCAAAAGATTTGCAAGAAATGTAGCCTGAAAACTATAAAACAGTGCTGAGAGAAATCGAAGACCACATAAATCAATGGATACATAGGCTGTTTTAATTAGAAGACTCAATAGTGTTAGGGTGGCATTTTTCTCCAAATTGATTAGATTTGGCACAGTCCCAATAAAAATCTCAGCAAGTTTTTTCAGAGACATTGATGAGATGATTTCAACATTTATATGGAAAGTCAAGGCACATAGAATAGCCAGAACAATTCCGAGAAGGAACAAAATTGGAAGACTTACGTTACCTCATTTCAAGACCTGCTACACAGTTATAATAAGAGACAGAGTGGCAATGGCATGAGAATAGACATATTGTTCAATGGAATGGAGAGTGTAGAAATACATGCACGTGTGTGTGTATGTGAGAGCGAGAGAGAGAATATATACACATATATGATCAGTTCCTGTTTAACAAAAAATGCTGAGGTAATTCAAGGGAAAGGGTAGTCTTTCATTACACAGTACTAGAACAACTGGTCTGTACAGAATGAAATGAATCTTGGCCCTTACCACACATCATACAGAAAATTAGGATGAGCTAAAATGATGAGACTTCTATAGGAAGACACAGGAAAAAAAATCTTTGCTCTATTGGGTTACACAAAGTTTTCGTGAACAGTACCAAAAAGGATGAGCCATAAAAGAAAACTGCCTTGAAAGGAACTTCAACACAATTAAAACTTTTCTTCTTTAAGAAACACGGTTATAGAAAATGCAAGCCATAGATTGGGAAAAAGTATCTTCAGACATATATCTGGAAACAACGTGAAAGTCCATCGACAAATGAATGGGTAATCTCATGTACCCCATAAACACATACACCTACTATGTACCCATGAAAATTAAAAACATTAAAAAAAAGAAATGTGGGCTGGACATGGTGGCTCACACCTGTAATCTCAGCACTTTGGAAGGCCGAGGTGGGAGGATCACTTGAGCCCAGGAGTTCAAGACCAGCCTGGTGATGAGACCCTGTCTCTACAAAAAAATTTTTAAAAGTTAGCCAGGTGTGGTGATGCATGCCTGTGGTCCCAGCTACTCAGGAGGCTGAGGTGGGAGGATCACTTGAGCCCAGGAAGTTGAGGCTGCAGTGAGCCGTGTTCATGCCACCTCACTCCAGCCTGGGTGACAGAGAAAGACCCTGTCTCAAAAAAAAAAAAAAAAAAAATGTAGTCTAGATCCTTCTGTAGTTTATAAGTGTCATGACGGGGTGTCCATGCACATGTGTAAGATGTGCCACCCTTGAAGCTTGTTACAACATGGGCAGATTACCAATTTCACATGAAAAGAAAGAAAAGAAATGTATATACATACAGTGTTTATTCAACCTTTAAAAAGGAGATTCTGCAATATGTGACTATACGGATTAATCAGGATACTATGCTAACTGAAATGAGACAGAGAGAGACAGATCCTTCATGTTTCCATTTATATGAGATATCTAAAATAGTCAAATTCATAGAATCAAAGAGTGGAATGCTTGTTGGGGTGAGGAGTGAGTAGAAATGGAAGTTAATAATTAACAGGCATTAAACTTGAGTCAAGCAGGAAGAATAAGCTCTAGAGATCTGCTGTACAATGTTGTGCCTAAAGTTAACATTAATGTATGTGCAATTAAAAAGGTAAGAGGGTAGAGCTGCTGGGTGCAGTGGCTGACACCTGTAATCCCACCACTTTGGGAGGCTAAGGCAGGTGGATCACTTGAGCCTACAAATTTGAGACCGTCTCAGGCAACATGGTGAAAAACCCTGTTTCTACAAAAAAGCACAATTAGGCATGATGGTGTGTGCCTGTAGTCCCACTACTTGGGAGGCTGAGGTGGGAGGATTGCTTGAGCCCAGGAGGCGGAGGTTTCAAGTGAGCCGACTGCACCACTGCACTCCAGCCTGGGCAACAGAACAAGACTCTGTCTCAAAAAATGAAATGAAATGAATGAATAAATACGTAAATAAATAGGGTAGTGATCATGTTAAATATTCTTACCACAAGAGAAACAACGAAACAAAGATATCTGACAAAGGCCATTAACCCCCTATATATATGAAACCTCTTACAACTCAATATAGTTAAAAGGCCAATTAAAAAGGGACAAAACTCGACTGGGCACGATGGCGTACACCTGTAATTCCAGCACTTTGGGAGGCCAAGGTGGGCGGATCACCTGAGGTTGGGAGTTCAAGACCAGCCTGACCAACATAGAGAAATGCCGTCTCTACTAAAAATACAATAATTAACCAGGCGTGGTGATGCATTCCTGTAATCCCAGCTACTAGGGAGGCTGAGGCAAAAGAATCACTTGAACCCGGGAGGCGGAGGTTGCGGTGAGCCGAGATTGTGCCATTGTATTCCAGCCTAGGCAACAAGAGTGAAACTCCATCTCAAAAAAAAAAAAAAGAAAAAAGAGGCAAAACTCTTGAACAGTGTCTGTGTATTGTTCAAGTGTATTTGTGTAGCTGGATGGTGAGATTAGGGATAGATACATAATTACATTTACATTTTGTATTTTTATATTTAATAGTATTAAGTTGTAAAAAATCGTGGATAAGATTGGAAAGGGAAAATGTAGAGAGAACAGAGGGGTGGGGCAATACCTAGGGAATATCAGTATTTAACTGGCAGATAGTAGAAGAGGAGCCTAAGTAAGCCACTGAAGGAACAGTTTGAGTGGTGTGAGGAGCACTGGAAGAGATGTGTCATAGAAGCGAAATGAGATGAGTGTTTCAAAGAGAAAATGGTCAGTAGTATCTAAAAACATAAAGAGGGCCAAAAAAAGAAGTATCTGGAAAATGTTGATTGCTTTAACAAGATTGGTGACTTTACAAGAGCCTTTTCACAGGAATGGATCTCAAGGGAAGAGACAGAAATCAGACTGTAGGGTTTTGAAGCATAACAGGAATTAAGGAAATGAAGTAAATGCGGTGGTATGCTACAGTGGTTAAGAGTATAGGCTGGGAGGCCGAGGCAGGCGGATCATGAGGTCGAGAAATCGAGACCATCCCGGCTAACATGGTGAAACCCCATCTCTACTTAAAATAGAAAACATTAGCCAGGCGTGGTGGTAGGCGCCAGTAGTCCCAGCTACTCGAGAGGCTGAGGCAGGAGAATTGCTTGAACCCAGGAGAAGGAGGTTGCAGTGAGCCAAGATAGTGCCACTGCACTCCAACCTGGCGACAGAGCAAGAGAGTATAAGCCGGGCATGTTTGCTCATGCCTGTAATCCCAGCACTTTGTGAGGCTGAGGCGGGTAGACCACCTGAGGTCAAGAGTTTGAGACCAGCCTGGCCAACATGGCAAAGCTGTGTCTCTACTAAAAATACAAAAATTAGCTGGGCGCAGTGGCGCGTGCCTGTAATCGCAGCTACTTGAGAGGCTGTGGCAGGAGAATAGCTTGAACCCAGGAGGCAGAAGCTGCAGTGAGCCAAGATCGCGCCATTGTACTCCAGCCTGGCTTACAGAGTGATGCTTCATCTCAAACAAACAAAAAAGAGTATGGCCTCTGGAGCCAGGTGCTGGAGTTTCAATCCTGGCTGTCCGCTTTCTAGCTGTGTGATCTGTGTGAAATAAAGAAAGGAATAGTACCTACCTCACAGGTGGTTATAGAAATTCAAAGAATTAATATACGGGCTGGGCACTGTGGCTCACGTCTGTCATCCCAGCACTTTGGGAGGCCAAGGCAGGCGGGTCACCTGAGGTCAGGAGTTCGAGACCATCCTGGCCAACATGGTGAAACCCCGTCTCTACTAAAAATACAAAAATTAGCCGGGCGTGGTGTTGCACGCCTGTAATCCCAGCTACTCGGGAGGCTGAGGCAGGAGAATGGCATGAACGCGGAAGGCAGGGGTTGCAGTGAGCCGAGATTGTACCACTGCACTGCAGCCTGGGCGACAGAGCAATACTCTGTCTCAAAAAAAAAAAAAAAAAAAGGAGAAAAAGAATTAATATACGAAACCTGCTTACAGCAGTATCTGGCACCGAGTAATTGCTATATAAGTGTTCTTTTTATTATTAAAGATTATTCTCTGAAAAGGTTTGACTGGGAATGGAAGAAAAAGATGTATTTTGCTTTGCTGGAGAAGGGAGGGAAAGTCAAGGGGAGGAGGAATTTTAAAACATTTATATGCCTAGAGAAACCTAGATCAAAGAAAAAGCCAAAGGTCTAAAAGAGAGCAATGAGAACAGATGATGCAAGGCTCCAAAGTTCAGAGAACTGAATAAGGGGGGTGAGACTCAAAACAAGAGGACTCCTGACTCACTAGGTTAGGGGTAAGGATGGGTTCTGATAAATACCAGTATCTTGGGAGTGTTCTGGTGCCTTTGATTTTGGCCAATTAAGAGGTAACGTGGTATGAAGAAATGGAGTTGGGGGAAGGATAGTTTGGATTAGTTTGGAGGGGATTTGGTGGAGAATGGTGAGTACTTGGGATACCCATGGAACATAGGAGAAATTTAACCATGGACAAGTAAAGTGTTCAAAGTCTTGTGGTTTGCAACCCTATACATCACAAGAATTTCCTTCTCCATATCTCCTTGTAGAATTGGTTTTATTAACATCTAGTTATTTTATTTTAATATTTTTTTTGAGACAGAGTCTTGCTCTGTCGCCCAGGCCTGAGTGCAGTGTTGTGATCTTGGCTCACTGCAAGCTCCACCTCCCAGGTTCACGCCATTCTCCTGCCTCAGCCTCCTGAGTAGCTGGGACTACAGGCACCTGCCACCACGCCTGGCTAATTTTTTTTTTTGTATTTTTAATAGAGACAGGGTTTCACCGTGTTAGCCAGGATGGTCTTGATCCCCTGACCTCGTGATCCACCCGCTTCAGCCTCCCAAAGTGCTGGGATTCTAGGCGTGAGCCACTGTGCCTGGCCACACCTAGTTATTTTTTTTAAGTGAAAACAGTTTGCCTTTACTTTGTAAGAAGAGTTTACACCCATGAGATAACTTGAGACAACCTGAGGTCTTACAAAACCAGTCTTAGAATCATTGAATTAACCATCTTAACTCAAAAGAAGAAATAATGTAATAAAAATCAAACAAAATTTTAAAAATCTAGGAAGGTTATAATCATTAGGCCTGTGATTAAAAGGTTTTCTTTCTAATTCTTTGTGTCTTTCACTAACATGGTACTTCAGGTTTTTAACGAGATGCAAAAATTACTTTTAATTGCTTACCTGCCTAAGAATTCTGACTTTTAAATTCAGGAAATAATTGTAGATATAACTAACAAGGAAAATTGTGAGTTGTATAGTCTGGGTGATCTGAGCTTGGGGTAAGCAATAATTAAAATTTTTCTTTTTTTTTTTTTTTAACAGTGATCCTTATGTGAGAGTGACGTTATATGACCCAGTGAATGGAGTTCTTACAAGTGTGCAAACAAAAACCATTAAAAAGGTTAGACTTAGCAATATTCAAAAGTTTTTAATGTACTTTGTTTTATTTTTAGAAGACAAAACATTATTTAGTTATACTATGTTTATTATTTTTCAGAGTTTGAATCCAAAGTGGAATGAAGAAATATTATTCAGAGTAAGTATATATTTTATTTTATTAAAGTGGAAAAGTAAGTTTTTTTCTCAGGAGGTTAGAATGATAAATTCTCAATTATAATATTTGAAAATGTATCTCAGAATTTGCTTGAAATTGTGAAAATGTAAAAGGAATTGAAATTGAGGATGACATAGTCCTGGAACCATTTGTCTTATGAAAAACATAAATGTAAAATAATGGAGAGGTAAAAGACTGGAATTATCTCATTCTAGTGAAACTGATTTAGAGACTGTACAGTAGTCTTATTCCAGTTGAGCAGATTCAGTGTTTTCTCATAAAGATGGTGCAAAATATATTTATGTCTCCCCAGTCGTTTATTATTAAACAGTTTAGGGCCTATCAAGTGAATACATTTCTTTTTATCCACACGTCATTCACATTGCTGCCTTTCCACCCCATCTGCCTCATTTACCATAGGAACAAACTCCAATCAGCAGTTATTTCCGGTTTCTCAGTAGGACCCTGAAACTGACAGTGTCTCTGTGTAACTGTTTAATATCAGAGTCCTTACTGTTGCCAGAATCGAAACCCTACCAGAGCAGTGGTAGAAGATGCATTTCAGGAATTTCCCCTCTCTGGATTATTCCCACTTGTATCATCCTTCAAATGCTCTTCCTTGACCCCATTTTCCCCTTTAGCTGTTGACTTGTTTCTCTGTTCACCTGAATAAGGAACATTCATGGGAGAGTTGTCTACCCTCATCATTTCTGCTTCTCCAGGATGCTCCTTGACCCACTGTATTCTCGCTCACATCCCCGTCACTCAAATGAAACTGCTGTTATTCAGGTCCCCAGTGACCTCCCTGCTTCCAGGTTCATCTCATCTCATCTTACTCATGCTCTTCACAGCATCTGACATGGCAGATCATTCCTGAAACACCAGCCTCTCTGGAGGCTTCTATGGTACCATAGTTGATTTCAGTAAGGAAAACAGAAGCCGTTCTTCTGTACTTCATGTTAAAGATATTTTGTTTGTTTTGTTTTGTTCAATTTTAATAAAGTGAATTTGAAGGGAAGAAATTGCTGACACTAAGGGCAAGGAAGCTGTTGCTGAAGATCCAGCCAACAGCACCAATTAAGTTGCTTCTGTTTTTTCAGTTTGGAGTAAGATTTTCCCCACTCTTTGTAGTATGACATAAAAACGACATTTTAAATCAGTTAGGAAATTTTGGAATCTTGAAGAAATGATATTGAATCAATTGGATAGTCATATGAAGAAAAATGAAGCTAAATTTCTGTTTTTACTATTTCACCAGAATAAATTCCAGGCTTGATAATGTCTGGTTTTGATTGCTTTTTTGGCACAATTGTTGCTTAGGAGAGTATTTTTAAATTCCCAAGTTGTTGAGTTATTTATTTATTTATAATTTTGTTTTATTTTACTTATTTTGTTACATTTTTCTTAGAAACATATGTATTTTCAATATATTTCAAAGTTTTCTTTCTACCTCTTATGTTTTTTCTGATATTATTGGCTTGCCCATGTTAAATAATGTTTAGTCATAATAACAATGGATATATATTTGTCTTGTTTCAATTTTAGTGGGAATGCATCTAGCATGTCTCCGTTAAATATGGATAGCTTTTTGTTATTTATCATATTAAAGATGTATTCAGCTATTGCTGTTTTTTCAAGAGTTAAAAGAAAAAACGTATTGATACTTCCAATTTGAGCCATGATACAGTAACAGGATATCGGGCTTAACCTGATGTGTAAACAACCATAAAGCTGGTGGGGGGAAATAGGAGAAATGGGGGGATGTTGGTCAAAGTGTACTGACTTTTAGTAGTAAGCTAGATAAGTTCTGAGATCTAACGTGTAGCATGGTGACTATAGTTAATAATACTGTATGTACACTCGAAATGTACTAAGAGAGTAGATTTTAAGTGGTCTCACTATACACACACACAATGGTGAGTAACTATGTGTGGTGACAGATGTGTTAATTAATTTGATTGTGGTAATCATTTCACAGAGTTACATATATCAAATCACATGTATACTTTGAATATTTACAATCGTTATTTGTCATTTATAACTCAAGAAAACTGGAAAAAAGAAATCTACTTAGATATAGTGAAATAGATGGTTAAAATTTAAAAGATGCAAGGAGACATACCATGCAAAAGTAATCAAAAGAAACTGAGGTAGCCATATCAATGTCAGACAAAGTAGACCTTAGAATAAGGACAATTACTGGGCATACTAAAGGACCATTATATGATGATAAAAAGGGGAAATTCATGAAGAAGCCAGAAACAGCTCTAATTGCTTATGCACCTAATGACAAAGCTTTAAAATACCCAAAGCAATAAATGATAGAACTGAAAGGAGAAATGGGCAATTATCCTATGTGGAGAATTTAGCATTCTTCTTTTTCTCAGTAACTGGTAGAACAAGTAGAAAAAAAAAATTGAGTAGTGATGTGGAAGTCCTGAAGAACACTATCAAGTTGATTTTACCTAATTGACATCTATAGACTCTCTACTCCAACAGTAGCAGAATATGTAGTCTTTTCAAGTACACATAGAGTAGTTACTGAGTAATCTGGGCCAAAGCCCAAACCCTAACAATTTTAAAAGAATAGAAATCATGCAAATTGTGGTCTGTGACTAGAATGAAATGAAAGCAAGAATCAATAACAAAAAGGTATCTAGAAAATCCCCAAATATTTGGATGATAAACACTTCTAAGTAGCTCATGGGTCAAATAAAAATTCTCAATGGAAATTAGAAGATATTTTAAGAGAATGAAACTTTTTGATGCGGTTGTTTGTTTTTTTCTTGTAAATTTGCTTGAGTTCTTTGTAGGTTCTGGATATTAGCCCTTTGGCAGATGAGTAGATTGCAAAAATTTTCTCCCATTCTGTAGGCTGCCTATTCACTCTGATGGTAGTTTCTTTTGCTGTGCGGAAGCTCTTTAGTTTAATTAGATCCCATTTGTCAATTTTGGCTTTTGTTGCCATTGCTTTTGGTGTTTTAGACATGAAGTCCTTGCCCATGCCTGTGTCCTGAATGGTATTACCTAGGTTTTCTTCTAGGGTTTTTATGGTATTAGGTCTAACATTTAAGTCTCTAATCCATCTTGAATTAATTTTCGTATAAGGAGTAAGGAAAGGATCCAGTTTCAGCTTTCTACTTATGGCTAGCCAATTTTCCCAGCACCATTTATTAAATAGGGAATCCTTTCCCCATTTCTTGTTTCTCTCAGGTTTGTCAAAGATCAGATGACTGCAGATGTGTGGTATTATTTCTGAGGACTCTGTTCTGTTCCATTGGTCTATATCTCTGTTTTGGTACCAGTACCATGCTGTTTTGGTTACTGTAGCCTTGTAGTATAGTTTGAAGTCAGGTAGCGTGATGCCTCCAGCTTTGTTCTTTTGACTTAGGATTGTCTTGGAGATGCGGGCTCTTTTTTGGTTCCATATGAACTTTAAAGCAGTTTTTTCCAATTCTGTGAAGAAACTCATTGGTAGCTTGATGGGGATGGCATTGAAGCTATAAATTACCTTGGGCAGTATGGCCATTTTCATGATATTGATTCTTCCTATCCATGAGCATGGTATGTTCTTCCATTTGTTTGTGTCCTCTTTTATTTCACTGAGCAGTAGTTTGTAGTTCTCCTTGAAGAGGTCCTTTACATCCCCTGTAAGTTGGATTCCTAGGTATTTTATTCTCTTTGAAGCAATTGTGAATGGAAGTTCATTCATGATTTGGCTCTCTGTTTGTCTGTTACTGGTGTATAAGAATGCTTGTGATTTTTGCACATTAATTTTGTATCCTAAGACTTTGCTGAAGTTGCTTATCAGCTTAAGGAGCTTTTGGGCTGAGATGATGGGGTTTTCTAAATATACAATCATGTTATCTGCAAACAGGAACAATTTGACTTCCTCTTTTCCTAATTGAATACCCTTTATTTCTTTCTCTTGCCTGATTGCCCTGGCCAGAACTTCCACCACTATGTTGAATAGGAGTGGTGAGAGAGGGCATCCTTGTCTTGTGCTGGTTTTCAAAGGGAATGCTTCCAGTTTTTGCCCATTCAGTATGATATTGGCTGTGGGTCTGTCATAAATAGCTCTTATTATTTTGAGATACGTCACATCAATACCTAGTTTATTGAGAGTTTTTTAGCATGAAAGGCTGTTGAATTTTGTTGAAGGTCTTTTCTGCATCTGTTGAGATAATCATGTGGTTTTTTTCATTGGTTTTGTTTATGTGATGGATTATGTTTATTGATTTGCGTATGTTAACCCATCCTTGCATCCCTTGGATGAAGCCAACTTGATTGTGGTGGAAAAGCTTTTTGATGTGCTGCTGGATCTGGTTTGCCAGTATTTTATTGAGGATATTGGCATCAATGTTCATCAGGGATATTGGTCTAAAATTCTCTTCTTTGTTGTTGTGTCTCTGCCAGGCTTTGGTATCAGGATGATGCTGGCCTCATAAAATGAATTAGAGAGGATTCTCTCTTTTTCTATTGATGGGAATAGTTTCAGAAGTAATGGTACCAGCTCCTCTTTGTACCTCTGGTAGAATTCAGCTGTTAATCCATCTGGTCCTGGACTTTTTTTGGTTGGTAGGCTATTAATTATTGCCTCAATTTCAAAGCCTCTTACTGGTCTATTCAGAGATTCAACTTCTTCCTGGTTTAGTCTTGGGAGGGTGTATGTGTCCAGGAATTTATCCATTTCTTCTAGATTTTCTAGTTTATTTGCATGCAGGTGTTTATAGTATTCTCTGATGGTAGTTTGTATTTCTGTGGGATTGGTAGTGATATCCCCTTTATCATTTTTTCTTGTGTCTATTTGATTCTTCTCTCTTTTCTTCTTTATTAGTCTTGCTAGCAGTCTATTTTGTTGATCTTTTAAAAAAAACCAGCTCCTGGATTCACTGCGTTTTTGAAGGATTTTTTTTTGTGTCTCTATCTCCTTCAGTTCTGCTCTGATCTTAATTATTTCTTGCCTTCTGCTAGCTTTTGAATGTGTTTGCTCTTGCTTCTCTAGTTCTTTTAATTGTGATGTTAGGGTGTCGATTTTAGATCTTTCCTGCTTTCTCTCGTGGGCATTTAGTGCTATACATTTCCCTCTACACACTCCTTTAAATGTGTCCCAGAGATTCTGGTACGTTATGTTCTCATTGGTTTCAAAGAACATCTTTATTTCTGCCTTCATTTAGTTATTTACCCAGTAGTCATTCGGGGGGCAGGTTGTTCAGTTTTCATGTATTTGTGCATATTGGGGTGAGTTTCTTAATCCTCAGTTCTAATTTGATTATGCTGTGGTCTGTGAGACAGTTTGTTGTGATTTCTGTTCTTTTACACTTGCTGAGGAGTGCTTTACTTCCAATTATGTGGTCAATTTTAGAATAAGTGCCATGTGGTGCTAAGAAGAACATGTTGATTTGAGGTGGAGAGTTCTGTAGATGTCTATTAGGTCCACTTGGTGCAGAGCTGAGTTCTAGTTCTGGATATCCTTGTTAATATTCTGTCTCATTGATCTGTCTAATATTGACAGTGGGATGTTAAAGTCTCTCATGGTTATTGTGTGGGAGTCTAAGTCTCTTTATAGGTCTCTAAAGACTTGCTTTATGAATCTGGGTGCTCCTGTATTGGGTGCATATATATTTAGGATAGTTAGCTCTTCTTGTTGAATTGATCCCTTTACCATTATGTAATGGCCTTCTTTGTCTCTTTTGATCTTTGTTGGTTTAAAGTCTGTTTTATCAGAGACTAGGATTGCAACCCCTGCTTTTTTTTTTTTTTTTTTTTTTTTTTTGCTTTCCATTTGCTTGGTAGATCTTCCTGCATCCCTTTATTTTGAGCCTATGTGTGTCTGCACATGAGATGGGTCTCCTGAATACAGCATACTGATGGGTGTTGACTCTATCTAATTTGCCAGTCTGTGTCTTTTAATTGGGGCATTTAGCCCATTTACATTTAAGGTTAATATTGTTATGTGTGAATTTGATCCTGTGATTATGATGTTAGCTGGTTATTTTGCCTGTAACTGATGCAGTTTCTTCATAGCATCGACGATCTTTATAATTTGGCATGGTTTTGCAGTGGCTGGTACCAGTTGTTCTCTTCCATGTTTAGTGCTTCCTTCAGGAGCTCTTGTAAGGCAGGCCTGGTGGTGACAAAATCTCTCAGCTTGTCTATAAAGGATTTTATTTCTCCTTCACTAATGAAGCTTAGTTTGGCTGGATATTAAATTCTGGGTTGAAAATTCTTTTCTTTACGAATGTTCAGTATTGGCCTCCACTCTATTCTGGTTTGTAGGGTTTCTGCTGAGAGATCCGCTGTTAGTCTGATGTGCTTCCCTTTGTGGGTAACCTTACCTTTCTCTCTGGCTGCCCTTAACATTTTTTCCTTCATTTCAAACTTGGTGAATCTGACAGTTATGTATCTTGGAGTTGCAATTCTTGAGGAGTATCTTTGTGGTGTTCTCTGTATTTCCTGAATTTGAATGTTGTCCTGTCTTGCTAGGTCGGGGAAGTTCTCCTGGGAAATATCCTGAAGAGTGTTTTCCAGCTTGGTTCCATTCTCCCTGTCACTTTCAGATACACCAATCAAACAGAGTTGGTCTTTTCACATAGTCCCATATTTCTTGGAGGCTTTGTTCGTTTCTTTTTATTCTTTTTTCTCTAAAGTTGTCTTCTCACTTTATTTCATTAATTTCATCTTCAATTACTGATATCCTTTCTTCCACTTGATCGAATCAGTTACTGAAGCTTGTGCATGTGTCATGAAGTTCTCATGCCATGGTTTTCAGCTCCATCAGGTCATTTAAGGTCTTCTCTACACTGTTTATTCTAGTTAGCCATTTGTCTAACCTTTTTTAAGGTTTTTAGCTTCCTTGCAATGAGTTAGAACATGCTGCTTTAGCTCGGAGAAGTTTGTTATTACCGACCCTCTGAAGCCTACTTCTGTCATCTCATCAATGTCATTCTCCTTCCAGCTTTGTTATGTTGCTGGAGAGGAGCTGCGGTCCTTTGGAGAAGAAGAGGCACTCTGGTTTTTAGAATTTTCAGCTTTTCTGCTCTGGTTTCTCCCCATCTTTGTGGTTTTATCTACCTTTGGTCTTTGAGGTTCGTGACATACAGATGGGGTTTTGGTGTGTATGTGCTTTTTGTTGATGTTGATGCTATTCCTTTCTGTTTGTTAGTTTGCCTTCTAATACTCAGGTCCCTCAGCTGCAATTCTGTTGGATTTTGCTGGAGGTCCACTGCAGACCCTGTTTGCTTGTGTATCACCAGCGGAGGCTGCAGAACAGCAAATATTGCAGATCAGCAAAATTGCTGCCTGATCCTTCCTCTGGAAGCTTTGTCCCAGAGGGGCACCTGCCTATATGAGGTGTCTGTTGGCCCCTACTGGGAATTGTTTCCCAGTTAGGTTATACAGGGTTCAGGGAGCTTGAGGAGGCAGTCTGCTTGTTATCAGAGCTCCAGTGCCATGCTGGGAGAATCACTGCTCTCTTTAGAGCTGTCAGATGGGGACGTTTAAGTCTGCTGGAGTTTCTGCTGCCTTTTGTTCAGCTATGCCCTGCTAACAGAGGTGGAGTCTATAGAGGCAGTAGGCCTTGCTGAGCTGAGGTGGGCTCCGCCCAGTTCGAGCTTCCCAGCCACTTTGTTTACCTACTCAAGCCTCAGCAATAGTGGACACCCCTCACCCCACCAGGCTGCAGACTGTTAGGTCGATCTCAGACTGCTGCGCTAGCAGTGAGCAAGACTCCGTTGGCGTGGTATCCACCGAGCCAGCCATGGGAGAAATTCCCTGGTCTGCCAGTTGCTAAGACTATGGGAAAAGTACAGTATTTGGCCGGAAGTGTCCCATTTTTCCAGGTGCAGTCTGTCACAGCTTCCCTTGACTAGGAAAGGGAAATCCCCCAACCTGTTGTGCTTCCCAGGTGAGGCAATGCCCCATCCTGCTTTGGCTTGCCCTCTGTGGGCTGTAACCACTGTCCAGCCTGTCCAAATGAGATGAACCAGGTACCTCAGTTGGAAATGTAGAAATCACCCATCTTCTGCATTGATCACACTGGGAGCTGCAGACCAGAGCTGCTCCTATTTGGCCGTCTTCCAATCATTACATCTTAAAGCTCTAAAATAATCTCCTTTGACTCTGTGTCTCACATCCAGGTCACACTGATGCAAGGGATGGTTTCCAAAGGCCTTGGGTGTCTCCACCCCTGTGTCTCTGCAAGGTACAGCCCCTTTAGCTGCTTTCACAGGCTAGTGTTGAGTGCCTGCAGGTTTTGCAGGCAAATAGTGCAAGCTGTTAATCTCCCATTCTGGGGTCTGGACAATAGTGGCCCACTTCTCACAGCTCTACTCGGCAGTGTCCTAGTCGGAACCCTGTGTGGGGACTCCAGTCCCACATTTGCCATCCACACTGCCCTAGTAGAGGTTCTCCATGAGGGCTCTGCCCCTGCAGCAGACTTCTGTCTGGATAGCCAGGCATTTCCATACATCCTCTGAAATCTAGGAAGAGCTCCTAAGCCTTAGCTCTTGTCCTCTGCACACCTTCAGGCTTAACACCATGTGAAAGCCACCAAGACTTATAGTTTGAACCTTCTAGAGCAGCAGCCTGAGACATATCTGGGCCCTTTTTACCCACAGCTGGAGCTGGAGTGGCTAGGACTCAGAGAGCAGTGTCCCACAGTTGTGGAGGGCAGCAGGGCCCAGGGCCTGGCCTGTGAAATCATTCTTCCCTTCTAGTCCTCTGGGGCTGTGATAGGAGGAGCTACCACAAAGGTCTCTAAAATGCATTCAAGGCATCTTCCCCATTGTCTTGGCTGCTGTGAACATTCAGCTCCAACAGCTGGCTTGAATTCCTCCCCACAAAATGGGGCTTTCTTTTCTACCACTTGGTCAGGCTGCACATATTCCAAACTTTTATGCTCTGCTTTCCTTTTAAATATAAGTTCCAGTTTCAGATCATTTCTGTGAATGCATATAAGCATATGGTTAGAAGTGGCCACATCTTGAACACTTTGCTGCTTAGAAATTTCTTCTACCAGATACCCTAAATCATCTCTTTCAAGTTCAAAGTTCCACAGATTTCTAGAGCAGGGGCACAATGCTGCCAGTTTCTTTGCAGAAGCATAGCAAGAGGGACCTTTATTTCAGTTCCCAAAAGATTCCTCATCTTCGAGACCTTCTCAGCCTGGACTTTCCTGTCCATATCACTATAAGCATTTTGGTCACAACCATTCAACAAGTCTCTAGGAAGTAAGTTCTACCTTTCCGCCATCCTCCTTTCTTCTTCTGATCTGTCCAAGCTGTTTCATTCTCTGCCCGTTACCCACTTCCAAACTTGCTTCCACATTTTCAGGTATCTATATAGCAATGCCCCACTTCCCAACACCAATTTTCTGTATTAGTTTGTTCTTGCATTGCTATAAAGAACTACCTGAGACTGAGTAATTTATAAAGAAAACGGATTTAATTGACTCACAGTTCCACAGGCTGTACAGGAAGCGTGGCTGGGGAGGCCTCAGGGAACTTAACAATTATGACAGAACGTGAAGGGGAAGCAGGCTCATCTTACATGGCCAGAGAAGGAGGAGGAGAATGAAGCGGGAAGTACTACACACTTTTAAGCAACCAAATCTCATAAGAAGTCACTCAGTGTCACCAGAGCAGCAAGGGGGAAGTCTGCCTCCATGATCCAGTCACCTCCCACCTGGCCCCTCCTCCAACATTAGGGATTACAATTTGACATGAGATTTGGGCAGAGACATAATTCCAAACCATATCAGATACCATACAAACACCAGAAAAAATATGCTAACGGTTGTGTTAACATCACCCAAATTAGACTTCAGGACAGTCTTGCCAGAGACGAAGAGGGCATTTCATGATTATAAAGGGTGAATTCAACAAGAAGACATACAATCTGAAATGTGTATGGACCTAGTAATAAATCTTTAAAATTATGAAGTAAAAATTGACAGAACTAAATAAATAAACAAATCCACAATAGTTGATTTTGTCACTTTTCTCTTAGTAACTGATATAACAACTAGACAAAAAATTTAGTAAATACATAGATGATTTGAACAACACTAGCAATCGAGTTAACCTATTTGACATGTATAGAACACTACAGCTAATACCCAAGTGTATATTCTTTTTATATGCCCGTGGAACATTTACCGAGATAGACCACATATTGGGCCATAAAACAAGTTTCAATACACTTAAAAGGATTGAAATTCAACAGGATTGGTTGAGCGTGATGGCTTACGCCTATAATCCTCGCACTTTGGGAAGCTGATGCATGCAAATCAATTGAGGTCAGGAGTTTGAGACAAGCCTGGCCAACGTGATGAAACCCCGCCTCTACTAAAGAAAAAATATATACAAAAATTAGCTGGGTGTGGTGGCGTGCACCTGTAATACCAGCTACTTGGAAGACTGGTCACGAGACTCACTTGAACCTGGGAGGCAGAGGTTGCAGTAAGCTGAAATCGCGCCACTGGACTCCAGCCTGGGTGACAGAGTGAACCTCTGTCTCAATAAAAAAAAAAACAAAAAAAAAGAAAGAAATTTAACAGGATAGGTTCCCTGATCACAACAGATTTAAGTTAGAATTCAGTAACACATGTATATATGTATCACAAATGTTTAGAAATTAAACAAGTTTCTTTTGAATAAACCATGGATCAAAAAAGAAAATATAAGGAAAATTAAAAAGCATTTTAACTGATTGATTGTTAAAGCGTAACATACCAAAATATGGGCTGAAGCTAATTCAGTGCTTAGAGATTAATTTATACCTTTAAATACTTATATATAAATGAAGAAATATTCAAAATCATTGATCTAAGCTTCCACCTTAAGTTCTTTAAAGAAAAAGAAGGAAAAAAAGTAAGAATAGAAATCAATGGACAAGAAAATGGACACAAAGTAGAGAAAATAAATAAAACCAAAGATGGATCTTCAAAAAACTTAATGAAATTGATAGATGACAACTGGCCTTGTATGAGAGAGAAAGAGAGAGTACTCAGATGACTAATATTAGGAATCAGAGGAGGGAACTTACAGATACTTTTTAAAAGGTAATATTGTAACTAATTTTATGCCGGTAATTTTAACAACTTAGTTTAAATAGATAAATTCTTATAAGCCAAAATATACTAAAACCAATATAAGCAGAAATGGAAAATATGGATATCTGTTAGAGGAATTAATGTTATAATTTTTTTAAATTAAGGTGTTTATAATTTTAAAATCTTACTATTATTTTTGATGATTGTATTCTCCTATTAGAAAGAATATTTGACCTGGCATGGTGGCTCATGCCCATAATACCAGCACTTTGAGAGGCCAGGGTGGGCCCCCCAAAAGTTTAAGATCATCCTGAGCAACATAGTGAGATCCCATCTCTACCAAAAAAACGACCCTCTTCACAAGGCATGTGGCATACACCTATAGTCCCAGCTATTTGGGAGGCTGACATGGGAGAGAATACTTTGAGCCAAGGAATTTGAGGATACCCTGGGCAGCATAGTGAAACATAGTCCCAAAAGAAAGAGACAGAGATAGACAGAGACAGAGAGAGAGAGAGAGGGAGGGAGGGAGGGAAGGGGGAGGAGGGAAAGAGGGAGGGAGGGAGGGAGGAAGGACTACTTTGGAATTAAAGATATTAATGAGAAAAATAAGAAAGTCATTTAAACAAAATTTTAACTGATTTATTGGGGGTATAGTTCATATAGAAAAAGCCTGCACATATTTAATATATAAGGTTTGATAGGTTTAAAGATATGCATACAGCTGTGAAACCATCACCACAATAAAAGTCATAAACATATCCATCACCTCCAAAAGTTTCCTCCTGTCACCCCCTTTTTTGTGGTATCTTGATATCTACCCTCTTCGCAAAGGTTTTGGTGTACAATGTAGTATTAAACCACCATTCTACTCTCTGCTTCTATGAATTTGACTATTTTAGATACTTTTTGTGAGTAAGATCAGTATTTGTTCTTCTGGGATTAGCTTATTTCATCTAGGGTAATGTCCTCAAGGTTCATCCATTTTGTTGCAAATGGCAGGGCTTCCTTTTTGAAGGCTGAATAATATTCTATTGTATGTATATGCCACATTTCCTTAATGTATCCTTCAGTGGGTATTTAGGTTATTTCCATATCTTGGCTACTGTAAATAATGCTGTAATGAATGTGGGAGGGCAGATAACTTTAATTGCGGTGATTTTATTTCCTCTGGCTACATACCTAGAAGTGGGATTGCTAGATGACCGGTAGTTCTATTTTTTAATTTTATGGGGAACCTTTATACTGTTTTCTATAGAGGCTGGACCATTTTACATTGCTACCAATAGTGTGCGGGGATTCCAATTTCTCCACATCTTCACCAAAACTTGTTACCTAAAAAGATCTAAAAATTTTTGTAATAGTCATCCTAACAGGTGTGGTTTTGATTTGCATCTGTCTGATGATTAGTGATTTGTGAGCACCTTTTTACATAAAGGGTAGGCTGTTTGTCTTTGGAGAAATGTCTATTCAAGTATTTAGTTCATTTTTTAAATTGGGTTCTTTGTTTGTATTAGTCCGTTTTCACACTATGATAAAGATACTACCTGAGACTGGGTGATTTATAAACAAAGGAGGTTTAATTGACTCACAGTTCCACATGGCTGGGGAGGCCTCAGGAAACTTACAGTCATGGCAGAAGATGAACGGGAAGCAGGCATCTTCTCCACAAGGTGGTAGGAGAGAGAAGAGAAAGTGAAGGGGGCAGAGCCCTTTGTAAAACTGTCAGATCTCCGGAGAACTCACTCACTGTCATGAGAACAGCATGGGGGAAACTGCCCCCGTTTTTGTTTTGTTTTGTTTTGTTTTGTTTTTTGAGACAGGGTCTCACTCTGTTACCTGGTTGGAGTGCAGTGGCACAATCATGGCTCACTGCAGCCTCAGCCTTCTAGGCTGAAGTGACCCCCCACCTCAGCCTCCCTAGTAGCTGCAAACACAGGTGCAAACCACCACGCCCAGCCATTTTTAATTTTTTTTTTTTTTTTTTTTTGTAGTGTCTCACTGTTTTACCCAGGCTGGTCTCAGACTCCTGGATTCAAGTGATCCTCCTTCCTTACCCTCCAAAGTGCTGAGATCATAGGCATGAGCCAGTGTGCCTGGGAGTTTTATTTGTTGTTGTTGTTGCTTGTTTGTTTTTGCTATTGGGTTATATTAGTTCCTTTTGTATGTAATTTTGAAGTTTGGAGATCACCTTTTTATCTTATATATGGTCTGCAAATAGTTTTCCCATTTTGTAGGGTGCCTTTTCACTTTGTTGTTTCCTTTGTCATATAGCTTTTTAGTTAAATGTAGCCAACTTGTCAGTTTTTGCTTTCATTGCCTGTGTTTTTGGTGTCACCCAAAAAATCATTGGCATTGTCAAGACCAAAGTCAAGAAGCTTCTCCTCTGTTTTCTTCTAGGGGTTTTACAGTTTCAGGTCTTGTTTGTGTCTTTAATTCATTTTGAGCTGATTTTTGTGTTTGTTTTAAGATAAGGGTCCAATTTCTTTCTTTTGCATGTGGATATCCAGTTTTCCCAAGCCATTTGTTGTTTTTTTGTTTTGATTTTTGTTTTGTTTTGTTTTGAGACAGTCTTGCTGGAATGCAGTGGCACCATCTTGGCTCACTGCAACCACCACTTCCCAGGTTCAAATGATTCTCCTGCCTCAGCCTCCTGAATAGCTGGGACTGCAGGCATGCGCCACCACGCCCAGCTAATTTTTGTATTTTTAGTAGAGACAGGGTTTCACCACGTTGGCCAGGATGGTCTTGATCTTTTGACTTCATGATCCTCCCACCTCAGCCTCCCAAAGTGCTAGGATTACAGGTGTGAGCCACTGTGCCTGGCCACCATTTGTTGAAGAGACTGTCCTTTCCCCTTTGTGTATGCTTGGCACCTGAGTCGAAGATCATTGAACTGTATTTCTTGGGTTTGTTTTTGATCTATCTATTTCATTGATCTCTGTCTGTCTTAATTCCTGTATCAGACTGTTTTAATTACTGTAGCTTTGTGATGTATTTGGAAATCAGGAACTATTATGCCTCTAGCTTTGTTCTTCTTTCTCAAGATGCAGGGTCTTTTGTAGTTCTGTATGAATTTTAGGATTATTTGTTCTATTTCTATAAAAAATACCATTGGGATTTTGATGGGTGTAGCATTGAATTTCTAGATTACTTTGGATAGTATGGACATTTTAACAATATTAAGTTCTTCCAATCCATGAACACGGGATATGTTTCCATTTATTTTTGTCTTGAAAGAAGGCTATTTGTAATTGACAAATCAGGATTAGGACTCTACTGCCATTTCCTTATTTTGTATTTTATTTTCCATAACTTCATTACTACCAAATGTTTTAGCTAGTAACATTTACCAAATATTTACTTCATTTTTGGGATCATAGGCGGCACGTTTGTTTCAATTAGATATTTTGCTAATTTATTATAAGGATAACTAGATAAATTTGTGTGGATCAATGCTAATTCATTATGCCTAGAAAAAAGCTGAAAACATATGGTGAAATATCTTCTCTACAAACGACATTATTATGTGTGATCCTCTGTTTTCCTCTTTGTCATTTATATCATTTGTATATAGCCCAGAATGTTTTCAACTGAATGTATTCACCATAAAAATGTCTGTTGAGATAAATATATTACAGCAAAGCATGGTTCTTGGGCATTCGGCCAAATGGAAATTGTGGTCAGAAGTTGAAGGCAGCTTTTATGTCTTTGAGAAAACATGAAGTTCAAAAACGTTTTTGTGAAAAACTGTTATTGACAAGTTAACACAAATGGGAAACTCCAAGTTGAAGTTAGTGCTCAATAGCAAATTATGGCCAGGAGTGGTGACTTATGCCTGTATTCCCAGTGCTTTGGGAGGCCGAGGAGGGTGGATTGCCTGAGGTCAGGAGTTGAAGACCAGCCTGGCCAATATGGTGAAACTTCATCTCTGCTAAAAATGCAAAAATTAGCTGGACATCATGGCGCATGCCTGTAATCCCAACTACTCAAGAGGCTGAGGCAGGAGAATCACTTGGGAGGCAGAGGTTGCAGTGAGCTGAGATTACCCTTTTGCACTCCAGCCTAGGTGACAAGAGTGAAATTCTGTCTCAAAAAAAAAAGTAAAAAATAGCAAATTATAATTAAAATCTACACTTCACATGCTCAGAGGGAAAAATGTACAACACATTAGGTGCACTGCACATGTTATTTGCTCTATGCATAAGAATTGTGCACGGGCATCTGAAAAAGCCTCACCCCATTTCCTATATTCTGCAGGTGCTCTGTGTATATTTTAAGCATTCATACTCAATATATTAGATGTATATAATGTATATGTGTAAGTGTATGTTTATATTATGTTATAGAAGTAACGTAACTTATACAAGATAGATTTTTTTAAATAAAGAGAAATGAAAATCAGCCATGATTTCATCTCTATAAAACCACTACTGATAGTATGCTCTTCTGGGATTTCCTATGTGGTTTTTTTTTTTCTTTTGTATTTTTATGGATAGGGAAAAAAAAAACTTACCTACATATGCGCACAAATTTGGTGTGATATTTTTCTAACCTATTTCTCAGGCATTTTGATATGCTTGTTAATGAGATGGCCACAGTCCCTACCCTCAATGAAACTTACTGTCTAGTATGGACCAGTGTGAACAGGTAACTCAAAATTATTATCAGTGTGCTGAGCGTTATGGAAGGGAAAACAATGGTACCAGAGAGTAAATGCAGGGATGGGGGATCACTTAGTCTAGGAGGTTTAGGAGGGACCTCTCTGACAAAGTGTATCGTTTAGGATACTTTCAGCTTCAAGTTATAGAGTCGAAGTAACAACGAAAACTGCCTTACACAATAAGCATACTGGTTAGCTCTAATCATAAGAAGCATAGAAGAAGGTTGGTCATTGCAGCAGGTGAAAGAAGTCATGCTTGACCCAGCTTCTGTGGGATTCTCTTGGCCTGCTTGCTCTCTGTGGTCACAGATACTTATAGCAGTTCCAAAGACATGATGATGTCCAGAGGCTGAAAAGGCAGAGCTTTTTGCTGAGTACCTCTCTCTCGCTCTCTCTTTTTTTTTTTTTTTCTTTCTTTTATACAGAGTCTCACTCTGTCACCCAGGCTGGAGTGTAGTGGCGCGATCTTGACTCACTGCAACCTCCGCGTCCCGGATTCAAACAATTCTCTTGCCTCAGCCTCCCAAGTAGCTGGGACTACAGGCGCCCGCCACCACGCCCGGCTAACTTTTTGTAGTTTTAGTAGAGACAGGGTTTCACCATGTTAGCCAGGATGATCTTGATCTCCTGACCTCATGATCTGCCCGCCTCGCCCTCCCGAAGTGCTGGGATTACAGGCGTGAGCCACCGCGGCCGGCCTTTGCTGAGAATCTCTTTAAAAAAGTGAAGAACCTTTTTCCAGAAGACCCTCCAGAAGACTGGTCTTTTCCCCTTGGGCCAGAATTGTGTAATGTGCATATTTCCTACCCCATTGTTGGTGAGGAAAATGGTGTTACGCTAAGGCTTAGAGGAATCAAAATTCAGCCCCTGGGAGAGAGGAGTTGCTGTCTATCCCTGACATACATAGTCACCCAATATTTGAATAAAATCATAATTCTTTTAGCTAGGAAGAAGGTGGGAGACCCCATCAGTGCAGCAGTAAGTAAATTATGATACATTCATACAATGAAATCCTAATCTGCTGTTTAAAAAGAGGCAGGTTTATATGTTTTTATAGATAATTCATTCCAGATTATATTAAAGGAAGGAAGAAAAACGCAGAACAAGGCCAGGCACGGTGGCTCATGCCCGTAATCCCACCACTTTGGGAGGCCGAGGCGAGTGGATCACCTGAGGCCAGGAGTTCAAGACCAGTCTGGCCAACATGGTGAAACTCCGTCTCTACTAAAAATACAAAATTAGCCAGGCGTGGTGGTGAGCGCCTATAATCACAGCTACTTGGGAGGCTGAGGCAGGAGAATCGGTTGAACCCGGGTGGCAGAGGTTGCAGTGAGCCGATACTGTGCCACTGCACTCCAGCCTGGGCAATAGAGTGAAACTCCATCTCAAAAAAAAAAAAAAATGCAGAAAATTGTATATAGGAATATACTGTTTGTGTAAAACCAGAAAAATTTTTAAATGCTTTCTTATATGCTAGTATTTTTAGAAAATAATTCCGGAAGGACCTAAGAAACTGTTTACAGTATTTGCTCTGGGGGGTGGGACAAAGGTAAGACAGAGATTTATAATTCACTATATATCCTTTTTTACTGTTTTGGTTTTTTCTCTGTGGCCATATATTTACAATTTATTTTTATATTTGTTGATTAGAGATAATTATTTGCATAAAGAAATAAAGTGGAAAGACATAAAACATTTAAATTAAAATGCTGGAATACTTTCTATTCATATATTGTTTTATGCTTATGAAAATACTTGTCTAATTCATTTAATTTTTTACACGTTTTACTTTACAGTGTTCTTTTTTTTTTTTTTTTTTTTTTTTTGAGACGGAGTCTCGCTCTGTCGCCCAGGCTAGAGTGCAGTGGCCGGATCTCAGCTCACTGCAAGCTCCGCCTCCCGGGTTTACGCCATTCTCCTGCCTCAGCCTCCCAAGTAGCTGGGATTACAGGCGCCCGCCACCTCGCCCGGCTAGTTTTTTGTATTTTTTAGTAGAGACGGGGTTTCACCGGGTTAGCCAGGATGGTCTCGATCTCCTGACCTTGTGATCCACCCGTCTCAGCCTCCCAAAGTGCTGGGATTACAGGCTTGAGCCACCGCGCCCGGCCTTTACAGTGTTCTTAAAACATATGCACAGAAAACTTGTGCGCCAATGTTCATAGCAGCATTATTCGTAATAGTCAAAAATTAGAAACAGCACAAATGTCCATCAACTGATAACAAAATGAGATATATACATATAATGAAATATTATTCATCAATAAAAAGGAATGAAGTACTGATACAAGTTACAACATGGATGAACCTTGAAAACATTGTAAGTGAAAGAAGCTGTATTAGCCCATTCTCACACTGCTCATAAGATATGCCTGAGACTGGGTAATTTATTTATTTTTAATTATCATTATAATTATTATTTTGAGACAGAGTTTCACTCTTGTTGCCCAGGCTGGAGTGCAGTGGCGCAATTTTGGCTCATTGCAACCTCCACCTCCTGTGTTCAAGCAATTCTCTTGTCTCAGCCTCCCAAGTAGCTGGGATTACAGGCGCATGCCACCACATCCAGCTAATTTTGTATTTTTAGTAGAGACAGGGTTTTACCATGTTGGCCAGAATGGTCTCGAACTCCTGACCTCAGGTGATCTGCCTGCCTCAGCCTCCCAAAGTGCTGGGATTACAGGCATGAGCCACTGCCTCCAGCCAAGACTGGGTGATTTATAAAGGAAAAAGTTTTAATTGACTCACAGTTCAGCATGGCTGGGAAGGCCTCAAAAAACTTACAATCATGGGGCCGGGCCCGGTGGCTCACAACTGTAATTTCAGCAGTTTGGGAGGCCGAGGGAGGTGGATCATGAGGTCAGGAGATCGAGACCATCCTGGCTAATATGGTGAAAACCTGTCTCTACTGAAAATAAAAAAATTAGCCGGGCGTAGTGGCGGGCACCTGTAGTCCCAGCTACTCGGGAGGCTGAGGCAGGAGAATGGCGTGAACCCAGGAGGCGGAGCTTGCAGTGAGCCGAGATGGCGCTACTGCACTCCAGCCTGGGAGACAGAGCAAGACTCCGTCTCAAAAACAAAAACAAAACAAAACAAACAAACAATAAAACAACTTACAATCATGGTAGAAGGGGAAGCAAACACATGCCTCTTCACATGGCAGCAGCAAGTAGAAGTGTCAAGAAAAAGGTGAAAATCCCCTTATAAAGCCATCAGATTTTTTTTTTCATACTTTAAGTTCTAGGGTACATGTGCACAACATGCAGGTTTGTTACATATGTATACATGTGCCATGTTGGTGTGCTGCACCCATTAACTCATCATTTACACTAGGTATATCTCCTAATGCTATCCTTCCCCCCTCCCCCTACCCCACGACAGGCCTGGTGTGTGATGTTATCCTTCCTGTGTCCAAGTGTTCTCATTGTTCAATTCCCACCTATAAGTGAGAACACGTGGTGTTTGGTTTTCTGTGCTTGAGACAGTTTGCTCAGAATGATGGTTTCCAGCTTCATCCATGTCTCTACAAAGGACATGAACTCCTCCTTTTTTATGGCTGCATAGTATTCCATGATGTATATGTGTCACATTTTCTTAATCCAGTCTATCATTGATGGACATTTGGGTTGGTTCCAAGTCTTTGCTATTGTAAATAGTGCCACAATAAACATACATGTGCATATGTCTTTATAGCAGCATGATTTATAATCCTTTGGGTATATGCCCATAATGGGATGGCTGGGTCAGATGGTATTTCTAGTTCTAGATCCTTGAGGAATTGCCACACTGTCTTCCACAATGGTTGAACTAGTTTACGGTCCCACCAACAGTGTAAAAGCATTCCTATTTCTCCACATCCTCTCCAGCACCTGTTGTTTCCTGAATTTTCTATGATTGCCATTCTAACTGGTGTGAGATGGTATCTCATTGAGGTTTTGATTTGTATTTCTCTGATGACCAGTGATGATGAGCATTTTTTCATGTGTCTGTTGGCTGCAGAAATGTCTTCTTTTGAGAAGTGTCTGTTCATATCCTTTGCCCACTTTTTGATGGGGTTGTTTGATTTTTTTCTTGTACATTTGTTTAAGTTCTTTGTAGATTCTGGATATTAGCCCTTTGTCAGATGGGTAGATTGTAAAAATTTTCTCCCATTCTGTAGGTTGCCTGTTCAGTCTGATGGTAGTTTCTTTTGCTGTGCAGAAGCTCTTTAGTTTAATTAGATCCCATTTGTCTATTTTGGCTTTTGTTGCCATTGTTTTTGCTGTTTTAGACATGAAGTCCTTGCCCATGCCTATGGCCTCAATGGTATTGCCTAGGTTTTCTTCTAAGGTTTTTATGGTATTAGGTCTAACATTTAAGTCTTTAATCCATCTTGAGTTAACTTTTGTATAAGGTGTAAGGAAGGGGTCCAGTTTCAGTTTTCTACATATGGCTAGCCAGTTTTCCCAGCACCATTTATTAAATAGGGAATCCTTTCCCCATTTCTTGTTTTTGTCAGGTTTGTCAAAGATCAGATGGTTGTAGATGTGTGGTATTATTTCCGAGGGCTCTATTCTGTTATATTGGTCTATATCTGTTTTGCTACCAGTACCATGCTGTTTTGGTTACTGTAGCTTTGTAGTATAGTTTGAAGTCAGGTAGCGTGATGCCTCCAGCTTTGTTCTTTTTGCTTAGGATTGTCTTGCCATTGCGGGTAAAGCCATCAGATCTTATGAGAACTCAGTCACTATCATGAGAACAGCATGAAGGTAACCACCCCCAGGATTCAATTACCTCCCACCAGGTCCCTCCCACTACACATAGGGATTATGGGAACTACAATTCAAGATGAGATTTGGGTGGGGACACAGTCAAACCATATCAGAAGCCAATTACAAAAGACCATATATTATATGATTTCACTTACATGAAATGTCCAAAATAGGCAAATTTATGGAGACAGAAAGTAGATTAGTGGTTTCCTGGGAAGGTTGAGGGAAAATGAAGAGTATCTGTTAAAAGACCCAAGGTTTCATTTTGTAATTGTATAAATGTGCTAAAATTGTGATGATGGTTGCACATTCTCTGAATATATTGAAAACTATTGAATTGTATACTTCAAAGGGATGAGTGTATGCTATGTGCATTATAGCTAGTAAAGCTATTTTAAAGATGTACCTGTATTGTTTGTTCCCACAACCACTGGCAGAATTTTCAGGAATATTGCTTCAGGTTCTTTATGAACACAATAGAATCATATACTTATCAACACCTTTTTTCTTTTTGGAAAATTGGATACTCTTTTGGCAACTTTTTTCCTCTGTTGTTTTATGCAATTATAGACTAATATAGTTACCCTTTTTTTCAGTAAGTCTATCGCTGATATTTTTTTTTCTGCTTTTACCTTTTCTTAAAATATCATGTTGTAAACTGTTTTTTGTGATTATAGTTTTACTTCTATCTTTAATAAATTTAAAAAAATCTTTTGAAAGAATTTGCACATAGTTTTAAAATGAGATAGTATAAAAGGGCTTGTAATGAAAAACAGCAAATTCTAGTGCTCTGTCCTCCCTCCTGTTCCTGCTACCCACTTTTTAACTGTTTCTGTTTGTTACTCTGATCATATTTCCCATATTATTAAAAAGCTCATGCATGCATGTTCCAAGTCGATTTCCAACTATGATAGATGAATAAATAGCCAACTTATGTTTGGCCATTCATAGGATTCTTGCGTAAGCATAATTTTTCCTCAGAAATTTGAAGACATTGCTTTATCATCTTTTACAATTGTATTTTGTATTTCTGTTGAAAGATATGATACTTGTTCCTTTTATCTCCTTTCCTTCTCTTTCTGTGAAAATTTTTAATAATTATTTTATACCAGTGTTTTAAAATTTTACAGTGATATGCCTTGTATGTACAGTTTTTAAAATCCATTGTGTTAGGCCTCTGGTGAATGGATTAGTCCATTCTGATGCTGCTAGTAAAGACATACCCAAGACTGGATAATTTATAAAGGAAAGAGGTTTAATGGACTCACAGTTCCACATGGCTGGGGAGGCCTCACAATCACGGCAGAAGGCAAAGGAGAAGCAAAGGCATATCACACATGGTAGCAGGCAAGAGTGTGTGCGGGGGAACTCCCATTTTTAAAACCATCAGATCTCGTGAGACTTATTCATTACCAGGAGAGCGGTATGGGGGAAACCACCCCAGTGATTCAATTATCTCCACCTGGCCCTGTCCTTGACACGTGTGGATTATTACAATTCCTGTGAGATTTGGGTAGGGACACAGCCAAACCATATCAGTAAGCATTTCAGTCTAATGAATACTGTTTCTCTTCAACTCTGGACATTGTGTGAATAATTTCTTTAATGATTTTCTTCCCTCTGTTTGTACTACCATTTGGGGATTCCAGCTAGTTGAGTGGAAGGTCACCTAGAGTGATTTTCTGTTCTTCTCAATCAGAATTCCTCCTGTGAACCACAGAATCAGAAAATGGTTTGAGTAACTATTTTCTCACATCTTCCAAGGCTCAGCTTAACAAGTACCATTCTAGATACATGAGAGAAGTTAATAGATAACATACAGTGATTGTCTAGGACAAGGGTCAGTGGACTTTTTCTTAAAGGGCCAGATAGTAAAATATTTTGGGTGTTGTAGGTTGGGAGGCAAAATCAAGGTTATGGTTATAGGTGTTTATATATCTATCTGAAATGTAACCATTTAAAAATATAAAAAATATTCTTTTCTTGTGAGCCATTAAATTAAAAAGTAGATTGCTGGCTGGATTTAGCACACAAGCCATAATTTGCCCAACCTCTTTTTTAGGGCATTAGGGGTTAATTCTTTCACTGAATCTATTCAAAAATCCTCTTTTTTATTTTCACTCATTTCCCTTAAACTTAGCTTTTTATTTTACCTTTGGGGAGATTTCCACAAATTTTTCTTAAAGTACTTCTATTTTAATTCAACAGTCATTTTTCATTCCAGCACCTCTTTTTTGTTTTCCAGTTCCCTTTTTTAGTATCTTGTTTTTGTTTTATGGATGCAAGACATTCCTAAATGTTTCTAAGGATACTCCTTATAGTTTTTAAAACTCTTTTCTTTTGTTTCCTAAATTACCTCTTTTTCCTTTGAGGACAGTTTTTCTAATTTGTACGTTCGTGATCCCTGGTAATCTAGTCATACTTAACAGTGATAAAATAGAAAAATCATCTGTTGTTTCTCTAGGTAAAATGCATAAACGTTTAACTATTACATGTTACATTTTTAGTTACCATTTATATTTTGTATATTAAAACTGATGCTTATAGGAACAGAAAACCAACCACTACATGTTCTCACTTATAAACGGAAGTTAAACATGAGTATGCGTGGATACAAAGAAGGGAACCATAGACACCGGGGCCTGCTTGACGGTAGAGGACAGGAGGAGGGTGAGGATAGAAAAGCTACCTGTTGGGCACTGTGCTTACTACCTGGGCGATGAAATAATATGTACAACAAACCCCCACAACACACAGTTTATCTATAGAACCAACTTGTACATGTACTCCCAAAACTAAAATAAATTTTTTTTAAAAAGGAAAAAAATCTGATGCTTATATTTTCATTAAATCTCCTCCTGAAAATAGACATAAAGAGAAGATCTCTAATAAGAGGGTGTATGTGCACACGTGCCCATGCGTGTGTGTACATGTACCATCCAGAGGCAAAGGTGGTATTTGAGACATTCTGTCATTAGGGTAGTTGCCCCTTTTGCTTTGACACTCTGTTCTTTTGGTGGTTTTCAGCTTCCTCTGCCATCCATCATCACTTCCATCCCCGCTTCATCAGTCTGCTAGGTAACTGTTGAAATTGCTCAGCTGCTGATGGCCCTGTCATCTTCTTTGCTGTAATGGTTTTATGTCTTTTACAAACTATTGCCTACGATTTAAATAGAATCTCCCAAGAGAGAAGATAAGTGTTTATGTTCAGATTGCTAATTTTTACTTAGTATTCTCACTACACATTTTAAACTGTATTTTTACATTTATTATGTGCTTCTGAAATACAAAAAGCAACACGAATAAGTCATTTGTGGTGTTTATAATTCGGCAGGGAGATATCACACATATGCCCAATTAACTTTAATAAAAAGAAAAAATGCAGTAAGTCTGATCAACTACTTTGAAAACAGGAGTAGTAGTGAATGGGGAGGTCAGGCTCTAGGGAGAGGTTGGCATTTGAGCTGGGCTTGAATGATAAGCACAATGTAGACGTGTAGAGTGGAGAAGGTGTTGCAAGTGGATAGACCTTAACTTGCACAGAAGTACAAATCAGAAAATGCAAGAAGCAGTTAGTAGTGAGTTTCCAGTGCGATTACAGTATGGGGTAGATATATATTTGGTTGGGCAGGGGGACATTTATAGGACACAAGGCCAGAAAGGCAAATCGGACTCAGATCATGAAGGATCATTCCATACTCAGGCATTTGGATTTTGTTATTTAGACCACTGGGGACAACTTTTAAGTAGGGTGTAAAGATGGCCTAAATGTCTTCCAGAGACAGATAAGATAGGATAGGCCAGGCCTGATGGCTCATGCCTGTAATCCCAGCACTTTGGGAGGCTGAGGTGGGTGGATCACCTGAGGTCAGGGGTTCGAGACCAGCCTGGCCAACATGGTGAAACCCTGTCTCTACTAAAAAAAAAAAAATTACAAAAAATTAGCCAGGCCTGGTGGCACGCCCCTGTATTCCCAGCTACTTGGGAGGTCGAGGCAGGAGAATCGCTTGAACCCAGGAGACGGAGGTTGCAGTGAGTTGAGATTGCACTACTATACTCTAGCCAGGGCAACAGAGTGAGGAGGGGAAAAAAAGATAGTTGAGGTAGTGAATCCTGTTACGAGCTATTAATTACAGCCTGAACCAGGACAGCAGGTTAGTTTCTTAGCAATATTCATTAAACATCGGCAGTGTCTGCTAGGTATTTTGATAGACGTTGATACTTCGGAGGTTTTTCCTCAAAATGGTTTCTATAGCCCTGTCTCCCTCCCTATTCCCACTGGGGCCATCCTGAGCAAAGCTCTACTGACTCCATGCCTGAGTTACTAGGGCTCCAGCTCCTATAGACACCAGGGTCTGTCTCCAGCCCAGTTCATTTTGTGCATCACTGACAAAATAATCTTCAGATGTGACCTAAATTATGTCATGTCTCCTTTTAAAACTGCTTTGGTCCCCCTACCAATCAAGTCTTAACTCTTCTTCTGGATGTCAGTGTCCCCACCCTGGCTCTACCCTAACTAACCAAAATTTTCTTGCCAGTCTCTAATACAGAAATATTCTTGCGAGGCCATGACGGGAGGATCACTTGAGGCCAGGAGTTCAGGATCAGCCTAGGCAACACAGTGAGACCTTGTCTCTACAAAAATAATTTAAGAATTAGCCGAGCGTGGTAGTGCGTGCCTATAGACCCTCAGGAGGCTGAGGTGGGAGGATTGCTTGAGTGTGGTTGCACTGAGCTGTGATCGCGCCACTGCACTCCAGCCTGGGTGACAGAGTGAGACTCTATCTAAAAAAAAAAAAAAAATTGTCAGTCTCATTTCCTTAGAACATGCTCATTCTGTCCCCGTGCTGCCTTTTCTCATGTGACTTTGCCGTGCATGTTCTCTATACCTTTAAATTCTTCCCATCTTTCAAGTCTCAGCTCAGTTGCATCTCCTCAAAAGTTCTTCTACATCTTCTTTGAAAAAAGATTGTCTTACACTATTTTGTCTTTCCTTTTCGTTTTTTGAGACGTAGTCTCACTCTGATGCCCAGGCTGGACAGTGCAGTGGCACGATCTTGGCTCACTGCAACCTCTGTGCCCCAGGTTCAAGTGATTCTCCTGCCTCAGCCTCCCAACTAGCTGGGATTACAGGTGTCTGCCACCACACCCAGCTAATTTTTGTGTTTTTAGTAGAGACAGGGTTTCGCCCTGTTGGCCAGCCTGGTTACAGACTCCTGAACTCAAGTGATCTGCCTGCCTTGGCCTCCTGAAGTGCTGGGATTACAGGCATGAGCCATCGTGCCCACCCTTTTTTGTGTGTGGGGAGGGAGGGACAGGTTTGCACTCTGTTTTCCAGGCTAGAGTGCAGTGGTGCGATCTCGGCTCGCTGCAACCTCCGCCTCCCAGGTTCAAACGATTATCCTGCCTCAGCCTCCCTAGTAGCTGGGACTATAGGCACGTGCCATGACATCCAGCTAATTTTTGTTATTTTTGTAGAGATGGTCTCCCTATGATACCCAGGCTGGTCTCCAACTCCTGGGCTCAAGTGATCCTCCCGCCTCAGCCTGGGAGTGCTGGGATTACAGGTGTGAACCAGCACATCTAGCCGTCTGAACACTATTTTTCCATCCCCATGATGTCTAGCCTTATGTTTGGCATGTCTATCCTCAGTTACTCCATGGTCACAATATGGCTGCAGGAGTGCCAGCTATCCTAACCACATTTCAGACAGGAAAGATAAATGCAAGGGGCAAAAGGGACATCTCTCCCAGCTGAATCAGCCACCTCTGAAAAGCTCTCCCAAGGAGTGACTGGCACTAGGATGGCTTCATTGGTTGCCCCTAGGTACAAGGGATAAATTTCTAGATAGGCATATTCAGGGTCTCCATGTTAAAGAATTCCAGAGAGCACCATTCACAAAAAATATATATAAAATAGAACAGATTATTCAATATCTTTATCTGGGTTTAATATCTATACATATGTATCATATACATACACAGTATGTATATGTATTTTTACATATGCATATTGTATATGATACAGTATACATATGTAAAAGGTTATCAAGCTGTATAGTTAAGATTAGTATACTTTTTTCTTCTTCATCCCAACATTAGTATACTTTATACTTCACTAAATATATGTTGTACTTCAGTTTTCAAAAATTAATGATTTCCTCAAGAGGTATCCAGTGTGGTGAGCCTGGGAATGTGGCTGTAGGTAAAACTAGGGTTATGTTCTCAGAAGGAAAAGTAGACACTGAGTTAGGTATCTAGAAATCTTTGTCACAAGTATAGGACTTTTTTCTACCAGTACTTTTGACATGTACACCAATGTTTTAAGATACCACAATGTTCAATATAATATATGTATTGTAGGGGAAAAATCAACATAAATATGAATATGCTTCTTCATTTTAAACTCTGGTACAAAAAAGGTATTAAAGATTGCCTTTCTGTTTGATGTCACATAGATTTTTATTTTGATATTGAAACATTCCTACAAGAACGAAAGCATTGGCTTTGAGAAATAAAATATTGCTTGTAAATTTTACAAAATTTAAACCTTAAGTGAAAACTCAGTGTATACTTTTGACTGCTATGTACTTTATATAGTAAAAGCAACATGTGATTTTATTAAGTCAATAATAAAAGGATTCACAACACTAGTTTCTGAAAAATAAATGTCCACTTTGGGTCGCTCTACACTGATAAATAAAAAGCAAGTAAATAAAACTGATCATAAGATGTCAAAATCTAGTCTGTATTTTTAAGCGTTTGCAAACATTTAAGTAATCTTTTGAAATTTTCTTTTACTTCCTTTCGTTCTATTAGAAAAATCTGAAAAATAACCAAATTCACTTTGTTGTTGTGAAACTACTAGAAAATGAGTGACACATGACTAGTCTGCTCTTACTTCATGTAATTTAAAATACATTCCAAATCATAGGAATTAGCAAATGGCAACATATTTTTGTTTGTTTTGTTTTGTTTTGTTTTTCTGGAGATGGAGTCTCTCTGTGTCACCCAGGCTGGTATGCAATGGCACAATCTTGGCTCACTGCCATCACCATCTCCCAGGTTGAAGTGATTCTCCTGCCTCAGCCTCCCAAGTAGCTGGGACTACAGGCACATGCCACCACACGTGGCTCATTTTTGTATTTTTAGTAGAGACGGGGTTTCACCATGTTGGCCAGGCTGGTCTCAAACTCCTGACCTCAGGTGATCCACCCACCTCGGCCTCCCGGAGTGCTGGGATTACAGGCATGAGCCACTGCACTCGATCAAATGGCAGCATCTTTAAGCATTTATTTCTCAGTGTCGGTGGGTTGATGTTTACTTGTTTTTAAATAAAGATTGTGTTTTTCCTACTTAGGTTCATCCTCAGCAGCACCGGCTTCTTTTTGAAGTGTTTGATGAAAATCGATTGGTAAGTTATATTGTGCTTGTGTGAAATATGAAGTAAGGGTACGTTTCAGGAGAGCAGCCAGGGGAAGTGGGTAGGCAATCTGGGATTTGAGAGACGGGTTGTGGGTGGTTATGGAGACTCTGCGCAAAATGGTGGGGGAGATAGAATTTGTTTTCTTCCTCCTGGTGCTACTCGCTCCCTTTCCATTCTCCTCCCAAGCACCTCTTCTGATTGCCGACATATCATAAGGTCTTACTGAAGACCTCTTGTGACAGGAGAGGACAGAAAATCAACCTCTTTGTCCTGCCTTCCCTCTCACTCGTCCATGATCCCTGGTTCCGAGTCCATGGCACTGGGAACCTTCGCCCGGAGTATCCTTCAGTTGCGCCTCCTCACTACAGTGGCCTTTCTTAGGGTTACCCATATCCAATGGACATCCTATCCACTCTCTCACCCCCACTCTTCTACAGAGGAAATCTGTCCTTTTTACACTGATAAGGAATGAGCAAATAAAGTTTTCTCAAGGATGGCCAGCTCTTACAGAAGCAAAAAGCAAAGTTAAACCTGATGTTCTTTTTACAAAATGATTGTCCTGATTTCTGAATTCCTAAAGACTATCTTAAAGTCCTATTCTTTTCCTAATGTTGTCTCTGAGGATCCAATCTCAAACCCTCTTCTTAGCAGCTTATATTTATATTTTAAACCTGTAAGATTTGAACAGGTAAGTATACAAACAGTGTTATGTGTACAAAGCTTATCAGTTACAAGCACCAGAAAAATTAAACAGTTTTGTTCCTTTTTTAGCTAACAAAGAAACTAGCTTTTTTAAAAAAAAAAAGTCTGTTTTTAGTGTTAAACTACATTCATGTTTTTTGCCCTCAAGAAATGATAATTATACTAGCAACTAAAGATATTGCCAATGAAATCTTTAATAAACATCATAGTAAGCAAAAGTACATTATTGCTGCCGAAGAAGACTGTCACTGGCTGGCAATCTAATTTTTTTTTTTTTGAGTTGGAGTCTCTCTCTGTTGCCAGGCGGGAGCACAGTGGCTTAGTCTCAGCTCACTGCAACCTCCGCCTCCAGGGTTCATGCAATTCCCCTGCCTCATCCTCCCTAGTAGCTGGGACCACAGGCGCATGCCACCACACCTGGCTAATTTTTTTGTATTTTAGTAGAGATGGGGTTTCACCATGTTGGCCAGGAGGGTCCTGATCTCCTGACCTCGTGATCCACCTGCCTCTGCCTCCCAAAGTGCTGGGATTACAGGCGTGAGCTGCCATGCCCAGCCTGGCAGTGTAATTTTTAAGGCTGAGTGACAGATGTTGCTGATTTGATTATCGAATATGGTTAGTTACGGAGCTATTTGTTTTCTGTGTTTTTGCTTTTTTTAAAAGAATATAGAATGTTTTCCTTTCTTCTCCCGTCTGTCTCTATAGATCTGTTTTCCTTTATTTATTATTATTTATTTTTGACAGAGTCGCACTCTGTTGCCTAGGCTGGAGTGCAGTGGCGCAATCTCAGGTCACTGCAACCTCTGCTTCCCGGGTTCCAGCAATTCTCCTGCCTCAGCCTTCTAAGTAACTGGGATTACAGGCACCCGCCTCCTTGCCCAGCTTATTTTTGTATTTTTAGTAGAGATGGGGTTTCACCATGTTGGCCAGGCTGGTCCCTTCTAGATGGAAACAAATTAAACTTCATATTGGTGGAGTCTTGTGTGTGTTTTGTTTTTAAATCATGAAATATACATACAAAAAAGCCCACATAATATAAATATTTTAAATAAGACAAATATGTATATACATACACATTACTCAGCTTAAGAACTAGAACATTACCAAAATCTTTGAAACCCTCCCTAGATCCCTCCTTAGTAGCATCTCCTTTTCTTCCTCCACTAGTAGCCACTGTCCTCAATTTTGTGTTTGCCATTCTTTGCTTTTTAAAATACTTTTATCACATATATACACATATATACATATACATATATATGTGTGTGTGTGTGTGTGTGTGTGTGTGTGTGTATCCCTAAAAAAGACATTGTTGTTGGCCAGGCATGTGTGCTCATGCCTGTAATCCCAGCACTTTGGGAGGCCGAGGCAGGTGGATCACCTGAGGTCAGGAGTTCAAGACTAGGCTGGCCAACATGGTGAAACTCTGTCTCTACTAAAAATACAAAAATTAGTCGGGCGTGATGGTGGGCACTTGTAGTCCCAGCTACTCGGGAGGCTGAGGTGGGAGACTTGCTCGAACCCAGGAGGCGGAGGTTGCAGTGAGCCAAGATCACACCATTGCACTCCAGCCTAGGTGACAAGAGCAAAACTCTATCTCCAAAAAACAAAAATCTACCTTGTTTATTTTGCATATTTTTTAATTTATAAAAATAGTATATCTCTGTAGGCATTCCTCTGATATGCTTTTTTGCTTAACGTTGTATTTGTGAGATCTGTGATGACACCTTTCAATGATGCATAATTTTCTATACTCTGAAAATATCATAATGCTATAATTTGTGTATTTAACCTCCTTAATATTAGTGTTATTAGTGTTATTTCCAGTATGTTGCTCTTACCAACTGATAAACATTTCTATGTCTCCGTATGTACATGTCTGAGTGTATCTCTAAGAGATACGTTTTAGAGTTGAATTGCCAGATCATGGTATTACTGTTATTTTTCCTGTTGCCACTGATACCGATGTGAATTCTGCCTTATCATTGGGTGTATTATTGGTGAACTATTTTATTTGCGTTATTTGCATGTTGTCTACAAGGAGGGACAGCTCACATCTGTGCTTTCCACACAGATGTGGTCTGGTCTGTTTTGCTAGTAACTTTAGTATTGGTGTGACTCTTTCTTAATGGCCAGAACGGCTGTTTGTCAAACACTGATCAGCAAATTAACATTCCTTGAGCGTTTACTGTGTATATAATACTATAAAGTGCGTCATGATAGGTTGGAAGAAAAAAGCATTGCTTTTGATATTAACAGTTGGATATTTATAGATGGATAAATAGGACAAATAAAATTTTTAAAACTTTTAACTAAAGGAAAAAAAACAAAATACATTAATCAAGATACTGTAACGCCTGTAATCCCAGCACTTTGGGAGGCTGAGGCGGGCGGATCAGGAGATGTTCCTGGGGTCAGGAGTTTGACACCAGCCTGGCCAACATGGTGAAACCCTGTCTCTACTAAAAATACAAAAATTAGCCAGGCGTGATGGTGCACACCTGTAGTCCCGGCTACTCTGGAGGCTGAGGCATGAGAATTGCTTGAGCCCAGGAGGTGGAGGTTGCAGTGAGCTGAGATCACGCCGCTGCATTCCAGCCAGGACAACAGAGTGAGACTCCATTTTGGGGGGAAAAAAAAGTTGTTATAGATCCCCACACTAAGGACTAAGAAATTCTATCATAATCCTGCATTTCTTTGGGGGCATTAGCTTGTAACCCTAAACAAATTATTCAGGACTTCTAAAAATACCTTCTCACATTTGAAAAA
Source organism: Macaca fascicularis (assembly GCF_037993035.2). Taxonomy (NCBI): domain Eukaryota; kingdom Metazoa; phylum Chordata; class Mammalia; order Primates; family Cercopithecidae; genus Macaca; species Macaca fascicularis. The sequence continues at coordinate 32,377,065 of NC_088381.1, read as the reverse complement.
TGAGGACAACAGTATTTGCCCTGCCTATCTCATAAGCATGTTGTGAGGATAAAATGAGACAGTGACTATGAAAATACTTGGAAAATTCTTTATCATGATACACATATAAAGTGTTATTTAACATTCATGGACTTACACATTTGTAGCTGTCTGATATGGTATATTTTGTGTTAGCTAAGATATACCATTTAGTTTATCTACTGTGTTAGATGCTCTTCTATGCATGGGAAATACAGCTTTTCTCGAGAAACTTGGTTTACTAGCAAAACAAAGAGCCAAGATAATTAGAACAGGGTGGTGTGTGTCATTCTAGTCCGCTGATTTGTTGCTAGTCTCAGCAGGTAAGGGAGGTATAGAGATGACTTGAGATGTTATAGAAACTATAGCCATTGGTGGAGTAACATACCTGATTGTATAGCAACAAGTGATCTATGTTATTATAAATGTCATTCCATCTTTATTCTGCTGAGGCACTCACAACTAAATTTAAAATGTACCGTTCTCCTAGCAATTTCTCTTTGAAAATGGAGGGTGAAAAACACAAGTATAATATTGAGCAGAAACAACTTTAGTCATCTGGAAAACGTTTGCAATATAAGTGATATTTGCTTTCAAGAAAGAGTAGGCTTATATCATTGTTTTCCAGCCAATTTTAAGACTTGAGGGTTTTAAAATATAGTCGTTTCATTATGGTGATGGTAGTAGTGGTGGTGGCAATAATGACAGAACATTTCTGAATGATGTGCCTTAAAAAAATTCTACCCACCAATGCAAAAGTTAGTACTGTGTCACCGGTCTAAGACATACACCTGTACACATTCAGCCACCGGTTTTAGGAGCTGCCTATATTCTGGGTGGAGACCTTGTGCTTCTCACATTTAGCAGTTGTATTAATGAAGGTTCTCCAGAGAAACAGAAACAATAGATTGTGTATATATTTTATGTATTATTTATTTTTCATACATTTTATATATGAAATTATGTGTAATATATGAATACATATATTTCCACACGATGTATGTATATAGTGAAGACTGCAATCTGAAATCTGCGGGGCAGGCCAGGAAGCTGAGAACTTAGGCAGGGATTCTACATTGTAGTCTTGAGGCAGAATTGCTGCTTCTTACAAAACCTGTGTTTGCTCTCAAAGCCCTCGACTGATTGGGTAAGACCCCCACACATTGTGGAGGGTAATGTGCGGTACTCAGAGTCTACTGATGTAAATGCTAATCATGTCTAAGTGTCTTCATAGCAGTGTCTATACTGGTGTTTGACCAAACTACTGGGTACCATAACCTATCGAAGTTGATACATACAATTAACCGCCGCAGCTGACTTTGGCCTTCAAAGTTCAGTCAATGATTAAGATTACCCAGAGCCTATCCACACCATGTAGATAATTACATTATTTTCCGTGTAGATGATCAGTAACCAACAGCTCAGAATGTGGGGCTCTTAGCTTCAATCTGTTTCACTCCAGAATATGCAATTCTATGTAGGACGTGCATGGATTCTTTCCAGATGAGGGCTGCCGTGTCCCTCCGGTTCTTCTACTCTTAAGGTTAGGGTTAACACTCCTGTTTGGTATTTGCTGGACTGAGGAACTACGTTTTATAGCAAGTTCCCCGATTTCCCATGCAACTGCTGTAATAGCAGTATAGATCCTATGTTCAGACCTCAGCCAGCAGTGCAAACTGTTCAGCCTCCCTAGAATTTCAACTCAGACTAGAGTGCTAGGAAGTGCATGTGATTCTCTTACCTTACTTTTCCTTGGCTGAGACCCTCTCTGTAAATTTTTCAAACGTCATTCCTTCTTGTCCACCTGCAGCGCTTTTTGATATTTCTTTAAAAGTGGCAGCTGGATCAACTTCAGCAACAACAACAAAAACCCTGAAAGAAAGCGTCAGACATTCAGAGTGCCTGTGGTGACACCATCTATCCATCCAGACTTCTCTCTGGTGTCTCTTGGTACTTACTTTGTGCCCAGGACAAGCTCAGGAGCCTCAGAAGAACCGTGTAGTTACGGTCCATGCCCTCCAGAAAGTTAAAATCTAGTTAGGGGACATGGAACTGATGCTTATAGTGAAGCTTATCAAAGAGAAGACATTTATCTGGCTAAATACTTGGAGCTCATTATTTTATATGTTAATAATCAGAGGAGCTTTTCTTATTTCCAGGAAGTTGTAGGCCACAGGCACGAACAATTAGATCTCATTGATTAGCCTATTAGAAGGGATTCATTCTTTGAGTTATTAGACCCCACACTTAATCCCAGAAAGCAAGCTGAAGTCATTTGAAGGCAGAGTAAAACAGGACTCCTCCTTATTTAAAAGAAAAAGATGTTAAGGGAATATTGACTGAAGTCTGTAAAATCTTAAAGGAGATAGGTTATACAAAACCAAAATAACATCATAATTGTATTACTAAATTTCCAATTATTGTACACATTTGAAAACACAATGCTGTTTCATTCTAGTCAAATATAATTCAATAAATTCCCATAATTCTATTTTGTTGTGTCTTAATTGATTAAATATCTGTTTAGAAAATTCTGATCGAAAACAGATGTATCTTAAGCAGTTTTTTTAAAACAAAGTATATGTTTTACATATTTGCTTTTACTTAGGAAAAAAAACTTACTTAGAAAAATACAACTTGGGTGTAGTAGCATGTGGTATAAACAACGGAACTATTTTACCTTTTACTTTCCTATGAATGAGCCAGTATATATTTATTACTGGAGTTCCAGCTATAAAATTTAGGTAAGGGGTTTAAATATACCCTAGAGTATTATTTAAAAATAAATTTGTTTCTTTCAAATAGAATACCAACCTTGGTCTATGGCATTTGGGAGAGAAATTAAAATATTAAATTTTTATTACCCAGTAAACTGAAAATAAAGGTTAAATAAATACAAAGCAGAAAAAATATATACAAAATCACAACCTCTAAAAGGACAAACAGTCCACTGTTCTCTACTGTGGAAGCTTTATCAGCACTGCTGAGTAATTCCACCTCTAGGGCAGGGCTAGCTCTCAAAAATGTAAACAAGTATGTACTTTGTTTATATAAAGAAATGTACAGCTTGGTTTGTATTTCTTTATAGATATCAAACAGCTAAATGGATTGTTTCAAAGCACCAGCAGGGGCCAGCAAAGAGCTCTTAGAGTTTTTCAGAACAGAATTGGCATTGAGATATGTTTATTTGATGTGTTAAATCCTTTTTAGACTTCTTTACTTACCACAACACTCTGTTAAGTGAATGAATTGCAGAGACAGTGGAATAAAATATCCTATGTGTTCAAACTATCTTGGGGTATAGTTTTCTTTTTTCTAATCTGCATATATTTTTATTGGAATGTTTGCTTAGGCTATTTCTTGGCAGAGTTTTAATAGTCAAAATATAAATGGCATCATTTAAAGACTGTTCTACTTGGCTGGAAAAGGCCTTAAAATTACAGGAGAAAATGCTTAGTGACAGCTTCTCTTAAACTTTTTTTCTCGAACCTATGCTTCAGTTTTGCAATGGTATTACTAGGTTAATTTTGTAGTTCTGTCCTTAAGCTTTCACTTTTTATGTAATTAGCACTTTAGAAGCTAAAATATGTATCTGTTTGATGTAGTGCTAAAGTTTTAATTCATCCTAAAGTTTTGGTATTTCCAAATTTACAGAACTGTTTGAATTCACAAATTAAAAAAAAAAATGAACAGTCCCTATATTAACTAACTTGACTAGATTCCTAGTATGACTACTATTTGGAAATTCAATCTTTGATTTGATACTTAATTACATGGGGTTTCGTTCCTACCAACTTCCTGTAATTCTATACCTATGGGTAAAAATATTAGTGGTCAAAGTTGGCTGGAGAAAGTATAGGCACTGCGATTCACATAGTTAAATGTTCATTTAGTAGAGCTGGGGTGAAAAAATACTGTTTCAACATGAAATGTTAGAAGATTGTTGTTCTTGTGTTACTCATTCATGCAAATTGGAGAAGGTATAATTGAAACAAGGTTGGCTGTGTTTGAGTCAGTGTGCTGCAGCTGAGCTCAGCTTAAAGGTCGCTGGAAATCAAGTGCTTTGTAAGTGAAGGCATTTTGACTACAAGCGATTCAAGACATTTTGGAAACGTCAGTCTCTGGAATGGGTCGTCTTTTTCTTCCTATGATATCTGGTATCTAATGTTTTACTTAGGATAAAGACTACTACTTAATAGCTCTTTTAGGCACCACAAATGATTTTTTCTTTTGATGCAGTGCAGCTGCTTCTAGCCTGTCTACGGACAGAGATCTTTGTTATGACTTTCAGCCCTTAACATGTTTGGAAATGAGAACAAATGGCACAAAGCTTACGATTGCACTTTGCAGCCAGAAGAAGCAATACTTACCCTTTGTCAGAAACCTCCGGAGATGACTTGGATAGCCATGTTCACATGTGCTTCAAGAGACCAACACGGATTTCAGCGTCTAACGTTGTTCAAATGAAGCTGACTCCCAGACAGACTGCACTAGCTCCGTTAATAAAGGAAAACGTTCAGTCTCAAGAAAGATCGTCTGTTCCCTCATCTGAAAATGTTAATAAAAAGAGCAGCTGTCTACAGATTTCACTACAGCCAACAAGGTACGGTGGATATCTTCAGTCTAGCAATGTCTTAGCTGATAGTGAGGATGCTTCATTTACTTGTATCTTGAAGGATGGTATTTACAGCAGTGCTGTGGTCGATAGTGAATTGAATGCAGTGAATGATGGTAACCTTGTAAGCAGTCCAGCCATTTGTAGTGGTAGCCTTAGTAACTTTTCAACCAGTGATAATGGATCTTACAGCAGCAACGGTAGTGATTTCGGGTCATGCGCAAGTATCACGAGTGGAGGTTCATACACTAACAGTGTCATCAGTGACAGTAGTAGTTATACGTTGCCACCAAGTGATGATACTTTTTTGGGTGGAAACTTACCTTCTGACAGCACCTCCAGTGGAATTGTGCCAAACAGGAATACTACTCCATGTGAAATTTTTTCGAGAAGTACAAGTACAGATCCTTTTGTCCAGGATGACTTGGAACATGGATTAGAGATTATGAAATTGCCAGTGAGCAGGAACACAAAAATTCCACTAAAACGTTGCTCCTCCTTAGTCATTTTTCCTAGGAGTCCTTCAAATACCCCACCGACTTCTCCAACAAGTCCATGTACTCCTCTGAGCAAAGGATCCTATCAAACTTCACACCAGTTTATTATTTCTCCTAGTGAAATTGCACATAATGAGGATGGCACTGGTGCTAAAGGATTTCTTTCAACAGCTGTCAATGGACTTCGGTTATCTAAAACAATTTGTACCCCCGGAGAAGTAAGAGACATACGTCCGCTTCACAGGAAGGGCTCGTTACAGAAGAAAATTGTTCTTTCGAATAATACTCCCAAACAGACTGTCTGTGAAAAGTCATCTGAAGGATATTCTTGTGTTTCAGTGCATTTCACCCAACAAAAAACAACTACATTAGATTGTGAAACAACAAATGGTGATTGTAAACCAGAAATGTCAGAAATTAAGCTTAATTCTGATTCAGAGTATATTAAGCTCACGCATAGGACATCTGCATGTTTGCCATCCTCCCAAAACGTAGATTATCAAATAAATATCAATGGAGAATTGGAAAGACCAAATTCACAGATGAACAAAAACCATGGTATTTTACAAAGAAGTATTTCATTGGGAGGAGCTTATCCAAATATTTCCTGTCTATCCAGCCTTAAGCACAATTGTTCTAAAGGGGGACCATCTCAGTTACTCATAAAGTTTGCATCTGGAAATGAAGGTAAAGTGGATAATTTATCAAGAGACAGCAACAGAGATTGCACAAATGAACTGTCTAATTCTTGCAAGGTAAGTTTCCTTTGATCTTGGTAAATATTAATTTATACAAGAATAACTTAATGAAATATTTGGAGAAAATTTATTGTTATAACCAAGCAGTTTTATATATTTTCCTGGTCCTTAGCTAGCAGTACTTTGTAGTCATAAATTTTATATTTGTAAATCTGAAGAACCCTATGTATAGTTTTTTACTGTATTTGTTATTTTACCAGTGTACAAAATGTGTATTTTTAAAAATCTTCCGAAGTGATTTAAGCTGTAAAACTTTTCTACAACATAAAAACAAACTTTGAGTAACAGTCTATTTCTTAAGATTTTATCTTGGTATCTTTTTCCTTTAAATGGTATATTATTCTATTTTGTAGCTCAGTATTTTATTCCTATTTTCAAAATCATCATTTTGCTTTCTCCTCTTCTTAATCATTATGAAATAGAGTAAAATTTAGAATGCTTATTTAAAACATTAAACAAATACCCATATCAAAGTGTGAAGATCTTGTTATAAATTATCATAGAGGAACTGTATCTCTAAAATACATGTATTGATAAGATCATTCATAAAAACTATTATGCTGCATGTTTAAAGCAGAGGAAAAATAAATGGCATTTGCATTTGTATATACCCTTAACTATGGAATTTTGTTTCCACCCTATTTTTCTTGAGCCACGAGTTAATACTGCCTTCTAAAATGTAACTCACTCACTCAACAATATTGAATTCTAAGTTTTAATATTTTTGAATTTGGTTTAAATTGCTAGGCATTTCCCACAATTTTCTATTTACCTTTTCATTTTTGACAATTCAACTTTATTATATTAGTAATTTAACTCTTGGATCTTAGCCAAAAGTTCTTTATGTAATTTGGCCTTTCCAAAGTATTTAAAATGGTTTGAACTGAAATAGAATTTTAAAATTTCTGTATTTGGAATGTTTTGCCAGATTCCAAGAAATTTAAAAAATTTTCTAACTAAAGCAATTTTACATGACAGTACATAATTGTTTGGGGGAAAAAAACCTTATCTGTTTATCTGTGTTTTTGTAACATCCAGTATGTTTATTAAAGATTAAAACAAAAAATCTTCTGGATAAGTAGCTTTAGGTGAATAAAATAGTAATTGCTAGTTTATTTTCTGTCTTCTGAAATCTGGTAAATATAACAATTGTTACCAATGCCCAGATGTTAATATAAGCCACTACTTTACTAGGATAAAAAAAGATCAGATTTCAAATTCTGATCTATATTTTACAATTTTTAATTCCATTTAGGAAACTTTTCTAAAACCAGCTTTTAGGAGATTATAATCCAATCAACTATTTTTCTTCCTAAAAGGAAGAAATGAAATGGCACTGAGAAGAAACATTAATACTATGCTAATTGAATTAATGTTACTTAAAATTTCTTTTACACGTAATGAAATAATTAACCTGAAAGGAATAATTCATGTATAAATATTTGTAGAAATACCTTAAAATAGTTTATTTTATGGTAATAATTATAGTTTGTTGTGGATGCTTTTGAGAAGAGTATTTTAAATGTGTTTTTTAATGAAATGTGGATCAAATGCCTTTTGCATTGTTAAAAATATCCATTGTTACTGGTTTTATTTATGCTTAGGTAAGCTAACTTAAATATTTTTTGTGACAATCAAATGTATAACTTTGTGCAGATTCTATCTTTTGGTAGATTATTGGATTATAAAGTAGTTCAGAAGTGTGCAGTTTGCTGGAGATTTAAATTGTCCCCCTTTTAATGTTTATTAGACTTCTCTTTATAAAAGCATTGTAAACCATACAGTGACAGTTAAATTTAATTTATACTATATCTAAATAGATCTAATTGATAAATCAAGGCTTGTTTTATGAAGAAGATTCTACTGTTGCTTTTTCTAAATATAGTAGTGGCAACAATGATGGGTTTTAGAAATAATCCTGTGTTTATCAATAATTATATATTAATCTAATTATAGTGGTATATTGTAACTCATTTATAAATAAACAGCTCCCAAAATATTTCCCATGACTCCAGTTAGTCTGGGTTAGTATTCTGATATGCTGAGTCTGGATTCACATTTAACAAGTTGATATTAGAGTAGCATTTGGTAATGTCAGCTATCTGTACTGAGCAGTGGTGAAATTAAATCACTGCTTTGGTCAGAGACCCTGGTTTCTAAAGCACTGAGAGTCTACACATTCTTTTCTTATATGTTTAGCTACCAGTCTCTAGCAGTATAAGATTGAGTTTCTAGCTTTCTATAATCAACAGCTCATTAATGACTGAGTTTTTAAATCTAGTGAGAACTTTTACCTGTATCTAGGACACTGTGTGTGTTCTGTGTTTACAACTTAGAGTGAAGATGAGACTTTGTAGTCTGTCTGCATAATGTTTATTTCAGGCATAGCAAACAACATAACAGTGACTGGCATATGTTTATTATGTATGCCTTTTGAAATACAATACTACTTTTGTAAAGGCTATATAATGACTTTTGATCTGAAAATAAATATTTGATATTTTAACAGTATGGGTAATATTTTGGCAGTTCAATCAAGAAGCAGGTTAAGGAACTAAGGTACTGCGTATACAGTTATAAAAATGATTGCTATTCAGATTTCTAAATCTGTATAGTAGTTAGTTTTCTCTACTGTTATTTTATTTCCCCCATCTGTTATTTTCTGAATCTGCTGTGTTATGTTGTTAGGATGCTCAGAGATTTCAGTACCCTATTATTTAATGTGCATTAGCGTTTTGCCCAAGCTTGAATGTCTTCCATTCTTTGCTTATATTCATATTTTCATTAGAATTAGTTTTTACATTTTTTTCTTTTTGTTATAAAAGTTTTTGTTCATTATCTGTAACTTAATCCTAAATAGGTAAATTGCTACTATTCTAGTATAGTAGAACTGTAATAAACTTATGTCTCAATTATTTCAAAGCCTTTAACACTGATCTCAAGATTATACATTTCAGTATTTTCTTATTTAATTGTTCTTCCTAAAATAGATGTTTTAAATATATACTTACTTTAATGTTCCATTATTTTCTAGTCCCTGTTTTACTAAATTTAGCAGAATATTTAGAGAGATTTGGTTAAATTTATTTTGAGGAGCACTTATAAAAACCAATGTAATTTATAAATATTCTAAAATGTGATGCCGTAATGTTAATGACTAGTTTTAGAAAGTTGGTGAAAAATGTATATTTGTACATGTATATTTCTTAGAACTGAGGAATCATTAATTTCAGACAGGTTCAGAGTGCTGAGTTGTTTGCTTGAAAATATTTTGTTTTCTCTGTAGATGTGTCTTGTTTAATTCATCCAGTACACATTTGAGTGCCAGGCCCTGTCCCAAGCACTGAGAATAAAAGATGAGTAAAATACAGTCTCTATTTAGGGGACCTCCCATTCTAGTAATAGGGACATGCTGGTAAACATAAAAATTTTCAGTCTAATATGTGATGTGCTAAATAGAGGTGTGTATGAAAAAGTAGAAAGATGTGACATTATTGATCTGGAGAGAGGACCTGGTTGGTAGAGGAAGGTTTTCCAGAGGAGGTGACATTTGAACCGAGTCTTGATAGGTAAACTAGAGTTCATCAGACAGAGAAATCAAAGAGATTCTAGGGCAGGGATTCCCCATCTCAGCATTATTATATTGGGCTGGACACTTTTGTAGTGGGGGCTGTCCTATGCACTGTAGGATATTTAACAGCATCCCTGGCCTCCACCCACTAAATGCTAGTAACACCCCTTTCTCCCAGTGTGACAATCAAAAAGTGTCCCCAGACATTGCCAGATGTCCCCTAGGGGCAAAATTGTGCCCTGTTGAGAATCACTGCTGTAGGTGTCAGCAGCAGCATATGCAAGACTAGAGATGTGAAAGAATCTCACACTGTAAATAGTCCAGTGGGGCTCAAGCATAGGGTAGCCTGGGGATGTGGGAGGAGGTGATCTGTCAGAAGTGGGTCAGAGTCGATTAGGCCTGGTGCTTCATGCTGAAGACAAAGAAGGTGGTCTTCTGCTGAGAGTCAGTAGTTGGGCAATGGAAGTCTTTATTTGAGAGTGTGAAGTGCTCTCTTTAAGGTTTTTAGAAGATAATTTTTCATGGTTTCATGGATTATAAATGAATTTAAGTTTTCCTAACTTGGATGACTGGGTTAACAGTGATGTTATGAACTAAGATGAAGAACTCAGGAGAGGGGCCAGATTGGGAGGGTGAAGAAGAAATCACAAATTAAGTTTATGTGCTTCAGAGGCTGCCCTGGTGGTGCTGCTTTCAGGTAGGGCAGTTGGAGATACAGGACCAAGGCTCAGGAGAGAGGTGAGAGTTGGAAATGTAGATTGGGAGTTAGGAGTACAGTCAAAGCCTCAGGTAAGGATGAACATGTTAGGGAAGGTATACATGAGATGGGAAGGGAAGATAAATTATAATTCTGGGGACTACCAACTTTGGCGAGGTGGTAGAAGAGGGCATACAGAGGAGACTAAGGAAGAACCACACAGAGGCCAAGAGAACATGGAGGCGTGGAGAGCATGGAGGTGTGGAGGCATGGAAGCATGAGTGAAAGATGAGGGAAGGAGGACAGCAGACAGTACCACAGAGAACAGAAGTATCCGCTGGATGTGGCAGTTAGAAGGTCTGTTAGCAAGAGTAGGCTCAGGAGAATGCAGGGTTAAAAGCCAGATTGAAGAAAGAATGAAACAGATAAGGAAGCAGAAACAGCCAGTGTAGGTTGCTTGCTCAGTGTCATAAAATTAGCATGAGATAGCATAGGCAAGGTATATATTTAGTGATTGTTATACAGAAGGCATATGTGAAGTAGATATAAGATATATAAGACAAACTCCCTCTCTACAGGGAGAGTACAGTCTCTTTTTCCTGGAGAAAAACATAAATGTTACAGTCTTCTGTTCTTTTACCTTGGAACTATAGAATAAGCAAGTATGATCAGTGAAAACTGAAATGGAGATTCAGCAATATCAAATGAACGAAACAGAAAATTACAAGTTAAAACTTGAAATCATTTACGAATATTCATAACTCATTTTGGACAGCATTAGTCTAACTTTCTCAGTCCCCTGTCTACCACCAAAAATAAGACAAAACAAAATAGAGCTTCCATGTAGAAAACAAGTCAAGGTTTTAAGGCCTATTCCCAGAAACTACTTGGAGAATAGGCAATTCTGTCTATTTTGCTGGCTTCTTCTAGGCTATGGAGCCTACCATGTGCTAGCTGTTGTGAGGCCTCACCCGTTTGTATCCACTCTCCCTTTACATCACAGGTGACAGGGAAATAAGACAGACCAGGAGAAGCCAGGACAAGAGCCTTTGTAGGCTGAAGGGGCTTGGCAGAGTCTCTGGGTGAGACCAGGCGATGTGTTGAGGTCAGGAAGGTGGTTAGCAGAAGGAGCAAATGAGTGCTGAGAAAGGGAACCAATTGTCTTGTCAGCATATCCTGGAAATAATCCAAAGTATTGCTCACACGTCTGGTTCAGTATCCTTTGTTCCTTGTGTAAAATTGGAAGACTGTGGTCAGATGAAGACAGATACTTAGAGATATAATCATTTCAAAACAAGGGGTGAGCACATCTGTCCCAGTTCAATGAGATGTTTTGGGAAGGACTCAACATGGGAACAGTTGTTGAAAAGCAATTTTACCCACACTAAGATTGAAGCGAACTGTTGGGATAGAACAAGAACAGCAGACCTGAGGGCTTAGACAAGCAACCAGCTAGTGTATATGTGTAGCTCGATTCATGGGTGAGTCACAGCAAAGAACACCTTGAACAAGTAAGTAAATTCATGGCATTTCTAGTTAGGCTCGAGGATGTCTGTTGGGGGAGAAGAGCGTAGGCCTTCTCTTGACTTAGAGGTATTATAAAACCATAACACTATGAAACATTTTTATTACCTTAGTAGTAAAATACATTACCCAAGCAAGATATTGATTATATAGTAGACCATGTCTTTAAATTCAGTTATAACTAAACTTAGTTAAGTATAGATATACCTGAAGTTAAGTACAGATATACCTAAAATAATATTATCCTGAATTGCTTCCTTTTATTTACTTTTTCTCTCTAAATTTTTTTTTTTTATGATGAGGTCTCATTATGTTATACAAGCTGGATTTGAACTCCTGGGCTAAAGCAATCCTCTTGCCTCAGCTTCCTGTGTAGCTGGGACTACAGGTGTACTGCTGTGTCCAACTTGTAGGCTACCCTCTAATGCTTTATTAAGGAATTAGAGAATGGCTTATTAAGATGTCAGCAGGACCAGTGATTTTTAAATTCTCATGTGCATGTAAATAACATGGCGATCTTATTAAAATGCAGATTCTGGTTCAGGTTCAGTAGGTCTCAGAGTGGGAGCCTGAGATTTCTGTATTTCTAACAGATTGTACCAATGCTGCTAATTCCCCAGACACACTTTGAGAAGTAAGTCTTAAGGCCATTCTTTGATGCGAACAATAATACAGTTCAAAGTCGAAATATCCATTGAGTCCCTGAAATGCCATTATTGTGGCCATTATCATGAGTAATTCATTAAAAACATATCAATAATACTTCAGATACTAAATGCACATGCAGCAGAAAAAAAGTTAAAGGTGGAGATATGGCAATAGGTAGGCAAATGTAAATTGACTAGAATTGATTAGAGAAGGATTCTGGAGAATGGATTAAGCAAATCTTTTCTGGGCTCAGATTTGCTAGAATACAGTTCCCTAGTATAGAGAATAATGACTAGCTCAAAATAGACACTTAATAGATATTTATTAAATTAATGAATAAAGCCAGGGACCCTTTGGAATGGGGTAGAGATGACTGCAGAATCCTGATAGGTGAGGATGACTACACAGCCTTGCACAAACAGATAACCAAACTAGGATATTTGAGTGGTGACTGTGATGATGAGTGGGAGCTACGTGATACTTCATCCTTTGCATGGAAGAGTGGCACTCTTAAATGAATACCTTGTCCCTGGGGTGAATGCCAGTGGAATATTATGATCGTGACTCAAGGATTAGTTTCCACAGTGAAGTCTGATTCATAGCCTACATATTCCACTAACTGGTATGGTATAACTGTGTGTCTGGATAGAGGCTCAGATCAAGTTTTCTGAAAAGAAGGTTGAATGGACAGAGATCTTTAAGGGTATTCAGACAAAGGCCATTCGACTAGCTTTCTTTCAGTTTATCATTGTTTTATAAAATGACTTCCCTCTAGATTTCATGTAAGAGCTGGGATTCTCAGACTAGTTCCTGGAGTTTTAAGTAACTGTTTCAGCTAAGAATGACCTTTACTTTTGTGACAAGGCTGAAAGACTGAACCCTCTTAAAGAGTCACAGAGCTTACTGGAAACTCAAGTCGCCTTCAAAGCAAATGAGTTTAACAAGTATTTATCAAAAATAGAATATGTGCCTGCCATAAGTGGCAAATATTCTTCCTGGATTTGAAGAGGTTATAATTGAAGTGAGAAAACAGCATAATCCATTGAAAACAACTGGAGAACAATATAGTATAACATATAATAATGTTTATATACCTACTTCATGCAGGTGAACACCTAAACATTGAGATATATGATTGCCCATATGATTTTTAATTAATTTTTAACTTTTATCAAGGTAACACATGTGCCTATCTTAAAAGTCAGATATTATTTCTTTGAAGATTTTCTGTCTTTTTCTCCATATTCTCTCTTCCTAGAATTCCTGTTTGCCAAAGTTTGTACTTCCTGGATTGACCTTAAAATTTTCTTTTCTCTCCTGTTTTCTGTTTCTTTGCCTCCTTAATCTACTTCTTGGAAGATTTCTTCCAAGTTTTCCCCTTTCTTTAATTTTAAAATTTTGTTTACTTTTTATTCTCTCTCTTTTTTTTTTTTTTTTTTTTTTTGAGACAGTCTGACTCTGTCGCCCAGACTGGAGTATAGTGCCGTGATCTTGGCTCACTGCAACCTCCGCCTCCCGGGTTCAAGCGATTCCCATACCTCGGCCTCCTGAGCAGCTGGGATTACAGCTACGCGCTGCCATGCCTGGCTGATTTTTGTATTTTTAGTAGAGATGAGGTTTCACCATGTTGGCCAGGCTGGTCTTGAACCCCTGACCTCAAGTGATCCACTGCCTAAGCCTCCCAAAGTGTTGAGATTATGGACGTGAGCCACCGTGCCCAGCCTAAAACTTTATTTTTAATTTATAAAATTCTTGTTTCTGATTTTTTCCTATTCCTAATGTCCTGCTTGTTTTATGAATATAATCTCTTATTTCTCTGAGAATATTTTACTTCGGATTTGGTTTATTTTCTTTCTTAAGTTTTGTTTCAGGTCCTATGTCATCTCTGGTTCCTTTTAATCCCTTTGCTGTTGTAATTACTATTTCTCTTTATTACTGGACATTTTCCTGCAGGTACCTGTTGTTCATGTTTGAGAGTAAGTCGCTATGAAGTTGCCTGGAGGTTCTATAATTATGTTGGGCTTTTCAACTGGTGGGTTCCACTGTTGGGAAACCCCCCAATTATTAGTGTCTTCTCTCTGAGGTCAATTTGTTTCTCCAGAGAAGAAACTTCTAATGATTGCCCAGTTATGTTTTACAGCCATGGTTAGTGACAAATCAAGAGTGAAAGTGATTCCTTTACATAAGTTCTGCAACTGAGCGAATTCCAGGTAAAATATGTCTTAAAAGTGATATTTACTTACAAAATTCTTACCGTGCTGATGGTAATTTCATTCATTTGCAGTAAATGAGATACCTGATTTTCTTTTCTTTCTTTTGTTTTTTTTTTTTTGAGATGGAATTTCGCTCTTGTTGCCCAGGCTGGAGTGCAATGGCACGATCTCGGCTCACTGCACCTCCTGGGTTCAAGCAATTCTCCTGCCTCAGCCTCCCGACTAGCTGGGATTACAGGCATGCGCCACCACACCCGACTAATTTTGTATTTTTAGTAGAGATGGGGTTTCTCCATGTTGGTCAGTCTGGTCTTGAACTCCCAACCTCAGGTGATCCACCCACCTCGGCCTCCCAAAGTACTGGGATTATAGGCGTTAGCCACTGTGCCTGGCCAAGATGCCTCATTTTCATACCTGTGGTCTGACATACTTTGTGTATATTCTAAAAGTATATGCACTCCTAGAAAGACAGAAGTAAACACTCTATAGTAGAAAATGTGGTATCCTTAACATATTTCTCAACTTTTTGCATTCCTGTTAATACACTGAAGTGCAAATATGCATACCTTTCACTCAGAAGAAAAGGATCAACCTGTTTAAAATGTGTATGGAAATATGCCAGGTGTGGTGGCTCACACCTGTAATCCCAGCACTTTGGGAGCCTGAGGTGGGCAGATCATTTGAGGTCAGGACTTTGAGACAAGCTTGGCCAACATGGTAAAACCTTGTCTCTACTGAAAACAGAAAAATTAGCCAGGCGTGGTGGTGCACGCCTGTAATCCCAGCTACTCGGGAGGCTAAGACAGGAGAATCCCTTGAACACGGGAGGCAGAGGTGTTCGAGCCATTGCACTCCATTCTGGGCGACAGAGTAAGACTGTGTCTCAAAAAAATAAAATAAAATGTGTATGCAAATAGAACAAGGAGGAAGAGACCATAACAGCCTTCTAGTAGAGTTTAATATTGGATGGTCACTGTCACTAGGACTTGAAGCCTCAAGTATGATTTTTAACTTGGAGAAAACCTTGAGAGAGAGAGAGAGAGAGATTTTTTTTTTTTTTTTGAGATGGAGTCTCGCTCTTGTCGCCCAGGCTGGAGTGCAGTGGTGCAATCTCGGCTCACTGCAACCTCTGCCTCCCGAGTTCAAACGATTCTCCTGCCCCAGCCTCCCAAGTAGCTGGGATTACTGGCATCCACCACCACACATGGCATTTTTTTTTTTTTTTTGTATTTTTAGTGGAGATGGGGGTTTCACCATGTTGGTCAGGCTAGTCTCAAACTCTTGACCTCAGATGATCTGCCCACCTCAGCCTCCCAAAGTGCTGGGATTCACAGGCGTGAGCCACCATGCCCAGCCAACGTGTGTGTGTGTGTGTGTGTGTGTGTGTGCGCGTGTGTGTGTGTGTGTGTTTTGAGACAGAGTCTCGCTCTGTCGCCCAGGCTGGAGTGCAGTGGTGCAATCTCGGCTCATCGCAACCTCCGCCTCCCAGGTTCACGCCATTCTTCTGCCTCAGCCTCCCGAGTAGCTGGGACTACAGGCACCTGCTACCACACCCGACTAATTTTTTGTATTTGTAATAGAGACGAGGTTTCACCATGTTTACCGGGCTGGTCTCAATCTCCTGACCTCATAATCCGCCCACCTCAGCCTCCCAAAGTGCTGGGATTACAGGCGTGAGCCAACCTCGCCCAGCCCCAGTATATTCTTTTTTAAACCCTTAGCCTTATATTTGTAAAAGTTTAAAACAGCATACTTCATGTGCCACATTTTAGGAAACTGTCTGAAATAGTGATTATCTCCATATTAGAAATAAGTAGAAAGGCCCAGAAATTTTTAAATGACTTGCTGAAAATCACAAATCTAGTAAATGTCATACTTCAACCAAAGCTCCACTCCATTATGTATTTTAAAGTGCCTTTCTACTACCACTAGCCAAAAGGACTCTCATTGGGCACTGGGAGAATCCTACAGATAAAGCTGCTTGGAAAAGATCACTTTGGTAAAAATAGCATCAGAAAGCAAAAAAAGAGTTGTCTAAAGGAAGAATTCCGTTTGGGCTGACTACAATCTGATGAATAACATTTACACTCTGAAGAACATATAGTCCAGATCAAGTACTGTCTTATAGCCATTGTTGAGTGAAAAAACAGTTTAGGGATTATTATTAAACATTACCAGAGAACCAGTTTCTCTCACAAATATTTCTTTTTTTTTTTTTTTTTTTTTTGAGATGGAGTCTCGCTGTGTCACCCAGGCGGAGTGCAATGGCACGATCTCGGCTCACTGCCACCTCCGCCTCTTGGGTTCAAGGGATTCTCCTGCCTCAGCCTCCCAACTAGCTGGGATTACAGGTGCCTGCCACCGTGCCAACCTAATTTCTCTCAAACATTTCCTTCCTTTTCTTCCAACTTGTGATTTATAATTACTTTGTTTTTTTCTGATTACTTTTATTAATTAACACATACTTTGTTTTCTGCCTCCTATAATGTTGCTTATGAATTTCATCCTTAAGTTCTTTTTATTTAATAAGTGTTACAAACAACCTACATTATTATAAACTAGTTTTTCCCCGAATATTTTAAAACTTTTTATTAGGGAAAATTTCAAACATACACAAAAATAGAAAGAATATTGCAGTGAACCCCTATGTATGACTCATCCAGTTCTAAAATATATCAACATTTTGTTGATTTTATCATCCATCTCCTCCTCGCCTCTTCTTTTTTCTAGAATCTTTTTTTAAAAATACATCATATTCTACTCATAAACATGTTGAAATGCATCTGTGATGGTTAGGAACCTTTTAGATATATAAAACCACCATGCAATTGTGACAAAATTAATGGTAAAATTAACATTAATTCTAAACTGCTTTGACTGGATAAATCTCTTAAGTCACTATGTCATTTTAGTATTGACAAAGTTCAAGATGGGTACATCTCTTTTGACTTGTGTCTATCTAATACTTCTATTTTCTGATATTCACGTCTCTTTGGGATGGAGCATATCAGTTATTTACCATAGGATTTTTTCTTTCTTTAATCAGATAACTTTTGATAATATATGGGTTACCAATATAATTGAGGCCTTCCTTTGGAACCTAAAACCAAAAGGTTAGAGTTCAGATTTGGAATTTATCATCTAACCACATCTTATCTCGGCCTTAATTGCCACACTGTATTTAGGGTTCAAACATTTAGGATAGCTACCTTACTCATTCCTGGGCAGAGGTGAAAATGTACTCTATGTTGAAGTAACTCTATTAATTCGTATTATAGCTTTTCCAAATCTTGATTTTTATATTTATATAATACGAAATTTATAAAACACTGCCGCAGTGTTTCAAGTACTGGAAATTTTATATGTTTGGCAAATACTTGATGCTCAATAAAGAGTAGATCTCATAATCTAGCTTATATTGTTGTGAGAGTATCTGAAGGCACTGTAAAGTGCCATGATATGTAACACATAATAATTGTTTTATAGATGTACAAATGGAATCATATAGGTAATTATGAATCCAGATGGACAGTTAAGTAATGGGAAATGCATGAAAAGATCACATTATTAAAAAGTCAAGTAAAAATACACAGACCACGAATCTGGGGAAGCACTTCTTCATAAGAAACCAAAGCAAAGATCAAAGTCTAAGATTTCTAAAGCCTTATTAACAATTAAGCCACAATTCTTTTTACTTATACTCACAAATTTTGATTAGATGTATTAGGGACAGTGTCAACACTAGTTGTACTGAAGGAGGACAGAAATAAGAATTATACAGCAAATTAACAGGAGCAAATAATTAGCAGCTAGAAAGTCCTGTATGTGGGCCACAAGCCCCATATCGAATATCCAATAATTGGTAGTTCCAAAGCGAACCCTTTTGTTTCTTTGATCCCCCATTGAAAATTTTGACATATGGAGATGATCTCATAAACATGAAACAAAATAGTAGACTTTTTTCTCTTCAGTTTTTAAACTAAAGAATTCCCAGTGCTCTCAAAAGATACCACGAAGGATAAATGCTTGAGGGGATGGGTACTTGATCTTCCATGAGGTGATTATTTTGCATTTCATGCCTGTATCAAAACATCTCATGTACCTCATAAATGCATACACCTACCATGTACCCACAAAAATTAAAAATTAAAAAGTTAAGATAGCAGTTTTCACTAATAGCATTATTTTTATTTAAATGAGTGTATGTGAAAACGTTAAAATAAACATCTTATTTTGTAAAAACCATTATTATAACTTGGTTTTTATCTTACTCTTGATCGTTAGGAATCAGTTCATCTTCTAGCTATCAGTGTTTTTGCCTCATACTTTTAACAAAATATTATTAATACATTTGCAATGGAAAATATATCCTAGTATGCCAATTTATCTTCATATTAAAACGTTTAGTTGGCAGTTGTTGACAGGGTAAAAGCAAAGTAATTCAGCTATTATAATTTTACATTTATATAGTTACTTTTTGAGACATACGTAAAAACTCAATTTTGTCAGTCTGGTAGGACTTTTGTAAAGCTCTCTTATAGCTATCTCTCCCTTTACTGAAAGTAATTATGTATTTGGCTCTTAGGATATTTTTTAACCTTCTAAAGTTAATTTGGGTATGACCCTGGCATGTTATTTATAAATATTAGCAACAGGTGGTAAAACTGCTGAAATATACTGATACCATGATTTTGGAGCAAGCTAGTCAAATCTGTTTATTTACTACATGTAATGTAAGTTTCCCAAGCTTCACCAGTCTGCAGGGACCAGTACATACAAAATAACAATTATAACCTAAATTTCACTGACTTAGCTCTTCTCTTCTACTCATGAAAGATCCTAAGCAGCTATGAAGCGCTCTTCAGTATTTCTGGGGTTCCTGGGCATGGCTCCCATGCACTCTTAAACAAATCCAATCCTGTGGAGCAGTATTTCCAGGCATATGCAGCACACCTGTTGTCACTTTGGAGTCCTGCTATGTCTCACTGGGCCCTGGTTCCTCCTCCTTTCCTTACGATAAGGTCTTGTCCAGCAGCATCCTAAAAAAGCTTATCTCAAGCTTTTCTTAGGTATGATGAACCAAACTGGTTTAAAAAAAAAGTGGGGGGGAGTCATGATTCTGAACACAGAGTGGTGGGGCATCATTCAGCTTTGAGGACATGTCTGAATCTCAGAGACAGCAAGAACTAATAACAAGATCTTAAAACCAGAAAGTACTGTTTTACTAAAAAAATTTCCTACAGCACCACTGTCCAGCATAGTACCCAGTAGCCACGTGTGGCTACTGAGATTTAAATTAGCTTAAATTAAATTGGATTTAAAATTCAGAACCTCATTTGCACTAGACACATTCCCTGTGCTCCATAGCTACATGTGATCACTGGCTCCTGCATTGGACAGCAGTAGTACAGAACATTTCCATCAGTACAGAAAGTTCTGTTGGACAGGGTTCCCCTAGAACATTAGGTCTCGAGCTGCAAGACATTGATACCCCTGTACTTCCACAATGATCCAGTGTATTGAGGAAAGCGCCTAAAGCTGCAGTACTAGGTGGTTATGGCTGAAGGAGTGGAGCCCCATCCCAATGGCCTTATTTTTCTCTACTGGTACCAGCCCTAATGTTTAAGCAAGAAAATGTTGGTTTTAAAGGGGTTCATTGAGTTATTTTCTTAGGCAACAGTAACCCACATCCCCCTTTTTCCTGTTTTCATTGATACGTCATAGTCTTCAGTAAAAATTACATGAATTTTCAGCCCTGGGAAAAATCTTAAAAACTGTTTATAGATCAGCTAAACTTACATTTGATCAGATAACCAGGTAATCAAATTATAAGAATAATCAGTTTCTACTTCTGAAATAACATTTTTAAAAACTAAGAAAAGGCTATTCATTTCAAAAAGTAAAATTTTTTTACAGAAAACATTTTATTCTGTGCCAAGGTTTGAAAAAGAGAATTAGGAAGAAGAAGAATAACTACTTTGGGAATCATTTGATAATTATTTTGTTTGTTGTTTAGAAATATTCTCTGGCCATATGTACAATCTTTACACATACTGCTTGCAATGTGTTTATTGTACTGAGAATAAATCTTTGTTTTCACTGATCACTGTGCATCATTGGTGCTTACTACTATTTGTTGATGAATAGGGAAAAGATACTAAAAATCTAACAAATACATTTTACTTTATTAAAGGTCTTTTCTTGGCCAGGCACAGTGGCTCACGCCTGTAAGCCCAGCATTTAGGAGACTGAGATTGGAGGATCACTTTAGCCCAGGAGTTCAAGACCATCCTGGACAACAGAGTGAGACCCCTGTCTCTATTAAAAAAAAAAAAAATTTTTTTAATTAGCCAGTTGTGGTGGCACTTGCCTATAGTCCCAGCTACTCAGGGGCTGAAGCGGGAAAATCACTTTAGTCCAGGAGTTCCAGTTGCACTGAGCTACGATTGTGCCACTGTGGTTAGCCTGGGCAACAGAGTAAGACCTTGTCTCAAAAAAAAAAAGAAAGAAAAACTTGTTTGTTGTGAAATACAAAAGAATAGAAGACATTATCCCCACTTCTGATAGGGCAGTCTAGGCAAGGAAGACAAAGAACATGTATAAGATGTTTTGAAATTATTAAAGAAGGATCAGAGTGTTGAAATTATTGTAAGCATCAAGGCTGCTTGCCCATGAATTAAGGAAGTTTGCAGGAGGATAATCTCAATGAAGTCTATAGACTGAAAACTTTCATAAATCCTGAGTTGTTAACAGTGTTTTCAGGCCCACTAATGCTAATGTTGTTTAATACATAGAAAAAAATTGAATATGAAGTTCAGGAGTTTATAACTTTTAGATTCACTTACCTTTGAAAATGATTATAACCGGAATCTGGAGCAATAAATCTAACAACCAAATGGTGAGCTAAATAGTGACTTCCAACTATGTGCAGTTGTTGGTAGGCCTTACACTATATGGAAAAACTTAGGAATTATTTTTAACCTTCCTTTTGAAACACTGTGTAAACATTCTTAGATGATACTTAAACTATTAAATGGGGTAGTTTTATCTGAATGTAAGTTCACTTGAGTTGTGAATTTCACCTCTCATCTATGTGTTTTTTAATTGTGGGGTAATGTCAATGGAAGATCAGGGTTATAATATGGCATTTGAATAGTAGAAATTCACGTAAAATATTCTAATCTGTCAAACTTTACCAACTATGTGCAGATTTCACAGCCAAGGATGGGAGTGTGGCTCATGGCCACTAGAGGGCAGGAAAGGTCAGGAACCGGATGTGGAAGCCTGGGGAAAAGTATAGGGGAAAGCTTGGATCACCCCTTCATAAGGAAGACAACTTTCCACAACTTGAAGCAAACACCATTCAGTCCCTGGGGCAGGAAGGACAGCAAACGATGCAGGAACATAAGCCACAGTCAAAGCCAGGAGGACACATGGGCAGGGAATTAATAAACCAGTCTGGAGCCCAAACATTACCAGGCTGTCAAACTGCTGGCAGAAAGCTAAATTCTGGCCAGGTTGAAGAAGGCAGTCAGATTGCAGGGAGTTGAGCAGGTCATTTAACCCTCATGATTATTGCTCCGAGTTGAACATAGACCCTTTTGAAATGGGCAAAGTGGGACTTTAAGAATCTAGTGCCTGAAAAGTCAAAGGAAATCTGATACCATCTTCTTTTGATATTGTAGCATTTCCTGTCACAACTCCTGATTTAGTTTTGTAATGCTAGAACTATTCCTATTTCCTTCTTGGAAAATTCCCTCCACGTCCTAGAGTACTTCCTCAGGTCTCAATAGCTAGTGTTTACAAAGGAGGGATTCAGTAAGATGAAGATGGTACAGCACAGTTTTCCATTAAGACATGCCATATCAATCATATTTAATATTTTATAAATTTTGTATTTATAAATGTATAAATATCATATAATTATGTTTAATCATTTAGAATTTATCTTTAGATCTTAAATATATAAATTATGTTAAAACTATAAAGGCAAGGCACATTGGGCTATAACAAAGAATAAAAGTTTTCCTTAACATTTCTATTTACATGAATAGAATTTTGTACTTTTCCGTTACAGTTTTTACACAGGTTTTAATTATATATGCATGTTTGTCAACCATGCAAGACTGGAGTCTCCATGATATCAGAAATACCCTCCTGAACTTAACCTGGAACCTGACTCTAGAAGCTAGTCACTAATATTTGTTGACCTCAAGGAATTTACTATGTGGTTGGAGTGCAAGAGAACTATAATACAGATGTTAAAAATAGATACAAGGTGAAGTAGAATTACAGAGAAGGAAATTAGCAATGTAGTCTCATCTGGTAAATTTTTTATTAAAATGGCATTGAGGTCGGGCACAGTGCCTCACTCTGTAATCCCAGCATTTGGGGAGGCCAAGGCAGATGAATCACTTGAGGCCAGGAGTTTGAGACCGGCCTAACCAACATGGCAAAACCCCGTCTCTACAAAAAAACAGAAAAATTAGCCAGGCATGGTTGTGCATGCCTGTAATACCAGGTACTTGGGGAGGCTGAGGCAGGAGAATTGCTTGAACCCAGGAGGTGGAGGTTGCAGTGAGCCAAGATCGTTGCACTGCACTCCAGCCTGAGCAACAGAGTGCGACTCTGTCTCAAAATAAATAAGTAAAGACAAAAATAGATGAAATGGCATTGAGCTGGGTCTTATACGTAGTAAAAGATTTACACAGGCAGAGACAAAAAGGAAACTTTTCAGGAAGAGAGTGTGCTGAGTGAGCTTGAGAGGGCAAAATATAGGATCATGGCAGCTAGTGGGGGGCTTTTGTTAATAGAAGGCTGCAAGGTAGATTGGAAAAAAGCAAACTAGAATCCCATGCCAAGGAATTTAGTTTTTCCTCTGGAGCAGTATTTTTGAAATGTGGTCCTCACCAGTCCGTAAGATGCCTCATATAAAACCTACCCTACTGACAGATAAGTTTGTATAATGCCACATGCTATATCTTGGAATACCACAATGCACATTAGTAAATCTAAGTTCCTAAAGTTCTGTAGGAAATAAACTTTTGAACTTGGTTTAACCAGATCTATCCCAATTATATGACCAGCATTAGATGGCCTGCTCATTTTATCTTCAGCTGTAAACAGTCATTGCTCACTCCTCCTGGTATCTCCAAACATTGAATAGAGACGTGTTTCTCAATGTGTATTGCTGGTCAGATGCATTAGCATCACCTGAGAACTGCAAATTCTCACACATCATCCCAGATCAGCAGAATCAGAAATTCTGGGGGTAGAGCCCAGCAATCTGTCTTTAAAAAGCCTATGGAGGTGATTGTAACACACGCTGAAATTCAGCCTGTATCTTGAAACTCTAGATTAGGTTGGGCACAGAGCCTCCAGCTTTCCTCAGCTACCACAGCTTCGTTTTATCCGTTTTAAAGTGGTTTCCTGTTTATCTGTTTTAAAGTTCACCTTCTCACACTTACTTGTTTTTAAATTGAACATCCAAGATTTTACACAGCTCAGCTCCTTAGTTTCTGACAATTGAAGGCACTGTATCTTTTGCAACAGTAGCAACCGTCTGCTAATTTCATTTCTCATTTAAACTGCAGAGATAATTCTCCAGAGAAGGTTAACTTCCATCTCTTCGAAAGTTGTATTTTCCTTTCCCTAGTAGCTTGGCAGACATTTCTAAAAAGAAAAAAAATTAATATCATAATTAGCACTCAGAAGTGTGAATCTCTGTTTTCAGTCGAGGGTGAATACTTTTCTTTTGGAAAGGAAGAGCTTTATCCATTTTAGCAGTTACCTAACTGTGGCTATTTCCTGGCTAAATTATAACTTTATACACTTAGTTCTCTTGTTATTTTCCGTTGTTCTGAAATATAAATTTGAAACAATGGGATGAGCCCCTCCCTTTTTTAGAGGTGGAGAGAAAGTTGAAACAAATGCAAAACCTTTTTGTCATCTTTAGCAGTCATCAGGTTTAGGAGCGTACAATATAAATTGCTTCTAAGAGTGTTGGATATATTAAATTTTAACTTTGGAAATAATTATAAAATCCTATTTATATTTGATGCGGACACAACCTCTGATTCCTGTTATGTCTTGTCTGCTTCAGATTCCTTCTTTCCTGAAGCATATTAAAAAATGGTTTGTATTTTTAAATCCTCACAATAAATTACAAATGAAACTTCAGAGCATGTAAAGATAAACTTGACCAGGTAGATCATCTGTTTTCACAAGTCTGCGATGATTGGAAAGTAGAGAACTCCAAAGAAACTGAAATTCAAAGGACAAGAACTCAAACCGAAACTGATTTAGAAAGTGGTTTCTCCTGACTTCCACCTCGCCCCAATCTATGAGGTAAAAGTCCCTTTTAAAGATGTGAGGGTTTCTAAGGGCTGTAGAATTTCAAGTAGTGTGAAGCTATTATCAAAGAACGAAGTACAGGTGTCTCTTGGTATTTGCAGGGGGATTGGTTCCAGGACCCCAGACACCAAAATGAGCAGATACTCAAGTTCCTTGAATAAAATGGTATAAAATTTGCATGAAACTTACACACATCCTCCCATACACTTTGTCATCTCTAGATTACTTATAATGCCTAATACAATGTAAATGCTATGTAAATACTTGTGCTGCATTGTTTTTTACTTTTTTTTTTATTGTTTTTTTTCCTTTTCAAATATTTTTGATCCCGGATTGATTGACTCCACAGATACAGAGAGCTGACTATACAGTTTGTGTCTTATAGTCAGGTCTACCAGATAGGCTAGAGGCCGAGCAAATCATAAGCTTAAGACATGGAATGCTTGCTTTATGCAAAGATATCCAGTTTCTAGAGCACTATGTTTTTATAGCACAGATTAAATTGTTTAACTCCATTTCCTCCTTGATATACTAAAAAGATTGACTCAGTAAATTTTGAACTTCTAGGAAAATGTTTTAAATAAGCACATTGTAGCATAAAGCACAGTCAATAAGGAAGTAGGAAAGAAGCAGCTATGCAAATGCAATTTTATTTAATAAGATTGGTTTACCTTAGAAAACAGTTAAATTCCAGTGATTTTTTTGAGCCTTTTTTCTATCTATAGTATGTAGTATGAATCCATATAGTATGGATTTTGAGAGGAAGCATGTTTATTTAAAATAATAGTTTTTATTATATTCAGCAAGCAGAAAAATATGGTTTCTTATTTGTAAAATACTATAAATGGTCCATTCATACAAGCTCTGCTTATTTTTCTGAGAGACTCGTGTGAATATCGTCTGTGTCCAAATACCCACTTTTCATGTGTTCAAATAAAAAAAATTTATTGTCTTATAAATAGAATGGAAATTTAAACTCTGCTTTAAACAAAGAGGTTCTTAGATAAATTCACTTTTAGTGTTGCAGCTTCACAGTTTTTAATTCTATTCTGATCTTTTGTGATCTCTAAAGTATTTCTTGATCTCTTAGCTTAATTTAAATAATATGATTAATAATGGCTTGAACATTTTTATGGCTATAAATTCATTCAATTTCTTTTTTTTACTGCCTGCCCCAATTGTTGTTTTTAGAATTATATGATCTGTGCAGAGGAATCATGACATTTGCACATAGAGGATTTTAATACAGCTCTGTGAAGACAGTTGTTATTAGCAATGATTAAGATATTAATACAAATGTAAGCCTCTTGATCTTGAATCTTTGATCTTGATCTTATCTTTGATGAAAGGTAGTTTAAACTTATATGTGCTTCTTGGCTCACTCAGAAAAGTATTTCCTTCTGTAGCATCCAATTAATCACTAAGATCTGTTTCTATTTCAGGTTAATTTACTGTAGTCTTTATTGTTACACAAAATAAAAACTATCTTAGGTATATATGCAAAATGATAAATACCAGCTTATCAGTTGAGGCATTGTTTGTGATAGCAAAAGATTTGAAACCATTTAGATTGTCTGTCTAAATTTAGATTGACAATCTAATGGTCTGTCAATAGGGAACTAGTTAAGTAAATTTTGATGTACCATGTAATGACATACCATACAACCACAAAAAAGGTAAAGCTTCTCTATATATATTGATATGTGAACAAAGTATGGGAGATAATGTTGAAGGGGGAAAGCAAGATGCATAACACTGTGTCAGAGAAAACTCTAAAGGGATGGATACTCAGGCACGAAAATAAAACAGCTATCACCTTTTGTAAGGACAGAGGGTAGAAATGGATAGCTGGAGGGTAGAAACTCTCATTTTCTTTTTGATTTTGTACTTGGTATATGTGTTACTTAGATTTTAAAATTTTTTAAAAATGTTCTTGAAAGAAAAGTGCTGATAGCTAAGTCTGAAAACTGAAAAACCATAAACTGTACTATACCAAATGTTCAGGTCTAAAATTTATTTTTACTATTTAAAAAGCATGATTGAAACAAAAGGTTTGATATTACAGCAGAAAACCTTGGCTATCTTGTTGGCCTCTGGCTGTGAAGAAATTATTCTTACTATAATCCTTTGCTTTATACAGTAGATTTGCCCTGGAAAATTATTTATAATTCATATTTATTTATTTATTTATTATGATGATTTTTTTTGAGATGGAGTTTTGCTCTTTTGCCTAGGCTGGAGTGAAGTGGTACGATCTCAGCTCACTGCAGCCTCTGCCCCGCCCGGTTCAAGTGATTGTCCTGCCTCTGCTTCACGAGTAGCTGGGGTTATAGGTGCCCACCAAACACGCCTGGCAAATTTTTGTATTTTTATTAGGGACGGGTTTTGGCCGTTTTGGCCAGGCTGGTCTCGAACTCCTGACCTCACATGATCCAACCGCCTCGGCCTCCCAAAGTGCTAGGATTACAGGCATAAGCCACCGTGTCCAGCCTATAATTCGTATTTAATAGAAACCCTTTTTAAAGCAAAGTATTCTTCAAAGTTGCGACACTTTAAATTCACTGTTTTTTATATTCTGATTTTTTATTACATTGGATTCTCTTAAAGCATAACATTTAGCCACTATTCATTCTTATTAAAGTTAACAACATTTGTCCTCCTAAAATTAGAGCATCTTTAGTTCTAATTAAAGTTTTTACAAAAACAGCAATTTGGATTTTTTCTTTTTATGTTCTAAAAATTGTTTTAAGAAACTGAAATTCATGTCATTATAATATTAGAAAAGGTATTATTTACTGACTACACCATGCCCATTCCAGATGGTCCTGTTTAAAATCACCTGGTGTTCCAAATTGTTTTCCAGATTTTCAGGCATTCTTACGTTACTTGTATTGTACCAAAAGCAAATTTGTTTTATGAAGTAGTCTGCATGCAGTTCAAATATAGGAAATAACTCTTGCAAAGAAATGCTTGATATTCAGAATTTGGAACAATTGGTTGGCTAGGGAAATATTAATGAACATCACAGACTGACTTGCCTTCATAGGAATGAATTTAATACTGTTACTTTTCCTTTGTAAATGGAAAAAGAACCTCTAATTGTCCTGTATTTATAGCAACCATATGTCCCAGACTTTCCAGGATAGTTCCCAGTTTCAGATTCTCCATCTCCTTCTGAGACTATGCATACTGACTTTTAGTTTGGAAAATTTTTTCATTTTTCAAACATTGGAAATACAGCTATTTGAGATCATTTCATTTTATGTAGAAGTGAAGAAACTCATTTCAGATCACTGGCTTTAAATAAGACACTATTGCAAGAAATATTTAAAATGTAGGTACTTGAGACAAGAAAATTCTCACTATGTGGGATTTTTGTTCTTTTGTTCCTAGAGACAACCAATGAACAAGGAATATAGCGCAATAAAAACAGGTGATTTTTTTTTAGGGAGATGGTATGGGATGAGTTTTCTTTCTGTCCCTCAGTGACCAGGCACTGCTTCTCCATAGAGATGAAAGCTGTAGGGAAGATTATAAGAGATTTTAGGAAATAAGCACAACAAATACATGAAAAGATGCTCAACCTCATTGGCTGTCAGGGAAACGCAAAAAACCACGACGACATACTACTTCACACGCTCTAAGAAGGGTATTGTCATAAAGAGAGGTCATTGTTGATAAGAAAGGGGAGGAACTGAAATCTTCTTACAGTGCTGATAGAAATGTGAAATGATGCAGCACCTTTGGAAAACAGTCTGGCAGACTTTTAGCAGATTCTGTTCCTGAGTATATACCCAAGAGAAATGAAAACATATGTTCGTACAAAAGCTTTTACTCAAATGTTCGTAGCAGCCTTATTTATAATAGCCAAACAGTTGAAACAACCCAAATGTCAATCAACTGAAAATGGATAAATAAAATGTGGCATGTCCATATAATGTAATATTCAGCAATAAAAAAGGAATGCTACAGTGTGGATGAATCTTGGAAACATGCTAAGTAAAAGAAGTCAGTCATAAAGGACCACGTGTTATATAATTCCACTTATATGAAATATCCAGAATAGGCAAATCCGTAAAGACAGAAAGTGGTTGGTGGTTGCCTAGGACTGAAGGAGGAGGGGTGGGGAAATGGGGAGTGAATGCTGATTGGTAAGGGTTTCTTTTTTGAGGTAATGAAAATGTTCTAAAATTGGTTGTCTAAAGGTTGCACAACTCGTGAAAATACTAAAAAACATTGAATTGTACACTCTAAGTGGGTTAATTGTATGGTATATGAATTCTATCTTAATAAAGCTTTTTATTTTTAATTTTTATGAGTACATAGTAGGTATATATATTTATGGGGTACATGAGATATTTTGGAGCAGGCATACAATGCATAATAATTGCTTCAGAGTAAATGGGGTATCCATCCCCTCAAGCATTTATCCTTTCTGTTACAAACAGTACAATTACGCTCTTTCAGTTATTTTTAAATGTACGATTAGTCTGGGTGTGGTGGTTCATGCCTGTAATCCTAGCACTTTGGGAGGCTGATCTGGGTAGATTGGCTGAGCTCAGGAGTTTGAGACCAGTCTGGGCAACACAGTGAAACCCCATTTCTACTAAAAAATACAAGAAATTAGCTGGGCGTGGTGGCACATGCCTGTAATTCCAGCTACTCAGGAGGCTGAGGCACAAGAATTGCTTGAACCTAGAAGGTGGAAGTTGCGGTGAGCCGAGATCACATCACTGCACTCCAGCCTCAGTGTCTCCAAAAAAACCCACTAAATTAAATTATTTTTTACTATAGTTACCCTATTGTGCTATCAAACACTAGATCTTATTTACTCTTTTTTTGTACTCATTACTCATCTTTACTTCCCCCTAATCCACTACTATTGCTAGCCTCTGGTAACCGTCATTCTACTATCTCAGTTCAATTGTTTTAATTTTTAGCTCCCACAAATAAGTGAGAACATGTGAAGTTTGTCTTTCCGTGCCTGGCTTATTTCACTTAACATAATGACCTTCAGTTTCATCCATGTTGTTGCAAATGACCAGATCTCATTCCTTTTATGGCTGAATAGTACTCCATTGTGTATATGTACCATATTTTCTATGTACGTCTGTTGATGGACACTTTGGTTGCTTCCAAATCTTGGCTATTGTAAGTATCTCTTCAGCACTGAAGTGCACATGTCCCTTCAATACACTGATTTCCTTTCTTTTGGACATATATGTAGTAGTGAGATTGCTGGATTATATGGTCATTCTATTTTCTTCCAGTTAATGGGCTGTCTCCCCACTTTCTTGATGGTTTATTGTGGGCTGTGCAGAAGCTTTTTACCTTGATGTGATCCCATTTATCCATTTTGATTTGGTTGCCTGTGCTTATGGAGTATTACTGAAGAAATCTTTGCCCACTCCAATGTCTGCAGAGTTTCTTCAAAGTTTTCTTTTATTACTTTCATAGTTCAAGATCTTAGATTTAAGTCTTTAATCCATTTTTATTTGATTTTTGTTTAAGGTAAGAAATAGGAGTCTAGTTCGATTCTTTTGCATGTGGATATCCAGTTTTCCCAGCACCAGTTATTGAAGAGACTGTCCTTTGCCCAGTGTATGTTCTCGGCACCTTTACCCAATATGAATTCACTGTAGATGTATGGATTTGTTTCTAGGTTCTCTGTTCTGTTCCATTGGTCTTTGTGTCTGTTTTTATGCCAGTATCATGCCGTTTTGGTTACAATAGCTTCGCAGTATAATTTGATGTCAGGTAATGTGATTTCTCCAGTTTTTTCTTTTTGCTTAGGATGCCTCTGGCTATTCTGGGTATTTTGTGGTTCCGTATAAATTTCGGGATTATGTTTTCTATTTCTGTGAAGAATGTCATTGGTATTTTGATAGGGATTGCATCAAATCTGTAGATTGCTTTGGGTAGTATGGGCATTTTAACAATATTGATTCTTCTGATCCATGAACATGAAATATCTTTCCATTTTTTGTGTCCTCTTCGATTTCTTTCATCAGTGTTTGATAGAGATATTTCACATCTTTGGTTAATCCTAGGTAATTTATTTGTAGTTATTGTAAATGGCATTGCCTTCGTGATTTCTTTTACAAATTGTTTATTGTTGGCATATAGAAATGCTACTGATATTTGTATGTTAATTATGTATCATGCAACTTTACTGAATGTATGAGTTCTAATGGTTTTTTGGTGCAGTCTTTAGGTTTTTCCAAATATAAGATCATATCATCTACAAAAAAGGATAATATGACTTCTTCCTTTCCAATTTGAATGCCCCTTATTTCTTTCTCTTGCCTGATTGCTCTAGCTAGGACTTCCCTTACTACATTGAATAACAGTGGTGAAAGTGGCATTCCTGTCATGTTCCAGATGTTAGAGGAAAGGCTTTTAGCTTTTCCCCATTCAGTATAATATTCGCTATGGGTCTGTCATATATGGCTTTTGTTATGTTGAGCTATATTTCTTCAATACCATTTTTTGTAGGGTTTTATCATGAAATGATGTTGAAATTTATCAAATACTTTTTCAGCATCAATTGAAATGATCATTCTGTTTATAATCAATACTTCATTCTGTTGATATGATATATCACATTGATTAATTTGCGTATCTTGAACCATCCTTGCATCCCTGTAATGAATCCCCCTTGGTCATGATGAATGATCTTTTTAATAGGTTGTTGAATTTGGTTTGCTCGTATTTTGTTGAGGATTTTTGTATCAATGCTTATCAGAGATTTGGCCCTGTAGTTTTCTTTTTTGGATGTGTGTTTGTTTGGTTTTGGTCTCAGGGTAATACCGCCTTCATATGATGAGTTTGAAAGTATTCCCTCCTCCTCCTGAGTAGGATTGGTATTTCTTCTTTAAATAGTTGGTAAAATTCATCAGTGAAGCCATTGGATGTTGGGCTTTTCCTTGCTGATAGACATTTTATTACTGCTTCAATCTCGTTACTTGTTATTGGTCTGTTCCTGTTTTGGATTTCTTCATGGTTCAATCTTAATAGGTTGTATGTGTCTAGAAATGTATCTACTTCTAGATTTTCCAATTTATTGCATATACTTGCTCATAATCTCTAATGATCCTTTGATTTCTGTGATATCAGTTGTAATGTCTCCATTTTCATCTCTGATTTTATTTATTTGGGTTTTCTCTCTTTTTTTCTTAGTCTAGCTAAAGGTTTGTTAATTTTGTTTATCTTTTTTTAAAAACCAACTTTTTATTTTGTTGGTCTTTTGTGTTGTTCATTTCAATTTCCTTTATTTTTGCTCTGATCTTTATTATATCTTTTCATCTAATTTTGGGTTTGGTTTGCTCTTGCTTTTCTAGTTCTTTAAGATGCGCCTTTTAAGCTGTTTATTTCAAGTTTTTTTCTTTTTTGATGTAGGCACTGTTAGCTATAAACTTTCTCCTGAGTACTGCTTTTGCTGTATCCCAGAGACTTTGGTATGTTATACTTCCATTATTTGTTTGAAGAAAATTTTCAGTATCCTTCTTAATTTCTTCATTAACGCACTGGTCATTCATTCAGGAGCGTACTATTTAATTTCCGTGTTTTCGTATCATTTCCAAAATTTCTTTTGTTATTTATTTCTAGTTTTATTTCTTTGTGGTCAGAGACGATACTTGATATTATTTCAAATTTTTTTTTTTTTTTTCTGAGATTGAGTCTTGCTCTGTTGACCAGGCTGGAGTGCAGTGGCGTGACCTTGGCTCACTGCAATCTCTGCCTCCTGGATTCAAGGAATTCTCCTGCCTTAGCCTCCCTAGGTGGGACTACAGACCAGCATGCCCTGCTAATTTTTTGTATTTTTAGTAGAGACAGGGTTTCACCATGTTAGCCAGGATGGTCTCGATCTCCTGACCTCGTGACCCGCCCGTCTCAGCCTCCCGAAGTGCTGGAATTATACGTGTGAGCATCCATGCCTGGCCCATTTCAATTTTTTAAATGTTTTAAGGCTTATTTTGTGGCCTAATATATGGCTTATCCTTGAGACAGATCCGTGCACAGAGAATAATGTGTAATTGGAAGCAGTTGAATGAAGTGTTCTATAAATATTTATTAGATCCATTTGGTCTGTAGTGCAGATTAAGTCAGATGTTTCTTTGTTGATTTTCTGTCCAGATATCTGTCCAATGCTGAAAGTGTGATGTTGAATTGTCAAGCTATTGTTGTATTGGGTTCTGTCTCTCTCTTTATCACTAATAATATTTGCTTTTTATATCTGATTGCTCCAGTGTGAGATACATATAGACTTATAATTGTTATATCCTGTTATTGAATTGACCCATTTATTATTATATAATGAATGACCTTCTTTGTCTTTTTTTATAGCTTTTGTCTTGAAGTCTGTTTTATCTGATACAGCTACTCATGCCTTTTTTTGATTTCCATTTTAATGAAATATCTTTTTCCATCCCTTTGTTTTTAGTCTTTATGTCTTTATAGGTGAAATGTGTTTCTTGTAGGCAGCAGATTGTTGGGTCTTGTTTTTGTTTTCTTTTTTTTTAAATCTATTCAGCCACTGTATGTCTTTTGATTGGAGAGTTTAGTCTGTTTATATTCAGTGTTATTATTGTTCAGTAAAGACTTACTCCTGCCATTTTGTTATTTGTTTTCTGGTTGTTTTATAGTTTTATCTTCCTTCTTTTCTTCCTTCCTGTCTTGCTTTTAGTGAAGGTGATTTTATCTGATGGTATGTTTTAATTTCTTTCTTTTAATTTTTTGTGTATCCTTTGTATGTCTTTTTATTTGAGGTTCCCAAGAGGCTTGCAAATATTTTCTAAGTTATTATTTTAAACTGATGACAACTTAACATTGATTGCACAAAGTAACAAGCCAAGAAAAAACCAATAAAACCTCTTTGTCCCCTTGCTTTTTTTTTTTTTTTTTTTTGCTATTTTTATTTATATCTTATTGTACTATGTCTTAAAAAGTTGCCATAGTTACTATTTTTGATCAGTTCATCTTTTAGTCTTTCTACTTAACATGTGAGCAGTTAACACACCACAATTACAGGATTATCATAATCTGTGCTTTTCTGTGTTCTTAATGTTACCAGTGAAATTTGTAGCTTCAGATGATTTCCTATTGCTCATTAATATCCTTTTCTTTCAGATTGAAAAACTGCCTTTAGCATTTCTTGTAGGACAAGTCTGGTATTGATGAAATCCCTCAGCTTTTGTTTGTCTGTGAAAGTCTTTTTTTCTCCTTCATGTTTGAAGGACATTTTCACCAGATATACTATTGTAGGGTAAAACTTCTTTTGCTTCAGCACTTCTAAAATGTCATGCCACTATCTCCTAGGTAATAAGGTTTCCACTGAAAAGTCTGCTGCCTGATGCATTAGAACTCCACTGTGTATTACTTGTTTCTTTTGCTGCTTTTAGGATCCGTTCTTACCCCTGACCTGTGGGAGTTCGGTTAATAAATATCTTGAGGAGTCTTATGCAGGTCATACCCGCTTGGTGTTCTATAACCTTCTTGTACTTGAATATTGATCTCTTTCTCTAGATTTGGACAGTTCTCTGTTATTATCCCTTTGAGTGAACTTTCTACTTCAATCTCTGTCTCTACTTCTTTAAAGGACAATACCTTTTCGATTTGCCCGTTCGAGGGTATTTTCTAGATCTTGTAGGTGTGCTTCATTGTTTTTTATTGTTTTTCTTTTGTCTCCTCTTACTGTGTATTTTCAAATAGCCTGTCTTAAAATTCACTCTTCTTTCTTCTGCCTGATAAATTCTGATATTAACAGACTCTGATGCATTACTCAATATTTTAGTTCCTTTTTTCAGCTCCAGAATTTCTTCTTGATTCTTTTTAATTATTTCAGTCTCTTTTGTTAAATTTATCTGATAGGGTTCTGAATTCTTTTTCTGTATATCTTGAATTTCATTGAGTTTCCTCAAAACAGCTATGTTGAATTCTCTGTCTAAAAGGTCACATGTATCTCTCTTTCTGGGATGGGTCCCTGGTGCTTTATTTAGCATATTCTGTGAGGTCATATTTTCCTGGATGGTCTTGATGCTTGTGGATGGTTGCCAATGTCTGGACATTGAAAAGTTAGGTATTTATTATAGTCTTCACAGTCTATGCTTATTTTTACCCATCCTTCTTGGGAAGGCTTTCCAGGTATTCAAAGGGACTTGGGTGTTGTGATCTAAGTTTTGGTCGCTGCAGCCATATGTGTGTTAGGGAACATTCCAAGCCCAGTAGTGCTGTGACTCTTGCACTTATAGAAGTACCACCTTGGGACCAGGCATGGTGGCTCATGCCTATAATCCCAGCACTTTGGGAGGCCAAGGTGGGCGGATCACTTGAGGTCAGGAGTTCAAGACCAGCCTGGCCAACATGGTGAAACCCAGTCTCTACTAAAAATACAAACATTAGCCAGACATGGTGGTAGGTGCCTGTAATCCCAGCTACTTGGGAGGCTGAGACAGGAGAATTGCTTGAATCCAGAAAGTGGAGATTGCAGTGAGCCAAGATCATGCCACTGCACACCAGCCTGGGCAACAGGGCGAGACTCTGTCTCAAAAAAAAAAAAAAAAAAAGAAGAAGTATCACCTTGGTGGTCTTGGATAACATCTGGAAGAATTCTTTGGATTACCACCAGACAGAGACTCTTGTTCTTCTCCCTTACTTTCTCCCAAAGTCTCTCTCTGTGTGTGTGTGTCTCTCTCTCTCTGTCTGTCTGTCTGTCTCTCTCTCTCTCTCTCTCTCTCTGTGTGTGTGTGTGTGTGGAGCTGCCTGGAACTAGGGGAGGGGTGACACAAGCATCCCCGTGGCCACCACCACTGGGACTGCACTGGGTCAAACCTAAAGCCAGCACAGCACTGAGTCTCACCCAAGGCCTGCTGTAACCACTCGCTGGCTGCCACCTCTATTTGCTCCAAGGCCCTAGGGCTCTACAGTCAGCCAGGCTTGTGACCTTCTCTTCAGGGCAGCAAGTTACCCTGGGCCCAAAGTGCCTTCAGAGATGCCATCTAGAACTCAGGGCCTGGAGTCAGAAAGCTTAGGAATCTACCTTATACTCTATTCTGCTGCGGCTGAGTGGACACACAAATCATAAGACAGAGTCCTTCCCATTCCTCCCTTCTCCTTCCAAAGGCAGATTCTTCCCATGGCCACTCCTGCCACAAGAGTATGGGGAGTACTGCCAGACTACCTCCAGTGTTCACTCAAGGCCCCAGGGCTCTTCAGTCAGCTGGTGATGAATGCTGCCAGGCCTGGAATTCACTCTTCTGGGAAGTGGGCTCCCCTCTGTCCCAGGGAAGGTCCAGAAATGCCATCCAAGAACCAAGCCTTGGCATCAGGGACCCCAAGAGCCTGTTGGGTGCTCTACCCCACTGTGGCCAAGGTGATACCTAAACTGTAATACAAAGTCCTCTTTACTCTTCCCTCTACTCTTCTCACGCCGAAGGAGTCTCTCCTTATAGCCAACACACCTGAGAATGTGCTGGATTTCACCTGAAACCTGTATGTCTGGAGTCTCACCTAAGGCCCACGATGTATGCTATTTGGCTACTGCTGCTGATTATTCAGGGCCTAAGGCTTAGTCAGCAGGTGTCCTAGCCTACTATGGCTGAGCTGGTATCCAGGTTGTAGGACAAAGTCCTCTTTACTCTTCTCAAGCGAAAGGAAGGAGTTTCAGAGCTGCATGCTGCACTGCCTGGGGTTGGTGTAGGGGTGGCACACGCACTCCCTTGGCCGCTCCTCCTGGTGTCTCACTAGATCACCTGCCCCCCAAGTTCACTGGCTCCAAGCCCAGCACAGCACTAGGACTTACCTGGGAATTGCAGTCCTTGTGGCCTAAACTACCTTTCAAGTTTATTTAGAACCCCAGAGTGCTTTAGCCCACAGTGGTGAGGCTTGTCAGAACTCAAGCTGCCGCCACTAGGATGGACAATTCTCTGCCGGCTATGGCTGATCTAAATGCCACCTTCATGGACCATGGCTAAGTTCTGCCTGGTGTTGCTTTCCGCTGTGACGATGCAGCACTGAGTTCCAATGCGAAGTCCCACCGTCACTGAGCTCTCCCAGCCCCAAGTGCACAGATTCTCCATGCCATGCAGACACTGCCAGGGGATGGAGGGGCTGGGTGTCATCAATTGAAGACTGTCTTTCCTACCCTCTTCAGTGCCTCTTTCAGTGATGTGAAGTTCAAACTAGATACTCTGATTGCTCACCTGATTTTTGGTTCTTATGAAGGTGTTTTTGTGTCATTTTTAAATTTTGTGTTTCTGCAGGGAGGATGATCAGTGGAGGCTTCTATTTGCTTATCTTGCTCCACTTCCTACCTAAAAGCTGTTACTTTTAAAAACCAAAATTAGGGAGAGACTTCTGCACATTTGTTGGAAGATTTGGTCTTATACCTTCTGTAGCAGTGGTTCTTAATGAGGAATGATCTTGCCACCCAGGGCATATTTGGCAAAGCCAGAAAATGTTTTTGGTTGTTATAACTGGAGGGTGGGTACTACTGACACACAGTGGGTAGAGGCCAGGAATGTTGGTAAATACCCTTCAGTGCACAAGACAGCCCCCACAAAAACAAACAAACAAAATTATCTGGCTCAAATTGTCAGTAGTGCCTAAACTGAGAAACCCTGTTCTGTGCCTGTATTACTCTAGTGACAGTTGATCACAGCTATGTTTTTTAAGCACTGCAAGGTCACAAATCATCAGACATACAGATGTTCAGTGTATTCTGTTTACTCAGGACAGGGCTATCTAATAAGACTAAACCAAAAAAAAAAAAAAAAAAAAGTTTTTTTAAAAATCTGATTAGCTGAAACCTAAATTAACTAGATAATTCAGTTACTCAAAATATTTCATTCCTCAGTCATCCTGGTTGAGATTTTACTATTTTTTGTTATATTTTACTTATTTACTTAGAACTTCTTTTTTTTTTTTTTTTTTTGGAGACGGAGTCTGGCGCTGTCGCCCAGGCTGGAGTGCAGTGGCACGATCTCGGCTCACTGCAAGCTCCGCCTCCCGGGTTCACGCCATTCTCCTGCCTCAGCCTCCTGAGTAGCTGGGACTACAGGTGCCCACCACCGCGCCCGGCTAATTTTTTTTTTTTGTATTTTTAGTAGAGACGGGGTTTCACCATGGTCTTGATCTCCTGACCTTGTGATCCGCCCACCTCGGCCTCCCAAAGTGCTGGGATTACAGGCGTGAGCCACCGCGCCCGACCTACTTAGAACTTCTTAAAGATCAGACTTATGAAGTATAACATCTGCTTGTAATAAAAACAGGAATAAAGAAACATACTGGCTGGGCACAGTGGCTCACGCCTGTAATCCCAGCACTTTGGGAGGCCGAGGTGGGTAGATTACTGGAGGTCAGGGGCTCAAGACCAGCCTGGCCAACATGATAAAACCCTGTCTCTACTAAAAATACAAAATTAGGCGGGAGTGGTGGCGTGCACCTGTAATCCCAGCTACTCAGGAGGTTGAGGCAGGAGAATTGCTGGAACCCGGGAGGTGGAGGTTGCAGTAAGCCAGGATCACGCTATTGCACTCCAGCTTGGGCAAAAAGAGTAAAACTCCATCTCAAAAAAAGAAAAAAAAAAAAGGAAAAGAAAAGAAAAGAAACTTACACTTACATATAGCCTTGAAAACGTCATTAAAAGCTAACTTACTCATTTCAAAAATTATCATCAACTCATGTTCTAGTATAGGAATTCGGCATTAAACTAGGCTAATTTGTTAGGCCTCAGTCTCCAACCGTACTCCTTTTCTTGTATAAACCTGTTTGAAATGTCCACATACTGGTCCAGGAAAAGGGGAACAGGGATTTCATTATATACGCCAGTATTTTAAATATATATTAGCTGGCCAGGCGCGGTGGCTCACGCCTGTAATCCTAGCATTTTGGGAGGCCAAGGCGGGCGGATCACGAGGTCAGGAGATCGAGACCATCCTGGCGAACATGGTGAAACCCCGTCTCTACTAAAAATACAAAAAAATTAGCCGGGCGTGGTGGCAGGCACCTGTAGTCCCAGCTGCTTGGGAGACTGAGGCAGGAGAATGGCGTGAGCCCGGGAGGCGGAGGTTGCAGTGAGCTGAGATCGCGCCACTGCATTCCAGCCTGGGCGACAGAACGAGACTCTGTCTCAAAAAATATATATGTGTGTGTGTGTGTGTGTGTGTGTGTGTATGTGTATATGTATATGTGTGTGTGTACATATGTATAAGCTAACGTGTATTGAATACTTACTGTGTGCTAGGTATTATGCAAGGCACTTTGTATTCTCTTATTTAATTCTCACAAAACCCTACTAGTAGATATGATTATCCCTACTCTTCTAGGAAACATCTCTCTTGTAGCTGTCTTCCTGCTCCAGTATGCACTGGCTGCTGTCTAGGTGTTACATAACTGTTACTCAGAGGCTTCTTTTCCCTGTCTTTCTGAGATTCCTCTTTGCTTCTCTCCTATTTTGAATCCCCTGCATCTTCCATATCATGGCACACTCCCTCATTTTGGTGAAGTATATCCTCCATTACCTCCCTGAAAATACCAATAACTGAGAATGTCTTTATTCTATCACCATAATTGAAAAAGATAGTTTTTCTGAATGTGGATTTCTACTTAAGAAATATCTGTGTTTCATTATTTTGGAGGAATTACTCTCTTATCTTTCAGGTTTGTGTATTATCTACTTTGTTACTCTCCAAGCTTTTAGAATTTCTTTATCTCTGGTGCTCTGAAATGTCACAGTGATGTGCCTTGCAGCAAGTCTTTTTCTTCTTTCATGTACTTTGCCTAATATTCAGTGGGCCTTTTTATTCTTTTTTTTTTTTTTTTTTTTTCTGGAGACAGGTCTTGCTCTGTCGCCCAGACTAGATTGCAATGGTGTGATCTCGGCTCACTGCAACCTCCGCCTCCTGGGTTCAAGCAGTTCTCCTGCCTCAGCCTCCTGAGTAGCTGGGATTACAGGCACATACCACCACGCCTTGCTAATTTTTGTATTTTTAGTAGAGATGGGTTTTCACCATGTTGGTCAGGCTGGTCTCAAACTCCTGACCTCATGATCTGCCCACCTCAGCCTCCCAAAGTGCTGGGATTACAGGCAAGAGCCACCGTTCCCCGCCGGCCCTTTTTAGTTTTAATATTCTCTTCCTTGAGTTCAAGCAAAGTTACTTAAAATGCTTTTTTAATAATGTCCTCCCTTTCCTCTTTTCTTTCTGGAATGTCTATTATTTCAGTGTTGACTTTTGAATTTTCTCCTGTAATTTCCTTATTTGAAGAATCCTATAGTCTATTGTCTTTTAGTTCTACTTTCTGAGAATTTTTTAAACTCTATCTTCTAACTCTATCTTGAAGTTTTTATTTGAGTTATATTTTGTATTTCTACGAGATATTTCTTGTCCTCTGGGTTTTTTGTTTGTTTGTTTGTTTGTTTTTGCAGCCTTCTGTCTTGTTTGACAGATGGTTTATCTCCTCTTATCTCGGAATATTACAGTTTTTCTGAGGTATTTTTCTTGGAATTTGACTTAATTCTTATTCATCAGACTTATTCATCAGACTCCCATCTCTCATTTAGGTCTGTGTGTTTCGTGTTATAAACTTTCCCCAAATATTTAGTAGTCCTTAACTGTCCATAATGTGTAAGATTCCAGTATTTATTGGAAGGATTTTGTTCATGGGCATCTATTGACTAGTAGACTCCACTTTGGGGTGAGCAGAGAGAATTAGTCATTTTGTTGGAAGACTTCCAGGATTTAATATCTATAAGTCTGTCTCATTGGGTTACTTAGTTGTTCCAGAGAGGAATTTTCTTTCCTGGCAGGTGTATGTTTGTCTGCCAGTATTTTAGAAGCCAAGTGAAACAGAGGAGTTGGAGAGGTACTTACTGTTCGGTATTAGGACTTTCACTTACTCTCTCACTTCTCTCTCTGCTGTCATCTACTCTTCCAGTCTCCCTTTTATATTTCTTTTACAGTTCATGTAAATTAAATAGGACAGCATGTACTCTTTGGTATCTTTTTATAATTAAACTCTTCTGGCCAGGTGTCGTGGCTCACACCTATAATCCCAGCACTTCTGGGAGGCCAAGGTGGGTGGATCACCTGGGGTCAGGAGTTCGAGACCAGCTTGGCCAACATAGTAAAACCTGTCTTTACTAATAATACAAAAAATTAGCTGGATGTGGTGGCACACACCTGTAATCTCAGCTGCTCGGGAGGTTGAGGCAGGAGAATCACTTGAACTAGGGAGGCAGAGGTTGCAGTGAGCAAAGAACGCGCCTTTACACTCCAGCCTGGGCAACAAGAGCAAAACTCCATCTCAAGAAAACAAAACAAGCAAACAGAAAAACACTTTTCTTTGAGATTTATCTGTGTTATTTTGTATATCCATTCATTTCATTCCATTGCTGAGTAATTCTACTAATTGCATATACCACAGTTTCATCTTTCAAAGGACATTTGAGTTATTTCCAGTTTAGGCTATTATGAATGAAATTCTGTGAACATTCTTGAGTAGTATTTTAGAGGATATTTGTTTTTATTCTCTTAAGAAAATACAAGGAGTAGAATTTCTTAGTCATATACTGGTATATGTTTAACTTTATAAGAGAGTAATATTTACCATTTATTTATCTTCTTGTTTGAAATATCTGTTCAGGTCTTATGCCCATTTTAATTGGATAGTTTTTCTGTTTATTATTGATTCATATTATTGACTTATAGTAATATTTTATAAATTGATCTCTTTATTATTGTAAAATGTTTCTTTTTATTTGTGGCAATACTCCTCATCATGAAGTCTAATTTCTGATATTATTATAGCCACTTATACTTACTGTATACCTGATTATTTTTTCCATACCTTTATTTTCAATTTATCTGTGTATTTGCATTTAAAGTTCATCTCTTGAGCCTAACAGTGACAAGCACCTTGAACCCAGATCTTTATATCTAAATCTGATTATCCAGTAAAATTTATCAGAGTTCTCTGGAGAAGTGGCTGATTGTAGAGCAGGGATAAGAAAAGTATATGCTGAACCTGAAACATTTTGTGGTGCCAAAAAGTAAGGAAATACACAAAAAAATTGAGAAGATGTCAGAAGTGTACAAAAACTAACCTGACGTGACTCTCAGTGACCATATCTGGGACAATTTGAGTAAAAAAAAATTGACAATAATGGATTATATCTTATAAGATAATAAAAAATAAATATCAATGAGCCTATGATAATATAAATTAATGGCTGAATGTATAAATGGGAGGAAGGGAAAAATTCTTTATTTCAGCAGAATTATAATTAATTAATATAAAATAGAAATAGTAGAAATAGAAAGTCAACATTTGGCAAGCACCACAGTAATAATTGTTGCAGGCAAGAATCATCAATGGATGCTAAAGTTTGTGAGAAAAAGTATGATGAGAAATAGGTTATTTACGTATCCTCAAAGGCTTTTCCTACAAGATACTGTTAATTACAAAGGGGAAGATATTGAGAACCATGGAAGACAGCACCTTAACCAAATGATTGAAGTGTTAATATCATTGCAATACAACAAATCAGTATCATGTGCCTCCTGATATGATGTGCTGAGAAGGGCACAAGCATCACCTTTATGCTATTCTTGCAAAAAATACATAATCTAAAGTCAACCATGAAGAAATCTTAGAAGGATGTTCTATAACTAGTCAGTACTGCTCAAAAATGTCAAGATTTTAAAAGACAAAGAAAGACTAAGGTACTTTCAGATTAAAAGAAGAGAAGCTAAGGAGACAGGACTACCAAATGCAATATGTGAATCTGAATTGGACCCTGGACTAAAATTAGGCAGACAACTGGTGAATTTTGAATCAAGTCTGTAGAGCAGTTAATAGTATTTCTGGTTTTGATCATTATAATATAGTTATTTAAGATGTTAACATTTGGGGGATCTGGGTGAAAAGTATATGAGGATTCTCTCACAGTATTTTTGCAATTTTTTTAAATCTGAAATTATTTTAAAATGGGAAGTTGACTGGACACAGTGACTGACACGTGTAACCCCAGCACTTTGAAA
This sequence comes from Macaca fascicularis, assembly GCF_037993035.2. NCBI lineage: Eukaryota > Metazoa > Chordata > Mammalia > Primates > Cercopithecidae > Macaca > Macaca fascicularis. The sequence goes on along the minus strand of NC_088381.1, from coordinate 32,334,133 downwards.
CACCAAGGCAGGAGACTCACTTGAGCCAGGATTTGAGACCATCCTGCGTAAGATGGCAAGACCCCATCTCTTCATAAAAAAAAAAAAAAAGCAAAAAAGTGAAAAAAAGAAAAATATTTAATAAAGTATTTTTAAATAATAATGATAGATGTCTTTTATAGGCAACATATGATTAGGTTTTGCATTTTTATTCAGCTTGACAATCTGTGTCTTTCATTGGACTGTTTGTCATAATTTATATGGCTGGATTTAGCTCTCAGAATGTGCAGTTTATTTTTGTTCATCTCATCTGTTTCTTTGTTTCTCTTTTTCTGCCTTATTTTGAGTTAGTCAAATATTTGCAATATTCCATTTTAACTCTTCTCTGTGCTTTTTAGCTCTGCAGTCAATTAATGATTAACATATCAATCATACCACTTTATATAAAATGTAAATCTTGCAACAATATAGATTTGATTATTCCACCTATCTTGTGCGCAATGCTGTCATTTGTATTACATCTACATGTATTTTAAACAAAGATTGAGAAGGTACCTTAAAAAAAAAAAACCTTACCCACATGTTTACCATTTTCCGGTACTCTTTACTACTCTCTTTAGATCTGAACTTCTATCTGGTGCCACTTATCCTCAGCCTGAAGAACTTCCTGTAGCATATTCTGTAGTGCCAACAATTTGTCTGCTGGTGACAAATTATCTCAACTTTATCCAATAGTATCTTGATTTTGCTTCCCTTTTTGATGGATAGTTTTTGCTAGATATAGAATTCTTGGTACATTTTCCATTTCAGCACTTATAGATATCATTCAGTTGTCTTCTGGCTTCCATTATTTTTGATGAGAAGTCAACCATTATCTGTATTCTTATTCTCCTGTGTGTAATGTATTGTTTTTATTAGGCTGCTTTCAAGATTTTGTTTATCTTTTTTGTTTTCAGCATTTAACAATGATGTGCCTACCCATTTTTCTTTATGTTGATCCTGCTTCAGTTCACTGACTTTATTGACTGTCTCAGCTTGTGTTTTTCTAAATGTGTGAATATTTTGGCTGTTTTTTCCCCCAAATATTTTTCTGCCCTATTACCCATCCCCTTTTATGGAACTCCAGTCACACATATGTCAGAATGCTTGAAATTTTTCTGCAAGTTCCCTTTATTTTTCATATTAGATAAATTCTGTCTCTGTATCTTCAAGTTCATGATACTTTTCTCCAGTCATCTTCCATCATCTTTTAAACCCATCTAGTGAATTTTTTTATTTCATGTATTTTATTTTTCAGTTCTAAAATACATTTGGCCAGGCATGGTGGTTAACACCTGTAATCCCAGCACTTTGGGAGGCTGAGGCAGGCGGATCACCTGAGGTCAGGAGTTTGAGACCAGACTGGTCAACATGGTGAAACTCTGTCTCTACTGAAAATACAAAAATCTGCCAGGCATGGTGGTGCATGGTACATGCCTGTAATCTCAGCTACTTGGGTGGCTGAGACAAGAGAATCACTTGAACCCAGGAGGTGGAGGTTGCAGTTAACCGTGATTGCACCACGGCACTCCAGCCTGGGGGACAGAGCAAGACTCTGTCTCGAAAATAAAATGAAATAAAATAAAATAAAATAAAAATGTGCATTTGATTCATTTTTAGTTTCCCTTTTACTGCTGAGATTCCCCATCTTTTCATTCATTATGACCTTATTTTTCTTTTAAGTCCTTTGAACATCTTTATAATAGCTGCTTTATTTTTCCTGTCTGCTTATTCCATGATCTGCGTCATCTTGTGACTGATTTCTGTTAATTACTTTTTCTCTTGATACTGGGTCATATTTTTTTTATTTTTTGCATGTCTAGTAATTTTTTTATTGTAGGCTGGACAGTGAATATAGTAACAAACAGACAGTGAATTTTACTATATTTGCCTGAGGTGTGTTGATTTTTTTCTCTTCTCTTCTCTTCTCTTCTCTTCTCTTTTCTTTCTTTTTCCTGAGATGGTGTCTTGCTCTGTCACCCAAGCTGGAGTTCAGTGGCACGGTCCCGGCTCACTACAACATCTGCCTCCTGGGTTTAAGCCATTCTCCTGCCTCAGCCTTTCAAGTAGCTGGGATTACAGGCATGTGCCACCACACCTGGCTAATTTTTGTATTTTTCGTAGAGATGAGGTTTCTTCACCATGTGGGCCAGGCTGGTCTCTAGAACTCCTGACCTCAGGTGATCTGCCCACCTCGGTCTCCAAAAGTGCTGGGATTACAGGTGTGAGCCACCGTGCCCGGTGTTGATTTTTGTTCCAGCAAGTTAACATAGCTGAATTCCAAATTCTGCTTCCCTTTTGGTGATCAACTGAAATCAATGCTGAGCCCTCTCAATCTTCCAGCTGTTGACTTTCACCTGTTCAGTTCAGGGTAAAACTAGGGATGTGGGTAAGGGTTTATATATAGATTTGGAAGAACTCTGGTGGCTTCTTTTTTTCTGGGATTTTTCTCCTCTTTTTCTAGATATGCTGTCAACCCCAAACTAGGCCTTCTGACTCCTCAAGCCAGTAATAGTGCAGATTTCAGCTTAAGTTCTAGGCTTGTCTGCATTATGTGGACTGTGGAATACTACTAGAGGAAAAGCCATGTAACTGTGGAATACTACTAGAGGAAAAGCCATGTAAATACTGAATCCTACCTCGTGTAGTTCCTTCTTTCAAGGATTGACATCTCTCCAGTTTCTGCTTGTTTTGGGTTATTCTGTTGTACTTTCAAATAGCTCTTTTAGTATTTTGTCACAGAATATAATGGTTATCTGCAGAAGGATTAATCTAATGTATGCTACTCTGCCATTACCAGAAGTTGTAACACATTGCTTTTTATTTTCCATTGATGTTGCATAGGATTGAATTTAAAAAATTCTACATTTTCTGTGAATGGTGGCACTGTCTCATCAAAATCTTCTAAAGGAATTGAGCATCTTACTAATCGTATTTTTTCTTGTTTCTCTTATAGACAAGAGATGATTTCCTAGGTCAAGTGGATGTTCCACTTTATCCATTACCGGTTGGTATAGGTGCCCATGATTTTCCTTTTGTGTTTATGTTTTTAATTTAATAAATACATATATACAATATAGGTAATGTAAATAATTGATTTATCACATGTATACTACTTTTATTTATTAAACATACTGTTTTCTAAAAACTCATTTCAGTTTTCCGTTTCCATTTTCTCTTTAAGATTTCCATACATGAACCCCAGTGAGAAATAGAGAATTTCTGATGTTTGTTGGCATTGTGAAAACATTGTGTAAAAAAGATTAGTTGAAAATATTCTGCTGAATAACTAGAATGAGGAGTGCCTAAGCTCTCAGAAGAAAACTAAGGTAGTTTATGACAATAGAAACATAAAACACTGAGAATCGGGACTAAGAATATAGCAAGGAGGAAAACAGATTCAGGAAACATTGTGAAACAGAACATTATTGAATCACATGTCTGACATGGAGGCTTAAGAAAATAAGAAGTAAAGATAATGCAAGTTGAACTTGGAAGATAAGAGTGGCATCTCATATAGAAAAGTGAGGAAGAAAACCCATTTTGTTTTGAAATGCAAAAAATTTACTGTTGGACAGAGTTTTGATAGGAAACAAAGAAAATGAAAGTTTAAAGTAGACTACTGACAGAGAGATAAAAATCAGTTATGTAGGGAAAAGGGACTAGAAAGATTAAGTGTTATCACTGTCCAGGCAACAGCAGAATCTCTGAAAATAATGGATTTTCCTGATAAAACAGATAACAACGGAGGGCCAGCCATTGACTCTCAGTCAACATGAGTGGATCAGAAAAGAAAGAGAAGACAGACAAGGGGAAACAGGAAAAGAACCAAGTAAAATAATGTCATGAGAATTTAAGAAAAGAGTTTCAAGGCAGACTGGGTAGTTAACAATACAAAACATCAGAGAAGAATAATAAAAACTAACAGCTGCTGAATTTTAAAGAAAGAGAAAAAATACTTCTTTTTCAGTCTTTTGAGTTATATTAATTAGCTCTCTACAGTCTTTCCAGAGCATAATCTTTTTTTTTTTTTTTTTTTTAAAACAGGGTGCAGGACCATAAGCTTTCAGTAATATATTTAATCTAGTCTTACTTTCCAGGCTATTGACTTTTTTGGTCTCCTAGAATTATCTCCGTGCTTTAACCAAGCCAGCCTGCAGACATGTGCATAGTCCATACTGTTTTGGGATGTCAACGTAGTAACTACTCTATATTGTTTTTCTGCTTATTGTCTTCTGCCCTCCCTTTGGCTCCACAACCCGCCTGCTCAGCTAGTTTTCATATGAGTTGTGATGCCGGCTGCAATTCCTCTTGGGCAGGAAAGCGAAAGCGCTGTCAAGTTAGCATTTAATAAACTAAAGCTACTTTTTTTTCTCACTTCCAACTTAAATTATGCCTTAGGTGATAGTTCATGAGTATTCTTGAAAAGTACATGCTTTTGGTGTTATAGATATATTTTGAAAACCCACTATTTTATTCTAGACAGAAAATCCAAGATTGGAGAGACCATATACATTTAAGGATTTTGTTCTTCACCCAAGAAGGTCAGTAAGTATAAAATAATAGCATATTAAATTTTTTATCTCTTCTTTACACCTTACAGTAGCCTCATTAGAAATTCAGGATTTAAACCTCTGTAAATAAGCTACTTCTAAATATTATTATTATTTTTAAAACTTCATTGCTATTTCTGATTAAAAGTACTATATGCACATTGCAAAACACTCTGAAAATACAGAAAGTGATCACACCCCTTTGGGAAAGATTTGTCCTTCTAATACTTATCAGACCAGAAGGCTAAAATTTTTCAATATTTTATATTTATTTTTTGTCTTAAAGTTTATGTCATATTGTCATACTGTGCTTTAAAAAATCACAAACATGAATTCATCTAAAACCATTATCCAACTCGACGTGCACAAAGCCAATTTCAGAAAAACCTAACTATATTTTGTATACTTTAAAAAGTATTTCAGAAGACTCAAATATTTAGAGAAAATAACATAAGACTGGAATTTAAAACCCAAATAGCATGCTTATAATTCCATTTTTCCAGAGTTACTTGATGTTTGTCAAAAAATTTTAAATTTAAGCTGTAACCAGAACTCCTTTTGATCTTCTATACCACATTGACAAGTAAAATCTAGTCAAAACATGTGTGTGGATTTACTCTCAAAAAGGTCAGACTAAAGCAGAGAAAGGACCTCTGTGAAAGCAACAGTATTTGTCTTGTTTCTTAAACTATAAAATGCATTTGAAAAGGTACTATTGGAACTTAGTAAAATTTTTCACTTAAAGTGATGTTTTTAAGTTACTGTTTGTAATATAAATATTAAAACAAAATGAAAAGGAGTGCTCACTGACTGTTAATATTTACTCTCTATAAAGGAAGTCACATTTAATTTCTGTAGATGTCTGGAATGTAAATCTTTCATCTTTTAATTTTAGACTGATGGTGACATCTGCATATCAGGAATGACTAAATTGTTTTTTCTTATTTGATTGTCCTAGCAGCCTGCTTTTCAATTTGTCACATGCTTTCCAGCTTCTTTATCTTTAAAAAATACAATTTACTTCTTCTGTCTGCAATGAATATTATTGCAAGTGTAGAAAGAACTTTATTCAGATAGAAAATATACGACTACATTCCTAAATTTGTTTGAGCCCCATTAAGTCAAAACCTTGAGGCTTCTTTTCTAATTGAGAAGACATGAAACATACAATTGTAGAGAAACTTTTCAGCAAAACATTACCTGAGCACATTTTCTGTATCCATCTTTTATAGCCACAAGTCAGAATGTTCACATCTCCTTCAGTATGGAGACACAAGCCACATTAGCAGCCTTGGAAATAAGCATCGGGGATTTCACTGACTACTCGGGAAAGGATACACTGAATGTGCCAAATTCATGAGAACTATACAGAGAAGAGCTAAAAAGATTAGGGGAGGCTTGGGAGTGGGGGTAGGTAATCTCTTGAAGACAGAATAAAAAGATTAGGACTCTTGTCTAGAAAGACAAAGGGTAATTGCTACATATCTGATATCTGTAAAAATCATCTCCAAAAAAATCTATATAGAGAGCTGAGACAAGCAAGGATTTCTTAAGTAAATCATAGGATGCTAGAATTGATGAGGGCAATAGATAGAATTAAGCCTTAAATTAGAAGCTTATGAAAGCACTGTAATCGCAGCACTTTGGGAGGCTGAGGTGGGTGGATTGCTTGAGCCCAAGAATTCCAGACCAGCCTGGGCAACATGCAAAACCCTGTCTCTACAAAAAAATACAAAAATTAACTGGGTGTGGTGACGCATGCCTGTAATCCCAGTTGTTTGGGAGGCTAAGGTGGGAAGATCACCTGAGCCTGGGAGGTCAAGGCTGCAGTGAACCATGATTGAGCCACTGCACTCCAGCCTGAGCGACAGGGGGAGATGCTGTCTAAAAAAAAAAAAAAAAGAAGCAGCAGCAGCAGCTTGTGAAAGACAGGTTTTCAAAATATTTAAAATATCACTACAGCAAGCAGCAGCCTTTAGCTTAGACAACTAATTATTCAAAGAGGTGATACAATATGAAAATAGATTAGGTAAATTAATGTGTGACAGATTCAAACAGCTGCCAAAGAGATGTAGCAGGTTTCAGACACTTATCAAGCCTTGCCCTCTACTCTTCTGTCATCCAAAAAAATATGGCCAGATTAGTATCCCTAAAGCACATCTCTGAGGATACCTTTCTCTATCCCCCAAATTCTCAGTGATTTACCAAAATATGCAAAATAAAGTCTGAAGTTGTCTGATTTTGCCTGACCTCTGGACCATCCCAACCTCCTATAGTTCCCTTAACATATCCTGTAATCCAGCCAAACTCAACTACTGCCATTTCCTTAATTGCACCCGCAGTTTCCCACCTGTTTCCTGGATCTTGCCCTTTTCTCCACTCATAATGCCTTTTCCTCTATTGCCACAGATAAGAATCCTCCCCAATCTCCTAATCCCAACCCAAAGACCAGCTTCTCTTTGACATTGTCTCTGATGGTTCACTTAACTTCCTTAGCATCATCTTTGTGGCATAACAATTATTTATATATGTTTCCCTTTTCTCCACCTTCTATTCCTTTCCCTGGATATCTTCTGCCCTGGAACTTGTTTTTGAACCTCCCTTTGTAGACCCCCTGTTACCTAGTGGGTGTTCATTAAACTCTTATGAATTGAATACTTTTCTCCCTGGTGTTAAAGTTTTATGAATATTTATTTTCTTTTCTACAGTCACAAATCAAGAGTTAAAGGTTATCTGAGACTAAAAATGACTTATTTGCCTAAAACCAGTGGCTCAGAAGATGATAATGCAGAACAGGCTGAGGAATTAGAGGTGAGATTTTATAAATATTTGGTTAAACTAAAAAAAAAAATTTAATTTCTTATTTTACTGTACTCTGAAGAACAATAACTATTGAATGAAGTTAACGTGTAAATAAAAATTATTTACTTGGACATTTATTTCACCCAAGCATTCATTAATAGTCTTTCCTCTAAGGATATTTCTGTCGAATGAATGGCCATTATTGATGGCCTTCTTAAAGGTTAAGGAGTAGAGAATAGAATATAAATCTAGTTTTTCAAAGTTTTCTAAAACTGTATATTCTCTCCATTAAAGTAAGAACACAATTTAGTATTTTGAAGTTAAATATATGGACATTTTGAGGAGACTCCACTGATTAGGAGCTCTTTTATGAAATTTAAGTCCTGTTAATGTTCTTATTATGGTGGGAGGGCTCATAGGAAAGGAGGGGAATTAGGGAGCAGGAAGAATTTAAGTGATCTAATAAAGAGCCTTCTGTATGTGCGGCAAGTAGAATTTAACAATTTTCATGGATGACAGGATGAGAGGAAAGTCCAAGTCAAGATTTGTGTAGAGTTACGTGCATCTGGAATAAGCAAGTAAGAGGCAGAAAATACGTATTTGGAATAGAATTGGATAGGGTTTGGAGACTGGAATACTAGTTGCACACTATCTAGCCAGACCTGAGTGAGTCATTGAACTTTTCTGAACCTCAGGATCTTGTTTGCAGAGTGACAGGATGGCACCAGATGACCTCGAGGGTTTCTTCCAGCAGAAAAATTTATGATTTGGAAAGGGGTCAAAAAAACACCTGCTCCTTGAGGTTCCTTTTGAAAGCACGTTATCATCAAAAAGAAGTATTTATTCAGTAGCTGTATTAGTCCATTTTCATACTGCTGTGAAGAAGTACCCGAGACTGGGTAATTTATAAAGCTTTAAAAAGAGGTTTAATGGACTCATAGTTCCACATGGCTGGGGAGGCCTCACAATCATGGTGGAAGGTGAAAGAGGAGCAAAGGCACAGCTTACATGGTGACAGGCAAGAGAGTGTGTGCCGGGGAACAGCCCTTTATAAAACTATCAGATCTCGTGAGACTTATTCTCTGTCATGAGAACAGCACTGGAAAAACTCACTCTCATGATTCAGTTACCTCCCACTGAGTGCCTCCCACGACACGAGGGGATTATAGAAGCTACAATTCAAGATGAGATTTGAGTGGGGACACAGCCAGACCATATCAACAGCAGTTACTGAAAGCAGAGCACACAGCGTATGGCACCAAATCGCTCTGGAGGCTTCTTATTTGGTGCCTTGCTTAACACTTTTGCCTCTTTGACTGAGGGCCTGCTTATGTCTCCATAAGAACAGTGAAGCTGAGGGCCTTCCCCAGGGGCTAGGCTCTACCTCACATGCCCATGTACCTTGAGAAAGAAAGCTCTAGAACAGGTAGTGAATTTGCAGCAGAGCTGTCTGGGAAAATTTTAAATGCACTGAGATTTTGCTTTGCAAGAAAATCCATAATAATAGAAAGATAGAAGGAAGACTTTTTTTTTTTTTTTTTTTTTCTGGAGTCAGGGTCTTGCTCTGGGGCCCATGCTGGAGTACAGTGGTGCAATCTCAGCTCGCTGCAACCTCCTGCCTCCTGGGTTCAAGCAGTTTTCATGCCTCAGTCTCCCAAGTACCTGGGATTACAGGCATGTGCCATCATGCCTGGCTAATTTTTGTATTTTTAGTAGAGACGGAGTTTTACTATGTTGACCAGGCTGGTCTTGATCTCCTGGCCTCAAGCCGTCCATCTGCCTCAGCGTCCCAAAGTGCTGGGACTACAGGCGTGAGCCACGGTACCCGGCCAAGAAAGAATCTATTTTCTTCACTCACAGTATAGGTAGCCCCTAGTTTGGTGACCAGAGAACTTGTTATCTTCTCAATTCTCTCTTCACTTATTTGATTAACTTTTTCTTATGTATTTTTATCTGATTTTCATATAATAATCATTTTTAAAGTTTTCAAGTATTTATTCAGTAGAAGTTTCTCTACCTGGTTTTTGGTGTACCAGAGTATCTTGCATAATGGAATTCTGTTTGAAATGAAGAATATCTGCTGTAAAGAAAGAAAATTATTTATTTAGTAACTTAAAAAGATTTAACAGCGTTTCATTATTTAGTGACCTGCTCCAAGTTTTGCCCACATGCACGCATCATAGGACCCTATTCACAGTTGAGTTTCTGTGGAGAGAACTGCTTCACTTCATTTTGTGGTCTCATGTCTCAATGTTTGAATTCCCTCAGAATGCACCTTATAATTTCAGGAGATGTAAGCGTGTAGGAGTTTATTTATGAAAGGCCCTAGGAATTCAAACACATGAATCTGTGCTTATTTACCTTCTGTGTAGCTAATGACTAGAGGAGTCTTGCCTAGTCCTTTGACAGCTAGTTTGTGACTGTATAAATTCTACTAGGAAAACAATTGTAATTTTGAAATGAAGCTCACTCTTAGGTAGTTTGTATTCTGTAGTAAAGTATGACTATAATAGATAATTATGTAACGGTTGATTTTTGTACCATTTGCAACTTTAGGTTTAGTTGTATGTATTTTACAAAATTAACATATAAAATGTTGGTTGTACCTCTGAATACTTTCTTCCTGACCCTCTTTGACTTGATTAAATTGTGAGCGATTACATATTGGCTTTGAGGTTAGAAATTAAATAAGGTTCATTGATACTTAGAAAGTTATTTTATAAAGAATAGCAGCTGATACATATTTAATAGGAAGGCCTGGTATCCAAAAATTGACTGTATAGAGGCATTTTATCCAGTCTTTCTAAACAGTGTTTGATTGTACAACTCTACTTCCACGAATTTAAGATAGGTTTTTCTTAAGCCTTTAATTAAATTAATTTTTGTTCTTTCTCTTCTTGAATTCACTCAGATAATATAAATACATTAAGCAGACCTTTAAGGGAGAAATCTCTAAGAAGCTTTAAAAGAAATATTCTTTTGGTACCATTTTCGAGTGCTGAGTGTTTTTATAATCCTTTACAGCAGTAGTGAGAACTATTTTATTAATAAATTGTATTAATCTTAAAGGAAATTAATCAATGATTATGTTCAACCAAAAAATGTTAAGCTTATATTTTCTCACAAAATATAAAAACTTAACTTACATGTTTTTGGGATTGAAACCAGAAAAATGCAATCTGATTCAATATATGCAAGACTAATTTTTAGGTATGCTAGATCCTATATTATCATAGTTTAAGGGAAAGGAAAAGAAAGAAGGAAGATAAACATGAATGGGCAGACAAAGTAAGAGGATATAGGGAAAGAAGAGAATGGAATTTGGGCAATAAAAAGAAAAAAAAAACAGATAACAATTCTTATAAAAGAGGTAAAAAGGAAAAAAAAGAGAGAAGAAAGGTTAGGCACAGTGGCTCACACTGGTAATCCCAGCACTTTGGGAGACTAAGGCAGGAGGATTGCTTGAGCCCAGGAGTTTGAGACCAGCCTGGGCAACATAGGCGAGACCCCATCTCTACAAAAAAAAAATGAAAAATTAGCTCGGCATGGTAGTATGCACCTAAAGCCTAAGGTGAAAGATTACTTAAGCTCAGGAGGTCAAGGCTGCAGTGAGCTGTGATGGCACCACTGCACTTCAACCTGGATGTCAGACCGTGTGGAGAGAGAGAGAAGAAAGAAAGAGAAATTCCCATCCAGACCTTTTCTCCCAAAATAATTTATTCTGTCTTCTTGCTCCTCCACTACCCATCACCTTCTATACAGAGCTAGCCAAAATAGATCAACCTTGCTGCAGAAACCCCCTATCCATTTCTCCCTGCTACCAAAACACATTCCTTTCCTTCCCAACTCTTCCCTGAGGCCTCGTTTTCAAGTCTAGCCTTCCAACGTAGAAGAATTCTCTTCCATCTTGGAAGCAATCCACTGCCTGTCACACAACAGTCATTTACTGCTGATCTCCAGGCCTATAACAGAAACTCTGTGTATCTAAGGAAATTATTCTGTGTCAGTTATCCAAGTACCGAACATGTTTGCCACTTTGTCATTTGCTGTTTATAACATATATATATGTTAGTAGTTTTGGCCATACACAAATTTGGGTGTTTTGTTGTCAAATTTATAGATCTTCTCTTTCATGCCTTCAAGGTTTGGTGTCATACTTAACAGTGTCCCACTCTTAAAATGTATTTCTAAAATTTTCAGCAGTTTGTTATTAATACTTTTTGGTTTCACTTTTAAACGTTTAGATATTATTCAGTCTGTAACTTTTCCTGATACAAGGCATGAGGTAGGGATTCAAGTGAAGTTTTTTCCAAATGGGTGCCCATTTTCTAAGTAATTTTTTTTTTTTTTTTTTTTTTAAAACAGAGTCTTGCTCTATCGCCCAGGCTAGAGTGCAGTGGTGCAATCTCTGCCTCCCGGGCTCAAGCAATTCTCCTGCCTCAGCCTCTCAAGTAGCTGGGATTACAGGTGCCCGCCACCATGCCTGGCTAATTTTTGTATTTTTAGTAGAGACAGGGTTTCACCATGCTGGCCAGGCTGGTCTCAAACTCCTGACCTCAAGTGACCTGCCCACCTCGGCTTCCCAAAGTGCTGAGATTTCAGGTGTGAGCCACCATGCCCGGCCAAAATTCCTATAAAGTTGAGTTTCTTTCTGGGCAAATCTATTGAGCTGCCTGTCAATGCATGCACCAGAACCACACAGCTTTAATTGTTATCATTTATAATATGATTTATAATATGTTTTATCTGGTAGGGTTGATCTTCACTTCTTGCTCTTCTTTTTAAAAATTGTGCTGCTTATTCCTGCTTGTTTATGTTTCTATTTGAACTTGAGAATTGCCTTGTATCTTTTTTTTTTTTTTTTTTTTGAAACGGAGTTTTGCTCTTGTTGCCCAGGCTGGAGTGCAGTGGCGTGATCTTGGCTCACCGTAACCTCTGCCTCTCGAGTTCAAGCAATTCTCCTGCCTCAGCCTCCCAAGTAGCTGGGATTATAGGCACCCGCCACCACGCCCAGCTAATTTTGTATTTTTAGTAGAGACGGGTTTTCTCCATGTTGGTCAGGCTGGTTTCAAACTCCCAACTTCCGGTGATCTGCCTGCCTCGGCCTCCCAAAGTGCTGGAATTATAGGCCTGAGCCACTGCACCTGGCCTATTCTTCTAAAATCATAATGTAGTTTTGTTGGAATCTTGGTAAATTTGTAGATTAACGTGGGAAGAATTGACACCTTTGTGAGACTGAGTCTCACAAAGATTAAACTATGAGACTGCCAAGATTAAACTATGTCTTTCCTTTATTTAAGTCTTCTTTTGTGTCCTTTTGGGAGCATTTTTAAGTTTTCTTCACCAGTTTATTTCAGTTTCTAATGCTTTCCTAACCAATCGGTATTTAATAGAATCTTTGACCAACTGCCTTTTCTTTTATGAGGTTTCTCATATAAAACCATTAACTCTTGGTACTCTTTTCTATCAGTACTGCCCTAACTAAGGCTTTATGTTAATTTTGCCGCTTGTTAGTCTCTGAGAAACCAAACTTCCAGTGCATTTTTTTTTTTAATCTTTCTTTGGCTGTTTTATGACTTGATAAAATGCCTTGCCTTGGTCTGGAGGAGAAAGAGAGAAATCAGACAAGGGAATCAGAATGACTTTTCCATCACTAGAGAATTCACTGTACCAGTTATTTCTAAATCATTTGCCGTTCCGTATCTTGCCCCTCTATGCGTTTGACCTTTATTTAATGATTTTTTCCATGTGTCAGATAGTTATTGATTTCTACCATAAACAAGGTGCTTTCTCTGCAGGAAAGACAATGACCAATGAGAAATAATCCTTGCCCTCATTCAGCTGATAATTTAGAGAATAGCCTAAGATTACACGAGTAGTTTAAACTATGCTTCTCAATTTCTCAGTGCTTTCCAACTTTCCATGGTTGTTTATTTAAAAGATTTTTTGTCCTTTTTTTCTTTTAGATTTTTTTAAATTTTATTTTTGATTGACAAACAATAATTGTATATATTTATGGAGGACAATGTGATGTTTTGGTATATACTTACAATGCAGAATGATGAAATCAGGCTAATTAAATCTGTGACCTCACATACTTTCATTACTTTTTTGTTATGAAAATTTTAAATAGATTTGTCTTAAAGTTCTGTTTTATTGTTGTTTTGAGACAGGGTCTGGTTCTGTCTCCCAGGCAGAACCTGGTGGAAACTTTACAGGCTGGTGCCTTTAAACTTTTTTTTTTTTTTAAGTTTTGGACAATTTTAGACAAAATTTCAATGGTTATCATTTTTGCAAAAAAAAAAAAGTCTTCATTATCATAAAGTATATTATGGTCTTAAAAATTGAGGATTGTTAATTCTGTCTATGCATAATTTCTAAAACTTGGTATAATAAATCTCTTTTTAAATTTCCTTTAGCATATAATTTCTAAAGTTAAAAAAATCATGCATAAACTTAATTGCTACCATCGTGTTTTTCAGCCTGGCTGGGTTGTTTTGGACCAACCAGATGCTGCTTGCCATTTGCAGCAACAACAGGAACCTTCTCCTCTACCTCCAGGGTGGGAAGAGAGGCAGGATATCCTTGGAAGGACCTACTATGTAAACCATGAATCTAGAAGAACACAGTGGAAAAGACCAACCCCTCAGTATGTGCTGATGGCTTTCACAGTTTTAATCTGGAAGCACTTTAACTACGAATTTTCATTTTGAAGTCATGTCTCAGATGGATTCATAACAGTATAGTGATCCATAAACTATAAGAATACTAGGATTTTTATGGCCCAGGACTTTGAAAATCCTAACTCTGCTGTTTCTTTTTTTAAATGACTTGATAATATTCAAAATTATTTGACACTAGATACTACCCTTTTAATTGTCTCTTAACTTTAGTAAGTTTTGAATTATTATATAGCCACAAATGGTATATATTTCTTTTTAGGCTGAATTAGAAGTCTTGGAGAATTTTTATAGTTTATTATTAAAATATAATAAAATGTTAATTTCTACAGTACTCTTTTTAAAATATAAATTATTTGTAAAATATAAAGGACTCAATAATAAGGGTCTTACGTTAAACGCCCATTTGATAGTCTGGTCAATATCCACACAACTTCCAGCATGCACAGGTCAAAGATGGAACCACTTTCAACATATTCTAACTTATGTCTCCTCAGTGATTTTTTTTTATTATCATTAAACTGTGTATACATTTATAAAATCACCCATTCATATTTATTCTCAAATCCCCTTCCATTTTTCCTTCCATATAGTCTTATAAAGTCTTCCTTTAGTCTTCTGTTTGAAACATACTTGTAATTTTTTAATGTGTTCATTAGTCTCCTAATTTTTGGCTTTGATATTTTGTGCCTGATATATGCCAGGCACTTTCATAGATATTTTCTGTTCTCATATCCTTCCAAAACAAATCAGCAATTCAAGTACTTCATGGCACAGAAGCTTCAGTCTTCATAGAGTGACATACAGACTGCAAAGCTGAAGACACTATAAAATTCTGCAGAATTGCCCTGTTGCATACCTCAGTATTATGGCAAGCCTTACTTGAGCAAAATGACATTTCTTTCACTGTGGCTGATGTCATTTTCAGGTAGCCAAAATCAAATATTTAGGGGGAAAAAAAACAAGCTTTCCCTTAGAACTATGTATCAAAGTTATGTTTTCTTTAGCTACAGTGCAGTAAGAACTGGTCTTCCAACTAGCCTGAGCTCATGTGGCATTAAATAAATTAACAATAATTTTATTATTAAATATTTGAACAAAATTCTTGATCTGATAGACTGGTTATATTAAATGCAAATAATTAGAATAATATAAATGACTGGGGTAAGGGTGTTCAATCTGATTTTTTTTTTTAATTTTTGTGGGTCCCTAATAGGTATATATATTTGTGGGGTACATGAGATGTTTTGATGTAGGCATGCAAGGCATAATAATCACATCGTGGAAAATGGGGTGTCCATCCTCACAAGCCTGTATCCTTTTTCTTACAAACAATCCAATTACAGTCTTCTGGTTGTTTTTAAATGTACAATTCAATTATTATTGACTGTAGTCACCTGTTAAGCTATCAAATAGTAGGTCTTATTCATTCTTTCTATTTTTTTTTAAATGCTCATTAACCGTCCAATCTGATTTATTGTACTCCTAAGCTCAGACAAATCTTTACTATTACCGTTTTCAGAACAGGCTCATGACTGTATATTACCAAAAACAGATACCATTCCTAACAGATATGTAATTCCTAAGCTTTTCATTATAAAATTCTTACACCATCTTTCATTCTGCCCTTCACATTGATGCATGGAGTACTCTACTCCTGGCTTAAGACCAATTCTAGAAAATACACTATCTGATTCACAAAAATGTATGTGTAACTCTATTACTCTTATAATAACATGGAAAAATAATGTAATGAAATAATCTGTGAAGCTCTCTGATAGTCATTCATTCAACAAATATTTTTGAGTACCTATATGTGTTGGACATTATCCTAGACACAGTGACACTTAAATATCAAATCAGACATGTTGTACCTTTCCACAAAACCTTAAACTCAGTAAGGTACTCTAAATATACCAGTCTGCCTACCCATGATTGAATCTATGCATGTTGAAGTAGCCTTTGATCAAAGACAATACTTTTTTTTTTTTTTTTTGAGACACAGTCTCGCTCTGTTGCCCAGGCTGGAGTGCAGTGGCGTGATCTCGGCTCACTGCAAGCTCCGCCTCCCGAGTTCACGCCACTCTCCTGCCTCAGCCTCCCAAGTAGCTGGGACTACAGGTGCCCACCACCACGCCTAGCTAATTTTTTGTATTTTTAGTAGAGATGGGGTTTCACCGTGTTGGCCAGGATGGTCTCAATCTCCTGACCTCATGATCCACCCGCCTCGGCCTCCGAAAGTGCTGGGAGTACAGGCGTGAGCCACCGCGCCCGGCCAGACAATACATTTTTTTATTGATCTAATGTAGATTTTTTTTTCAACGATCACAGAATCTTTGACAATCATTTTAACTGCTTAAGACATGGATGATGACTTTTTATACTTCCAATATAGGGACAGCCTAACAGATGCTGAGAATGGCAACATTCAGCTGCAAGCACAACGTGCATTTACCACCAGGCGGCAAATATCCGAGGAAACAGAAAGTGTTGATAACCGAGAGTCTTCCGAGGTATAAGTAGTTTCCTAGTTCTCCTTGATAGACACGTTATAGCAATAAAGTATGTGTGGCTCAAGCTTATTCTGTTCATTTTAGAACTGGGAAATTATAAGAGAAGATGAAGCCACCATGTATAGTAGCCAGGCCTTCCCATCACCTCCACCATCAAGTAACTTGGATGTTCCAACTCATCTTGCAGAAGAATTGAATGCCAGACTCACCATTTTTGGAAATTCAGCCACAAGCCAGTCAGCATCCAGCTCAGTAAGACGCTCTTAGATTTTGTTATGGCTTCAGTAGTTTATATTATGCTTATTATACCATTCAACAACTAACTTTTATGTAAAATTTTGTCTTAAATGCAATAATATGTAATAATATGTTAGGGATCTTGGGACTTTATAACGTGGGCATTTTTCAAATATCCCCATCAATAGTATGGACCAGAGTCATGGCATCCAAATTTCCGTTATGTGAATACCCTCCAGACAAAAATCACTAGGGACACATTTGTAATTGAACAACTTGGGTTTATTATTCATTTCGGCAAGGGAGAACACGCACCATGGTGTTTTGGTAGCAGAATGTTAGAAAAGACTTCAAGGATTTGGGCTCCCGTTAGGTGATTTTGAAGAGGGTTTTAGGAAGCAGGACTTTGCTCTGTGTGAGATGCTGTTGGGAAGCCCGGATAATTCTATGATTTTGCATCTCAAATCTTATCCGTAGTGAGGCTAAAGCAATGATTAGCAAAGTAGAACAGTCACTCACATTTGCCAGGAGAGGGAAATGTTTGGTATTTTGTGGCTTGGACAGTGTTCATGTTTTGTCTATATTCAGCCACAATGACAGAGTGGTCTTGATTTTGTCTTGATCTTACCTATGAGTGCCAGGCCAGCTCCTGGATGTTAGGGACTGCTTTTCTCTCTCCCAGTTATGCTGAACTTGGTTTTTTGTTTGTTTGTCTGTTTGTTTGTTTTGAGACGTCTCACTCTGTCACCTAGACTGGAGTGCAGTGGTGCTGTCTTGGCTCACTGCAAACTCCACCTCCCAGCTTCAAGCGATTCTCATGCCTCAGCCTCCTGAATAACTGGGATTACAGGCACACACCACCACGCCCAGCTAATTTTTGTATTTTTAGTAGAGATGGAGGAGTTTGACCCTGTTGGCCAGGCTGGTCTTGAACTCCTGGCCTCAAGTGATCCACCCGCCTCAGACTCCCAAAGTGCTGGGATTACAGGCATGAGCCACTGCTTCTGACCTGAAGTTTTAACATGATATCACAAATGTCACCAACAGGTATATATGAATAAGAACTGATATACTTTGACTAAACAAGGAAATCGATGACATTTTCACTTCAGCCACTACTGTAAAAACTGTTGTCCATAGGGTTCAGAATAAAGTATTCCAGCATATGCTTCCATGACGAGAACTTCATAGCTAGCTGTCTAAACTCTCTCATCAGGGGAGATTCAGTAGGAGACAAAGATTACTCTCTGAGAGGATGCTATTTGTCATTTCCAGTTGAGGTTTCCATGCTTTTCATTTAGTTAGTTAATATTTATTGAGAGCAAGTAAATATTTATTGAGAGCAAGGTACTGTATGCTAGTTACTGAGGATACATCAGTAAATAAAATTAACAATATCTCCTGCCTTCATGGGACTTATATTCTAGTGCAGAGGAAAGCAAACTACAACCAGTGGGCCAAATCGGCAGCTGCCTGTTATGAATAATTACCACTGGAATACAGCCACATCGTTTGTTTAGATATTGCCCATCTCTGCTTTCACACTACATCATCTCAATTGAGTAGTTACAGCAGCAACCATATGGCCCACAGTCAGTATTTACTGTCTGGACCTTAACAGGAAATGTGTGCTAACCTCTGCTCTAGCATCTTCTTCAAGAAGCTTCACAGTAGATAGTTGTACGTGAATATGAATATCCACCAGTAAATCTGCCTGCTTGCCTCTTGCCCTTCCTTTCTTCCATTTGTCTGTTCTGTCTTCATTCATTTCATTTTTTCACAGGAGGGTAGGACAGGGCAGTCAAAGACCTAAAGAATAAACTACGTTAGGCCGGGCACGGTGGCTCACGCCCATCATCCCAGCACTTTGGGAGGCTGAGGTGGACAGATGGCTTGAGGTCAGGAGTTCAAGACCAGCTGGGCAACATGGCGAAACCTTGTCACTACTAAAAATACAAAAATTAGCTGGGTGTGGTGGTGCACACCTGTAATCCCAGCTACTCAGGAGGCTGAGGTAGAAGAATTGCTTGAACCCAGGAGGCAGAGGTTGCAGTGAGCCAAGATCGCACCATTGCACTCCAGCTTGGGTGACAGTGAAACTCCGTCTCAAGAAAAAAAAAGAATAAACTATATTGATTCACTGGTGATAAATCACATGCAATCCCATCCCTTTTCTTCCTGGTAGTTTTTTTTTTTTTTACTTAAAGTAATACCTGGCAACCATATAGTGTGATACTATGCAGCCATTGAAGAGAACAAGGTGGGCTCAAGTGTATATGTCAGATGGAACAATCCCTAAGAGCTGCTGGTAAATGAAAAACAGCAAGGTACAGAACAGTGTGTTTGTTATTCCAGGATTTATGTAAATTACTTAAATGCAGAGCATAAATGTGTGTATGATTTACTCAAGAACGAAACAGGAAACTAGTAACGTTGCTTGCCTCTGAAGAGAGGCAAAGAATGAACAGGATATATACTGTTTGTACCTTTTGGTTTTTTGAGATAGGATCTCACTCTGTCGCCCAGGCTGGAGTGCAGTAGCATGATTATAGCTCACCACAATCTCAAACTTCTGAGCTCAAGGGATTCTCCCACCTCAGCCTCTAGAGTAGCTGGTACTACAGGCACATGCCATTGTACCCCCACTAATTTTTAAAAAAATTTTTGTAGAGACTGGGTATAGTATTGTTGCCTAGGCTCCTTTCGAATTTTATAACATGGATGATTGTTATCTATTTTTAAAAAATATTTTTAAAGCACTGTATGGTTGAGGTTACAAATTGAAATTGTATTTAGGTATATAAAATAAAACTTAAGGCTGGGCATTGTGGCTCACACCTGTAATTCCAGCACTTTGAGAGGCCAAGGCGGGCAGATCACATGAGGTCAGGAGTTCAAGACCAGCCTGGCCAACATGGCGAAACCCCGTCTCTATTAAAAATATAAAAATTAGCCGGGTACAGTGGCACGTGTCTGTAATCCCAGCTACTCAGTAGGCTGAGGCAGGAGAATTGCTTGAACCTGGGAGGTGGAGGTTGCAGTAAGACAAGATCGTGCCTCTGCATTCCAGCCTGGGTGACAGAGCAAGACTCTGGCTCAAAAAAATAAGTAAGTAAAATAAATAATAAATAATAAATAAATAAAAATTAAATTTTCCATCTTACCACTAGTGTATGCTCCCTCAGTCACTATTAGTGGTCAAAGACTAAAGAATAAATGATATTGATTTGCTGTTGATAAATCACATGCATACATGTATGGAAACTTTTTCTGTATATTCATAAACATGAATGCATACACATATATTTGTAGGTGATTTTTTAGCCTGAGATCATCTTAAACATACTTTTTGGTAACTTGCTTTGTTCACTTGCTATCTCTTAGACATTGAACCATTTCGGTATATATAGATGTACTCCTTTAGAAACCAACTAAAACAATCATTAAACTCTGGCATATTCCATTGTACAAGTCGTCCTTAAGGTATTTCACCAGTCTCCTATTAAAAGACTTTAGATTGTTTACAGTACTATTATAAACAGTACTACAGTGGATATTCTGATTTAATTTGTACATGCATTGTAAATTTTGATGTCGTGAAATAACAAAACTAAGATATTTCGGATAGTGATAATAGCATGAATAGAAAAACATAAGGAAAGAATGAACAAGAGATTTCCAGGAAACAAGTAGTCTGGAATGTCCAGGGGGTGGATTGCAAAGTGGGAAGTGGCAGAAGAAGTCAGGAAGAGGCAGGTCGTGGTGCTCAGGAAGCATTGTTTTCTGTGCTGTCATGGGCTTCAGCTCCAGAATGACAGGACTGGCTGTGCACTGCAGGATGCTCTGAACCTGCAGCGTGCAGCATGGAGAATGGACTTAAGGAAGTAAGACTTGCAATGAGGAAACCTATTAGGATATTGCTGCCATTGTCATCGAAGTGACAAAAGATGAAAACTTGAAGTTAAAACAACAATAAAACTAGTAACTAAAGTGGAGAGAGAGTGCATTTGAGAATAGTTTCTGTGAGACATTCAAGAGAAGGTGTCCAGGAGGCAGTCCAGCACCCAGGGCGTGGGAGCTGGATGTGTGAAGGTGTCCACGTAGGGGGCTGAGAGCGACCACGTGCCTCAGCCTGCAGTCTCGACAGCTGCATCCTAGCCAGCCTTCTCTTCCCTGTCATACTTACCCTCACTACCTTAGTTGATGCTCAGAGACATATCACAAATCTCAAGGTATTCTCCTTCTGTTGTCTTGTTTTTTTACAAGAATCATTCCAGCAGAAGAGGCAGCTTACAAGCCTATACTTTTGAGGAACAACCTGCACTTCCTGTGGTGAGTTTTACCCTCTCCCATCAATCAATAAAAATATAAAACTCAGCATCTCTTTTTATTTATTATTATTTAGAAGACTAAGTGTGAACGTTTGCCTTACAGGGAACTAATACAGCAGAGAATGTAGGCTCCAGGTGGTGATGTTCAGGGAAAGGCCTCAAAGACAAAACATGCAGAACTGTCTCTCCCATGTTAAAAGCAAAGTCTCTGCATACTGGTGACTGTGGGTGGTATCTGGGCTTGTCGGTTGAAGCGCCGTGCTGGCTAGAGGTGGTCCGCTGCATGCAGCATACAATTCAGGATCACTGTGTCCAATTGCCGATGCTCTGCGTAAGCACATGGCATCCAGCAGCCATGTCTGCCCTGTACATGAAGCATAGCCAGGGTTTCATCACTCAGGTGTGCACTGGCATTGACACGCCTGGCGGCCAGGCTGGAGTTTATCAGTCCCTGGTCTGTTTCTTCCCTGCAGTATCACATCCACCAGTCTACTAAGGCCTTCTGCTTCCTGCTCAGTGCTGTCCCAGTCACAGGCTGGATGGCAGCTTGAACCTTAACCCTGCCTCCATCCTCTTCCTGACACAAGCCTCACTACTCTGAGTTTGTCTCCCTTTTCCAGAGACCCTACTTGTTTTTGAAACTAAAGTAAAACTCCCAGGCTCCCAGACTCTTCAGCCTACCCTTCTCCTTATCCCCCAACAGAAGCCTCCTGCTGCCTTCATTCCTATCTATGCTTTTTCTTCCAAGCAGACTGTTCCCATGTCCTGATTCTCTCCCGCTTCTGAGTCTGCGTGCATTCCATTTCCCTGCTTGGAATGGCTTTCTCATTTTCTTCCCCAGCCATCTGGAATTTGGAATGGCAGTCTAGATATCAGCTTTGAAAAACAGGGTATGTTCTAGGACAGCAATGCAGAGGCTTCAAAATCCTTAGCCCATGAGTGGTTTATCTGTCTGAATAACACCCTGCACTAAGAATGGGACACAGATCCTGTGCTGAGGAATGAGACGTCACCCACCTATGCATCCATTGCTCTGGTCAATATTGACCATCAACAAGAGGACAGATGCCATTGAAAGACTACCTTCGCCGGCCTTACTGTCACTCACTGTCATCTGTCCAGCCTCCTCCATTAGATCAGAACCTGCTCAAGTCGAGTTCCTGGTATTTTTCCCTCTGCACCTTATAATGTCCTCTATACAATGAATATGTGGAAGTTCTCATTGACTGACAGACATTCACCCAAGACACTACTTTAGGTGCTTCGGATGAGCAGCAGAATCTTGAGATGATTTATATTTTATGTACCAGAAAAGTTGTTTCCATGCCTTTTTTTCCCCTCAATACATTGATTGGGTTTTTTTTTTTAAGAGCTGTCTTGGAGTGTAATTTACATACCATAAAATCCAGCCATGTTTGATCATACAATTAAAGAGTTTTTGTAAATGTATACAGTTATGGAGACATCACCACAATCAAGTTTAAGAACCTTCTATCAGCCCGAAAAGTTCCCTCAATCCCTATGCCTACTCTCAGTTGCAAGGAACCACTCATCTGCTCTCTATTGCTACAGTTTTGCCTTTTCTAGAAATCTCACGTAAAGGGAGTTGTAGGGTGTAAGCTTATGTGTCTGACCTTTTTCACTTAGCATGCTGTTTTTCACATAGATCCGTGTTATTGCATGCCTCTATTAGTGCACGGTATTCCATTGTAGAGATATATCCACTACATTTATCTGTTCACCAGCTGATGGACATTTGTACAACTGGGCAGCATTTAAATCCATCATTTTGTGATCTAACAGTTCATCACAACTGTCAGCAAAGTATGTAGGGCTCCTGTGTATCTAGTGAGCAGTGTCTTCAGTGTGGAGACTGGTGGTGTTGGTTTTTATGTTGTAAGACACCTTAAGGAGCCACACCAAACCAGGTCTAATCTGCTTCAAAATGACAACAGGAAGGCCAGATTTAGGACCTTTTTTTTTTTTTTTTTTGGAGACAGAGTCTTGCTCTGTTGCCCAGGCTGGAGTGCAGTGGCGCAATCTCAGCTCACTGCAACCTCCGCCTCCTCAAGCGATTCTCCTGCCTCAGCCTCTTGAGTAGCTGGGACTGCAGGCATGGACCACCACGCCCAGCTAATTTTTGTGGGTTTTTTTGAGTCAGAGTTTTGCTCTGTTGCCCAGGCTAGAGTGCAATGGTGCGATCTCAGATCACTGTAACCCCTGCCTCCCAGTTCGAGCAGTTCTCCTGTCTCAGCCTCCTGAGTAGCTGGGATAGGTGCCCACCACCATGCCCAGTTAATTTTTTTTTTGTATTTTTAGTAGAGACGAGGTTTCACCATGTTGGCCAGGCTGGCCTCAACCTCCTGAACTCAGGTGATCCACCCACCTCAGCCTCTCAAAGTGCTGGGATTATAGGGGTGAGCCACTACACCCAGCCTGGATTTAGGACTATTTTAAGTAAGCCTGGAAATAACCAAACCTCTCTTTACTCATTTTTAACAAACTATGATAAATAGCATCTCCTAGCTTTTAGAGAAACAAGGCAGGAGTAACCCTTGATTCAGCAGATAAGCATGATTTCTGTTGTTAGATTACCTGGGTTCAAATCTCAGCTCCATTCCTTAGAAGCAATGTCGCTTAACAGGTTAATTCCATCACTCTCGGCCTTTTGGCTAAGACCAAGTGTAGTAGCAAGTTACTTCTATATTGTAAGCTTCTGTTTACTCATCAGTAAAATGAGCCAGTATTAGTAATTATCTCATTGAAATTTGGGTGGGAAATAAATGACATTATCCGTGTTAAACAGAGCGTGTGCTTGTTATTGTTGGGATGTTTTATTAGGGTTGTTATCACTCTCAACATTATTGTTCTAGTGTTTTTTTTCCCCAAGTGAAATACTGTACACTTTATTTTGCACATTTTAAAATATTTGAAATGTGGTTTACTTCACTAAAATGTATAATTTACCCATTTTTATTATAATACATGGTTTTAGTTCAAAATAAAATAAAATATGAATTGTTTAAAAGCAAGCAAGTAGTGAAGAAGGGATGTGGTGCTTTTCAAAGGATTCTTTCTTGTTAATATTTAAGTCTTCTGGTCAGGCACAGTGGCTCATGCCTGTAACCTCAGCATTTTGGGAGGCTGAGGCAGGTGGATCACTTGAGGTCAGGAGTTCAAGACCAGCCTGGCCAATATGGTGAAACCCTGTTGTTACTAAAAATACAAAAACTAGCTGCGTGTGTTGGCACATGCCTGTAATCCCAGCTACTCGGGAGGCTGAGGCACGAGAATAGCTTGAACCCGAGAGGCAGAGGTTGCAGTGAGCCAGGATTTCACCACTGCATTCCAGCCTGGACAACAGAGCAAGGCTCTGTTTCTCTCTCGCGCTCTCTCTCTCTCTCTCTCTCTCTCTCTATATATATATATATATTTCTAGAAAAGGCAAAATTGTAGCAACAGAGAGCAGATGAGTGGTTGTTTCCGGCTGAGAGTAGGGATAGGGACGGAGGGAACTTTTGGGGGTGATAGAAGGATTCTTGGCCGGGCGCGGTGGCTCAAGCCTATAATCCCAGCACTTTGGGAGGCCGAGACGGGCGGATCATGAGGTCAGGAGTTCGAGACCATCCTGGCTAACACCGTGAAACCCCGTCTCTACTAAAAAATACAAAAAAACTAGCCGGGCAAGGTGGTGGGCGCCTGTAGTCCCGGCTACTCAGGAGGCTGAGGCAGGAGGATGGCGTAAAAACCCGGGAGGCGGAGCTTGCAGTGAGCTGAGATCCGGCCACTGCACTCCACCCTGGGCGACATAGCGAGACTCCGTCTCAAAAAAAAAAAAAAAAAAAGAAGGATTCTTAAACTTGATGTATTTAATTCTTCTGTTATGCTTCACTGTAGCTTTTGCCTACTTCATCTGGATTACCACCAGGTTGGGAAGAAAAACAAGATGAAAGAGGAAGATCATATTATGTAGATCACAATTCCAGAACGACTACTTGGACAAAGCCCACTGTACAGGTATCCTGCATTTTGTTCACTTGCTTTCTTACAGGATTTCAACTGTCACATCCCTATGTCAACTAGTACATCACTTTGTAGTATACGCTGGATACTTCTAGAATCTTCTTTTTTTTTTTTTTTTTTTTGAGATGGAGTCTCGCTCTTGTCACCCAGGCTGGAGTGCAATGGCGTGATCTTGGCTCACTGCACCTCTGCCTCCTGGGTTCAAGCAATTCTCCTGCCTCAGCGTCCCAAGTAGCTGGGACTACAGGCACACGCCACCACGCCCAGCTAATTTTTGTATTTTTAGTAGAGATGGGGTTTCACTATGTTGGCCAGACTGATCTGAAACTCCTATCGCAGGTGATCCACCCACCTCAGCCTCCTAAAGTGCTGGAATTACAGGCATGAGCCACCGTGCCTGGCCGTAGCATCTTCTAATTATTTATTTTCTGACACTGATGTTAAGTGTCTGCCATTCCCTATGAATCTCTAATATACACGAATTACCACTTGTTATTATATAAAACAAGTTCAAATGAGAATAAGGAAAAAGCAAATGATCTAGTTTTGGGGTATTTTTGTAATTTGAATAGTTAAGATTGTTATTTTAACTAAAAGATAATCTTGTCGATTGGTATCTATTAAAGAAGTTTATGCTGGGCTGGGCAAGGTGGCTCATGCCTGTAATCCCAGCACTTTGGGAGGCCTAGGCGGGTGGATCACCTGAGGTTGGGAGTTCAAGATCAGCCTGATCAACACGGAGAAACCCCATCTCTACTAAAAATACAAAAATTAGCCAGGTATGGTGGCGCATGCCTGTAATCCCAGCTACTCGGGAGACTGAAGCAGGCGAATCACTTGAACCCAAGAGGCGGAGGTTGCAGTGAGCCAAGATTGTGCCATTGTGCTCCAGTCTGGGCAACAAGAGCGAAACTCCATCTCAAAAAAAAGAAGTTTATGCTGATGACACCTCCCCTTGGCAACAGTTTCATCTATAATATTTCCTTGTAAGTGTTTAGCAAAATATTTATTTTCTCTTACCACCGTGTCTCTTGTTGAGAAATATTTTAGCACTGAAAAGTGCAGAGAATAATATAGCAAATGCACATATTCTTTACACTCAGAATTACCATCATTAACAAGTTACCATATTAATTTCCAGACATTTTATTTTTAAAAATAGAGTCTTATAGATTAAGCTAAATTCCTTTTAGCCAAGCTCTTGGTCCCATTCCCCAGGGGGAACCACCATCTTGAATTTCTTGTGTATTCTTTTAGCCTTTTTTATATACTTACATAAAGAGCTTTAAAAATGTAAAATAAAATTAGCCGGGCATGGTGGCACATGCCTGTAATCCCAGCTACTTGGGAGGCTGAGGCCGGAGAATTGATCGAACCTGGGAGGTGGAGCTTGCAGTGAGCCAAGATTGCGCCCCTGTACTCCAGCCTGGGCAACAGAGCAAAACTCCGTCTCCAAAAAAAAAAAAAAGAAAAGAAAATGTAAAATATTGTTTATATGCCTGTGTTTCTAATTTTGCAATGAGAGAACACTCATTTTATTTTACAGAATGAGGTGCTGCTCAATTAAAAAAAACTTTGCCCCATAAGTCTACACCTTTTTTTGCTTAACATTGTTTTAAAGCTCTGTCTATATTGTTATTTATAGATCCAGTGTATTTCTCTTAACTACTAATATTCCGTCATGAATATGTTACATTTCACTTATCCATTTCTGTGGTAGATATTTGCCATTCATTTTGTCTGCCCAACATTTGAATCTACATCTGTGTATGAGGAATTCCCCATCCTATGAGTTTTGGGAAAACAAAGACGACTTCCTCCCATAGGCACCAGAGCTCCCCTTGCAGCTAGGACTTGCGCTTGTGGACCTCGCTCCTTCAATCAGATGCACCCACAGCAGACTGTTAACTACCATCTTACTGCTTGAGAATGAGTTGAGAAATTATAAATTACTGTAAAAATAAAGTTATACAAAATAATGTATTGGAAAAGTGTTATTAAATGTTATTAAATGTAATGCATTATTAAAATGTTGGGAAAATATTAATATGCCATAACTACATTTGAAAATGAGCCTCAAATATGTAGAATCTCTTTAATGGAGGGTGTGTATTCTATTTGCAGGTTAGGTTACCTTTTTAACTGCATCTATTTGTGAGTTTTCTCTCTATAAAATATTACAGTATGATTTCATTAATGTGCTAGGCCACAGTGGAGACCAGTCAGCTGACATCAAGCCAGAGTTCTGCGGGCCCTCAATCACAAGCCTCCACCAGTGATTCAAGCCAGCAGGTGACCCAGCCATCTGAAATTGAGCAAGGATTCCTTCCTAAAGGCTGGGAAGTCCGACATGCGCCAAATGGGAGGCCTTTCTTTATTGACCACAACACTAAAACCACCACCTGGGTAACTTTGACACTCTTCCATCTAAATGTATAACAACAATAATCATCTCTTATGTATAGTTCCTTACAATCTTTAAGTGTGTATTTCTATAACCTGTGTTTCCTAATATTCATTGAAAGATATATTGAATTCTTAATAATATTATATGTATTCAAGAGAATGCTTATGCCTCTTTTTAATATTGTTTTGGGTTACGGAGATATTCATGTTTACTTCCTATTTCCAGTTTTTAGCTCACTGGCCACAAATGCTTAGGAAGATATATAGGAATAACCCTTTGCTTTTATATGAGGCTTTATAGCTCTAAAGCACTTTTGAATCCATATCTCATTTAATATCAGAAAAACCTTGTGAGGCTAGGTAGAACAAGTATTTTTATTTCAAGATAAGTCTTAAAGTTGTTTAGTGCTTGGCTTACTACTAACAGAAAAATTACTTAAAGGCTGGGTACAGTGACTCACGTGCTTTGGGAGGCTGAGGGGGGCAGATCACAGGGTCAGGAGATCAAGACCATCCTGGCTAACATGGTGAAACCTTGTTTCTACTAAAAATACAAAAAAATTAGGCATGGTGGTGGGTACCTGTAGTCCCAGCTGCTTGGGAGACTGAGGCTGGAGAATGGCATGAACCCAGGAGGTGGAGCTTGCAGTGAGCTGGGATCGTGCCACTGCACTCCAGCCTGGGCAACAGAGCGAGACTCCATCTCAAAAAAATAAATAAATAAAAAGAAAAATTACTTAAAATTAGCAGCTGATGAATAGATTTTGATTAATTATTAAAAGACCAACATAGCTTAAATAATACTAAAATTATTTAATAAATTAATACTATTAAGGTAATATATGTAAATTAAACCAAATAAATTGAATTTTGTTCTCTTTTTTAACATTCTGAATTGGCCTTTGATAACGTTTTTGGGCTTACCTTCCTGTTATTCAAAAATATTAATCAACCCTTGAACAGATAGCTGGCAAAATGCATGTTCTGGGGCTTAGAAATATCATGTGGTCCAGGGCCGGGCACGGTGGCTTACGCCTGTAATCTCAGCACTTGGGGAGGCCAAGGTGAGTGGACCATCTGAGGTCAGGAGTTCAAGACTAGCCTGGCCAACATGGTGAAACCCCATCTCTACTAAAAATACAAAAATTAGCCGGGCATGGTAGTGCATGCCTGTAATCCCAGCTACCCAGGAGACTGAGGCAGGAGAATCCCTGGAACCTGGGAGGCAGAGGTTGCAGTGAGCTGAGATGGTGCCATTGCATTCCAGCCTGGGTGACAAGAGTGAAACTCCATCTCAAAAAAAATCAATGAAAGAAATATCATGTGGTCCAATTTAATGTCCCACTCTTTCACCAGTTTTTACATAGAGAAAAGCCGTATGTGACACATTTCCTAAAGCGTGGGGCAAAAGAGATTACCAGTTAGTGGTGATCCCTGAGAACTGCTCCTTATTCCTTTTGATCTTATAGCCTGAGAGTGATAGATTTTAGAAGGAGAAAATATTATGTCACATATTTAGGAAATAAAGTATAAATTGACTTTTACAAGAGGATATTTTAAATATCCATTGATGCTAGAAAACATGGTAACAGACTGACTTTCATTATTTTAAAATGTGTGTGTGTGTATTGTTCTTTATTTACTCTACCAAAAAAGGAAGATCCAAGATTGAAAATTCCAGCCCATCTGAGAGGAAAGACATCACTTGATACTTCCAGTGATCTAGGGCCTTTACCTGTAAGTGTATAGAAATGTTAACCCATCTAACTTGGCTATCTCAAATATTTTGTATTTTTGGATATAGTCGTTCTTTATCAGCTATAATTAATATTATTATTAAAATGTAGGCTGGGCGCGGTGGCTCATGCCTGTAATCCCAGCACTTTGGGAGGCTGAGGTGGGTGGATCACGAGGTCAGGAGATCCAGACCATCCTGGCCAACACGCCATGTTGGCGAACACGGTGAAACCCCGTCTCTACTAAAAATACAAAAAATTAGCCAGACGTGGTGGTGGGCGCCTGTAGTCCCAGCTACTCGGGAGGCTGAGGCAGGAGAATGGCGTAAACCCGGGAGGCGGAGCTTGCAGTGAGCCAAGATAGCGCCACTGCGCTCCAGCCTGGGTGAAAGAGCAAGACTCCATCTCAAAAAAATAAAAATAAAATAAAAAATTTAAAAAGGTCGATACCTTCTAAGAATCGAATGGAATATGCAAGTTAACCATACAACCAGTGCTGTTTTTCTATCCATTCATCTAAAACCCTATCCTAACATAATTGAAATACATTCTTCATTATAGCCAGGATGGGAAGAGAGAACTCACACAGATGGAAGAATCTTCTACATAAATCACAGTATGTGCAATGCGATTTTTCGTTATGTTATTTTTTGTAATAAATTTTATCTGTGAGAAAGTACACCATTTTTCTTTTTCTTCCCTTCAGATATAAAAAGAACACAATGGGAAGATCCTCGGTTGCAGAATGTAGCAATAACTGGACCAGTAAGTCTCTCTGTGCTGATGTGCTCTGATGGGACTGTCCCCTCACCTGTCTCTTCAAAAGCAGATACTCAAGGGCATAACCCTACAGGCATTGAGAGGAAAGCACATTGGCCATTCTGTCTCCTCTCCCCCATTTCCCATACTCCAAGTCTCAGTTATTTGAAAAGATTCTATGACGTCATTATCTTTACCCTATGCAATAGCAGTGGGAGACAGGTGAGCCAGACAGTCGGAATGCTAAGGCAGTGTGGGCTGCTGAGCTCAGGTGGGTGCCTGCCACTGTCTGAACAAGAATGTTGACAGTCCTCCACAAATCAGAGAGGAGCAGAGAGTGTATCCAGATGAGGAAGCAGCAGCACCCTATCCACTCCAGGGTCATTCTTAAATTTTTTTATAGAAATCAGGCCAGGCTCACACCTGTAATCCCAGCACTTTGGGGGAGGCCAAGGCAGGTGGATCACCTGAGGTCAGGAGTTCAAGACTGGCCTGGCCAATATGGTGAAACCCTGTCTCTACTAAAAATGCAAAAAATATTAGTTAGGCATGGTAGCAGACACCTGTAGTCCCAGCTACTTGGGAGGCCAAGGCAGGAGAATCACCTGAACCCAGGAGGCGGAGGTTGCGGTGAACTGAGAGATTGCACCACCACATTCTAGCCTGGGTGACAGAGCGAGACTCCATCTCAAAAAAAAGAAAAAGAAATCATTGTAAATGCCCAGTATGTAAGACACATCCACACTTAAGTACAAATATACCATATATGATAACTGTAGTCAGATAGGAAAATTATTATCCTTTTTTATAGCTGCTTCTTCCATTTTATTCAGATTTTGTTTTGTAATTCATAAAAATAAAACTGAAGATACCTTTTTTTTAATTACTATTTACTATCTCAACATGTAGTCCTTTAATGGCTCAAAAAGGCAATTCCTTGGAGTTCAAGGAAAAAGTACGCTTTTCACATTGCCTGTTTAATGGAGAAATCACTTTGAAAGTCTCTTTAGAAATGGAAATTTTTGTTTCTAGTATTTCTCTACCTGGAAGAAATTTCCTATTTCTGGCATGCTGCATTTTGAGAATATTGCATAATGAAAATTACAGCCATAGGAATTGCTGAATATAATTTTGTCTTAAACAGAGAAATTAAATATTTTAAAGTTTTGTATTTGTTTTTCTTCTAATTAAACTTTTCTTTCCAAATATTTTTCTTTTCATGCCCTTAACTTATGTTCATAAAATACCCTGCCGGGAACTTTAAAAATTGTTCCAGAATAAAAACAACCTAAACTTCTTTATTTTTCCAAAATTTCCCACTAAAGGCAGTGCCCTACTCCAGGGATTACAAAAGAAAGTATGAGTTCTTCCGAAGAAAGTTGAAGAAGCAGGTTAGTGATGTTTGTGATAAATACTTGAGTCATCAATATATAGATGGAAAGTAATGGGAAATTTTGTTTAAAGTAATAATTTGTTCTATATTTGTAACAACTTTGAGTGAACAGTTTTTCATAGAGAAAGGATGGTTATTTTTTGTGTAGCTGTGATATATCACTACAGACCACTGATTATTTTATGTCTTTATTTTGTAAGATATTTTATAATATAGAAAAATGGCATTTAAAGTTTGCTTTCCAGAGCTCTAACCTGATGTATCCTTGTGGGGTTTATGGGGCTTGATCTTTGTAGAACCTGAGCAAGAGTGGCTCAGGAAATTATCTTCTGGCATAGTCTTTGACTCTGTTGGAGGAGTCTGGATTTGTTTTATGACTTTGTTGTTTTCTAGCGGTAGTCATTCATTCTCTACACCTTCAAATGTAATGTCTCTGCATAATTTAAAAATACAATCATGAGTGGAACTGTGCTCTTGTGACTTGTCTCCGTATGCTTATCAGTTATGTTCAGTACACTTTTTCCCATCACCACAAATGCAATATGTTTGGAACTAAACTCATCATCTGGCCATCTATTTCATTTCTGTTGGTGTCTGCTAGTTTTAGTGCCTCTTACTTGCTCATCCTGTCCTCCTCTGCCTGCAGTTTAGGAATACTACCACTAGGTGGCCATATTGGGTTATACTTTCTTGCATTCTAAGCCAGAAGCTGGCTTTCACAAAGATTCAAGATGGTGGGTCGGCTACCTCCGATTTTCACCCAGATTTTTAACAAAAATAAAACATGATAGTTTTTTTAGTGTAAACATTTTATGCCCTAATAAAATCCTTAAATATCATCAACTTTCTAAACTCATTTTTAAAGATAATTTTGTGGGCCAGGCGCAGTGGCTCACACCTGTAATCCCAGCGCTTCGGGAGGTTGAGGCGGGTGGATCACTTGAGGTCAGGAGTTCCAGACCAGCCTGGCCAACACGGTCAGACCCCCGTCTCTACTAAAAATACAAAAATTAGCTGGGTGTGATGTTACCCGCCTGTAATCCTGGCTACTCGGGAGGCTGAGGCAGGAGAACCGCTTGAACCAGGTAGGCAGAGGTTGCAGTGAGCTCAGATCACTTCACTGCACTCCAGCCTGGGCAACAGAGTGAGACCCTGTCTCAAAGAAAAAGAAAAAAGAAAAGATAACATTGTGTCAAAATTTCCCTGGAAATTTGTTTTCTACTTCTAGACTTTGGGATTTTAAATATTTGCTGATTCATTGTTCTGGTAAATATTTTCATTCTTAATGAGAATATGCTGGAGGAATAGAAGCACTAGCTTCTCCATTTGCCACTCTAAGTGGTTGAAACATGTTGTAGTATCTAATTGTTAATGTCTTCCAGGCGGCAGGAGATGGGAGGCAATGCCATTACAGGCCACAAAATACAAAAAAAAAAAAAAGATAAAAGCAATTATATTTGTTGATCTCTCACTGCATACCAGGCATTCTTCTTAGAAGTTTACATATGTTATTCATTTAATGTCTACAATAACTCTGTAAGGAAGGGACTACTATTACATTTCACAGATGAGGAAACTGAGGCACAGAGAATAGGTAATGTGATCAAGTCCCATGGTTATTAAGTAGAAAAGCTAAGTGGTCTAGCTCCAGATCCCATGTTCCTAAGCAACATGACATATCATATTGGTGACTAAGAGAATTAAGAGAGAAATTAATTAATTTGTATGGAAATTACCCAGAATGCAACAAAGGTAGGTAAAGGAATAAACATATAAAAGAAAGGGTAAAGACATGAAGTCGGCCAGGCGCGGTGGCTCACGCCTGTAATCCCAGCACTTTAGGAGGCCGAGGCGGGTGGATCACAAGGTCAGGAGATTGAGATCATTCTGGCTAACACAGTGGAACGCTGTCCCTACTAAAAATACAAGAAATTAGCTGGGCGAGGTGGCGGACGCCTGTAGTCCCAGCTACTCAGGAGGTTGAGACAGGAGAATGGCGTGAACGCAGAAGGCGGGGCTTGCAGTGAGCCGAGATCATGCCACTGCACTCCAGCCTGGGCGACAGAATGAGACTGTCTCAAAAAATAATAATAATAAATAAAATAAAATAAAAGGACATGAAGTCACTCCAGAAGGAGGGGACCAAGATCATAAGGAGGAGAAGGATAAGAATATGAATTCTCAACATTAATAAAAAAGCCCAAGCAATATTTTAAAAATAAAATCTGTATCTAGACACATCATAGCAAAAGAGCAGAACACTTAGAATGTAAGAACGTGTAGCACCAAAACAGAGAGAAAGAATATTAAAAACACCAGGTGCAGTGGCTCATGCCCGTAATCCCAGCACTTTGGGAGGCTGAGGCAGGAGGATTACTTGAGCTCAGGAGTTCAAAGCTGCACTGAGCTATAATCATGCCACTGCACTCCAGCCTGGATGACAGAGCAGTACTCTGTCTCAAAAAAAAAAAAAAAAAAAAAAAAAAGAAAAGAAAAAAGAAAAATTAAAAACCGGTGCTTGAAAGCCATGCACTGTCTTTAACCTTTTCCTCTTCCTTATTCTCAACATCTTGTAGTTAGGAATAATGATGGCTAATAATTACCATATGCCAGATACTGTGTAAGCATTTTTAATGCATTATTCCATTAAGTCTTGAAACAACTCCATGTGGATAGCTATCATTATTATTATCCCTATTTTATGAATGAGGAAATTAATCCTTAGAAAAGACATGTAACCTGTCCAAAGTCTCACTCCTAACGAATGGTGGAGTCAAGATTTGAACGCAGGACCAGATTTCAGAATGCATGCACTTGTCTACTACTCAGTTCAAACACTCAAGTTTCTCCTGTAACCCTCTCTTCTTCCACTACCATTGCTCCTTCACAGGTCCCTCTATCTTCTCTCACTGAGCTATTCCAGGGATCTTTAACTGACCAGTGTACCTCTTGTTTCTCCTCCTTAAAACCACCCTTTACACCCTGTCCTGTCAGCTTCTGAGAACGCAGCGATCTGACCGTGTGGCTTTCCTACTCACAAACTCTCTTCTCATCTGCATTCACACTGTCCACCCTCTGCTCCCAGACTGCTTTGTCATATTTTTTCGCTATAATCCCTGCTTTCTTTCCCTTCCTCTCTCTTCTTCTCCTTCTGTACCCTGTAGGTATTAAATATATCAGACCCCTCATGTATGCTGTTCCTCCATCCTTCCCTCCCTTTCTCTCTGTCTAAAGACTTCCTCTCAAAGCCTTCTTGATTGCCTCATTTGAAGTCAATAGCTCAGTCTTTTATGCCCTGCAGAACATTGCTTCCATCTCTTATCATCAGCAATTGTCCTCCTATTTTAAGTCTCAGAATTAGCAGCGTTTACACTTGTTTTTCACATATGCACCAGATGAGAAACTCCTTGAGGAAGCAACGACATCTTACCCTGTGTTTTTATTCTTTTTATTCCCCATCGTTGGCCCTACCACAATACCACCTGGCCCAAGTAGGCCTTTGATAAATGCTTACCTGCACCAGCTCCCTAGTATCCAGTCTAAAGTTACTTTTCTGCAAGCTTACCATTTTTTTAGTGACATAAGCAGTATAAGAAACTGCTCATATCATGCTTATATTGCTTATATCAACTGCTTATATTATTATGTTTCTATAGGGCTTTCCATTTTCCCTAAATAGAGAATGAAATTGATTTTTTTCCCTTAGAGCTAACCTTCTTTTTTGGAGGTGACAGAATGTTGATGGCATGTTTTCTCTTACTGGTTTCCCATGGAAATTTGCCCACGAAGTACTAAGGAATAAAATATTTAGATATATCTTTTGTAAAATGTACAAAAAGGTCTGCCTAAAGCATAGTTGTGTATATTTGTCACATAAGCAAAGAATGTACAAAAGATTAGTGAGGCAATGTAGCTCCATTAATTAAGAGTACAGACTCAGGAGCTAACACTTTCTTAAGTTGTCTTCTTCAGTTTTATATGTAAAATGAAGACAATAAGAATAGCTTTTGCATAGTGTTGTTTTAAAGTTAAATGAGTTAACCTACCATTCCAGGGGACCCATGCCTCGCTGTATTAGTCCGTTTTCATGCTGCTGATAAAGACATACCCGAGACCAGGCAATTTACAAAAGAGGTTTGTTGGACCTACAGTTCCACATGGCTAGGGAGGCCTCACAATCATGGCAGAAGGCAAGGAAGAGCAAGTCACATCTTACGTGGATGGCAGCAGGCAAAGAGAGAGCTTGTGCATAGAAACCATTAGATTTCATGAGACCCATTCACTATCACGAGAACAGTGCGGGGAAAGACCCGCCCCCATAATTCAATCACCTCCCACCGGGTTCTTCCCACGCCACATGGGAATTGTGGGAGTTACAATTCAAGATGAGATTTGGGTAGGATCACAGCCAAAACATATCACTGGCACAGTCTGTAAACGTCACCATCTGTTAATGAGTGAAGGAAGATAGACTCCAGGGAGGAAAGTAGAGGTAGGGAAAACCCTGAACAGACAGGCAGGCAACAGCTAGCAGGCAGTGGCTATCCTACAGGTCACAGAACGGTGTTCATTGGAACTTAATATGAAAAGGACTATTAATGAAATGCCTTCATGGGGGCATTACCATCACCATCAATAGCTTCTTTAGGCTGGGTGCCATGGCTCACTCATGCCTATAATCTCAGCACTTTGGGAGGCCAAAGCGGGAGGATTGCTTGAACTTAGGAGTATGAGACCAGCCTGGGCAAGATGGCAAGACCTCAGAAACTTAAAAAATTAGCCAGGCATGATGGCACGCGCCTATGGTCCAGTTACTTAGGAAGCGGAGGCAAGAGGATCACTTGAGCCCATGAGGTCAAGGCTGCAGTAAGCCATGTTCACGCCACTGCACTCCAGCCTGGATTACAGAGCTGTCTCCAAAAACCAAAAAGCTTCCTCAGATATAAAGAAGTCTATATTACTAAGTAATTAGAGAAAATGCAGGAACTCTCTCATACCGTAGAGGAAACCAAGACAATATACCTAGTTGTGTTTTCCCTGAGTATATTACGTAAGGAAAAAGAGACTTGGACACAGGGTGTAGAGGGAATGTTATAACTTCATGAGAGAGATGTTTGTGATTATGTTGAACTGATTTAAACAGTAAGTCTCTCCTCTGGATTTTCAGAATGACATTCCAAACAAATTTGAAATGAAACTTCGCCGAGCAACTATTCTTGAGGACTCTTACCGGAGAATTATGGGTGTCAAGAGGGCAGACTTCCTCAAGGCTCGACTGTGGATTGAGTTTGATGGTGAAAAGGGATTGGATTATGGAGGAGTCGCCAGAGAATGGTTCTTTCTGATCTCAAAAGAAATGTTTAACCCTTATTATGGGTTGTTTGAATATTCTGCTACGTAAGTACCTTTACAATGATTATAGGCAGAAAAAGAAAAATCACTGCTTTAAAAGTAAGAGTCAAATGATACAAGGAAAATATATGTCATGCCTGAAAAGGGCAATTTTAACTAATGTTGCTTCAGAAGTGACTTTTTTTAAAGTTGTGGTGAAATACACATTACATAAAATTTACCGTTTTAGGCCAGGTGCGGTGGCTCTTGCCTGTAATCCCAGCACTTTGGGAGGCCAAGGCGGGCGGATCATGAGGTCAGGAGATCGAGACCATCCTGGCTAACACAGTGAAACCCCATCTCTACTACAACTACAAAAAAAATTAGCCGGGCGTGGGGGTGGGCACCTGTAGTCCCAGCTATTTGGGAGGCTGAGGCAGGAGAATGGCATGAACCTGGGAGGCAGAGCTTGCAGTGAGCCGAGATCGCATCACTGCACTCCAGCCTGGGTGACAGTGCGAGACTCCGTCTCAAAAAAAAAAAAAATTACTGTTTTAACCATTTTAAATATACAATTTAGAGTCATTACATACATTCTATTGTTGTGCTGCCATCACCACCATCCAACTCTAGAACTTTTTCATCTTCCCAAAATGAAACTCCGTACCCAGTAAGCACTTGCTCCCCATTCCCTGGCAGCCACCATTCTGCTTTCTGTCCCTGTAAATTTGACTCCTCTGGGTACCTCACATAAGTGGAATCATTCAATCTTTGTCTTTTTGTGACCAGCTCATTTCACTTGGCATGATGTCTTCAGGGTTCATCCATGTTGTAGCATGTATCAGAATGTCCTTCCTTTTTAAGGCTGAATAATATTCCATTATTTTTGCATATAATGCTTTGTTTAGGCCAGGCGCGGTGGCTCACGCCTGTAATCCTAGCACTTTGGGAGGCCGAGGCAAGTGGATCACAAGGCCAGGAGTTCAAGACAAGCCTGGCCAACATAGTGAAACCCTGTCTCTACTAAAAATACAAAAATTAACCAGGCGTGGTGGTGGGCACCTCTAATCCCAGCTACTTGGGAGGCTGAGACAGGGAAATCACTTGAACCTGGGAGGCGGAGGTTGCAGTGAGCTGAGACCATGTCGTTGCACTCCAGCCTGGGGAACAGAGCAAGACTCCATCTCGAAAACAAACAAACAAAACTTTGTTTATGCATTCATCTGCCAAGGACATTTGGGTTATTTCCACTTTTTGACAGAAATTACTATTTTTAAAACCATTAAATTCAGTGGAGGAATGTGGTTCTAACAGTAGTAAACAACTCTTAAAAGAGGAAGATTATTTATAATTATTTGTCATATTCAAGTGTTTCAAATGAAGTATTTAAATGGGGTTGTCTTTACAGGGACAATTATACCCTACAGATAAATCCAAACTCTGGATTGTGTAATGAAGATCACCTATCTTACTTCAAGTTTATTGGTCGGGTAGCTGGAATGGCAGTGTATCATGGCAAACTGTTGGATGGTTAGTATTAAGTATAAACTTTTACAATGTAATTACCTGTTGTCTTTCACTTGGTAATCATCCTAAATGTATTTGGTTTTTTGCAAGGTTTTTTCATCCGCCCATTTTACAAGATGATGCTTCACAAACCAATAACCCTTCATGATATGGAATCTGTGGTATGTCTTTTTCACTTATAGTTTAGACAAAGTATAATTTAATAAGTAACTTGAACATTTTGAGGAATTTGCTTTTAATGACATGGAAATTAATATATTATGTTTCAAAATACAAATTAACTTTTTCCTCAACATTTTATTATGAAAATTTTCTAACGTTTAATAAAGATGGAAGTATTTTACCCCGCACACTTGTATATCCACTACTCACAATTGGTTTTTTCTAGATTTACTGTATCACATACTTGTCTGTCTATCCATCAGCCTATCTTAGTTTCTTCATGCATTTCAGAGTAAGTTATAGATAACAGTAAACATCCCACTAAATACTTCAATAGGTTGTACAAGTTATGTGTCTTTGGAATCAGTATTTGCATTACGATCTTTTATGATGAATATTGCATGTGTGTGTGTGTGTGTATATATATATATATATATTTTTTTTTTTTTTTGAGACAGAGTCTCGCTGTGTTGCCAAGCTGGAGTGCAGTGGCGTGATCTCGGCTCACTGCAACCTCCGCTTCCCAGGTTCAAGCAATTCTCTGCCTCAGCCTCCCGAGTAGCTGGGACTATGGGTGCGCGTCACCTCGCCCAGCTAATTTTTGTATTTTCAGTAGAGATGGGGTTTCGTGTTCGCCAGGATGGTCTCCATCTTTTGACCCCATGATCCACCCGCCTTGGCCTCCCAAAGTGCTGGGATTACAGGCGTGAGCCACTGCGCCCGACCATATGGTGTATATTTTTTAAATGGCAGTCGAAAGGCAAAGCATTATGGTTAGGCTCCTAGAAAAAAACAGAAGCCCAAGGATTAAACCCCTGACTGTAGCCATGTTGTTTCCTGTGCTGCTGAATAGCCTCACACGATGTGTGTACACATGAATTCTAGGACATCTTCCTTAGTACCAAGTTCATTTTTTATTTTCTTATTACATATTAACAGCACAAACAGTGTGCTTCTTTATAAATCGTAAGATTGCACGGTTATTTGAGTTGGTTCATTGAGCCTCTATATTTATTTAGAGATTTTTCTTTAACTCGGGCTGGGTATAAACAATGGCCTCCTCATAGCTACTTAAACATTTCACACACAGTGCCGGACACAGGGGTGCGCAACTGTAATCCCAGCACTTTGGGAGGCTAAGGCATGTGGAACTTGAGGTCAAGAGTTTGAGACCAGCCTGGCCAACATGGTGATAGCCTGTCTCTACAAAAAATACAAAAATTAGCCGGGTGTCGTGGTGCATGCCTGTAGTCCCGGCTACTCAGGAGGCTGAAGTAGGACAATCACTTGAGCCAAGGAGGTCGAGGCTGCAGTGAGCCACAATCACCCCACTGCATTCCAACCTGAGGGACAGAGCAAGACCCTGTCTCAAAAAAAAAAAAAAAAATTAAATTAAAAAATAAAAATAAAACATTATAGTCACGTAGGCATATGAGGAATGTGCTAAGTGCTCCTGGATATCCAAAGCCAAAAGTTAGGTTTTATCTGAAAACTTCTGTATTCATTCCTTTAACTGGATGATACAATCTGTACCTCCACTGCTTCCACATAAACATAGATTCTGAACTTTTCAGTAGGCACCACTTGATTGATTGATTGACTGGTGCATTTTTACTCTTGCCCTTACCATCCATCTCTTTTTGTAATACACACACATACACACATACATTTTTGTTTATGTGTGTAAGTAAAGGATGTCCATCTGACCTCTCATCTTTTACCCAATTACTCAGCCCCTCTACATATTGTTTTTTTGCAATTTCAGGTGTGTTATATGTACAAATTTTAAATACGTAATTTTTCCCATCTAGGATAGTGAATATTACAATTCCCTAAGATGGATTCTTGAAAATGACCCAACAGAATTGGACCTCAGGTTTATCATAGATGAAGAACTTTTCGGACAGGTTTGTTAATTTTGATCAGTTAAAATGGCACATAAATTGTGAAACAAATGTTTTGATGTTAATACGTACACTGAATACATTCCTAGGCTCTGTTTTTACATTTATTTTCCAGTAACAAAAACTGTCTCTCAGCAAGAATTTGTGCTTTCTTTAACATTTGACTCATTCCATATTTATTTTAGTAAAACTAATATTTTAAGTTTTCTTAGCTTTTAACTTGTGACTGGACTTAATTTAAAACACCAGGTTTCTTGTATAACTACAATATGTATACTTTTAAAATTTTTCTCAGTAAAATAACATATCAAGTTATTGTGTTTAATTTTAGACACACCAACATGAGCTGAAAAATGGTGGATCAGAAATAGTTGTCACCAATAAGAACAAAAAGGAATATATTTAGTAAGTATTTTGCTAATAATTATTTTATGGGATATAATTTTGTCCTTTACTCCAAAAAGACTCCACTTACCATCTTTCTCTGTCCCCTTGGCCAGAATCTCAGTGTTCTTTTTCTCTATCTCAATGCAGTAGCGAGCACTCATATTCAGCCTTTGCATTGGGCTCAGCTAGCCTTTAGTTTTTGTTTCTAACTAGAATAATTGTGACTCAGAATTTTGTCTTGGTTCATGTGAAAATGAAATGTTGTTTCTTTTTAGTCTTGTAATACAATGGCGATTTGTAAACCGAATCCAGAAGCAAATGGCTGCTTTTAAAGAGGTATTCGTTTTCTTTTATTTGCTCTTCCGTAATTTCATAGTATAACCCATAAGTTTCTTTTTTTTAATTATTATACTTTAAGTTCTAGGGTACATGTGCACAATGTGCAGGTTTGTTACATATGTATACATGTGCCATGTTGGTGTGCTGGACCCATAAGTTTCAAATATTGGGCCTCATCACTTCTGAGAAAAATAAGTGTATGGCTTGTTTTGTGAAATCATTCTAAATTATATTTTTATATTAACTAAATATTTCATTCAGTCATTCAAGAAGTCTAGACAATAAACATTGACAGGTCCCCTTTCCCCCAAGCCTTTTCCCTATTCCATTCCTTTCACCTTAGGACAGCAAAAGAACGAGAGTGCTTTAGGCGTAGTATAACATATTGTCTGTTTTTCTAAATAGGATCACCTTAGACATTTTGTTTTGTGACTGACTTACTTCTTTTTTTTTTTTTGAGACAGAGTCTCACTCTGTCACCCAGATTGAAATGCAGCGGCCTGATCTCGGCTCACTGCAACCTGTACCTCCCAGCTTCAAGCGATTCTCCTGCCTCAGCCTCCCGAGTAGCTGGGATTACAGGTGCCCGCCACCACGCCCAGCTAATTTTTGTATTTTTAGTACACACAGGGTTTCACCATGTTGGTCAAACTGATCTCGAACTCCGGACCTCAAGTGATCCACCCGCCTTGGCCTCCCAAAGTGCTGGGATTATAGGCATAAGCCACCGCACTCGACCTACTTTCTTCTTTTATCAGATATTTATTGGGGATATTTACATGTGAAAACATATAGCTGCCTTTCTTTGTGGCTATATTTTATTCAGAATATAAATTAGTAAGTTACTTAAAATTTCCCCAATTGGTAGACAGATTGTCAGAGCACTCATTTCTTAAGATAATTTACAATCTTCTGTTAAATAAGTATCTGGCTGGGCGTGGTGGTTTATGCCTATAATCCCAACACTTGAGGAGGATGAGGCGGGAGGACTGCTTGAGCCCAGAGTTTGAGACCAGCATGGACAATATAGGGAGACCTTATCTCTATAAAAAATTTAAAATTAGGCTGGGCACGGTGGCTCATGCCTGTAATCCCAGCACTTTGGGAGGCCGAGTTCTGGTGGATTGCCTGAGGTCAGGAGTTTGAGACCAGTCTGGCCAACATGGTGAAACCCCATCTCTACTAAAAATACAAAGAAATTAGTCGGACGTGGTGGCGTGCACCTGCAGTCCCAGCTACTCGGGAGGCTGAGGCAGGGGAATTGCTTGAACCCGAGAGGCAGAGGTTGCACTGAGCTGAGATCACGCCACTGCACTCCAGCCTGGACAATGGAGCGAGACTTAGTCTCAAAAAAAAAAAAAAAAATGAGCTTGGTGTCATGGCATGTGCGTATGGTCACAGCTACTTGGGAGGCTGAGGCTAGAGAATCACTTGAGCCTTGGAAGTCGAGGCTACAGTGAGCTATGAGCTATGATGGCACCACTGCACTCCAGTCTGGGCTACAGAGTGAAACCTTGTCTCTAAAGAGTGTGTGCGTGTGTGTGTGTGTGTGTGTGTGTGTGTGTGTGTGTGTGATCACATACTTTTTCATAAATTCCGTATTGAGTACTATGTGTATGGTGCTGTACGAGGCCAAAAGACATAAGTCCTGCTCTTAAGGGATGTATGATGTAAAGAGAGAAATGAACAGAGGCAAGCATAAAGTGCTAGGTGAGCAGAGAAGAGTGCAAACCAGGGAGGGGCAAAGGAAGGGACAAAGAAGGACTAGAGGGATTGGCCAACCATGGGGAAGAGGGAAATGCAGTTCTAGCAGGAGCAGCGTATGTGAAGTCTGGCAGTAAGGTAGGCTTTACCCACAGGCAGTTGAGTATGCTGGGTGAGAGAATGCAAGACGGAAACAGTCAGCCTGCAGAGCTAACAGACCAGCTTATACAGGGCCTGTGTGTGAAGCGGTAGAGTTTGGAGTTTTCTCTGAATTTCAGTGAGGGGGAAGGAAGGTAGCATTAAAGGCTATTAACCAGTAAGACACCAAGATTCAATTTATGTTTTAGATCATTCTGGAAGTGCCATGTAGAGCGAGTTAGAGGAGAGCAAGACTAGCAGCAGAGACTTCCCAGCAGAGTTGGGAAAGGGCTACATAATCTTGGTGAGAAATGGTAAGGAATTAAGGGAATGGTGAGGGAGTTGAGACAGGAATGGGAAGGGAATGAAGATAGTGGTGGTGGTCAGAGCTTCATGTGCATTTGAATGGCATTCAGAAAGGGAGACTTCAAGGATAGAGATGTATGGATTTGGGGCTCATTTGCCTACGTATAGTGAAGCTGCGAACTTGATACGATGGAAAATGTGAAAGGGCAGTGAAAGTGGATGGCCTGACATGTGGAGAGAGAACTGGGAACACCAGCATCTTAACTGTTGTTTTGAATGGATGGTTTATGAATGGACAGGTTAGGGCATGGGAGAAAAAAGAAAAAAAAAACAAAAAACAGGAGACTGTAAAGGAAATAAGGAAAATAACAAAGGCAGACAGAAAGATATCAAGAGCAGAGAGAGTTTCAATAGCAAAGATGGTTTTAATCATATCATACTGCAAAGAAGTCAAATATGATAAGGAATTGAATGTGTTTATTAGATATAGCTGCAAAGCCGTCTTTGACTTTTTCCAGAACAATTTCAAGGAAGCTGTAGTATAGAAGTCCGATTGCAGTGGGTTGAGTGTTAGATGGGAGGTGAGTGAATGGATATGCTAAGTGCATAACACTGTCAAGAACTTGCCTGTGAAGGGAAAAAGAGGGTCATTAGTTTTGTTTTTGTTTTTTTGTTTGTTTGTTTGCTTTAAAGGTAGATATGACTTGAGCAAATTTAAATGCATACAGAGTGAGCCAATAAAGAGAAAGAGATCTAGTGAGATGACCTCCCTGCGGAGCAGGTGAAGCACAGGTGCAGGCCTAGCCTGAAAGAAGAGGTGGCACTTCTGTCTTCCACTGCGGCGGGAAGGAGGCCATGATGGGTGTTGGTGATGGTTGGGACACAGGGATGCAGAAGCTTGAGGGAGTTCCATCATGCATAATTGCCTCTGTTTTCCCTCAAATAGAACTTACACTTACCTACGGTAAAGAAGGGGTGATGTGGAGGCTTGAGAAGGATGGCAAATTTGTTTTTTGTTGTTGTTCTTGTTGTTTTGAGACAGGATCTCACTTTGTCGCCAAGACTGGA
This sequence comes from Macaca fascicularis, assembly GCF_037993035.2. Lineage (NCBI taxonomy): Eukaryota > Metazoa > Chordata > Mammalia > Primates > Cercopithecidae > Macaca > Macaca fascicularis. The sequence goes on along the minus strand of NC_088381.1, from coordinate 32,289,816 downwards.
ATACCTCAGCCTCCCCAGTAGCTGGGACTACAGGTTTACACCACCATGCCTGGCTAATTTTTGTATTTTTTTGTGGAGACGGTGTTTCACCATGTTTCCCAGGCTAGTCTCAAATTCCTTGAGTCAAGCAGTCCGCCCACCTCAGCCTCCCAAAGTGCTGGGATTACAGGCATGAGCCACCGCACCTGGCCACAGGAAGTTTTAAAAATAGCCACTTTGAGGAATAAATGAGAGAACAGACTGTGCACATGTACATTTTCTGGCCAATATTGAGATCTCAGTGAAGAGCCCGTGATTGTGTAGCGGTAGAAACTTGTGTGTCTGTGGGATTCCTCCAGTGGCACCCGGAAGCTGAAGCATAGGAAAGGCCATTGGCCCTGCCCATCAGGTTTTTAAATACATCTTTTTTCTAGGGATTCTTTGAACTAATACCACAGGATCTCATCAAAATTTTTGATGAAAATGAACTAGAGGTAAGACATAACATTTTATGTTGAAACAGAAAATTTTGAACCCATTATTTTCCTTGTTTATAATTTGACATTTCTTACGTAGCTTCTTATGTGTGGACTGGGAGATGTCGATGTGAATGACTGGAGGGAACATACAAAGTATAAAAATGGCTACAGTGCAAATCATCAGGTTATACAGTGGTTTTGGAAGGTAATTTGAAACTTCTCTTTTCGTAAATTACTTTTTGATAGATTGAATCATATTTAAGTCAACTCTTGATTAACTATACTGGTGGATTACATTTAACTGACACAGAAAAATATAGAGACCAGCAAAAATGATCTTTGATTTTGTACCGTATACATGCACCTTCTGGGTCTATAACCATTACTAGGTAAGTAAAATGTTCAGAAGGTAGTAAGTGGAATGACAGGCTGAGACAGGCACTTAGTTTTCTACTAAAGTAGGGACTCTGAAAGAACTTGTAATAACCTACAGGGTATTCCTAGGGACTCCTGAGTGGCTCTTTTAAAATGTCTCATAGAGAAATGTGTATGCCATTCAATAATATTAATATAATGTGTTTTTTGAGATGGAGTCTCGCTCTGTCTCCCAGGCTGGAGTGCAATGGTGCTATCTCAGCTCACTGCCACCTCCGCCTCCCATGTTCAAGCAATTCTCTTGCCTCAGCTTCCCGAGTAGTTGGGATTACAAGCATGCACCACCATGCCTGGTTAATTTTTTTGTATTTTTAGTAGAGACGGGTTTCACCATATTGGCCAGGCTGGTCTCAAACTCCTGACCTCAAGTGATCCGCCCACCTCAGCCTCCCAAAGTGCTGGGATTATAGGCATGAGCCACTGCGCCCAGCATATAAGTTTTAAAAGTCATGAGTCATATCTCAAGAGAAATTTTGTTACTTCATTAGGTTATAATCCCATTCTAAAAAGTTGCCATGTAGCCTTACAAATAAAGTTTTCAAGAACTTTATAACCCACCCATAAATAAAAATTTAACTAAAAGAAACATCCACATCTAGTAAGGGATTGTTACTATTCTAGCTAAATTCTGATAGCTTATGTTTCAGGATAATTTGTTTACCTTTTTCCCAGTGCTGTTCCCTAAATGATGTTTTTATCTTATTCAGGCTGTTTTAATGATGGATTCAGAAAAAAGAATAAGATTACTTCAGTTTGTCACTGGCACATCTCGGGTGCCTATGAATGGATTTGCTGAACTATATGGTAAGGATTTTCCATAGATCATTAAAAAAAATGGAGTGATGCCTATTGTCTTTTTCATGGCTGATGAATCCTCACGCTTCCATCATTTACTAACATTTAGCTTAATTTTAAAAAGAATTAAGATTTTGAAAGTGATATCATTAGAGACACTAGAGTAGGCTAAAATATATTTGCACCTTCGAATCAGATAATAAAGGGGAAAACTGGAAACATCAAATGACTTACGAGTCACTTTCCCTTCTTTAACTTCAGATTCTATGCCCCGTGTGCGTCAGTTACAGAAAAAGCATTACCTTGGCCGGGAGGGGTGGCTCACACCTGTAATCCTAGCACTTTGGGAGGCCGAGGCAGGCAGATCACTTGAGGTCAGGAGTTCAAGACGAGCCTGGCCAACACAGTGAAACCCCATCTCTACCCAAAAATACAAATATTAGCTGAGCTTGGTGGTGTGCACCTGTAGTCCCAGCTACTCGGGAGGCTGAGGCAGGAGAATTGCTTGAACCCGGGAGGCGGAGGTTGCAGTGAGCCGAGATTGCACCACTGTAGTTCAGCCTGGGTGACAGACTGAGACCCTGTCTCAAAAAAATGAAAAAGCATTACTTCTCATGTGATAGTTCAGGATAGCATTTGAAGTTTCACAGAATGTCACTAAGTGTATTCAAGTTGAATACCTTTAGGGAAATGCTGGACTAAACAAAGTTAAATGGATTTCTTCAGGACTTGTGTAGAACCTTTACTGTTAGAAGAAAACAAAAGCATTGTTTCCCAAACTTATTTGATCATGAAATCTTTTTTTTTTTTTTTTTCCTTTCAAGATAGGGGTAGAGAATCTCGTTAGGCTACTATTTTTCATTTCCTGGGGGGAGCACCGGGACTGGGGAGAAGAGTGCCCATATCTCTTGATTTTTAGAATAGTTAATGCAGTTTTCAGTAAAGTAAGATTCTGTGTATTCTATCAAATTATTTTTCAGTTGATGTACAAAACTGGAGGTGTGTTTTGTTTAAAAGTGCCGTTTCTGATGTAGATTGCAGCAACTTTTCTCACATTGATTCATATTCTGTTTATTGGAATGATATTTACTTGCTTTTAAGGATACCAAGAATCCAAGAATAAATCTTTTAGAAAGGATGTAGCTGAAGTGGGAACCCTACTCAGAACAACGAGTAAGATTAGGATTGTCCTGGGGATTAGAAGTCGGGACTGCTGCCTAGGAAATCGCTAAGCTGAATTTGTTGTGCAAATAGAAGCTGACCATCTGATGGGATAGCTAAACCCTTTCTTCATGGCAAATCTGGTCAGCTTGCCAAGCCTCATTAATGTGTGTTTGCAGAACTGATCAAGCAGCTGCTACTTCTCTACCTAGAGTAACCACTCAAAAGTGGTTAGCTTTGCCACGGACCAATTCAGTCATTCTTTGCCTAATTGGACTTCATAGCCTCTTTCTTTTTCGTGGTTTCACCTGATTCCCCTTCCTCTCTCTTCTCTGCCTTAACCAGTTGGTAGTGAAAAATAAAGGCAGGGCAAACAAATGCCCCTTTCTGTCTCTGGCCTCTCTTCCCTCTTTTATGTAACCCAGCCCTATAACCATCCACTGATTTCATGCACTGTTTGAAATTTGGGGCAGATATGCCACACATAGAGCCAGAGTTGTTTGTGTTAGAATATAAAGTCAAATTCTTATGTATTTATAGAAATAAGTTGTTTCAAAATGTTAAAATTACAATATTAGATAGCCAATAAAAAGTATGTTAAGTTGGCTAGGTGCAGTAGCTCATGCCTGTAATCCCAACATTTTGGGAGGCCGAAGCAGGCAGATCACCTGAGGTCAGGCGTTCAAGACCAGCCTGGCCAACATGGTGAAACCCCGTGTCTACTAAAAATACAAAAATTAGCTGGGTGTGGTGGCACGCACCTGGAATCCCAGCTACTTGGGAGGCTGAGGCACAAGAATCATTTGCACCTAGGAGGCGGAGGTTGCAGTGAGCTGAGATCATGCCATTGTACTTCAGCCTGGGTGACAGAGTGAATGGCTTGTGGCCAGGAGTTCAAGACCAGCCTGGGCAACATAGTGAGACCCCCATCTCTACAAAGTGAATTTTTTTAAAAGTTAGCCAGGCGTGGTGGTGCACACCTGTAGTCCTGACTACTCAGGAGGCTAAAGCAAGAGGATCACTTGAGCGCAGGAGCTTGAGGCTATAGTGAGCTTGAATCATACCCTTGCACTCCAGCCTGGGTGACAGAGGGATACCCCATCTCTAAAATATAAATAAATAAACAAACCAGATTAGTTCCCTGTGTGTGTAGGTTCTACACTAGAAAAAGTTTCCATATGCCTGAAGATCCCTGTAGAGAGTAAATGAAACCAAATAAATTCTTCCTTATAGGTTCAAACGGACCACAGTCATTTACAGTTGAACAGTGGGGTACTCCTGAAAAGCTGCCAAGAGCTCATACCTGGTAAGCAGTTGTTTGGACCTTGATAGAACGAAGCCTATCACTCAGAGAGTGAGGTTCCTCTGACTGTTAGTCTAGCTACAGCAGGGCTAGTCTCCTCTGTGTTATGTCGGTGGCAGGTTGGATTAGGGGTAAGGAGGAGTTGGTGACACTAACCCAACGAACGTGTGTTTTGTTACCAAGTCAGCCCGGGCTTGAAGTCCAGGTAGCTGAAGATCAGAGAGATCCATCTAAACTGAGTGCTGAGTGATGGGCTGTCCCAAGAGGGGCTAGAACATTCCATTTTGGAGGTTGAAATGGCAGAGGAACTCAGACATTTGGAAGATGTGGTGGGGGCAGGACTCCACAAGGAGTCATGCAGAGTATCCATGTCCAGAACCCAGTCCTACATCTTACTTCTACCCCTGGTGAAAAGACGTATTTTGGTGGTGGTGGCACATACTCATCATGAATAGCAGCGTTGCTCTGTTTGCCGCTATTTCAGTGTCTTTCAGTGGTACCTGCTTTTTCAGTGTCTTTCATAACCAGTTCCTCTCTCTTCTTCCAGTTTTAATCGCCTGGACCTGCCACCTTATGAATCATTTGAAGAATTATGGGATAAACTTCAGATGGCAATTGAAAACACACAGGGCTTTGATGGAGTTGATTAGATCACAAATAACGATCTATAGTGTTTTCACTGCCATAGTTTTATAACCAAAATCTTGACTTAAAATTTTCCAGGGAACTACTAAAACGTGGCCACTGATTCTTCCCAGATCTTGAAGAAAATCATATAAAAAGCATTTGAAGAAATAGTATGACAACTTATTTTCAATCACTTTTAAATAATGTGTTGCATTTACACAGTTGTTTCATTCTGTCCTTAGAGTTAGGTGCCTGCCTAAAGCCAGGTACCACCACGCCTGGCTTTAGAGTTCACGCAATAGGATATAAGTCCTGTATGACTTAAATAGTGAATTTTGTCCTTAACATTTACCTCTTGTATAGTATCTGCCAGGCAGTTTTTTCTTAAACTACTGAGATGATAACTGTGAAATATTTGTGATAAGTGTCATGTGTGAAAAGTTTGATGCATTTTGAGATGGAAAACTGAAATTTGAAAAAAGAAATACTTTACTATTGAGTAAACTACAATATATTTAGTGCTACTCGCAGCTATTTATTATTTTGTACACCAGCCTTATGCACCTTACTGCCTAGATTTTTGGAAAAAAACCTTGGAAAGTGTGTTACCTATATTTCCAGCCAACTCACAGAAAAACTGTTTACTTCTTCACTTTCAAAATATTTGGCTTTTGTTAATATGCAGTTTTTACTAAACAGGTGGTTCATAAGACATGTGAAGCAAATCCATATTTGCAATGGGTAAAAAGTATTAAAGCCTTTTTCTCTTGCCTGCATATCCTCTTGACCATTGGCATAGTCATCACTTTTTCATTTTAGTGTAGTTAGAAGAATTCCTTCTTCAAACATTAAAGATCCACAGAGCAGTATTTCTAAGTATGCCTTGAAGAACTAAATGAAGTGGATAGCACTTGCCTTTACTAGACATTCTTTACACTTGTACAATTATGTAGTAAATGTATGTTTACAGGGTTTATTATGTTTACAGATTAAGCTAATTTCTGTAGTCGCCTTTTTATATTTTTAGTATCACTCTAGTAAAAAAAACCAAATGATTTGTTTAAAGTAACCAAAGAGTTGTTATAATGCATAATTTGTATTAAATGTATTACTATTTCTTATGCCTTTTAAAAATACTGTTTACAGTGAAGACAATGTTTTTATTACAAATCCAGAACTCTCTAGGCAAAATGCTACAGTTCGAATCTTCCTTTAACCAAACTCAAGTACATAAAGACCATGTACATGTATTCGTCAAATATGTATTGAATGCCGCGTGCATAGCGCTGCGCTGTGCTCTGGGGGAAGAGTTGTCAGCTTCAGAGAAGCTGAGTCCTGATCCTCAAGGAATTTGCAGATGTGTCGATGAGTTTGTAAAACAATCAAAAGTAGGGGTAAGCAGAATAAGGCAAAAGGGAAAGTGTTCCAGGTTCCAGCACACCTGCAGAGATAAAGTATGCCAAGACTGTATTTATATTTCATACTTACATTGTTTCATCCTTATATTGGAGTGATTATATAGAAAATGCTCTTAAAAAGATTAAACCTATTTCTCAGTATGGTATCTTGGTGATTTAGGAATAATTGTAAATATATGTTGTGAATCTTCTTAAATATATATATATACACCCTGTGAGAACTGTAAAAAGTACCTTGGTTCTTGGTTTAAGTTTGTTGGGGTATAACATCATGAGTACTCATTAGCACCTGATAGAAATCTGAAATACGACAGTAGCAAAAGCACTTTCTGCTTTCCAAACACCGCATCATCAGCATGGTTTAGGGGAAGCAATTCACAGATTAACGTACCCTGCGTTTTGTCTTCACCATTGTCAACCAGCAGTCAAGGATGAGCGCCAGGTATAGTCCTGGTTTGATCTCTCACCAGCCATGTGAACTGAAGCAGCTTACTTAACCTCTCTGGATTCATATTTCTTCGTCTGTCAAATGAGAATAATCATGCCCACCCTCAATGTCATGCCAGATTGTCATAAGTTCCAGACAGATGAGAAAGCAAAAAGTACTTTGTAAAGTGTTATACAATCAGAAGGTGCTTTGTGCTGACCGTCAGATTGTGTCAAGTCAGGTGTGCAAATTGACCACACTCCCAAAGAATCATTTAAAAGTAAAGTGACTTCTAAGAGACAAGGAAGTAGGAGCATATCTGATATTAAATATATAAATAAATATAGATACACATGTGTATATCTGTATATGGATCTTACCATCATAATTCATTTTCTTCGTATCAGCAAAGTAATAGTAATGTGGGCCAATGCATTTTGGAAATGTCCTCATTATGTAGAATGGAATGTGAAAATTATTTTTGTTTAAAAAGGATTTTGCTGCAATTATTTAAATATTATGTTTGTGAAGTATCTAAGCATGAGAAAATACAAAGCTTTCTTTTTATCTGGCTGATACTCATTTGGATGATTCTGTGACTCATAGAACACGGTGTTAATGAGACCAGACTCACTGCCACCAGTCCCCAGCTGCAGACCGTCATCCCCTTCGTCTCCTACTGGGGGCTCATGGTCCGGAAGGAATGTGTATCAAGCAACACAGGCTGTTATCCCATATAGAAAAGTGTCTCAAATGCATTCTACTGCTGGACAGTCAGTAGGATCATTTTCATAAAGCAAGGACATCATGTGTTTCTAGAAATTATAAGCATATAACTTTAACCTACAATCTCTAATTTAAAAATTGTAACATAAAATTGTATTACAAATACATTTCATCAGAACTCAAATTTAAATGGTGTTTATTTTAGGTTTTTATTTATAATACTGAAGTTATTCCATATAAGTATCAAGTTAAACACAATTCATTTTGATTACAAACTGTTTGACTTTTTAAAATCTTCTGATATGGTAAATATATGTATCAAGATTGATGTATCGAAATTTATTGCACACTTTAAAGTATAAAATCACTTTTTAAAATCTTGAATCCACAAATAAAGTTTATTCTGATTAAAAAAATAAAAATAAAAACACAGCTGTGGTTCATTATAAAATAGGAGTGTTTCCAAGTCAGTATGCTGGGTGATGTCTTCTGGTCTAGTTCCTTACAGCAACATGTTAAATTCTCAATGCAATCCTAAACTTATTACCTGATGAACCAACATGATTATAAACTCTCAACCACAGATAATCAATTTCCACTTTACAAAAAGGTCATATTGCGTAAGTCTGGTTGTTAGTGAAATATCCAGAAGATAAAATTAACAGTTAAAAATGGACTGGATTTCAGGCACCTTGCTGCTCATCAGAGAAGCCAGTCTTGTAGCCAACCACTATTTATAACATTTCTATGAGAAAAAGAGTTCCGAGTGTTAATTCAGAACGAAGTGTCTTTTCCTCCTTCCTCTCAGGCATGAGAATTAGTTTCCCAGTTAGAAGGGAGTCCACTCCCACCCACTCAAGCCAGCCTGGGAAGGTGCTGTTCCAGCCCCACGTTTCTGCCACAATCGAGACCATAGCTTTTAATTCGGGGGGCTCAGGCCATGGCCCTCTGCTTCCACCCTTCGTGTTCTAGCCAGCTTGGACGGCAGCTAACCCACACCATGCCCCACTTGTACAAGAAGTCCTTGTTTTGCTGTCCATCACGGCAGATATTTATTTTATAAATGATATTAAACTAAGATATTAGAATGTCAGGACCTCACTATGAAGAGTCTTAGTAGATTTTTGTGTATTTTCCTTGTAAGTTAAAGCCTATCACTACACTAGCCTCCTGCTTCTGTTCCACTCATCTCTTCCCCTGCAATGCATCCTACACAGTACCTCCATCACAACCAGTGTTTCCTTTTTAGCACACAGATTCGATCAGGTTACTGTACCACCAGAAAACCTGAGAGCTCCCCAGAGCCAAAAGCATGAAGCACAAACCCGTTAGCATGGAGGCTGGCATGGAGTGCAGTCCATCCTCAGCCTAAGGTCTCAGTTCCACCTTCCATCATACCTCACTCAGGCGCCCTTGGTTCCCCTCCGGATCAGAGTCCTTCCAGCCCCTAATCACTGCAGACTCAGTGCCACCTCAGTGCTTTCGCTTCTCATGTCTACTTGAGTAAGTGACTTCACTTTCTGGACACAGTGGAAAGGTGCTGTGGCCTCAGCAGTTGGTATATACTAGTGTAGAAGACATTGCATTACACTTCTTTGTTTACGTAATTCTGTCCTACAAACTTCTGGGCAGTTTGAGGACAAACACAATTCTGTATCCATCTTTTTCATATGTTCATTTCCCAATGCAAATACTGGATGAATTTGAGCTTAAAAAGACTATTTGTGTATAGAATCCATTTGGGAGCACGTATGGTGTGCCTGGAACTGCAAAAGTGTGCAGGAGCTCTGTATTTAGGTGGACATTGGGGACTACGTAAATATTCAAGCAGAGAGGGAACTTGATTGAAATCCTGCTGAGTGCGGGGTTCTGCAGTAAACACTTTATGTGGATCTCATTTAATCTTCATAAAAACTCAGTGAGGCAAGTTTTATAGGCTCAAGGACAAGTAAGACACCTAAGGCCACACAGCTTGTAAACTCAGTGGATTTAGGAACCGCAACAAAGAAAAGCTATGGAATCCAACAAATTACCAAGATGTATCCATTTTCTTGGGCTGCACAACAAATTGCCATAAACTTAGCAGCTAAAAACAATACCCACTTATGATCTCAGAGTTCTGTAGGTCACAAGTGCACATGGTCTTAGCTTAGGGTTCTCTGCTCAGGGTCTCTCAAAGCCAAAATCATGGTGTCGGGGCTATTGCCTGCATCCACAATCTTTCCGATTATTGGCAGAATCCAGGTCCTAGTAGCTGCAGGTCTGAAGTCCTTGTTTTCTTGCTGGATGGCAGCTGGGGGGCACTCTTAACTTTGGGACGTCGCCAACATTCCTCATGGATTGGCCCTTTCTCCCTCTTCAAGCCAACAATGCCTCTCATGCTTCTAATCTCTGATTTCCCATTTGGCTGCCCTCTTCTGCCACCAGACTGAGAAAGTTCTCTGCATTTCAAGATTTATTTGAATAGATCAGACCCACCTGAATAGTTTTCCTTTTTGAAAATTGACTGTACTGGCCAGGTATGGGGGCTCACGCCTATAATCCCAGCCCTTTGAGAGGCCGAGGCAGGTGGATCACCTGAGGTCAAGAGTTTGAGACCAGCCTGACCAATATGGCAAAACCCTGTCTACTAAAAATACAAAACCTAGCCAGGCGTGGTGGTGCATGCCTGTAATCCCAGCTACTTGGGAGGCTGAGGCAGGAGAATCACTTGAACCCGGGAGGTGGAAGTTGCAGTGAGCCAAGATCATGCCATTGCACTCTAGCCTGGGTGACAAGACTGAAACTCCAACTCAAAAAAAGAAACAAACAAACAAAAAAACCCATCTCAAATAAAAAAAAAAAAGAAAGAAAGAAAAGAAAATTGTACCTTAGGCAGAACACAGTCATGGGACCAAGATCTTATCATGTTCATAAACAGCACACATTAGGAGGATGAGATATTTCCTAGATCATTACTAGAAAATTCTGCCTTCCACACAAGGTAAAGGCTAAGGATAGAAAAGGATAATGGAGATTCACCTTGAAAAACACTTACATATATCTGATTTTATAATGTGCAGTTCATTTTTCCCTTTGTCAGTGGAAGGCCAGCTAGATAAACTAATGCTAACAACAGCCAGTAAGATTCCACTTCAGCAGCTGTAAATTCACAAGTCACTATTCTCAGATGAGCCATCAATTCGTATTTTTCTCAATACCAGAAAGTTGCATTGGCCTGAAATTATATTCAACTCATCCTTACAATCTTGCTTCTTACATAAAGAGAAATGAAAAGCCGTCATTGCTCCTTTTACTGGGAAGGTTGGTGTCTTTCCAGTGAAATCATGGTCAGGATTATGAGGTGGGTCCAAATCAGACTAGAGCCATGAAGGGAAGAAAGCAGTTCACAGCCCAGAGCTGCTATCATTCTCTGCAGATGTGTTTAGAACTGCTTTAAATCTCTGGAGAGAAGCGCAAGGGAGGGCCTCCAAAAGCCCAAGTAACTGAAAGTTCCTGTGCAATCATATGACTCTCGAACAAAGTTTTTTCTCCTCGTGAAATTAACCAAAGATTAAAGCCGTAACTATAGGCTCATGAGCTATACTCTATTCATTATTTAGGTCCTGACTTAAGTTCTCTTCTGAAAAATAATCAATTATTATCAAGGCAAACATCATGCCTTCTTGAAAGTTGTTTTTCTGGAACAAGAATATTTTATAAATGAGAATTTCAAGCGTATTTTCTCAAACTAATAGGAGGTAATGAGCACAGTGAACTAAGATAATCTCAGTTTAAACAAACAGGATTTTCACTGATGCTGGACTTGAAAACACTATCCAGATTAATGACTTTGTTAATACCCAGTCACTGGGCATAAGTCCAAGTGTAGCATAAATATTCTTCCAGACTTGATGACAGTGAAATATCCTATGTTTAGCCCTCTGAAGGGATAACCAAATTCTCAGTGATTGATGGATGGCAGCCAACTAGGTTCGCTTTTTTAGTATTGCTGTTTGTTGGAATGGGGTCATGCTTGTGAATGGATAGTGACGGTGTGCGGTTTTATGAGGAATTCCGTAACATTTTATCCCTGTCTACCCCTTCAAAAGAAGTGTGAGAAGAGAAAAAAGAAAGCTGTACTAACTCAGCCACTACTCGGACTCTGGAATATCTGTGGTTCCCCCAGGGGCTCAATTTATATACTTGCTCCATCTCTGTCTGCGGACATTGTGAAACGGAATTTGGGATTTATTATCAAGACTTCTAATTACTAATATAGGCATTGACAAGGTTGGGGAAGGGAGTTATACGCAGCACATACTGCAAACCTTTGGAAGGCATATTAAGACACAGTTGAGCCTACAGTATCTTAGGATTGGTCCCGCACTATTTAATAGTCATATAAAGCAGGCAACATGTGTAGTTTTAAATTTTCTAGTAGCCATGGTTTAAAATGTAAAAAGAAAATTAATTGTAATAATCTATTTTATCTAACTCAGTATATCCAAAACATCATTTCAGGCCGGGTGCAGTGGCTCACGCCTGTAATCCCAGCACTTTGGGAGGCTAAGGCAGGTGGATCACCTGAGGTCAGGAGTTTGAGACCAGCCTGGCCAAATGATGAAATCTCATCTCTACTAAAAATACAAAAAATTAGCCAAGCATGGTGGCGGGCACCTGTAATCCCAGCCAGTCAGGAGGCTGAGGCAGGAGAATCACTTGAACCCAGGAGGCCAAGGTTGCAGTGAGCCGAGATTGCCCCATTGCACTCCAGCCTGGGCAACAAGAGCGAAACTCCATCTAAAAAAATAAGAAATAAAAAAATAAATCATTTCAACATGTGATTAATATAAAATTGTTAATGAGATATTTTCCATTTTGGGTACTAAGTCTTCGAAACCCAGTATGTACCTTATGCTTACAGCATATCTTAATTCAGACTGGCCACATTTGAAATAGCCACATGTAGCTGGTGCTGCCATATTGGACAGCCTTGGACTCCGTGGGCCTAAGGCCAAACTACTACACAACACAAAGGAATTGAGAGGCAGCTACAAATGGCTCACCTAGCAGCGTTGCTAAATTATTTTGCTTCCTCCAGGGAACCCCAGAGACTAGGAAGAAGTTCTTACAGGAGAGCCAAATGTTGAAATTCAAACAACATTCTAATCTAGACAGTCACTTTTTGAAATTTAAAATTTACATTTAGAAATTATTTCATCCATTGTGGAAGACAGTGTGGTGATTCCTCAGAGACCTAGAAGCAGAAATACCATTTGACCCAGCCATCCCATTATTGGATATATACCAAAAAGAATATAAATCATTCTGTTATAAAGATACGTTCCAACGTATGTTCATGGCAGCACTATTCACAACAACAAAGACATGGAATCAACCCAAATGCCCATCAATGATAGACTGGATAAGGAAAATGTGGTACGTATACACCATGGAACGCTATGCAGCCATAAAAGAGAACTAGATCAAGTCCTTTGCAATGGATGGATCTGGAAGCCATTATCTTCAGCAAACTAATGCAGGAACAGAAAACCAAACACCACATGTTCTCACTTATAAGTGGAAGCTAAATAATGAGAACACATGGACACATGGAGGGGAAAAAACATATGGGTCCTCCCAGTGGGGGTAGGGGGCAGGGAGAACATCAAGAACAGCTAATGGATGCTGGGCTTAATACCTAGGTGATGGGTTGATCTGTGCAACAGACCACCATGGCACATGTTTACCTATGTAACAAACCTGCACTTCCTGCACATGTACCATGGAACTTAAAAGCTGAAGCAGAAAAAAACACAAGAAAATATACAAATAGCCAACAAACATACAAAGCAATGCTCGGACTTATTTCATGTTGAAGACTGGAAGTACTTTTGCATGTCTTCTGTTCTCCAAAAGTTTGTGCAGTACTCTGGCATGTATTTAATTGTTAACTCTTTTATAAAATCTATGCCTTCTTTTGAAACCATCTTTTTTTTTTCTTTTTTTTTTTTTTGGGAGGGGGGATGGAGTCTCACTCTGTCACGCAGGCTGGAGTGCAGTGGCACAATCTTAGCTCACTGCAACCTCTGTCCCCTGCCCCTGCCGGGTTCAAGCGATTCTTGTGTCTCAGCCTCCCGAGTAGCTGGGATTACAGGTGCCTGCCACCGCTAATTTTTTAAATTTTAGTAGAGACGGGGGTTTCACCATGTTGGCCAAGCAGGTCTCGAACTCCTGACCTCAAGTTATCCACCCAACTCAATCTCCCAAAGTGCTGGGATTACAGCTGTGAGCCACCCCACCCAGCTGAAACCACCTCATTTAAAGCGTCTGTTTTCTTACGGTTTCTTTCACCTCTTTAAATTTTAAAATCACTTATTCTGTTTTATTTTAAATGGAACATGTACAAATTGTAGAATGTTTAGAAAATACATATGCACAGCCAGATTAAAATGCCTACACCAAAAACAAAAAAATATAATATGATTTACACTCAGGAGCTTACGGATGGTGGTCTGGTTCGAGAAGGAGCTGTGTTTCCACCGTAAGCACATGACTTTCACTTAGGTTACATATTTACTAGGGGTGGCTCGGGTGAGAGGCTGATGTGGATTACGTAGAGGTAGGCTAAGCCCCCAAGTCACACCTGAGTGTGCCACTGTAGCTCCTAGACAGACAGGAATTTTGCTGAGAGTCGCCCCCCAAGTTCTGAGGTGGTCCCGACAATACTGAAGGTGTTCCCTACTGAAGGTCATGGAAGCTGTGGGCAGAAGCAAACGTGGGAAGAGGTGGGAAGCAGCATTCAGTGTCAAGTGCTGGATCTAGCACCTTGAAAGATCATCACCAGAACAGAGGAGGCAGATGCGCACCAGGGTGGTTTATCAGAAAGAAACAGCTGGTAGCTGGGCATGCTGGAGCACGCCAAGTAGTCTCAGCTTACTTGGGAGGCTAAGGCGTGAGGATCACTTGAGCCCAGAGGTTCGAGGTCAGTCTGGGCAACATAGTGGGACCTTGTCTCAAAAATTTAAAAAAGAAAGAAGAAAAGAAAAAAATGGCTAGAAATCACAAGCAGTGTTGAGACAGGACAACTAGGAGGGTAAGGCCACTGCTGAGGAGGTCTCAGGGGGTCACCTGGGAGCCAACCTCTGACACTGAGGGGAAGGCATAGACTGTGGGAGAGGCATCTGTTTGTTTTTTCTGGTGCAAGGAGAATAACAAAATGCGATCAGAAGGGCTAATCGACTGCAGATGGAGCTCAGCGCAGCTGAAGGCTTTGAACTGGAACCAGCCCTCTCATTTTCAGCAGTGCGTGTGGCCCATGAAAAAGAAAGAGTGAAATCAAACAAGGGATCATCAGAGGCCATTATGAGTTACTCTCAATGGGTGAAACAGCAGATTATATTGTGAGAAATAGTAGGGATTTGATGGTGAAAGGAATCTCATCTGTATCCTGTCAACAACAGGGGAACTATTCAAAAGTTACAAGCCAAAGGGTGGTATGATGGGATGTGCACTTTAGAAAGCTCATTCTTTCTCTCCAGGGGCGGCAAGACCGGGAGCCGGCATTAGTTTGGCGAGCGTTCCAATGACACAGGGGAGAGATGCTGGCGGTCTGAAGTCAGCCTGGAGAAGCCGGGATGCAGAGATGTGGGGAGGCTGAACTGCCCTTGTTTTTGGAGAGGAAAGGGCAGGAAGGGCACAGACAGGAGTGTAGCCCCACACCTAAGTCTCTAACTGAGCCAGCTGGATGAGAGCTGGCGCCGCCACTGAAACAGAAACAGGATCACGAAGACATCAGAGGGGAGGCTGCCGGCAGGCGCCTGTGGATCTAAAGGTGGGTAGAGATATGGAGGTTATTAGCAAATAATCATTAGCCCATGAGGAGACCCTGTTATATGTGCAGCACACTAAGAAAGTTGATTGAATTACCAAACATCACTTCTGATAAGCAAATTCTAATATATTTTATACTTAATAGAATAAGTGGTAAGTCGGGGGAGACTACAAACAGTGTAATTGGTAGTGTTTTTCTAGCCAAAAGGAGGCGTTTAGGTTTTTCTTTTGTCTCTATTAGGTATTCCAAGTTCTAGAATTATTGCCAACAGTTTTCTCTGGTGTCCTGTTCCACTCAGGGAGGAAGGCCCCACACAGGCACATGTGTGCGCACAGCCGTAGCCTGATGGCTGCTGATGACCTGGCTCCCATTCCCAATCTCCCTGGTGCGAGGCCCAATTTCTCTGCAGTTGCTCTCACCTGAGACCCTGCCTGTGCCTTGCACCGTAAAGTGGTCCTCTTACTTCTCTTCACTTTGGCATCTAGGTGCTAGAAGGCCGAAAGCTGTAGGAGCTCTGGCCACTGCACCTGTGGATAACGTCACTGCTGGGTAACAGCCCTGTGACCTCCATGAAGAAGTTTGCATGGATGGGGAGTGGGGAGGCTGCAACCGGCCAGGTGGCCCTGGGGAAGGAGAAGCACAATGCAAATGGGCTCTGAGGCCCTTGGAAGAGTCTTGAAGAAACAGAAATAGAGATTAGAGATGAGCTAGGGAGGCCTAAAAGAGCACAAGGATGCAGGCTCCTTGGCAGGGATTGGACTACAGTCTGTGTGGTCTCAAGCACTACCTGTAATAAGCCCCTGGCAGCCCCAGGATGGACAACCAGGTAAGGTAGCAGACCCTGGAGGGCGGCGAGAGAGAGCCCCTCCTCTCTGCCTTTGTATCCCAAATAGCAGATGACCCTAAAGTCTCCTAAATGACTAAATGTAGCTCTTTCTCGGGGCTGGCCCCCATAGCAGGAATGGTGAGGTTCAAGAGAAACCAAATATGCCCCCACCTGTTTTCTGATGACCAAACTTAATAGCAAATAAGGCCTTTTATTTCCATACTTAGAAGACTGAAATTACAATACAAAGGAAAAGACCTCTGACCCCAAATGTATTCACAGTAAAAGAGAAGAGCTGTTCCAGTATTGATAGAGGTTAGAAAAAGGGACATTTCTCCTAGGCTGGAAAAGAGTCTTGAAATAGAAGATCAAGGGCCTAGAAGACCAATATTCTCAGCATTGCCATTTTATCTTAGGCTGTGTCTACCTGAAGCCAATTCAGACCAAGAGAAACAGCTGGAATAGTTTCCAGTGTGGGCAGTGATGGTCTTTGTCACAGCATAAGTCATTGTCTGAATGATTTTATCTGCATAAGATTTCACTTGGGGTTTTGTGTAGGAGAAGTATTTCACAAATCTCTTTGTCATGAAATACTTCCAAGTATTCAATTACCCAAAAGATGTTTACTGTCCATGGGTATGAACTCAGAGAGCAAATATGCTTACATCAAGAGGCACAGACAAAAATGTGAGGTTTTCCTTAATTATATTGGTTCCCTAGTTATATATAACAGACACTACATCTCTGAGTCTACAAAATCTTTTCCAGAGCGCCAATAACTTTTTTCCTTTGACTCAAACCTCAGCCCACTCTGCCAGCAATGTGGGACGGCCACAATCCGAAGCCTGTTTGCCAAGTTATGGGGACTTGGAAGTCTTTTCAGCCAGTAGAGCAGAGGTTTCCCAGCCCTTTTATTTTTTTTAATTATTATTATTATTATTTATTTATTTATTTTTTTTTTTTTGAGACGGAGTCTCGCTCTGTGGCCCAGGCTGGAGTGCAGTGGCGCGATCTCGGCTCCCTGCAAGCTCCGCCTCCTGGGTTCACGCCATTCTCCTGCCTCAGCCTCCCGAGTAGCTGGGACTACAGGCGCCCGCCACCACGCCTGGCTAATTTTTTGTATTTTTAGTAGAGACAGGGTTTCACTGTGTTAGCCAGGATGGCCTCGATCTCCTGACCTCATGATCCACCCACCTCGGCCCCCCAGAGTGCCGGGATTACAGGGGTGAGTCACGGTGCCCTGCCTCCCAGCCCTTTTAAAATGATCTAACATGCATACAACAGAGGTTGGAAGAGTGACTCAGTCACTAAGTGAGTGGATACTTTTTAAATCCATGATAAATATGCTGGAAAGCTATCTAATTGTTCATTTTCTTCCTCATTAGGACATTGAAGAATGCTGGAACACAATTCACTGAATCACTCTTACATTTAGATCGCACTTTTAATTCACTTTAATGCATTTTCACATTTGTTGTCTCCTCTTATTAAATGCCAGCAAAGGAGGTAGGGCACACTTTGTCATTCTCATCTGATAGCTCTGAAAGGGAAAACAAGACAAAGCAAGGGTTTGTCTTTGGTTGCGCTGCAAATTAGGAGCAGGTCTAGAAGGTGAAGTCAGCTTCTCTGGGTGGTATCTTGACCCTACAACTTCAGAGCTTGTGTCTAGGACGAATGAGCTCACCTAGATTTCACTCTGCCTGACCCGCAGGTGAGGTTTGGAGGCAGACCCTCTATTTGGAGTATCAGTCATATAGTTAGTGTTTCTTTCTCTCTTCCAGACACTATGGGTGTAGATAAATGAAATGCAAACTGTCCATCCCTGATCCAGGGACTAACAGGCAGTAGGACCTAGCCAGATTTGCATTTTTTCATATAGACTTCTTAGATTCTTAAACCAGGACTCGCAGTGAACAGTATTCTCAAAATAACTTGAATACCAGCCATAGATAAAATGTCCTAAATAGTTAAATATTACAACTAATTAGAAATCTAACGTATTGAGATGCTTTTGGCTCAGAACCCCAGACTTGACTTACAGAGGAGGCCGTGGTAAAGCTTCTCCAGCTAGGGTGGCTTACTGAGGGTCTTTGTTCTATACCTCTGAGTTCTTTGTTCTCTGTGTCTTGATAAGTTTTTTTCTGTCATCCTCTCACCTCTGTGTGTATGTGTATGAGGGTAGAAAGGGTGGTTGTGTACGTGTCAATTATCTGCAATATAACCAACACCTGATCTATTACAAGGGCTTTCTGTCCTGACTACAAACACTTACATGCTTACTTTTTCTCCTTTACTTTATTCTGACAGTTTTTATCTCAGATCACTGACACCACTGGTTATATCAGCCTCCCTTTCCCTCTCTTCAAGAAGAGAGAAACTGTTTATCTTAAGAATTTTTATGGTTTAGGTGGGAAAGATCTGGCTTCCTGGAGAGCACTGAGAGGAAGATCCAAAAAAGAAAATAATCCTGTATCTCTGGCATTTCCTGGCTGCCCAAAGCGTCCTTCTACAGCTGAGATTGATAAAAACTTCATCAGAGGCACTGGTCAATCAGACTACAGGCTTTTAAAACATTACTTAACTGTGTGAGTCAGGTTAGCATTTTAAGATATTGGTGTTTTTTCTGCAGACAATGTGACGTATATTTTATCCATTTTGTATGGTATCACATTCCGAAAAACTCAACACAGTCCCTAAAGTGGTTAAAAAACAAGTACATTTTCAAATGTAATTTGACATTTCTGAAACACACAAAAGCTTTCTTGAATAAATGGAAGGATAGCTTCTATTCTTGCATAGGATGACTCAACATTATAAAGACGTCATTTTCCCTAACTTAATTTAAAACCTAATGTGATACTAACAAGCTTTTTTTCTTTTTTCTTTTTTCTTTTTTTTTTTTTTTTTGAGACTATGATTCACTCTTGTTGCCCAGGCTGGAGTGCAATGGCGTGATCTCGGCTCACCACTATCTCAGCTCACCCCAACCTCCGCCTCCCGGGTTCAAGCGTCAAGCGATTCTCCTGCCTCAGCCTCCCGAGTAGCTGGGATTACAGGCATCTGCCACCACATCCAGCTAATTTTGTATTTTTAATAGAGATGGAGTTTCTCCATGTTGGTCAGGCTGGTCTGCCTCGGCCTCCCAAAGTGCTGGGATTACAGGCATCAGCCACAGTGCCGGGCCTACTAATAAGTTTTTTTAGATGAGTTGATATCAAAGTTTACATGGAAAAACAGATATCCAAAAGTAGGTGGGAAAACACTGAAGAAAAGCTATGAAAGCTGAGTAACTCTATAGGACATTGAAATGTATTGTACCATAAATCCTCTACGATTAAAACTGTGGTAGTACCACATAAATAGACAAATAGGCCAGTAAAACAGAATAGAAAGCCCCAAAATAGACCAGAGTACATATCAAAAATTTAGTAGATTTTAAAGGTGGCATCTCAAATCTGAGAACAAAAATTGACATTTTTCTAAATGGTGTTTTTAGCAGTAGGCAAAAAGTAGAAATGGCCCACATGTCTGTTGCCTAATGAATGGATAAACAAAATGTGGTATATTCATACAATGGAATATTCAGCCATAAAAAGAATGAAATACTGATGTGTGGATGAACCTTGAAAATGTTACGCTACGTGAAAGAAGTCAGTCACAAAAGAGCATATGTTATATGACTTGTTTATATGACATGTCTAAAATAGGCAAATCCATAAAGACGGAAAGTAGGTTAATAAATGCATAAAGCTGAGGGATGAGGGATAACAGGGAGTGAGTTTAGGGTTTCTTTTTGGGCAATGATGTTCTAAACTCAGATTGTGTTTGGATGCAGAATTCTGTGAATACACTAAAACCTGTATGCTTGAAAGGGGTGAATTTTGTAGTATATTATGAAGTTGATAAAGATGTTTAAAAAATAATGAAGGGGCAAATGACCAAAACCCAACAGAAAATGGGCAAGATCTTTTTCAAATATATGAAAAACTGTTCAGATTCACTCATAATTAGAGAAATGCAGATTAGACAGTGAGATACTCACCCATCATATTGGCAAAAAAAAGTATGGTGATACATTCTGTGGGCTATGAGGAAACAGGCATTCTCATACATTGCTGGTGGAAATGCAAACTGCAAAGAGAATTTGGCAATACCTAACAAAACTACATATGCAATTTAACTCAGCAATAGCACTTCTAGGAATCATCTTGAAGATACAGTTCTAACAATGTGAAAAAATATATATGCACAAAGTTATTCATTGCATCATTTCTGGCCATTACAAATCTAAATGCTCAATCATAGGAGACTGATTGAATCAACTACGGCTCATCCATAAAGTAAAGTACTAAGTGGCTCTATAAAAGAATGAGGAGGTCCATAGCAATGGCTTACGCCTGTAATCCAGCACTTTGGGAGGCCGAGGCAGGTGGATCACCTGAGGTTGGAGTTTGAGACCAGCCTGACCAACATAGAGAAACCCCGTCTCTACTAAAAATAATAAAAATTAGCTGAGCGTGGTGGTGCATGCCTATAATCCCAGCTACTTGGGAGGCTGACGCAGGAGAATTGCTTGAACCTGGGAGGCGGAGGTTACGGTGAGCCAAGATCACGCCATTGCACTCCAGCCTAGGTAACAAGAGCAAAACTCTGTCTCAAAAAATAAAAAAAAATAAGAGTCTATAAACCTGGTATCAGTAGATTCTAGGATATACTGTGAAGTGAAAAAATAACATGCAAAAGGACATTGATAGTATGCTATCCCACATGTAATAAAGAAGGAATATAAGAAAAAATACATGT
The DNA here is from genome assembly GCF_037993035.2 of Macaca fascicularis. Taxonomy (NCBI): domain Eukaryota; kingdom Metazoa; phylum Chordata; class Mammalia; order Primates; family Cercopithecidae; genus Macaca; species Macaca fascicularis. Next base: position 32,269,021 of record NC_088381.1, on the reverse strand, counting down.
ATAGCAGTTCCTCGAATAACATCTTTTCTTCAACATTGTTTCGTTATAAGATTCATGAGGAAAATAAGTCGATTCCCAACTGAGGCCACTGTGCCAGAGTTCACACACCCTCCCCAGCTAAGTGTGGGTTTTCTCTGGATACTCTGCTTTCCTCCCGCACCCCAAAGATGTGCCCTTTAGGTGAATTGGCATGTCTCAGTTGGCCAGGATGAGTGAGTGTGTATGTGCACTCTGTGTTGGGATGGTGTCCTGTTCAGGATTGGTTCCCCCCTTGCTCCCTGAGCTGTTGGGATAGACCTGGGCCACCTCCGATCCTGAGCTGGCATGAGCAGGTTGGAAAATGAGTGAATGAATGGACACAAGTTATTGTAAAATAAAAATTCATGAAGTAGATAATTATACACATGCTTGACAAATAACGTTGTGTGAAAGGACTCAGGGAGCCCACCATATTTATGATTATTTTTGTACTGTGTGGTGGGAGGAGGTACTCCTTATAATCTCCCTTTGCAAACATTTATTCTTTGATTTAACCCACCATCACTATGACTGCCATCACTTACTGATTCACCAAAAGTTGGATAATTGTCTTTTTTTTTTTTTTTTTTTTAAGACAGTGTCTTGCTCAGGCCGCAGTGCAGTGATGCAGTCATAGCTCACTGCAGCCTTGACCTCCTGGGCCCAAGCAATCCTCCTACCTCAGCTTCCCAAGTAGCTGGGACCACAGGCATGTGCCACCATGCCTGGTTAATATTTTTCTTTTTCTTCCTTGTAGGAATGGGGTCTCCCTATGTCACCCAGGCTGGTCTCGAACTCCTGGGCTCAAACGATCCTCCTGCCTCAACCTCTCAAAGTGCTGGGATTACAGATGTGAGCCACTGCACCCAGCAATTATCTTGTTTTCATCTTTGTTAAATATAAGTATAACTCACATTTATTTCAATGTTTAATATTAGAAGTGTTTGGGAGGCTAGGTGTGGCGGCTCATGCCAGCACTTTGGGAGGCTGAGGTGGGCCGATCACCTGAGGTCAGGAGTTCGAGACCAGCCTGGCCAACATGGCCAAACCCTCTCTCTACTAAAAATACAAAAATTAGCCAAGAGTGGTGGCAGGCGCCTGTAGTCCCAGCTACTCGGGAGGCTGAGGCAGGAGAATCACTTGAACCTGGGAGGCAGAGGTTGCAGTGAGCCGAGATACTGCCACCGCACTCCAGCCTAGGTGACAGAGTAAGACTCTGCCTCAAAAAAAAAAAAAAAAAAAAGAAGTGTTTGGGTTTTTGTTGTTGTTGTTGTTGTTTTGAGACAGAGTTTCACTTTTGTTGCCCAGACTGGAGTACAATGTTGTGATCTTGGCTCACCACAACCTCCGCCTCTCAGGTTCAAGCAATTCTCCTGCCTCAGCCTCCTGAGTAGCTGGGATTACAGGCATGCGCCACCACGCCCAGCTTTTGTATTTTTAGTAGAGACGGGGTTTCTCCATGTTGGTCAGGCTGGTCTTGAACTCCCGACCTCGGGTGATCCACCCAGCTCGGCCTCCCAAAGTGCTGGGATTACAGGCGTGAGCCCTGATGCCCAGCTTGTGTTTGGGATCTTTATTTAGAAGTTTGGTATGTTTGGCCAGATACGGTGGCTCACGCCTGTAATCCCAGCTCTTTGGGAGGCCGAGGCGGGCAGATCACAAGGTCAGGAGATCGAGACCATCCTGGCTAACATGGTGAAACCCCGTCTCTACTAAAAATACAAAAATTAGCCCGGCGTGGTGGCGGGCACCTGTAGTCCCAGCTACTCGGGAGGCTGAGACAGGAGAATGGCATGAACCCGGGAGGCGGAGCTTGCAGTGAGCCAAGATCACGCCACTGCACTCCAGCCTGGGTGACAGAGCGAGACTTCATCTCAAAAAAAAGTTTGGTGATGTTTTTGTGATTAGAAATTTTGTGTAAAACTATAGTAAAATTGGTTTTGTTATACTTCATTTCACTTAAAGTTGAAGTTTCCAAGAGCCTATCAATGACCTTAAGTGAGAACTTACTGTATGTGTTTGTTCAGAAGAAATACAGGGAGGATAAGCCAGAAACTAAAGACAAAGGTTACTGTTACAGGTTGAATTGCATCCCTCCCAAAATGATATGTTGAAGTCCTAACTCCTCGTACCTCAGAATGTAACCTTATTTGGAAATGGAGTGATTGCCAATGTAATCAGTTAAAATGAGGTCATACTAGACTAGGGTAGGCCCTGAATCCAGTATGACTGCGGTTCATATAAGAAGACAGCCATATCCCAGCACTTTGGGAGGCCAAGGCGGGTGCATTGCTTGAGCCCAGGAGTTTGAGACCAGCCTGGGCAGCATGGCAAACCCCTTCTCTACAAAAATAAAAAATAAAAAAATTAGCTGGGCATGATGTGAAAACCTGTAGTCCCAGCTACTTGAGGGGATGAGTCAGGAAGATAACTTAAGCCTGGGAGGTCAAGGCTACAGTGGCAGTGAGCTATGATCATGCCACTCCACTCCACCCTGGGCAACAGAGCAAGACCCTGTCTCAAAAACAAACAAACAAACAAACAAAAAAATAACCAGGACTGCTACTTTGGGGGAGTCCAAAGTAGCATAAAATAGTAAAAACTTAATTGAATTGCAAATAACTTCACTGAAAGGAGTAAGGAAGAAAAGAAATAACCTAAATAACTTTGCAAAGCAGTATTTTGACTGGATAATATAAGGCCAAAGACAAACTATATAAATACTGTACTCTAGTTAATAAGTAATTCTGAAATGACTGTAGGTATATACCAATATAGAATAAATAAGTAAAAATACTGTAGATATTGAAAGCCGCATTTCTTAAGGTTCCAGAAGGAAGTTACCAGTAAGAAAAAGGGGAAAGGCTAGAAGGAGCTCTATGGTGTTGGATTAGATTTGCAGGAATAACGATGATCTTGTGGTTTGTAATATATATAAAGATACATACATACATACAAACATACACACACACATACATCTATTATTCTCCAGTAAAAGGAACCAGGTCTCTTTGGAAAAAATAGTTTAATCCAGGGTTGGGGCAGGAAAAATTAAAGATGAGCCTGGAACCTCTTGTGGTTACAGAAAGTAAGGAAGTGCTCTAAGACTAATAAAGGAACATCAAAAGGACACAGGCGCCAACCTGAAGGAGCTCCTGATAGAGAAAGCTGGAACAAATTGAGCAAGAAAATAAATAATGACAGTATTAAGTTGTGACCCATAGAATAAAATAAATATGCATGAGTCCATACTGATATAAACAAATAATTGAATAAATAAATACATGGAATCCTAGCACTTTGAGAGGCTAGGAATTCAATGCTGCAGTGAGGTATGAAAGCGCCACTGCACTCCAGCCTGGGCGACAGAGCAAGACTCTGTTCCTGAAAAAAATGAAAAATTAGAAATACTATCTATAGGGTAGATTCCTCTTCCTTACAGAGAATAATAGATGTATGTGTGTATGTACGTTTGTATGTATGTATGTATCTTTATATATATTACAAACCACAAGATCATCGTTATTCCTGCAAATCTAATCCAAGGAATTGAAAAGCATGCTTAGGCAAACAAGACCCACTGATGGATGCTAAAGTGGACAAAGGTGAGGAGAAAATAGGACATGAGCATATTCTCAGTGCATCTCTCCAAAGGTATTAATTGCCAAGAAAAATAGTAACTTTATGATGGAGAAACACTGTAGACACCATCTTAACCAAGTGATCAAGGTTATCTTCAGCAAGAATAAGCCATTTTGACGTCATACACCACCCGACCCTGATATCCACAGCATCACTTGTGGCCTTCTTACCAAAAACGCATAACCTCAATCTAATAATGAGAAAGCATCAGAAAAACCTAAATTGAGACACAGTCTACAAAATAACTTACTCTTCAAAAGTGTCAAAGTCATGGAAGACCAGAAAAGACTGAATAACTGAGTTGACTTAAAGATACATGACTGCTAAATGAATTATGGGTTCCTGGGTTGAATTCTAGAACAGAAAAAGCATGATAGGTGGGGGAAAAAAATGGCGAAATTCAAAGAGGGTCTTAAAGTTTTGTTAATAGTAGTGTATCAATGTTAATTTCCTGGTTTCCATCCTTGAGGTATGATTATGTAAGATGGTCACATAAAGGACATCTAGATGAAAGGCATATAGGAAATCTTTGTACTGTTTTTTGCAACTTTTCTTTCAATCTAAGATTATTGCAAAATATAAAGAAAATAATATAGTTTGAAATTTTTACCAATACAACTATTCTACCCTCGAAGTTTTATTTTTCTGATCCATAACTATAAACAACATTTTTGCCTCTCTTTCTTTGCTTTTTTTTTTTCTTTTGAGATGAATCTCTCTGTCGCCCAGGCTAGAGTGCTGTGGCACAGTCTTGACTCACTGCAACCTCTGCCTCCTGGGTTCAAGCAACTCTCCTGCCTCAGCCTCTTGAGTAGCTGGGATTACAAGCCTGCACCACCACACCTGGCCAATTTTTTTTTTTTCCCGAGATGGAGTCTCACTCTGTTGCCCAGGCTGGAGTGCAGTGGCGTGATCTCGGCTCACTGCAAGCTCCAACCCCCGGGTTCACGCCATTCTCCTGCCTCAGCCTCCTGAGTAGCTGGGACTACAGGGACCCGCTGCCTCGCCTGGCTAATTTTTTGTATTTTTAGTACAGGTGGGGTTTCACTGTATTAGCCAGGATGGTCTCGATCTCCTGACCTCGTGACCCACCCGCCTCAGCCTCCCAGAGAGCTGGGATTACAAGCGTGAGCCACCACGCCTGGCCGTGCCTCTATTTCTTGATTTAGAAATTTTATACATTACTATTTACTTCCTACTATAATAGACGATTTAGCTCAGTCGTTTTCTTACCTGCGTAAGCCCTCAAGTTTCAATTTCTCAGTTGACCTGATTTTTGTTTTTTTTTTGAAACAGAGTCTCACTCTGTTGCCCAGGCTGGAGTGCAGTGGCACAATCTCGGCTCACTGCAGCCTCCGCTGCCCAAGTTCAAGCGAGTCTCCTGCCTCAGCCTGCTGAGTAGCTGGGACTACAGGCGCCTACCACCATGCCCAACAAATTATTGTATTTTCTGTAAAGATGGGGTTTCACCATGTTGGCCAAACTGGTCTTGAACTCCTGATCGCAAGTGATCCTCTGACCTCAGCCTCCCAAACTGCTGGGATTGCAGGCAGGAGCCACCGTATCTGGCCTCTGTTGACCATTTTTATCACTTTAAAGACAATACTTTCATCTCTTCTTCCTCTCCCATAGATAATATTTCTTGCTTTCCTATCAGAACCCCCACTTTTTTTCCTCCAGCTGGTCTCCTCTCCTTTCCTCCCCTAATCCTGTTTGTCTAAATTTACTTATGTATTTTGAAGATTTGTAATGGTTACATTTTGTTCTGAAAACATAACTTAGTCTTCTTTGTATTGCTTATTGGTTAAGCCCAACAGCTGAGTATCAGTAAGCCACAATCACTATTATGACCAGGCAAATATTGCTCCCTGCTGATTCAAACAGTATATGCACTATAATTGAAGTTTGTTGTTGTTGTTGTTGTTTTATATACATACTTTATGTTCTAGGGTACATGTGCACAACGTGCAGGTTTGTTACATATGTATACATGTGCCATGTTGGTGTACTGCACCTGTTAACTCGTCATTTACATTAGGTATATCTCCTAATGCTATCCCTCCCCCCCCCCCATCCCCTGGCAGGCCCTGGTGTGTGATGTTCCCCACCCTGTGTCCAAGTGTTCTCATTGTTCAATTCCCACCTATGAGTGAGAACATGCAGTGTTCGGTTTTCTGTCCTTGCGATAGTTTGCTCAGAATGATGGTTTACAGCTTCATCCATGTCCCTACAAAGGACATGAACTCCTCCTTTTTTACGGCTGCATAGTATTCCATGGTGTATATGTGCCACATTTTCTTAATCCAGTCTATCATTGATGGACATTTGGGTTGGTTCCAAGTCTTTGCTATTGTGAATAGTGTCACAATAAACATACATGCGCATGTGTCTTTATAGCAGCATGATTTATAATACTTTGGGTATATGCCCAGTAATGGGATGGCTGGGTCAAATGGTATCTCTAGTTCTTGATCCTTGAGAAATCGCCACACTGTCTTCCACAATAGTTGAACTAGTTTCCCATCCCACCAACAGTGTAAAAACGTTCCTATTTCTCCACATCCTCTCCAGCACCTGTTGTTTCCTGACTTTTTAATGATCGCCATTCTAACTGGTATGAGATGGTATCTCATTGTGGTTTTGATTTGCATTTCTCTGATGACCAGTGATGATGAGCATTTGTCATTTGTCTATTGGCTGCATAAATGTCTTCTTTTGAGAAGTGTCTGTTCATATTTTTTGCCCACTTTTTGATGGTGGTGTTTGATTTTTTCTTGTAAATTTGTTTAAGTTCTTTGTAGATACTGGGGGATGCCCTTTGTCAGATGGGTAGATTGTAAAAATTTTCTCCCATTCTGTAGGTTGCCTGTTCACTCTGATGGTAGTTTCTTTTGCTGTGCAGAAGCTCTTTAGTTTAATTAGATTCCATTTGTCAATTTTGGCTTTTGTTGCCATTGCTTTTGGTGTTTTAGACATGAAGTCCTTGCCCATGCCTATGTCCTGAATGGTATTGCCTAGGTTTTCTTCTAGGGTTTTTATGGTTTTAGGTCTAACATTTAAGCCTTTAATCCATCTTGAATTAATTTTTGTATAAGGTGTAAGGAAGGGATTCAGTTTCAGTTTTCTACATATGGCTAGCCAGTTTTCCCAGCACCATTTATTAAATAGGGAACCCTTTCCCCATTTCTTGTTTTTGTCAGGTTTGTCAAAGGTCAGATGGTTGTAAATGTGTGGTGTTATTTCCAAGGGCTCTATTCTGTTCCACTGGTCTATATCACTGTTTTGGTACCAGTACCATGCTGTTTTGGTTACTGTAGCCTTGTAGTATAGTTTGAAGTCAGGAAGCATGATGCCTCCAGCTTTGTTCTTTTGGCTTAGGATTGTCTTGGCAATGCAGGCTCTTTTTTGGTTCCATATGAACTTTAAAGTAGTTTTTTCCAATTCTGTGAAGAAAGTCATTGGTAGCTTGATGGGGATGGCATTGAATCTATAAATTACCTGGGCAGTATGGTCATTTTCACGATATTGATTCTTCCTATCCATGAGCATGGAATGTTCTTCCATTTGTTTGTGTCCTCTTATTTTGCTGAGCAGTGGTTTGCAGTTTTCCTTGAAGAGGTCCTTCACATGCCTTGTAAGTTGGATTCCTAGGTATTTTATTCTCTTTGAATCAATTGTGAATGGGAGTTCACTCATGATTTGGCTCTCTGTCTGTTATTAGTGTATAGGAATGTTTGTGATTTTTGCACATTGATTTTGTATCCTGAGACTTTGCTGAAGTTGCTTATCAGCTTAAGGAGCTTTTGGGCTGAGATGATGGGGTTTTCTAAATATACAATCATGTCATCTGCAAACAGGGACAATTTGACTTCCTCTTTTCCTAATTGAATACCCTTTATTTCTTTCTTCTGCCTGATTGCCCTGGCCAGAACTTCCACCACTATGTTGAATAGGAGCAGTGAGACAGAGCATCCCTGTCTTGTGCCAGTTTTCAAAGGGAATGCTTCCAGTTTTTGCCTGTTCAGTATGATATTGGCTGTGGGTTTGTCATAAATAGCTCTTATTATTTTGAGATACATCCCATCAATACCTAGTTTATTGAGGGTTTTTAGCATGAAGGGCTGTTGAATTTTGTCAAAGGCCTTTTCTGCATCTATTGAGATAATCATGTAGTTTTTGTCTTTGGTTCTGTTTATATGCTGGATTACATTTTTTGATTTGCATATGTTGAACCAGCCTTGCGTCCCAGGGATGAAGCCGACTTGATCGTGGTGGATAAGCTTTTTGATGTGCTGCTGGATTCGGTTTGCCAGTATTTTATTGAGGATTTTTACATTGATGTTCATCAGGGATATTGGTCTAAAATTCTCTTTTTTTGTTGTGTCTCTGCCAGCCTTTGGTATCAGGATGGTGTTAGCCTCATAAAATGAATTAGGGAGGATTCCCTCTTTTTCTAATGATTGGAATAGTTTCAGAAGGAATGGTACTAGCTCTTCTTTGTACCTGGCAGAATTCGGCTGTGAATCCGTCTGGTCCTGGACTTTTTTTGGTTGGTAGGCTATTAATCATTGCCTCAATTTCAGAAGCTGTTATTGGTCTATTCGGGGATTCAACTTCTTCCTGGTTTAGTCTTGGGAGGGTGTACATATCCAGGAATTTATCCATTTCTTCTAGATTTTCTAGTTTATTTGCATACAGGTGTTTATAGTATTCTCTGATGGTAGTTTGTATTTCTGTGGGGTCGGTGGTGATATCCCCTTTATCATTTTTTATTGCGTCGATTTGATTCTTCTCTGTTTTTGTTTTGTTTTGTTTTGTTTTGTTTTTTAGATGGAGTTTCGCTCTTGTTGCCCAGGTTGGAGTGCAATGGCGTGATCTCAGCTCACTGCAGCCTCCACCTTCCAGGTTCAAGCAGTTCTCCTGCTTCTGCCTCCCAAGTAGCTGGGATTACAGGTATGAGCTACCATGCCTGGCTAATTTTGTATTTTTAGTAGAGACGGGAATTCACCATATTGGTGAGGTTGGTCTTAAACTTCTGACCTCAGGTGATCCACCTGCCTCAGCCTCCCAAAGTGCTGGGATTACAATCATAAGCCATCACACCTGGCCTATAATTGAAGTTTTACCTTTTGTTTAGCTTTCTGGTTTTTTCTGGAATTTCTCATTTGCTTTCCCTTCTGTTTATTCCACCATTGCCTTTTTTATGTTCCCAATTATATCCAGATTCTTCATAACTTAGGTATTGTGTGTCCACTTTCCCTGGAGAGCTCTTTCTTGGAATTCCTGTCTTCTTGCCCCAGTTTGGACTACTTGCTGAAGAGATCTCTGGGATGCCTTGACTACTCTCCTACATTGATCCGTTATTGCTTAGATCTTATTTTTTTCCTGATTTTGCTTTTCATGTTTCTAGAGCATATCTGAAAGCAAATTCCTAAGAAAGGGTTTGCACGAAATCATTTGAGTCCTGAAAATATCTTGGCTTTACTCTCATGTTCACATGATAGTTTTGTTGGGTGTTGATCTCTTGATAATCATTCTCCCTCAGAATTTTGAGGTCTTTCCCACTAACTTCTAGCATTTATGGTTGCTATTGTAATTCTGATTCTTGCCTCTTTGTAGATGTCCTGTTTTATTCTCCTTTGAAATATTTAGTATCTTCCTCATTTTCAGTATTGTGAACTTTCATGCTATACATAGGTATACATCTATTTTCTTGATTTATTGCGCTAAGCACTCAGTGGCTCATTTTAATTATGATGTCATTCATTGCCATTGTAATGTCATTCAGCTTTAGAAATTTTTCTTATATTCTTTCCTTCGTTATTTCCTGTCTTCCACCTTCACGGTTCTTTGTTTCTGAAACTTAGGAGACTCAAGGCTGAATCTCAACTTCCATTCTCTTGGTTCAGACTCCTGAGTTGCTGGGATTACAGGCGTGTGCCACCATACCCGGCTAACTTTTGTATTTTTAGTAGGCACAGGGTTTCACCATATTAGCCAGGCTGGTCTTGAACTCCTGACCTCAAGTGATCTACCCGCCTCAGCCTCCCAAAGTGCCGGGATTACAGGCGTGAGCCACTGCACCTGGTCTGTATCTTCTATATCTTTACTTTTTCATGTCTTTGTCTTTTTTTTTTTTTTTTTCATTTCTCTGAGAGATTTCTTTGTCTTTATTTTCTCATATCTCTGTTTAGTTTCTATTTCAGCAATCATACTTTAATTTCTAATTCTTCTGAGTTTTTTTCCTCTTTATAGCATCCTGTTGTTGTTTTATGGACATGATACCTTCTGAGCATACTATGTACAGATTGGTGTTTTTGTCTTAAGTTCTCTCCTATTCTCTGAATTACCTTTGTTTTCTAGAAGTCAATTTTTCTTTTTGTTTAACCTTTTCATTTATTTTAACCAACTGTCTGGTAATCCTTGCACTTCTGCTCATGTTTAAGAATGAGGAGTTGCAACCAGGTGCGGTGGCTCACACCTGTAATCCCAGCACTTTAGGAGGCCAAGGTGGGTGGATCACCTGAGGTCAGGAGTTTGAGACCAGCCTGACCAACATGGCGAAACCTTGTCTCTACTAAAAATACAAAAAAAAAGCTGGGTGTGGTGGCACAGGCTTGTAATCCCAGCTACTTGGGAGGCTGAGGCAGGAGAATCACTTGAACCTGGGAGGCCAAGGTTGCAATGAGCTGAGATCACCTCAATCAATTCCAGTAGGGTGACAGAGTGAGATTCCATCTGAGAAAAAAAAAAAAAAAAAAAAAGAGGAGTTGCGTGATGCACTGGTTCACACCTGTAATCCTAGCACTTTGGGAGGTCGAGGCATGTAGATCACTTGAGGCCAGGAGTTTGAGACCAATCTGATCAACATGGCAAAACCTCATCTCTAGAAAAAGAAATATAAAAATTAGCTGAGCGTGGTGGTGCATGCCTGTAGTCCTTGTTACTTGGGAGGCTGAGGTGGGAGGATCACTTGAGCCTGGGAGTTCGAGGATGCAGTGAGCCAAGATCGTACCACTGCATTCCAGTCTGGGCAACAGAGTGAGACCCAATCTCAAAAAAAAAAAAAAGAATAAGGAGTTAAGGAGTGTGAGTAGGAGAAAAGCCTGTCAGCCAGCAGGTGGTTGAGCAGGAAGCCAGCTGTACACTGAACAGACCCTAAATGCTAGAATCCAGGCAACTCTAGAGCTGCTCAGTTTCGTTAACAGAGAACTTCTGGGTATTTTATTATTCTGAGGGAATAAATCCTGGCTTCCAAGTTTTGTGTATGAGAGAGAGAGAAGAGATGATGGGATCAACCGGTCTGCTCACCTTACTCCCACACGGCCTGGCATGGTGGAAGGTTGTGGCCTGGACTCAAGCCCTGGTTCCTTCCTGGGACACCTTGTGTGAGTGACTGCAGCATCACAGGGCCCAGGTTTCCTCCAACTGCAGGGGATCTCCACCCCCAATCTGAGCAAGGTCAGCTGGTAAAGGCAGCTGCTGAGAGGTGTTCCCTGTGCAGTCATAAGCCTGCGGGGCTGGGCGAGCTCTATAAATAGCAGCGGTGATTACAGAGTAGTACTCCTTTTAGATGCTTGCACTTTATAGCTTTCCATTCAAAACGGGCCCAGCCCACTGTTTAGTCTCTCTGGGGGGCAGCTGTAAAGGCCACCTTGTTTCACAGCTAAGAAGAGGTTACAAGGCAATTAAAATATTTTTGTCTCTTCTCTCTTTTGATGATTATTCCCATGCAGTGGTGGCCACTAGAGGAGTCGCTGCCTTCCAGTACCCCCAGGGAAACCCAAGAACACTCACTGGCAGCCTCCAGCCCCGAAGCTGCGCTCGAATTAGAGTTTCAGCCTTAATCCTTGCCTTGCTTTTCAGAGATTTACAAGTAAAAGTCAGAAATAATGGGGTCTTTGAATGGCCATAACCAGGCAACTGTCATTTACTTTAAAGGAGTGCATTTCCCCTTTAGGAAGATATAATCATAAATGCTTCTTTTGCCAGAATAATTATATGCTCTAAATTCTCTGTATTCTCCATCACGATAAACGCAGTAATTGCACAAATTATGTTTTAACCGCATGGAAATATGTAGATAAAGACAACATTCCACATTTATGGAATTGTAATAAATAATAAGGATAGTCTTGATCATAAAAATTATAATTATATGGAAAGAGTGGCTACCATAATCTTTTTTTTTTTTTTTTTTTTTTTTTTTTTTTTTGAGACGGAGTCTGGCTCTGTCACCCAGGCTGGAGTGCAGTGGCGCGATCTCGGCTCACTGCAAGCTCCGCCTCCCGGGTTTACGCCATTCTCCTGTCTCAGCCTCCGGAGTAGCTGGGACTACAGGCGCCCGCCACTTCGCCCGGCTAGTTTTTTGTATTTTTTAGTAGAGACGGGGTTTCACCGTGTTAGCCAGGATGGTCTCGATCTCCTGACCTCGTGATCCGCCCTTCTCGGCCTCCCAAAGTGCTGGGATTACAGGCTTGAGCCACCGCGCCCGGCATAATCTTAAAATTAATCCTGATTTGTATAGCCTCCTCACAGTGTTAAACCTCAACGCAACCTCACAGGGCAGGCTAGGCAGGGCAGGGGATATCATGACCAACCCATCACACGGGTGAAGACATACAAGCCTGAGATGTCTTGACACTAGTCAGTAGCCCGTGCTGTATTGGGCTCATGAGACAGTACTCTCGGTGTGGTCCCTCCGCCTGAGCTTGGTGGACCCTTACCCACCTCCCACTCCTCTCTCTGGGCAACCAAGAAATGGAAGCTGGTATCTGGGGCACTTGTTATTGCAGTGACTGGCCTGAGCTGGCTGACAAGTGGGAGGAGGGCAAGGAAAAGAGAGAGACCTGGAATATGAAGGATTCTCCAAGTCAGCTGGAACAGATTCTGCAAAAATCCCTCTCTCTTCTCCATAATAACCTGGAGCAATTACGAAAACTATTTTCAGGAAAAAAAATATTAAAATGCAAATGAAGTGCAGTTGCGACGGTAAATCACGGAAGAAAAATGCCACTGCTGTTTATTAGAGTCCAGTGTAGGCGCTCAGCACCATTGTGGTGATGCCACTAGGGCTTACATCAGAGACCTGAGAGGACCACAGAAGTAATCAGGCCCAGATCCCTTGTTTTACAGATGAGAGCCTGAGAGGGGGATGGTTAATCCATTTTCCCCAGGACTAAGACGGCGTTAGTAAACAGGCTTCACAGAGCTAGGTACAAAGCACATACCTGTATGCGTTAGGAAAGTGTTCAGCTGTAAGTAACGGAAAGCTGCTTCTACAGGTTCGTGTGTCTTACCTGATAATCCAGAGGTAGGCAGTGCTGGGTCTGGATGTTCCTGGGCCTAAACAGAAATCAGCCCTGCTCCTCACCAGCCAAGCTTCTCAGTAGGCAGGGTAGGGTTCTGGGGACACAGTGTGACCAGAAATAGAGGTTGTATGATGAGAAGGGAAAACTTGTTGAGGACCTATGGAAGAAACGAAGGCGATTCAGCTTAAAGAAGAGGAGATAGTAAAACTTGACCACTATAATGTAAAAGACAATATAGGTCCTGTGTGGCCTAAGAGGTCATAGTTAGGACAAGGGAGCGCATTTGTTGGGTGACAAACGGATTCAACAATGGAATAATTTTAATAATAGGCACTTACTGAAGGTAGATCACCTCTAAAACTAGTGAGTTACCTGGAGGTATTCAAGCTGCGTAAAGAACTGGAAGTGGGGCCAGGCGTTATGGCTCACACCTGTAATCCCAGCACTTTGGGAGGCCAAGGCAGGCAGATCATGAGGTCAAGAGATCGAGACCATCCTGGCTAACACACTGAAACCCTGTCTCTACTAAAAATATGAAAAATTAGCCAGGCGTGGTGGCAGGCACCTGTAGTCCCAGCTACTCGGGAGGCTGAGGCAGGAGAATGGTGTGAACCTAGGAGGCGGAGGTTGCAGTGAGCAGAGATCGCACCACTACACTCGAGCCTGTGCAACAGAGCGAGACTCCATATCAAAAAAAAAAAAAAAAAAAAAAGTGTAAAGAGGGGGTATAGCTCAGAGGTAGAGTGTTGGACTGCAGATCAACAATTGGAACTGTGTGGCCAGGCGCGGTGGCTCACATCTGTAATCCCAGCACTTTGGGAGGCCAAAGCGGGTGGATCCCAAGATCAGGAGATCGAGACCATCCTGGCTAACATGGTGAAATCTCGTCTCTACTAAAAATACAAAACAATTAGCCAGGCGTGGTGGCAGGCGCCTGTAGTCCCAGCTACTTGGGAAGCTGAGGCAGGAGAATGGCATGAACCCGGGAGGCGGAGCTTGCACTAAGCCAAGATCACGCTACTGCATTCCAGCCTGGGTGACAGAGCAAGACTCCTTCTCAAAAAATAAAAAGAATTGGAAGTATGTGTGTGTACGTGTGCATGCATGTCAGAGAAGGTTACAGCATTGAATAAACAAATGATTTCCAAATTCCCTTTTGCAACAGTTCATTTAACTAAAACTATCTGTTGAGTTTCTGCTGTGTTCCACATAAGGACCATATTTTCCAAATAGGAAGCTGGTCTGACATTTATGAAAAAAACTAATGGAGAGAACAGGGTGTGGGATAAATGATATTTGCTGATCGACTTCTCAGGAACCACCTGCCTTCTCAGGATGCCATTCCATTGCTCCCTGGGGAACCCCCACTCCACAGAACAGGGCCTGTTTTCATTCAGGCTTGAAGGACTCCGGAGCGGGACAACATGGCAGCATTTTTTCCAGACACATTCCAGCCTGAGTTTAATATCTGTTGCACGTGGTATCGTGTGTCTTAAAGGTAGAGATACCTCTGTTACTTATTAAATATCACTTGTACCTCTCTGATCCTTACTTTTCTTACGTGGAAAATGGGACAAAATATATCTTCCTTGTAGAGTTGTTGTGAGGATGTAGTTAGCTTTGCACAGCGTTCAGCCTTTAGTAAGGATTCAACAGATGTGGGTTCATTTCGCTCCTCAGTCTCAGCTCACAGATTTTGTCATGTCCCTTTTCCAGGCCTCATTTCCTCTAAAATGAAGAGGTTGGACTGGAACCAGCCCTGTGATTTCTCCCAAAACAAAATGGCCGCCATGTTTTTCCCAGCCTTGGTTTGAAGGTCGTTTCTGCCAGGAGGTGGCACCACTGATTCATGTTTCCAGCGGGGAGGTGGGCTGACCATTTGTTAATTTCCCCTTAGCTTTGAAAAGGAGCCTCAAAACTCACCTGCTTAGCAGCTGCCTCTAAACTAACTTTTTAAATCCTGGCGTTGATGTTTCTTGAATGTGACTGAATTTTCCACTTTTTTGCTTGCTCCAAGAATATCAGAATTGTCTTCCTCAGTTTTCAGTATTTAGTCCTCAGTACTTAGGGAAGGGGTAAAGAGAGAAATGGGGGGTGGTGAGGGGCCCTTCTCCACTGTGGTCTTTCCCTTTGCTCAGAAGCAAAACTGCAGATATCCAAGAGCATGTGCTGCTGAATTGCACCCACAATCAGCCATTTGCATGCTATTCAGAAGGCACAAATGGCCACTTAGGCTGGAAATTGCCTAATTGCCACACAGAGGGTCACAGATACAATTTTGCAGCCTCAGATCTCTGGCAGCAGCTAGGCTGGAGAGGCCCAGAAAATGTGGTTTTCTAGTCTTCTCGGGTTACTGTGAGCAGGGCAGGAAAAGGACTTAAGGCCAAGAGGGCCAAATTCTTCATTTTACCCAAGGCCAGTCCTGGAGATGAAAAGTGAATTTAAGATGAAAATTCCCTAACTGTATCCCACCCTTTGACTTTTCTCAAGAGTTTAGGAAACAGAAGATGTAGGGAGGAAGAGTGGAAGAAAGAGAGAGGAGGAAGATAAAGGAAGGGATAAGGGGAAGGAGAGAGGAAGGAAAAGAAGAAGAGAGGGAGAGGAAAGGAGAGAGGTAGATTACTCGTTGGAAATAGTTAAGAGTCAAATAGATTATTTTGCCATTTCTCTCATAAGAACTAAAACATTTTAAGATTTAAATATAAAACATGAATGTATTATTTGGTCTTTGCTTCTAGCTTGCTCTCTCTCCTTTACACATGTAAGCACTAAACATTTATTAGTTGTCAGCCTGGATAATGAAGTGGCTAAATGAAACCATCCTGTGGACTGATTCTGACCTTTCCAATGTTAGCTTGTGAAAACTTTCTTCTCTAATACTAGCCTCAGCAGAATGGTTAAAATGTATCCCTTCTGAACAGGAAAAATTACCATGAGACACCATACAAAATTTTTTTTAAATTGTCCAAAAAAGCCAGTGATTCCTTGCTGATGGCGAAGGAGGCAGAGCAGGCAGAACAGTTTCCTCTCTAGTCCCTTCTATTAGAGCTAACCTGATTATTTTAAATTGCTAGAGAAATCACATCACACACCATCAAGTCCCATTGATGACGGTGTAGATCTTATTAAGTAAAATCATTTTTCTTCATTACTAACCAACCAAGTGCTTTGTATGTGGCTGTGAAATTTACATTTAAAGACCCATGTCTTTTAAGTCTTTCAAGGTTCACGAGGTGGAACGGGACCAGGGGGTTGTCAAAATGCTAGTTCTGCAGCTTCATTGTGCAGTCTCACTGGAGGTTGTCTTTCCACTGGGAAGGGAAGTCAGGGGTTGCTACATCCCAAAACATTCCCTCCTCCTCTTGTCCCTACCTCATCTGCAGAATGGGAGCAGATGACTGTGGGCAAGAGCATTACCACGGTTTCATCTGTTGTTGCTTATGGAAAGAGGACATCCCCGTGGAGGGTTTGCTTTTCTCCGGGTCTAGTGAATAAGTTCTACTCTAAAGTCAGCCAAGCATCTGAGGACACCAACAACAAATGAAACTCTATTAGGGAATTCTGTAGTAGCTTATTAAAAATTTTTATCAATACCATGCACAGTCCTTGCAAAAGGCAGTTCCTTTCTCTTGCTTACTTTAACTTCACCCTTCTGGTGTGCAGTGCCTTTTGTGGCAGCATATGAAAGGTAGAGCCTTTTCAGTTTTGAGAAACAAACTCAGTTGAATTTCTGAGAAACTGGAAGGTGCTTTACGTCTTGTTTCCTTCTTTGATACTTTCCCCACAGAGTGGAATGAGGATCAGGAAACCAATTCAACAGACTCTTGTAAGGGGTGTAGTGTTTTATGAATGCAATTGGGCCAGGCTAGGTGCATGCCTATAATCCCAGCACTTTGGGAAGCCGAGGTGGGTGGATCACCTGAGATCAGGAGTTTGAGACCACCTTGGCCAACGTGACAAAACCCTGTTTCTACCTAAAAATATAAAAACTAGCCAGGTGTGGTGGCGCACACCTGTAGTCCCAGCTACTCAGGAGGCTGAGGCAGGAGAATCGTTTGAACCTGGGAGGTGGAGGTTACAGTGAGCCAAGATCACATCACTGCACTCCAGCCTGGATGACAGAGCGAGACTCTGTCTCAAAAAATCAATCAATCAATAAAATAAAATAAAACACATTCGAAGGGGTCAGAAATGAAATCAACATTTGATTCAATTAATTGGAAATATACTATGAAGGAGACATTTAACAATGACATCAGTTGCCTCACTTAATCCTCACTACAGTGTATGAAATAGGTTTTGTTATCTCATTTCTTAGATGAGGATACAGGTTCAGAGTACCTTGTCCTGAGTCACACTGCTTCTAGGTAATGGAAAGATAATTGAAATCTAGCTCTGTCTGATCCAAACCCCGTTCTGTTTGTTTGTTTTTGTTTTAAAATTCCATGTGAGTTGAAGTTGAGTGCTACAGAAATGTAAAATGTTATTAATCATTTCTACAACATTTGCTGTGTGCTAGTCACTGTGTTAAGTTGGGGGTGTGGGTGCTGAATGGGGTAGGTATGGAGAGAGTGACTGCCCACACCTAGAGAAATGAATTGGGAAAACAGGTGCTGGGGATGTGCCAAAGGAAGCAACAATGGTATGCAAGCATGATTCATAATGTGGGGCCTGAGGTGAAGAAGGAGCAGGCAGTGTTGTTTCTAGAGTTGGATCTATGCCACAAGACTATTGCAGACAAGACTCAGAGCAGCCTGAAGTAGGGGAAGGTAATTCTCCCTCTTTCATGCTGCACTACTCAAAACTTTGTGAAAAGTTCAGGTAAACATTGACTGAGAAGATTGCAAAACATTGCGATGTAGACCAGCTGGAGCGAGTTTTACACCCAGTTGAATGTTTTCTTGGCCACATTCCCTCCAAGCAGTGGAGTTCTCAACAGCATGTCTTTGGCAATGGGACCTGGCTTCCCATCTCAGTTTCCACCTACTTGCTACGTGACCTTGCATCTCAGTGTCCTTATCTAACAATAACTGCTGCATAGGGTTATTGTCAGGATGGAATAAGATCACTTACAAGATGTGTGGAGCACAATGCTGGCATGATTTAAACATTATACAGTATGTCCTCTAGGATTTTACATTCTTAGTTATCCATTCCCCCCTGGCATTTTCAAACTATCTCTAACTTCCTCCTTTCAGCCTGAAACTATGTCCTGGTCTCTCTCATTTTCTTTTTATTTTTTTGAGACAGAGTTTCACTCTTCTTGCCCAGGCTTGAGTGCAATGGCACAATCTTAGCTCACTGCAACCTCTGCCTCCTGGGTTCAAGCAGTTCTACCTCAGCCTCTCAAGTAGCTGGGATTACAGGCACACGCCACCACACCTGGCTAATTTTGTATTTTTAGTAGAGACGAGGTTTCACCATGTAGGCCAGGCTGATCTCTAACTCCTGATGGTCTCTCTTACTTTAAAAAACAAACAAAAACTCCCCTCAGCCTATTTGTGGAGCCACCCTCCTCATGGAACTTCCAATCCTCTCGAAAGAGGATTCATAGGCTGCCAATTCCAAAGAGTAGGGACCATGTCTGTTTTGTATATTTCAGTATCTCCAATGCCTAGCCTAGTGCCTGGCATAAACATAGTTGGCATTCAATTATTTGTTGAATAAATGACTGTCTCCATTTCCTCATCATACTTTCCCAGTTTATGTCCTTGCAGTCTGGCTTCTGCTTTTACCACTTTTTCAAATTTTCATTCCCAAACAACCTCTAACTTGATCACCAAAGCTCAAGGTTGTTTCTACATCCTCTTCTCTCAGAATTCTGTATAGTCAATACAATTCTTTAAAACAGGATTCCACTATGCAGTATTTGGTAAATCCAAATGTACTCCAAGGGACACAGACAAGGCTAGGTTCTCCAGTTGCTTAGTTATCTACTTAGTTAGCAGTATCCTTTGAAGTCTTTTGGGGTCACCTCTCTTTGATGGGGGTGAGTGGCATAAGACAGTGAACATCCTGGGAGGCACCTTCCCTGATCTCGACAGCTGGAAACAATCTCTCCCTCCTCTGACATGCTTTACTAAGCTTTGTCTGTGCTTCTCTAATGGAACTATTTCTTCCCACTTCAAGTAATGGTTAATTATAACCCTGTCTGTGTGACACCTAACCCACCCTGTGTATGCCCTTTGAGGGCAGGAAGCAGGCTTTTCCTCATCCTTCCCTTCTTGCTCAGCCTCTGGCATATACAAAAGGCCTTATGAAAGGACCAACTGAAAGAACTAATAGTGGAAAGAAGAAAAGACCTTGAGTAGTTATGGAGTTCCTGCCCACAGAGAGTTTTAGAACAGCCTCTCTCATTCATGTTAAAATTGGTAAAGTCCAGCAATGGACTAGCCCTGGCCTGGATAAAGTAGGAAGGATAAAACAGAGACTAACCCTGGGAGCACAGTCCTTACTTATAGTCCAACTGGGACAACCAGGTGTGCATGCAAAAAAGTTCAGCAGCAGTTCAAAAATGCAAGAAAAAAATGCAAGAAATATCATGAGCAACATGTAAGGAACAAACATCTATTCAAATTAATATTCATTAGGCAGTATTACAACTATGTGCCAGCAGTGCATTATAGGACTGAAAGGAGCTAAGAGGAAAATCCCTCAGGTTGCAGGGATGAGGGGTGGTTTCAAAAAGAGGCTAAAAAGTATGCTGAATACTGTTGATTCTTTGGTTTAATTTGCCAGAGAACTAGGTAGGTATGTCCTTGCACTAAGTTCAGTCTACAGACTGCAGGCTCTGGGCACAGCCCTCTTTAAAGCTCAGATGTTTCCAATGCAATAGAGTGATTAAGAGTCTTGCTCCAGGGCAGTAAGACCTGGGTTTGAGTCTTGATTCTATCTCTATGATTTTGGCAGATCACCCTGATGCAAGAGTTGGGTTCCCACGGTCTTGGGCAGCTCCACCCCTGTGGCTCTACAGGATACAGCCTCCCTCCCAGCTGCTTTCACAGGCTGGCCTGAGTGTCTGTGGCTTTTCCAGGTTCACGGTGCAAGCTGTCAGTGGATCTACTATTCTGGGGTCTGGTGGATGGTGGCCCACTTCTCACGGCCCCACTAGACAGTGGCCCAGTAGAGACTCTACATGGTGGCTCCAAACCTACATTTCCCTTCCACACTGCCTTAGCAGAGGTTCTCCATGAGGGCCCCACCCCTGCAGCAAACTTCTGCCTGGGCATCCAGGCATTTCCATACATCTTCTGAATTCTAGGCAGAGGTTCCCAAACCCCAGTTCTTGAGTTCTGTGCACTCACAGACTCAACACCACATGGAAGCTGCCGAGGCTTGGGGCTTGCACACTGTGAAGCTACAGACTGAGCTCTAAGTTGGCCCCTTTCAGCCATGGCTGGAGAAGCTGGGACACAGGGCACAGCGTCCCTGGGCCCAGCCCAGAAAACCATTTTCTCCTAGTCCTCCAGGCTTGTGATGGGAGGGGCTGCTGTTAAGACCTCTGACATGCCCTGGAGACATTTTCTCAGTTATCCTGGGAATTAACATTTGGCTCCTTGTTACTTATGCAAATTTCTCCTGCCAGCTTGAATTTCTCCTCAAAAAATGAGATTTTCTTTTCTATCACATTATCAGGCTGCCAATTTTCTGAACTTTAATGCCCTGCTTCCCTTATAAAACTGAATGCCTTTAACAACATCCAAGTCACATCTTAAATGCTTTGCTGCTTAGAAATTTTTTCTGCTGGCCGGGCATAGTGGCTCATGCCTGTAATCCCAGCACTTTGGGAGGCCAAGGTAGGTGGATCATCTGAGGTCAGGAGTTCAGGACTAGCCTGACCATCAAGGTGAAACCCTGTCTCTACTAAAAATATAAAAATTAGCCAGCCATGGTGGCAGGTGCCTCTAGTCCCAGCTACTCAGGAGGCTGAAACAGGAGAATTGCTTGAACCTGAGAGGCAGAGGTTGCAGTGAGCCAAGATCATGCCACTGCCCTCCAGCCTAAGTGACAGAGCAAGACTCCATCTCAAAAAAAAAAAAAAAAAAAAAAAAAAAGTATGGGTGCAGTGGCTCATGCCTATAATCCCAGCACTTTGGGAGGCCGAGGCAGGCAGATCACCTGAGATCGGGAGTTCAA
Source organism: Macaca fascicularis (assembly GCF_037993035.2). Classification (NCBI taxonomy): domain Eukaryota; kingdom Metazoa; phylum Chordata; class Mammalia; order Primates; family Cercopithecidae; genus Macaca; species Macaca fascicularis. The sequence continues at coordinate 32,247,914 of NC_088381.1, read as the reverse complement.
GACCAGCCTGACCAACATGGAGAAACCCCGTCACTACTAAAAATAAAAAATTAGCCGAGTGTGGTGGCACATGTCCATAATCCCAGCTACTTGGGGAGCTGAGGTAGGAGAATCCCTTGAACCCAAGAGGTGGAGGTTGTGGTGAGCCAAGATCACGCCATTGCACTTCAGCCTGGGCAACAACAGTGAAACTCTGTCTCCAAAAAAAAAGGAAAGAAAAAAGAAAGAAATTTCTTCTGCCACATACCCTAAATCATCTCTCTCAAGTTCAAAGTTCTACAAATCTCTAGGGCAGGGGCAAAATGCCACAAGTTTCTTTGCTAAAACATAACAAGAGTCACCTTTGTTCCAGTTCCCAAAAAGTTCCTCATCTCCATCTGAGACCACTTCAGCCTGGACCTTATTGTCCATATCGCTATCAGGCTTTTGGTCTTCAAAGCCATTCAACAAGTCTCTAGGAAGTTCCAAACTTTCCCACATTTTCCTGTCTTCTTCTGAGCCCTCTGAACTGTTCCAACCTCTGCCTCTTACCCAGTTCCAAAGTTGCTTCCACTTTTTTGGGTATCTTTTCAGCAATGCCCCACTCTACTGGTACCAATTTACTGTATTAGTCTGTTTTCATGCTACTAATAAAGACATAGCTGAGACTGGGCAATTTACAAAAGAAAGAGGTGTATTGCACTTACAGTTCCACATGGCTGGGGAGGCCTCACAATCATGGTGGAAGGTGAAAGGCACATCTCACATGGTGGCAAGAGAGAGAAAGAGAGCCGAGTGAAATGGGTTTCCCCTTATCAAACCATTGGATGTTATGAGACCCATTCACTATCATGAGAACAGCACAGGAAAGACCCGCCCCCATAATTCAGTCGTCTCCTACCGGGTTCTTCCCACAACACGTGGGGATTGTGGGAGTTACCATTCAAGATGAGATTTGGATGGGGACACAGCCAAACTATAACAAACCCCAAACCCAAATTTCAGCACTGGGGAAGAGAAATTATGGCCTGGCATGATGCCTCATACCTGTAGTCCCGACACTGTGGGAGGATCACTTGAGGCCAGGAGTTTGAGACCTACCTGGACAACACAATAAGACCCTGTCTATATATAAAAATAAAAAAAAAAAATTAGCTAGGCATGGTGGCACATACCTGTAATCCCAGCTATTCAAGAGGCTGAGGCAGGAGGATTGCTTGAGCTCAGGAGTTCAAGGTTGCAGTGAACTATGATCACACCACTGCACTCCAGCCTGGGCAATAGAGTGAGACCCTGTCCCTAATTAATAAATAAAAAAAATCATAATCCTACCTCTCAGGTATTGTACAAATATTTATTAATCACCTACTGTGTGTAAGAAACTGTTCTGTATGTTAGAGATACAGCAGTGAACACAGCAATCATGTTAACTTCCTTCATGGAACATGAAGAATGAGATATATGCAAACTGCTAAGCATAGTGCTTGGTACACAGCAGTTTCTCCAAAAATAGTCATCATGGTTATTCCAAACATCTGATGAGGCTGAGTTCTCACTAACCAGGCTCAATTTCATTTCCGGCTACTTTGGGATGCCTTCCCTGCCCTTACTGCAGTCACTGCATCATTTGCTATAGTCAAGAAACTATTCCCTATGTCCACAATAGGTGCCAAATCACAAGTTGTCTTATGATTTTATTGCCTCACAGCTTAATTGGGCCTGTGTGAGCCTGGGGAAGTGGAGCCCTCATGAAAAGGGAGGAGGAAGGTGGTGTAGCTCAGCACTGCCTGGGAAAGACTAGGAAGACGGCCAGGTCTCAGCTGGCCCCAGACTGAATAGGACACTGGGGCTCCTTTCTAAATAAACCCAAACTCTAAGCTCAACGTGGCCTGGGTTTGCCCCCAACAGCCGCAGTAGTGGTCTGACCCCACACCAGGCTTTGGGAGGGGGATGAGGGACACCCAGCAGTATCAGGCTGGCCAGTGGTCTGTGGACAAGTGGTCTTTGGTCTAACAGCTGCCATCCTGGAGTAAAATGACTTCAGTCCACTGTCTAATATTTTCTCAATGTCTAAATGCTGTGGTGCTGCTTTACCACAGAAAATATTTCCAAAATGTCATCAGAACCAATGTTAATTGTAGTTAAAGTCTCTCCAGCAGTGTGACTCTACAGCTGGGCTCGGAAGGAGGCGAGGGTGCCCCACCTGCCACTTCCTGGGCTGCACTTGGCTAATTTAAACACTCATCACCCACTGAGGGTGAGGTTTGTGCTGCTGCTTCTCTCCAGGCTGCTCTTCCCAAACACTCCACTCCCTCTGCTTCCTGCAATGAGGCTGGGTGATCAGAAAAATAAACCGGGATTGCTATGCTCCTTTGTCATCTGATTTCCTTTTGGGTCACTCCACGTTTATCTGAGGCAATGTTCAGATAACAGGCCAGGTGATCTGAACTGTTATCCCATTACTTTCAAGTTGGGGGTGTTTCATTCTATATTCCATTGCTTGGCTCTCAAATCTTGGTCTGGTTTTTCACAATAGGCCATGCTTAGTTGTGGCCAAATAGGGTGTTATGATCTGAATGGGTCCCCAAAAATGTATGTGTTGAAACTTAATGACCAATGTAAGAATGTTAAGAGGTGGGGTGTTTAGGAGGTGATTAAGCATGAGGGAGGAGCCCTCCTGCATGAGATTAGGGCCCTTATAAAAGGGCTTGAGAGAGTTGATTTGTTTCCTTCCAGCTCTTCTGCCCTGTGAGGACACAGCAACAAGGTACCACCTTGAAAGTGCAGAAGAGGCCCTCACCAGACACTAAACCTTCTGGTGCCTTAATCTTGGACTTCCCAGCCCCCAGAACTATAAGAAAATAAATTTCTGTTCTTTATGAATGACACAGTCTGTGGTATTTTCAGACATTAGGCATCCTTGATTATACATATTTTTTAAATTCAGGTTGATTAAAATTTGGCCCAGAACTGTGATTCAGGGTATTCCAGGACGTCAACACAAACATGTTAAGAAGTGCCTGAAATCAAGAATGTTGCTACCTGTCATGAGATCTTGAACTCATTGTGTCACCTCTCAAGACCCTACATGAGTTTATTTTCCCCCTATGAAATGAAGAGTTGGTGTCTCTCCTATCATTAATTATTACTGATTCCTCTTGCAAAACAAATATTTTATCAGCCCCTTTCACCCCAGGTTGACTGCCCCACTCCAGTCTTAATATGACCTTTTGGCTTTCATGCTAACACAAGAGTCTCTAACATCCTAGACTCCAGCCTCCCCTGCTCCCTCTCTGCCTGGCCTCCTTCTCCCAGCTCATCCTGAACATGACATTCAGACTCATTTATAAGAACATAAGCTCCAGGGGGGCAAGAACCTCTTCTCTTTAGTTTACTCTTCTGTCATCCAGTATCTAGAGCCATGTTTAGTGCCTCTGGGCATTCATAATGGTGAATTTTAGGTGTCAAGTTGGCCAGGCTGTGGTGCCCAATTGCTTTCACAAACACCAAATTAGCTGTTGCTCTGAAGGTTTGTTTTTTTTTTTTTTTTTTTGGTTTTTTTGTTTTTGTTTTTGAGACAGAGTCTCACTGCCGCCCAGGCTGGAGTGCAGTGGCGCGATCTCGGCTCACTGCAAGCTCCGCCTCCCAGAGTCACGCCATTCTCCTGCCTCAGCCTCCCGAGTAGCTGGGACTACAGGGACCCGCCACCGCGCCTGCCTATTTATTTGTATTTTTAGTAGAGATGGGGTTTCACCGTATTAGCCAGGATGGTCTCGATCTCCTGACCTCGTGATCCACCTGCCTCGGCCTCCCAAAGTGCTGGGATTACAGGCGTGAGCCACCACGCCTGGCCCGCTGTGAGGGTTTTTTTTTTTTTTTTAGGTGACATTAAGATTTAAACCAGTAAACTTTGAGTAATAAAGATTACCCACCATAATGTGGGTGGATGTCATTCAATTAGGGGAAGGCCCTAAGAGAAAAGCCTGAAGTTCCCAGAAAAGAAAGGAATGCTGCGACCAAACTTTGTCTTCAGACTCAAGACTGTGTCAACTCCTGCTAGAATTTCTAGCCTGCTGGTTAGCTCACATAAATCTCAATATCTGTCTCTCTTTCTCTCTTCTCTCTCTCTCTTTCTCTCTCCCTCTGTGTGTGTGTGTGTGTGTGTGTGTGTGTGTGTGTATGTGTGTGTGCATGCATACTTTGTTTCTCTGGAGAACCCTGGTTAATACAGTGCTGAAGATTTGTTGAATCATACAAAAATGATTTTATCCTATATAATAAAACAGCATGTTCCATGCTAAGAAAACAAAACAAAAGCCTCTCAGAATATAGTAGACTCTGAAAATTCACGGGACAGGCGGTGGAGGGTGGGGGGCAGTATTAGTTCATTCTTGAATTCCTATAAGGAACTACTGGAGACTGGGTAATTTATAAAGAAAAGAGGTTTAAATGACTCACAGATCTGCAGGCTATACAGGAAGCATGGCTGGGAGGCCTCAGGAAACTTACAGTTATGGCAGAAGGTGAAGGGGAAGCAGGCACATCTGCACATGGCAGAGCAAGAGACAAGAACAAACGGTGAGGTACTACACACTTTTAAACAACCAGATCTCGTGAGGACTCATGCACTATCACAAGAACACCAAGGTGGAAATTCGTCCCCATGATCCAGTTACCTCCCACCAGGTTCCTCCTCCAACACTGAGGATCACAATTTGACATGAGATTTGGGTGGCAACACACAGAGCCAAACCATATGAGGGGGGAACCTATCTAACTTGTCTAACCCAAAGATTATTAAACTTAATAAACCATAGGACCCCTTCAAACTAGATCATGTCCTAACATCCTGAGGGGCACTCATGTGCCTTGGAAAAGCAATGAGTGAAAGGCTGTGATTAGAGTCAGATCCTGCTGAAAGCAGGCAAGACCCATCACCATCAGGCTCCCAACGGCCTTGCTAGACACTTTTTAAAAAATCACCATCATTTCTCTTTCTTCACTCCTCACCTCCCAAAATGCCCCATATCATAACCTCAACAGACTGACATTTCTTAATTCAGCATTGCTATTTCCTACATCTCCCACATCTGGGCCTTGACTAAGTCTCCTTTCTTTTCTTTACTTTTTTTTTTTTTATTTTTTTAAGATGGAGTTTCACTCTTATTGCCCAAGCTGGAGTGCAATGGGGCAATCTTGACTCACTGCAACCTCCGCCTCCCAGGTTCAAGTGATTCTCCTGCCTCAGCCTCCTGAGTTGCTGGGATTATAGGCATGCGTCACCATGCCTGGCTAATTTTGTATTTTTAGTAGTGAAGGGGTTTCTCCATGTTGTTCAGGCTGGTCTCGAACTCCCGAACTCAGGTGATCTGCCCACCTCGTCCTCCCAAAGTGCTGGGACTACCAGCGTGAGCCACTGTGCCCAGCCTTCTTTTGTTTTTTCCTTCCTTCTTTCTTTCCTTTTCTTTCTTTTTCTTTCTTTCTTTCTTTCTTTCTTTCTTTCTTTCTTTCTTTCTTTCTCTTTCTTTCTTTCTTTCTTTCTTTCTCTTTCTTTCTTCCTTTCATTTTCCTTCCTTCCTTCCTTCCTTCCTTCCTTCCTTCCTTTCTTTCCTTTCTTTCCTTTCTTTCTTTCTTGACAGGGTCTCCTCTGTCATCCAGGCTGGAGTACAGTAGTGCAAATGACTCACTACACCCTCAACCTCCCAGGCTTAAGCAATCCTCCCACCTCAGTCTCCTGAAATAGCTAGGACTACAGGCCTGTGCCACCATGCCTGGCTAATTTCTGTATTTTTTTTTTTTATATATAGACTTGGGGTTTCACCGTGTTGCACAGGCTGATCGTGAACTCCTGGGCTTAAGCACTCCTCCCACATTGGCCTCCAAAATGCTGGGATTATAGGTGTGAGCTACCACACCTGGCCTAGCTAATGCTTTTCTTTCTACCTGGAGTTCCCTTTACTGGTCTTCCACATTCATCTACTTTCACATTTATAATTCCGTCTCTACCCAGTGAACACCTACTCATCTCTTAAGACCTACTTCAGATGTCTTTCTCTGGAAACCTCCCGAAGGCCCAGCCCACCCGCTCCCCAGAGTGAGCTCTCCAGCCTGTAATTGCACAGCTCTGTGAACATTCCTTTATTATCACACTTGTCCAGCTGGGTGGTAGCTATTTGCTATACACCTATCTCTTCTACCAGTCTAAGAGATCACACAGGGCTAGAATTGACTAACTCTTCATGGTAACACCTATAGCTACACTTTTGCAAAACTGAATGAATAAATGAATAGACATTCCTTAGGTCAAAACTTCCATTACCCAGGTGTGATCGTGTGCATGTAGTCCCAGCTACACAGAAGACTGAGGTAGAGCCCAGGAGTTCAAGGTTGCAGTGAGCTATGATCACACCACTGCACTCTAGCCTGGGCAAGAGTGAGACCCTGTCTCTTAACAATAACAACTTCCAAAGTTTTCCTAAGGTTCAACAGAGCATTTAAGCTTCTCCAGCTGTTAAGATTCTTCATAGAATAGCCTGCCCTGCTATTAGCCCCCACTGCTGCCCAGTATGCAATGCCCACTCCCATCAGCATCCCAAGAACAGTGCATGATCACACCTGGGCCATCCATTTGTTAGTACAATTTTCCAAAAGGAAAACATCCTCCTGTCCCTTTTTTTCATATTCGTTCAATCACCGGGTTGTTGGCGAGGATCCCACAGAAGAATAAGGGTGAATGCTGTGTAGAAAGTATAAAATGTCAGGCCTTGTTAGGGAATCCCATTTGGAAGGGGGAATCTGTGAACTGGGTCCTTTTGGTAACAAACTGTGAGATCATCTGAGGATTCTAGGAGAGGAAACCCTCTGCCACCCACTCCCACTCCACGTGTCCTTCCTGTAGCCCCAGGAAACCATCTCTGATCCCAACAAGAAATCCCACAACTTGCTGAATTACCTCTTCAGAGGTAATTTGGCATCAAGCTCCCTTCCAAAAGTTAGAAGAGTAAATTAAGATATATTTACACCTTAATGTGAGTTCTCATAAACCTTGCCTTTCTGTCAATATTAAAGATTGAGGGAAGGGGATTTTTGAAGGGGGCTAATCAAGCTATTTGTCATTCTGACTTATTATATGACAGTTAACCGAAAAGAGGTAGGAACCAGCCCTTCCAAGCAAACGTATATCTATTTTCACTTAAAATTTCCTTGATAGTCTTGTAGTACAGCTACTAGAACCCTTCTATAGCCTGTAAACACAACCTTTATAGAGAATACCCTCATTTGCTGCTGTGGATTGATTAGCCAGATAACTGCAGTGTGATATAAATATGGGCTTTGTCACTATTTTTTTTTTTTTTTTTTTTTTTTGGAGACAGGGTCTTGCTTTGTTGCCCAGGCTGGAGTGCAGTGGTGCAATCTTAGCTCACTGTAACCTCCATCTCCCAGGCTCAAGCCATCCTCCCACCTCAGCCTCCTGAGTAGCAGAGACTACAGGCCTGCACCACCACACCTGGCTAATTTTTATATTTTTTGTAGAGACAGGGTTTTGCCTTGTTGCCCAGGCTGGTCTTGAACTCCTGTGCTCAAGTAATCCTCCCACCTTGGCTTCCCAAAGTGCTGAGATCGCATGCATGAGCCACAGTACCTGGCCAGTTTTTTTTTTAATTTTTGTAGCGACAAGGTCTTACCATCTTGCCCAGGCTGACCTCAAACTCCTGGGTTCAAGTGATTCTCCTGCCTTGGCCTCCCAAAGTGCTGGGATTACAGGAATGAGCCACTATGACAGGCCACCACTTCTTACTAGCCATGTGATCTCAGGCAAGCCACATAAACCCAGTTTCTTTATCTATGTAATGGGGATTATAAGAATCATTCTACTTCACAGAGTTGTGAGGTCAAGATGAGTAGATGAAATGTAAACTTCTTAGTATGCTGCCTGGCACATGGTGAGCATTATACATATTAGTCTTTATTCTCTTTGTCCTCCACTAAAGTGCCAGATACCTGGGAGACCTTCCAGGTGTCTACTGTCTATTGTTAACTGAAAAGGACAAAGACATTTTGGAACAATGTAGAAGGATGCTTTGGAGGGACATCATGGGAGTGATCCACTATTCATTTCTCCATTAATTCAGCATTCACAGAGACAGAGGCTGCCATGTGCCAACCAAGCCAGCCAGATAGACATCATCTCGGCCTCAAGGGTTCTCAGGTCTAGAGGGAGACAAGTATACAAATAAACCCACATCTCACTGAGCTGGCTTATGAGGGAGTCAGGGGAACCTAAAAAGAAGATGGGAGAGGGAGTGGAGTGACTTCATTTTCGATGCCTCAGAAAGGAGGCGAATTCAAGCTGAGACCAAGAGAATGAGTACAAGTGGAAGTGCCAGGTGTCAAAGAGTTGGTGGGAAGGAGAAGAGACAAAAATGGGTGCCAAAGCTGAACTTTCTTTTTTCTTTTTTCAAGACCGAGTCTTGCTGTGTCGCCTGGGCTGGAGTGCAGTGGCACAATCTCGGCTCACTGCAACCTCCGCCTCGTGGGTTCAAGCGATTCTCCTGCTTCAGTCTCCCGAGTAGCTAGGATTACAGGCACCCACCACCGCACCCAACAAATGTTTGTATTTTTAGTAGAGATGGAGTTTCACCATATTGGCCACAGGCCTGGTCTTCAACCCCTGACCTCAAGTGATCCACCCAGTTCGGCCTCCCAAAGTGCTGGGATTACAGGCCTAGCCACCGCACCCAGCCCCAGAGCTGAACTTTCATGCCTCCAACTTTTGCCTCACCTCTCTTCTCTTGCCCGAGATCAGAAGGAACATGGCTCTTTTCTTAGGGGTCCCAAGGAGAGGAGTGCCCAGTCCCCCAAGCCCACTATCCTGCCTGCCCTGGTGAGCTAAGGTGGGAGTACTAAAACTTCCCTGCCATATTTGGGGTCATCAGTTTGCCCACTGCTGAGGGACCCAGCTCCCAAAACTGGAAGCAGAAGACAGAGTCAGGTACACCCCCTTCCCCACACTCATCTGCCCTCCTTTCCACAGGAGGCTTTCCTGCTGCCAGGGAAGAAGAAAGCCCCCTTCTTCTCTGTTTCCCTCCCTCCCTTCCCTTACCTGCCTGGGGAGCTGGCGCCGGAAGGGAACCCACAGAGCCTGGAGAGGTTTTTCTAGAACAAAAGCATGAAGACACCAGGGAATGTACTTCTGACCATTAGGGGCCTCTGGCAGGGAGCCCTGTCTGCAACTCATCAAGCAGCCTTTTGTTACCTGCTGCTGGGGGATTATTGACCCGATTGGCCATTCTGAGAAGGTTATCGGTTTAAAACTCCTACCTGGCCTGGGGCTGTGCTCTTCCGTGCTTTAGCTGTACCACCAGACGTGAGATTTGCATGTGTGAGTCCATTAGGGGACAGTGTTTATTCCTTCGATTTTTGTGAGGCCTTCACTTTGAAAAGCTAAATCCAGGTTTGCAAATCATGCCAGTAGGAAACTGTCATTGTCCCGACAACAAAGCCCATTGCTTTTGCCATGAAAAGGAAGAATTTTGAGAGCAGGCCCATGGCTTCTTGCAACCAAACTATTCCCAGCCCACTCTCCTTCCATAATCTTTCACTAATCGAAATGCAAGTCAGATTTTCACTGAATTTCCTTCCCTCCCTCCCCTCCCTCCCCCTCCCTCCCTCCCTCCCTCCCTCCCTTCCTTCCTTCCTTCCTTCCTTCCTTCCTTCCTTCCTTCCTTCCTTCCTTCCTTCCTTCCTTCCTTCCTTTCATTTCTACAGGGTCTCACTCTGTCACCCAGGCTGGAGTGCAGCCGTGCAATCTTGGCTTACTGCAGTCTTGACCTCCTGGGCTCAAACGAACCTTCCACCTCAGCCCCCTCCCCGGCCCCAAGTAGCTGGGACCACAGGCCTACACCACAACACCCTGCCAGGTTGTTTTTTTTTTTTTTTTCTGTTTTGTTTTGTTTTTTGAGACAGAGTTTTGCTCATTGCCCAGGTTGGAGTGCAATGGCGCAATCTTGACTCACTGCAACCTCTGCCTCCCAGGTTCAAGCAATTCTCCTGCCTTAGCCTCCTGAGTAGCTGGGATTACAGATGCATGCCACCATGCCCAGCTAATTTTTGTATTTTTAGTAGAGACAGGGTTTCACCATGTTGGCCAGGCTGGTCTCGAACTCCTGACCTTGTGATCTGCCTGCCTCAGCCTCCCAAAGTGCTGGGATTACAGGCATGAGCCACCACACTTGGCCTGAACTACTGTAACAATATAGAATATATGAGAATTTGAGTCCTTTCCAGATATTCACTCTCTATTCCCACCCCTACACATTGCTGAATCACAGACAGAAAAAAAAAAAAAAAAGTTTTTGGGGCTTCAGAGATGCTCCTCTTCTGGTGGAGGGAGACAGGGCCACCATGATGAACTGGGTGCCTGGCCCAGGATAACAGAGACACGAGTTCCCAGATTTAGGCAAGATCCCTGTAGATCCTCAGAAAGAAATTTGAACAACAGTGGCAATGATAACATCAGAGAACCAATATGTGTTAATACCCCTTTCTTCTCTGTTTTGCTGTTTGCTTACTTTTTTTCCCCCCAGATGGAGTCTCGCTCTGTCGCCCAGGCTGGAGTGCAGTGGCATAATCTCGGTTCACTGCAACCTCTGCCTCCCGGGTTCAACCAATTCTCCTATCTCAGCCTCCTGAGTAGCTGGGATTACAGGCATGTGCCACCATGCTTGGCTGATTTTTGTATTTTTAGTAGAGATGGGGTTTCACCACCTTGGCCAAGCCGGTCTCGAACTCTTGACCTCAGGTGATCCACCCACCTCACCCTCCCAAAGTGCTGGGATTACAGGCATAAGCCACCACACCCGGCCTGTTCACCTATTTTTGAACCAGTTTGTCTTGACCTTGTCTCGTCCTGAAAGCCTGAGTTGTGTTAACCATTCCTTTCCCCAAGGATCTTGAGATGACAATTATATGGGACTGTAGAAAGAATCTGGGGGGTAGAGCTGTCATATTTTGGGGTTGTTTTTAAAGCACAGGATGGCCAGGAGGGTGCTTCCAGAGCAGGGGTGGGTAGGTGGTGCTGGGAACAAGCTTTGCAGACAGAGAAATCTGTTTATCTTCACACTCCAGAGAGGCAATCACTCTTCCTGTGACAGCAGAGAGTACTGTAGCGAGCACATTCCAGGAGCAGAGATGTGTGGGCTTCTGGACCAAGTGGCCTTCTCCTAATCAGCAGTGGGTCTCATTGAGATAAAATGGGGCAAGAGCAGCAGGAAGCCTGCTCCATCTTTCCCCTGAGGTCTTCAGAAGAAACTTTGATCAAAGGAGAAGTGGTATTTGTGAAGAGCTGAGAAAACTTGAAAGAAAATCGCAGTGGGCATGGATATTTGTTTATATTTGTCTGGGTTTCTGGGGCAGTCTGGCCTACAGCTATTCAGCAGCTCTGCCATTTCTCCACCCCACCCCACATCTATTCCCCTCAAATGGATCACTTTTCTAAAAGTTACAATGTTTATTATAATTCAATAAGATTTCCAAGAGCCGAATGCATTAGTGACTTATGGACCAAGGAAGAGCTATGATGGTTCAGTTTGATTTTGCAATTTTTAATATTTATAAAAGTTGACACTCTCAACGATGTTTGTATCTTTGTCTCTGAGACCTCAAAAAAGATACAGGCCTCCTGGATACAGACTGGATAGAGCAAAACCAAGTGTGTGTGTGTGTGTGTGTGTGTGTGTGTGTGTGTGTGTTGAGGAGGACATTTTTTTAGATCAAAGAGTTTCATTTGGTGTCCTTCCTTCCCTCCTCCTCCCCCCATCTCAGATCTGCTTGAAAAGAACTCAGATCTCTTTTCCCACACGCAGACTAACCTGATAGTAGAGGAATGAGTGGGGGAGGGGTCTGCTCTGGTGTGGGATATGGCCAGTTCAGCAACCTTCGTCTGTGTCTAAAGAAAAGCCTGGTAAAAGGAGACTAAATGATTGCCTTACAGTGTGGCGATATAACACATAAAAACAGTGCCCCACTTTGATTTTTAAGGATAAGACAATAGTAGCATTGCTTTTACTACTTGACCGAAGACCACAACTACTAACAGTTACCAAGTACTGAGTGTTTACATATTCCAGGCATTGAGTTAAGCACTGTACATAACTTAGGTCATTGAATCCTACTCACAGTACTCTGTGATGGATATGATTCCTGATTTCCAGATGAGGAACCTGAGCTTAAGGGATGTTAACTGGCCCAAGGCTGCACTGGCTATTACAGCCAATGTTCACACCAGGTCTTTCTGTCTTCAAAAACTGAGCTCTTCATCACTATGCAATAAATGTTGCTGCATGGTAATGTAGACATAAATCTAGAGCAGGGACTTCTCTGACAAGTGTTAGGCAATATACTGTCCACTACAATGCAAATAAAATTAATAACATATGCTAGTAAGCATGGACATCTTTGTGTGAGCGGGACTATACTCAGCTGGCAGATGGAGACGTTATTGTATTCATCACTGGTGACTGCACATCTGGAAACAGAATCTAGCCTTGAGATCAGATGTATTCCAGACACGCACAGGTCCCCCCGCCTCCCCCTTGGAAAAACCTTTGCTGGGTCCTGCTGTGCCCTCCAGCTATGGTCCTGTTCTCTCTTCCTTTTCCCTGCCAAACTTTTGGAATGAAAAATGGAGCCACTCATCATCCCATTTCCTCAACCCCACCCCCTGCACTCCAGTTTCCTCCCACTGTTCTCCTGAAACCTTAAAGAGGTCATCAGTGAACTCCTCATTCCCAAATCCCATGAAATGTTGTCCATCTTTATTCTCCTTGGGCTTCCCCAAGCATTTAATGTTGCTTACCCTCCTAGCTTTCTCCCTCAATTCTATGATGCTGCTGAGTGCATCCACTTGTTCCTCCAAATGTCTCTGTTGTGACTCTTTAAAACATGGCCTTTGAGGCCCAGGCTTTGCCCCGTGCTCTTTCTTCTCTATAATGTCCTCTCTTTCAGTGATGTGTTCTAATTCGCACTGCTTCAGCTGTCATCTCTCTGAAGAAGATGCCTAAGGTGATTCGGTAGAAAGAGAACAGGATTAGAACCCTGACCATTCCTCTCCGTACCAGCTGGAAGGGCCTGGGTAAGCCCTTTACTTTCTGAGCCTCACTTTCCTGTGGGTAAATTCAGGCTGGCAATAAGTACTGCACAGGGACACTTCAGTAATATAATGAATGTGAACATCCTGTAGAAACTGTAAACTATAGAAGCATCGATTATTGCTCTCACCATTGTCTTTATTTCTTTGAACTTCTGCTCTAAAGACAGAACTCACCAGCTTTCCCCCCAAAATTTGACATTCCCATCCTAAGGTTCAGAAATATTGTAAGTTATCATTAAAATACATCAATTGACATCCAATTTAGCAGACCTAAGAATTGTATGTCCTCCAGCTCAGTGGAGCCCTGGCCATTTGACTTTTCAAGGTCACTGCCCACATTGACTGCTGCTAACCTCTCTCTTCACCAATCCTCAGTTCAGAGGATATAAGAACATCTCAGTCTTAAAGCAATGTGGGTTCAAATCCTGGCTCTGATAGTTACTAGCTGGATGACCTTAGGCAATTCATTTAACCTCTCTGAGCCTCAGTCTGCTCATTTGTAAAATGAGAACTAATATTGGTTGAATTGTGTTCCCCCAAAATAAGATATTTTGAAGTCTTTTTTTTTTTTTTTTGAGATGGAGTCTCACTCTGTCACCCAGGCTGGAGTGCAGTGGCCAGATCTCAGCTCACTGCAAGCTCCACCTCCCGGGTTTATGCCATTCTCCTGCCTCAGCCTCCCAAGTAGCTGGGACTACAGGCGCCCGCCACCTCGCCCGGCTAGTTTTTTTTGTATTTTTTAGTAGAGACGGGGTTTCACCGTGTTAGCCAGGATGGTCTCGATCTCCTGACCTCGTGATCCGCCCGTCTCGGCCTCCCAAAGTGCTGGGATTACAGGCTTGAGCCACCGCGCCCGGCTGATATTTTGAAGTCTTAACCCCCAGTAACTCAGAATGTGACCTTATTTGGAAGGAGGGTAATTGCAGATGTAATTAGTTAAGATGAGGTCACAGTAGAATAGGGTGGGTCCTTAATCCAATGTGACTATTATCCTTATAAGAAAGCCTTGGGCCAGGCATGGTGGCTCAAGCCTGTAATCCCAGCACTTTGGGAGGCCAAGGTGTGTGGATCATGAGGTCAAGAGATCGAGACCATCCTGGCTAACATGGTGAAACCCCGCCTCTACTAAAAAAAAATTTAAAAAATTTGCCGCACGTGGTGGCAGGCACCTGTAGTCCCAGCTACTCGGGAGGCTGAGGCAGGAGAATGGCGTAAACCCGGGAGGTGGAGCTTGCAGTGAGCCGAGATCACGCCACTGCACTCCAGCCTGGGCGACAGAGCGAGACTCCGTCTCAAAAAAAAAAAAGAAAGCCTTGTGAAGATACAGGAAGAACAGCATGTGAAGATGAAGGCAGACATTGGAATGCTGTGCCTATAAGCCAAGGAATGCAAAGGATTATCAGCAAACAGAAGCCAGGAGAGAGGCATGGAACAGATTCTCCCTTACAGCCCTCAGAAGGAACCAGCCCTGCTGGCACTTTGACTTTGGACTTCTACCTCCAGAAGTGTGAGACAGTAATTTTCTATAGTTTAAGCCACCCAGTCTGTGATACTTTGTAACAGCAACACTAGGAAGCTAACACAGGAACAACATCCATCTTGAAATAAAGTAGGCCTGGCGCGGTGGCTCACACCTGTGATCCCAACACTTTGGGAGGCTGAGGCAGGTGGATCACGAGGTCAGGAGTTCGAGATCGGCCTGGCCAATATGGCAAAACCCTGTCTCTACTACAAATACAAAAATTAGCTGGGCGTGGTGGCATACACCTGTAGTCCTAGCTACTCGGGAGGCTAAGGCAGAAGAATCACTTGAACCCAGGCGGCAGAGGTTGCAGTGAGCCAAGATCACACTACGGCACTCCAGCCTGGGTGACAAAGTGAGACTCCATCTCTCAATGAATGAATGAATGAATGAATGAATGAATAAAGTAACCAGTTAAAGTGTCAGGGCTGCTTGTATGTAATAAGCCCCACTACACCCTTTAGGCTCCATATTGCCTTCCTTTGCAGCTGAACTCTTTATCTTCCCTGCGGTCTGAAAGAGAGAGTGATGTCTTTCATCTGCTGGAATACATAATAACCTGACCGTCCAAGCTTTGGCTCTGATTGCCTGCCTCCTTTTCTTCCTCCCCTCCTCCTTCCTCTCCTTCTTCCTTCTTCTTCCTTCTTTTTCTCCCTCCTCCTTTCTTCTTCTTCTGCTTCTCCTTCCTCGTCCTCCTCCTGCTCTTCTTCTTCTCCTCCTTCTCCTTCTTCTTCTCCTCCTTCTCCTCCTTCTTCTTCTTTCTCCCACCTCCTTCTTCTTCTCCTGCTTCCTTCTTCATCCTCCTCTGTCCTTCTCCCTCTCTCTCCTCTCGTCTTTCTTTCTTCTTTCTTCCTCCTCCTTCCTCAACCTTCTTTCTTCTCCTCCTCCTTCTTCCTCCTACTCCTTCCTCTTCCTCCTTCCTCTTTCCTCTTCTTCTTCTTCTTTCTCCTTCTTCCCCTCACTTCTTCCTTCTTCTTCTTTTTTTTTTTTTTTTTTTTGTTTCTCCATCAGAGAATTTAACTTGATCCCTTTTTTACTCCTTAAAATCCTGCTAGCAGCTAGGTCTGATTTTGGAAGCTACCTTGGCTCCTAGAGCCATCTCCCAACCCCCCAAGGACACTCCTCTACCTATGCCCCACCTCTGCTTACTTGACCCTTCTTCTCACCCTCCCATACTACTGACCCAACCAATCTCACCCTCCAGGTTTCCACCAACATGAACAGAGAACAATTCCTGGAATTGATGGCCTCCTTCCAATTGCCACCCTATTTTCTCTTTCTATTAACAGCTGATTGGTCAAATATATGATCCAAATCAGCAGTAGATCCAGCTGCCACTTTACCATTCTTTAAAACATTAAGGACAACAGTAACTTTTTAAAAAACAGATATGTCTCGATATGTTGCCCAGGCTGGTCTTGAACTCCTGGGCTTAAGCAATTCTCTTCCCTCAGCCTCCTGAAGTGTTGGGATTATAGGCATGAGCCATGTGCTGGCACAATTCTCCATTGTCTACTAATAACTTTTTTCTTACCCAACATTTGCCTCCTCTAGAAGTTAATTTATTTTTCCCCCATGCTGTTCTCTCTTCTGCTGCTACCAAACTTTTCAAACAGGGACCTCTGAAGGTGAGGGAGATGCTTCTTGTGATTTTGCACACCTCACAAAGACTCCTTCTCTGAAGAGTGGCCCTAACTCACAGGAGTGGCCCCCAAAGGGCACATCCATACTTTGTGGCCCGGTGACTTTGGCCATAGCTGATTGATCCAGGAGTAGATAATCCCCCCTGGGGTCCCTCCCTAGAATGTAAAAAGCATGGAGGGGAGAGATGGAGAGCTTGGGCCTTTTCAGTGCTAAACCATGTAAATGGCAGGACTCTAGAGAGAAGATCAACTTCCACTGCACAAATGCCCAGAACTGCTCTGGGTCCATTCCTTCCTGAATCTGAGTTGTCTGAGTCTTTCTTACTCCAAAATAGACCCTACAGAGACCGGCTTTCTGGTCTGGCTTGGAAGTCATCACTCCCATCTGTATAAGAAAAATGTTGAGCAAAGTGAACATCAATAACTCTTCTTAGATCCAACAGAGAACTGAGGCCACCAGGCAGAGCATTGCCTAGAAAATCGAGGAGATGGACAGGAGAATACAGAGAAACACAACTTACTAGAGTGGAAGTCAAAGGCAGAAATCCCAATGGGAACTGGTAGTGTGTCCTTTTAGCCAGCACATTATATCCATCTTTCAACAAAATAGACTCCTGTATATTCACT
Organism: Macaca fascicularis; assembly: GCF_037993035.2. Taxonomy (NCBI): domain Eukaryota; kingdom Metazoa; phylum Chordata; class Mammalia; order Primates; family Cercopithecidae; genus Macaca; species Macaca fascicularis. The sequence goes on along the minus strand of NC_088381.1, from coordinate 32,230,993 downwards.
TTCTTGGTTTAATGTAGACCATGCTGGTTTATATTGCTCAACATTAATAAACACAGAAATTTACTTATACATTATTTCACATGTTCAGTAACTATCGAGTGCCCACTGAATGAAAGGTTGCATACTGGCCTCTGTGAGAAATATAAAAACACAAGATTCCTATTTTCATGGAGCTCACAACCTAATGGAAACGGATTTACAAAAGTAAATCTAAAAACAAATTTGATCATGATCTTCTGCTATAACAGAGGCATGAGGTGCTGTGAGAAATTAAATTTGAGTACGGATAGCCCAGAAGGCTTCATAAAAACCATAACATAGGCCAGGCGATGTGGCGCATGCCTGTAATCCCAACACTTTGGAAGGCTGAAGCAGAAGGATCGCTTGAGCCTTAGGAATTGAAATCTAGCCTGGGCAACAAAGTGAGATCCTTTCCCTACAAAAAGTGATTTTTAAAATTAGCGGGGTGTGGTGGCTCGTGCCTATAGTCCCAGCTACTTGGGAAGCTGAAGTGGAAGGATCTCTTGAGCCCAGAAGGCTGAGACTGCAGTGAGCTGTGATCCTGCCACTGGGCAACACAGTGAGACCCTCTCTCAAGAGAAAGAAAGAAAAGAGAAGAGAGAGAGAGAGAGGGAGAGAGAAAGAGACAGAGGGAGAGAGAAAGGAAGGAAGGAAAGAAAAAAGAGAGAAAGAGAGAGAGAAAGAGAAAGAAAAAGAAAAAGAGAAAGAAAAAGAGATGAAGGAAAGGAAGGAGGGAGGGAAGGAAGGAAGGAGGGAGGGAAGGAAGGAAGAAAGAAGGAAGGAAGGAAGGGGAAAGAGACAGAAAGAAAGAAAAGAAAGAAGAAAAGGAAAAACTCAAACCCATACCATTTGAACTGGGTCTAACAGGACTTCAACAGACACAGAGCCTGAGCCCAAATGTGGAGAGAGAGGGTAGGGGCATGTTGGAAGAGTAGCTGGTCATCTGATTTCCCTATACATACTAGGAAATGACAATATGAGAATACAAAGAATTGGAACATGAAGAATATGAAGTTTGGAGAATGGAAAGGGATTGAAGGCTGGTGGCCCTGGTGTTGCAGGATCAGAGCTGTGATGAAAACAAATCGTCAGCTTGGTATAAGATGAACTGGAAAGAGGGAGACTGTTAGGGAAGTTACTCCTGCAAACCAAAGAAGCACTTAAAATCCAAACTAGATAGAGGTGGTGGAAAAAAGGGGAGATGAGCACAGACTCTCTGAGGGGCTGAGTGGGTGATGTGTATTCATTGACTGGATGTGTGGACACAAGGGGGCAAAAGAAGACGGAGAGGAAGTCAGCACCTCCAATGATCCATTTCTTCATCCCCACCCTCTGCCTAGCCCTGGCAATCCACCATCCTTTGCCATCTCAGAGGGACCTCTTTCCATCCTAATACTCACCACTTCTCTAGTCTCTATGACCAGCTGGCCTGGGCTGTGCCCAGGAAGATGTGGGGCCTGAAAACATCTTAGGGGATGTATCCTAGGCAAATCCTCCTGTGCTACCTGCTTCCGCAGCACTATTCCACAAGAAGAGCAGTGCAAGTGAGCATCAGGCAGTATGGAGTTAAAAAAAGAAACTGCACAGTACCTTTCTGAAGGAATCATGTAGAGGGCACGCAGAAGGAGAGAACAGGTGTAGCCCAGCCACTTCCTTTGTGAGAGGGAATGGCGTGGGCTGATTCTTTGAAAGGACATGAGCCTTAGTTAGACCTTTTACTTTACTTCAGCACCTGCTTTCAGTATCTCTCTCTCTCTCTCTCTCCCTCTCTCTCTCTCTCTCTCTTTGTCTCTCTCTCTCTTTCCCTCCCTCCTTCCCTCTCTCCCCTACCCCCCTCAGATGCCCAGGTTAGAGCACAGTGGCATGATCATAGCTCACTATAGCCTTGAACTACTGGGCCCAAAGGATCCTCCTGCATCAGCCTTCCGAGTAACTGGAACTATAGGTGTGCACCACCACACCTGGCTCACAGACTATATATCCCTCTCCAAGCCCTGCTCTTGCCACCTATGTTCCACCATTCGCATACATTGAGTTTTAGTCACATAACCTTAACTGTTGAGTAAGGGATTTTCCAAATTGAAAGTGATCTTATAAATCAGAGTCCAATCCCCTCACTTTGGGTAGCAGGAAACTAGTCTCAAAAAATTAAGAAGAGTTGTCCAACTGTTTATTTGATTATTACTAAATTCAAGTAATCCTAATTTAGTAACTAAGTTACCATACTAAATTGTTACATAGACAAGTAATTCTAAACAGGTAACTTGACCTCTCTAGCCCTCAGTGGTCTTTATCTGTAAATGGAAATAAAAATTGTGCTTATTTCATAGGGTTGTAGCCAGGACTAAATAAACCAAGGTAAATTGATAAAACAGTATCTGGGCTAGGTGCAGTGGCTCGTGCCTGTAATCCCAGCACTTTGGGAGGCTGAGGCAGGCAGGTCACTTGAAGTCAGGAGTTTGAGACCAGCCTGACCAACATGGTAAAACCCCGTCTCTACCAAAAAATATGAAAATTAACTGAGTGAGGTGGCAGCACGCACCTGTAATCCCAGCTACTCAGAAGGCTGAGGCAGGAGAATCGTTTGAACCTGGGAGGCAGAGGTTGCAGTGAGCCGAGATTCCACCACTGCACTCTCCAGCCTAGGTGACAGAGCAAGACTCAATCTTAAAGCAAAAACAAAAACAAAAACAGGTCGGGCATGGTGCTTCAGACCTGTAATTCCAGCTCTTTGGGAGGCCGAGGCAGGCAGATGACGAGGTCAGGAGTTCGAGACCAGCCTGGCCAACATGGTGAAACACCGTCTCTACCAAAAATACAGAAATTAGCTGGGCATGGTGGCATGCGCCTGTAACCCCAGCTACTCTGGAGGCTGAGGCAGGAGAATCGCTTACATCCGGGAGGCAGAGGTTGCAGTGAGCCAAGATCGCGCCACTGTACTGGGCAACAAGAGTGAAGCTCTGGTTCTCCGCGTGGGGGTGGGGAACAGTATCTGGACTATAAGAAAAATATCCACTAGTTACTATGTTTACTGTTACTGTTGTTGACTGCTCAGGTATCATTGTTCTGTCACTTACAGCTTTGAGTGTATATTTTATTCCTTTATGCAGTCAGCAAATATTTACTGAGTATCTACTGTGTACCAAGCTCTGTGTACTAGGTGCTGGGGATAGATACAGTCCTCACCCTCAGATGCTTCACAGGTCAGTGGTTGCTGATATAATGCAGGCCTGAAGGGAGAGAGCTACCAAACTGCCACAGGCATCAGGAAAGCTTTCAAGAGAAGACATTTGATCTCCTTTAAGGATGAGTTTGCGGGCTGGGGAAGACAAGGGAGAGAACAGCACAGGCATTCTAGCCTCAGGGAACAGGCTGGCAAAGGCAGAGGACTGAGAAGAGTGCTGTCAAGGAAGGCAGTGGTGAGAAAAGAGACTACAGAGGGAGCCTGGGGCCAGATTGCAAAAGGTTCTTATAACTAAATTGCAAGCTTCCTGTCTGTCCCCTAGGGGTAATTAGCACAGTGCTTAGTTCAAAAAACTACTTGATTGATTTCTTTTTCCCCTTGGACATGCATGGAGGTTCGTTCTTAGCTTTGGTTATTGCGAGGATAAGTTTTTGATTCCCAAATTTACATTTGCAATTCTCTACCATGAGTTCCACATCACCAGATGCCTGCATGGTGGAAATATTAAAGATTCTCCCACCACAGTATTTCCCGTTACCCCCTCCACTTTTCCTTTAATTGGGCAGCTTGACTAGAGGACATTCAGTACCTTAGTAAGAGGGAGAAAGGCTTTTCACATTTGGAAGTCCAGGCCTTGGAGGAACCCCTAGGACACAGAAAAAAAACTTGACATATGCATCAGAGCAAGTTTTCCCACTCTTGGGCCAATGTGAAAGTCTTCCGCTTTGAAGGGAGAAGGAAAGTCCAGGCTGGGGAGGGAGACAATGATAAAAATCAGAAGCAGGTAGCTCCCTGAGAAAGGAAGCCTGAGCTCTGTCTGCCTATTTATTTATTTATTTATTTATTTAGAGTCTTGCTTTGTCACCCAGACTGGAGTGCAGTGCATCTCAGCTCACTGCAACCTCCGCCTCCCAGGTTCAAGCGATTCTCCTGCCTCAGTCTCCCGAGTAGCTGGGATTACAGGCGCATGCCATCATGCTTGGTTAATTTTTGTATTTGTAGTAGAGATGGGGCTTCACTGTGTTAGCCAGGCTGGCCTCAAACTCCTGACCTCAAGTGATCTGCCCACCTTGGCCTCCCAAAGTGCTGGGATTAAAGCACGCCCAGCCTGCCTTTTCTGACTTGGGCTCGGGGAGCAATGGTGGGAAATGACAGCAGAAACCACTGATGAACTGATGGGTTTGGGGAAGCTTAGGGAAAAGGGTGCCCCGTCCTCTTGTAGACCCAAAAGACAGCATAGCCCAGAGCAGTTATGTCTGTGAAAGTGTCTGAGCAGCTGAGTCCAAACAGCACAGAGGCAGTAGAATGAGTTCCTTTGAGCCCGAGAGGCATAGAGAAGTCTCAAGGGACAGGGACAACTCAGCCATGAGCTGTGTAGATTGAAGACAGGGCTCTAGTGAGCCCTCTTGCACTTATATGCAACATGGGGGAAAGCAGGAGATACCCCTAACTACTACTAATTATCTGTCACCCTGAGAGAGATGAATGAGACTTACAGAAAAGTAAATTTACTTCTTTGCACATCTGGGGCTTGAGGCTAACCCTAACATCTATGGAAAAAATGTATGTACAGTAAACTTTAAGCTCACTATGTGTCACATTTTATCTCAACAAATGCTTCTTGAGCACTCACTAAGCATGAGGAACCCAAAAGAATCTAGTGAGGCAGACAGACACACAAGTATTTGCATTGTCAAAGCACAAGTAGCATGTTCCGAGAACACGCAGGAAACACTCATGCATTCTGACTGATGAGAGGAAAAAGCCTCTAGGATGGGGGTGCCATTTGACCTGGGCTTAGAGAGATGGGTAGGAAATTGCTGGGGAAACAGAAGGGGTTTCTGGCAGTTGAAGAAGCTGGGCAGGCTTAGAGCACAAAGCTGGAGGAAAGGATCCACAGGGGACTAAAGTGTCCCAGATCTCAGCCTTATTCTTTATCCAATGGCACCTCCATCTCCAAATCCTTAGGGTCATGTTTTGGTTTTGTGTTTTTGTTTTTTTCCGAGAAGGGGTCTTGTTCTGTCATCCAGGCTGCCAAGTGCAGTGGTGCAACCATAGCTCACTGCAGCCTCAAACTCCTGGGCGCAAGCAGTCCTTCCACTAGCCTCTTGAGTAGCTAGGACCACAGGTACATCCCGCCAAGATTGGCTAGTTTTTTTATTTTTATTTTTGTAGAGACAGGGTCGCTATCTTACCCAGGCTGGTCTCAAACTGCTAGACACAAGCAATCTTCTTGCCTGGGCCTCCCAAAGCATTGGGATTAGAGGTGTGAGCCACTGAGTCGGCTCTAGGATCTTGTTTTGATAGTTTCTGCCCCTCTCTTCTCATAGACAAGCATTTTTCAAGTCTTGCTTTTGTATACTTAAGTTTCATATGGTTATAACAATAGCAATAAACATAATTCAAAAATAATAGCAATAGTAACTAGGATTTAGGGAGTTAGTATTAAGCTTTTTACCTAAATTACCTTCTTTATCCGTACAGTAATCTTAAATATAAGAATTGTTATCCCACATAGGAGTATTATTCCTTTTTCCAACCTCTACCCTAATCCTCATAGTATCTGAATTACCATTTCCCAAGATGTTCTGTATCATCCAAGGTACTTTTGCCATGTTTTTTGTTGTTGTTGTTTGAGATGAAGTCTTGCTCTGTCGCCCAGGCTGGAGTGCAGTGGCCTGATCTCGGCTCACTGCAAGCGTCGCCTCCCGGGTTCACACCATTCTCCTGCCTCATCCTCCTGAGTAGCTGGGACTACAGGCACCTGCCACCACACTTGGCTAATTTTTTGTATTTTTAGTAGAGATGGGGTTTCACCGTGTTAGCCAGGATGGTCTCGATCTCCTGACCTCGTGATCTGCCCGCCGTGGCCTCCCAAAGTGCTGGGATTACAGGCGTGAGCCACCACACCTGCCATGTTTTCTTAACAAAACTTATTTTAAATGAAACCTCCAAAGTTACCTTTTTTCCCTGTGCTCCATGTAGCTATTATAATTTCATATTTCTCTTCCTCAATATGACTTTTGGTTTTTGTTTATTTTTTGAGACATGGTCTCACTCTGGGCTGTACTGCAGTGGCACCATCATGGCTCACTGTAGCCTTGACCTCCTGGGCTCAAGTGATTCTTCTGCCTCAGCCTCCCAACTAGCTGAGACTATAGATGCACGCTAACACACCTGGCTAATTTTTGTATTAGCTGGTCCCAAACTTCTGGGCTCAGGTGATTCTTTTTCTGTTTGTTTATTTTTTGAGACAGAGTTTCACTCTTATTGCCCAGGCTGCAGTGCAATGGTGCGATCCTGGCTCACCTCAACCTCCGCCTCCCAGGTTCAAACGATTCTCCTGCCTCAGCCTCCTGAGTACCCGGGATTACAGGCATGCACACCACGCGAGGCTAATTTTGTGTTTTTAGTAGAGACAAGGTTTCTCCATGTTGGTCAGGCTGGTCTCGAACACCTGACCTCAGGTGATCTGCCTGCCTTGGCCTCCCAAAGTGCTGGGAAGACAGGCATGACCCACCACACCTGGCCAAATGATTCTCTTAACTCGGTCCCCCAAAGCATTGGGATTATAGGCATGAGCCACCACACTTGTCCTGCCATATGATTTTTAAGCTAAAATTAATTGTTCAAGAACTTACTGATTCCTGTCTGTCTCTCACCACTTACTGTCTCTTCTAGGGGATTTTATTCAAGCTGTTTTCTCCTCTTTCTCCCAGGAATATCCTTCCTGACCTCTGCCCCCACTCCCAGAAAAATCCTTTCATTAAATCATACCCATTCTTCAAGACTGAGCTAAAATGCTACCTCCTACACGAAGCCTTCTGAGAGTCTTCCCAGTGAAATACCCTTTTTCCTCTTCTCTATTCCCACAGACCATTGCTTCTAGGTTTTTAATATGGTTTTATTTAAGTTCTGTCTGTATTTTCCTTCCTCCTCCACTAGATTGTGGATCTGCATGTGGACATACCTCTTGTATGTCTTACGTATCTCCACTGCTCACATTACAGAATTTTACTCATAAAAATATTGAAGTGAAGTGGCCGGGCGCGGTGGCTCAAGCCTGTAATCCCAGCACTTTGGGAGGCCGAGACGGGCGGATCACGAGGTCAGGAGATCGAGACCATCCTGGCTAACACGGTGAAACCCCGTCTCTACTAAAAAATACAAAAAACTAGCCGGGCGCAGTGGCGGGCGCCTGTAGTCCCAGCTACTTGGGAGGCTGAGGCAGGAGAATGGCGTGAACCCGGGAGGCGGAGCTTGCAGTGAGCTGAGATCCGGCCACTGCACTCCAGCCTGGGCGGCAGAGCGAGACTCCGTCTCAAAAAAAAAAAAAAAAAAAAAAAAAAATTGAAGTGAATCAGATAGAAAGAAATGGAAATTTCTCAATCAGGTGCTCAGGGCCTTCCTTTCCCACATTCTCTTCCTCCAGCATATACACTAGATTTTTCTGGGGCCCTGATCATTAACACAATCATTTCCTCTTCTTTCCCTGGTTATTTTCTCCTAAAACGGAGGCGGAAGGAACTAGATGATTGGATGAGCATCTGGCAGCCAGAACTGCCCTTATGTGTGCCAGAGTCTTTGACAGGCGAACACCACAAAGTGGGGGTGGGCAGGGAGGAGCCTCTGGAGTTCCAACCATTGGACCAGCTTCCTATGGGGAGCCCTGAAGCTGTGGACCACTATGGTCTTAGAGAGCTGAGATCACTGTGGCTGGAAGCCTGGAAAATATTCAAAAGTCAGACCCAGATTTCAGCAGATTTCTCAGAGAGGAAAAGAGGAAATACAGAGGTAAAGAGGATTCAGGGTGAGGTCTTACTGATTTCCTCTTCAAATTGATGGGGAGAGGTATAATGAAGAGGAAATATCCTCAAGTCAATTAAGCTGTATGTGAGCAAATCACAATTTATCTGTTTAAAAGATGTCAGTTCAAATGTGTTTTACATGTTCAGGAGGGGGAAAGCCAAAGTCTTTTTAAGAAGAAATCATTGTCCAAAGCACTGCTGTAAAGTGGTGCAGGTTACATAACACACAGGTTGCATGCCAGAGAAACCAAATATAATCATACGCTGAACATATTTCATGTGCAAGGGCTTAGAAGAGTTTATTAAGTTTCATAAGTCATTTGGGGCTAAAAGCAAAGGGTTAGTACCTGGGCAGGGCTGCAAATGTCTTACTCCACCTTCTATAAAGCCAGTAACTACACATAGAGAATTGTTCACAGGAACAAGAGTACTACAATGTCTTCATTCCCAAAGAGAGATAGAATTTTTTTTTTTTTTTTGAGACAGAGTTTCTTTCTTGTTGCCCATGCTGGAGTGCAATGGTGCGGTCTCGGCTCACTGCAACCTCCACCTCCCAGGCTCAAGCGATTCTCCTGCCTCCACCTCCCAGGTAGCTGGGATTACAGGTGCCTGCCACAATGCCTGGCTAATTTTTTTTGTATTTTTAGTAGAGACACAGTTTCACCATGTTGGCCAGGCTGGTCTCAAACTCCTGACCTCAGGTGATCTGCCTGCCTTTGCCTCCCAAAGTGCTGGGATTACAGGCATGAGCCGCCGCGCCCAGCGGAGTGATTTAGATATTATAGAAAAGAACATGAGGCTTCTCTAATGTTTACTAATCAAGACCAAAAAAAGTATATACATTTTAGCTACGCAAACGAACATGAAGCAAAAATAGCTTATGCAGTTTTTCTCATTTTGTTGATGAGAAAAAAATTAGTCCCCAAAAGTTTTAATGATTTGCTCAACTTTATCAAAGACACCAATTCAAACATTTTATAAACACAGAGAAGCCAAAGGGAAATAATATAAACAACTGATGACCAAGCCTGGTATGGTGGTGAGATCCTGTAGTCCCAGCTACTCAGGAGGCTGAGGTAGGAGGATTGCTTGAGCCCAGGAGTTAGAGGCTACAATGTGTGATGGCCGTGCTTACGAATAGCCACTGCAATTTAGCCTGGCAACATAAAGAGACAAAACAAAACAAAGTAAGAACAGAACTGAAGGTCATATCTTCATAAAACAATTGTCTCTCTTCTGTTTTTTGTTTTGTTTTTTTTTTGTTGTTTTGTTGTTGTTGTTGTTTGTTTGTCTGAGACTGAGTCTCGCTCTGTTGCCCAGGCTGGAATGCCATGGCACAATCTTGACTCACTGCAACCTCTGCCTCGTGGGTTCAAGTGATTCTCTTGCCTCAGCCTCACAAGTAACTGGAACTACAGGCGCCTGCCACCACGCCTGGCTAATTTTTTATTTTCAATAGAGACAGGGTTTCACCATGTTGGCCAGGCTGGTTTTGAACTCCTGACCTCAAATGATCTGCCCGCCTCAGCCTCCCCAAAGTGCTGGGATTTCAGGCGTGAGCCACCACGCCCGGCCTTCATTAGACAATTTTTATAGATTGCAAAGGGGATGAGGAAAGTCTCCATCTCCAGGCTTCCTGGCTCCTGCCACCCTGCCAAACAGGAATAGGTTTGAACTACAGCATCTGGTTGTCCATGTGCCCTCAGGCTGGGGAGGTCAGCCCATAAGTCAGTTTTCAAATCATGGTGGCTTTTAGAAAACAGCCAGGCAGGGTGAGACCAGAAAGAAGAGAGGGAGGGACGGGAAGTTGAAGCCTTTTAAAGCTCTCCACAAAAGGCAAAGAGTTCTCCTCCACCAATCCTGACCCCTACCGACCTCATGACCTTGTTACCTAAGGTCAGTTTAACACTTTAGAAATGGTCCTGCCTGACTCTGTAACCTCTGTCACTCACAACTAACAAATATGTCTTTAAAAGGGTCACCTTTTGGCTAGAAACTGGCAGATTCTTTCCTTTCAATTCATGTACTACCCAAAAGTCTCTTTGGTTTCTATTAAGAAATTCAGGCTGTCTAATTTGAAACCATTTTCACTAACACAAGATGCTACAATACTTTTCACAGACGTCTCTAGAAGGTCTAGGTTAATAATCAGTTTGGGAAACTGCATACATTTCTTATGGAGACACAGAGAGCAAACACAGCATATGGCCCTGGAATCTTCCATGCTGCCATCCAAGAAGAGAACACAGAATAGCTAGAAACTTTAAATTTTAGGGGTCCAAATAAGTCCTGTCTTTGGAGGAATTGTCAACAGTCTCTCTGGTGTATGGAAAGATGCTTAGAAAGAGTAGGGGCCTAAATAAGGCAGAAAAGTCATCCTCACTTATTAGTTGTCATAATACAGTTGAATCTTGAAAGATCAAGAATGACTTGCCAGGCACGGGCGTTCATGCCTATAATCTCAGCACTTTCGGAAGCTGAGGTGGGTGGATTGCTTGAGGCCAGGAGTTCCAGACTAGCCTGGCCAACATAGTGAAACCCCGTCTCTACAAAAACTACAAAACTTATCCAGGCGTGGTGGCGGATGCCTGTAGTCCTAGCTACTCAGGAAGCCGAGGCAGGAGAATTGTTTGAATCTGGGAGGTGGAGGTTGCAGTGAGCAGAGATCGTGCCACTGCATTCCAGCCTGGGTGACAGAGTGAGACTGTCTCAAAAAAAAAAATAAAAAAATTTTAAAAAAGACTTATGGTGAGTAGCCTCCACATAAAAATAGACAAAAAAGGCCTGGGCACGGTGTCTCACGCTTGTAATCCCAGCACTTTGGGAGGCCAAGGCAGGTGGATTACCTGAGGTCAGGAGTTCGAGACCAGCCTGGCCAACATGGTGAAACCTTATCTCTACTAAAAATACAAAAATTAGCCAGGGGTGGTGGTGTACACCTGTAGTCCCAGCTACTTGGGGAGGCTGAGGCAGAAGAATTGCTTGAACCCAGGAGGTGGAGGTTGCAGGGAGCCGAGATCATGCCACTGCACTCCAGCCGAGGCAGCAGAGCAAAACTGTCTCAACAACAACAAAAAGACCAAAAGGGCCTGGCGTGGTGGCTCATACCTGTAATCCCAGCACTTTGGGAAGCCGAGGGGGGGTGGATCACCTGAGGTTAGGAGTTTGAAACCAGCCCGACCAATATGGCAAAAACCCATCTCTACTAAAAATACAAAAACTAGCTGGCTGTGGTGGTACATGACTGTAATCCTAGCTACTTGGGAGGCTGAGGCAGGAGAATTACTTGAATCTGGAAGGTGGGGGTTGCAGCGAGCTGAGATCCAAGATCGCACCATTGCACTCCAGCCTGGGCAACAAGAGAGAAACGCCGTTTCAAAAAAAAAAAAAAAAAAAAAAAGGCTGTGTGTGGCGCCTCACACCAGCACTATGGGAGGCAGAGGTGGATAGATTAACTTAGGTCAGGAGTTCAAAACCAGCCTGGTCAACATGGTGAAACCCTATCTCTACTACAAATTGAAAAATTAGATGGGCATGGTGGTGTTGTGTCCGGAATTGGTGGGTTCTTGGTTTCGCTGACTTCAAGAATGAAGCAGCGGACTCTCGTGGTAAGTGTTACAGTTCTTAAAAATGGTGTGTCTGGATATTTGTTCCTTCAGATGTTCAGATGTGTCTGGAGTTTTTTCCTTCTGGAGGGTTCATGGTCTATGCTAACTTCAGGAGTGAAGCTACAGACCTTGGCAGTAAGTGTTACAGCTCTTAAATGCGGCACGTGTGGAGTTGTTCGTTTCTTCCGGTGGGTTCAGTGGTCTTGCTGGCTTCAGGGGTGAAGCTGCAGACCTTCAGGGTGAGTGTTACAGTTCATAAAGGTAGCATGTCCAGAGTTGTTCATCCCTCCTGGTTCCTAGTCTCACTGGCTTCAGGAGCGAAGCTGCAAACCTTCCAGTGAATGTTGCAGCTCATAAAGGTGGTGTGGACCCAAAGAGTGCACAGCAAGATTTATTGTGAAGAACCAAACAACAAAGCGTCCACAGCAGGGAACTGGACCCAACCAGGATGCCACTGGTGGCTCAGTTGCCTGCTTTTATTCCCTTATCTGGCCCCACCTGCATCATGCTGATTGGTCCGTTTTGACAGAGGGCTAATTGGTGCATTTACAAACCTTTAGCTAGACACAGAGTGCTGATTGGTGCATTTACAATCCTTTAGCTAGACAGAAAAGTTCTCCAATTCCCCACCAGTTCCTGAAGCCCAGCGGGCTTCACCTCTCAGTGGCACTCGCTGCGGGACTTTGCAGCACCTAGCCCGGGCTCTCTGGCAGCCCAGAGGGAGCTTGTTCTCCCCTGCCCGCCCCCAATCAAGCCCAGCAAGCGCCAGCCGGCTGCGCCCAGTGCGGGGTCCGCCGAGCCCGCGCCCACCCGGAATCCGCGCCGGCCAGCGAGCGCGGCGCGCAGCCCCGGCTCCCGCTCGCGCCTCTCCCTCCGCACCTCCCCGCGAGCAGAGGGAGCCGGCTCCGGCCTCGGCCAGCCCCAGAGAAGGGCCCCACAGCGCAGCGGCAAGCTGAAGGGCTCCTCGAGCGCGGCCAGAGCGGACGCTGAGGCCGAAGAGGCGCCGACAGCTGGCGAGGGCTGCTAGCACGTTGTCACCTTTCAGTGTGCGCCTGTAATCCCAGCTACTCGGGAGGCTGAGGCAGGGAAATTACTTGAACCAGGGAGGTGGAGGTTGCAGTGAGCCGAGATCACGCCACTGCACTCCAGTCTGGGCGAGAGAGCGAAACTGTCTCAAAAACAAACAAACAAACAAAAAGACTGCAGATATTCTGCATGGTTATCAAGTTTCAATTTTATTCAATGCAGGAAAGTAATAAAAAGTATTATACAGAGTCCTCAGCCCTCAAGTTCCTTATATTTACTAAAAAGATACTTTTTTTTTAGGGCAACCGTGTAAGCAACCTTTTTATTAGGGCAACCGTGTAAGCAAAATGGCTGCTCCATAGGCAGAATTGCCTACTGTAGAGATACCTTATTTCTCAAGGGATTTACCAGATGAAGCCTCTCTGTGGCTAGTCTTCAAATTCAAGTAATCTACCATCTACATTCAGCAAGCCTCCCGTGAAAGACTGGGGTTTGTTTCCAAGTTCTGGTCATCTGACTTCTGTCCTTAATTTAATTCAGTTCAGTCACACTATGCTGAATGTTAGGAATTCAGAAGTAAATGAAGCATCATCCGTAACCTCAGTGTGCTCAGAATGAGGAAAAGGGAAACTGACCTGTAGACACGTGAGGGAAATAAAGGGTAGTGTAAGTTGGAAGAGGGCAGAGAGAATGCATACGGGAGTGTGTTGCAGGTAGGGAAGCAGTTAGAACAGATTTCACAGCAAGGCTGTGGTCGTGTAGTAGCCTGCCTCCAATATGCTCCCATTAGCCTCAGCTTCTGGTATTCACACTTTGGATGGCCCCCTCCCGCATTGTATGGTTTAGTCTTTGAACTATAGAGCATAATGGAAATGTTAGTGTGTGACTTTTGAGGCTAGACTAGAAAAGACATTGCTGCTGCTGCTTTGCTCTCTTGGATCACTTGTGCTGGCGGAAGCCAATAGCCATGTCTTGAGGACATGCAAGTAGCAGAAGAGAGCCTCGTATGGGGAGAAACTGATGCCTTCCACCAACAACCAGCACTAACTTGGTAAGTCCCCTGGGAAAGGCACCCTCCAGGCTCAGTCAGGCCTCCAAATGGCTGAAGACCTGGCTGATATCTTGACTGCACCCTCATGAGAAACCCTGAGTTAAGATGCTCCTGAATTTCTAACCCACTGTGACAGGCATAATGGCACCCCCTCCTCAAGATGTCCGTGTTGTAATCCCTAGAACCTGTGACTATGTTACATTACATGGCAAGGGGAATCAAGGTAATTGATGGAATGAAGGTTGCTAATCAGCTGACCTTAAAATAGGAAGATTATCCCGGATCATCCAGGTGGGCCCAGTGTAATCACAAGCGTCCTTTTAGATGTGAGAGAGGGAAGCAGAAGAGGCAGTCAGAGTAAAGCGATATGAAAACCTGAGCAGCTACTACTGGCCTTGACGATAGAAAAACGGACGTGACACAGGAACGTGGGCAGCTTCTAGAAGCTGGAAAGTGGCCGGGTGCGGTGGCTCAAACCTGTAATCCCAGTACTTTGGGAGGCTGAGGCGGGTGGATCCCTTGAGGTCAGGAGTTGGAGACCAGCCTAGCCAACATGGTGAAACCCTGTCTCTACCAAAAATATGAAAATTAGCCGGGTGAGGTGGTGGCTTGTGTAAGCCCAGCTACTTGGGAGGCTGAGGCAGAAGAATCATTTGAACCTGGGAGGTGGAGGTTGCGGTCAGCGAGATCGTGCGATTACACTCCATCCTGGGTGACAGAGTGAGACTGTCTTAAAAAAGAAAAATAAAAAATTCCAGAAATAATTTATTAGTTTAAAATTGTGTACCATTCTGAATAGCATGATGAAATCTTGTGCCACCTGGGCAGGGTGGCTCACGCCTGTAATCCCAGCACTTTGGGAGGCCGAGGCATGGGGATCACCTGAAGTCAGGAGGTTGAGACCAGCCTGGACAACATGGTAAGAATCACTTGAAACCGGGAGGCGGAGGTTACAGTGAGCCAAGATCGCTCCACTGCACTGCAGCCTGGGCGAAAGAGCAAGACTTCATCACACACAAAAAAAGAAATCTTGTGCCATCCCACTCTGTCCCCACCAGGACATAAATCATCCTTTGTCCAATGTATTAACATTTGTTAAGTGTTTATTATGTTCTAGGGACTTTACATTATAATACTTACACCCCTAAGAGAGAGATGCTATTATATACTATTCCTATTTTACTGAGCAAGACAATTCAGCTTCAGAAAGATCAAGGAACTTAGCAATGTCACTCAGCTGGTGAGCATACTGCTTCCAAAAACCTTTACTCCTGTGTCACTTTGCCATGGATACCAAAACTTTTTCTCTAACCGGTCCTTGAAGCCTTGTCAGCTCTCTGACAGCCTCTAAGAATATTTGTTGGCTTTCTTTCTGTACTGGGGTATGACAGAGACTATATGTTCGCTAAAACCCACTTCTTTTCTTTTCTTTCTTTCTTCCTTTTTTTTTTTGAGACAGTCTCACTGTCACCCAGGCTGGAGTGCGGTGGCACAATCTCAACTCACTGCAACCTCTACCTCCTGGGTTCAAGTGATTCTCTTACCTCAGCCTCTGTAGTAGCTGTGATTACAGGCATGGGCCACCACACCTGGCTAATTTTTCTTTTTATTTTTTTTGAGACAGAGTTTTGCTGTTGTTACTTAGGCTGGAATGCAATGGTGCGATCTTGGTTCACTGCAACTTCCGACTCCCAGGATCAAGCAATTCTTCTGCCTCAGTCTCCTGAGTAGCTGGGATTACAGGCATGTGCCACCATGCTCGGCTAATTTTGCATTTTTAGTAGAGATAGGGTTTCACCCTATTGGTCAGGCTGGTCTTGAACTCCCAACCTCAGGTGATCTGCCTGCCTCGGCCTCCCAAAGTGCTGGGATTACAGGCGTGAGCCACCATCCCCAGCCACCTGAGCATTATTATTATTATTATTTATTTATTTATTTATTTTTTTGAGACGGAGTCTTGCTCTGTCGCCCAGGCTGGAGTGCTGTGGCCGGATCTCGTCTCACTGCAAGCTCCGCCTCCCAGGTTCACGCCATTCTCCTGCCTCAGCCTCCCGAGTAGCTGGGACTACAGGCGCCCGCCACTTCGCCTGGCTAGTTTTTTGTATTTTTTAGTGGAGACGGGGTTTCACCGTGTTAGCCAGGATGGTCTCGATCTCCTGACCTCGTGATCCACCCATCTCGGCCTCCCAAAGTGCTGGGATTACAGGCTTGAGCCACCGCGCCTGGCCCTGAGCATTATTATTTTAAGATTTTTTGCCAAGGTAGTCTAAGACTTGGATTTTTGTTGGGCTGAAAAAGGAAAAAAAACATTAAGCAAAAATAACTGAACGAGATATGGACTTAATAAAAATTTGAATTTTTGTTTTACTCTTGGTAGCATTCATATAACTTAGAAACCGTGAAATCTAGTTTTAAACCTAAAACCAAGGCAAGTGACATATTTCTGTTCTCAGACTGGATGGGAACCCAAAACATATTTAGTTAGTGGTGAAACCAAAGACTGAAAAAAAAATTGTCACAGAATCTCTCCCTATGTTCAGGCAGCAAAAGTGGAGGACTCATTGCTTATTCCTCTCTCAGACAAGCTGGACCCTACAAATGCATAAAGCTAAACCTTGTTGCCACCTCAGTACATAAAGTATAACATTTTGTTTCAATGTCTATGTCTTTTTTTTTTTTTTTGAGATGGAGTCTCGCTCTGTCGCCCAGGCTGGAGTGCAGTGGCTGGATCTCAGCTCACTGCAAGCCCCGCCTCCCAGGTTTACACCATTCTCCTGCCTCAGCCTTCCGAGTAGCTGGGACTACAGGTGCCCGCCACCTCGCCCGGCTAGTTTTTTGAATTTTTTAGTAGAGACGGGGTTTCACCGTGTTAGCCAGGATGGTCTCGATCTCCTGACCTCGTGATCCACCCGTCTCAGCCTCCCAAAGTGCTGGGATTACAGGCTTGAGCCACCGCGCCTGGCCTCAATGTCTATGTCTTGTAAGACATTAGCCTGGTTCCTCGAACAGATTACTAGTTTTGTGTGTGTGTGTGTGTGTGTGTGTATGTATTTTTCTTTCTCTTTGGATTTTCCACTTCCACCCCCAAATTACCCATTTCACTTTCTACATTCTTCATCACACAGCCCTTTCTTCTCGTTCTTTTCATTTATCTAGAGCAAAGAAAATGCTAACCAAATCCCTGATACAAGAAAATTACACATATACCTACTATTTTTTTCAAAAATAGAAAAAGAGGGCCGGGCGCGGTGGCTCAAGCCTGTAATCCCAGCACTTTGGGAGGCCGAGACGGGCGGATCACTAGGTCAGGAGATCGAGACCATCCTGGCTAACAGGGTGAAACCCCGTCTCTACTAAAAAAAATACAAAAAAAAGCTAGCCGGGTGACGTGGCGGGCGCCTGTAGTCCCAGCTACTCGGGAGGCTGAGGCAGGAGAATGGCGTAAACCCGGGAGGCGGAGCTTGCAGTGAGCTGAGATCTGGACACTGCACTCCAGCCCGGGGACAGAGCGAGACTCCATCTCAAAAAAAAAAAAAGAAAAGAAAAGAAAAAGAGGCCCGGTGCAGTGACTTACACCTGTAATCCCAGCACTTTGGAGGCCGCAGCAGGTGGATCACCTGAGGTCAGGAGTTCGAGACCAGCATGGCCAACAGGGTGAAACCCCGTCTCTACTAAAAATACAAAAATTAGCTAGGCATGGTGGTGGGTGCCTGAAATCCCAACTACTTGGGAGAATCACTTGAACCCAGACGGTGAAGGCTACAGTGAGCCAAGATCGCACCATTACACTGCAGCCTGGGCAACAAGAGTGAAACTCTGTCTCAAAAAAAAAAAAAAAAAGAAAACAGAAAATCACAAGTAATTTGTTTTTTTTTTTTTTTTTTTTTTTTTCGAGATGGAGTCTCACTCTGTCGCCCAGGCTGGAGTGCAGTGGCGCGATCTTGGCTCAGTGCAAGCTCTGCCTCCCGGGTTCACGCCATTCTCCTGCCTCAGCCTCCCGAATAGCTGGGACTACAGGCGCCCGCTACCCTGCCCGGCTAATTTTTTGTATTTTTAGTAGAGATGGGGTTTCACCGTGTTAGCCAGGATGGTCTCGATCTTCTGACCTCGTGATCTGCCCGCCTCGGCCTCCCAAAGTGCTGGGATTACAGGTGTGAGCCACTGCACCCAGCCTGTAAGTTTTTATTGATTTATAAGTTGTTATGATTTATCTTCTTTAAAATATAACAAAATAGCCAGTAAGATAGTGTATCGGATCAAGTTTTTGAAATCACTAAATTACAAAAATTATATAAATGGAAGACATTAATCTATGATATATGTTTTATTTTGTGGAAAAGAATGCTGTTTTTGGAATTTCTTTCATATAGTAAATATTTAAAATTGGATTAAGCTAGGAAAACAACTGAAAATAGCTATTCAAAAAACAAAAATTTGTTCTCCAATTTTTCTAAAGTCATGAGTACACAATCTCACAAGGAACCATGGAAGACACTGA
Source organism: Macaca fascicularis (assembly GCF_037993035.2). NCBI lineage: Eukaryota > Metazoa > Chordata > Mammalia > Primates > Cercopithecidae > Macaca > Macaca fascicularis. The sequence continues at coordinate 32,212,797 of NC_088381.1, read as the reverse complement.
TAAAAGTCAGTAAAATAACTCAAGCTGGGCGTGGTGGCTCATACCTGTAATCCCAAAGACCTGGAGGTGGAAGGATTGCTTGAGGCCAGGAGTTTGAGACCAGGCTGGGCAACATAGTGAGACTCGTCTCTAAAAAAATGTGAAAAAAAAGATAGCCAGGCCTGGTGGCCCATATCTGTAGTTCCAGTTAGTTGGGATGCTAAGGCAAAAAGATCACTTGAGCCCAGGAGTTTGAGGCTGCAGTGACCTATGATTGTGCTATTGCACTTCAGCCTGGGCAACAAAGCAAGACCTTGTCTCTTAAAAAAAAAAAAAAAAAAATCACTCAGAACGAGGCCATGTTTGTGGAACAATGAATGAAAAATAACCCACATCCAGACATGTGATGGTGAATTTTCAGAACACCTTGACTGAAGGGATAACCCTGAAAACAACCAGAGAGAAAAAATAATCCACATTCAAAGAATTGGGTGTCAGAACAGTATATTGGACTCTTCAATGCAAACTGATGCCAGAAGACAGTGGATGCCTTTAACATTTTGAAGGATGATGACTTTCAATTTAGAATTCTATATCTTGCTATACTATCAATCAAGCATGAGAGTGGAACAAAAACATTTTTAGATATATAATTACTCAAATGATACATCCTAGGCACCTTTTCTTGGAGACACACTACAAGGATATGCTTTAGCAAAATAAAGAAATAAGCAAGAAAGAAATAGACATGGAATCCAGGAAACATGGCTGCAACTCTGGAGACCCGGAAAGGGCAGTCCCAGGAAAACAGCTACTACAGGTCGGTAAAGTAACTAGACCAGGCTGCAGCAGGGAGATGGAGGTCTCTGGCCAGGAGGCAAGGAAGTATACAGAACTTCCCAATTTCATCATGACTTTTTGTTGTATACACATGTGTTTAGTAACATTTACATTAATATTTACAGTTATATCCTGTCTTGAATTGTCCTCACCACCACCTGGATGCATTCCTACCCAAGCAAGTCCCCCCATTACTGTGTACATACCGCTATTGTAGCATGCATTACAGGGCCTCATCAGCATTTATGTGTCTGTCTCCACAGTTTAAGATGTGAGCTTTAAGAGGGCCAGCGCCTGGCCCGGTGCGGTGGCTCATGCCTGTAATCCCAGCACTTTGGGAGACCGAGGCGGGTAAATCACTTGAGGTCAGGAGATCAAGACCATCCTGGCCAACATGATGAAACCCCATCTCTACTACAAATACAAAAATTAGCTGGGTGTGGTGGTGTGTGCCTGTAGTCCCAGCTACTCAGGAGGCTGAGGCAGGAGAATTGCTTGAACTTCCCAGTTTCATCATGACGTTTTGGAGGTTGCAGTGAGTGAAGATCGTGCCACTGCACTCCAGCCTGGCGACAGAGTGAGACTGTCTCGAAAAAAAAAAAAAGAAAAAAAAAAAGGGCCAGGGCCATGCAATTCATCTTGATTTTCTCAGCATCCAGCAGAGAGCCTCAGTGGATAGTGAAAGATTCTTGTATCAGTTCCAACCCCGAGAGCGTGCCAGCAGACAGCATGAGGCGGTGCAGAGCAATATGCTGTTTTAATTAACGCCTGGGTGCCCACAGGCTGAGGCCTAAAATGGCGTCAGGACCAAAAGAGGATGGGGCAGGGCTTTTATAGTCTCCTGTAAACAGGAAGTGTCTCAGTCTGATGTAACTGCTAGGCGGTACTCGGACGGCCTCCCTCTTGATCTTCATGGGGTACTTGTCTTCCAACCAGGGTAGGCATCTTCTGGCCGGCTGTCTTCCTGCTTCTGCTATCTTGCTGACACATGCTGCTGGTGCAAGTGGCCTTGAGCCTTGGGACTGGGCCTGAAAAGGGAGGAGATACTCATCCTTCAAGCTTTTAGGCCCCTGGGGAGAAGCGGATAATTTTTTTTTTTTTTTTTTTTTTTGAGAGAGAGAGTATTGCTCTGTCACCCAGGCTGGAGTACAGTGGTGTGGTCTTGGCTCACTGCCAGCTTCGCCTCCCGGGTTCACGCCATTCTCCTGCCTCAGCCTCCCAAGTAGCTGGGACTACAGGCGCCTGCCACCATGCCCGGCTAATTTTTTGTATTTTTAGTAGAGACGGAGTTTCACTGTGTTAACCAGGATGGTCTCGATCTCCTGGCCTCATGATCCGCCTGCCTCGGCCTGCCAAAGTGCTGGAATTACAGGTGTGAGCCACTGTACCTGGCCCAATAATTTTTAATTTTTAAGTTTTTGTTTTTTTTTTTTTTTCAGACAGAGTCTTGCTCTGTCGCCAGGCTGGAGCTCACTGCAACCTCTGCCTCCCGGGTTCAAGCAATTCTCCTGTCTCAGCCTCCCGAGTAGCTGGGGTTACAGGTGTCGGCCACCAGGCCGGCTAATTTTTTAAATTTAATTTATTTATTTTATTTATTTATTTATTTTGAGACAGAGTCTCGCTCTGTCACCCAGGCTGTGCAGTGGTGCAATCTCGGCTCACTGAAAACACTGCCTCCCAGGTTCACGCCATCCTCCTGCCTCAGCCTCTCAAGTAACTGGGACTACAGGTGCCCACCACCATGCTGGGCTAATTTTTTTTTTTGTAGTTTTAGTAGAGATGGGGTTTCACTGTGTTAGCCAGGATGGTCTCGATCTCCTGACCTTGTGATCCACCCACCTCGGCCTCCCAAAGTGCTGGGATTACAGTTGTGAGCCACCACGCCTGGTCTAATTTTTGTATTTTTAGTTGAGACACGGTTTCAACATGTTGACCAGGCTGGTCTCAAATTCCTGACCGCAGGTGATCCTCTCACCTCAGCCTCCCAAAGTGCTGGGATTATAGGCATGAGCCATCGCACCTGGCTGGGAAATGATTATTAAAAAAAAAAAAAAAAATGTGTTAGGCCGGGCGCTGTGGCTCACACCAGTAATCCCAGCACTTAGGGAGCCTGAGGTGGGTAGATCACCTGTGGTCAGTAGTTTGAGACCAGACTGGGCCACATGGTGAAGTCCCTGTCTTTACTAAAAATATAAAATATTAGCCGGGCATGGTGGCGTGCCTGTAATCCCAGCTACTCAGGAGGCTGAGGCAGGAGAATTGCTTGAACCCGGGAGGCAGTCGTTGCAGTGAGCCGAGATCTCGGCACTGCACTCCAGCCTGGGCAACAAGAGCGAAACTTTGTCTAAAAAATAAATAATAAATAAATAAATAAAAATAAAAATTATAGATACATATATACACATTCATTTAACAGATACTGAGAGTTCACTCTGGGCCAGAAACTCTTGTGTTTGCTGCAAGCCAGAAAAAGTCCTGTGGTGGGAGGGAGAGGAAATAGGTAGATCAAAAATAAATACATGCATGAATGCTGTGCTGGGAAAGGAAAGAGCACAGAGTACGGAGGGGGAATGTCAGCGGGGAGGAATGGGGTGGTACCTTAGATGGTCAGGGAAGGTCTTACTCACCTCCCTTCGTCCCTGTTCTTCCTCTGCTTCCCTCCACCCGTTAGAAAACAGGGCAGCCCTAAAAAAAACACACACACACAGCAAGATTTCAGTCAGGACACCCTTGAGGTAAGTAAGATTCCTCAAGTAGAGAAGGAGGAAGAGAAGGCAGTGCCTCCCTCCTTCCCTATATTTAGGGTGATAAAGCTGAACGATTTCTGTGGGACTCGGAAAAGGACTCCCTGCATTCTCAAAAGCTGACAAGAAGCTTCTGTGAAGACTTTGAAGAAATCAACACTTTCTTCACCAGTACAAGGGCTTTGAACTAAAAGCGAGGACCCAGGGTACCATTCCATGTTAGTTGCCATTCAGTGATAAGTGAAATTTGGTTGTTATAAACGGGAATATGATTACTCTGTTGACCTCAAACCTAAAGGAAAACTTCTAAGAGTTGAGCTTTAAAATTCAAATCTCGGCTGGGCACGGTGGCTCATGCCTGTGCTTCGGGAAGCCGAGGCAGGTGGATCACCTGAGGTCAGGAATTCCAGACCAGCATGGCCACCATGGTGAAACCCTGACTCTACCAAAAATACAAAAAATTAGCCAGGTGTGGTGGCAGGTGCCTGTAGTCCCAGCTACTTGGGAGGCTGAGGTAGAAGAACTGCTTGAATCTGGGAGGTGGAGGTTGCAGTGAGCCGAGATCTCGCCATTGCACTCCAGCCTGGGTGACAGTGAGATTCTGTCTCAGGAAAAAAAAAAAAAAAAGCCGGGTGCGGTGGCTCACGCCTGTAATCCCAGCACTTTGGGAGGCCAAGGCGAGTGGATCACGAGGCGAGGAGATGGAGACCATCCTGGCTAACACGGTGAAACCCCATCTCTACTAAAAAATACAAAAAATTAGCTGGGTATGGTGGCGGGCGCCTGTAGTCCCAGCTACTGGGGAGGCTGAGGCAGGAGAATGGCGTGAAGCCGGGAGGCGGAGCTTGCAGTGAGCGGAGATCGCGCCACTGCACTCCAGCCTGGGCGACAGAATGAAGACTCCATCTCAAAAATAAATAAATAAATAAATAAATAAATAAAATAAAATCTCCTCTAATTTTTAAAACATATATAATCAAAAAGGATTTATTTTTGTTGGTACCTGTGATAACTCAGAACTACTAACCCCCCCAAATATATAGGCATACATTATTATCTCAGAAAAATGAAAACATACCAAAATACTCAGTCTTTGTTCACAGTTCTTACGTTAACACTAAAAATGCCACAAAAGACAGCTGCTTTATTTTGTGAGTATTTAAAAATGAGCATTTATTGGTAGACAGTATTTTTTAAACAAATATAGGGCAATTACCAAACTTTTAGTCATGTCTTTATTTTAACAAAAAATGTAAACTTACAGAATATCAGTTTTCTGAAAAATCCCATAGCCAGAGTAATAGGATTATAATTTATTTTAACAGTTACATATGCCCCTACATTTATTACCTTTTCATCTGTCTTTTCTAAGTCTCATAGCTGAGAGAGCTAGAAAATACCTTGCAGTGGTCTAAAAATCTTTGGAAATCTTATACAACCTTTAAAAAAATCTGTCTCTGATTGTAATTACTACAACTATTCTCCCCAAACCTCCTGCACATAGTATCCCTTGCCAATGATAGCCATCAACCTACAAACTAGAGAAATACATATCCTTAGCTGGAAGCATGTGTACTTAGTGTCAAGAATCTACAGGTTTCTGGGTTCCTAGGGACAGCGTGAATACAGCCATCCAAAAGACAGTAAACAGCAACTACTAAATACCACTGATGCCGTGGTTCACGGTAGATAGGAGCAGGAATAGTAGTAGACCAATACAGAGTGACCAGCTTGAAATCTTCCAATGATATAAACCCACTTTCAATGAGATATTAAATACTTAACAATTTGTAGAAGTCCTTGTGGAAAATGATTTGTTCATAAAATCGACCTCAGTAAATTACAGGCTAGAAGTTGCCATGGTATGTCTCTCCACATGTATCATCACCATCCCATGGCAGAAAGTGGAGAAAGTGTGGTGTGCCTTGAAGATTAGCACTTGAGATGCTGGCCAGGTGAGTTGGGGGTGGGGAGGACACAGTTCAGAGGCTTCTAATTGTGAACTATCTTTCCTTTCCCTACTGCCACATCACCCTACCACACACGTACCAACCATGGGCTATAGACTATCAGTACCTCGCCACTCATCAGGAGACAAAGTGAAAAGTAGTTTATTCCTCCCCTCAAAAATTTGGGGACCCCCTCATCTGTGTGCAAAGCACTTTGCTAGGTGCTATGTAAAGGTGTTGAGGCATGGTGCACTATTTGAGGACGGTCATAAAAGATTTATGAAAGTACTAAGTAAAAGCTTAGCATGGGTGTGTCTAGAAATGGAGTGCTGAAGTCCCTTTAAACCCCCGGAGTGCCTCTAATGAAGCATGAAGGTGCTGGGGCCAATATCTTAGTCCACAGCATTTTCTCCCCTCACCACCACTTTTTTCTTCTCTCATCCACCAAACAGAGCGCAAGCAGGAACCTGCACCTCTTCAATGGACAAGAGATCTGCAGCAGGGTGGGTGGGCAGATGGAGACTTTCTTTATTTTTGAGACTGAGTTTCACTTTCGTTGCCCAGGCTGAAGTGCAATGGTGCCATCTCGGCTGACTGCAACCTCTGCCTCTCAGCTTCAAGTGATTCTCCTGCCTCAACCTCCCAAGTAGCTGGGATTATAGGCACCTGCCATGACGCCCGGCTAATTTTTTACATTTTTAGTAGAGACGGGCTTTCTGGCTAGGCTGGTCTCGAATTCCTGACCTCAAGTGATCCACCTGTCTTGGCCTCCCAAAGTGCTGGGATTACAGGCGTGAGCCACTGCACCCGGCCCAGATGGAGATTTTCTAAAACCCACAGCTATTTTGATGTTGTTGTGATTTTTTCCCACAACTTTTACTTCTTTATACATTTTTTTTTTCACCTCTTCTCATTATCACTCCTTTCTCCAGCCTGCTCAAATTTTTCATTTCCTAATTTTTTTTTTCTTTCTTCTGCCTAAGTTATATGAAACAGCTGGAGATAGAGCTCTTACAGGAAGCCAAGACCATTGCTGAAGAGGAGGCGATAATTCCCTTTTAGATCCTAGAAGTTAGATTCAGGCACCACATATTTTCATGCATGTGTGTATTTTGCTTGTCATTTGCATCGTGGTTGAATCCCTAAAATAAGAATTTAATTGATATTAAATCTTGTCTACTATGGACCTGTGAACCCTACACAAATAGGGGCCCAGGGATAAAGCCACTCTTGGTGTTGTTAAGGAAAGAATACACATGAAGCAATAAAGCATGGATCAAAGAAGTCCAAATTTGAATTCTCCATTATCACTTACTGGTTGTATGGCCTTGGGAAAATTTCTTTTCTTTTTTTTTTTTTTTTTAAGACAGAGTCTTGCTCTGTCACCCAGGCTGGAGTACAATGGCGTGATCTCAGCTCACTGCAACCTCTGCCTCCCATGTTCAAACGATTCTCCTGCCTCAGCCACTGGAGTAGCTGGGATTACAGGCACCTGCCATCATGCCCGGCTAATTTTTTTTTTTGTATTTTTGTAGAGACTGGGTTTACCCTTGTTGGCCAGGCTGGTCTTGAACTCCTGACCTCAGGTGATCCACCCGCCTCAGCCTCCCAGGCGTGAGCCACCGTGCCCAGCTGGGAAAATTTCTTAACCCCTCCAAGCCTGTGTTCTCCTGTGTAAAATGGATTAGCTATTGCTGTTGCTGATGTTAGTATCACAAATGCTCTTCAACTTACAATGTGGTTGTAATTCCCATAAACCCATCATATACTGAAATTATTGTAAGTCAAAAATGCATTTTGACCAGGTGCAGTGGCTCACGCCTGTAATCCCAGCACTTTGGGAGGCCGAGGTGGATGCATCACTTGAGGTCAGGAGTTCGAGACCAGCCTGGCCAATGTGGTGAAACCCTGTCTCTACTAAAAATATAAAAATTAACCACATGTGGTGGTGCAGGCCTGTAATCCTAGCTACTCAGGAGGCTGAGACAGGAGAATTGCTTGAACCCAGGAGGTAGAGGTTGAAGTGAGCCAATATTGCATCACTGCACTCCAGTCTGGGCGACAGAGTGAGACTCCGTCTCAAAAAGAAATAAAAAGAAATGCATTTAATATATGTATAACCTACCAAACATCACAGGTTAACCTAGCCTACCTTAAACGTGCTCAGAACACTTACATTCGCCTATAGATGGGCAAAATCATCTAACACAGAGCCTATTTTATAATAAAGTGCTGACTATCTCATGGTTGTTTACCCTCCTGATCACGTGGCTGACTGGGAACTGTGGTCCATTAAGGCTGCCCAGCATCGTGAGAGAGCATCACATCACATTTCACTAGCCTGGGAAAAGGTCAAAATTCAAAATCCAAAGTACAGTTTCTACTGAATGTGTATTGCCTTTGCACTATTGTAATGTTAAAAAAATTGTTAGTCAAACCATTGTAAATTGGAGACTTTCTGTATTTTGGTTTCCAAACATCTTACCTTCTTAGTTGTTCTCTGCTTGCATCCTAGGCTGTCTTTGCCTCTCAAAATGTAGAATTCAGAGATGACTATAATATGCCAGACCTACTATGACCAAAGTGACGTATATCAAACTAAGCCTTGCTTGTCCTGGACAATACACATCAATGAGCACAGTACAGGTTTGCGTTAGTGAGACTGACAATCACACACATTGTTGGTTCAGTTGTAATTAATACCTGCAGGTCTTCTCACCAACGGCACCAATAGTCAGGTTTCCCCATGCCCAACCCTGACTCTTATCCATAAATGCAACTGAATTAACCAAAGAGTAGTTTATGTTTATCTCAGTGACATTCCATGCTACATGAAAAGCAAGGGAGATATTTCACATCCCGTATCTACTAGTTGTCTGTGGTTTACTAGTCCATGTAAAACAGAAAAAGGTGGTAGTCTCGGGCAGATTGTGAGGAGAATGGGAAGTGTGACAGAAAGAACCAGTGAGAAGTGTCATTTCAGAGCACAGGAAATACAGAATCAACTCTCAGCTAATAAAAATTACTTTGTTAGAGTTTGTCAGTAGTTCTATCTGTCTGCCTCCAGCTATCACTCCTCTATCTCTTCTACTTTTCACAGTATACTCAGAATTCTAAGGACAAAAACTCTGAGTCAGGTAGACTTGGGGGAGAATCATGCCTTTGTCCTCTATCTGCTGTGTGATCTAGACTAAGCAACTTAACCTCTCTGAGCTTCTGCTCATCTGTAAAATGAGAATAGTTTTACCAAACTTACCTAGTTATGAGGATTGAGTGATAAAACTGCTAAAGCAGCTGGAACAGGGCATCTATTCACCTGGTAGTAACTATAAAAATGGATAGGCATATGAAAAGATTGGAAGGTTGGTTGGAAGACTGTTGAGAGCCCATTCTAATGCGATGGCTCAGATGAGAGGTACTGAGAGCTGAAACATGGCAACTATTCCAAAGGGTGGCCTTTGGGAAATCAAGGCCTCCAGGACAAGGTTCAAGCTCCTGGCCAGGCACAGTGGTTCACACCTGTAATCCCAGCACTTTGGGAGGCCAAGGCAGGCAGATCACGAGGTCAGGAGATCAAGACCACCTGGCTAACATAGTGAAATCCCGTCTCTACTAAAAATACAAAAAATTAGCCAGGTGTGGTGGTGGGTGCCTGTAGTCCCAGCTACTCGGGAGGAGGCAGGAGAATGGCATGAACCCGGGAGGCGGAGCTTGCAGTGAGCCGAGATCTCACCACTGCACTCCAGCCTGGCCAACAGAGCGAGACTCCGTCTCAAAAACAAAAAAAAAAAGGTTCAAGCTCCTTTGCATGGCATGCCTCTTTTCTCTCCAATGTGGCCTGCCCTCTAGCTGTACTGAACTACCTGTAGTTTCCTGAATATGCCTCGATCTTTCATACTTCAGTGCCTTATTCCTATTGTTCTCTCTGGAAGGCCAATCCAGTCCAACTAGAAAACTTCAACTCACCCTCCAGATTCACCACAGATACAAGCTCCCCTGCACAGCACATGTTAGGTGATATTTCTCCATGAGTCTCCTGCACAACTTGCAAGAAAAACACTGAATGCATTTTGATGTGAACTATATCTTCAAGAATGTTTGTATAGTGAACAGCCTTGGAAGACAAAGATAGTGTCTCCCTCCAAAGCAAGGCAGGCATGCTTATGGCCCATTATAGAAGATTTGGGTTCTCAAAGTTTTGGATTCCTCTCCTGTAACACAACCCACTGCGTGTACAGGTGACCTCTGGCTCCCTTTGTGTTGCTGTGGGATTTGAGACCTGGGGATTGATGCAAAATTGCTGATACTCTGGTTATTACTATTGCTATGAGCAAAATAATGTCCTCCATCTCTGACACTGCATCCGTGAAATAGTGGCAGGGTAACTTATTGGCTTGCAAGCAAGATAAAATTTGAGACTCCTCACATTTTTTGGTAGCATGCTGTCTCCTTTCCCATCTCATTCCACCATAGGAATATAAATTGCTCCTTAAATTCTGTTCTTATATTGTCCTGAACATTACAGGCTTCATCATAATATTCAGTATCTATATAATTTTTTTTTTTTTTGAGACTAAGTGTTGCTCTGTCATCCAGGCTGGAGTGCAGTGACACGGTCTCGGCTCACCGCAACCTCCACCTCCTGGGTTCAAGCAATTCTCCTGCCTCAGGCTCCCCAGTAGCTGGGATTACAGGCATGCGCCACTGCACCTGGCTAATTTTTTGTATTTTTAGTAGAGACGGGGGTTTCACCATGTTGGCCAGGCTGATCTTGAACTCTTAACCTCAGGTAATCTGCCCGCCTCGTCCTCCCAAAGTGCTAGGATTACAGGCATGAGCCACCACACCCAGCCAATATTTACATCATTTTCTTATAGCTGTATTTCTAACATCTATCCATGCCTGAAACACATTTTATGCTCATAATTTTGTTGAATGAGTGACTGTGGCCAGCCCTCAGCTGTTCCTCTAAGACTCTTCCCATTGCTGGCATATGTCCATGGAGATGCCCAGTGCTCTTGGCCTTAGTTCTAAACATCCTATGCTCCCCTCTGCTGCACACCCTTCATCACGTCTCCTTTCCTGCCCCTTCAGTTCTGGTGCCTGAGTTACTTCTGGCTCCTGTTTCCTCCTCTCCTCCTCTCTGTTGGAAATTGTTGTATTCCTCATCTTCACTTGAGGGGTCCCTCAGGACCTCTTTACTTAGTCTCCAACTTCCTAGACAACTACCAGGAGTAGAGAAAACTCTTATTCTATCATGTAACCTATTTTTTTTTTTTTGAGATAGAGTCTTGCTCTGTTGCCCAGGCTGGAGTGCAGTGACACGATCTCGACTCACTGCAACCTCTGTCTCCTGGGTTCAAGTGATTCTCCTGCCTTAGCCTCCTGAGTAGCTGGGACTACAGCCATTTACCACCACACCTGGCTAATTTTTATATTTCTAGTAGAGACGAGGTTTGACCATGCTGGCCAGGCTGGTCTCAAACTCCTGACCTCAGGTGATCCACCTGCCTTGGCCTCCCAAAGTGCTGGGATTACAGGCATGAGCCACCACGCCCAGCCCACGTAACATATTAATTACACATTGTGTTAAACGCAAAATCAGATAAACATGTCCTTAAGCTGATGATAATAAATGCAGACTAGACAAAGACAACCCCAAGTACAGGACTTTGTAATCCTCTCCCAGAGACCTGTCTCCCAATTGCTCTCCATCTATTTAATGGCATTTTGGCACAGTAATTCATTATTCCCTCAGTCAACGAAGATCTATTCAATTCTTAATAATCGTAAGGCAATGTCCTTCATATTGTGAATAACACAAAAGTGGATTACGTACGATTTGTGACCTCAAGATGCTTACTGGCTCACGATAAAATATGTACAAGTTATGTGCCACAAAAGTACTGTAAGATTTCAGGTAAAATCACATCTGCACTGTCCCTGAAAATATATTAAGCTTTGGACAGGTCTCAATGTCAGCATACCAAGGATATCATTGTTTTAAATGCAGTAAGTTGAAATTGCTAAATAGGCTGTTCTTACTATAATGAGCTTAAGGGGGGAAGGTAGTGTTATCCTAATATTCTATTTTTTTTAAACTACTTCTTAATCAGGAGGGTTTATTTATTTATTTATTGGAAACACGCTGGAGTGCAGTGGCCTGATCATGGCTCACCCCAGCGTCTACTTCTGGTCTCAAGCGATCCTCAGCCTCCCAAGTAGCTGGGACTACTGGAGCGGCTAAGTTTTGGGGGTATGGAGGTCAGTGGTGGGTAGAGACGGGGGGGGGGGGTCTCCCTATGTTGCCCATGCTGGTCTCAAACTCCTGACCTCAAGTGATCCGCTCGCCTCGGCCTCCCAAAGTGCTGGGATTACAAATATGCGCCACCGCACCGGCCCAGGAGGATTTCCTGAACGTGCTAAAGGCAGTTAGTGTGTCGATGTCTTGGTGACCAAAGGTAGATTTCCGTCAGCAGCTTTCATGTGCCACAGATTTAGTTTTGGATTAGCAAATGTTAATCCACACGTAAACGCTATGATCCACACGTTTAGCAATCTGATTACATTCTTTAAATGTACGTTTCAACCCCTGTAATCCTTAATTAAATTTAGATGTGAACAAATTCACATTTGTGCCTTAGTTTAATTTATAAACAAGTAATCTTTTATCAAAGCCTCCTCTCCCATAGCAAGCCCACAGAATCTAGAAATCCCTTGATCTCGCCTCTGCTCTCAGGACAGAGCCTTTTGTGTGCACAGCTCTCACAAATTAAAGAACTTGACTAACTTGAAGAAGAGATAATAAACCCTCTCCCCTAAAGGCGATTGTTCATTTGAGAGCACTCTTCAGAGATATTTTTAAGCCCGCGCTGCAACTAATGGGGGCAGGGAGAAGAAGAGCCGTGCCCAAATGCACGGGGGCATCTCCGGGGGCTTATCATCCGGAGATGCCTCCAGTGGAGCTGACAAATCTCTGAAGTGGGATAGAGCGAGATTTCCCTGCACAGGGCCTCTGCGTGTGAGGGAAGGAGGGGGTGGGCGGGGGCCATCAGGGGAGAAGCCTCCGGCCTTTCCCTGTCTCTCAACACCAGCCCTCCCCGGCCGCCTCCCCCTTCCCCAATCCTCAACTAGCCGCGGGAGAGGGGCACCGGAGGCTGGCTGGGCCGGGAGGCTCGGCCTTTGTGGCTCTGTCCCCGACGGTGGCGCGGGGCAGAGGGGGCGGGGACGCGGGCCCGAGACCCTCAGCCGGGGCTTGACCCCCAGGTGCATTGTCCGGCTGGGCCCATCCCCTCCCCCCAGGGCTCCGACCTCGCCGCCCCCGGCCCCCTTCCAGCGTCTCCCTCCGCCGGCCGCGCCGACCTCCCGGTCCCAGACCAGGGGCCAGATGTAGAAAGTAGTCCCAGGCTGGCGGCCGCGGCGCTGTCCACTCCGCCACCCCCGCCCTCTGCAGCCGCCGCCTCACTCCGCCCCCAGCCGGACTCTCAGGCTCCCAGCTTCTCGCGAGCGGCCGTCCAAGCACCGGCCTCGCTGCCGCAGAGATCCGCCCCACACCTCGCCACGCCGGTGCCGGAGCCAGAGCCGGGAGCCGGGCTACGTGCGTCCAGCCGCCCAGCAGAGAGCGCCCGGGGCGGGGGCGGCAGGCGGACAGCGGCTCGGGGCGGCGGGGGAGCATGCCCGCGCGGCTACGCTGAATGGCGCCTCTTTTGCGACCCCTCGCCCGGCTGCGGCCGCCGGGGATGCTGCTCCGCGCCCTTCTGCTCCTGCTGCTGCTCAGTCCTGTGCCAGGTGGGCGCGCTTTCTTCTGCTTTCTCTTACCGCTGTGGGGCGGGAGCAGGCGCGAGTGGGATGGGGAAAGAGGAAACGATGGGGCGGGGGGAGCGCGCGGCGAGGTCCTCCGTGGTGGCGCTGACCGCCGGCCCCCGCTCTCGCCCTGCGGCCTGTCCGGAGCCGCTGGCTGCAAACATGAGTTGCCCGCGGGCTCTGCGCTGCGCGGGCAGGGCTGCGGGAACCTCTCCGGGCGCACACCCCTCCCTGCCGCGCGCCCGGGGCTGCCGAGTTCTGGCGGCCGCTGTCCACTCTGGTCTCTTCCTTCTCGCGCCATTGTCCCGGCTACGGCCGCGTCCCCGCCTCCGCGACCAGCCGGGCTCCGGGTAGCCCGCCCGCCCGCCGGGGCCGCCGCGGCCGCACGTGGCTTTATTTATATTGTTTCCTTAGTGGCAGCCTCGCCGTGCAGGGGGCGCCGCGGTTCCGCGCGGCTTCCAGTGTCTGCAGTGGGAGTTCCCCCACGTTTTAGGGCTGCAAGAGGGAATAGGTGAACTCATAGCCCCAGTCAGCACCAGCTTGCCGGATCCGGGTCGAGCCAGGAGGAGATGGGAGGGTGGAATTGGCAGGGTTGGAAGTGAAGTGACCGATTTGTGCGCCGGAGAGGCAGGGAGAAAGGTCCCAGAAGTTGGAAAGGAAGGTAACTAAATAGAATTTATTTCCTACAGCTAGATATTTGGGGGCAGGGCCTGAAGTGTGTACGGATCTGAAGATTCTTCCAAATTCTAGGTTCGCCTTGCACAAACTTGGATGAACTCATTTTTCTACCTTAAGTCCGTTTTGGTTTGCTAGAAGAGATAAAAACATAAAGTGAATGGGGTGACGGTAGGAGAGGTGTTCAGGACAATGGGTTATTTTATTTATTGGCAGGTTACAAACGCCAGACTTTTTCTGGAGTGATTAGTTTGTTAGGCTTGAAAAGAGGATCAAAGTCAGATGTGGCTGAGAAACACAATGGGCGCCTTCCGGAGTGGTCCGCGCCCAGCGCTGAGCTGTTAGGGTGGCTCGCGTCGCCCTGGGCATACATTACGGGAAGCAGGGAGCATTGAGGAGTGAGGATTCTGAGGACCTGCCTTGAGGAGAAACAAATCATTTCTGGGGATTTGTAATCAAGGAACTACAACGATCAGGAGGAAGATAAAGCAACGCTTCCCTCACACACACCCATACTCCATTCGCCCCCAGTCAATACGCGAGACTTTAAGACCGCCTGTGCACTAAATGCAAGAGGTGACAGAGCATTATTTGATCATCGAATGCTTTATCGTGGCGGGGGCCAGGGGCGATGTGTATATACTTAGGATAAAGCCTTTCCTCTGCTCTGATAAAAATGTATATTGGTTGATTAAGCAATCTCCTATCCCTATTAGACAGTAAGGACCAATTAGTCACGCATTTTTTCCAACAGTTGGTAGTTCTAAAAAAGTGAAATAAAAGTTTCCTAATCCGATCACCCACTGAGTACAAGCAGCAAGAGTTACCAACTTTTCAGAGTCTATTGTTTGTCTTTTAAATACCTCGCTTGCTCTGCAGAAATTAAGTAAATGGATTTCTTTCAAGGAGAGGAGATAGAGTCCCTGCTGTAAAAGGGCAGATAGAAAAACGCAAACTTGTAATTTGTCACAAAAGATAAACGCAGTTCCCAAAGGAGTAGGTGCCAAGGGTTCCAAGAACACTTCAAGGAACAAGGAAATAAACTTGCTTGTTCACAGAGTTGGAGTTTTGCTAATGATTTCTTGTAAAATTAGACTTTTACGACTTACTCTGTTCAAGATCTTTTTGACAAGCTTGTAAAAGCAAACAGCTTGTGCTCATGAGTTTTCCTGATGATTCTGAAACTCTAGCAAGGAACTTGAGAGAATTCATACAAGGCATAGAAGTTATTGAAACTTTCCCTATGCTTTTAGTGAAGATGTAAAAAGTAATTTCTCTGACTTGTTGAAAGAGTTTGCTGAAATTTAGATTGGTTCATTAAGGTGTTTGTAAGCTAACTAATAAAATTTGTTAAACTTTGTCACCTTATACCCTGAATATGTGTTTTACAGTTGTGTGTTAAGGAACATTTTATGCCTGTAATTCTGGATGTGCCGTTCTCCTTTTTTCCTTACAGGAGTGTGGTGCTTTAGTGAACTGTCTTTTGTAAAAGAACCACAGGATGTAACTGTCACAAGAAAGGACCCAGTCGTTTTAGATTGCCAGGCTCACGGAGAAGTTCCTATTAAGGTCACATGGTTGAAAAATGGAGCAAAAGTGTCTGAAAATAAACGGATCGAGGTACTTTCTAACGGCTCTTTATACATCAGTGAGGTGGAAGGCAGGCGAGGAGAGCAGTCCGATGAAGGATTTTATCAGTGCTTGGCAATGAACAAATATGGAGCCATTCTTAGTCAAAAAGCTCATCTTGCCTTATCAAGTAAGTGTTTAAGTTTTTGGTTGTTGACATTTTTCATTGCTACCTTTTGATGATTTCTTGCTTTATTAATATAATAATCGCCCAGGTCATGCATACATTAAGAATTTTACTGGAGGTAATAGTTGATGCTAACTGAGGCGTATAGAGAAATCTGAAGAAAATACATATGGAAATTCAAATGAGTAATTGAGAACAGAAGTCAAATTAGGTTTAGAACACCAAGTAAAATGAAACCTGTAGAGGTGGCTTTATAAAAATTTTAAGCGTTTCACACAGTATGAAGAGTTGGATGTAGAAGTTTGGTCAACAACAAAAGTTGTTCTAAAATTTAATCTTATGGAAATTAGTAATTAATGAAAACAATCACAAGCAAATTTTTCTGCTTTGCAGATGGCTCTTGAGTGCTAAATCTTCCTTATAGCACAACCTTCCATTTCTCTGACTGCTTTTAGATCACCCATGTTGCCTTTTAATTGTACAAAGGGCATTGGTCAGTCACTCTTAAGCCTTTGAAGTATTCCTAGTCTTTTCCTGCTGGGAGGGAAAGAGATTAAGGCCATTTCCATATTATGCCTAATGGACTTAAACCCCGTATCTGCTCACTTTTCCCCTATTGTCATAAAGTGTGCTATCTAATGATTTCTTTTGTATTAACAACCCCATCAGATCAACCATTTGTCCAAGTGATCCATTGCTTGGTGGCTGACCTGTAACTGTTGAGTGTAAAGATGGGCCTAGGACAAGTGCTGAACTCCTTGAGCCTACTGAGGCTTTACACCTTTTTCAGGTGATGAAACACAGCTCTCAAGTTTAGTAGACTAAATCTTGAAAACCAAAATTGAATCTTAGAAAGTTTTAAGGCGTTTGACCTTTTGTTAATCCACAAAACATAGACTTTGCACTGTACCTACAAATTGATCTTTTACAAGTTGAGCAATAGGTAGATGGCGTTCTTGAGATAAAGACATAATCTTAGCTGGGCTGGTGGCTAGCCTGTAATCCCAGCTGTTGAGGAGGCTGAAGCAGGAAGACTCCTTGAGCCCTGGAGTTTGAATCCAGCCTGGGAAACAAACTCCATCTCTTTAAGAAAAAAAAAAAAAAAACCCGTAATATTTAGGAAATAGTTGTTTCAAGTTCTATACAGTTGAAATTTAGAAAGCTATTGGCAGGAATTTCCTAGGTGACTACTGTTAACAGTTCATGTTCCATTTATTCCATCCTTATATTACTGATTTATTTTATTCTGTAATAAGGATTAATTGTAGAAAATATATTGCAAGCAAAGATATTTCTATATCGATACATCAGAAAATCAGAGGTTTGCAGTTCTAGCCACACTCCTACCCCTGCCAGAGAATAGAATAAACTGAGAGGATTCTGATTTTTCATTTCTTCCTTCCTCTCTCTCCCCTGCCTCCTCCTCCCTTCCTACTTCCTTCCTTTATCCCTCCCCCCTCCCTTCCCCCTTCCTTTCTCTGTCCTTCCTCCTGTCCCTTCCTTCCCTCCCCTCCTCTCCCTCCCATTCTCCCTCCTTGCTTCCCTACCTTCCTTCCTTCCTCCCTACCTTCCTCCCCAACCCTCTTCTTCCTGTCCCTTCCCTCCCCTCCTCTCCCTTCCATTCTCCCTCCTTGCTTCCCTACCTTCCTTGCTTCCCTACCTTCCTTCCTTCCTCCCAACCTTCCTCCCCACCCCTCTTCTTCCTGTCCCTTCCCTCCCCTCCTCTCCCTCCCATTCTCCCTCCCTGCTTCCCTACCTTCCTTGCTTCCCTACCTTCCTTCTTTCCTCCCTACCTTCCTCCCCACCCCTCTTCTTCCTGTCCCTTCCCTCCCTCCGCCCGCCTCCCTCCCTCCCTCCCTCCCTCCCTCCCTCCCTCCCTCCCTTCCTTCCTTCCTTCCTTCCTTCCTTCCTTCCTTCCTTCCTTCCTTCCTTCCTTCCTTCCTTCCCCCTGTAATCATTGGCCAATAATTACTTTTTTCATGGTGTAACAGTTTTTCTGTATAGTACTGTTTTAAAGATAATGTGCTTTTTATGCTTATATTCTGTTCATTCAATTTTTGTCCAATGTAAACTTGTTCTATAGAGTTGTAATTTTCCCACCTTTTGGGATTTGTAGAATCTTGTGTTTTCATCTTCAGGAACTGTAACTTATATTATCTCTCAGGGATAGGGAGTAGGTGGTAGAGGTGGCCAGATAGGCCATGAGAAGATGAAGCATTTATCATGACCACACATTGTTTCCAGGACCTCCTGAGAAGCCTGACAAAATTCTGGGTCTTCCAGAAACACTTGGAAAAACACAGAGCTTTCTAACTTCATAAATAAAATCTGAATGGTGTGTAATAGGTGTAACAAACAAAATGTCAGGACTGGCTTTTTAAATATCTTTAGATTTTTGCATCTTTATAGAAATTATCACTGTTAATAAATAATTACATGTGATTCATTTTGTAGGCAATTGTGAAGTTTTTTATGTATCTTTTAAATTAACAAAGTTCTGATATCTAAGAAATAAGTTTAGATGATGGAGGCTCAAATCCCTTTATCCTATGTTCAGAGTAAATATATACATATACATACACAGGAAGAGAATAGGCATTAAGTGGACATTCTGGTTTTCTTTTCCTCCTTGTTTTTAAAGCTAGTTCTCTTTTCGGTATTGATAGCAGCAGGGTACAAGTGTGTTGTTTTTCTTAGTCAAGGATTTTATCAGTAAGCATATTATTTTTGTTTGTGCAGAAGCACAATAGTACAGCACCTGGAAATCTAAAACTTTAATCTGTGCAAGTTTTAGATTTTTAACACACAGGCAATCAAGTCTTGGTCTCTAAGCTTAGGAACTAGAAGCTGAAAGTTGCACTCTAGGCAAGAATTCCATTATTCATGTGTAAATTAGGAATTCACAGGGTTAAAAGGTTAGAAACTGGCCAGGATGAGGTTTACCCTTGTGATAAAGAGCAGATGACCCTCATTCATTGGCCAAAGCTTTCATGTAGCTCTTCTGCAAAGTTAGTTATTGCCATGAATTGTTCTTGAGGAATGCAGAAATTCAAATGTGAACAGGCCTTTCCTTAAGTGTCACTATGGAGCCTTATCTCCGAAGCACATCAGAGCAGGGCTGCAGGGACAAGGTTCCTCCCCAAAGGCCTGGAGGCTTTGCTTTCCTGTTGTTCATTCAAGCACAAAAGAATTCATCTAACTTAGTTTTGCTAAGGCATCCCATTTTTAAAAGAAAGTATAGGGTTAAAGTAATATTTAGCTTTAAAAAAAGATAATCCTTTTTATTAATAGCCATGTTAGCTGTCTTACATTTTCATGTAATTGGAATAGAAAGAGGAGTGACACGGGACACTCTTTTTCTAGTTGTGTACAATAGCAAGAACAGAAGATTAAACTATTTCCTACACATTTCAGTGTTTTTAAATTTTAGCAAATGGAGTTTTCACTTTCATGGGTACTAAGTTTTTGTTATCTAAATTTAAATATTTTAGGAATAAGAAATAACCTATGGATATCTTGACTTTTCTTGGATTCTTAATGTTGAAATAAGATAAATTTCATAGGAAAGCATTAGTGTGGTAAAAATGGTCTCATGTTTCAACAAGTTTAAATTAAGATAAGAGACATTTGAGAGAAGTAAAGGAGGAGGCGGGTTGTGTTCTGTGATGTGTAAAAGACTGGCTGTAAGCTAGTGATTGAACAGGAAGCTAGTTGTTTATTTCCTTTCCATAAAAGGTGGAAATTGAAGTCTTAGGATAGAGAGAAAAAGAGCATAAAGCTAGCTTATATTTCTTTGATTTTCCAGGACTATTCACTTGGGTAAAAAATAACTTTTTATGTGACCCTTTGTAGCTGGACGAGCATAGGAATTATTGTAACTTTATGATTTTTTAACCAAAATTTTGAGGTTGATTTTGCCATTGGTAAGGTTGTTTGGGGGTGCATTTCTATAACTTTTTAAAGTAGTAATAGTTGTTTCCATTACAAGGATGTAGATTTTTTATTAATAAAAACATTCATCAATTTAAATTACGATGAAATTTGAGGGTTTATGCGGGATTAATGAAAAACTGTTCTTTGGGTGAGGCTTGCATATTAAAAAATAATGCATAAATTATAAAACCAAGTCTTTGAAATGTGAAGTTAAAAATATATTAAAAACATTTGAAGAGTCATGTTAAAAAAAAAAAAAAAAAAAGAGGGGGAAGTGATATATTGAAAAGGGAACCCTAAGAACTAACTATAAGACTGTATGCTAGATTTTGGATTTTATTAATGATCCTGGATCCGAAATAGGCTGGACTTTGCTACACTGTCACTGTTTTATTGAGAGCCGTAGGCACTGGAAAGGACTCAGTTTCCTACATGCGGGCCTATTCACTTGAAGTCAAGCTGTGAGCAGTTACCTGGCCTAATTAAAGAATGCTAAAACATGAGTAAAACTCATTTGATTTTGGAAAACTCAAGCCAACAGAACTGAGGTATTTAGAGAAACCAATCTGCCAACACTGTAGATAAGGTGCAGTTGATGTTTTCTGGGATCCAAAAAAATTCACCTTTAAAAAGAGGAGGCGTGGTTCAGAAGTACATGTTTAACTTAAAATTGGCTGTCTTAATATTGCATAAGTCAAGTGAAGGAAGTAGAAATTGCATGTATAGTTCTACAGGCTTTTGTAGAATGACATTTGGTTCTTACAGTCTGTCTACTTAAAGTCTATCAGGTGCCTGATAATCTCTGGGTAATGGAACCAGTTTTTCTCACTTTGCACTTGATTAGTGAGGATCATTTCTCATTTTCAGAAACCTGTAACATTATCTCAACTCTGTTTCGAAGTTGGTGGATTTTTATTTTTTAGCAAAGCATGGTCCAATGAAGGGTAGAATTGGAATTTTAAGATGTATAAAAATGTACTTATTTTATTTTGTTTTATTTATGTCCAGATTCTTAATGGAATTTTGAAAGGGTGTTTGGTATGGCTCCTTTTTGTCAGTTATCTCTGATTATTCTAAAGAAAGGATCTCACTCTCAGTGGTGTTTGCCCTGGGGTTTGTTGTCATTGCTCCCAAATTTAACAGCTGGGTCTATTGATGAAGTCCAGAGCAATTTAAAATAATAGCGAGCAACAAATCTTTTAAGCAGGGTTTTAGGCTAAGGGAGTATTTTAATTAATAAATAACATACATTTGAGGTTACCTTTTTGAAAACTACGATATTGTTGACTACAGTTTTGAGAGATGATTTTTATCTCTCATGAACAGGGTTGCCCAACTAGAATTGATCATTTAAAGCATTTAAACTGATAATTACCATTTATATGAAAAATAATAATGTTAAGTCAGGCATTTTGTTGAGGACCCTACTTGGATTTAAAAAACAGCTATGATTATTGAGATGTTTTAAAAGAAATCATAAAAATTCTCCCAAATTAAGTTTTCATTGTCAGTCAAGACTATTTTAATACTTTTGAGAGTTCATAGTGCCCAGACTCTTCATTAAATCTTTTTAAAAATCATCATTTTAATCTTGGTAAATAAGAAAGGAAAAGGAAGATGCTGTCGTAATCATGTAAGTAATATCTCCAGTTGCCCTCACGTGGTATGCTGCACAGAGCAGAGCAAGCTCACGGTAAACAATTGATAATTGCAATGTACAAAAAAGGTAAAAACGTACCGAATTATCTTCACCAGCTCTAATTCTGAAGCCACGTGAGCTGTTATAAGGGTATGTATGCAGAGGATAAAGGCGTCGTCCTCACAAAGGTCTCTGACAGTAATCTGACAAATACTTTCCTGACTTTTACAGTCCTTGTGTGTGTGTGTGTTTTTTTTTAACCTCTGGTTCTGAGAATTACTTTTGATGAGCATTTAAAAACCAAAATCTCATGGACTGAGCAGAAGGCATGAATTAAAAAATGTTTGTTTTTTCAGTTTCCAAAGGGTTTGCTCTTTCTTCGTGTTCATAATATATATAATCTTCTATATGTGTATATATATATGATAGCTTTAGCATTTATAGGGGCTAGATTATGAATAACTGTTCGAAAATGTGATCATAGTTCAGGTCTCTGGTTTCAAATTTGTGTACTTACTGGGTTTAGTCCTTAAAACTTACAGAAGGAAAATTTTCTTTTTAAAGCTCACGTCTTGAAGCAATAGTAAATCCCTAGGAGTTTAGCTAGAACAGTGTGACAGCTTTTTTGTCCTTTTAATGTTGCTATTTTATGCAGACTACTTTAAATAAATCATATTCTTTTGAAATAATCTTCCAAAGTCATCCTTTTAAATTTTTGTAGTCTTTTAATACTACTCAGAATGTGATTGACTCAGTGGCTTATCTTCCGTTCTACTAATATTTACCAAAAAGAAAAAAGATACTTCTGTGTGTGGGTTAGGTATCTCAGTCTTGGCACAACTGACATTTTGGGCCAGATAATTTTCTGTTGTGGTGCTGTCCTGTGCGTCGTATGCACTGTTTGCGGCATCCCTGGCCTCTACCCACCCAATACCAGTAGACTCTCTTCCAGTTGTGACAACCAAGAAAGGTCTACTGCGGGGCAAAGTAACTCCTGATTGAGAACCCCTGATGTTTCCAGAAGTAGTAGAACACTTTCCAGTGATGTTGGACCATTTGTTACTTTAACTGTTTCTGTCTTATCCTTGATATTCTACTTGTTTTAGTGGTAGCAGTCCAAAATATATTCCTTGGAGAACGATTTGCTATTTTGTTGTTGTTGTTGTTATTGAGTCAGAGTCTTGCTCTGTCATCCAGGCTGGAGTACAGTGGTGCAATCACGGCATCCTGCAGCCTGGACCTCCTGGGCTCAAGTGATTTTCCCACTTCAGTCTCCCGAGTAGCTGGAGTTTCAGGCACGTGCCACCATGCACGGCTAATTTTTAATTTTTTTTGTAGAGAGAGGATCTTGCTATGTTGCCCAGTCTGACCTTGAACTCCTAGGCTTAAGCATTCCTCCCACCTCGGTTTCCCAAAGTGCCAGGATTATAGGCATGAACCGTTGTGCTTGGGCTCCGTTTACTATTATTATTTCTTTTTTTTTGAGACAGAGTTTCACTCTTGTTGCCTAGGCTGGAGTGCAATGGTGTGATCTTGGCTAACCACAACCTCCACCTGTGCGGTTCAAGCGATTCTCCTGCCTCAGCCTCCCAAGTAGGGATTACAGGCATGCGTCACCATGCCCAGCTAATTTTGTATTTTTAGTAGAGACAGGGTTTCTCCATGTTGGTCAGGCTGGTCTCGAACTCCTGACCTCAGGTGATCTGCCTGCCTCAGCCTCCCAAAGTGCTGGGATTACAGGTGTGAGCCACCACACCTGGCCTCCATTTACTTTTTTTTTTTGAGACAGTCTTGCTCTGTCGCCAGGCTAGAGTGCAGTGGCATGATCTCAGCTCACTGTAACCTCTGCCTCCTGGGTTCAAGTGATTCTCCTGCCTCAGCCTCACAAGTAGCTGGGACTACAGGCGCATGCCACTATGCCCGGCTAATTTTTGTACTTTATGTACAGACGGGGTTTCACCATGTGACCAGAATGGTCTCGATCTCTTGACCTCATGATCTGCACGCCTTGGCCTCCCAAAGTGCTGGGATTACAGGCGTGAGCCACTGCGCCCAGCCACCATTTACTATTTTTAAGTGTTGTATATATTTTTTAAAAATGTGTTTGGGCTACTGCCTAAATTGGAGTGACAGTGCTTTTCCAATCCGTTTTTCACACACATAATACATTGAAAACTGCTGTTAAGAGTATGGTCAGGCACAGTGGCTCCCGCCTGTAATCCCAGCACTTTGAGAGGCCAAGGCGGGCGGATCACCTGAGGTTGGGAGTTCGAGACCAGCCTGACTGACATGGAGAAACTCCCTCTCTACTGAAAATACAAAATTAGGCAGGCATGGTGGCACATGCCTTTAATCCTAGCTACTCAGGAGACTGAGGCGGGAGAATCGCTTGAAGCCAGGAGGCGGAGGTTGTGGTAAGCTGAGATCGCGCCATTGCACTCCAGCCAGGCAGCAAGAGCAAAACTCTTGTCTCAAAAAAAAAAAAAGGAAAAAAAAGTTTACCCTGGCCAGGCACAGTTGCTCATACCTGTAATCCCAGCACTCTGAAAGCCTGAGGTAGGTAGATGACTTGAGGTCAGGAGATCAAGACCAGCCTGGCCAACATGGTGAAACGTCATCTCTACTAAAAATACAAAAATTAGCTGGGCGTGGTGGCACACGCCTGTAATTCCAGCTACTCGGGAGGCTGAGGCAGGAGAACTGAACCCAGGAGGCGGAGGTGGCAGTGAGCCGAGATCATGTCACTGCACTCCAGCCTGGGTGTCAGAGTAAGACTCCGTCTCAAAAAACAAAAACAAACAAATATAGTCGTGTGCAGAGTAACAACATGTTGGTCAAACAGTGGACCACATCTTATGACAGTGGTTCTATAAGATGATAATGCCATATTTTTACAGTGCTTTTTCTGTGCTTAGATATGTTTAGATACGCAAATTCTTCCCATTTTGTTACAGTTGCTGCCCTTTTCAGTACTGTTACATGCTGCCCAGGTTTGTAGCCTAGAAGCAATACAGCTGAGGTGGGTAGTAGGCTATACCATCTGGTTTGTGTCTCTATGATGTTCGCATGACAGAATCACCTAACGATGTGTTTCTCAGAACGTGTCTCTGTCGTTAAGTGATGCAAGACTGTACATGTCTGGTTTTGCTAATAATAATGTATTCCGGTGTTTGTTGACTTAGTATTTTAAAAAATACAGTTCTGACTTTATCTTGACAGAGTTTTGCTAATATATTAGTGTTTTAATATCAATTGATTATTCTGGTTCCCCACCCCCACCGATTGCTATTAAGATTAATAAGGTGTAATTTCTTCTTCTACCTCAGCTTTCAGATTGAACTGGAGTCTGCTGATTGGATTTAAAGTAACTCAGATTAAAATATTGACCCCCAATGTGGACTTATAACAGGAAGAGATGTAACCAGCTTAATGTACTAGAACTAAAGAAGCTAACAATTGGAAGTTTTTCCCTGTTAGTCTTCAGAAGGGGATGAAATTGTACAAATAATGAAATAAAAGAGAGACAAAGAAAGTACATCATTATTTTCCACTGATCTCCAAATATTTAGACTTGTTAAGATACTGGCAGTGAATATTTTGAGGAGAGAAACTTAAGATTCCTTAAAACTTACCCTGTAGTCAATAGAAAATCCTTGCCTACTTTCACTTGCAGTATCATTATGCCTTCCTCTTCCTTAAGTAAAGATCACAACTTCTGTAGTCTTAGAAACTTTTATTTTGCAAATAAGGAATAGGAACCGGGGAGGAGGTAAGTGCCTTTCTCAAGGGCACAACTACTATCTAGCACCAGAGCTCGGGTTTTTTTTAATTATAGTACGACTTTGCAATGCTTAAATAAAGCTTTTTCCTGTGACTTGTGTGGAAATGTATCTTTCTATATTCAAATATATATAATCAAATCCAGAATATAAAAAAGAATGGTAACGGCTGGGTGCAGTGGCACATGCCTGTAATCCCAGCACTTTGGGAGGCTGAGGTGGGAGAATCACTTGTGGTCAGCAGTTCAAGACCAGCCTGGCCAACGTGGTGAAACCCTGTCTCTACTAAAAATACAAGAATTAGCTGGACGTGGTGGCAAGTACCTGTGATGCCAGCTGATCAGGAGGCTGAGGAAGGAGAATATCTTGAACCCGGGAGGCAGAGGCTGCAGTGAGCTGAGATCATGCCACTGCATTCCAGCCTGGGCAACAGAGAGAAACCCCATCTCCAAAAAAAAAAAAAAAAGTAACAATTAACGCCCAAGTTAAAGACGTTCCTTAATTTCTTAATTTAAAAAGTGACTTTCATTTTTGTGCAACTCACCCATTACTGCTATATTTGAATAAGGTGTCTCGTTGTTGATATAGTAAATAGGTGATTTTTAAAATAAATTGCTAATGCGTTTCTATTTTCAGCTGTCCTGTAACCCTTCATGGAACTTCTTTTCTTGTGTATATCCTCCGTGCATGGAAGTTGAGCTCCAGTCCTTTTAGGGGCTTGGCATTTGTTGATACATCTGTCCAAATGGAAGTTTGATCTAAAGCAGTGATTTTCAACATGGCTTTGAAGAACCACCAATGGAGTGAGACTCTTTTATAGTCAAAAGACTGAGTTTTAAATAGATGGTTAAGTTTCTTCTTCTTCTTCTTCTTATTATTATTATTTTGCAGAATGTTGCTATGCCCAGGCTGGTCTGGAACTCCAGTCCTCCCGCCTCAGTCTCCTGAGTAGCTGGAATTATAGACGTGTGCCAGTGCACCTGGAACACCCTTATAAAGTACACCGTTCAGTGGGTTTTGTGCATCTGTCTCACCACTATCTAATTCCAGAACATTTTCATCCCCCCAAAAAGAAGGCTGTGTTCGATAGCGATTACTCCCCATTTCACCCTTCCTCTGGCAGCCACGAATTTATTTCCTGTCTCAGTGGATGTGCCTATATGCGGTGTGTCTTATCAGTGAAATCATATGAAAGTGGTCTTTGTGATTGTCTTCCTTCAGTTAGCATGTTTTCAGGGTTTATCCACGTCGTGTCATTTATCAGTACTTCATTCCTTTTTGTGGCCAAATGAGATTATATTGTGTGGACAAACCATGTTTTGTTTATCTGTTCATCTGTTGGACACTTGAATTGTTTTCATCTGTAGCGAACATTTGCTTTCTCACTTTCTTGATACTTTTCATAGTTTTCAGTGTATAGTCTCTTACCTTTATGCTGAAATTTGTATCTGGGCATCTTATTCTTTTAGATACTATTGTTAATGGAATTGTTTAATTTCCTTTTCAGTTACTTTATTGCTGTTGTGTATATAAACACAACTGCTTTATGCGTGTGCATCTTATACTCTAAAACTCATCTGAATTCATTTATTAGCTCTAGTAGCTTTCATGTGGATTCTTTGTGATTTTCTATAAATAGGATCATATAATCTATAAGTGATACAGCTGTACTTCTCTCTCTCCAATTTGGATGCCTTTTGTTTCTTTTAGACTAATTGCTCTGACTAGAATTTTTAGTATAATGTTAAATTGTAATGGTGAAAACAGAAATCATTGTCATTTTCTTGATCGGGGAGAAAAGCTTTCAGTCTTTCACCTTTGAGTATGATATTGTGAGGCTTTTTAAATAAATGCCCTTTATCATGTTGAAAAATTTTCCTTCTATTCCTAGTTTTCTAAGTGTTTATATTATGAAGTGTATTGGATTTTTTCAAATGCCTTTTTTATATCAACTGTGCTAATTGTCTTTTTTCTTTGTTCTATCAGTTATTTGATTAATTTTCTTATGTTGAACAACTTTTACATTCCCAGGATAAAAGTGAGATAAATCCTATTTGGTCAGTATAATTCTTTTAATATATTTTTGGACTTGGTTTGCTAGCAGTTTGCTGAGATTTTGCATCCATATTCATAGAAGACAATTTTCTCTTACGATATCTGTCTGGCTTTGACAGTGGAGTAGGTGTCATCGAATATGTTAGGAAATATTCCCTGTATAATATTACCTATAAAAAATACCTTATTTTTTTGGAAAAGTTTGAAAAGAATTGGTTTAAATTCTTATTTAAATTTTTTGTGGAGGCCAAGCACAGTGGGTCATGCCTGTAATTCTAGCACTTTGGGAGGCCGAAGTGGGCAGATTGCCTGAGCTCAGAAGTTCGAGACCAGCCTGGGCAACATGGTGAGACCCCGCCTCTACTAAAAATACAGAAAATTAGCTGGGCATGGTGGGACACACCTATAGTCCCAGCTACTCAGGAGGCTGAGACACGAGGATCGCTTGAACCTGGGAGGCGGAAGTTATAGTGAGCCAAGATCGCGCCACTTCACTCCAGCCTGGGTGACAGAGACTCTGTTTCTAAATAAATAAATAAATAAATAAATAAATTTTGTGGAATTCACTTGTGAAGTCACCTGGTTCTGGATTTTTCATTGTTGGGGTGTTTTGTTTTGTTTTGTTTTGTTTTTTGAGTTGGAGTCTCGCTCTGTCGCCAAGGCTGGAGTGCAGTGGCGTGATCTCGGCTCACTGCAACCTCTGCCTGCTGGGTTCAAGTGATTCTCCTGCCTCAGCCTCCCGAGTAGTTGGGACTACAGGTGTATGCCACCACGCCCTGCTAATTTTTGTGTTTTCAGTAGAGATGGGGTTTCTCCGTGTTAGCTAGGCTGGTCTCGAATTCCTCACCTCAGGCAGTCCTCCCACCTCAGCCTCCCAAAGTGCTGGTATTATAGGCGTGAGCTACCGCGTCCGGCCTTTTGTTGGGAGATTTCTGATCTAATCTCTTCACTTGTTATAAGCCTGTTGTAATTTTATGTTTCTTCTTCAGTCGATTTAGGTAATTTGTGTTTTCCTTGGAATTTGTCCATTTCATCTAGGCTATCTGATTTGTCAGTTCATAGTATTTTATTATCTTTTTTATTTTTTAAAATCAGTAGTAAAAATTTCATGTCTGAGTTTAGTTATTTATATCATCTCTCTTTTTTTTCTTGGTCAGTCTAGCTAAAGTTTTTTCAGTTTTGTTCATCTATTCAAAGATGAACAAATTTTTCGTTTTCCTGATTCTATTATTTCTTTTTTTTGTTTCATTTATCTCCACTCTAATCTTAATTATTTCCTTCCGTCTGCTAGCTTTGGGTTTAGTTTTCACTTCTTTTTCTGGTTCTTCAAGGTGTAAAATTAGATTATTGATTTGAGATTATTCTTTTTATAAAATATAAAATATTTTTTAAAATATATTTTAAAATATGTTTATAGCCACCAGTTTCCCTCTGAGCACTACTTCCACTGCATCCTGTAAGTTTTGATGTGTTACAGTTTTTCTTTTTCTTCTTTTTTTTTTGAGACGGGCTCTTACTCTGTTGTTGCCTGGGCTGGAGTGCAGTGGCGTGATCTTGGCTCACTGCAAACTCTGCCTGCCCAGGCTGAAGCAATCCTCCTGCCTCAGCCTCCTGTATATTTTCATTTTCATTTGTTTCAAAGTATTTCCTAATTTTGTTTGCATTTTCTTCCTCCACACATTCGTAAAGAGTATGTTGTTTAATTTTCATATATGTGTGAGTTTTCCAGTTTTACTTCTGGTTTTAGTTTTATTCCATTGTGTTTGGAGAAAATACTTTTTATGATTTTAATCTTTTTTTTTTTTTTTGGAGACGATGAAGATTTGCTCTTGTTATAGTTGTTACCCAGGCTGGGGTGCATGGTGCAACCTCGGCTCACTGTAACCTCCACCTCCCAGGTTCGAGTGATTGTCCTGCCTCGGCTTCTGGAGTAGCTGGGATTACAGGCATTGCCACCACACCCAGCTAATTTTTTATGTTTTTAGTAGAGATGTGGTTTCACCATGTTGGCCACGCTGGTCTCGAACTCCTGACTTCGTGATCCACCTGCCTTGGCCTCCCAAAGTGCTGGGATTACAGGCGTGAGCCAACGTGCCTGGCTGATTTTAATCTTTTAAAATGTATCGAGACTTGTTTTGTGGCCCAACATATGTTCTATTCTGGAGAACGTTTTATGTGCACTAGAGGACAATGTGTATTCTGTTGTTAGGTGGAATGCTTTTATATGTCTGCTACATCTAGTTATTGCTTATATGTCTGTTAGATCTGTTATTTCACTGTTGATCTTTTGTGTAGATGTTCTATCCATTTTTTGAGTGTGGTTGTGTTGAGGTCTTCAGTTTTTATTGTAAAACTATTTCTCCCTTCAATCAGTGTCAGTGTTTGCTTCATGTATTTCGGGACTCTGCTGTTTGGTGAATATAATGTATATATTATGTTTTTTGGTGAATTGATTCTTTTATTAGTATGTAACATCCTCCTTTTTCTCTAATGACAGTTTTTGCTTAAAGTCTGTTTTTTTCTGATGTTAGTACAGGCTTCCCAGCTCTCTTGGTTACCATTTGCATGGAATACCTTTTTCCATTCAATCTATTTGCGTCTTTGGATCTAAAGTTAGTCTCTTGGCTGGGCACAGTAGCTCACACTTGTAATCCCAGCACTTTGGGAGGCTGAGGCAAGTGGATTACCTGAGGTCAGGAGTTCAAGACAGCCTGGCCCACATGGTGAAACCCGATCTCTATGAAAAATACAAAAATTAGGGCTGGGTGCAGTGGCTCACACCTGTAATGCCAGCACTTTGGGAGGCTGGGCAGTTGGATCACAAGGTCAAGAGATTGAGACCATCCTGGCCCACATGGTGAAACCCCGTCTTGACTAAAAAATACAAAAATTAGCTGGACATGGTGGCACACACCTATAATCCTAGCTACTTGGAAAACTGAGGCAGGAGAATCGCTTGAACCTGGGAGGTAGAGGTTGCAATGAACGGAGATCACGCCACTGCACTCCAGCCTGGCAACAGAGTGAGACTCTGTCTCAAAAAACAACAGCAACAACAACAACAACAAACCGAAAAACTAAAATTAGCTGAGTGTGGTGGTGGGTACCTGTAATCCCAGCTACTCCAGAGCCTGAGGCAGGAGAATTGCTTGAACCTGGGAAGCAGAGGTTGAAGTGAGCTGCGATGGCACCACTACACTCCAGCCTATGTGACAGGGTGAGACTCTGTCTCAAATAAATAAATAAAATTAGTCTCTTGTAGACAGCTTACAGTTCAATCATGAGTTTTTAAAAATCCATTTTGCCAACCTTTTCTTTTTGATGGAGAGTTAATCCACTTGCATTTATCGTAATTACTGATAAGGAAGGACTTCTGCCATTTTGCTATTTGTTTTCTGTATGTCTTATACCTTTTTTTTTTTTTTTTTTGAGACCGGGTCACTGTCTCACCTAGACTGGAGGGCAGTAGCATGATCACGGCTCACTGCATCCTCAACCTCCCCAGGCTCAGGTGATCCTCCCACCTCAGTCTCCCAAGTAGGTGGGCTACAGGCACATGCTACCATGCCCGGCTGATTTTTTTGTATTTTTTTTTTTAATAGAGATAAGGTCTTATTTTTTTGCCTAGTTTACATTATACCTTTTTTTGTCTCTCATTTTCAACATTCCTATCTTCTTTTGTGTTTACTTGCTTTTGTAGTGAACCATTTTGACTTCCTTCTCATTTCCTTTTGTGCATATTTTTTAGTTTATATTTTTGTGTGGTTACCATAGGAATTATACTTAACATCCTAAATTTCAACAGTCTAGTTTGAATTTGCAGTAGTATGCGAATCTTTGCATCTATACAGCTTCACCCCCCTTTTATATTATTGTCACACATTACATCGTCATACGTTTTGTATAGAAAATGATCTAAATGTATGAGCTTTTTATGCATTTGTCTTTTAAATTATGTAGGCAATAAAAAGTGGAGGTACAAACCAAAAATACAATACTGCTGGCTTTTCTAGTTGTCTACATAGTTATATTTACCAGTGATCTTTATTTCTTTATATGGCTTTGAGTAACTGTTCAATGTCCTTTCATTTCAGCCGCTAGCACTCTCTTTAGCATCTGTTTTAGAGTAGATCAATGGTAATGAGTTGCCTCAGCTGTTTTTCTGCAAATATCTTAATTTCTGCCTCATTTCTGAAGGACTGTTTTGCTAGATATGTAATTCTTGCTCTATAGGTGGTTTTATTTTTATTTTTTATTTTATTTATTTTTTTAAGACTGCTTCTTGCTCTGTTGCCCAGGCTGGAGTGCCATGGTGTGATCTTGGCTCACCGCAACCTCTGCCTTCTGGGTTCAGGTGATTCTTGTACCTCAGCTACTGATTAGCTAGGATTACAGGCATGCACCACCACACCCGGCTAATTTTTGTTTTTTGTTTTTTTTAAAGTAGAGACAGGGTTTTGCCCTGTTGGCCAGGCTGGTCTCAAACTCCTGGTCTCAAGGGATATGCCCATGTTGGCCTCCCAAAATGCTGGGGTTACACATGTGAGCCATAGCACCCAGCCTTTTTCATACTTTACGTATGTTATCTCGCTGTCTTCCAACTCCTGTGATTTCTGATGAGAAATTGGCTGTCAATCAGAAAACATAATATATACATTATATTCACCCAAATAGCAGAGTCCCAAAATATATGAGGCAAACACTGACGCCGATTGAAGGGCGAAATAGTTTTACAATAAAAACTGAAGACCTCAACACAACCACACTCAAAAAATGGATAGAACATCTACACAAAAGATCAATAGTGAAATAACAGATCTAACAGACATATAAGCAATAACTAGATGTAGCAGACATATAAAAGCATTCCACCTAACAACAGAATACACATTGTCCTCTAGTGCACATAAAACGTTTTCCAGAATAGAACATATGTTGGGCCACAAAACAAGTCTCGATACATTTTAAAAGATTAAAATCAGCCGGGCACGTTGGCTCACGCATCCCAGCACTTTGGGAGGCCAAGGCGGGTGGATCACGAGGTCAGGAGTTTGAGACCAGCCTGGCCAACGTGGGGGAAATCCCGCCTCTACTAAAAACACAAAAAATTAGCTGGGTGTGGTGGCAGGCACCGGTAATCCCGGCTACTGGGGAGGCTGAGGCAGGAGAATCGCTTGAACCTGGGAGGCAGAGGTTGCAGTGAACTGAGATCATGCCACTGCACTCCAGCCTGGGCCATAGAGCAAGACTCCAACTCAAAAAAAAAAAAAAAAAAAAAAAAAAAAAAAAAGAAATTGGCTGTTAATCTTTTTGAAGAAGAATAAGTTTTTGATGAATCTTTTTTGCTGCTTTCAAGATTTTCTCTTTTTGTCTTTCAACAGTTTGATTATAAATGTATTTTTTTTTTTTTTTTTTTTTTTTTTTTGAGACAGAACTTCACTCTTGTTGCCCAGGCTGGAGTGCAATGGCACGATCTCGTCTCACTGCAACCTCCGCCTCCCAGATTCAAGCAATTCTCCTGCCTCAGCCTCCCTAGTAGCTGGGATTATAGGCATGTGCCACCACGCCCAGCTAATTTTGTATTTTTAGTAGAGACGGGGTTTCTCCATGTTGGTCAGGCTGGTCTCGAACTCCCGACCTTAGGTGATCCACCCGCCTCGGCCTCCCAAAGTGCTGGGATTACAGGCATGAGCCACCATGCCCGGCTATAAATGTATTTCTATGTGACTCTCTTTTAGAGTGTCCTGCTTGGAATCCATCAAGTTTTATAGGTGTATAGATTTATTTCTTTCATCAAATTCAGAAAATTTTCAGCCATATTTTTTCAAATACTCTTTCTGCCTCTTTCTCTTTCTTTTTCCCTTCTAGGCTTCCCATAATGCATATGTTGGTCTGCTCGATAATGTCCCACTTGTCTCTTAGAATCTATTCACCCTTTTCTTTTTAGATCATTATAGTCTTACCTTATGGTTTCTGTTTGTGTCTTTCGTTTCATGTTTTACACATTTAAAATTTTTATCTTACAGTCCCCATTAATTGTACTATTATCTTAAGTTATTTAGGTGCTAACTTCCCCTTTTCCATTTCCATTTTCCCTTGTGGCAGATTGTTTCCATATGTAATTTGTAATTTTTTATTGTAACCTCATCTGTGGTGAGACATCACATTCTGTATCATGGAAGTTATGCTTCTGTGGCATGCCCCAGGGTTTCCCTGGTCATGGACCAGTTTTGGGGTTCATTGTTGGCTGTACTACATTGGTGGTAAAACGCAGCATCCTCACAAGTGTGTGTCATAGGCCAGGGGCTTTTGTTTGTTTGGGGAAACATTTTTTTCCCATCAAAAAGAAAGCCTCCTGTTGTTAACCTTGCTGGTGGGCTGAGTTTTTCTACTGACGCTTTCCCCACGTACTTCCAGGATCCTAGCTTGAGGTCTTAGTTAACTATGTTGTTATGGAACAAAGTCACCACTTCTTCCTAGAGGCTTTTAATTCCTGTATTCGCTCTGGGCCACCATGGCTTCAAGCCAAAACTATGCTGCTCTGACCTTGTCCAAATTTTGTTAGTGGTGGTGGTTAAGTATATTCTTTGTGGCTTTTCTGTGTGTTTTTAGTGGGAAGGAGTATCTGTGTTTATTCAGTCTACGATTTTCCAGGAATGGAAATAAGGTGTCTTTAAGAATCTTTTCCCACTCTGGAAACTACAGGCTTAATCTTGAGGACTGAGTCCTCAACTTCACCTCTCTGTTTATTTCTTTCTTCATTTTAGTTTTCAGCATGAGATTTTTCAGGGCCCTTGGCCGATATTCCCTTTTGGTTCTAGAACATGTAGGAAAATGCTTGACACATTGTTGACACTAAAATCCTTACTGGTTGATGGAGAATTCTGTGTTTAGGCTTACTTTTACTCTCATGGTTATTCATTTCCCCAACATGTATTTATTGAAAGCCTACTCTTGCTAGATCTTGAGAATGACATGACTAATAAAATATAGTACCTGACCTCAATGATAGGAAAGGAGTACATAAATAATTATTAAAACAGTATAGTTGTGCAACAATAAAGTTTATTCCTGGTGGAGTTGCTTATGTGGTGTTATTTCTTCCAATGTTTAATTTTGAAAACGTTCAGATCTACAGAAAAGTGTAAGGAATATAATGAACACTTAAATACCTTTCACTTAGATTCCCAGCTGTTAACTTTTTGCCACGTTGACCTTCATCTCTCTCTTTTTCTTGAAAAAAGTAAGTTGCGGACACTTCAACTCTAAATACTTCTGTATGCATCTCCAAGTCTAGGGGAAGAGGCAGTTAGGGAGTGGTATGGTTTGGCTGTGTTCCCACCCAAATCTCATCTTGAATTGTAGTTCCCATAATTTCCACGTGTGGTGGGAGGGACCTGGTGGGAGGTAATTGAATCATGGGGGTGGTTTTCCCCATGCTATTCTCGTGATAATGAGTAAGTTCTCATGAGATCTGATGATTTTAAAAGGGCTTCCCCATTTGCTCGGCTCTTATTCTTCTCCTTCCTGTCACCCTGTGAAGGACATGTTTGCTTCCCCTTCTGCCATGATTGTAAGTTTCCTGAGGCCTCCCCAGCCGTCCTTAACTGTGAGTCAGTTCAACTTCTTTCTCTTATAAATTACCCAGTCTTGGGTATGTTCTTAGAGCAGTGTGAGAACAGACTAATAACAGGGAGAGATCCTGATGGAGCTGATGTGTAAGCTAAATTTTAAAGGAAAACTAGATTTTAGTTAGATGAAGGAGATGAATAGTCGAAGAAAACATAGTAGTAAGAAACAACGTGGTACATGTGGAATAGTAAACTGTTTGATGTTGTTGGAGAATAAATTTCAAGGAAATAGCACCCAAACATGGAATTGGAGATGTAGACAGTATCCACTCAAGGAAAGATTCATTATACACTATGTACCATGTTAAGGAACCTGGAATTTAACTTGCAGGTGATGAACTGCAAGGGATTGGCTTCATCAGATTTGTGTTTCAGATGGATCCTGTTGGAGTCTGTGAGGAGAGCAGAAGTCAGGTGAACAGGGCTGGAGTCAGAGTAGAGGCTGGGACAGCACAGTGAGAACTCACGAGGGCCTGGATTGGAGCCCTGGCAAGGGGATGAATGGAAGACAGATTTTAGGTTATAATTACGATTTTAAAATGACAGTACTTGTTAGATGTGGGGAATCAGGGAGAGGGAAAAGTTCAGGGTGATGCCAGTATTTCTAGTTTGGGTGACTTGGTAAATGGTAGTGCCACCAACTGAAATAGAAAATTCAGGAGGAGGAGCAAATATAGGGAGCAAGGTAATGAATTTGCCTTGGAAAAACATTAGTTTTAGGTGTCTGTGGAATGTGTAGGTGGAACCATTTAGCAGGTGGTCCAAGAAAGCAGTTCGGAGTCAGGAGAGGCATGACCTAAAGCAAGCTTGTCCAACCTGCATGCAGCCCAGGACAGCCTTGAATGCAGCCCAACACAAATTGATAAATGTTCTTAAAACATTATGGGATTTTTTTCTTTTTAGCTCATCACCTATCATTAGTGTTAGCATGTTTTATGTGTGACCCACTTCCAGTGTGGCCCAGGGAAGCCAAAAGAAGGACACTGCTAAAAAGATACTCAGCTGAGCATCACATTAGGTGGAGGTGGATGGAGCAGGATGAGCATACAGAGCAAGCAGCATGGGGCCAAGAATCAACTCCTAGGACAACCAACAGAGACACAAACAATTGTCAGGAAGGTAGATGGACGACCACATGAGTACAAAATCACGAAAGCCAGAGGAGAAATGTCAAAGTGTCATGTATGAAACATCAGAAGCAAGAAAGAATTCCAATAGGATGCAGAAAATACCCTTTGAACCAGATCATTCAAGTCTTAAAGCAGTTTCCTTAGAAAGAAAACAGCCATAGATTTTTTTTTTTTTTTTTTTTTTGGAGATACAGTCTCGCCCCATTCCCAGGCTGGAGTGCAGTGATGCTGTCTCAGCTCACTGCAACCTCCGCCTTCCAGGTGGTTCAAGCAATTCTCCCTGCCTCAGCCTCCTAAGTAGCTGGGATTACAGGCACCTGCCCGTAGTCCACACCCGGCTAATCTTTGTATTTTTAGTAGAGACGAGGTTTCGCCATGTTGGCCAGGCTGGTCTCAAACTCCTGACCTCAGGTGATCTGCCTGCCTCGGCCTCTAAAGTGCTGGGATTACAGGCGTGAGCCACCGTGCCTGGCCCACAGTTTTTTCTTTTCTTTTTTTTTTAGATGAAGTTTCACTCCCATTTGCCCAGGCTGGAGTGCAATGGCACAATCTTGGCTCACTGCAACCTCCACCTCCCAGTTCAAGCAGTTCTCTTGCCTCAGCCTCCTAAGTAGGTGAGACCAGGTGCCCGCCACCATGCCTGGCTAATTTTTTTTGTATTCTTAGTAGAGGTGGAGTTTCACCATGTTGGCCAGGTTGGTCTTGAACTCCTGACCTCAGGTGATCCGCCCACCTCGGCCTCCCAAAGTGCTGGGTTTGTAGACATGAGTCACTGTGCCCAGCCAAACCCACAGTTTTTAAGACAGGAATTTTGCCTAAAACTTAAGTGAGACAATTTCTCATTGTTTTAATATTGCCCCAATATTTCTAATTTTTAAACTAGAAATAACACTACCATGTTATGATTTAGTAAAATAATACGTTTTTACATTTTCCTGAAACTTTGAATAATGCCCTGGTTATTGTCAGAAAACTTAGTTGTTTAACTTAGCGTAATTGGTTAAATTGCAATTGTATTTTATCTGCAATAACTGCTGTGCATATACATTTCTGCCTTGGAGCACATGTTCTTTAACATTCATTGAGTATATGAAGTCATTAATAGACGTTCATTGTTTTCTCATTAAAGTTTTCCGTGTCTTTTGTTAAATTGATTTTCCCTCAAAATGTACTCTTCTAGAATTTTAACCTTTCAGATTTTCAACTTGAGAAGGAAAGCTTGATTTAAAACAAACACACACTGTTCTTTGTTTTGTCTTCATCAACTTTGCCAATATGTTGACTGATATACCATATGCAACACTTTCTCATTATCTTGTAAATATCAGAAATATTTTAGTAAAATCAATTAGGACAATGAAAACAGTCAATTTCCCAACTCCAGTTTTTGGTAGTAGGGCTTTTCTAAGCAATTCATTTATTCAGTTTTAATAATTAATCCAAGAAAGATAGTGGTTTAAAAGTATGTGTGTTTATAAAACCAGTTACATATGTGTATGAAATTCTTTTCAAAAAGTAATTTGAGGCTGGACGCGGTGGCTCACGCTTGTAATCCTAGCACTTTGGGAGGCCTAGGTGGGTGGATTGCCTAGGGTCAGGAGTTCGAAACCAGCCTGGGCAACAGAGTGAAACCCTGTCTCTACTAAAAATACAAAAAAATTAGCCGAGCATGGCAGCGTGCATGTGTACTCACAGCTACTTGGAAGGCTGAGGCAGGAGAATCGCTTGAACCCAGGAGGCGAAGGTTGCAGTCAGCCAAGATTGCACCACTGCACTCCAGCCTGGGTGAGAGAGAGAGACTCGATCTCCAAAAAATAAAAGGGAATTTGAACCTTAAGAGGCCTATCATTATAAACATGACATCCATGATACTGGAGAAACTCAAGTGAAGATACTGTACTTAAAAACTTGCATGATTTTTACAGTGTTTTTTTTTTTAAAGAAAACTTTGAAGTTAACTTTAAAATGCTGGACACTTTTTATATATGATAGTGAAATTATGATTAAAATATATAAAGCAAGTAAAACAAAACTTAATGAGAAAGCAACATAGATGTCATTAAGTAATAGAAGGACATTTGGCTTTTCAAATGTATTGTGTCTCACTACATAATAGCTAGATTAAATGAAATTATTGATTTCTGCTTCATTACTGACATACATTTATGAGCAGTTTCTTCAGCACCATAGCACAATGTCAAAGGTCATAACTTTCTTTCTTTGGAAGAATAAAAGCTTTCAGATGGCAAATCCCAGAAACCTTCACTGTGGCTTTTGCTTTTTTCCTCTTGCATAGAACTACTGGAGAGGCATAGTTGAAAGAAACATCTCATAAATCATCAAGAGAAAGCCTTTTCCTCCTAAGCCGCCTTAAAATCATTGACAACTAACAGAATTCCTCTGCAGATAATATTGTTTTCCCCAGATTTTGAAATATTTTAGTAGGACATGGTTCATTGTAACATGCTTCCTGTGCCTGCTATTTTATGTGAGATTTCATTTGTATTTTTAGTTAAAGCATTCTGTTTGACATAAGTTAGAATATTTCACCTGTGTTAAATATGTACATGTTCTATTCTCCAATAAAAGTCGAATCTCTTATGATATCGGGATGGAACAGTAAAGAGTTAGGGATTTGGAAGTTTCTGTTACTCAGCTTTGTCATATAACCTAAGCCTTTGTATTAGTGGCTCAAATGTTTTCATATTGAGTAAAGCCACTGCTTTTACTGTAGCTACTCCATTTTGTACCTGATGATGTTCCTAGACATGAATTCCATTTTAGAATGAAAAAATCTTTTAATATTATGGCGTTTTGAATGTTAGGCATTATGAAGCTTGGAGAAGGTATGTA
Organism: Macaca fascicularis; assembly: GCF_037993035.2. Taxonomy (NCBI): domain Eukaryota; kingdom Metazoa; phylum Chordata; class Mammalia; order Primates; family Cercopithecidae; genus Macaca; species Macaca fascicularis. The sequence continues at coordinate 32,174,031 of NC_088381.1, read as the reverse complement.
CGTGTGTACATGTATGTATATGTACATACACACGTATGTGCGATACATAGTTTTGTTGTGTATATATTGCTGTAAAGTTGCTTTTTCCACTCTGTGGTGAACTCAGCAGTTAAAATCTTAAAAATTCATCATATCTTTAAAATGTATGTTTTGATAAGATGGTTATGAAAAGGTAAAGAAGTGATTTTTTTTTCCTACTAATGGTCTGGTGATTTAGGGGAAAATACTGTGTTCTCAAAGGTTGGATCCTCCCAGCACTTGACTTTAAGATGGTTTTCATATTATGGAGATGTTGCAGCATCCTGTTGAAATCCTCTTGATAGTCCAAAACCTTTCCAATGACTTCTTCCCTCCCGTACAAGTAAGGGCTAACCAGGAGTTCAGTCACATGGATTAGGGAGGTAAGGAAGTGGTTCTGTAGTGGACAGAGGAACTCCCATCATTCTTCAGCTCATGGATTGTTTATCCTGAAAAAAGCTCACTCTTGGTTAAAATAAAAAGTGAAATTATTGTGATATATAATTTTATTTGGAGAACCAGTTGGTTGTTTTTTGTTGTTGTTGTTGTTTTTCTGTTTTTGAGACAGAGTTTCACTCTCACCCAGGCTGGAGTGCAGTGCCACGATCTTGGCACACAGCAACTTCCGCCTCCAGGGTTCAAGCGATTCTCCTAGCTCAGCCTCCTGAGTAGCTGGCACTACAGGCACGCCCCACCACACCCGGCTAACAGATGATTGTTAACACAAATTCATTTGTAATTTGTTGGCAAATAACTTTTCAAGGAGAATACTATGCCCTGTCTATATGATAGCCTTTGGATGGTATCTGTAAAAATGAGCTAATGTAGACAAGTGTTAGGCGTTTTAATAGCTTTACACTTACTGAATAGTCTACCTTTGCCTCTTTCTCCACCTGGTGCCAATTCAGAAGGGGATGAATTATTTATCTAAATGTCTTATCACGAAGTTTCCCTCTTAGTTTTCTCTCACTTGGAGTTCATGTTTGCTGATAGACCAAGTCAAGTCAAAAGGAGTTGTATTCCTTTTTTAGTTTCTTTTAATGCCTTTTTAGCTCAAAGGTTAACCTTTTTGGATCTTAAAAGGGGTATATTATTTTCCTTATGGAACTCTATTTTGGACTTTCAGTACTCAGGGTGTTTTGGGTGTATAATTCCAGGGGACCTTGGATGTTGTGATCCCAAATCAAAGACATTTATCTCTTCTTTTAAGGAAAGGGGGATTAGGAACTTCCTGCTGCTTTTGCAAACACTGAAGTATCCGTTAGGGCTTGGAGTTGCCCTGAGGTCACTTTTACAAATGCTTCACATACTCTCAAGGCCCCATGTCTGCTCAGGGCTTCACGTTCCTGCTTTTAGGGACAAGGATTCCTGATTCTTCATTAAGGGAATTCCTAATAGTCTAATACCTCTGTTTATGGAATCAATGACTCAATCAAATGAAAAACACAGTTGGGATTATCTAAAGAGAGTATTATATCCCTGGAGGCAAGTGGAAAATATCCTGATTAGCCTGAAAATTCAGATTTACTTTTTAAGGGTTTTGTCATAGATGCGGTGGAAACTGATTCATGAGGCAAGGACACAAATGAGAAAGCTTTGGCACTGAGGTCTTTGGATGATAATATTTTGTTTCAGTCTATAGACTGTCATTGTAGCCTTAATTAAAAAATAGATACATTACTTTTAACAGCTCCTTTTTGAATAATATGAATATATGACAGTTGATATTTTATTAAATGATTTTGGTGGTAGAGAGTATGAAAAGTATTTTTATTTGAATAAAGAATAAATTATATTTTCTGATTATATTCAGTATCATTATTAGAGTATTTTATCTGTATATGTGTAAAGCTCTATAAAGAGCTGCTATATAAAATTTTGCTAAGAAGTTAAAGAACTGTGTAAACTCCTTGTGGGATTACCCTTTGACTTCATTAAACTGAGGTTTTTAAGGATTGTTCTCAAATTTTAACTTTAGCAACATCAAACGATGTTTATTTCTTTAAGAAGCTGCTCAATTTTGATGCAAAAATAGCATTTTTAGGTAGAAAAAATAAAGTGTATCTCTTACAGTTATTTTGTAAATGTTTATTTTTTAAATGTAACTGGTTAAGAGAGTTGTGTAGGCATAATCTGGAATAGATTATGACACCTGAAATAATTAAAAGTACTTTGAGCTTATTTGATGCATAAGGAGGGGAAATAGTGTTCACTTAGAAACTTAACCTCATCTGAAGCTCTTTCTCTATTAAAAAAAAAAAAAAAAAAAAAAAAGGATAAGGATGCCAGGCGTGGTGGCTCACACTTGTAATCCCAACAGTTTGGGAGACTGAGGCAGAAGGATCCCTTGAGGCCAAGAGTTTAAGATCTGCCTGGACAACATAGTGACACCTCCTCGCTACAAAAAATGTTTTAAAAACTAGCTGGGGGGTGGGGGTGCACATTTGTAGTCCCAGCTACCCAGGAGACTGAGATGAGAGAATCACTTAACTCCAGGAGTTCCAGGCTGCAGTTGAGTTATGGTATCACCACTGCACTCCAGCCTGGGCAACAGAGCAAGACCCTGTCATGGAAAGATAGAGAGAGGGTGGGCGGCGGGGAGGAGAGAGAGAGACAGACAGACAGACAGACAGAAAGAAAATAAAACGATGACTACTTCTCAAGGTGTTAATGTGAGTTCATGCTTTTGTATAATCTGCAATGATAGGTAAAATATTAAAACAGAAAGCTAAACCTAGTTGAAAACGAGAGAGGTATCTATGAGGACCAGAACAGAAATGTACAGGGTTAAGTACCTGAAGTTTTAGGCCTAGCCCTACTTCTGGATGGGGAAAGATTTTAAAATATTTTACAGAAAGCCTAAGCCATGAAGAAAAAAATAAATTTTATTACGTTAAAACAAATATTTAAACTTCTGAATTTCAGAAAGACAGTGTAAACCAGCAATGTAACAACAAGACAAGCTAGGGTAAGAGACATGCAACGAATCTAAATGACAAAGGATTAGTAACCAAAAGATGAAAGAACTCATACAAATCAATAAAAAAGAAGCAAACATCCTAGAAAAAAAATAGCAGTTCAAAGAAGGGAAAACGTAAAATGCTTATCAACATGAAACTATGCTTAGTTCACTTGTAATCAGGGAAAAAAGATACTATTTTTACATCCAGTAGATTGACAAAAATTATAACACCTGTGATTTCCAAATGATGGCAAAGAAAGCTATTGGAAATCTAAACTGGTAGAACTATTTTAGAGAGTAATTTGGCAATATCGGGAAAAATTGAAAATATATGTAACCTTTTCATGTCTAGGCATATAGCATAGAAAAAGTCTTGCCCATGCACGTAAGCAGATGCATACAAGAATGCTCCTCGAAGCAGCTTTTGCAATAAAGGGAAGTTGGAAACAACTTACATGTCTGTCAATAAGAAAATGTCTAATAAATCGTGGGATGCTACATATAGTTAAATGAGCTAATTAAAATGATTAACTAGATTTACATATAGTGTGGATAAGTGGCAAAAAGTGTTGAGCATTTTACAGAACAAATAGAGTATGATACCATTTGTATATAGATAGAAACTATGCAGAACAGTATTTTGTTTGTGAATACACAGGTATTACTCAAAGTACAAAATAGTCCTTATAAACACCAAGTTCAAAATAGTGGATGTTTCTGGAGAAGGAAGGAAGATCAGGTCAGAGAGGGGTGTACAAAGGATTTTAACCAAATCTCTATAGTGTTTTATATTCTTTTTTAAAAATTCTGGAAGAAATATTGCAAAGTGCTATTTATTATTTGATAAAGTTGGGTGGAATATACCTAAGTATTAGACTACTCATTCTTCTGCATGTTTGAAATAGTTTGGTTAAACAGTTTTTACGTGAATGGTCTAAAATACATTTCCCTATTTTGTCAGACATAAAATGTGTTATTAGTGGCCTTCTGAAATTAAATATACATTATAATTTTTTTGTTTGCTTGAGTTATTGGACAGCTTTAAATTTTATCTTAACTGTCTTTTTACTAGTTTTCTTCCAAATCTTGTAAATAACTGAATTTGCATGAAGTTGTTGATCAAAAAGGTTACTCATAATCTGAAATAACATTTCTCTGGGCATATGTTGAAAAATTAAAGCTGTATCTGTACTTGGCACTAAATTGTTTTAAGTTGATTCATCATGGCCTTTGAGATATCAATCAGATTACCACATGGTTAATTCAGTTTGGGAGGCAGCACAATTATAATAACCAGATCATGCACCATTATTTTGGTTGTCTCAGTGGTCAAATTGGATGAACAATTAGGGACTGAATCAGCTGCTTTTCAGTTTGCTATAGTAATAACCAAAGAAATCAAATCCACCTGAGATGTATGGGTTTGGTTGAAACACATAGGCAAAACAGCTCTCTGGAAAATCTTTGCTGGCATAGAAAACAAGCCCAGCTCTCCACAGACTAAAGCTATTATTTGAGACAGGGGTCTTTGTCTGTCTTTGACCAGTGGTCAGTGAACTCTGACCAAGCATTTCATTTCACCATCTTGACCAAAGTGCTGGCAATTGATTCGTTAATCCTCTAGAGTTCACATTCTTATGTCAAAGACTTACCAGTGTAGAAAAAAAAAAGATTCTATGTGAGCTTATTTACTTTATTTAAAAGGCTGGGTTGCAGTTGTGTGAGACCTGGGGATGCGATGCCTTCATTGCTTCATTTTAATTTGATCCAATTCAAGCCCTAGATCCAGAATCATTTGGCCTCTGCTTAACCATTTCAGTTCCTTCCTTGATTGCTTCCTTCTCTGAACCTCACTTGTGTAACAGTCACCTGAGGGTTGTCATCTACTTGTGTAACTTTTTTTTATCTACATCCACATTCATTGGGCAATTTTTAAAAATTGGGGCAATATCCTGAGAACAGAAGAGAAATTGTATCAGTTGACTACCACTGCATAACAAATTACTCCTAAACATGGCGGCCTAAAACTGTAAGTATATATTATTGTCTACAAGCCTGTGGATCAGATGGGTGTTTCTGCTTATAAGGGCCAGGATTGGCTGATCGCAGTTGCACTTACTCATGTGTATACAATCAGCTGATAGGCTTGCTGGGGAAGGAGAATGTTGGCTGGATGATGTCACTCACATAGTTGGTTGTTGGTTGGGGTGAAAGTGAAAGGAAAGATTGGACCATGTCTTTTCCCATCCAGCAGGCTATCCTGTGTTTGTTCACATGTCTTTGGCAAGTTCCAGGAGAGTGGGTGGGATCACACAAGGCTTCTCAAGGACCTGATATGGAATTAGCATGATCTTCCATCTCATTCTGCTGGCAAGGTCAAGGTCCGCCCAGATTCAAGAAGTGGGGAGAAACTGCAAAATTACATTGGTTTTCCAATGATCTTTACCCTTGAGGACAGCAGCTTGAGACAGAGGCAAGGTTAAGGATCAGCTGTGTAAGATAGAGAACATATTTGTAAGCTATGGTACCCAGTGAGAAGATTTGGAAGACAGAGGTTATAATTACTAAATCAAGATTAAGAGGAATAGGAAAGGATAAATAAAATTAAATCCTTTGGGCCGGGCGCAGTGGCTCACGCCTGTAATCTCAACACTTTGGGAGGCCGAAGCAGGCGGCTCACTTGAGGTCAGGAGATCGAGACCAGCCTGGCTAACATGGTGAAACCTCATCTCTGCTAAAGAAAAAAAAAAAAAAAAAAAATTAGCCAGGTGTGGCAGGCACCTGTAATGCCAGCTACCTGGGAAGCTGAGGCAGGAGAATCACTTGAACCCGGGAGGTGGAGTTTGCAGTGAGCTGAGATCATGCCATTGCACTCCAGCCCTGGCGACAAGAGCAAAACTCTGTCTCAAAAAAAACAAAAAAATCAAGAAACCACATCTGCTATAAAGCCTTTTAGAGGAAGAGAGGCAAGTCCTCTCAGGGTAGATACAAGATTTCACTTTTCCTTTTATCTCTCACCATGTCTTGGTTAAAATTTGGGGAGTTTGTATATTTTTTATTGATAATTTTAATTATATTAATCTATATAAGTTGATCAGGAGTCAAGTGAATGCAATAAAAGAAACATAACTGTTTAGCTTATAGAGAAGACCTTTAGAGGTTTCAAAAATAGAAGAATGACTTAAAGACAAAAGTATATAAATGTTCCTATAGTGAATATACTAGACCAAGAAAACATTAGATTCTGCGATATTATAATGTACTCACAGCCTAAAATTTCAGAAAGTGAGGCTTTTAAAAACAACTCCAGATGCACATCTTTCAGGCATTTAGAGAAAGCCATAAACTGAATGTGAGTAATTTAGTGGTTTGGGATTAAGAGAACACTTTTCCCTGGGGGGAAGAAAGTGCTACAAATAACAGTTTGCAAATAGACCTATTTAATTCACATAGTAGCCAATGAATTGTATGTGTATAGTGAAAAATGTAGAACAACATTGCTGTGATTAAGTAGATTTATGTAAACATGAATAGTATTTTAATATTTGAGGATGAATAAACTAATGAAAATATTTGTGATTTTCAATAGGGCTTTCTGGAACTTTTAAAGGCTTTTGAAATTAACTGATTTTTATTTTTATTTTTGAAATTATAGAAGTGAAATAGTTGCCATAAATATTGCAGTAATAGAGAAAATATTAAGTGCTTAGTTCCTGTAGTCATTGTTAATGGTTGTGTATATTCTTCGGGGGCTTTTTTCTGTGCATTTACAAACATATATGTCCACATATGCCGGTTTTTTTTCAGTTTTAAAAAATGTTATTGAGGCATAATTGATGCACAGTAAGCTGCACATAATTGAAATACACAACTTGGTGAATTTGACCTATATGTGTACCAATGAAACCATCACCACAATGAGAACATACTCATCTCTCCCAAAAGGTTCTTGATGTTTTTTGGAGTCCATCCCTCCTCCCCATCCCCAGGCAACCATTGATCTGCTTTCTGTCACTATGGATTAGTTTGCCTTTTTACAATGTTCAAATAATATGTACTCTTTTGTTTGTAGGGATTCTCTCATTCAGCATAAATGTTTTGAGATTCATTCATATTGATTCATTTTTGGTTGTGGAGTAGCATTCCATTGAATGGATGTACCACAGTTTGTTTATTCACTCACTTGTTAATTTACATTAGGGCTGTTTCCAAACAGTTTGAGGCCATTACAAATAAACCTGTTAGGAATATTCATGTATAAGTCATTGTGTAAACTATGAACTAATTTCTCTTGGGTGGATACCTAAGATTAGTTGAAATGGTTGGTTTGGATAGTAAATATACAGTTAACTTTTTAGGAAACTGTCAAACTGTTTCCAAGGTAGTTGCAATCCCATTAAATGGATTGATCTCTCTCCTCTCTCTCGCTCTCTCTCTCTCTCTATATATATATAGAGAGAGAGAGAAAAAAAAGCTTGTGTGTGTATATATATATTTTTTAACTTATCAGCGCTTTTTGTTATGGGTCTCCCAACAGTACTGTTGGGTCATTATCCTGTCCTTTCATTCATAATTACAGCCACAAAGAAATTTAACTAAACTATTTAAAAGGTCCCATAGGGCTTTTAAAAAGTCTATAATTCTTTTTTTTGAGACAGAGGCTCACCCTGTCGCCCAGTCTGGAGTGCAGTGGCGCAATTTTGGTTCACTGCAACCTCCGCCTCCTGGGTTCAAGTGATTCTCCTGCCTCAGCCTCCCTAATAGCTGGGACTACATGTGCACACCACCACACCCAGCTAATGTTTTGTATTTTTAATAGAGACAGCGTTTCACTATGTTGACCAGGCTGGACTTGAACTTCTGACCTCACATGATCTGCCTGCCTCGGCCTCCCAAAGTGCTGGGATTACAGGTTGAGTCACTACGCCCGGCCTCAAAAACCTCTCTAATTCTATTAAGTATTCGTTTTCCCAGATAACTAAGGACTTAAAAAAAATTATATCACAGCCTCAGCAGGAATCGCTTTGAAGTAACCCTGGCTAAGCCTATTTAGTAGTATAGTCACCTTCACTACTCTGTCACCAAATTAAAATGTTCTAGAAGTGAATTGTCTTAACAGTTAGCAATGATTAGTAGAGCAGTAATTTATTCCTTTGTTATTCAGTTTGGTTTCACTTTATTTTATTTATTTATTCATTCATTTATTTTTGAGACAGAGTCTTGCTCTGTCGCCCAGGCTAGAGTGCAGTGGCGTGATCTCAGCTCACTGCAGACTCCGCCTCCCGGGTTCAAGTGATTCTCCTGCCTCAGCCTCCCAAGTAGCAGGGATTACAGGTGCCCGCCACCGCACCTGGTTAATTTTTGTATTTTTTGGTAGAGATGGGGTTTCACCATCTTTGCCAGGCTGGTCTTGAACTCCTGACCTCATGATCCACCTGCCTCGGCCTCCCAAAGTGCTGGGATTACAGGCATGAGCCCCTGCACCTGGCCTGGTTTCACTTTATTTGCACCATTCATTCCTGATCTGTTGTCTCTGTGTTTTCACTTGCTTTATTTCTTCTCGTGATATTTTTCCCTTTATTTTTTCCATTCCATTTTTTTCTCTTTCCCTGATTTCTAACTCTTTTGCCTCTTTTTTTTTTTTTTTTTAAACCAGCTTATTCCACCTTTCCACAGGCATGCACAGATTGTGCTGTCTGTCAGCAAATGCTGATTGTGGGAAATGAGACTTTAACTATGTAAAGGAGTGTCCATCACAAAATAGACACGGTTGAAAAACACTGCGTTAGTGACTTCTGAGCATTGGTGTATTTCCAAATATTTTTCAAATTACCAGATCCCACTGGTGATCATTTCCTTGAAAGAAACTCAGGGTCTCTATTAAGCCCTGTGGAAAATTTGCATAAGGTGGTGAATAGAACTCTGCACAAAGTTGGGAAATCTAGCTTTACAGTTTGTCCTGAATGCAGTTTTATTCATCTTTTCTGTGACATTTGTTATAAGCCATCAAAGGAAAAGTAAGATTGTTTGGCTCTCCACTACCAAAAACAGGCATTAAAGAGCAGATTCTATCATTTAACCTCTCTGTGCTTGAATGAATGTGACACTCGACAGCCGATGAAATACGAGCTGCAAGTTTCTTTTACTCTGCTCCTATAAACTGTGCATTGTTTTGATTTGGCTTATTGATCGCATTATGGAGGATTTTCTATATGGCTGTTGTCCAGAATTCTGTGCTTTTATTCTTTTGAGTGAAAGGTTGCATATAATTTGGTAAAAATTTCTAAAAGGAAGTATGCATTCCCCATTTAATACATGGTTTGTGTGCAGCCAATATAGCCTCTTTCCTATTGAAGCAATTCAAAGACCTTTAACAGGCATAGAGTATGTCATAAGAGTAAGCCATTTATGCAGCAGCTTTGGGTTGTTGAAACCCTTTAGGGAATCTGATTTTATAAATTTTATTTAAATCGCTAGTTGGATTATAGTGTAGACATGATTTTGTCCTATAGAAGGTACATTCTTGGTATTTGAGATAACCTTAAATGTTGTTCTTAACCTTAGGAACCTTTGTATAGTCAGGGAAGTACTTTTGTAAAACACAGTTATTCTCAATCAAAGGGATCCAATAGCAAGTGAATCATTAAAAAACTCACATTTGGTTTTATATTCCATATCACCTTTAAATCTGATCATGTATATCTTTTACTTAAAATATTTCAGTGGCTCCCCACTGCCTTCAGAATACTACCCAAATGCTTAGAGTAGGGCTTCTCAAATTTTCAAGTCCATGCAAGTCACCTGAGCATCTTTTAAAATGCTGATTGGTGTTTGGTGTAGTTCTGGGGTGGGGCCCTGATAGTCTGCATTTCAAACAAGTTCTAAGATTGGTCCAAGGATGGCACTTAAAGGAGCAAAGCATTAAAATGGAAAAAGGCAAAGCTCTCCATCATCTCTGCCCTGCAGTTGCATCTTTTGCCACCCTGTCTCTCCGTGTCTCTACCCTGCCTCGCTCCCCCTCTGTCCTTTTTTTTTTTTGAGAGACAAGGTTTTCACTCTGTCACCCATGCTGGAGTGCGGTGGCATGCTCTTGGCTCACTGTAACATCAAACTCCTGGGCTCAAGTCATCCTTACACCTCAGCCGCCTAAGCAGCTGGGAATACAGATGTGAGCCACCATGTCCAACTAATTAAAACAACCTTTTTTTTTTTTCTTGTAGAGACAGGGTCTCACTATGTTGCCCAGGCAGGTCTCAAACTCCTGGATTTGAATGATACTCCCAACTCTGCCTCCCAAAGTGTTAGTCATGAACCACTGTGCTCGGCCACCCTCTGACTTCTGCCCATACCCCAAATTCCCACCACATTTAATTCCAGTTCTCTGAATGTGTTGTGTATTCTTATTGCTCTGTTCCTTTACCCATGTTCCACCTTCTGCCTAGACTACTCTTGATAATCCCTTGATATCCTTCTACCTTTTATCACATGTCACTGTCTTCTTGACACCATCCCCAACTCTCAGTTTTGTTTTGATGGCCAGCAGTTGTTGTAGTACCCTGTGGGTTCTACTTTTATGGAGAGACTTAACAGTGTAGTATTCTTTCCTTCGGAGTGTTTTTGTAAACAATAGTAAGTAGAAGCTGGGTGCTGTGGCTCACACTTATAATCCCAACACTTTGGGAGGCCAAGGTGGGCAGATCACGAGGTCAGGAGATCAAGACCAGCCTGGCTAACATGGTGAAACCCCATCTCTACTAAAAATACAAAAAAAAAAAAAAAAAATTAGCTGGGCATGGTGGCACATGCCTGTAGTCCCAGCTACTTGGGAGGCTGAGGCAGGAGAATGGTGTGAACCTGGGAGGCGGAGGTTGCAGTGAGCTGAGATCGCGCCACTGCACTGGCCACAGAGTGAGACTCCTTCTAAAAAAAAAAAAAATAGCAAGTAGATTTATTTGGGCTAAATAATGAAGTCCATATTGGAGAGTAGTGTGGAATGTTAGATAAATAACAATACAATTAAATTGATGTTGATAAAAAATAGGTAGGAGACTGAGCACAGTGGTTTACGCCTGTAAGCACTTTCTGAGGCGGGATTATCACTTGAGGTCAGGAGTTTGAGACCAGCCTGGCCAACATGGTGAAACCCCAATTCTACTAAAAAAAAAAACAAATATTAGCTGGGTGTGGTGGGTGTGCATGTAATCCCAGCTACTCGGGAGGCTGAGGCAGGAGAAGCACTTGAACCTGGGAAGTGGAAGCTGCAGTGAGCTGCAGTGAAGATCGTGCCCCTGCACTCCAGAGACAGAGCGAGACCCTGTCTCACAAAAAGAATAAGTAGAAAGGGGAAGAAAAAATAGTTGACAGGAGATCCTAAAGCCCTCACTACAAATTTTGGTAGTGATGTAATAGTCAATCAAGTGGAAGGTCAGCGAAATATTTTTGCTGCTACTTCTAGGAAAGTTTAAAGGAGAGAAAATTGGAGAAAAGGAAATTACCTGTTCTTTTTGCATGAATGTATGTGTGCTGCTGGGAGAATAGACTCACAAGGCTAGATGAGCATTACTATCATGAGATGCTATGATGGACTCCTTGAGTGGGTGTTTTGTCTCTAGAGCTGCAGCTTGAAGCTAAGTTTGTTAAAGCACCATTTGACTTCTAGGTCCATTATTTACTGATTCTGTGGCCCTGAGCAAATGGAACATATTTCCCTAACTATAAATAAAAGTAGTAGTATTTACCTGCTAAGATTTTTGAGAGTATTAAAGCAGTTAATGTACATACGATATATAGTAGGTTAATTCTCTCTTCTCTTCTCTAGGGCTGTGTTGTCAAGCCTAATTTTTAAAAAGTTACAGTATTAAAAGACATCATAATGTTGTGGACAGGTAGTTCAGAAGTCAATGTCTACTTTATGAATTCATTTTAACAGGTCATCTGATATCTGTCTGTCTATATATATCCTGCTATCAATTAAATTGGCTCGCTTTTTAATTTAACAGCTATAAGAAGATGAAAGAGATAGGCATTTCGTAGTGATTGATTCCCAGTTTGTGACTTGAATGTCATAAGGAGACTAATTGATGTTATAAATTATGATTGTATAAATTTTAATGAATTGCATTGCATAATAGGCATTTACTAAATACTGAGTGGTTATTATGTGAAAGAGAAAGGAGTACTAAATACTACTGAGTGGTTGTTATGTGGAAGAGAAAGGAGAACCAAGGATTTTATAATTTGATAAAACAATATATATATAAAACAATGGAGAACAATGCTATAATGTTTATCAACAAATAATTTAATATACTGCAGCTCTTGAATTGGTTTTAAATGTTCTTGAAATAACCATTTGTAAAGCAAAAGTAATCCTAGTAGAAATATTTCTGCTGTGATTTTGATGGATTTGGTGATTTTTCTCATTATAAATTTCTACACAGATGAAGTTGCTAAGTGACATGAATTTTGTTACAAAAACCTCACTCTTCTTAATGCTTTATTGATTCTCTGTTTCTGTGACCGATGCGAAGTGTAAAATTGCATGGAATGTTCTTTCTGCACAGTTGAGCTATTAAGCAGAACTAATTCTTTATGGAATGACAACAAGGCATAAGAAAGGCATCTCTTGGATTAGGCAATATAAGGCAATCACTTGGCAAAAGGCTGAAGGGAAAGTGGTCTTGGTAAAGACAAAGCAGTGACACTTTTTTTTTCCCCCTTGAATTCATAGGAGCCACACAAGTTGAACAGCTTTGAAGCTGGTTAATGTGGCTTACTATGCATGTTTTTTCTGTACCATTTCCTGCTTGTTTTTGCCAGCAGAGGGGCCAAGAATAATCACTTGATAAATGCATTAGCATGTCGCATACACTTCTGTGACCACACACTGTTGCTGGGAAGACAGATAATTTGAGAAGAAGAAAATCCCAGTTGGGGATGTCTTTCAAAGTGAGATCAGATTTTACTGCTAAACTAACACAAGTCTGTCTAGAGTATGAGAGTGCCATATGGAGACGGAATAGCTTTTAAAAATTTAACTCAAGTTTATATTGAGAAGTTGAGAAAGATGTATTAGGCAAAGTGAATAGTGATTTATTTTCATTTTATCAGCTCTAGAGATGAAGACAAAGAATGTTGGTGGTAATTTTTTGACAATGTAATGATTATCGAAAACTTACTTTCCTGGACTTTTCTTGTTGATGACCTGCTCCTATTTATTTTGCTGAGGTGTGTGATTTTCCTTGTTTTTAACCTCTTCCTTAAATTCCTACCAAGACAGACTCTTCCTCTTATAACATCACATTTCCACATCTGCTTCTGGTGTTCTTCATAATCTGGTCCTGGGAACCCACCCTAGTTGCCTGTCAAGCCCCAGTTACTTCTGATTTCGTTAGGGTGGGCTCCATGATTCCAGCAGAACATAAGCTGAGGGGCAGCTGAAGAGCGCTGTACTTCAGCCGCAGATGAGGACATTAGGGGAACTGGTTGTGAATTCAATATTGTAAATCTTCATTTACTGTAACTATTTTCTCCTCTGCTTTAGAAGAGTAGAAATATCAGTGTGGCATAGATGCATGTACAGAAGAGTATGCTTTTATTGTGGCACTCCATAGTGATAAAATTTTTGTATTTTTGTAGTTTAATCCTCAAGAAGTACTCAGATGTTCAGCAGTCTTGGTCAAACATGAACTCCAAGAACCTGCAGCCACTCTAGAAAATCCATTTCTCACTTGAGATTCCTAGGAACAGACCGACTGGTTCTAGGACCAAATTCTGAATAATTTCAAGTCTGGCCTAGTGGATTCTTTGCCACGTTAAATATTATGAGACTTTCCAAGATAGGTTTAGAATGTCAGGGGACCCCGGAACTGACATGCGTCTGCAGGGTATGCTGGGTCAGCAGCCTGTAAAAGGTCTCTCCCCAAATTGCAATCCTGTGTGTGCCTCTGGCATCAAGAGGCAGAGGGTTAGGCTGGGCTTTTCAGGCGTATGTGTGTTTGTGTATGTGTATGTGTTTGTGTATGTGTGTTTGTGCGTGTGTCTGTAATGCTTACTGATACCAACTCTCCTAGCTTCTCAGCAGAGTTGTGACTGTTCTTTGACCATTTCCGTAGTTAGAAGAATAGAAATAGGAGGGCTCTAGGTTTCTGGCTCCTCCTGTTCCTCTAATAGCTAGAACTGGAACATAGATCCATTTCTAGTTATTAGGATAAATATTTTTGTATATACTTTTCATGTATAGTGTTATAAAGATAATTTAAACTTAGTTTCAGCATCTTATGGTTCTTCAGATTATTACTATGTACACATTATACTATATGCTCTAGATGAAGGAGGTGAAGACTGAATTGAATCCATACATACCCTAGGACAAATTTTATTTGTGTGTTTATCAGATGTCTATTGACTGCCTTTTGTATCTGTGGTACTGTGCCAGAAATAAAAAGATAAAAGACTCTATTCTGTAGATGAGAGCAGAAAGTAAAGCTGATGAAACAAACAGTGAAGCAGACAAGATATTCTAAGCTCCTGGGAGTATTAAAGGGGTGTCTAGTTCTACTTGGGAAAATTAGGGCTAACGTTATAGAAGAGGTGAAGATAGTCTGTAGGAGTCAGCTCTTTAAATCTCTGTGTGCTGTCTTCCTGCTTAATTGATAATTTTTCTTCTTTAACACCGGCTAGAAAATTAAATAGAACCTTTTCTGTTATTTTAAGAAGCATAGCCTTCTTGAAATTTATTTTTAAAGTTTACATATAGTAAATTCTGTCTTTCAAATCTATAGTTCTGTGAATTTGAGCATATGTATAGAGTTGTGTAACCATCACTACAATCAGGATACAGAATAGTTTCATCATCCCAAAACAGTCTCTCAGGCCGTTCTATATAGTCCTAACCCTCTCTCTCCCCTAACTCCTAGCAGCCCATGTATTTTGCGTTTTCTGGAATACCATAGAAATAGTAGAATTGTGTATTATGTAACCTTCTGTGTCTTGCTGCTTTTACTCAGCATAATGCATTTGAGATTTATTAATCTATATCGTTAAGACTTATGTATTTTGTTTTATCCGTAGTTTGCTGCCTTTTGTTGCCGAGTCGTACTTCCCTGTATGAATTTAACAGTTCATTCATTCACTACCTTTGAAGGACATTTAGGTTGTTTCCAGTTTTGAATGATTATGAATAAAACTTTCCTAAACTGTCTGATACGACTTGTGTGTGAATGTTTTTATTTCTATTGAGTAAATATTTAGAGATGAGAATGCAGGGGTGTTTTTGTTTTGTTTTGTTTTTGAGATGAAGTCTCACTCTGTCATCCAGGCTGGAGTGCAGTGGTGTGATCTCGGCTCACTGCAACCTCCGCCTCCCGGGTTCAAGCAATTCTCCTGTCTCAGCCTCCCGAGTAGTTGGGATTACAGACGCCTGCCACCATGCCCAACTAATTTTTGTATTTTTAGTAGAGATGGCGTTTTACCATCTTGGCCTGGTTGGTCTTGAACTCCTGACCTCGTGATCCACCCGCTTTGGCCTCTCAAAATGCTGGGATTACAGGCGTGAACCACCACGCCCGGCCGAGAATGCAGGGTCTTATGGCAAGTATGTGTTTATGAAAAACTGCCAAGTTATTTTCCAAAGTGATGGTACCAGTTTGCATCCCACCAACAATGTATCAATGTTCCAGGTACTCCGTATCCTCACCAGAACTTGATACTGGCAGTGTTTTGGATTTGAGTCCTTCTAATAGGTGTGTGTAGTGACATCTCATTGTGGTTTTAATTTGCATTTCCCTGTAAGTATGAGGTAGGATATCCTTTTGTGTTTCATTGCCATTCATATATCTTCCTTGTTAAGGTATCTGTTCGACTCATTTGCCCACTTTTTATTGCATTGTTTTCCAATTATTAAGTTTTGAGCATTATGTATACATTCTGGATAAAACTTTTGTCAGATATGTGATTTTAAAATTTTCTCTCCCAGTCTGTGGGAGAGTCTGTTTTATCATTCTCTTAACAGTATTTTTCCAAGAGGAGGAGTTTATTTTATTTATCTTTAGAGACAGAGTGTCTGTTGTGTAGGCCGGATAGCAGTGATGCGATCCGGGTTCAGTACAGCCTCGACCTCCCAGGCTCCAGTGATCCTCCTACTCCAGCCTCCCAAGTATCTGGGAGCACAGGCACACACTGCCACACCCACCTAATAATTTATTTTTTGTGGAGATGAGGTCTCCCTGTGTTGGCCAGGCTGGTCTCCAACTCTTAGGCTCAAGTGATCCTCCCACCTCTGCCTGCCAAAGTGCTGGGATTATAGGCATGAGCCACCGTTCCCAGCCAGAAGGTTATTTTTCCTTAATTTTGATGAAGTCCAGTTTATCAATCTTTTATGGATTGTGCTTTCTATAAGTCATATATAAAAACTGTTTGCCTAACCCCAGGACACAAAGATTTTTCTGTTTTCTTCTAAATGTTTTGTACTTTTACATTTCACATTTAGGTCTTTGACCCAATTTAATTATTTTTTTTTTTTGCATAAGGTATAAGGTATAAGTCAAGATTAATTTTTTAAAGATTAATTTTTTCGAATATGGATGTTTATTTGTTCAAGTACAGTTTGTTGAACAGACTATCCCATCTCTATTGAATTCCTTTTGCAACTTTATAAAAATCAGTTGACATATTTGTATTGGTTAATTTCTGTACTCTCTTTTCTGTATATATGCAGACATATACAGAGAGTATATGTCTAACCTTTTGCCAGTATCATACTTTATCAATAATTTTTGAAATCATTATAATATTTGAAATCAGCCAGTGTGAGCTCTTCAGTTTTGTTTCATCTTTTTCAAAATTGTTTTGGCTATTATAGGTCCTTTGACTTTTCAAAAAAACTTTAGAGTAGCTTTTTATTATGCATATAAGGACAGGGCTGGCCTGGGCAATATAGCTGTCTTTATCCTTTGTCATAGGCATTGTGATTGTGTCTGCTGGCTAATCTAGTCTCTAAGTCCCAGCACATTTCTGTGCTTTATGATGCATATATTTATGTACAGATACAAGTATGTCATTACCTCCTTATCTGCTAGAACTGAAACATACAAAATAATGATGCTGAAATACTTAATATAAGAAAATTTGGACTGATTTTAAGTTATTCGTAGTCTCATTCTAAATCTTCATTTCCCACTAAGCAAATTGCCTTCATAACCGATTGTGAGTTAGTTTTATTTTGGTGGACATTTAATGATAAGCAGTTATGTATAAAGCACTATGACTTTTAGGCCCATTGAAATCACTGCTACTTTCTTACTCTTGGGCTTTAGGAGACAGACACTAAGTTCATGAAACTTGTTCTTTTGTTGAGTATTCATTGGAAGGGGTGCCAGAAGATGGGAAGGTAGTGGAAAACACACAAAAAAGCCATTGTTTAACAGTTAACAGTTTAACAGTTAAGCCCAGGCATTAGAAAACTTGCCATTGAAAATTATTTTATGAATAGTTTGAACATATCATTGAGTGTTAAGATCATCCAAGTTGGGTCATATTTTAAATGGCTACAATGGCTGTAACTAGAGAAATAACATCTATTAGCTCCAAAAATTCCGTACTATAAAGTTATAAGGTACACTGAAAGGCTCTTTGGAACTGGAGGGAATGGCAGCAGTTGCTGAGAAGAGCACTACCATTTGTTTTGTTTGTTTTCTAGACTAGTCATGTGCAGTTGTGAGAAGGGGAAGAGCAGAACTAAGTTTTAGCCAGTGCCCAAATGAATCTCTTCCACCCCAGCACTCTCTCCCCTCTCCCCTGTCCCTCTCTGTACTCCTCCTTTTTTTATATGAGTATGATTCACGAGTCCTGATGACTGCCCTAATTTGAGAGTCAGGCCGTCAGAAATTCTGACACTATACCACACCTAAACTGCCACATTGTTTTTGAATGAAACTTATGAGCATCATTTCTTCACTAAAGGTAAAATCCATTCTCAGGAGGCTCCTGAATCCTGCATATAAATACACCTGTGGCTCTTCTCCTTCTCTCCTCTCCATCCTGTCCTACCCCAAAAGAAGTAACGAATGGGGCTGGGCGCGGCGGCTCATGCGTGCAATCCCAGCACTTTCGGAGGCTGAAGCAGGAGGATTGCATGATCTCACAAGTTGGAGACCAGCCTGGGCAACATGGTGAAACCCCGACTCTACCAAAAACACAAACATTAGCCGCGTGTGGTGGTGTGTGTCTGTGGTCCCAGCTACTGGGAAGGCTGAGATGGGAGGATTGCTGCAGCCTGGACAGTTGAGTCTTCAGTGAGCCGAGATCACACCACTGCACTCCAGCCTGGGTGACAGAGAGAGACCCTGTCCAAGAATGGAGTGGGTGGAGTCATTCAAGAAAAACTAAAATGACAGAAGAGAGCCTGACTGGATATTAGCTTGGCTTGAGATCTACATGCTACTTTTTAGGATAGGGAAGATAAGTGTATGCTTACAAGCACTGATGAGGAAACTAGTAATGAGAGAGTGATACAAAAGAATGGGAATAATAAATGGAATAAGGGCACAGAGCTGGTAGGAGGGATGGGATTAAGAGCATCAGGTGAAGGTTAACCTTGGTGCAATTGGAATGGTTACTTCTTCCACGGAACCAGTAGTGAAGGAAGAGAAGTTAGGTGAAGAGGGAGAGATTTTGAGGTGGTAAGGAGAAGAATCAATGGTGTTTATGTCCGGCAAGATAATAGAAATAGCTAAAATTTATTGAGTGTTTTAATATTACAGGAAATATATTAAGTACATGCATTACCTTATGTAATCCATAATAACCCCTTTAAGTCCCTTACTTTACAGAACAGAACATGTTTAGGAAAAGTAAGAAATTTGAGGCCAGGTGCGGTGGCTCACACCTGTAATCCCTGTACTTTGGGAGGGCGAGGTGAGCAGATCACCTGAGGTCAGGAGTTCGAGACCAGCTTGGCCAACATGGTGAAACTCTGTCTCTACTAGAAATACAAAGTGGCTGGGTGTGGTGTAGTGTGCCTGTAATCCTAGCTACTTGGGAGGCTGAGGCATGAGAATCGCTTAAACCCAGACACAGGTTGCAGTGAGTCGAGATTGCGCCACCGCACTCGAGCCTGGCAACAGGGCAAGACTCTGTCTCAAACAAACACACAAACAGAAAAAGAAATTTGCTTAGGGCTGTACGGTAGAGTGATACAGCCAAAATCCCTTCTGTTACTCTTCTGAGGGAGATAAGAGGCAAAGTTTTCTTTTTTTTTTTTTTGAGACGGAGTCTTGCTGTGTCGCCCAGGCTGGAGTACAGTGGCGCGATCTCGGCTCACTGCAAGCTCCGCCTCCCGGGTTCACACCATTCTCCTGCGTCAGCCTCCCGAGTAGCTGGGACTACAGGCGCCCACTGCCATGCCCAGCTAATTTTTGCATTTTTAGTAGAGACGAGGTTTCACCGTGTTAGCCAGGATGGTCTTGATCTCCTGACCTCGTGATCCGCCCATCTCAGCCTCCCAAAGTGCTGGGATTACAGGCGTGAGCCACCGCGCCCGGCCAAGAGGCAAAGTTTTCTAATGTGAGTAAGAGGGAGGTGGTGATGTGGTTTGTTGAGTTTATTCAAGTGAACCTTTCTTGAATGCCTGTTGTATGCAGGGCACTATTTTGGCTGTTAGCAACACAGACAAGTAAGACATGTTCCCTGAACTCAAGGAATTTACAGTCTGGGGTAAAAGTGACTGGGGACCTGAATAATTGTAAAGTTAGGGAATGATTAAAACCAGTTACTAATAAGATTAATAAGAGAGTTCCTGAAAAGCAGTGAGTGGCCCAGCGGTCAGGAGGGACTTAAACAGCTTTGTGTCACCCTCTTTCTGGCCAAATAAACTGAACGTGGGGAGTCCCAGATCTAGCATTTGGCAGAGAGCAAAGCAGATGAAATATTAAAGAAGCAACGAATTCTCAGGTGTTATTAAAGGTGTGTTTTAAAATGGGAATACACTATAGGAATATACTGGAAAATAGTCTGTAGAAACTTTGCATGTAGGGCACATTCTTAGAGTCCCTGGTTCCCAACTTTGTTACAGAGTTTCTAACCTTAGTGTTATTTATATTTATTTAGTCACGTATTTTGATCTAAATATTTTCTTTCAAAAGCAAAATGTATTTCATAGCACTTGGTTGTCAGAGTTGTCAGATTCAAGCAGGATAACATGTTCACTAGAAATTAGGTAAGAAACCACTTATAGAATGGCTGTTGTATATTTAGCACAGCTGTACAAAGGAGTTGACACCCAAGACGTAGTGATCACATTTGTCTTGTTGTTATATTATTTTTATTAAGCAGATGATTTTTTCCTGTTAAATAATTTAAGATAACAAATAGCTTCTTGCCTAGTCTTAAGGGTCCAGGTTTTCCTTCTGTTTGAAACCTGTTCCTTGGTTAACTTTTACCTATTGATAGCATGAAATGATGGGACTAGATCTCTTAGTTTTACTTAATGTTCAGTTGCATGTCAGTCTTCAAGTAGGAAGCCTCAAAGTGAGTCAGACTTGATGAGGCAAGAAGTTACCACTGTTTTGATTAATAAAGCCTGAAGTATACAAACGCATGGTTGATTTGAAAGACCAGTGTCATAGAAATAAGCTTTACGTTAATATATAATCAAACTCAGTACTGAACTCTGAAATTGTGGATGCTTGAGAGTTGTGTTAAAAATTTCCCAGTGTTCTTTTTTTAAGAAACAGGATCTCTTGTTGCCTAGGCTGGAGTGCAGTGGCATGATCATGGCTCACTGCAGCTTCCACCTCCCAGGCTCAAGTGATCCTCTCACCTCAGCCTCCCAAATAGCTAGGACCACAGACACATGCCACCACACCCAACTAATTTTTTTTGTAGAAATGGGATCTCCCTGTGTTGCCCAGGCTGGTCTCAAACTCCTCAAACGAACTTCCCACCTTGGCCCCCAAAAGCACAGGGATTACAGGTGTGAGCCACCGCGTCCAGCCTCCCTGTGTTGTGTTTTGAGATGGGGTCTCACTCTGTCACCAAGTTTGGAGTGCAGTGGCGCAATCTCCGCTCACTGCAACCTACGCCTCCCAGACTTAAGTAATCCTTCTGCCTCACCCTCCAGAGTAGCTGAGACTACAGGTATGCACCACCATGCCTGGCTAATGTTTTGTATTTTTGGTAGAAAAAGGGTTTCACTGTGTTGCCCAGGCAACTCCTGAGCTCAAGTGATCTGCCCGTCTCGTTCTCCCAAAGTGCTGGGATTATAGGCATGAGCTGTTGCACCCAGCCCTCCCTGTGTTCTTGATGAGCTACTTATAGATTTCCCAGCGCTACTGATTGGTGACTTAGAGATGTGGAAACAGCCTGAGGCCTCTGGAACGTGCTTCTGTCCACGTTCCCCTGCTGCTTAGGATTTCCCCAAGGGGCGGGTGTGACAGCAGCGACTGACTGACGCAGTCGTTGAGGCGTTGGGATCCCCTGGCTGAACCGCAGTGTTAGGACCACCGTTTTAAACCCTGCGTTAGGATTCTGACTTTATTACTTTATATTTAAATAATATTTTCTCTGCAGTTTTAAAAAG
Source organism: Macaca fascicularis (assembly GCF_037993035.2). Classification (NCBI taxonomy): domain Eukaryota; kingdom Metazoa; phylum Chordata; class Mammalia; order Primates; family Cercopithecidae; genus Macaca; species Macaca fascicularis. The sequence continues at coordinate 32,152,474 of NC_088381.1, read as the reverse complement.
AAAGTGATGTTTTTCTTACATTAGGAAGTTCTAGTGGACATATTTTAAATTGTTAGATGGTATGTAATTTCAGACTGTTTTCAGCATTTTTATTTGGTTTTAAAATCGTGTATTAAGCATTTTATTCATTGCAATCTTTTAGAAGCATGCGTAACATATTACTTAAATATTTATTAAATTAGTAGTCATACATTTCCAGAGTAGAGTCATATTAAGTGTTGCTTTCTGGTCAGATAAAAGTTTGGAAAACATTTTCATCTTGGCATTTTAAATTTTTTTTTCTGACTATAAATCATAGAAGCAAATGATTAAATAGACAGGTGAAGAGGAGGAAGTCGCAAATAAAATAGGCACTTACATTTATTGTGTTTGCAAGGTTGTTTTTGAGGACAGCGCATGTTTCTCAAGACCTTGTTTCTTGCCTATTTTATAGAGCTCTGGCCTCTTAACAGCACAGCTTTAATGACTTCTTGTGGGGCGCTTGGTTTATGTTAGCACTGACTGTGGAGGGAAGAGAGAGGTCAGGTTTCACAAGGAGGCTGTAGACTTGTAAAATCATACCTAACTGGCAGAAACAAAGTCTGTGGAAGGAAGCTAAGATTTGCATAGGACAGGAGGTGTTTTGCCATTTAAATAAATGCAAAATACTTTGATAATACTGAAAATAGTTTGCAGACTAAAGTTTTAAAAGGCTCTAACATTTATTGTGAAAGACATAGTCATTTACTCAGTTTAATGCCTCACTTAAAAAAATCGAAATTGAAAAAGCAAATACTTGCTAGGAAACATTTAAAACTGTCATGATATAGATGTTTTATATTTGCATGCTTTTCTAAAGTTTCTAAGTTTTGATATAAAATTTTATATAATTTGTTTTTTTAATTGCACAGTGGTTTTATTCAAGTTTTTTTCTTGTAATTTCCAGGTTTAGGGCACTGGTAAGTGAGAGAATCAAGCATCCATTGATCATAAGTGATGTTTACCCAAAGAGTGAGAAGTTGAAAGAACTCAAAAGGCAGATAAAAATTAAGGGTAAGGGATTTTATCAAGCAGTGGAGTAACAGTAGAAAATTCATGCATTCATACTTTCACTGCAATCTGTGCCCCATAGCGGCATATATAATTTGTAAAAAGATCACTAATTTTCCTCATTAGATACTTTTATAGGAAAAAATGTAAGTAAAGTAAAAAAGAAAATAAAAATCACCATACATAATCCTACTGGAGATCTGAACTTAGTTACCTATCTCTTTTTAATTTATCTCCCATTATTTCATCATTGAAGTACTGGATTTTGTCTCCTTCAAATAATTTATCTCTGCACATTCAAAATGGAAAAATTACTTTTGTTTTTCTGTAGTTTATATACCTTTATGCAAAAGCTACCTAAGTCTGACTTAGTAGAAAATAACAGAAAAAAGTTAAATTTTAGAATACCTTTGCCTTTATTCAGGTTTTAAAGTTTATTTTTATTGTGTATAAGGATCACTGGCATCCTTTGTTTGACATTCTTTGAGTCATTCTTCTGAAAGTAAAACCAGTGTATTCATAGTAAGGCATTCTATCACTATTCCCATCTCCTGCACCACTGCTAGGAGTTTACTAGGTAACAAGCAGTGCCTGGGTACTCGTATGTATATGTATATGTAATTTAATGTTATTCTTATAATATGCTTAGAAAGTATTGTTAATATCCCCTTTTACTGAGGGATACTGAGGCCTGAGATTGAGTAACATCTCCAGGACACACAGCTCATGAATGCAAAACTATGGATTTTAATATCTGCGCTCTTACCTGCAAGGCTATGCCGGTGTACCACCTCCCTGTATACACAGTCTGTTCTGGGTTTTATTCCTGATTTTCTTTATACCAGCTAAGGCCAAGATTTCACTTAGTCTTTCTTGTTTTTTGTTTTTTGAGATGGAGTTTCACTCTTGTTGCCTAGGCTAGAGTGCAATGGTATGATCTCGGCTCACCACAACCTCTGTCTTCTGGGTTCAAGTAATTCTCCTGCCTCAGTCTCCCAAGTAGCTGGGATTACAGGCATGCACCGCCATGCCCGGCTAATTTTGTATTTTTAGTAGAGGCAGGGTTTCTTCATGTTGGTCAGTCCAGTCCCGAACTCCCGATCTCAGGTGATCTGCCCGCCTCGGCCTTCCAAAGTGTTGGGATTACAGGCATGAGCCACTGCACCCTGCCACTTAGACTTTTAAAAAAATATCCTTGGCTGGGCGCGGTGGCTCACGCCTGTAATCCCAGCACTTGGGAGGCTGAGGCGGGCGAATCATGAGGTCAGATTGAGACCAGCCTGGCCAACATGGTGAAACCCCGTCTCTACTAAAAGTACAAAAAAATTAGCCGGGTGTGGTAGCACTTGCCTGTAGTCCCAACTACTGGGGAGGCTGAAGCAGGAGAATTGCTTGAACCCGGGAGGCGGAGGTTGCAGTGAGCCGAGATTGTGCCACTGCACTACAGCCTGGGTGACAGAGCAATACTCTGTCTTAAAAAATAATAATAATATGTATATATTTATATCCCCTTTACCTCAGTTTTCTAGTGCCCTTTATTTCTGTCATCAAGAAATGAGAATGAGGCCGGGCGCGGTGGCTCACGCCTGTAATCCCAGCACTTTGGGAGGCCAAGGCAGTGGATCACTTGAAGCCAGGAGTTCAAGACCAGCCTGGTCAACATGGTGAAACCCCATCTCTACTAAAAATACAAAAAAAAAAATTAGCTGGCCGTGGTGGTGCCCATCTGTAGTTCTAGCTGCTGGGAAGGCTGAAGCAGGAGAATCGCTTGAACCCGGGAGGCAGAGGTTGCAGTGAGCTGAGATTGCGCCCTGCACTCAGGCCTGGACAAGAGTGAACCTCTGTCTCAAAAAAAAAAAAAAAAAAGAGATTGCATTAAAATTGGAAAAACAGTAAACACTGTTTTTTTAGGCTGCTATTATAAAAACTCAAAGATATCTTTCTATAAATCTTAATGATAGCCTTACGTATGAGCCATTAGTCAAAAAATCAAGACTTAGCATTGTAGAACAGCTGTAAATCAAAAACTGAAAAAACAAAAGCCACTTAAATCAAGATTAATAGATATTTTAAGTTGTTTCTATTATTAGTCCATGGCCTAATTTTACAGTTTCCCAGTTTGCCTTAACATGTCCAGTGTCTTTTCATTCTGATCAAATGAGAGTTTGGAATGGTATTCACTAGCCCATCTGATCTCTCTTTCTTTGTTCTGATTCAGGCAACATTGTATCCCCCAACCTTTGCAGGCTAGAAACCTCAGAACTATATGGATCCTTTCCTTGGTCTCCCCTGAACACCTCTGAGCCAAATGACGTTTGGTGTACCATGTCTCTTGTGTGTTCCCTCCCTTCGTTCCTGTTACTTCTGCCATCATTCAAACCCATAGCAGATCTCTCTTCTGCTGTTCTGATAGCCTCTTAACTAGTTAGTCTCCCTACCTCTAAATTCTGTCCTTCTAAGTACTTGGCTTTTTGATGGTCAACGTGTTTGTGGGCTTAGAACCAAGAGAATAACAACAAAGGAAAAATTGGTATTCCTACTAGGTAAACTGTTTTTGAAAGAGAGATTTGTTTTTTAAAAAATACTTGACTACTAAATTTTAGCCTGAGATAGTATAATTCAATTTACATATTTTCCGATCTTTTTCTTATTTTTATTTTTATTTTTATGTTTTTTGAGGCAAGGTCTCACTCTGTTGCCCAGGCTAGAGTGCAGTGGTGTGATCATGGCTCACTGCAGACTCAACCTCCTGGACTCAAGCAATTCTCCCACCTCAGCCTCCTGAATAGCTGGGACTACAGGCTCGCACCACCACACTGGGCTAATTTTTAAAACTTTTTTTTGTAGAGATGAGGTCTTGCCCTATTGCCCAGGCTGGTCACTTTCCTATCTTTAATAGGTTCCTAGAAGTAGACATACTCCTGTTTGAGATGAGAGCCATAGTTTTAAAATTCCAGTACACAAAGTTTTAAAGGTGTTGTTCTGTTTTGGAAATGTAGAAATTTAACATATATTGGTTTTTTTGTTTGGTTTGGTTTGGTTTGGTTTTTTTTTTGAGATGGAATCTTGCTCTGTTGCCCAGGCTGGAGTACAGTGGCACAATCTCGGCTCACTGCAACCCCCACCTCCCGGGTTCAAGCGATTCTCCTGCCTCAGCCTCCCGAGTAGCTGGGACTACAGGCACATGCCACCACGCGTGGCTAATTTTTGTATTTTCGGTAGAGACAGGGTTTCACCATGTTGGCCAGGATGGTTTCGATTTCCTGACCTTGTGATCCACCCTCCTCGGCCTCCCAAAGTGCTGGGATTACAGGCGTGAGCCACTGTGCCCAGCCTTAACACATATTCTTACCCAGCTAGAAAGCCAGTGCATTTCAGCTTATACTGAGTAGCAGAATTGCTTGGGAGTAGAAACTGTAATTTTTTTTTTCTTTTTTTTTTGAGATGGAGTTTTTTTCTTGTTGCCCAGGCTGGAGTGCAGTGGCGTGATCTCGGCTCACTGCAACCTCCACCTCCTGGGTTCAAGCAGTTCTCCTGCCTCAGCCTCCTGAGTAGCTGGGATTACAGATGCGTGCCACCACACCCAGTTAATTTTTTGTATTTTTAGTAGAGATGGGGTTTCATCATGTTGGCCAGGTTGGTCTCAAACTCCTGACCTCAGGTAATCCTCCTACCTTGGCCTCCCGAAGTGCAGGGATTACAGGCGTGCGCCACTGCGCCTGGCTAGAACCTGTAATTTGTATCTTCTACAGAAAGTTTGGGGAACTCAAATTTATACTCATAAGGGTTTTGGAAGTTGACTACCTGGATTCAGATCCCAGTATCACCACTTACTAGCTGCAAAACTTTGGGCAAGTTTCTTAATTTCCCTCTCTCCGTTTCCTTAACTGAAAATTGGGTGAATAATAGTTTTGAGAACTAAATAAGCTGGAATATGTAATGTACTCAATGCAGCCCCTGACAATAAAATGTATGTTAAGCTATTGTTATTTCTGTCTTTATTAAATTGCTTCAAACCTCTGTTACTTTTATAATTTAGGTTGAGTGTTCCTTATCTGAAATGCTTGGAACCAGAAGTGTTTTAGATTTCAGATTTTAAAAAAAATTTTGTAGTATTTGCATTATGCCAGTTGAGCGTCCCAAATCCAGAAGTCTGAGATGTTCCAGTGAGCATTTCCTTTGAGCATCATGTCAGTGCTAAAAAAGTTCCAGATTTGAAGCATTTTTGGATTTTTGAATTTGGGATTCTCTGTACTTTTGGGATGCTCAACTTTTGGGGGTGCTCTGTCCGTTTTTTTTCTTCATAGCATTTATCACAGTTTGAATTTATTACACTTGGATAGTAATTTAGTTAAATGCTTTTCTCCACCATTAACAGAGATCCCTGAGAATAAAACCTCTGTTAGTTTTGTTCATCATTAGATCCTTGGCACCTAGAATGTACTAGACACGAATAAATATTCATTGAATGAATTAATAAATTTAGAAGAGATTAAAAGTTTCCTAAAAGTGATTAAAATTGTTTTCTAAATTGGGGAGAAAATCTAGAAAATCTAGTCCATTATTTTATAAAGAATTTTATGACTCAGAGCCTATCAGCCTGGTTAACCACAAACTAAATGAATGGTGTTATTGTAAGGACAATGGGATCGATATTAATATGTGATTCATGGAAATTAACTCCTTTGTGTCAGTTATACTATGTGTCTTTAATAGCAGAGATATTAATTGTATTTATATAACTATATAAGATTGGTTGTTTAAATACTATTGCATGTTGCCATAAAAACAGTTTGGTTTTGAAATAATTGATGCCTAACTACTTTTTCATTTTTCTTTTCTTTTTTTTTTTTTTTTTTGAGATGAGTCTCACTCTGTTGCCCAGGCTGGAGTGCAGTGGCGGGATCTCGGCTCACTGCAAGCTCCATCTCCCGGGTTCACACCATTATCCTGCCTCAGCCTCCCCAGCAGCTGGGACTACAGGCTCCCGCCACCATGCCTGGCTGATTTTTTTGCATTTTTAGTAGAGACGGGGTTTCACTGTGTTAGCCAGGATGGTCTCGATCTCCTGACCTCGTGATCTGCCCGCCTCGGCCTCCCAAAGTGCTGGGATTACAGGCGTGAGCCACCGCGTCCAGCCCCCCCACTTTTTTTTTTTTTTAAGTTCTAGGGTGCATGTGCACAACGTGCAGGTTTGTTACATAGGTATACATGTGCCTATGTTGGTTTTGCTGCACCCATCAACTCATAATTTACATTAGGTATTTCTCCTAATGCTATCCTTCCCCCAGCCCCCCTCCCCTTTTTCTTTTTTCTGCAAAAGCTCACTAATGAGTCAATTTGTTGGGACTATACCCAGTTAAAGAGTGAAAATATATATTTGGCATAAAGGAAGATTTTTTTTTCTTTTGCTATGACAAGGAGATATGCATTCTTTTTTTCTAGTAATTAGGTTAAGCAGTTTAAATATTTAGAAGGATGGATGCTCAGACATGATGCTTTTTGACAGCATTTACAATTAGAATCACATTTTTGTGAGATTATTTCTTTGTTGGTTTTAGAAGTAGTGGATTAACCTATACAAGCCTTTGAATGGATAGATGAAAGCTGCTTGAGTCTAATGCAGCTTATCAAACACTGGTGTTTGTCGGGAGTGTTTTGAAGGGGGGAAGGGAAGAATGAAAGCAGAGACAAGATAAGAGGCTGATAGTGGTTCAGGTGAGAGATGTTGGGACTGGAACAGATGGTAATGGATTTTGCACATGTTTAGGAGTTAAAATCAGTGGGAACAGGTGATTGAGAATACAGAACGAGTAAGTAGTCTCTAGCTCAGGTGAGTAATTTGACAGTAGTGTGACAAAGATGAAGCAGAGATACAGGCTTAGAAGAAAGAAGATGACTTCATTTTGGACATGATGAGTTTGGAGTGCCTTTGTTTTGTTTGTTTTTTTGAGACAAGTCTCCCTCTGTCGCCAGGCAGGAGTGCAGTGGCCTGATCTCGGCTCACTGCAACCTGCAACCTCCGCCTCCTGGGTTCAGGCGATTCTCCTGCCTCAGCATCCCAAGTAGCTGGGACTACAGACACGCACCACCACGCACAGCTAATTTTTGTATTTTTAGTAGAGACAGGGTTTCACCATGTTGGCCAGGATGGTCTGGATCTCTTGACTTTGTGATCCGCCCGTCTTGGTCTCCCAAAGTGCTGGGATTACAGGCGTGAGCTACCACGGCAGCCTGGAGTACCTTTCATAAGCTGCAGGTGAAGACGTCCAGTGCACAGTTGGAGCCATGAGTACGAAGGTCTGAGGATGGTGATCTAAACTGGAAGAGGTGTTTAGGGGAATCAGCAGCAATGGCTGACTGTGGTTGTAAACTGAAAGAGGATATAATCACCAAAGAAGACCATGGAGAGAGAAAAGAACAGAGACTCTCTGGAAGGAAGGGCAGAAGAGGAGGGAGAACGAACCCTTGAAAAGGCAGACAGGAAGGAGGAGCCAGAGAAACAAAAGGAGAACAAGGAGCGTGTAGTATCATAGACCCTGTGTCAATAAAATAATAGGGAAGAAGGCAGATTAAATGTTTGAGGCATGGAGTCAGAAAGGAAGAAGGGGAGACAGCCAGTATAATACTCTTTAGAGAAGTTTCGATCCCATGGGTAGGTGAGCAGATAGCTGCTAGATGGACATGTAAAGTGATGTAAAGACATGTTTAGAGTTTTCTTTTGTTTTTTGAGGTTGGGAGAGAGTGGAATACTCTTATTTGTGGGGGGAAAGGAGCTAGGAGAAGAGTTTGAATATGCAGGGGAGAGAGAGATCCCAGAGGGGAGGGAAGAGATTGGGATTGGTGTCCAGATGGAGGGATTACAAACAGAAAAAAGGGAATTTACTTTCATTGTTGATTCATGGTTGCGTCGTTCTTTCAGTCTCGGAGGTAACCGACGAGAGTCCTGAGCAGTATCTGGCTTGGTATTTTCTCCACGAAACTATTTTGCCAATGGATTGAATTTTCAAAAGATATCAAAAAGTTAGATATTTTAAATATAAAAGTGTTTGTGAGGATTAAAAAATACATACCTTTATACTTGCTTTCAAACCTTTCTGAAAACCAGAGTTTTCAAGGGTAAACCTATTTATGTTTCAGTTCTCAGAATTTTGTGACTCCAGAGTTCCAGCCCACTATGCCTAAAGTACAAGGTTAGCTCAATTGTTATAATAAAAAACCTTAGGGATTTCATGTATTTATCTATTTGAGAAAAAAGGGGAACTGCTTAAGGAAAAGGCAGTGGTGCCCAGGCATACTGTTTGATTGGTTAGGTTCAGAGTGAAAAAAACAACACTCAGTTGCCTATGTGGCTGGAAGGAAATAACTCAAGGCAGCAAAGTGATAATTTTTATTCTCAATAATCACATTTATGAAAAGTTTTCACTCTATTGGCTTGTTTAATCTTTACAAAAGTCCTTTGATATGGGAGGGACAAATTTTTGTCTCTAAAATCGATGCCAGTAAAATACTGGGCATTGTTTGGAATTGTAGCAAACAAAAAAATAATAAAAAGCACTATTTTCTTCTCACCCCGTCTTGGTATTTGTACCCAAGAAACTCCCTACAATTCTAGTTATTGTGCTTAAAGACCTAATAGAATTGGAGAAAATTCAAAATAATACTAGTTCAATTCAGAAAGTATATTTTTTTAGTGCCAAATCTGCACCATTTACTGTCTTACAGTATCCTGCAAAGAACATGACCCACTGCTGCCCCTCAGTGAGCTTGTAATGTAGAAGGGGAGGAAGACTTGTAAATAAGTGATTATAATGTGAGATAAAGGCAGCATTGAAGCTCTGCAGTGTACAGAGGTAGCAGAGAAAAGGGTCAGAAACCACTTCCCAAAGGATGGGATAAGTGAACCAGGCTTTAAAGGATGGTAGGATTTCATCAGGTGGACAAGGGACCAATGTTATTAGCAAGAGAAGGAAATGTTCATATATACCTTAGAGGTGTGAAATATCATGGTGTATTTAGTGAATTATAAGTAGCTCGGCGTTACTGAAACATCATTGTAAGTGATTGAATATGAAGGTAGCGTTTTACAGGGACTAATTAATTCGTCAGCAACACAGATTCATGGTTTATGATGATCACTCTGGAGGGTGATGTTGCTGGCAGGGGAGATACCAGCTAAGAGGCTCCAGAAAGACATCCAGACAGGGTATGATAAGGACCTGAATTGAACAGAGGACTGTTAGGGATGAGGAGAAGTCAGATATGAGAGAGGAATAAATGAGATAAAACATCTTGATTAAATAATTAATTCATTGTGGGGTAATGGAAGAAGAAATTGTTAAAGTGGACAGGCCTGGGGGAGCTTCTGCTTTGTAAAGAAAAGTTAAACTAAAGGTATTTCAGTCTGGGGAGGTAGAGGCTGAGAACCAATAAAGTAAAATTCCCATTTTGAAGTCTGTCAATTGAATATGGACTGGATTATCAGTGACAGCTAGAACTAATGGTCACCCCTCACACATGGAAAAGGTAAATATGGGATCGACAAGTGCTTTATATTTCATAAAGCAAGCATTACGTTTATGGAAATGTAGGTCCTAATTCCCCCCAAGATAAATGTATTCAACGTAGTTTAAGTTAACTATAAAAAGACAAGCTTACCTTATTATTGAGAAATCAGGTTGTTCTGCCTGAATGTGAAGCTGATATTTTGAAGGTGAATCTAGCCATCTGTTTCCTAATTCTTTAGTAGATAAACAGCAGTGGATGGTCCATAGGTTTAGATCCAAAATTAAAATGTTTGCAGGTAAACATCCTAGCAAGTGATTACAGAAGCAATGAAAAGTAGCTCAGTGTTAGTGAAACACTGTTGTAAGTGGTTGAGTATGGGGCTTGAGTTTTACAGGTACTAATTAATTGATCAGCAACATAGATTCATGGTATCAATTTTTAGAGTGTGATATTCTGGAAGAGTGGTTCTCCAACTGAAAAGTCTCACTCTTTATACTCTTAAAACTGAAATAACTTGTATTTATGTAGTTTACCTCGGTTGACACTATTAGAAATTAAAACTGAGAAAAATAATCATTAATTCATTTTAGAATAAAAATATTTATACATCACATATTAATATAACTATTTTCCAGAGGAAAAAAATAGCCAGAAGAGCAGAATTGCTTTACATTTGTGCAAATCTCTTTAGTTAGCTTAATAGAAGACAGCTGGGTTCTCTTATGTGTCTGCTTCAACATTTGGTCTATTGCAGTATCATGCATTACATAACTCCTGAAAAAATACCATATATTCGAGAGAAAAGAGAGTGAAAGTTACTATGCAAATGGTTCTGACTTTTAGGATCCACTCACAATAGCAGTTTGAAACAAATTTTTGTTTCATACACAAATAAGGTATTACTTTACCCCTACTCTACCCTTTTTGGAAGTCCATCGTCCTAAGAATATTTTCACCGTGATTCTCTGGCCTTGTCGTACACTTGTAAAGGCCTGTGATCTATCTACAGATAGATGAGTTCAAGTGCAAGGCAGAATTTGTTAGCCTTCTATGACCTTTTACTCTTCCCAACCTAATGAAGCATAGGTTCATCTAGCCTTGTTACCTCTCTTCTTCTTCATAACTTCTCATTTTATTTATAAGTAATAAAGTTCAAACCAATTTTTCTTTGAACTGTAGTCTGGGGAGGGGAGGAGTAATCCTATAGTTGTGGCCCTTTCTTTGTATATTGGAAGACGTAGTAGAGGGAAGGGAAACCTGGAGTTTAAAAACTCCTTCAAAATATGATCATAGACACTGAAGACCACTTCCTGGAGGCCTGCCTAGAATTGCAAAGAATAATTATCTCTAGAAAATACTAACACTTCAGGATTGATTTCTGCTTTGGAAATACATGAGCCTAAAAGTAGTCTGTTGAGTTCCTGCACCTTTTGTTTCAGATGCACCCTTGGGCTTCTCTCTTTCCTTTCCCATCCTGCTCCATCAATACCAACTTCATCTGATTCCAGATACAGAGTGATGTGTCTGTGGCATAAGAACCAAGTCTTTGTTTTCTTTAAGATATCACTAGACTGTCCCCATTCCCACTGCCACCACCCACTCTGTAATCCCTATTTAATAGCCTATTGGACTTTTGACTTGAGACTCCTTTTTTCATCCATTCTGATTAATTTTTCCCACACATTGCTAATATCAGGACATGCCTTTTCTCAGAAATCTTCAGTGATGCCTTAATTTGTACCATGATGTAAATCTGTTTTATGTGTATTCTCCTTCAGCTTTCCCATAAACTCTTAATCTGAAATATTTTGTAGTAGTCCTGGCTGTTTCCTCACAATCCTGTGAATGCAAGCTTTGCATTTCTTACCTCTGTGCTTGTCTTCATGTTATTCTTTTCACTTGGAATGTTCTGTTCTCTTCCACCACCACCCCCATCTAAATCCAGTGGATTCTTCAAAAGCTAATTCAAAACCAGTTCCTGTAAATGGTTTTTACCTGATTAGTTGGAATTTATTTGTTTCCCTCTCCTCTGATATACAATAGTATTTAAAGTTTGTATCACGCAGTTTAGTATGTAATTATATACCATTGTTTATTTTTGTTTCATATCTTAAGTTTTATCTACAAATAGACAAGTTTCTCATGAACCTGTTTAGAATTTAATTCTGGGAAAGACCAGACTCCGTAAATTGGGCAGCTGCCCAGTGTTTTTTCCAAAATTATTCATTAAATTATCTTCATGCTGGTTAAGTTAGGTTGGTCTTATTCAAGCAAGTGTTCAAGTCTAATAAGTAATATCTAGTGTAATGTTACTTCTAAGTGTTATTTTCATGCACTTATTCTGAGTTTCTCAAACTTTATCTTATAGGTATTTCTGCATTTGAAGTTCAGCCAATTTCCACTGAGGTCCATGAAGGTGGAGTTGCTCGATTTGCATGCAAGATTTCATCCAACCCTCCTGCAGTTATAACATGGGAGTTCAATCGGACAGCTCTACCTATAACTGTGGACAGGTAGATGTAGATTTTGTCTTTGGAGAAGATACGGGAGTAATGAAGACTTCATATGAGGTTATATAGGGAGAAACACCATTATAGGCCTCATTTTTATTTAGGCAGTAATAACTGATTGCTTAAGACATTTCAAACTTAGCCAGAGAATTAGATCATCAGTCTCTGGCACATGGGGCATGGTCCCTGGTTTAGATCAGAATTTAAATAGATTATCCTACTGCCTTGATCCTTTCCTCAACCATCTGTTCTAACCATGAGTATCTGGACTCCAGCCCAAGGTTTTAGGAAACCAAATGACACTCTTATTGCTGGGAAGGGCAGTGCTGGTGTAAGGGTCTTTCATGTATGCCCTGGTAGCTGCCCACTCCTGTCTCTGCCTTCCACTTCCCAACCCCCTCTTCACTACAAATGCGTGCACGCGCACATGCACACATCTAGTGTTCTGAGGGTGGTTGGGATTTAAAAATCAAGAACTTGATAGCAACTCCAAAAAATTTGATTCCTGCCCTGCTCCTGAGTAGGCAAACATTTGCTAACATGGTAAAGCACTAAGATGGAATAAGTTATTCATGGAAGTGCTTTATTAAAAAAACAAAAAAGAGCATATCTATATATGTCTTGGACAATATGTGGATATTAATAGGTAAAAAATTCAGGAATTTGAAAAAAATTACACTAAACTCTGGGCCACCAGTTAGCTAAATCTATGCTAGAATGTCAAATGAGACTGTAAAATTCGACTGATAGATTGCACAAACCATGTCATGCTGGATTGTTTTATGTTTTAGAGAGCTTTAGTGACCCAAATGAAAACAAGAGAATCAAGCTAAAGGTCTTTAAAGTATTGCTTCTAGCACTGTAAAAAGGTTGAGTGTATTAATTCCTATCACAGAATATGTTAAATAAAATATAAAATCTAGGCCCAGCACAGTGGCTCATGCCTGTAATTCCAGCACTTTGGGAGGCCGAGGCAGGCAGATCACTTGAGGTCAGAAATTCAAGACCAGCCTGGTCATCATGGTGAAACCCTGTCTCTACTAAAAATACAAAAATTAGCCGGGCATGGTGGCGTGCCTGTAATCCCAGCTACTTGGTAGGCTGAAGCAGGAGAATCGCTTGAACCCTGGAGACAGAGGTTCCAGTGAGCCGAGATCACGCCATTGCACTCCAGCTAGGGCAACAAGAGTTAAATTCGATCTCAAAAATAAAATAGAATAGAATAGAATAAAATAAAATAATCTACAAGAAGTTTAGTTATCTTTCTCTCATAACAGGATAACCGCCCTACCAACAGGAGTATTGCAGATCTATGATGTCAGCCAAAGGGATTCTGGAAATTATCGTTGTGTTGCTGCCACCGTGGCCCACCGACGCAAAAGCATGGAGGCCTCGCTAACTGTGATTCCAGGTACCTACCATGCACAGTGGCTTTTTCCATTTTTATGATGTTTTATTGGCACGGTTGCTACTTTTTCTCCTCTGCTGTAATAATGTGCTATAAAGTAGAATTTCATTTAAATTATTATAATCTATTTGGAAAATGGTTATTTTCAGTTATTAAGCAACTCTTCTGTCATAGGCCAGTTTTCTATGTTACGTCAACGTCTTTAAGAAGTATTCAGTCTTAAGAAAGATTAACAAATACTCAGTCTTTGGTATTCTATTCAATACCAAAATTCACTGATGCTCAGGTCCCTTATTGAAAATGGCATGGCATTTTCATTCACCTAAATACCCTCCTTTATACTTTAAATCATCTCTAGATTACTTATAATACCTAATAATGTAAATTCTGTATAAATCATTGTTATATTGTATTTTAAAATGTGTATGTTTTTATTTTTTATTTAAAAAAATATTTTCAACCTTGAGTTGGTTGAATTTACAGATGTGCAACCCGCAGATACTGAGGGCTGGCTCTATTTCACTTTTGTTTTAAAAGGTGTAAAATACAGAAGACACAAAAAAGAGAGTAACAGTCATCCATTTCTACCAGAATTGCCTAATGTGGAAAAAGATATGTTTGTTTCTAGTTGTATTGTTTTGCTTGTCATTTAAAGAAATACCATAATTTGCATTTGTAAAAATGATACATGCATTTTATAAAAAGTAATGTTTATGAAAATAGAAAATATAAAACTTCTATATTAAACAATTTTTTAAAACACAAAAATAAAAGTTAAAAAATATCCTCAGTCTCAATGCAAAAATTATCATTGTTAATATTAAGCAAACACAATTTTATATATTTTGCTATATATTAATATAGGTAGAAGGGAAACTAGAGAGATGCATATAAAGAAATAGGTATTTCCTTAAAATGCAATAGATGATAGTTTTTATTTTAAAGGTTAAGTTTATTTAAATGTAGCGGAAGAAGACCTGGACTGAAGACATTGTTGAACTTCATATAAGTGTTTACTCTTCACAAGAGATACTGGTTTCTAACAGATCCTTTAAGGCTGTAAAAGAATAAATTTTGAAAAACATAAAGAGGCTGAAGTTATGTATTTAATGCTATGCTTTAGTTCTAGGTAAATAAATTTTAGATAATTAAATTATATAAGTGAGTGCTTGAACCTCAATTAAAAGTAATGCTATGGAAAATAACCTAAATGTCCATCAACTGATGGATAAATAAAATGTGTTCTATCTATACAATGATATACATTGCTCAATAAAAAGGAATGAAGTACTTATGCATGTAACAACGTGGGTGAACCTTGAAAACATTATGCTAAGTGAAAAGAAGCCATTCACAAAAGACCACATAATATATGGTTCCATTTATATGAAATGTCTAGAATAGGCAAATCCAGAGAGACTAAAAGTAGATTAGTGGTTACTAGGCTGTGGAGAGAAGAAGAAATTGGGAGTGACTGCTAATGGGTTTGGGATTGTTTTGGAGAGTGATAAAAATGTTCTAAAATTAATTGTGGTAGTAGTTGTACAACTCTGAAAACTCTAAAAACCACTAAATTATATACTTCAAATGGATGAATTGTATCATATGTGAGTTATATCTCAATAAAGTTGTTTTAAAAAAAGAAAAGTGAGTGATGAGAATAAATGTCCTACTAATTTCACTTATTATATCTTATTTATGATTTATTTTTATATTCTGTCTTTTCCTCCCCAAAGCTAAGGAGTCTAAATCCTTCCACACACCAACAATTATAGCAGGTCCACAGAACATAACAGCGTCTCTTCATCAGACTGTAGTTTTGGAATGCATGGCCATAGGAAATCCCAAACCAATCATTTCTTGGAGCCGCCTTGGTAAGACTTCTCAGGAAAAACAAAACAAAAAGTCTTTTCCTTAAATTTTGTTCATTCTAATGAAATTTATAAGATGTTTATTTTATATACAAAAACACAGGTTTGGCTATTGAATGTCTTATTTTTTTGCCTTTTCAGTGTATAGAGAAAAGGTCTTAACATAGAGAATTTTATACTTAATTTTATACTTTCCATGATTGATTGCTTGGATAGTGGTCTTTTGACATAATTTCAGATTATCTGTTACATTGTTTTAACTGAAGTATTCTCCTTGAAATAGATCACAAATCCATTGATGTCTTTAATACTCGGGTACTTGGAAATGGTAATCTCATGATATCTGATGTCAGGCTACAACATGCTGGAGTATATGTTTGTCGGGCCACTACCCCTGGCACACGCAACTTTACAGTTGCTATGGCAACTTTAACTGTATTAGGTTGGTCTTTTGACATAATTTCAGATTATCTGTTACATTGTTTTAACTGAAGTATTCTCCTTGAAATAGATCACAAATCCATTGATGTCTTTAATACTCGGGTACTTGGAAATGGTAATCTCATGATATCTGATGTCAGGCTACAACATGCTGGAGTATATGTTTGTCGGGCCACTACCCCTGGCACACGCAACTTTACAGTTGCTATGGCAACTTTAACTGTATTAGGTATGTTCCTTTCATTCTGCAGTCAGGGGAATCTTACATTTTAACGTTTGCCATTTTATCTCATTCATAGCTTACTACTGTCTTTCTTGAGCTTTGTAGCATTGATGTGAAGTATGGTAATCCAGTGATGAATTTCAGGAAAAGAAATAAATATTTATATTAAAATATAACTGTAGAATCATTCTGAGGTCACCATTCTGTTTACGTGCATACCATTATATTTCTTCTTCTTTAAGCTTCCCTTCTGTCTCCATCACACCTACACACATATCCATGTACCTATTTGCCAATTTAAAAATTTAATCTCTTGATTATAGCCACTTGCACTGCATTCGCAAGTGGCAATATATTGTTCTTAGTTAAGAAGGATGATAGGTACATATATTTTAAATGTGTCTATATAGATGCTCTGAATAGGGAAATCGTGGAGAAAGTGAATGCTGAGCAGTGCCAAGAAAAGGCACCTGGAGTGATGTATGAAGATGTAGATAGGAGCTCAGCATGTCAGCCATCTTCAGGAATGGGACTTGTTTCATTTACTGTTTTCTTCCTTGACTCTTTACATCATTCCTATTAGGATCACAGAAATATTTTGTTTTTTTCTTTAAAAATAGCTCCTCCTTCATTTGTTGAATGGCCAGAAAGTTTAACAAGGCCTCGAGCTGGCACTGCTCGATTTGTGTGTCAGGCAGAAGGAATCCCCTCTCCCAAGATGTCATGGTTGAAAAATGGAAGGAAGATACATTCAAATGGTAGAATTAAAATGTACAACAGGTAGGCTGTGTCACTTTGCTACCATTTTATATATGACATAATGGCTTTAGTAATTCTTATGTGAAATGGTTATAATTATATCAAATACCTAAATTATCTTGATAGTTATTAACAAAATGAAACTAAACTAAGAAATTAAGATTTATAACATTAGCATGTCATACATGTGCTATGCTAAATACTCATGAGTATTTTATACATGGATCATGAAAGTGGTAGGTGATAATAAAATGAATGTTACACAGTTCCCCAAACTCCAGGGTTCTTGTGCTGTTAAGCCACTAGTTAAGTTACCACAAGAAAGCATATTAGCTCTTTGGGGTCTTAGTTCCTTCTTCCAAACAATGAGAAAATTAGAAGAAATAATTCTCTAATAATTTCTCCATAGTTAATGATTTTAAGAATTCATTTTTATTAGCATAAATACGAATTATTGTAACATTCTCATTTGTGTTGAACAAAACTTAAACATTTTGTTGACCTGTATTTTATGTGCACATTATAATATTCTGTAAATTAGATGCTATTCAAGTAATATAAATTCTTAATAAGAGCCACATTTTAAAAAATAAGTTGTTACCTAAAGCAAAGAGCATTTGAATATCACAAATTCTAATGCAGACTCAAAAATGAGTAATTTTAAGTAATTAATGTAGAATATTTTTCACTGGGACAGATTACATATTTTTTTTTGGTAGGTCAGTAACTTTTATCATCTGAAATGAGACTATATAAGCCAGGCATGGTGGCTTTTGCCAGTAATTCCAGTGCTTTGGGAGGCCAAGGTGGGAAGATCACTTGAGCCCAGGAGTTTTAAGACCAACCTGGGCTGAACATAGTGAGACCTTGTCTCTACAAAAAAATTACAAAAAAATTTAAAAATTACACATGCCTGGAGTCCCAGCTACTCAGGAGGATGAGTCAAGAGGGCGAAAGGATTATTTGAGCCCAGGAGTTTGGGGCTGCGGTGAGCTGTGACTGTGACACTGCACTTCAGCCTGGTTTACAGAGTGAGACCCCGTCTCTTTAAAACAACAACAACAAAAAGAAAATGACAAAAACAAAAACACACCAAAAAGTCTTCAGGATTCCACATAGTTGCTGCAGGGTTCTACAAATGCTTGAATTTAATTTGAATTTTAAAATAAAATAAGATGAGAGTATATTTAGCAATAGCTAAACTTTATTTTGATTTCATTCTTAGAATTTTTCATGGAAATAATTTTTTTTCTTTCCCCAGTAAATTGGTAATTAACCAGATTATTCCTGAAGATGATGCTATTTATCAGTGCATGGCTGAGAATAGCCAAGGATCTATTTTATCTAGAGCCAGACTGACTGTAGTGATGTCAGAAGACAGACCCAGTGCTCCCTATAATGTGCATGCTGAAACCATGTCAAGCTCAGCCATTCTTTTAGCTTGGGAGAGGCCACTTTATAATTCAGACAAAGTCATCGCCTATTCTGTACATTACATGAAAGCAGAAGGTAAGTAATATTAGGAGTGCTTATTTTTGAGTACTCCTTGCTATCAAGGATTTGTTTTCAGTACGAATAATGCCTTACATAATCCACAAAATATTTTTGAAATTCTGTGGCATTTATCTTCTTTAATAAAATAATCTATCATCTTTGTATTTATTGTTTTCTAAATGTCATGCTGTTGTGTACTTTGTATATGTAAGTATAGTTGAAGATTTTTCTGTTTAGAAACAGTTACCAGCTAATACAAAGCATCACCGCCTGCTTAGAAGTTACAAAGTGGTATACTTATGAATTTCATTCCAGACAAGGCATAAATTCCTTAACTGAGACTTAATATTCCAATTTAAGTATGCAGTTACATTAGTCATAGTGGTGTAACTTGAGTAAAATAATAAACTATGTATATTTTTATTATTTTTAAGGGAGAAAGTAAACATTGTCAAATTCCCCATATTTTTGCTTTTATATATTTTAAATATTTTGTATATTATGAATGTTTTCTGAAATCACATAGAACCCTCTGAAAATTGAACAGGACATTCTTTACTCCTGTCTCATCATATAAAAGTAGAAATAAAATGTGTCTTAAAATTTTTATTCAGAATTATTGGTTCTATTTTGGAGATTTAAAAATTTTTCTTATATTTTACTTTCAGCGAATACCTTAGAGGAAAAAGAGAAACTACTGATAAATCCTAGAAATTTCTCTATTGATTTTTCATAGAAACCATGGTAAAGGCTTAGAAATTTCAGTTCTATACTTAAACAGCTTAGCTTTTATGGAATATATGTTAAAAACAAATTCAAACACCTAAGGATGGGGATATAATAAAATTATCCATAGAAACAGGTGGTTTGTTGTTGCTGCTGCTATTTGTTTTTTGTACTTTGAAGTAGGGTTTTGAAAAGGAATATTTTGAATGTAAATCAGGGGTCATGGAAGCAAGAAGAATGAAAGTCTGATAACTGAGCATGCTGGAGTATGTTAATTCCCTTTTTAGTGATTTATGAAGGTAAAAGGAATGCTGGTTTTGGTGGGGACCACTCTTGTTCCCTATTATGGTTGTTTCATTAGAGCCTCCACATGCGGCTCAGTGGTCTATTCAGGAACAGAACAAGGCTTTTTAATTCGAACTCAAGGACCTTGTTTGGTAGGTCAGAAATCGTACTATGCAGCTCCTAATTAACAAGCCATTAGCCAGTCTGTTGTGAAATGCCTGTAATCTTGTCTAATTAAAATGCTATCAAGTTAATTCAGAAATGTGGGAAAACTTAATACTGGAATTTGCCTTCTGTTTTGTTTGTAAATCCAGTGTGGGGAGAAGGGACTCCGTCTTTAGAGAGATTTGATTAAGTTGACATGCGTTTACTGTGAATTGTTAGCAAAGCACAGTGGCTGCCAATGCTCTTGTTCCACTTTACAGGTTTGCTCTGTAGGAATTAAATCCTACAAAGACAAATCCTCTTCTATACCTTGCCATGCATATTTGATTAAGAGTTGCTGAGACTTTTTTTCTCTTAAAAAAAAAAAAAAAAAAAAAAAAAAACTGTGGGAGAAAGCATTTTGAGGCACATTCTGTGACTCCCAGTTTTTTTGCCCTCAGTATTATAAATAAAAGAACAACTTATGTCAGTCAAATTTAATAGAATCTCGAGGGGCAAAATGAGATCTTTTGCAGGACAACTTTTGGTTTGTTTTTCTAAAGAGTGGAGCCATTACATTCCCTACTGTCTCTCCATTTATGTTTAAAAGAAAAAAAAAATGCCACAAGTTGAAGCAAATCAAGTTTACACTGTTACGGATTACAATATTCTGTTGTGTTAAGCTCTGATATATTACTACTGTACGTTGTCTCTGCTGTGGGTTTTGACTAGATGGTAAATGAAGTTTGGAGAAGATGAATTCTTTTCAGTTTGATTTATTCAGGAAAAAAGTCCTCTAGAAATTTGTAGCAAAATATGGTTACTTTTAGAAAATAGAGACCTTCCTGTTCACATTTTGTAAAGAGGCACGGAAGAGATTGAGATTAGACCCAAGGACCAGTGTTTCACAGTGCAGGCAAATGGTCTTGTTTATTTTATTTTGAATATCTGTCATTTTAAAACATGGATTCTTTAATTTAGGTTTAAATAATGAAGAGTATCAAGTAGTCATCGGAAATGACACAACTCATTATATTATTGATGACTTAGAGCCTGCCAGCAACTATACTTTCTACATTGTAGCATATATGCCAATGGGAGCCAGCCAGATGTCGGACCACGTGACACAGAATACTCTAGAGGACGGTAAGAAAGCATGATTCTAGATCATTTCGTTATGAATGTTCGTATGTTTTGTCAATTTCAGTGAATAAATGTGTTTTAAAGAAAATATATTCTTTTTGGTTAAAAAACAGGTGTGTTAAATTTGCCATTCAAAATCTCATTCTTGCTTTTTGCCAGTAGCATGGTAAGGATAAAGAGCACTTTCAGAATAAAAATTCAATAATAAAATTCTTATATTCCCATTATATTTCTTCAAAGGTTCCTAGTTTAAATTGTAAATATGTTGCAAACTTTTTTGTACTGAATAGAACAAAATGTAAGGTTTGTCTAGGCATGAATAACTGTAATGACTGTTACATATTGAGTGTATGTAGTGACTGAGGGCCAAAGGTACTGGACTTCTAAAACTTGGACTTTATACAACTTATCACCTGTCAAAAAATTCTTAGCACTTAGTACCTATTGATTAAATACAATATGCTTATACTCCTTAAGGGGGAGAATGTTACTTGTTCAACTTGTTTCCTAACCATGGGTTGAAAATTGAGTTGTGGTTCTTTTAGGGAACACCAGACCTTCATATTATTCTTATAATGGTGGGAAATTTCATCCATTAAGATAGCCCTAGAGAACTGATTCTCCTCCTCTCAGTCTTTATATCATGTTGTAAAAGGAGGGATCTGTCTTTCCAGAGTCTCTAGAAGACCTTTTTTAGTACCCTGCACTGTGAAAGGGAATTATTTAATATATGCTTAATCATACTGTTCTCCCTTAGCAAATGTTTTATTCTCGAGCAATGATCTGCTCTTAGTTTTTAAAATGTTTTTGTATAAATAATCCCCAAATCTCCTTTTTGTTCATTTAGTCCCAGATCTCTTATTATATCTTTATAATGCCACTTATTTGGGTGTTTATAAAATCAGACTTAGACTAAATGAAAAAAGGTTCACTCGTGTGGATACTGAATCCAAATTTTAGTTTTCATTTAAAAGCCTATTCCACTTTAGAGCGAGCTGCAGTATATGACATCTCTAGTTACCTGGTTACTGTTAACCTCTGTTATGCATGTCTAAGGTGAAAAGCAGGCTAATAAAGATAGACCTTTTTTTTTTTTTGGTTTGTGAGGTCTGTTCTCCCTCTATATCCTTGAAGAAAGTGAGTCTTAGTATAGCAGGGAAACACTGTAAAAGGAGCTATTATTATTCTCTTCATTTTGTGTCTGAAGAAACCTAGATACAGAGAAGTTAATTTGACCAAGATCACAGAGTCATACATGGTAGAACAAGGATTCAGACACAGAGAAGCTAACTCTAGAACCCATCTGAACTCTTAGTATTAGACCACCTGTCACTGTATTTGACTCATTTTCCTGAAATGCCAGTTTTATTAAAATGTTTGGAGGAAAAACTGTTTTTATATTAAACAACATATGTTGTAATTAGGAATACAAAATTCACATTAATTTTTAAGATGCAACTCTTACACTTCAAAATATGATTTGCTCGGTTATAACTGTAGAATCCTAGGCTTCCCCACCCTTGTATAATTCACTCTCCCTTGTTTCAAAGCCCCTTTGGTGGAATTATTTGAGAAGTATTCTCGTATTTTGTATGAATATCAAACATTCTCATACTCGTCCCAAACAGCAACAAAACAGTTGCAATCACAGTGAAGAATATCTTATCTTCTTTGTTCCACACACTTAACCCTCCCTCGTTATTTTTTCTTCTTTTTTCTGGTTTATTCTCTGTTTCACTGAAAACCTCTGCTGGGGCTGGAAGTGTCTCTTCTCTATGATATGTCGCTAATTAAGAGAATGCAGTTACTGGTGTGCTAAGTGGCAATTCAATTCTAAATATTCACAAACAACCTGTTTTCTTCTATGGCTTAGTTCCCCTGAGACCTCCTGAAATTAGTTTGACAAGTCGAAGTCCCACTGATATTCTCATCTCCTGGCTGCCAATCCCTGCCAAATATCGGCGGGGCCAAGTGGTGCTGTATCGCTTGTCTTTCCGCCTAAGCACTGAGAACTCCATCCAAGTTCTGGAGCTCCCGGGGACCACGCATGAGTACCTTTTGGAAGGTCTGAAACCTGACAGTGTCTACCTGGTTCGGATTACTGCCGCCACCAGAGTGGGGCTGGGAGAGTCATCAGTATGGACGTCACATAGGACGCCCAAAGCTACAAGCGTGAAAGGTGAATTTCTGAAGACTGTTGAGAAAAGATAATACAGTATTTTTACTTTTGAATCAAGTTTTTCTTCTCGAAATTATGTTTATATTTTTTAAATTTTGTTTTATAAATAAAAATATTCCGTAGGTGATGGACTTAATTGAACAAAATTAAACTTTTTATTAAGTGGTTGCTTTTGCATAGAGTTTATTTGTGTGTAAACTTTTTGGTTGTGCTGTTAGCAAATCTCTCGTGAACAGATCAATACAAATCAAACTCAGTTTCCAAAGTAAGATATTCGTAGAAGCCTAATTAATATTATTGCCATATATTTTTAAAATCCTTAGTTCAATAGGAAGACTATAGGACTGCAGAATTCTACACTCTTCTGTTTTACTAATGTGGAATGTAACATGACTGGTTTTCTTGTTAATTGACTGACAAGAGTGCCTGTTCTCTATATCACAGAGGAGTAATGAATGGCCAAAATTAGAAAGTATTTATTGCCCCTTTGAAAAAAAATTAAATATGTAGATATCATTATTTAGATATCTTGGTCTTTTTAAGATAGTATTTTATATATTTTAAATTTTGATCTCAAAGTTTAATATTATTGTGAAATTTGGAAAGTTAGGTTACGGTATAATTATTGGATTGACCCTTTTGGTAACTGTTTGCTTAAAACTGAGAGAACTACCCTATTCTGTGTCTTTATGTGGATGTTGGGTTGTTTATACATACATTTTCTGATGAATTTTACTAGCCCCTAAGTCTCCAGAGTTGCATTTGGAGCCTCTGAACTGTACCACCATTTCTGTGAGGTGGCAGCAAGATGTAGAGGACACGGCTGCTATTCAGGGCTACAAGCTGTACTACAAGGAAGAAGGGCAGCAGGAGAATGGGCCCATTTTCTTGGATACCAAGGACCTACTCTATACTCTCAGTGGCTTAGGTGAGTGAGTTTGTACTGTGCTTTTCCCTTTTTCCTTCCTCTCTGACCAACTGGGAAAAAAGTTATTGGATAGAAAGCAGGAGAACTGACTTAACGGTACAAAGAAAAGAATTGATTTTACTATGTCAGTGTGTATATGCTACTGCCGAAGCCAGTGATTGGTCTTTGACTTACCATTGTGAGTCCAGTGGCAAAATATCAGGCAGCCATTGTATCTTTCTATCTTTGTCCAGCTCTGCAAATCTGCTTTTCTTTGTGGAGTTCACTTCTGGTAGATTGAGTTCCTGATCAATTATTGTGAGTGTGTGGTGGATGTAGAATAGGAATTAGAACAGGGATATCACCAAATAATATTCAGTGGTTAAGTTTCAATTAAAATGTGCCTGAGAGTGCTATATAATTGCTATATAATTATGAATTAGGTATAAAATAACTGAATATTTATATAGCTGTAACCCAGGAACACTGGGAAAAAGCACTTAACTTTGTGATTGAGTTCATCAGTGTTCCCCAAGACACAATTTTATTCCCTAGTCTTCCTATCTTTGTAGAGTGAAAGGAATTTCATGATGTAAGCATGTTTAGTAGAAAGTAATGTATATCCAAAATGAATACATGGGCCGGGCATGGTGGCTCATGCGTGTAATCCCAGCACTCTGGGAGGCCAGTATGGGTGGATCTCTTGAGGTCGGGAGTTCAAGACCAGCCTGGCCAACATGGTGAAACCCCGTCTCTACTAAAAAAATACAAGAATTAGCTGAGCATGGTGGCACGCGCCTGTAATTCCAGCTACTTGGGAGGCTGGGGCAGAATAGCTTGAACCTGGGCAGAGCTTGAAATGAGCCAAGAGCACGCCACTACACTCCAGCCTGGGTGACAGTGCGAGACTCTGTCTCAAAAAAAAAAAAAAAAAAAAAAGGATATAAACTGATAAAAACTCATCAAGATATAAAGTGTACACTTAGCTATTTGTTGCTCATAAGTAGATTTTTACCCTTAAGTACAAAGCAGTCCCTTTAATTATGATGACCAACCTGCTAAATACCTACTGAATTGTTACACCTTCTGGACATACTAGGATTTTACAAAGCACTGTGGCTTTTCCTTTCACAGACTGCCCTGTGAAGGGGAGGGGAGGTAGGCTCAGCAGTCCAACCGTGGGCTTCTCCATGTCCTTCCCTGGCCTCACGGTAGCACAGGCTGTGAAAGCAGCGTTGGATTTGAGTCTCTGCACAGTAAGAAGCAGTGGTGGGAGACTGTTTTCAGATGCAGGGACACAGAACTTCATCCTGTGGTTCTATGCAGTTTTCCAGATGGTATTTTGCTTATAATCTCATTATGTTGGTTTTTAATTTAATCTGCATTTGGTTAAATAAGTTTCACTATTGATCTCTGTCACGCAGTTTTTTCTTTTCTTTTTTTTTCTTTCCTGTGTGTGTGTGTGTGTGTGTGTGTGTGTGTGTGTGTGTGTGACGGAGTTTCACTCTTGTTGCCCAGGCTGAAGTGCAATGGCACGATACCAGCTCACCACAACCTCTACTTTCAGGTTCAAGCGATTCTCCTGCCTCAGCCTCCCAAGTAGCTGGGATTACAGGCACGTACCATCATGCCCAGCTAATTTTGTATTTTTAGTAGAGACGGGATTTCTCCATGTTGGTCAGGCCGGTCTTGAACTCCCAACCTCAGGTGATCCACCCACCTCAGCCTCCCAAAATGTTGGGATTACAGGCGTGAGCCACCATGTCCAGCCTGTCACACAGTTTTATAAATGATGAGGAGAAGTTACTTATGTTCCACCTTCCTTAAGCCATTGATACTGAGATGACATTAGCCCAACCTACTGCCACTGAAGCCAGCAACATTTATTCCTAGTTGTGGCTTCTCAGTGTTCTGTCCCTTTCCCTGCAGATTATTGATTCAAGAAAATTTTGCTTAGTTATTACATAAGAAACATGATTTGGGACAATTGTTGATGAAGAATCATAGATCAAGCTTACTACTTCTCATTTTCTGTTAAAGAAAATATGAATATATAGAAGATACAAAAAAATACATTCTTAGCACGCTCTTCTTATACATCACAGGGAGCTTATTCTCAATAGGTGACTAATTTACTAGAAAAAAAATTGGGTTGTGAAAAGTTTAGAGAGACATTTTATTAAAACTTTGGCCATTCTTCAAAATTTTCTACAGCTACATACATACATATATATACACACATACAACGCATGTATGTATTTATGTATTTATAATGAGGAAGACCCATTGATCTTTGTTGAACTTTTTAAATCATCTCTGAACTATGGTCAACTTTCAAAACTTTTATTTTCTCTTATGTTTTAAAATTAAATCATATATTACTGCCCTTGTTTTTATGTTGTGAAATCCACTGTGTATGCTATTTGAGGCGAATCCATTTAAAATCACTTCTGATGCATCAACTGGGAAATTATTTTGTCAGTATACTATGTCTATTAAAATAGCTGCCTGTTTCCTGACTGTGGAATTAGATTGAGTGGTTGGACTGATTGCAGTTCAGGGTAACAGAGACCTCTCGCAGCTGTAGAGACTTTCTTGTTAGACAGCAGGTTCCGCACCCCTAGAGCTACCAAGTCAAGGCTGGAATGGCTGACTGGCAGAGATGCAGTTGTGTATTCAAGCATTGTGCAGCTGTTGACTGGATCACCTTTAAGGTGCCTTTTCATCTTGAGACCCCTATGGTCTAGTCTTACTTTCCTAGAAAGTCAGTGCTGGGGCCTTGCCAAACTTAGAGCAGTCAAATACTTTTAACTCACTAAGCAGGCAAGTGTTAGCAGCTATCCTTTCCTTCTTTCTTTTGAATATTGGGAGGGGAGTATGTTCTGTTAACTGGACAACTGACCATCTGTGACCATTTTTAGTGAGAGCATCTGGCGGTAGCTGCCTGTTTAACAGAGAGTGATGTGTCTGGGGGGCATTAGGTTAAGGGAATCCTATCTGTGTCTTGCATGGTGAATACTTGCTTTCACTGAGCTTTTGCACATTAAAGATACTCTAACTGGAGCTAGATTTGCTAAGTAGGCCTGGAAATGAAATTTAAATGCTTCTTTTTGCTGATTCAATGTCAATTTGAGTAACAAACTAGTGTCTCAAAATTTCATTTTCATACTAATCCCCTTTCTGATGCCTTTATACACATCTTTTTATTTTTACTTGTGATAATTAAGTTTTCAGTTTAAAAAGTATATTATAGGGACATACTCTCCTTGGTAATAAACACAGTTCTTTGTTTCTGGAAGAAAGAAAAAGATGAATGAACTTATATATTTCAATTCATTTAACAAGCATTTTCAAATATTTTTCTGAGACATTGTAGTACTACATAAAAAGGTGTGACAGATGTAATCTCTGCTTAAAACGAAATATTAAACAAAAGACATTTAATTGAGTGATTTTTCCAATATCGGCACAAATTTCTAGTGAACTAAATTTAATTATACTTAGCAATGAAAGTTATTTTAGAACTTTTTACTCTAAAACCTCAAAGCTCAGTTCCCTAGATGTAGAGTTTTTTTAAAGTAGCTAAAAGGATTATTGCGTCTTTCATAGTATAATATAAATATTGGCAGAGTGATGGAAATACTTTGATGTTAGCTTGTCTGATTTTGATGACTTAAAATGTAGTTTGATTTTAATTAGAACTGGTTTACTTTGTGGGGTTGGAAAAAAGCATTAGACTTGGGATTTAATACATTTGTGTGATTTGTTGTAAGTGGTGGTTTGAGACTTTGTATCTTTGTGGTGATTAATTTCACTTAGATTTTTTTTCCCCAGGCACTTTCAATGTTTAGCTCTGTCATAAGTAGGATTTTTAAATACTTGTTATATTCATCACACAATAAACTGAAGCAGCATTACTAACATACTTGTGTTCCCTGATAATTGATTGAAA
The DNA here is from genome assembly GCF_037993035.2 of Macaca fascicularis. Taxonomy (NCBI): domain Eukaryota; kingdom Metazoa; phylum Chordata; class Mammalia; order Primates; family Cercopithecidae; genus Macaca; species Macaca fascicularis. Next base: position 32,124,895 of record NC_088381.1, on the reverse strand, counting down.
TAATTTGTTCCTCTTTTTTCATCTGTTTATTTCAGAAATTGGCTTTAAATTCTGAAGTTAGCTTATAATTACAAAGGAACTGTTTTCACAAGCTGTCAACTGTCCTGAAAAATTAAGTCTTTATATGAAGGAATGAAAGGGGGCAGATTTTTAGGTAGTACTGTTGTTAAATTAACATTTAGGACACTGGTGTTAGATCATCTTTAGCTTTTATTTTGCCAAAGAACTTGAGCTTGTTCATTATTTTATTTAATTTTACAGTAAGCATGATTAGTGTGAGCATGAGATTTCACACCAATTATAAATGAATAATTAAAATAATAAACTATACACTACAGCATTTTATTTATTTATTTGAGGCATAGTCTCACTTGTCAGCCAGCCTGAAGTGCAGTGGTGCCATCTCGGCTTAATGCAACCTCCACCTCCCAGGCTCAGGCAATCCTGCCACCTCAGCTGGGTCCTGAATGGCTGGGACCATAAGTGTGCGCCACCACGCCGGGCTAATTTTTGGTATTTTTGGTAGAGACGGGGTTTCGTACTGTTGCCCAGGCTGGTCTTGAACTCCTGGGCTCAAGCCATCCACCTACCTCAGCCTCCCAAAGTGCCGGGATTGTAGGCGTGAGCTACCACGCCCAGCCTTACTCATTCTGTCAAACAGTCACAAAATAAATTTATTTAACTGAACTCAGTAAACTTCTTTAAAGGAATACTTTTGGAAACTACCTGCCTTGTAGACTAGAAAACTAACTTGACAAAAGTGTGAGTACAAATTATAACAAAAGAGAACATTTAAAAACTATTGTATTTCACTTTCTTCACTATGAAATATTTTTAAGTTACCCTTTCTTTTGTTGTGTTTAACATACTATTATGCCAAAATATGTTGAAACTTCAACATAGACTTTTTTCTTAATTTGCCAATAAAGCAGAAATTTTTGAATATTTCATTCTCTGCAGTATCTTAAAGTATCAAATATGATTGATACTCAACTCAAATTTTAGAACTTAATATTTGAAAAATTCAGAAACCAATACTTAAAAGAAATGAAGTATTTGCTTCTAAAAAAAAGTACTAAAAATACTATTATATTAAGATAGTAAAAAAGAAAAGATTTTTCATTTGCCAGTTTGCAGCTACCTCTAATTAAAAATAAAGTGTTTACAGATTGATGAAACTATAAGAGCTATATAAGAATTACAGTGCATTATCTGGTTATTTTTGTTCGTAAATTATTTGTGTTAAATGAAAGGTCACCTGCCATTGTAAAATACTTTGGGTGTTCTCTGGATGAATTAGAGGTATATCTCCTGCTTACATTTGGAAAGTATTGCCCAGATTTTAAGTCTCAAATCTTCTGGGAAACCTCTTGTGACTCTAAATGGTGTCTGTCATTCCCATAGTACATCATTTACAATGTTTTATTATAGAAATCACATGACACTGACAGTAAAAGAAAAACATCAGTCAAATAAGTTCCTTGTCTGTTGCCTGGATTTGACTTCAAATTTCACAACTTATTAACAAATTAAATCCTAGCTGTTCACCTAATCTTTTAGGTAGGGATAATGATATTGATTTTAGAATGTTAGGGAGATTAAATGAAATAATGCATATAAAAGTTAGCATAGTGCCTGGGAAAATTGCATTATAAGTTCTCAACACATGTTAGTTGTTTTTGTTGTTAAAATTATTATCCTCCCAGGAGAGCAATGTATTTAAAAATTGAGCCTGTATTTTAAAAATTGTGTCTGTATGTTTTAAAAATATTTTTTGAAGTAATTTACCATGATCACTAGATTTGAAAGCTAATGCATCTTGAGCTTTAAAATGTATATGGATTACCCACAGATCTTGTTAAAACACAGATTCTAATATTCAGTAGATTTGGGTGCGGCCTGAAATTCTTGCATTTCTGCCCACTTTGAGAAGTGAAGATCTAGACCAGGAGTAAGCAAACTTTTTCTGTAATGGGACAGACTGTAAATATTTTAGGCTTTATGGGTGTTATGGACCCAATGTTTGTGTCTTCCCAAAATGTATATGTTAAAGCCTTCACCCTAAATGTGACTCTGGTTGAATATAGAGCCTGTGAAAAGATAGATGATGAAGGTTAAATGAGGTCATAAGAGTGAGGTTCTAATCCAGTAAGGCTGATGCCCTTATAAAAAGAAGAAGAGATGCCAGAGCATGCTCTCTACCATGTGAAGATGTAGCAAAAGCCCAGTCACCTGCGAGCCAGGAAGAAAGCCCTCACCAGAAACTGAATCCTGCCAGAGTGTGATGTTGGACTTCCCAGCCTCTAGAACTGAGAGAAAAAAAATTTCAGTTGTTTAAACCACTCAGTCTGTGCATTTTGTTATGACAGCCTGAGCAAGACTGATACAGTGGACCATGTAGTCTCTTTCACAAGTATTCAGCTCTGCTACTGCAGCACAGAAGCAGCCTTGAAAAACACATAAATGCATGTGTGTGGTTATGCTCCAATAAAACTTCATTTGTGGACACTGAAGTATGAATTTCGTATAATTTTGACTTGTCACAAAATAGTATTCTTTAAAAAATTTTGTTCAGGCTGGGAACAGTGAAATACAATCTCATGTCTATAATCCCAGCACTCTGGGAGGCCAATGTGGGTGGATCACTTGAAGTCAGGAGTTCAAGACTGGCCAACATGGCATAACCCTGTCTCTACTAAAAATACAAAAATTAGCCAGGGGTGGTGGTGCATGCCTATAATCCCAGCTACTCAGGAGACTGAAGCAGGAGAATCGCTTCAACCTGGAAGCCAGAGGTTGCAGTGAACCAAGATTCCGCCACTGCACTCCAGCCTGGGTGACAGAGCAAGACTTTGTCTCAAATAATAATAATAATAATAATAAAAGAAAAAGAAAAAATTTTTTAACCACTGAAAAATTAAAAAAACAAAACAAAACCTTTTTAGCTGACTGGTATATCAAGGGCACCAGGCCACATTACTAGAATTTGGAAGTTCTAGATTTAGACTGTGTGTAGTTCTTGCTTCTCAAAGTGCAGTCCCAGGACCAGCAGCATAATCTGGGAGTTTATTGAAATGCTGAATTTCAGGCCTCCCCTCTACCTATTGTTTTAACACGTAAGGGTAAGGGATTTCGACATTAGGTTTATGCCTTTCTTGTTAAGCCAGTTCTGAAACTGTGTTAAAGTGTTTTAATTTCTCCATCCTTTTATGTGAGTTAGCTCTCAGGAGGCATCCAGTCACAAATCTAACAACATGTTCTGTTCCCAGAAAAAAACCTAATTATTCTTGATTTGGTGCATCTCATTTTAGGCAACTGTGATTCTGCTAAATTAATTAGGTTTTGTGGTTTTAGATGAACAAGAAAATAAATATAGCCGTGGAGTCCATAAATCCATAACATAAACTGTTATTTGAATCCACAGGGTAAAGCCAGGAGTGTTTAGTAGTAATTCAAGAAGAGAATATTTTCTAACCCATTCAGCTACTGTCATTGAGCTTTTCAATGTGTACTTTTTTTGTTGTTTTCTTGGCAGGCAGTGTCTTGCTCGGTCGTGCAGGCTGGAGTCCAGTGGCGCCATCTCTTCCACCTCAGGGGGTATAACCTCCATCTCATGGGGTTCAAATGATTCTTGTTCCTCAGCCTCCCAAATAGCTGGGATTATAGGCGCCTGCCAGCACACCTGGTTAATTTTTTGTATTTTTGGTAGAGACAGGGTTTCACCATGTTGCCCAGGCTGGTCTTGAACTCCTGAGCTCTGGCAATCTGCGCGCCTCAGCCTCCCAATTGCTAGGATTATGGGTGTGAGTCACCGCACCTGGCCTCAATGTACTCTTAATACTACTGTACGGTTTTCAAAGCCCTCTATAGCAGTGTAAGTACAGTGTTTTATCGAACCCAGTAGGTCTAAGATGAAGAAGCTCCTATACTTTCTTGGTGGTTCTCTTGCTAGGCGGGTTGTGACATAGTAGCTCCTTGCTCTTGAAAATCAGAGGATGAACTAAATTTAGAAATTTCTGATAACAAGCTTCAGTTACCACTAAATTAATTGCAAAATTGAAAGCATCCTCCCAACATGCAGTTTTAACTTCTGTGATACTTCAGCTAACTCCTCATGAAGACATTGTCTAGGAGATAGTGTCAGTTAGAAATGCAAAATTTCTGCCAGGTGCAGTGGCTCACACTTATAATCCCAGCACTTTGAGAGGCTGAGGTAGGAGAATTGTCTGAATCAAGGATTTTGAGACCAGCCTGGGCAAGATGGTGAAACTCTATCTCTACAAAAAATCAAAAAGTTAGCTGGGCATAGTGGTACATGCCTATGATCCCAGCTACAGGAGGCTGAGGTGGGAGAATCTCTTGAGTCCAGGAGGTTGAGGTAGCAGTGAGCCGTTTGCATCACTGCACTCCAGCCAAGGGAGGCAGGGCCTGTGAGACCCTGTGTCAAAAAAAAAAACACAACATTATTTCTGAATTTAGTTTAGAACTTTACATATGTATATGTAAATATATAAAGCTGCTTAGTTTAAAAACATAAGGTTGTTATCTGTACCAATTTAATTACCGTATCTTGTTTTATAAATTTTTATATTACAGTTTATTCATCTTGGCCAGGTGCAGTGGCTCACGCCTGTAATCCCAGCAGTTTGGGAGGTCGAGGTGGGTGGATCACCTGAGGTCAGGAGTTCAAGACCAGCCTGGCTAACATGGTGAAACCCCGTCTCTACTAAAAAATAACAAAAATTAGCTGGGCATTGTGGCAGACGCCTATAATCCCAGCTATCCGGAAGGCCAGGGCAGGAGAATCACTTGAACCCGGGAGGTGGAGGTTGCAGTGAGCCGAGATCGCGCCATTGCACTCCAGCCTGGGCAACAAGAGCGGAACTCCGTCTCAAAAAACAAAAACAAAAACACCTCTCACCCCCGCCAAAGAAAAACCAAACAAACAACAAAAAAACTCTACACAAATGTTTAGCTTTATTCACAGTTGCCAAAACCTGAAAACAACCTAAATGTCCTTCATCAGGTGAGCAGATAAACTGCAGTACATCTGTACAGTTGGAATACTCCTCAGCAGTAAAAAGCAGCAAACTATATTGCTGCTTGCAAGAGTTCATTGATGAATATCAATGTCAGTATGCTGAGTGAAAGAGGCCAGTCTTAAAAGGTTACATTCTTTATGACTTCATTGGTATGACACTCTTGAAAAGTGAAAACTGGGGCCAGGCGTCGTGGCTCACACCTGTAATCCCAGCACTTTGGGAGGCCGAGGTGGGTGGATCACCTGAGGTCAGGAGTTCAAAACCAGTCTGACCAACATGGTGAAACGCTGTCTCTACTAAAAATACAAAAATTAGCCGGACGTAGTGGCTGGCACCTGTAATCCCAGCTGCTTGGGAGGTTGAGGCAGGAGAATCACTTGAACCCGGGAGGCAGAGGTTGCAGTGAGCTGAGATTGCGCCACTGTATTCCAGCCTGGGCAACAAGAGCGAAACTTTGTCCCCCCACCAAAAAAAAGAAAAGTGAAAACTGTATGGATGGAAAACAGATCAGTGATTGCCATGATTAGAGATGGGGGCAAGACTTGACTACACGAAGGCAGCATTGGGAGCTCCTGGATGTGATGAAATTGTTCTTTTTCTGGTTGTAGTGGTGGTTGCACAAAGCTATACATGTGTTAAATAGGACCATACAACAACAAAAAATATATTTCAGTATATGTTAATTTTTAAATTAAATTAGAAGACTGAGGATTTTGAGATCAGATGACCAAGGTTTGATCCCAGCTCTCCAACCCTAAAAGTGTGATCTTGCTCAAGTCACTTCACCTCCATGAACCTCAGTTTCCCCTCGACATTTAGATTGCTCAGAATTGTTGAATGTGGAACCCACAGGACAGCGGGTTGATACATAATAAGTGCTCGATAACTGTTATCTGTAAATATGATTAAGGAGAGGAAGAAATTAGAATGATGCTCAAGTGTTCTGAGGGATGGTACTTTTACTCTGTAGTAGGGCTTTCAGAAGTAAGACCAGGATTGGGGAAGTAGGAGATACTGAGTTCACTTTTTATCATATTGGGTTGGAAAGGTTGGTGTCCCAGTGGAGATGTCTATAGCAGCTTAATATACGGGTTTAGATTTCAGAAGAACTGAGATGGCGAATTAGCGTTGTGCAGTTGGAAGTTAAGGCTGTGTACTCTGCCCTAAGGGACCAGCGTCTCTCTGGCTTAGCTACTTTGAAAGAAATTATCAGACTTCAGCAGAAGAAACTAGTCAGCATAATTGTAAAACAAAGGAGGTTAAGTCACTTTTAGGAAACAGAGGCACATGCAGCAGATCTCACTGAAATTTCTCTTACTATGTGAAACTTCAAACTTTCTGAATTTTCTGAGATACATCTTTCAGTGGAGTCCCTTTAAAAAAAAAATCTTCAAAGACTTTCAGAAACTGAAATTTTTCAGTATAGGTGAGGTCATACTTATATTTGTTCTTAGTTTGGTGCAATTCTAAACATCTATCAGTCTCTCTTACTTGCCACAAAAGATAGAGGAATTTTTAATAAGAAAGAAGCAAAAGAGATCAGGCTGCCATATTATGGGAGAAATATAGATGACATTCCAAATGGAATCTCCTAGCAAGTTACGGAAGATATTTTGCTTTCTTCAATATTTGAAAACCTTTTTTAAACTTCTTTTTGTAACCCAGTTGAATGCAGTAGCTCAAACTATCATAATTTGCATTTCTGCCTCTTAAATTCGGAGGATTGCAAACAATATTAAAATAACAGTGCTGCCGGAGAGAAGAAATACCTTTTACTTGCGTGCTGTATATAGCATTGTATCAGAGTTGTATTAATGCCACCCTATGGGATGTTACAGATCATTTTAGTTCATACTTAAGTCATTTTGGAGAAAGAAGAAAGACAGCAATATATGCCTATACTTAAACATTTTTTTCACCATCTTTAAGAAAGTTCAACTTTCCAAAAAATTTCAAACACAAATAATTGGGCAAAGAATTTTGATGTTTTTTCCTGGAGCTTTATATCCTTAGCCTTGAATAGTCATCACCTTTTGAAATGCTCTAAAACATGGAGAGCTCTGTGAAAAACATCTATCTTGTTACTGAGGTGAAAAATGTGAACAAAATGATACACAGCTACTCCTCTTTTTTCTTTTTTTGAGCATTAAGCAAGGTTTCTTTTTCTTCCAAGAATAAAACTGATGCATTTGCCTAAATGGTCATCACTTTTGTAGGTTTGAAGTTGTTTTACTGCTTTAGCAGCTGTGTGGCAAGTTTTCTAGCAGACAGTGGTGGTAGGGAGGGGGCTCAGTTGCATCTGGTTTCTCTTTGTAGAATGACTGAAAAGTTGATATTTAGTGGTTTTCTTGAGAAAGCAGTTCATGTGGAGAAGAGTAACTTTTTTTAGTACCTAAATTAGCTTGCTGTGATTCATATGCATGCATTTTGTCTTCTTGCTTAAAAAAGAAAAGAAAGAAAGAGTAAAGAAAATCGTCTACCCTGAAACTACATAGCACAGATAACCCTTTGACCTTTGGCACTGGGTAAAGATTTACAGTACTTGTGGAGCCTCACTCCACATGCCTGACTGAAAAGAACCCTAAATAAAGTAAGGCCCCTGTGGAGATGGAGAAAATAAGCAGGATATGAGGAAGTTCCATTATTTCATGTGGCTGTGTTGCTGCTGTTGTTGTTTTAATCAGTTTATAAGGTGAAATACCAGTTGGGAGGCACTTCCAGTTTAGGGGGTCTGATGTCAGTTAAGTTTGTGCTCTGATATTGGAAGAGTTGGAGTCAAGGATACCCTGGGCATGGTGTCCTTCTCTGTTTCTCTTGCACCCAGGGAATATCCCCTCCTGCTGGCTCCCTTAAATTCTCATTTGAAATATCTGGATAGTTGTTTGTTTGTTTTTGGGGAAAGCAAGACAATGAAAACTTTTTTTTGTTTGTTTTTAAGAAATGGGCATGATCAACAGATGGGGGAGAGTGGAATCCCTATCACTTTATGTGTTAAGAAATTAAGTTTTTCTTCAGATTTAAAACATAAAAAACACATGAGAGCAAAATTAGTTCCCCATTGTCTCCAGAAAAATTGGTTTAACTCTGCTCCAAATGGGACATCAAATGGAGACCTTTGAAGAAATTTTCATAATTTATTACTTAACGATACTCAGATCTATTTAATACTTCATAGCTTTCTGCTGACTCTTTATGTATCTCTTTTAAAATGTCAGTGTTTTTAAAGCACTTTGTATTTATATCTTGAGGTTTACCTACTAAATTGAGTTTACTGCTTTTTGTTTTGTTTCCTTTTTATATGTGCTAATAAAACTTCAAATAAAAGTTTTCTTGGTCTCAGGAAGATGCAACTAGGTATAGACAGGCTGTTGATTGTCTTGAAGGCCCAAACTTTCAAATGGTATTTCTACAAATGAAGAAAAAGCTTCAGTAAACTTTTCATTCTCCTGTTTTTAAGAGTCTGTAAGCATGGTAAAATGCTTGACGGGAATTGCAAAGAGCATCTATCTCTTCAGAGAAGGAAGAACTCTTGTAGAAAATTAAATCAATACTGTCCATTAATCATACTGCATGTCAGCCCTCAGACCACTCTGGAAGTTTCTGGTGAATGTAAAGAATCTTTAGATGTGTGAGGTCCTTAAAGATCTAAGTTAAACGAGAGGGGGTTTTTTAAAAGAAACCATTAGCACATGAAAGAAACTTCAGGGTAGATAGAAAAAAAACATTTGCTGCATAGCAGTAATTACACTTGTGGTTTTTGTTTTGTTTTTGGTTTAAACTTTCTTCTTAAAAAAACTTAACGCACATGAAATTTTAAGCCTTGTACTAATTATGCACTCCATGGACCGGAGGGGAGCTGCAAGACAACACTTGCTGGAGGAAAATATTTTATCTTGGTCTTTAAAAATATTTTTGTATGTTTATTTTATAACATACATAATATATTAGGGCAGTCACACATATGTATGTTATAAATAAATGAGGGTATATATAATGAGTATGTGTGTTAGAAAAAATTACTGATGGATAGTGAAACTTAAAAATTTGGAAACCACTGTTCTAAAATATTGAATCAGGTGTTTTGTTTTGTTTTTGAGGTTTTCTTTTTTTGTTTGTTTGGTTTTTTTTTTTGGAGTCTCTCTCTGTTGCCCAGGCTGGAGCGCAATGGCATGATGTCAGCTCACTGCAACCTCCATTTTCTGGGTTCAAGTGATTCTCCTGCCTCAGCCTCCTGAGTAGCTGGGACTTCAGGCGTGCACCACTATACCCAGCTAATTTTGTGTTTTTAGTAGAGACGGGGTTTCACCGTGTTGCCCAGGCTAGTCTCCTGAACTCCAGCAGTCTGTCCGCCTCGGCCTCCCAAAGTGCTAGGATTACAGGCATGAACCACCGCGCCCAGACTAGTAAGGTGTTTCTAAGTGATTATGCTTTGGGAAGCTTTATAGTTTAGAGAAGGAAATAGACATTAATCAAATCGCCACATAATTTATCATTACAAATTTTAGTGTTATGATGTAAAATCATTTGGAGTGAAGGGGCTATGTAATAGTGGACACTGTAGTTTGAGGGTGGGGGTCTGGGTAGGTTTTCCTGAGAAGCTGGTACTGAATTTGAGATCTGAAAGATAATAGGAGTTAACTAGGCAAAGGATCCTGATGGGATAGTGAAAGAAGGGATGGTGTAAACTAAAGCGATAGAATGATCATCAAAGCAGGCTAAATACGAGTACTCATTTCTGTCTAAACAACCTGACTTATCAGTTGGTTTGGATAAGCTAGTGTGATCCCACGAGGGTTCTCTAACATCATCCTGACATAGTTTATTGAAACTGTACATATTTTCCTATTCCATTTTGAGATGCTTAGAAGCTTGAAAGACTTGAAATCCCAGCAAATGTGGGCTGCTGTAAGAGGTGGCCCCTTGAATTAGCCTTGATAGCCGACTCCATTGACATTTATCTTGATTTCTCATAGAAACTAGAGCAGCTGCCTCAGCTGAGTGTTACAGTGACATCTTAGCTTTCCCAGCCTGCCAGGATGTTAATAACTTATAAAACCTGTGCACACAGTAAGACAGCACATTGTGCCTGATTATCACTATTGGTTCATCTCTTCCTGGGTAGATTGTGTAAATACATCTAACTGGAATCATTATTTCAAATTTATATATCTCCCATTTCCTTCTAAGAAAGTTGAAGTGACCTGATACAGAAACACCAAACTTAAGAAAATAAAAAAACAAATAGATGAAACAAGGCCCAGTATTAGGAATTTAGGGTTAAACACACTCATACTTAAAGCGAGAATGTAAATTAATATACAACTTTTCTAGGGATAATTGGGCAATACCAAAAATGGGAGGGGACTTAGGCATACTCTGACCAGAAATTCCATTAATAGAGACCTGTCACAAGAAAATAATATTGAGGGCCAGGCGCAGTGGCTCACGCCTATAATCCCAGCACTTTGAGAAGCTGAGGTGGGCGGATCACGAGGTCAGGAGTTCGAGACCAGCCTGGCCAACATAGTGAAATGCCGTCTCTACTAAAAATACAAAACTTAGCCGGGCGTTGTGGTGCGTGCACCTGTAGTCCCAGCTGCTTGGGAGGCTGAGGCAGGAGAATCGCTTGAACCCAGCAGGCAGAGGTTGCAGTGAGCCAAGATTGCACCACTGCACTCCAGCTTGGGCTACAGAGCAAGACTTCATCTCAAAAAATATATGTAATAATAATAATGTGCATGCACAAACATTTAACCTCAAGAGTGTTTAATATACAGGGTCCCTTATAATTGGAAAAGCTGGAGAAAACCTATATTTTTAGCTACTGAGATTTAATAAGCTATGGTACATTCGTACAATTTGAATATAGTCTACAGCCATACCACCCTGAATGCTCCTGATGTCATCTGAATAAATACGGACATTGAAGGGAATGTTTTAGAAGAGAAATGACAGAAATAGTTCACAGTGTATTACATTTTAAAAGCAGGTTATAAAATACATAAATATTGAATATGTGTATGTATGGATAGTAAAGGGAATGAAAAGAAAATAGCAACCTAATGTTCACAGTGCTTATCTCCATGTGCTGGTATTAAGAACCTTTTATTTTTATTTCCTTTTGTTTGCTTGTCTGAATTTTATAAATTTTTCATAACAAATGTATTTGATTCTAATTTTTTAAAAAGTAATTTTAAATTGAATATACCTAGATGAAGATATTGGGACAAAGATAAATAAAGACTGGAAAATCAATGAAGCTAGGATTATGTTCTTTATCGCGTGCCATATGGTCTTATACTATTGCTAGAAATGGCCTATAAGTTTAGTTACTTACTTCCTTGCGGTCAGAACAAACTACAGTTAGCTATGGGACACAGGATATTTTAATTATCAGAAGAAGTTTGTAGTATACTAATTAAATTCCCAGGACACATTACCTCCAGAAAAACTCTTACGTTGAAATGGTTGAAGAATCTCTATGAATCATGTGTTGAAATCATTTTAACGTATGCTTGATAATAAGGAAAGAAGATTCCTGTGGTATCTAGGATTATTAAGAAGTTATAAAGTTTTGGTTGACCTAGAGATATTAGTGGAGGAAACAAAACATTTTTTCTTAACTTTCACCTTTCTCCATCTGAATGGCCAAGTATGATGATTTTTAGTGTGTTCCCCTTTCTTGAATAGCTACATATCCTCTCTTTTTATAAAATGACCTTTATCTCAGAAGAAAAATCATGGCAATGGACCTCAATTGTGACCCCACAAAACAATAGAAACTATGTTTAAAGCCTCCAATAACCTTAAGAAGTAAGGAGACACGCTTGTAAAAGGCCCATTTTTCTGTGCGTATCTCTGAGAAATTACAGTGATTGTTTTAATCATAGTAATTCTGTGTCCTCAGAGGGCTCAATTGTGTACTTACATGGCCTCATTCTTGGTATACTGTATTCTGGTGCTGTGTAGATTTTACAGATTGGCATTCTAGTATGATTCATTGGGAATTTAAAAAGAAATCTACATTTGCATACTTTATATTCAAAGTCCCAGGTAGTTCTAGAAATCTTACTAGAAGTCTGACAGCATGCTGGTATCTCTTCTTTTAATTGTCCTTAGTGTCAAACAAGTGATCAGTATAAACATTTGTATATAGATAGATGGATATAACTTGATATAGATAAAAAGAGATAAAATTGGCCACTAAGAAAATTATGCTGCTCTGGCCGGGCTCATGCCTGTAATCCCAGCACTTCGGGAGGCCGAGACAGGCGGATCACGAGGTCAGGAGATCGAGACCATCCTGGCTAACACGGTGAAACCCCGTCTCTGCTAAAAATTCAAAATATTAACCGGGCGTAGTGGCGGGCACCTGTAGTCGCAGCTACTCAGGAGGCTGAGGCAGGAGAATGGCGTGAACCAGGAGGTGGAGGTTGCAGTGAGCCGAGATTGCGCCACTGCACTCCAGCCTGGGCGACAGAGCGAGACTCTGTCTCAAAAAAAAAGAAAAAGAAAAATTATACTGCTCTGGGTTAGGAAAGCTTTTGAAGTCATGTCTCTCTTCAACAAGCAACCTAACAGATTATAGATTTTTTGTTTTTCCTTCATAAAATACCCTAGATTAAAGTCGTAATTTAACCTTTGTAGTATTCTCGTCAAAAATGTTTAGCCCGAATCTAATAAGAAACCGTCAGATAAGTCCAGATTGTGAGACATTCCACAAAACAGCTCAACTGGAAATGCCATCCTTGGGGAAGACAGGAAAAGAGCAGGAGACAGTTCTTGATGGAAACATGACGTGGAGTGTGTAATCCTAGATTTTTGTGGGGAAAAGCAGTTATAAATAATATTATTGGACAATTTTGGAAATTTAAATACAGACTATATATTAGACAAATGTTGCCATTGTTAAATTTGTTTGGTGTAATAATACTGTGTTTATGTTGAAGAACATTCCTCTTTAGGGGAAAACGTCACAGTATTTAGGTGTGATGTGAAGTGTCATGCTGATTCAATAAAAGAAAAGATGTATATAAGTACACACAAAAAAGAATAGGAAATAAAGCAAATACATTGCAATGTCTAAAACTAATTTTAAAGGTTTAAAAATGCCCTGTACTCTTGTACTGACAATTTTTAGTCTGTAGCATCTCCAAATTAGATAATGAGTTTACAATGATCAGGCACTGAAAGGTTAAAACAACAGCACTTCTGAAGCAATTGCTTATAAAAAAAATTCTCTAGGAATGTGGGGATATTTAAAAGTTGTATCAGTCAGTATATATTATAAGTTTGTCTCTTAAGAAATTAAGGCACAGAAAATCAGTTTCTTATTCATACTGTCCAAAGCCCACTTGTTCATATTGTCCATAGTTCTTACTGTCTTATTCATACTGTCCAAAGCCCACTTGAGGAACTAAAGGCTGTTTCTGTAGCTGAGTGGATAATACAAAAATACTCTGAACTGAAATTATTTCCTTAAACAACTGAATAACTCATTCATGAAACGTTTGTAAACTGATATTTATAATAATATATTTCAGATCGAATATAAGAAACCTAGATCTGTTGAATGTTTTATTTATCGGAAAATCTTTTTGGTTTAATTGTATATGCTTAAATTGTTTGAGGTTCTCTGTCATATGTCTTGAAAACCATTTGAAGATATGTTGAATACCTTTCAGTACCTCTAAGCATCTTCAGTATCTTTTAATACCTGAAAAATTTCAGGTTGAATAGACTGTTTATAGCCAGTTAACACATTGATAATATGCAGCTGCTCAGATCTCAGAACTCCCAGAATTCTCTTATTTGCTAACATTAAAATCGATTTCCGAGTGATGCACTCAGTGAAGTTTACATAAGTTGTTGTAACATACTGTTTCTTGTGAGTTTTAAAGGAGGTGTATATAAATAATCAATCATGGTTTTATCACTGTGATTGATGAAGCCAATATTTTACCAGCTTGCATTTCCCACTTGAGAAGAAATTTAAGATTGGTTTCAAGCCATCTGCAGCTTTCTCATTTTGTAAGCTTGCTTTTCACTGCCGAGGGTTGAGATTTGAAGGGATGGTTATCAAACTACAGATGTTTTTGCAATGAAACTGTGCACCTCTGACCAAGTCACTGTGGTTCAGGAGATGATAGATGGTATTTTCATGTTGCTTCACAAAAGGGTCAAAATGGCATGGCAAGCCCACGACAGTGAAACGGAAAAATATTAGTCCTGGGAGGAAATTTATTTCATAGCTTCAGGGGAAGTTTGGTTGTCATGAATAGGCTCTCTCTGTCAGTCTATAAAAATATTGTTTGTAAGGCAGTGATGTATGTGAGACAGACCGTGTATGTGTGTTGGCAGACAGAGCAGCTACTTAAACAAATGCTAAGCCAAGTACAGTAGCATGAGTCAAGTGTTCTACTTCGGATGCTTTTAGGGTAACGATTGTTTTTGATAGAAATGTCAACATCATCAAATTTATTTCATTTTCTGATGTAACAACTTTAAACTTCCTTTGTAAATTTTATACCTTCTTAATGATTCTAGGGTACGGCACACATACCGCTATTCTAACACACTTTTTTTGTTTTAGAATTATAAATTTTGTACTTATAATCAATGATCATTCCATTTTACTCACTTTTAAATTATTTGGGTATGTATATGTGGACATAGCCTTAATAGTATGGTTCATATACAACTACTATAAATTCTGGGACAGTGAAGCCACTGTCCTTTTGAAGTGTTCTTTTCTTTTTGTCTTCCCTAACCAAAGGAGATATCAGCCCTCACTGTATTTCCATTAATTGGTAGTGCAGTGGGAGAGACTCATCTTACACAACTGGACCAGTGAGGTTCGTTTCTTCCACAGCGATTCACAAAAGGAAAGGCCTTCCATTAGAGAAGTACACAGGAGATCAAAAACCATGTTTGTGGGACCTTCCAGTCTCACTTTCGTATTAGTTTTTCAGTGTTTGAATGGAAATCAAATTCACTTATAGCAGAGTTCAAGTAGAAATCTTCAACTCTAAATATTTCTTATCTAGACATCCTAAAGGAATACATTTGTCAAAAAATAAAAAGTGTTTTTAAAATAATTTTTAAAAGCCTGATGGACAAATAAAAATGAAATTACATGATCAAAAAAGAAATAACAGGATCAAAACATTAGTGAATACAACATAACTGGGAAAGGAAAGCCTTATGCTTCTGGAGTTTACAAAACAATCCCAGTCATTTGGGGGAGATTTTAAAAGTAGAAATTATCGGCCAGGTGCAGTGGCTCACGCCTGTAATCCCAGCACTTTGGGAAGCTGAGGTGGGTGGATCACGAGGTCAGGAGATCGAGACCATCCTGGCCAACATGGTGAAACACCATCTCTACAAAAAAAAAAAATTTACAAAAAATTAGCCCTGCATGATAGCGGGCACCTGTAGTCCCAGCTACTCAGGAGGCTGAGGCAGGAGAATCGCATGAACCCGGGAGGCAGAGCTTGTAGTGAGCCGAGATTGCGCCACTGCACTCCAGCCTGGGCAACAGAGCGAGACTCTGTCTCAAAAAAAAGAAAAAAAAAATAGAAATTATTTGGCCGGGTGCAGTGGCTGATGCCTGTAATTCCAGCACTTTGGGAGGCTGAGGCCGGCGAGCAGATCACCTGAGGTCAGGAGTTCGAGACCAGCCTGGCTGACAGGGCAAAACGCCGTCTCTACTAAAAGTACAAAAATTAGCTGGGCGTGGTGGGACATGCCTGTAATCCCAGCTACTCAGGAGGCTGAGGCAGGAGAATCACTTGAACCCAGGAGGCAGAGGTTGCAGTGAGCTGAGATGACGCCATTGCACTCCAGCCTGGGCAACAAAGAGGGAAACTGCATCTCAGGAAAAAAAAAAAAAAAAAGATCAATAGGATATACTTATTTTGGTAGGAAACTGATTCTCAAATGTCACATACAAAGAACTTTCTTCTAAATTATTCTAAACTCAGTAGGAGAGGGGATGTTTTTACTGGGAGTGAGAGAGGTTATTTGTCTTAAGACCCTTCGGGGGGTGGGGGGCAAAACAAAAGAGTGTGTCATTTCAGGTTTAGATCAGTACTCTACCGGTCAGCTTCCATGAAAGCTGTATATAGAATACACAGGGAAAGTGTGAGAAGGGAAGGACTGACCACTCCATCTGCCGTTCTGTTTTACACTCAAATCTTCTATATATTATCATATGACAAATTTATAACATTTTGGCATAGTCATCATTAAAGAGAACTCCTTTAAATTTATAATGCAAACAAAGTGAAAAATGTTTCTGAGTAACAATCCCTTTTAGAGATTCAGTTTATAAATGGAGAATGAATTTTTAATCTAGGCTTAAAGTTTACCTTCTTTTAGCTAAAAACCTGTTTTTTTAAATCAGCATGACTAGTACGTTCATATAAGATATTATTTTAATCATCATGAATTCACATTTTCCATTCTAACACAAGTTTGATGATATGAGACAAAGAATTCTGTCTTAGAGATCTGCTCCCCTCATCTCAGTGTGATTTCAAGTGGAGAAACACTGTAGTCTTACATTTGGAAGACTTGAAGGCAGATCGCGTTGTTCAAATGTGATTTGTGTTTTTGTTACTGTGCTTACACATAGCATTTTAGCCTAGTGTTTCACTCGGCTTCCCTTTCCCACCCATCCCCCTTAGCGTTTTTCCTGCTCCTCTGCTGTTGGGCCAGACTTGAGCTGGCCCCAGATTCTATGTCAGAGGCCATGACCCAGGTGTCAGAGCAGTCCGTACCGCTGGCCTCTTCTCTGAATAATTATGGGAGGGGGGTATTGTGTCGAAGAGACAGGCTTGGGGGCAGTGCAGTCACCCTGGCTAGCCAGACCAAGGAGCTCTCCAGTTGGACTGCAGGGGAACAATGGGCCTGAAAAGGCTTACACAAAACCTTGTAGCACAAAAGATTAAATTAAAAATGGATATTTGGCTAGACATTAGGTTTCATCCTTCAGACTTTCACCTTTCTTACTTATTCTGATAATTTCCTCCCTAAACATCTTGAGATTTCGCATATCCTGACCTTGTATCAGCATATTTTCCGATTGCTACCTACTTTTGCATATATATTCTAATTTGACAATTTTTAATGCTTTGAAGCTGTATTGATTGTGACACTTTGTTGCTGCTATAGCAAAGCTTTTCTATAGCAGCATTTTAAGTAAACAATTTAAAGTTATACATAGTCATCTTCAAATAGTGCTTTTTTATTTTCTTTATGCATTTTATTAGGCCACCCCAGCGTGTTCCTGTCTGTAAATTGAAAAGTGGCAGAGGGTAATCCTAAAGTAGATGTGATTGCTTTTCTTCCTTTGGTCGTAGGAGGATTTTTTCCCCCTACTTGAGAATTTCCACAGAAGGATGGGCAATAAAACTCTCTTAAGTCTTCACCAGAGCTGAATTTTAGAAATAGTGTTGGAGGTGGAGTCACTCCTGTGGGGGAAAAGTTTTCTCATGTTCTTGACCTCGGGTTTTCTCTTAATTTTATCTAACCCCGACCTGCTTGCTCTGACCTGGCTCTTTTCAAGGCTTCTGGAGCCTCACAAACATACATCAGCTGAAAGCAACGAAGACCTATTTTCATGACCCAAAGATTATCTCTTATTATTGATCCATAAGGCAGTACTTTGAAATGATTGCTTTTTCTTACGCATTTTCCACGGAACAAACCTGTTAGTATTACAACAAAGAGTCCATAAAGTTTGAATGTGATGTCCATCGGTTTTACTATCTTAGTTCGTCTTCAATCAGGCAGTGCTTACTCTTCATGGTATTGGGGGGAAGGTACGATGAAGCTTCCTACTCAGTGAGCGTGTTAGCTTTTGCCTTGGGTCTTAAAGTGTAAGAATAAAGCAATGGTCAAAAGCCAGCAGGATTGGAATTCTTGAATGTGTTCTCCTCAAAGTAAAATTTATTTACTACCTAATGTTTATATATCTCATTATTGTGCTTTTGTTCTACTGGGCATTTGAGTAGCTTGAATGTGTGTATTAATATCTCCCATTTATTCAGAGCCTGTAACCTAGCCTGTTTCAGAGATAACCAAGAAGTTGGAGGTGGGAGGGGAAGGGTTTCAAGCCACTTCATAGGAGAGGATGCCATTCTTTAGAATGTACTCCTTTACACATACTCTTACTATTTTGCTATCTGATTTCTCAAACATTAGTGATATAGGGCCCCTGTTTTACAAAATAGCCCCAAAAGCACACACTTGGAACTGAAGGACAACCCTCTGCCAAGCATGTCCTCTTCCAATTCTGTTGGTTGACCTGGGCTGGAAACTTTCACATGTTCTTTTCTTTTCTTTTTTTTGAGACTGATTCTCACTCTGTCACCCAGGCTGGAATGCAGTGGTGGGATCACTGCAACCTCTGCCTCCTGGGCTCAAGGAATCCTCGCACCTAAGCGTACCAGGTAGCTGGGACTATAGGAATGCACTATCATGCCTAGCTAATTTCTGTATTTTTTGTAGGGACGGGGGTTTTGCTGTGTTGCCCAGGCTGGTCTCGAACTCCTGAGCTCAAGCCATCTGCCACCCGTGGCTTCCCAAAGTGCTGGGATTACAGGCGTGAGCCACCAAGCTCAGCCACTTGATACTTTCTTACTCCTTAGTCTCTTCTCTCAACAGTTCCATTTAGTCACCTGCCTTCCATGTATATTTAGTAAAGTCTACAGTGTCTCACTGGGCTCTCAAAGCTCTGTGTGATCTGTCCCCAGCCTCACTTTTCTGTGTGACCCTCCCCCATAAAATACCCTTTACTGCTGCAAATCTGAATTCCTCCCTGTGACTTCTCTCAGGGACAGTGTGCTCCTGTCTCCACACCTTTGCTCATACTCTTCCCTTGGCCTAGATCTCTTCTTCCCCATTCTTATTGTAGGATCAAGTTCTGCTCAATGCCACCCCCTTTGTGAAGCCCTGCCCACTCTCCAAAGTAAGTGGTAATTGTTCTCTCTTGTGAATGAGTTTAACACGTCTCTTTTGCAGCAGTTATTCCTATCTTGCATGGTATTTACATTTATTTTTTTTTTGTCTTAGCTCCCCTAATAGATTGTTATCTAAACAAATTTGAGAACACTGATAAATGTGTCAGCTTTCCAATTGTACAGATGAGGAAACTGAACTCCACCAGACTGAGCAACTTTCATAGCCACACAGCGTGTTAATCCAAGATTTATATCCAAATCTCCAAATTCCCAAACCAACTTTCTCCCCTAAACTTAGTCATTTAGCACTAAAAGACACCTATCAAGTACATGATGTTTTTTTCTAAACATTTTACAAGTATAAACTCATTTAATCCACATTTTATAGATGACAAAGCTTGATTCAAACCCCAAACCCAAGTAGTGTAGTTATGGAGTCTGTTGTTTAATTACTACACCACCATGCCCTTGTACATGAGAGAGAGCAGGGATTAGGAATCATAGAATGCTAATAGCAATTATATTATTACTATTTATTTATTTATTTATTTATTTTTTGAGACTGAGTCTCACTCTGTCTCCCAGGCTGGAGTGCAGTGACGTAATCTCAGCTCACTTCAACCTCCACCTCCTAGTTTCAAGCGATTCTTGTGCCTCAGCCACCCAAATAGCTGGGATTCCTTACTTTATGTGCTTACCACCACACCTGGCTAATTTTTGTATTTTTAGTAGAAACAGAGTTTCACCATGTTAGCTAGGCAGGTCTCTAACTCATGGCCTCAAGTGATCCACCCACCTTGGCCCCCCAAAGTGCTAGGATTACAGGTCTGAGCCACCGTGCCCTACCACTTTATATTTTATTAGTATATTATTATTGTTGTTGTTATTATACTCAAGCCCTCTTTTAAAGCACTTCATGTGAATTAAATTATTTTCCCTCCCCCCACAGCTTCTTGAGATGGATGCTATTATCATTGTTATACCCATTTTACAGGTGATTGTAACCGAGGTACAGAGAGAAAAAATAACTTCCCCAAGTTTCATAGCAATGACCAAGCTAGTGTTGGAATTCCAGTCAGCCTGAGTTTAACATCCCAGCTCTTAACCACTGTGCTAGGCTGTCTCTTAGCTTCTTAGTAGCACTGAGTCATTAGGAAAGTTATCTTCTATTTGGCTCAGCATCCACTCACTGTAGAGGACATTGAAGCAAAACTGATACAGAGGGGTTTTTTTTGTTATGTTTTGTTTTTTGAGACGGAGTCTCACTCAGTCTGGAGTGCAGTGGCATGATCTCGGGTCTCTGCAACCTCCGCCTCCTGGGTTCAAGTGATTCTTCTGCCTCAACCTCCTGAGCAGCTGGGACTATAGGCACATACCACCATGCCTGGCTGATTTTTGTATTTTTGGTAGAGATGGAGTTTCACCATATTGGCCAGGCTGGTCTCAAGCTCCTGACGTCATGATCTGCCCGCCTCTGCCTCCCAAAGTACTGGGATTACAGGTGTGAGCCACCGTGCCCGGCCAATACAAAGGTTTTTGAAGTTTATATGAAATATTTATATAATTCATATATAAATATTGAATAGATAGCCCTTCTTTTTACTGCTATTTCATCAGGCCTTTCATTTGGTGAAACTTAAGCAATTGCCATAGTTCCTGCATAACTGTTTTGATTTGCTCATTCATCAGATACTCAGATACTAGATTTCAGCTGTTATCTGAATGTCTCCCACCTCCTTAATGCCTGGATGAGGGGGCCATCACTCTCCTAACTGGCACACGGATGCCATCTAGTGATGGAGAACAGAAATGCAAGTTTTTCAAGTACAATGCTGAACGAAGGCATGGGGTTTTTTGTGTGGTGTTTAGAAACATATTTCAGTGTAGGTTACTTAAGGTGTTACACGGAGATACAGTTAATGCACTATTATTGTTAGATCGTGTGCAGTTAGAATGGAATTAAGCAAGTTGTTGAGGAGTACAACTTTAAAAGATTTTGGCATTAGAGAGTCTCATTTTATAGGCCTTTGTCTTGTTCTGAGTGTGGTCATTGAGGATAAGAAACACCTCATTGTAAAAATGGGATATAATTATTATTAACAGATTGAATTAATTTTTGTTTCCATATGCTTGCTGTTTCTAATACTTGCCCTCAAACTCTTCCAGATTTCCCTTTAATGAAATGACTTACTGTTCTTCCACTAGGAAAGGAATTTATTAAGTTGTTTTCCAAAGCGTTTATCATCATTAGGGCTGTTTCTTTGTTGGCAGATGAGAGATTATTAGATTAATATGGAAGATGTGGGTGAAGGTAGATATACCACTGGGAGGAATATATGCCATCTGACATGGTTGCCAAAACAGCAAGCATTCTTAGTGGCCACAGACACAAAACACAGTTGTTTCAATAGTATATACAAGCCAACGCACACTTGGGAACCTTTGCCTGCCTGCTCTATACACCAGAGAATATTAGGGAGGACAGAGAGTGGTTAAACTCAGCTTTAGTATTTGCCAATTGCTAATTTGCCGATGTTCTGTTCTCTAGATCTTGTTTGTATGAACGAACGGAGATCTTTGATATTGATAAGCTTTCACAAAGTTGATTCCAAAATGTGATAAGTTTGCCATACTTTTGATACTACCTTTTCTCCCAGGCACCTTTACTCACATGACAGCAATATAATATTTTGTGTTTACTAATTATAGGAGCTCTGCAAAGTACTTCATAGGCATGATTTCATTTAATATTCTTAAAATCCCTATCAGAGAGGTCCTGTTAACATTTCCATCTTCCAAATCAAAATAAACGAGGCTTAGAAAAGTAAGAAACTTGCTCAAGTCTATACAACTGTCAGGGTTAAATAATACTTACAGATAGAATATTCATTTATCAGCCTGTCTTCTTTGGTAGATTGAAATTAAAAGCAAGATTTGCGTTGTTCTAGTCCTTGAGTCTCTCATGCAGTGCCTGACTTTTGGTAGGCTCTTGATAAATGTTTATTGATATCTGCGAACTCTTTCTTAGACAGCCAGACCTGGCTCTGACTGTTCCTTTTTTATTTTGAGACAGAGTTTCACTCTTGTCAACCAGACTGGAGTGCAATAGTGTGATATCGGCTCATGCAACTGCTGCCTCCTGGGTTCAAGCAGCTCTCCTGCCTCAGCCTCCCGAGTAGCTAGGATTGCAGGCACCCCCCATCATGCCCGGCTATTCCTTGTTTTTTTAGTGGAGATGGGGTTTCACCATATTGGCCGAGCTGGTCTCACGTGGTCCACCTGCCTCGGCCTCCCAAAGTGCTGGGATTACAGGTGTGAGCCACCACGCCCAGCTTAACTCTTCTTTATGTGACTAATAATCCAAGTAGAAGAGCTGGTGATGAGAATGAATCAGGTTGGAAGGAGGGTGAGACCAGTCCTAGAGCCAGCAGGGAAAAGATGGAGAGTACAGCCATAGCAGTGTGCCAGGAAGATGATCGTTTTAGGGCCAAAGGGTGACTCCCTACTAAAAGAACATTTGGCTAGGGACAGAATGTAAATGTAAGCTGACAGTCCAGAGCTGCACTGTTATGAATCAAATTTGTGTTAGATTAATTTGAGCTTTCTTTCCTAACCCTTTGTCTTTATATATTGCTAAAGCTTTAAGCAAGTTTAACCCTAAATTCAAGTATTACCCATTTGAGCCATCACCCCAGGACCATTAAGAATTGAGGAGTGAGGCCGGGCGCGATGGGCTCACGCCTGTAATCCCAGCACTTTGGGACACCAAGGCGCATGAATCACAAGGTCAGGAGATCGAGACCATCCTGGCCAACATGGTGAAACCCCGTCTCTACTAAAATACAAAAAAAAAAAAATTAGCCGGGCATGGTGGTGCACACCTGTAGTCCCAGCTGCTTAGGAGGCTGGGGCAGGGGAATTACTTGAACCTGGGAGGCAGAGGTGGCGGTGAGCCGGGATCGCACCACTGCACTCCAGCCTGGCGACAGAGCAAGACTGTGTCTCAAACAACAAAAAAAAAAATTTGAGGAGTCATTTTTTACGCTCCTTTTGTTGAGTTTTGAATAAACTAGAACCAACTTCTCCCTGTCTTCCCTTTCTCCTCCTTCCCTTGCTGGGCTTTGAGGAGGCCTGCAGTATTTGTGGCTGTTCTTTCTAACTCTGCTTTCTCCCCAAAACCACATAGCCTAAGTCTGCTGAGTCTCATGTAACCAAGCACCACAGACGTGGCAGTGCTTAACACAAGAAGGGCTGTAACAGGCCTTGGGACTCGTTCCCTGTGGCATTTTAAGGTGTTGGCCCTGGTCTCTGCTTTGTCCCTTAGGCGTCGGAGGGTCTTTGCAGAACTGTGAAGTTTTAGGACTTGACTTTTGCTACTTATGCTGAGGTTCATTCTTAGTGTATTTACGTGTATTTAGCATATTGGTCCTAAACTTTGCTTTTCACCCTGTATCCTTAATTCTGTTAATGCTGTAGCTATTCTGTTTTCTTTTTTAGCTGATCATTGTTACTGCGTGGTAGTGCTCATCTTAACACTATTTGAGGGCTCTGATCCCTACTTCCACACTTAAATTTACAAACATGAAGTCACATTTCTGAAAAATTAATGAACAAGAATGAACCAGGATATTCCAGGGTCTCTGTATTAACAAACCAAAATAATAATATGACTAGATTTTGAGACTGGAGACAAATTTCTTAAAGCTAAAAAGGAAGGTGTGGTAAATCCACATTGTCCACTGCTCAGCTTTGCCCCTAACCTGGTAATTTATTCTGTTTTTTGATGTGTGTGTGTGTGTGTGTGTGTGTGTGTGTGTTTTAAACTTTTCTATTTGGATAGAAAGGATCTTGTACGCCTGATATAACCTGGGAAGGAACCTGGTCCTTGAGACAGTGACTCCCTGATGATTTCCAAATAGGAGACCGGGAGCTGCTCCTCCTTTCATGGGGCTTCTGTGAGTCTGTCCTGAGTGGGCAGTAGCCAAGTGCTTGGGGCATTAAAAGAGCAACTTGTTCTCTTATCTCTTTGGGTTGGGACACATTAGGTGTTTCTGTCTGACCAACAAAAAAGTTTAATTCTGGGTTTAAAATTTAGTATAAGAAGTTTATTTTTTAAAAAGGAAGAAGGAGGCCGGGCGCGGTGGCTCAAGCCTGTAATCCCAGCACTTTGGGAGGCCGAGACGGGCGGATCACGAGGTCAGGAGATCGAGACCATCCTGGCTAAGACGGTGAAACCCCGTCTCTACTAAAAATACAAGAAAATTAGCTGGGCGAGGTGGCGGGCGCCTGTAGTCCCAGCTACTCGGGAGGCTGAGGCAGGAGAATGGCTTGAACCCGGGTGGGGTGGAGCTTGCAGTGAGCCGAGATCGCGCCAGTGCACTCCAGCCTGGGGCACAGAGCAAGACTCCATCTCAAAAATAAATAAATAAATAAATAAATAAAAAGGAAGAAGGGAAAACTTGAAGAATCCATTTTAGGGCTAACAAATGGAACCATTCCAGAGATGTATTCATGCAGTGTTGATTGAAGTTGTTTGCACAGTAGAAAAAAGATTAATCTCTCCACCTGTACTCATAACCCTCATCAAAATGAGCTTTCTCTGTGAAATAGCTGTATTCATATCTGGCCCCCTGTGGAGAACATGAGCTACTTTGAGGGCAAATCTATCCTATCCTTCCTTTTCTATATCTCCTGTATTCTGGTATAATACCTTTATATTCTGGAGCCTTTCCTAAAGACACTCTTCTAATTGAGTAGAGACAGAATAAAGTATTTTTCAGCTGGGCATGTTGGCTCACACCTGTAATCCCAGCACTTTGTGAGGCCAAGGTAGGTGGATTGTTGAGGCTAGGAGTTTAAGACCAGCCTGACCAACATGGGGAAATTAGCCAGGTGTGTGCCTTAGTATATGCCTGTAGTCCCAGCTACTTGGGGGGGCTAAGGTAGGAGGATCACCCGAGCCCAGGGAAGTGAAGGCTGCAATGAGTCATGATCGCACCACTGTCATCCAGCCTGGGCAGCAGAGTGAGAACCAGTGTCCAAAAAGAAAAAAATCATTATTATTAGGAGACAAGCTTCTTTTGACAGAGGCACAGGTGTTTGTGTAAATTTAGAGACCCTGTACTTTGTCACGGAAATAACAAGTTCTTGGTTCAGCTTCATGCATATTGGACATTCTCCTTAACACCTTTGAAGGCCTGCTGCAGTGGCTCATTCCTGTACTCCCAGCACTTCGGGAGGCCAAGGCGGGCAGATCGCTTGAGTACAGGAGTTGGAGACCAGCCTGGGCAATATGGTAAGACTTCATCTCTACCCAAAATGCCAGGTGTGGCAGTGTGTGCCTGTAGTCTCAGCTACTTAAGAGGCTGAGGTGGGAGGATCATCTGAGCTCGGGAGTTTGAGGCTGCAGTGAGCTGTAATTGCACCACTGCCCTCCAGCCTGGGCAGCAGAGTAAGACCCTCTCTCAGAAAACAAACAAAAGAAACCTTGGTATCACAGCTTACACATAAAATGGGCATAACGTCTACCTTATGGCGTTTTCTGATAGTCAAATGAGATGATGTATCCAAAAGACATTTTCTATAGGATGGTCAAATGCTAGATGAGTCTTCTTACCTCTATCCAGAAAGGTTAGAAGTTTTCTAAGTCTCAGAAATTTTTCATCTTGTAGTTTTTTGAAAAGAGAAATGGAAATGAAAATATTTTGGAAAATTCTTTCAATGAATTTTAATATTAAATATTAGAAAATACCCGTTTCTAAAATACTTATACAAACATATTACTTTGGAGAGTTTTATAAACTTTATATTTTATTTTGGGATTTTATTTAGTTGGTTTATTTTAGAGATGGGGCCTTGTTCTGTTGCCCATGCTGGAGCACAGTAGCACAGTCATAACTCACCACAGCCTCCAACTTCTGGGCTCAACTGGTCCTCCTGGTGCAACCTCCTGAGCAGCTGGGACTATGGCATGTACCACCGCACCAAGCTAATTTTTATTTTATGTTTTATAGAGATGTGATCTTGCTGTATTGCCCAGGCTAGTCTTGAACTCCTGTCCTCAACTTCCCAAAGTGCTGGGGTTACAGGTGTGAGTTACTGCATCCAGCCTCTATTTTTAGATTTTTAAATGTTTGGATTCACTCTAGAATTATTTTTAACCTTGAATTTCACGTCGTTTTCCGGATTGGTTATATCTGTTAAGGATTATTGTTTTTCCTTATGAAATGTTGAATTTATTTGTGTGTGTTTTGTTTTTTATTTAGAGAAGTATAATAGAGAAATATATTATTTTTCAGTTGTACCCTCTTTTTTTTTGAGACCGAGTTTCGCTCTGTCACCCAGGCTTGAGTGCAGTGGCACAATATTGGCTCACAGCAACCTCCGCCTTCCAGGTTCAAACGATTCTCTTGTCTTAGCCTCCTCAAGTAGCTGGGATTACAGGCATGTGCCATCACGTCCGGCTAATTTTTGTATTTTTAGTAGAGATGGGGTTTCACCATTTTGGCAAGGCTCGTCTCGAACTCCCAACCTCGGGTGATCCACCCGCCTTGGCCTCCCAAAGTGCTGGGATTTCAGGCATGAGCTATCACGCCCAGCCTGAGTTGTATATTTTTGCCCTGAGCAAGTATTCTGTATTTAAATGTTATCATAAACAGTTAACTTAAATGTGTTTTTATTATTGAACTTTTTGATTATTTTTTAAATTATGTAAGTTAAAATATATAACTATTTTTTCAAAGCCTTTAAAAAAGTTGTTTTAATGTGCATTGGATGGACTTTAGTTTTAGTATTGTGATAGTTAACAAACACCAGTAGAGGGAGCTCCAACTCATCTTTCTTGGTGAAGTTCGCACTTGAGAATGTAGGTTTGTAGAAAGAAAGGACACCTTAAAACTTAAGCAAAACATGGTTATATAAATTTTCAGAGGTACTAAAGAATGAGAATTGTAATTTTCTTTAGCTTTTTGGAATAAAACAATCTCAGTTGGATTTCCATACTTGGAAGTAAACAGCCCTCAAATATAACTGCCTAAACAAAAAACTTCTACAAAGTGTAATCTCTTGCAAATGATCCATCAAGCAACCCAAGGCTTTTAAAATCAAGAATCTATCTGCCAGTTAAAGAAGAGGAGGAGGAAGAGGAGAGAAAGGAAAACAACGGTAGTGTTATTGTTTGAAATTAGATTAAGGAAAGTAAAATTGTAAATTATTGGTAGATGGGTCACAATAGCAGTGTCATATGAAGGTGAATTGCTGAGTCATTGAGCCGTAATTTTATATTACTGAGAACTTTTATGCATTCAGAAGATTTTTGAACCAAAATCTGTAAAAGCTTCGTTCAGAACCTTTGCTCAGATCTAAAGAACTGGTCCTAATTATTTCCTATTGGTTTCTTTATAGACCCCAGAAGAAAATATCATGTGAGGCTCCTGGCTTACAACAACGTGGAAGATGGCTATCAGGCAGATCAGACCGTCAGCACTCCAGGATGTGTGTGTAAGTGAAAGCCGTGGCCGTTTGTTTTACTATGGCTCACACTGTTCTTTCTCCTCCTCCTCCTTTAAGTACAGTCTCACTACTCCTTGGAAGCCTTGGTGGCTTAATTACTTTATATCTTCTGTGCTGAGTAGCATAGTTTTTTTGTTTTCTTTTCTTTTTTTTTTTTATTTTTGTTTGTTTGTTGCCTCCCAGGTTCAAGCGATTCTCCTGCCTCAGCCTCTCTAATAGCTGGGACTACAGGCACCACCACCACACCTGGGTTTTTTTTTTTGTTTTTTTTGTTTTTGTATTTTTAGTAGAGACAGGGTTTCACCATGATGGCCAGGCTCGTCTTGAATTCCTGACCTCAAGTGATCCACCCCTTGGCCTCCCAAAGTGCTGGGATTACAGATGTGAGCCACCGTGGCCTGGCCGAAGTATCTTAAACAAATAGGTGCTCAGTAAATATTTAAGATATATTGAATTATAAGTCCTATTTTCATGTTGCATACAGAGGACTATTAGACATTTAACTGAGGAAAATAACCACTGAATATCTACATACTGAATTTTTTAGTCTGCTTTTCCCTCGAGGCTGTTTCTCTCCACTTGCTGTTCCCTTGTACTGCTCTTGAGAAGGATGTTCTAGTTTTAAGTCCCCCACTGATTTTCTTGGTGTCTTTGGCTAGTAGCCTGACTTCTCTGTGCTTCTGCTTTCCAATCTGTTAAGTATCAGTAATGTAGTCACACACAGCAGAATGACATTTCCCTCAACAGTGGACCACATGTGTGACAGTGGTCCCATAAGATTATAATGGTGGTGAAAAATTCCTATCACCTATGACATTGCTGTTACAATCTCATAGAGCAACCTGTTACCATTTCTCTGTTTGGATATGTTTGAAAACACATATACCGGCCGGGCGCGGTGGCTCAAGCCTGTAATCCCAGCACTTTGGGAGGCCGAGACGGGCGGATCACGAGGTCAGGAGATCGAGACCATCCTGGGTAACACAGTGAAACCCCGTCTCTACTAAAAATACAAAAACTTAGCCGGGCGAGGTGGCAGGCGCCTGTAGTCCCAGCTACTCGGGAGGCTGAGGCAGGAGAATGGCGTGAACCCGGGAGGCGGAGCTTGCAGTGAGCTGAGATCCGGCCACTGCACTCCAGCCTGGGTGACAGAGCGAGACTCCGTCTCAAAAAAAAAAAAAAAAAAAAAAAAAAAAAAAGAAAACACATATACCATTGTGTTACAGTTGCCCACAGTATTTAGTACAACATGCTATACAGTTTTATAGCTATGGGTAATAGGCTATAACATAATGCCCAGGTGTGCAGTAGGCTATACCATCTAGGTTTGTGTAAGTGCACTCTCTGATGTCCACACAATGATGAAATCACCTAATGAAAAACCTAACACGTTTCTTAGAATGTGTCCCTGTTGTTTAGTGATGCATGACTGTTTTCGACTTCTTAGTTAACTCACGGAAGAGCTGTTTAGGTTTGGATGATATATCTCCAGATCACTATGTGTCTCTGGTGGAAGAAAGACCTAAAATCTACTTATAGGGTGGGATATTATTATTTTACCATTTTACCACTTTCTATGTTAAATGTTATGTCGTATCGTAAATTAACATTGTTTTTCTCAACAGCTGTTCGTGATCGCATGGTCCCTCCTCCACCACCACCCCACCATCTCTATGCGAAGGCTAACACCTCATCTTCCATCTTCCTGCACTGGAGGAGGCCTGCATTCACCACTGCACAAATCATTAACTACACCATCCGCTGTAATCCTGTTGGCCTGCAGAATGCTTCTTTGGTTCTGTACCTTCAAACGTATGTAGCTCCTATTAATGGTTATTTTCTTTGCTTACCTCCCCACGCCCCCCTCCAACTCATACTTCTTACCATCTTGGGCCCAGCTTGGGCTTCACCTGTAAGCATTTGTTTCAGGACTTAAGTTATTTATGAAGTGGCTGGGAGTTTTGCATCCTTACCATATTCTGAAAACTGTACTTTTTGACATTTAATTTATATAAGTGATTTTTAAATTTTCCTTGCCTCATGCAACAAGATTAGGCAAGAAGCTATTATTACTCTCAAGTGACTAAACTTAGCACGTTTAAAGAAAGAAAGGAGACTGTTTTCATGCTGGCAGTCAAAAAGTAGAGCCAGTTGTCATTTTGTTTCTAGGTTAGAGTTAGAAAGATGCCCATCACGGTGCTCTAAAAGAATGATTTTTGGGAGGCTGAGGTGGGAGGATTGCTTAAGTCAGAAGTTTAAGATCAGCCCGGACAACATAGCCAGATCCCATCTCTACAAAAAAATTTTTTTTCGAATCAGCCAGGCATGGTGATGCAGGCCTATAATCCTAGCTACTTGGGAAGCTAATGCAGGAGGATTGCTTGTGCTCAGGAGATGCAGGCTGCAGTGAGCTATGATCCCACTACTGCACTGTAGCCTGAACCACAGAGCAAGACCTCGTCATGAATGAATAAATGAATGAATGAATGATTTGACTTCCAGTATTTCAGAGGAAATCCCTTTGTATTGGGACATTTCGAGTTTGCTGTCAAAGAGAGGCAACTGGTAGGCTTATTTCTACAGGACAATACCAAGTTTAGTATTTTAAAAGTCCAATTAAATTGTTCTTTAGTCTAAACATTTTTTCATATAAAATGAGGAGGTAATGAAAAATAACATTATGCCCTTACCTATTTGGAAATGCTGACATTCTTTTAGAAACAATAATATACTACCAGCATTAACACCTTCATCCCTCATTATTATAGATCAGAAACTCATATGTTGGTTCAGGGTCTAGAACCAAACACCAAATATGAATTTGCTGTTCGATTACATGTGGATCAGCTTTCCAGTCCTTGGAGCCCTGTAGTCTACCATTCTACTCTTCCAGAAGGTAAAGAAAACAGCTCCCTATAGATTTTACCTTTTAAAAAAGATTAAGGAAATGTTTAAAAAATATGTATGTCATTCTGAGTAGGATACTACTGTAGTTGCCACCTACCACTTGATGGCTTAAATTTAATGTCCTTTTAGAAACCTTAAAAAAAATCAGGTGTGCTGTTCAAATCTACAGCCAAAAAATTTTTAAATGGCAGTAAGTGAATGTTTGTTAATGATCTTGGGAGCTCACGTTATACTGAAGTCATTTCTGCATGAATAGCAGCTTGATAGTGTGCACAGTGCAATATATATATCGGATTGAGCACCAATTCTGTAGCTTTCATGGCTTTAGCTAAGATATTTTATGTCTCTAGACCAACATTTTCTTATCTCTAGAATGAGGACGAAGGACTAGATAATCTATTATATAAGCATCATTTCTGCTGTATTTTAATTATACAGAGAGAAAGTAAGGGACATTTATGACAGTGACCATAGGACTTTGTTGCTATGGTTTTGGCAATATTCCATATGAGATGTGTTAAAAACCAGCTCTTCACACTTTTAGTGTATATTAAACATGGAGTCAACTTAAATTCCAAGATTTTACTGTTTTTCACAGATATATTATTAGATGTAAGTCTGCCCTGTAAATTCACTGATTCGCAGTTTTTCCAGGAATAACTAAATGTTTTAATGTCAGGAGCATTTTTTTCACTGGCCTCCAAGATCAGGTTAAGTTGATGTTCTATACATGTTAGTAAGAACTATCAGTACTAATGGGGTGAAACCTGATACCTAATGGACAAGGTACTGTTGGTGGAAGTAAACATTTCTAGTTAGCAATTTAGCAAAACGTTTCAGGAACCTTAAAAATGCTATCCCTTTAACTTAGATTCTCCTATCTAGGAATCTACTATCTTATGTTTTTTAATGTTTAAATATTACGAAAATACAAGAAGAAAAATAGTACTTCACATTATCATTAATGATCTTTGAAAGCTGTAATTTTTTTTATGGTGGTTTCTAATTTTCTGAACTTTTTTCTAAGCCTGGAAGCCAGGTATTTGAGTATTTATAAACCATTTTACCCTACTAATACAACATTTTGTTGTGTGTGCACAGCACCAGCAGGCCCACCAGTTGGAGTAAAAGTGACGTTGATAGAGGATGACACTGCTCTGGTTTCTTGGAAACCCCCTGATGGCCCAGAGACAGTTGTGACCCGCTATACTATCTTATATGCATCCAGGAAGGCCTGGATTGCAGGAGAGTGGCAGGTCTTACACCGTGAAGGTAAATACCATACATTGCCATGAAGGATAAAAAGTAAGATTATTTTAATATTAAAGAAACAAAAGGAAAGGGGAATCTGGAGTTTATTTTGAATTTACATTTTCATGTGTGAAGTAATTAAAGATTTGGGCTTCGTTCAAGGAGCATTGGGAAGCCATCCACCAATTTTAAGAATAGTTTGTTTCAAAAAGGTTACTGTTACTTTTGTTAATAGAAGAGATATAGCCGGGCACAGTGTCTCACGCCTGTAATCCCAGCATTTTGCGAGGCTGAGGCAGATAGATTACCTGAAGTCCGGAGTTCAAGACCAGCCTGACCAACATAGTGAAACCCCATCTCTACTAAAAATACGAAAATTAGCTGAGTGTGACGGCAGGTGCCTGTAATCCAAGCTACTTCGGAGGCTGAGGCAGGAGAATGGCTTGAACCCAGGAGGAGGAGTTGCATTGAGCCGAGATCACACCATTGCACTCCAGCCTGGGCAACAAGAACAAGAGTCTGTCTTCGGGGAAAAATAAAAAAGGTTTGATTGAGACCAACTGGAGATTAGAGTAATGCAAAGGGACTAGTTAAGAAGTTACTGTAGCCATCCAGGAAAGAGATGATAGTCCTGGACTAGGATGGTGAGGATTAAGATGGAAAGGATAGGATGGTTGGCAGATATTAAGGAGTTAAAATTGATAGAACTTGATAGCTTGGATGACAGGAGGGAGAGAAGATTAAGGAAGGGAGATTTGTTATGGATGAGTCTTAGGTTTCTCATGGTGTGTCTTGCACAGGAGAAGGAAACACTGGAAGGAGATATGATTTAAGGGAGAAGACCTTAGTAGTGCTAAAGGGGCTAAACAAGTTTTTAGGATTCTTATGCACACTTTTATCATATCCTTTTCTAAATCTTGCATCTTTTTTTTTTTTTTTTTTTTTTTTGAGACAGAATCTCAGCCTCTTGAGTAGCTGGGACTACAGGCATGCACACCACCAAGCCCAGCCTAAATCTTGAATCTTTATGTTGGACAAGTTCTATTTGCCAGATTTTAGATGGGCCATCACATAAATAGTAAAACTTCATTATTTTGGCACTTCCTTAATTTAGACATACATTCTGAGAAGAGAGTAGTTTGCCAACCAATAAAAAGCTGAAGAATTTCAAGCAGGAAATGTAGTTGCCACTTGTATGCTATATTCTATACACTATACAGTATGAGGCACTCCCACATTCGTTATACCTTTCAAGAGGAATATTTACCCAATTAACGAGATAAATTTAAAAGATATTTATGTGCATGTAATATAAAACTATGAGTTTTAAAATAAGCAGATGATAACTTTACCTGGAATTTTGATCTTTGCATGTTCGTATTTTTCATTAAGCAGAAGAAGCCCCACTAAATAATGATTTACTGGTCACTGAAGAGACTTGAAAGTGCTAAGTATTTGGCAGCAATGTGATTTTATGTTTATATCGGTTATCTATTGCTGCCTAACAAACTAGTCTACAACTTAAAATAACCATTTTGTTTTCTCACAATTCTTTGAGTCAACAATTTGGACTGAAATCAGCTTGGCGGTTCTGTTGGTCTCTCACGAGGCTGCAGCCGTATTACAGTTTTGATAGGCTCTGAGTAGTCTAAAAATGGCAAGAGAGAGGCTGGGCGCAGTGGCTCACGCCTGTAATCCCAGCACTTCGGGAGGCCGAGGCGGACGGATCACAAGGTCAGGAGTTCAGGACCAGCCTGACCAATGTGGGGAAACCCCATCTCCACTAAAAATACAAAAATTAGGTGGGCATGGTGACACATGCCTGTAGGTCCAGCTGCTCGGGAGGCTGAGACAGCAGAATCGCTTGAACCTGGGAGGCAGAGGTTGCAGTGAGCCGAGATCGTGCCACGGCAGTTCAGCCTGGATGATAGAGTGAGACTCGACTCCGTCT
This sequence comes from Macaca fascicularis, assembly GCF_037993035.2. Classification (NCBI taxonomy): domain Eukaryota; kingdom Metazoa; phylum Chordata; class Mammalia; order Primates; family Cercopithecidae; genus Macaca; species Macaca fascicularis. The sequence goes on along the minus strand of NC_088381.1, from coordinate 32,091,269 downwards.
CAAAAAAACAAAACAAAACAAAACAAAACACAAAAAACCAGCAGGAGTGGGCTCCACAGTCAGGAAGAGAAGAGAGGAAGCCCCGTGTACAAAGCTTTCACAAGCCTCTGCTTTCCTCACATTCACTATGTCTGATTGGGCAGAGTAGGCTACATGGTCAAGTCTGGAACCAGTGTCGGGAGGGCTACAAGGGTGTGATTCCGTGGGGGTGTAATTCACTGGGATCTTCAGTTTATTAGAGTCTACCACAGTATTCTTTTTTTTGGAGATGGAGTCTCACTCTGTCACCCAGTCTGAAGTAGAGTGGATCTTGGCTTACTGTAACTGCTGCCTCCGGGGTTCAAGTCATTCTCCTCCTGCCTCAGCCTCCCGAGTGGCTGGGACTGCAGGAACACGCTGCCATACCTGGCTAGTTTTTTGTATTTTAGTAGAGATGGGGGTTTCACTGTGTTGCCCAGGCTGGTCTCGAACTCCTGAACTCAGGCAATCTGCCCACCTCAGCTTCCCAAAGGGCTAGGATTACAGGCATGAGCCACCGCCCCTGGCCTCACAGTTTTCTTAAAATGTATAATTTAGTTTCAGTCATTCAAGTCCAAAATGATTTCTTGACACAGCAGTTAACCAAATAACTAACCTGATTCAATGAGGTATTCTAAGTATTAATAAATAATTTTGATAGCATGAACACATACTTCTTTGAGTTCTTCATTTGCACCTGCCTAAAAAGAAGCAGTATGGAGCTGGGCAAGGTGGCTCATGTGTGTAATCCCAGCACTTTGGGAGGCTGAAGCAGGTGGATCACCTGAGGTCGGGAGTTCCAGAACAGCCTGGCCAGTACAGTGAAACCCTGTCTCTACTGAAAATACAAAAAATTTAGCCAGGTGTGGTGGCAGGCGCCTAAAAATCCCAGCTACTAGGTAGGCTGAGGCAGGAGAATCACTTGAACCCAGGAGGTGGAGGTTGTGGTGAGCTGAGATCATGCTATTGCATTCCAGCCTGGGCAACAAGAGTGAAACTCTGTCTCCAAAAAAAAAAAAGGCCGGGCGCAGTGGCTCACACCTGTAATCCCAGCACTTTGGGAGGCCGAGGCAGGCAGATCATGAAGTCAGGAGATCGAGACCATCCTGGCTAACACGGTGAAACCCCGTCTCTACCAGAAAAGTACAAAAAATTAGCCAGGCATGGTGGCAGGCACCTGTAGTCCCAGCTACTCAGGCAGGAGAATGGCATGAACCCGGGAGGTGGAGCTTGCAGTGAGCCAAGATTGCGCCACTGCATTCCAGCCTGGGCAAGAGTGCAAGACTCTGTCTCAAAAAAAAAAAAAAAAAAAAAAAAAAAGCAATATATATTTTGTCTGGCTCCTTTTAAATGTATTAATTTGTAATTTTGGAACGGAACTCAGAAAATAGTATTTTGCCTCATTGATGGCTCAGTAGTGAAAGGGATTACAGTTACAGATTTTTACATCTATATAAGCCTTTCTATCTATATAATAGAGCACAGGAAAAATAATGTTAGTTGCTGTGGTTTTAAGAAACATTTGTGAAAAGCTTTTGTCATTCGTTAAATGTAGAGGACTTTTTTCATAGCTAAGTCCAAAGGTTCATAGAGAACAAATAAATCAGTAAAAAGCAATTGAGTTTACTTTTCTGAGAGAGAAAAACAGAGTTTGACTCACATTTAAACAAAAAGCAAGGAATATAACATGGCATTTAAAGAAAAGTTAAAATGTCTTGTATGTATAATTATGGCAGCTTTTGGAAAAGTTATGGTATAGAAAAAGATGAAGGAAAAAAGAATAAGGGTGTCCATTTCTCTTTCCCATATACCTATTAATCTTCTATACATACTAGGTTTATACATATTTATGTATATATTTAATTCACATATTTTAATACAAATGGAACAAGGTATTTGTCATGGATCAAAACATTTAAAAATGTTTCTGGTGAACGTATAGTATTTGTGGCTAAAATAGTACATGGTAAGACAATGGTTGAGCAGAAACATGATATGAAATTATACTTGTATGTAATTTAAAGTGGATCAAAAGTTATAGGGCATGGTGGCGTGCACCTGTAGTCCCAGCTACTTGGGAGGCTGAGGCAGAAGAATCTCTTGAACCCAGGAGACGGAGTTAGCAGTGAGCTAGGATCACGCCACTGCACTCAGTCTTAAAAAAACGAAATTATGTTCTATCTCAGCAATTAATGAATTCTGTCCTTTATGAGTTTCCTGATATCACAAAGATGCCCCTCTTCAAAAAATTTTTGTCATGATTAAATAAGTTTGATGAATACCATATACCTTTCGTCTTGTTAGAGATTCGCACTGGAAATTAGAAACCCTGTGATAAAGGAATCCATTTAACTCAACATTTGCCAAATGAATTGGACCACCAATAGTAGGAATATTTTCTTTTATTAAACCAATTCTTACTGAGTGATGACTATGTGCCAGGCTCTATTCTAGGCACTTGCAGTACCGCAGTGTACAAAACAAAGTCCCTACCTCCACTGGAGCTTGTATCACAGGTAACAAACCAACAAACACATACATTTTCAAGTAGTGTCATAAATGCTATAAAGACAGTTACAATAGGGAGAAGAGACAAAGTGATGGAAGCAGTAAAAGAGTTCCTGTGGAAGAAATGACATTCAAACATAATCCTGTGGATATCTGGGGGAGGTGCAAAGGCCCTGAGGCGGAAGTGTGTGTTGGCATGTTAGAGGAACAGCAAGAAGGCCAGGGAGGTTGGAGTGAGGGGAAGAGCAGGCAGTAAGAAATGAAGTAATGAGGTAACGAAGGGCAGATGTAGACCAGACTTCGTGAGCCATAGATTTTATTCTCAGAGAGAGGACAGTTTTGGAGACCTTTGATAAGTTTACGTTTTGAAAGGATTGCTCTGGCAGCCACCTGAGAAATGGATTGTAAGAAGGTAAGAGTGGAAGCTGGGCGACCATTTTATAGGCAGGTGTCCATGTGAGAGTTGATGAGGGCTTGGACAGGAGTGGTAATGATGAAAGTAATAAGCTGTTGGAACATAATTTGAAAGAAAATATGCTTGTAGATATGCAAGCAGGATATGCTTGTAGATTGATATGGGGCATAAGAAAAAACAGAAGTCACATCAGTGGGAGAAATTAAGGCTTTGGTTTTGAAAGTGTGAAATTTGAGATGTGTCTTAGATGTCCATGCAGAGAGGCTGATTAAGCAGTGGGAGGATTAAGTTTATGGGAGAGTTTTGGACTAGAGATATATCTAGTTATCAATGTATAGGTGATATTTAAGGCTGTGGATCTGGAAAAAAATCATATAAGCATGTGGACAGAAGAGAGAAAAAAGATCTGAGATTGTATCCTGGGGCACTTCTCCAACCCCAAAATCTTTTGCTTTTATAATTTAAATGGACATTTATGGTCCAAATATGAAAAAAAGTTTTCTGTCTTACAAAAGAGGAAGAAGAGGAGTTGGAGGTAAAGGAAGACAACTTAACTTTTATTTATACTTGCGTCAGATACTTGCCAATGATAGTTTATTTAATCCGTATAATAATTATATGAGGTGGGAACTATTGTCTCCATGAGGAAAATACAGTTCAGTAACATGCCCCAAGTCAGAAATTGCTCACCTGGTTACATGACGAGATTTGACCAGCACTGATGTGAATTAGCCTGTTACACGGTCTTGCTTGTAAGCTTCCTAATCTGACTAAAGATTCAGACACATACAAAAGGCAGGAGACAGAAATAATCACACTAATTAAGATTGAGAAGTCTGTTGAAAGAATATAGACAGATTGCTTTATTATTTGTGAAATGCTTTGAGTGTCCTCCTAGGGGAACCAGAATGTTACAGTTTCCCTTTTTTCTAAATGAAGATACTTTTTGGGGGAAAAGGGGAGCGCGTGCACACGTGTACTGCTGGTCTGTGTATAAAACTTAAGTGAAAAGATTTAGTTTCTGGTAGTGATTAGTTTTTGCCAAGTACTTTTTAAAATTTAAATGTGTTTTACCATAAAACAGAAACTCTATTTATTTATATCTCTGTTTGTGAAGACATGGAAATGTTCTTCCTTTTAGTTAAGTGTAACATGTCACCATACATCTTTGTTTTTTTAATTCATCTGCCTAAAAACACAGCAACAGTGGAAAGACTCTTCCTGATTCTAAATAAGGGTCACTTTGTTTATTGAACAGTTGTGTACTCAAGTAGCTCACACTCTCTTTAGGCCAAGCTGAAATCAGAGAACATGAAAACAAGTTGTGTTCTGGCTCCTGGCATTGCTGCTGGAGGTTTGGCTGCCTCACACTGTGTGACCTGCAGAGGTGGCCTCCGTCTCATGACCTCAGCTTTAAGATCACTCCACGTTTCATTTGCCTAATGAAATACAGTCCAGCAAGTGCACTGGAGTAGCTACCTTTGGCCAGGAGGCAACTGTCACAAACTATTGTAAACTCTTTGAAGCTATTGTAAGGTTGCCCTGAGTCAGGAAAAAATGAGATGGAATTGGCACAAGAAAACTAGATTTCCCTGTGCATGTCCACCCACAAACAGTGCTGAAACAACTTTCTGGTTGAATTTCTATTACACCTTTAGCACTAGAATTAATTCCTAGGGTAGGAATTTTTTTGTAAGACAAATACTTTGGTGCAGTGGCAGAACAAGGGCAGAAAGGCACCTCCAGAAATGGCAGTGTCCAAATAGGAATCTTTCTTAGCAGTCATGCAACAGAGAAAATACCTTTAGATACCAAATATCATATATAAGTTCAAATGATAATTGCTTATGAAGAGAAGTAGATCTTACACAGATTTCTGGTGGTGATTTTGGGAGTTTAATCTGAGACCTGTCTTCAGTACTCTGAGGTTCCTGCATAACTGTGCATTTTCTTCCCTGTTTATCTTAAATCTGTGATAATAATTAGGCCAGGCCGGGTGCGGTGACTCACACCTGTAATCCTCACACTTTGGGAGGCCAAGGTGGGCGGATCGCTTGAGGTCAGGAGTTGGAAACCAGCCTGGCCAACGTGGTGAAATCCTGTCTCTCTTAAAAATACAAAAAAATTAGCCTGGCATGGTGGTAGGTGCCTGTAATCCCAGCTACTAAGGAGGCTGAGGCAGGAGAATTGCTTGAACCCAGGAGGTAGAGGTTATAGTGAGCCATGATCGTGCCAGTGTGCTCCAGCCTGGGCGACAGAGCAAGACTCCATTTCAAAAAAAAAAAAAAAAAAAAAGGGCCGGGTATGGTGGCTCACGCCTGTAATCCCAGCACTTTGGGAGGCCAAGGTGAGCAGATCACGAGGTCAGGAGATTGAGACCATCCTGACTAACATGGTGAAACCCCAACTCTACTAAAAATACAAAAAATTAGCCAGGCGTGGTGGCAGGCGCCTGTAGTCCCAGCTACTCAGGAGACTGAGGCAGGAGAATGGCGTGAACCCAGGAGGCGGAGCTTGCAGTGAGCTGAGATTGCATCACTGCACTCCAGCCTGGGCGACAGAGTGAGACTCCATCTCAAAAAAAAAAAAAAAAAAAGGGCCGGGTATGGTGGCTCACGCCTGTAATCCCAGCACTTTGGGAGGCCAAGGTGAGCAGATCACGAGGTCAGGAGATTGAGACCATCCTGACTAACATGGTGAAACCCCAACTCTACTAAAAATACAAAAAATTAGCCGGGCGTGGTGGCAGGCGCCTGTAGTCCCAGCTACTCAGGAGACTGAGGCAGGAGAATGGCGTGAACCCAGGAGGCGGAGCTTGCAGTGAGCTGAGATTGCATCACTGCACTCCAGCCTGGGCAACAGAGCAAGACTCCGTGTCAAAAAAAGAAAAAAAAATTAGGCCAGTAAAAATATATTCATGCTTTCAAAAATAATCATGTTGTTCTAATTTAGGAAGGAAGAACAAGATTACCTGTCACAGCTATTACCATAAGTGGTTTAAACACTTCCAATTAAAAAAAGATTCTTACATTGGATTTTTAAAAATCCAATTATAATCATTGAAAGCTTGGCACCGTGGAGTGTGCCTGTAATCCCAACTACTGGGGACCCCAGGAGTTCCAGTCTAGCCAGGCCATGTAGCAAGACTCTGTCTCTAAAAAATAAGAATATAATTATTGAATCTGGGTTCATTATAGCATTATTTCTGTGTGCATGTTTCAAATATTCCATAATAAAATGTCCCAGATTCTATTTGTATTCATATCTCTGTAAAGAGTAAAACATTATATACACAAACACATATATATATACACATATATATACAAAAAGTCAAACAAAAATGTGTACTATTTTTAAGAACTCCTGAAACAGAATTACAGAAAAGGATTATATTGGGGTAATATACATACTGCAGTGTTAAGTGAAAACTCTAATATGTAAAAATTCATGCAGTAAATATGTATTCACAAATATTTATGCACACCCACAAAATACACTAAAATGTTAATGGAAGATTGTAATTTTATTTATAGTTCTCTTTATTTTCTAAATGTTCTACAATATGTGTCATCTTTATAATCAGAAAAATATTTTTAAAAATAAAGGACCATGTTTATATAATATGAATGAAAGAATAAAAGATAAATGTTCACTTAATTGGTCATTGATGTGTTTATAGGGGCAATAACCATGGCTTTGCTAGAAAACTTGGTAGCAGGAAATGTGTACATTGTCAAGATATCTGCATCCAATGAGGTGGGAGAAGGACCCTTTTCAAATTCTGTGGAGCTGGCAGTACTTCCAAAGGAAACCTCTGAATCAAATCAGAGGCCCAAGCGTTTAGATTCTGCTGATGCCAAAGGTCTGTATACTGCCATAGTCTCTGTGATTTTTCTTAAGAAAAAAAGTGTTGTTCGTTACACTTTATTTCTGCTCCTACAATTGCCATATCCCTAAACTGGCTCTCGGTTCCTTAAGTTGTTGCTGATGAGGTTCTGATGTTATGGAGATGCACGGCTTTTCCTGGTACTCCTACAAGGAGGCAAAATTACCTCAGAAATAACTCCGTTTTGAAATCACTGTTTCCAGTTACTACTTCTCGCAGCTGTGCATCCACCAAGACAGAGGAGTCACATCAGCCGTGAACTGGTGGGAGTGGGCTTCCTGGGAGGTTTCACAGAAATAAACAGCAGTGGTGGTTGTGGTGTTCAAGTTAAGAAGAGAGCATGGTTTTCATTAAGAGTTTTCACCACAGAAAAACAGCCTTTCTGGAGAGAAAGTTGTTTTTTTTTTTCTCCCTCTCTCTCTTCAGAAAAGCAATTGGAAAAAATATCTTTAAAGAGCCAGCCTTACTCTACTCATCACAGCTGTCCATATGCTCTCAAAAAAGCTGGTGCCCACTGTGGCACAGGACTGGACACTGCCTTTGCCTTCTCTCTGGGGGAGTAGGCTTGTGGAGAAGAGGGGCTGCTCTAAATGGAGGAAATGCCAGCTGAACTCAGGGCAAGATTAAGGGCTCTTAGCTTCACAAAGAGTGGTCATTTGGTGCCAGGGATGTGTGTGTGTTAGAAAGAGAATGAAAGAGGAAAAGAGCAGGACAGGGCAGTCAGATTTAAGAACAGGAAGGAGGTAGCCATTGTAGCTACCATATTATCAAGGGAAATGGAAAGCAAGGCTCATATTGGCTTCTCAAATACCTTGCCACTCAAAGTAGTCTAGAGCCCAGCCTCATGACATCACCTGAGCGCTCTACAGACAAGCAGAATCACAGACTCCACCCCAGACTTAGTGAGTCAGAGTCGGCATTTCCACATAATCCCTGGTGACTCACAGACACATGAAAGTTTGAGAAGCCCTGCTTTAGTGTATGTAGATGGAAAACGAATCTGCAACATACAGATCTGCTTTTAAGGCAGCATGACATAAAATCTGTTCTTGGGTCTGTCAAGGAACATCTATGTTTTGTGCCTGTTTTATAAATTACGAATTGATGTTCATGATTGCTATAATATGATATCTAAAACTCACTTAAAATCTTTAATATTGGGCTGGGCACGGTGGCTCACACCTGTAATCCCAGCACTTTGGGAGGCCAAGGCGGGCGGATCACGAGGTCAGGAGATCGAGACCATCCTGGCTAACATGGTGAAACCCCGTCTCTACTAAAAATACAAAAAATTAGCCGGGCGAGATGGCGGGTGCCGATAGTCCCAGCTACTCGGGAGGCTGAGGCAGGAGAATGGCGTGAACACAGGAGGCGGAGCTTGCAGTGAGCCGAGATCGCACCACTGCACTCCAGCCTGGGCGAGAGAGCGAGACTCCGTCTCAAAAAATAAATAAATAATATTTAATATTGGAAGATAAATCTGCTTCTGAAATCACTGATTAAAGATTACTGTGTGTCCTTTCTGCTTTGATATTGACAATGTCAAAACTTTTCCTATGAGATAAAGAAAAATTTTGGAAAAGCAAGTACCTGAGAATTATAAATTGAATAATTTATTTTTCTGATTGATTCTGAGTAACTGTGTTTTCCCCTCTAGTTTATTCAGGATATTACCATCTGGACCAAAAATCAATGACTGGCATTGCTGTAGGTGTTGGCATAGCCTTGACCTGCATCTTCGTCTGTGTTCTCATCTTGATATACCGAAGTAAAGCCAGGTGTGTTTGCATTGCTAGAGAGGTTGAGGTAAAAAACATTTAAATTGCAGTAGCCCTAGGAAACAAATGAAAATCAAGTGCCTTTTAGAGTAACTGGGATTTTCCACTTTAAAATAAATGTGCAGTATTGTTCCCTGAGTTCTTACAGCTATAGAGATGTGCTCATTTTAGAGGGAGAGTATTTTCTTGCTATTTGAAAACATTATGCCAATATTCTTTTTTTAATTTAATTTAATTTAATTTTTAAAAATTTTTTTCGAGACAGAGTCTCACACTGTCACCCAGGCTGGAGTGCAGTGGCACAATCTCGGCTCACTGCAAGCTCTGCCTCCTGGGTTCACACCATTCTCCTGCCTCAGCCTTCTGAGTAGCTGGGACTACAGGCGCCCGCCACCATGCCGGGCTAATTTTTTTTGTATTTTTAGTAGAGACGAGGTTTCACCTTGTTAGCCAGGATGGTCTCAATCTCCTGACTTCGTGATCTGCCCGCCTCAGTCTCCCAAAGTGCTGGGATTACAGGCATGAGCCACCACGCCCGGCCAATGCCAGTATTCTTAAATGAGGACTAGTGTCTTGTTGTTGTTGTTTTGAGACAAAGTCTCGCTCTGTTGCCCAGGCTGGAGTGCAGTAGCTCACTGCAACCTTCACCTTTTGGATTCAAGCCATTCTCCTGCTGCAGCCTCCCAAGTAGCTGGGATTACAAGCGCCTGCCACCATGCCTGCTAATTTTTGTATTTTTAGTAGAGGCAGAGTTTCACTGTGTTGACAAGGCTGGTCTGGAACTCCTGACCTCGAATTATTTGCCCACCTTTGCCTCCCAAAGTGCTGTAATTACAGGCGTGAGCCACTGTGCCCAGCCTAGTGTCCTCATTTTCTTAGTATTTTGAGAAACAGAAAGAATATCCTTTGGTTTAAAAATAATAATAATGGCACACTTATGCAGGCATGGTGGTAATCACACCTTGGTAATCCCAGAGCTTTGGGAGGCCAAGATGGGAGGATCTCTTAAGGCCAGGAGTTTCAGACCAGCCTAAGCAACAGAGTGAGATCTTATCTCTGTGAAAAATGTTAGGCCGGGCACGATGGCAGCAGAGCGAGAGATCCTGTCTAAAAAAAAAAAAAGAAAAGAAAACACAATTGATCATGTTTACAAGAGGATTTCTTTTTCTTACTATCTGGAATATTTTCTATTTCAGTAACAGTACCTGAAATGCCTGAGTTGCTGAGAACACCACAGGACATATGGTGGGATTTTCTAGGCAAGGGTTAAAACAAATGTAGCAGACATGGATTGAGTATCTGTCAACTCTGTCAGGAAATCTCATCTATGGATTGACTTTGGCCAAATTTTTAGCAGTAGCTTGCATTCAGTGAACTTGTCTATTTTTAGCCTTTTATATTTAGGTTTTGTTTTCATTTATTTTCTTAAGGTTTTTTTTTTAAAATTAAAAAAAATCAGCATGAAATACACGATGTTTTAGGTAATCCCCGTCATTAGACTCCCTCCGTTAGCATAGATTTTTCAGTTTCCTCTATATCTTTTGTATTTCTACATAGAAACATACTACTCAAAAACATTATGTTAATGAAATAGTTCTAACATTTTTGTGTATATTGAACTGCCTTAGTTTTATTGTCCAAGTTTCTCACTTTAAGATTTTTTAAATAAAATATTTATGCACATTGTTTAGTACTGCCTAAATCTTGAAGTACTACTCTAAATTTACCATCAATAATTGGAAAGTGAATTGTTATGCTAGTGTAATAATCCTCAGACCTTAAGGGGAAGATATAAGTTAAAAATTATAATTTCTGCACAAATTATGAATAAGCAACAATAATTATAGAGAGTAATTTTATATTAAGTAGACATCAAGGCAAAAAGAAATAAAGATGCCTCTTCAAATAATAAAAGTTTGCAAATCTAACATTCGATTCTAAAAATATTTGAGAAATGGGTATTAAAGAACTTCATTGCTTACAAAGTTTCGTTAATAGGCCAGGTGGTTCATTTACCTGTGTCTTCTATGAAACTAGAAGACTTCCTCTTCTTTGCCAATGTTTTAGGAAATCATCTGCCTCCAAGACGGCACAGAATGGAACTCAACAGTTGCCTCGTACCAGTGCCTCCTTAGCTAGTGGAAATGAGGTAGGAAAGAACCTGGAAGGAGCTGTAGGAAATGAAGAATCTTTAATGCCAATGATCATGCCGAACAACTTCATTGATGCAAAGGTACTGAGCTGCAGGATTTGCTGCATAAGCCTTTCTTCCATTCCTCCTCTGTGTGTGTGTAAAATGTACTTCCCCCAAAATTGTGTGTTGAATATATTATATTAATACTCTTATTAATGAAATACTGAAATTTTACCCAGATCATTCCTTACATAAAATATTTAGGGGGAAAAAGGTGAGGATAGATAAAAGGTGAGAAAGAGTTATAGAAAAAAGTGAGGAGGTAGCAAAAACTCAATTAGATGAGATTATATGGAGTGAAGTTGTCTTAACCAAGAACACCATGGTCATTAGTCTATATTTACTATAGTTTGGACTGACCTGTATTTACTGGGTGGTCACCATTTTGTTAATCCATTTGACTTAGTTTGGCTGATTGTTGAACTTAATTGGTCATCAGAACATCCCAAGTATGAATGACATTTTAAAAAATATGGAGCATCTAAGATGAAGGTGCCTCAAGATCCTTCATTTCATGGCTGAAGAAAGTTGGATATAGTAGAGAAACACCATTGGAAGAAGTTACTTCATGTCCTTTCCAGTATATATAATAATAGTGCTATTGTAAGCATTCTGAACAATACCTTTTAAAATTACCTTTAGTCACATTACAACTTTAGATATTGTACATTATTGCAATAGCTCCCACAACCAGTGTGCTATAAATCAGTTGTCAGCAAACAGTCCCACCCAGGCTAAACTGGGGCCTGTTTTTGTGTGGCTACCTTCCGAGCTAAGACTGTTTTCTTACTTTTTTTTTTTGAGATGGAGTTTCAGTCTTGTTGCCCAGGCTGGAGTGCAATGGCACGATCTCAGCTCCCCTCAACCTCTGCCTCCCGGTTCAAGTGATTCTCCTGCCTCAGGCTCGCAAGTAGCTGGGATTATAGGCGTGCACCACCATGCCTGGCTAATTTTGTATTTTTAGTAGAGGTGGGGTTTCACCATGTTGGTTAGGCTGATCTCAAACTCCTGACCTCAGATGATCTGCCCACCTCAGCCTCCCAAAGTGCTGAGATTACAGGTGTGAGCCCCCGCACCCAGCTGTTTTTTGCGTTTGTAAAGATTGTTTACAAAAAAAAAAAAAAAGGTGGTGATGATGTGACGCAGGCCATATGTGGCCTGCAAAGCCTAAAATAGTTATGATCTGGCCCTCTACAGAAAAAGTTTGCCAAACCCTGTTACAAATTATTTTTCCTTTATCATTTCCTAAAATTTAGAATAACAGAAGTATAACAAAATTTCAGGCAGTTTTGATACTAAATTTTATGAATTATATTCAACAGATGTAATTTGTTTGTATCTAGTAAATTATATACAATACATATTATAGGTGAATATGAATAAATGAATATTTGCTATTTCTCTTTTTTTTGTTTGCAGCCTAATTTAGGTTTTACTTTCTAATACAAATTAATCCATTCAACTTATTTCAGATTTATCTAAAACATTAGAACCTAAAATTTTAAATGAGCTTAAAAAGTACTAATACAGGCCAAGCGTGGTGGCTCATGCCTGTAATTCCAGCACTTTTGGGAGGCCGAGGCAGGCGGATCACCTGAGGTCAGGAGTTCGAGACCAGCCTGACCAACATGGAGAAACCCCATCTCTACTAAAAATACAAAAATTAGCCGGGTGTGATGGCGCATGCCTGTAATCTCAGCTACTCGGGAGGCTGAGGCAGGAGAATCGCTTGAAACCAGGAAGCAGAGGTTGTGATGAGCTGAGATCGCGGTGTTGTACTCCGGCCTGGGCAACAAAAGCAAGACTCAGTCTCAAAAAAAAAAAAGGCCGGGCGTGGTGGCTCAAGCCTGTAATCCCAGCACTTTGGGAGGCCGAGACGGGCGGATCACGAGGTTGGGAGATCGAGACCATCCTGGCTAACACAGTGAAACCCCATCTCTACTTTAAAAATACAAAAAAACTAGCCGAGCGAGGTGGCGGGCGCCTGTAGTCCCAGCTACTTGGGAGGCTAAAGCAGGAGAATGGCATAAACCCGGGAGGCGGAACTTGCAGGGAGCCGAGATCCGACCACTGCACTCCAGCCTGGGCGACAGAGCGAGACTCCGTCTCAAAAAAAAAAAAAAAAAAGTACTAATATATATACTGTGATTGTATTATTACTAGTTTGGAAGTAGATATGAGAGAGGTTAGGAGAGAAGCAGAGTGGGGAGGATGTTGTAGGGAAGAAAAGAAACTACAATGAAAGGAGCAGAGAGGTAGAGGCCTGAAGTGAAGGAGAGAAACATGTTTGGAGAATCTCTTAATTCCCTTGGGTTAGCCCTAGAGTTGATAACTGCATCTAATGTCATTTTGTTGAGCGTATGTGGGTTCATTATGGGTTTTTTATCCCCATCTGCTTTTAAAAATTTTCAAACATACAGAAAGGTTGAGAGAATAATGTACAGAATACACAGATTAATAAATGTTAATGTGATAATTTCATATCTTTATACTTTTTCCTTGCTATACCATTTGAAAATAAGTTTTGGAATATATACCACATACATATATCTTAATGTGTTTTGGAATATATACTTTATGTATAATCTTAAAAATCTTTTATATTGTTTTGACCACTAACAAATACCCTGACTATGTTGTACTGCCTATTTTTTGTTTGTTTTGTTTTATTTTTGTTTTTGTTTGAGATGGAGTCTTGCTCTGTCACCCAGGCTGGAGTGCAGTGGTGCAGTCTCGGCTCTGGGTTCACGCTATTCTGCTGCCTCAGCCTCCCCAGTAGCTGGGACTATAGGCTCACGCTGCCACACCAGCTAATTTTTTTTGTATTTTTAGTAGAGACGGGGTTTCACCGTGTTAACCAGGATGGTCTTGATCTCCTGACCTCGTGATCCGCCCACCTCGGCCTCCCAAAGTGCTGGGATTACAGGCATGAGCCACCACGCCCAGCCTGTTTTGTTTGTTTTTATTCGAGATGGAGTCTCGCTCTGTTGCCCAGGCTGGAGTGCAATGGCGTGATCTTGGCTCACTGCAGCCCCCACCTCCTGGGTTCAAGCAGTTCTCTGCCTCAGCCTCCTGTGGAGCTGGGATTACAGGTGCCTGCCACCATGCCTGGCTAATTTTTGTATTTTTAGTACAGACGGGGTTTCACCGTCTCGGCCTGGCCAGCCTTGAACTCCTGACCTCATGATCCACCCACCTCGGCCTCCCAAAGTGCTGGGATTACAGGCATGAGCCACTGTGCCCAGCTGTACTGCCTGTTTTAAAGAAGAAATAATGACATCTGTGATCATTTTTGTTAACATTTAAGCATTTTGTGTACTAATGTTTACTATTTGGGTAATGGGTACACTAGAAGCCCAGTCCCCACTACCACACAATATACTCATGTAACAGACATGCACATGTACTCCCTGAATCTAAAATAAAGTTAAAATTAAAAGGGAAATGTAAAGCATATAGTCAAAGTTAAAGTATGCACTACTTGTGATAAAGTGAAATCTGTGATACCAAGATATTTTACATTTCCCCTCTTTTATTTCCTCAGGGAGGAACTGACCTGATAATTAATAGCTATGGTCCTATAATTAAAAACAACTCTAAGAAAAAATGGTTTTTTTTCCAAGATTCAAAGAAGATACAAGTTGAACAGGTAACCTATCCAAGTGAGAAAAATGTTTGGCAATGCATGATATATGAAATGATGGTTAAAAAAGAGGAAAATGTGAATTCATGCTTTATTTTAATTTTTTTGTGTTCTTCATGGCTGTGATTTTATTAATTTGGGGCATGACTCTGTGGAGAGCGAGGTGAATGATAACTGAATAGAAGTTGGAATAATCATCAGAGCTGTGATTTTCAGCGGGGAGTGGGGTCAGTGGGGAAAGGGATAGGAGCAGGAGCGTGCATCAGAAGCACTGAAGAAGCTTTTGACACTTCGCTTGCCACAGGTAATTCTGATGTGCTCCTACCCGTCTGAGGGGACCTGATGAGCTTTTGCTCAGGGATTTGATCAGTCTGGACTCTCATTGCCATTTTATCTTTTTTTGTCTAGCCTCAAAGAAGATTTACTCCAGCCGTCTGCTTTTACCAGCCAGGCACCACTGTATTAATCAGTGATGAAGACTCCCCCGGCTCCCCGGGTCAGACAGCCAGCTTCTCAAGACCCTTTGGTGTTGCAGCTGACACAGAACATTCAGCAAATAGTGAAGGCAGCCACGAGACTGGGGATTCTGGACGGTTCTCTCATGAGTCCAACGATGAGATACATCTGTCCTCAGTTATAAGTACCACTCCCCCCAACCTCTGATTCTTTCACTGGCAGTGATTCAGGTGGAGATTCCGCAATGGGGAAGTGTGAAGATCCTGCTGTGTCATCCGTTACTGAGCAGACTTCCTCCTCAGTTCTGCAGCCGCCATCTGCCATGCTATGCTTTGATAAAAATGATTTTCCAATCTAGACGGCCATGCTCAGGTATTCTCACCAGTAAGTCTGTTCGAAGGACAATGAACAGGGAGCCAAAGCCTTTTGTGAAAACCTTGGTATCTTTATGGGGTTTTTCAACTTTTTTTGAATGTGTTTTGTTTTTTTTATTTTTAAACTTGTGTAATTTGAATGTTTCATCGTCAGCAATGTGAAAGAACAGTCGAGATGTTTGACTGGATTATAAAATATATCACTGGAGCAAAGGGAAGACTTTGGAAAGCCCCTTTGCTGAGTATCTACCTCAGTTTGCCTCCTGGCAAACTCTGAAGACAACTTCGTTACCTCATTTGTTGTTAGAGTTTATCTCAGCTACATAACCAATGATACTTCCTAGTAGTATTGTGTTTTCATTGCTGTGTGTGTAATGCGTGTGATCAAAGGAGTCATATAGGTAGATGAGTAAGAATGTTTATCTGAAGCTCTGATTTTTTTTAAAACAGAAACTATGACATCTGCATGGTTTGGATAAATTCATACCTCTGGCAGTGAGGACCATTAAACCACTGAGAAGAGGAAAAGTGGGACTATTTGTTTTAACGAATGACCAAAACAAGAAAGTACATCTCTTTTGAGAACAGAACTATTCAGCACCAGATAGGGATCATTTTTCTTAAAGGGCTTTTATGTTTTGGGCATTAGAGTCTGAGTGCTTTATCTCCTGTATCCCAAACCTCAAGCTGCCCAGAACTGTGCCTTTTCTACCTTCCTCTTTGCCTGACAGTTGGCCAAAGGCCGTACTGTCTAGTTTGCAAAGCATCCTCAACTTTGCCAGTGTTAGTTGCAAAACCCCATGCAGAAAATGGAATTTTAAAGAAAATGGATTAAGATGGGTTTTTTTTTTCCTTTTTTTAAAATCCCAGTTTGGCTTAAAGGAGTGAAGACATTTCATAAGCTATTAAGAATGAAGATAAATGCAACAGTAGACAGTAAAATGAACTTGAAGTTATTATGGTAACAGTGCCTTTCAGTATATATTGTGAAATTCTTTGCCTTATACCTTTTTAATATTCATGAAATCGTTTAGGACAGGAGTACAAAAAGTTGCCTTAAGAGTTTCTTGAATTTTATCAATAACTATTTGGATGTATAATATCTTACCAAGGCTTTTTTTTTTTTTTTTAAGTGCAGGTTTTGTTTAGGGATAAATATTCAGAGTTCTGTCACCCTACTTGTGTTTTCTTGAATTCTTAAGAGAATATGGTATCTACTTAATCTTCCTTCAGTGTCAATGCTGTGAATGAGGAATGCTAACTCCAGGAGTGAGTTCATCCTCTTGCTGGTTTGAAATCAGCGAATTGTTTACTCAGCTACATACCATAGGCCTTCTCTCAGTCATGAGACAGTTACCTAGGTGCCGAGCAGTGGGAGAGGATAAAGAACTGAACATCTGGAGAGAAGGGGTCCCATATCCTTTTAAAAGTATTTTTTCAAATTTCCTGGAAGTGACTTTTGATTCTCGTTTTAAAAGGAATCCGAATGGGTTTATACTTGAAATGCTTTGTTCCTAGAGGAGGCGGGGTCATGTTAACTGATGTCCTAAAATCAAAAGAATATTAGCGAATAATAGTCACAGCATCATCCGCTAGTCCAATGACTGTAGATACAACATTTTTAATTTTTTTTAAATCTGTAATTTTGTGCCAAACTGGATGTGATTAAGACTAAAGTTCAGTGCTAGCAACCACTTCTGAACTAAATTCAAAGTCCCCCAGTTAGTTATCTAAGTACGGAATTCATCGCAAAACAAACAAAAAAGCAGAGCTTTAGGTGAACAGTCTGCAGCGAGGAAAAATGCTGCTCCTGCCTTTATAGCTCCTGTTTTATACTACCTCCTTTTAAAGTTATTCTAGTGTTATTTTCTTTCCTGTACTCAGGGAACATTTTGTTACTTTTGAGCTGCCTCATGGAAGCATGGGCAGATTGACAGGGTATGGCGCTTTGTGGTTTGTAAGTCTAAGTGTATAGGGCCAATTTTTATCAGTATCTAAAATTAAGTACAATGAGATCATTTTATTTTTAAGCTTTCATTAAAAGGCAAACAAAATCTAAAGCTGAAACATCATCCATCATGGCTATGGAAGATGTGTCTAGGACTACTTGAATTTGAATGGTTTTAAATGGTTAAAAGATGAGCTAAGGTCCTCGAGGGTAAGTATTTTGTTTGTTTGGGTTTTGATGAATAGGCTTATAGTTATAATAGAACTTTAGGCTATAACTATTTGATAATTATTTACCAGTACATTTTTTACCTTTTCATTTTGTTCTTATACAGACTTTTTCATAATAATCCTGTTACCAAAGAATTTTCAGTAGAAAGTAAAATTTTGATTCTAATTCCCCCCAAATTGAATTAACTAGAAACATCTATAGATATGAAACTTACACAAGTAGTTACTAACCCGAAACAATAGGGTTTATATTGATTGTTATAGTTAAATAGATTAGTAATGTTAACTACCTTATTGTTACCAGAGCATTTAAAATAAGTTGTAATACTTTACCAGCAGATAGTTCCAAAGAACTTCAGGTATAATTTTTTCTTCAGCAAGTAAATCTTCAACTATACAGTATTAAAGTATTTTTATATTGTTGAAACTACTTGTTGGAGAGAAAAAAATTGTTTTCACCGAAAATAAATACTTTGGTCTCATTGAATAAGATATTTAGTAAGACAGCAAAGACTTCTTTTTACTTGACCAAAGCGAGCTGCTTTGAAGTCGTGAGTATGAAATTGTAATTAAAATGTGAAGGTTTCCACTCATCTGTCATAGTGACATTACTTCATGGTATTTTACTTCAAAGGGGCTGATATGCATATGGTAACTATTTTCTTTTCCAAAGATGTATTTGCCGTAAGTACTGATAACATGCATGTCATTTTTATGCCAAATATTACAAGATACTGCTCATCAGTATTTTCATACCAAAGACCATTAAAATATATAGGTTAGCCTGTAAGTAAAGATGAGCAGATTTGAAATAAATTTATTTAGAGACTGATAGAGAATCTAGCTTTAGTAGCAAAAGATATCAAAGGCCTAAGTTTACATAATTAAAAGCAATACAATTATATTGGTATTTATCAGTGTTTTTATTCAAGTACTTTTTATCAGCAAATTAAAAGGAAAAAACCAAAGATATTTAAGGTTACCTCTGCATATAGGCAAATTTAGTTGTACATTAAACTGTTGTTTCTTGTTTTTATGTTAAACCAAACATGTCTCTTCAGAACCCAGTCTGTATACAAATAACATGCATGGGGACTTGTCATTTAATCTGCTGATTCAGCCACATGATGTTTTTGCCAAATAATGTGATACTTTCCAAAGCACCTTGAGTGTGAAATGTCAACAGAAATACCAGCAAGCTTTTATGTTGCAGAGTATTATGGTACCTCTGAATTAGCCCGTATAGTTCTCTTCCTGCTTTAAGCATTACCTGGTTAGCTCAGACGGCTTGAGGCAGTCCCTTAATAGGGATGCTTTTCATCTCTAAGAATGTAAGAGGCAAACAAATCATGTCACTCTTTAAGTGGGCTATGCTTTGATAGATGTGCTCTTTAAAGTTGTTAGATTGGAATTTAGAGTTGTTAAATTGAAATGTTTGCATTGCACCAAGGGAGCTCAGTTTTCAAACTTCAGTGGAACCTTGGGTGAAGGGAAAAAATTTTTAATGAAATCTGGGGTTTTATATTTTGATTAGCCTAAAAGCAGAAATACAGCTTTATCCTTTAAGTGACTTTTAAAAATCAGTTTTGCCTTACCAAAGAAATGAGATTCTTAGTGTCAAATGCTATACTTTTGTCTGTGCTTCAAACAAGAGCAATGCCAACATTGGGAACAATGACAGAGGTTTGCAGCAGTTTGTCTTGGCTTTCTTAAGGACTTCTGCCAGAAATGTGCTCATGATTGACAACCCAGGATCATTGTTCAAGTTCTTACGAAGACACCTTTGAAAACGATTCAGATCATGTCACAAAAAGTTGGAATTGAAAGTATCATTTTTTTTTTTTAATGCAAGAATACCCAGATGTGGTTTCACTTCAGCAGTGGCTATGGTGGTTCACTTATATACATTTCTGTTTCATTGAATGTAAATTTTGAATACTGAATGTAAAAAAAAAAAAAAGCTCCAGTTATATTGAAACAGTCACTAAGACTACACATGTATTTTGCAGACTTTATTCCTGACCGTTTGCTGCATGGGTCTCTGATAAAATTGTATTGGTTTAATAGTCAGAATAATCTTTGCAGTTTGTGAGCACTGAGTGGCGGGTTCTGGAGACCACCATACACAACCCATTGTCTAATTGTGATTTTTTATTGATGTTTAGAAGAATGTAACCATAGAATTCTGTGTTTTAAGTTGATTTATGCTCAGGACATAAGATCACAGGCTAATGCAATTTGTATGTTTCAGGCTTTAATCTCCTCATTTTCCCTTTTTAAGCCATTGATGGTGTTTAAGATTAACATGGCAGTCTTGTATTTTTACCAGATACTGCATTATTTTTCCTGTTGCTGATGTAACACATTACCATGAAGGTGGTGGCTTAAAATAACACAATTTTTTCTTAAGTTCTGCAGATCAGAAGTCTAACATGGGTCTCACTGGGATAAAATCAAGGCGATTGCAGGGCTGTTTCTTTTTGAGGCTTTTGGGGAAAATCTATTTCCTTTTCCAGTTTTTTAAGGCTGGGAACCCCTCCTTCCATCTTCAAAGCCAGCCAGGTAGCATCTCTCTGATGCTCCTTCAATTATCATTTCTCTTTCTCCAGCCCCAGCTGATACAGGTTCTCCAGGTTTAAGGATTCGGTGATCACATTGAGCCCACCTAAATAATCCAGGATAATCTCCCCAACTGAAGTTCCTCAACTTCGCCACATCTACCGAGTTCTTGTGGTGCGTTTGGCGACACGCCCCCTGCTTCCAGGGGTTCGGGCATGGACTTCTGTAGGTGGCCACTGTTTGGCCACAAGAGATACGTTCTTTCGATGGAATTCTGATCCCTGGAAAATGTAGCGTTACAGAGATTGGAAATCTGAGGCCATGTGCCCCTTGGAGATCTTTAAAGTTCAAAAGCATGAAAACTTTGGCCTGTAGCCTACCAAAAGTACACACTAAACTTTCTCTCCAAAATACTTGTAAAACAATTTAGCTTTAAACTTTCTGAATATGTGCTTCATACAATAACATCTCATGTTTATCAGAAAGTGTCCTAAATATTTGCCTCTAACTTTATGGAATTTATTCAGAAAAAAATTGAAAACTCTTCTTACAGTTACCCTTTCTTCTTTTCTCTTCAGTAATTGTGTTGGTGGGGAAGAGTTGGGGGAAGACCTCAAAACACAGGAACTCAGAGTGATGAACAGGTTTATTCTTTGTTTTCTTTTAATAACGTATTCACAGCCTGCAGCCTTTCTGCCTTTAAATCTGGTTCATCTCTTCAGCTTCACCAAGCCACTGAATGCTTTTCAGTTTTGTTAATCCTCAGATTTCCCGAGAAGCAAGAGCCTCTCCTTACATCAGCATGTATATACATCTCCTAGGAAATTTGATCTTTCTTGTCCTTCTTTTTTGGTTCCCGTCAGCCTTTTCCTGGTTCTCAAAGCTCTAGTTTCTTCTCATTTCTGGATCATCGCGAGTCTGGCCCTCTCTCAGCTTTAAAAGATAATACCTAATTCCACCCCAATTTTCAGCATTTCTTCAACTAAATCGATAAAGCCGTCTCCATTATGGGACAAAGGCCAGAATAATACTCCGAATAAGCAGAAGAAAGCTGGTCATTTTACAACTTCTCCTGACTCTAGGAAGTAATGTGATGCCATTTGTTGAGCATCTACAGTGTGCCAAGCTCATGGTTCATCTCTGCAAACCGCTACTGCCTTCTGCAAAGCAAGTATTATCCCCATTTTAGGGATTAGGAAACAGGTTCCTGATCTCTTGCCAAAAGTCACAGCTAGTGAATGGTTTAGGCAAGACACAAACCCTGGTTAGTTAATCCTCTACTGGAAAGTGTATAGGACTGATACACTGTCTCAGCTAAAAAAAAAAAGATATTTAATCGCCCAGGATCATAGTGCCTTCCATAGTATGATCAGATACAACTTTTTGTCCCTTGTATCCACAAAGGCCAGGTTGTGTCAGAACAACCTTTCTACAGAGTAATAACCAATCGAAAAAGAGAAGACTGCCTTATTTAAATCCACTTATTCACAGGAGGAATTTAGGCAGCTGTAACTCATCCCTTATCATCTCCTAATTTCTCTCCTCCTTCAAAACCTTCCATTGCTCTCAGCCAAAATTGTGTCTGAAGGCTGTTTGAGCTTAGAGTTACATTAGAAATAAGGTAGGCATGGTTTCTAGAGTCCTTTTCTAGTCAAGCATTTCCTTATTCGACAAGGTCTTCAGAATTGCATTTGATCTTTTGTAATTTTCTGTAGCTCCCATATTCCAAACAGGAATTCATTAACTTGAAAAAGCCAGGTGTGTAACCAGTAATCCTTCCTTGTTAGGTCTGAAGAGTCCATGATTTTTTATGAACATAAACTAATTCATTATTTGCATTAATTTAGGAGGGAGCAAAGTTAACGGAGAGTCATAAATCAGAACCAAGTATAAGTTAGGCTTTGAAGCACCTAAGTTCTAATCTTGACAATTTTGAGAATCATTTGGTACAAAAATTCTTAACCTGTTTCTGTTCCTTCTCTATCCGTGAAATGAGGACAATTTTTTGTGCAAAATGAAACAATAGTGCTTTGAAAATTTAAGAGAAAATTCAAGTGTAAATAATCATAATCCGAAACTCATTTGTATGAGGCTGTGAAAGATCTTACAGGCTCTTTCTTTACATGTCAGCCTTTGCAATTATATTTTGCCTTTGTTGAAATGAAAAATGTTTTCATCTCCTGTACACATACGAAAACCCAATAGAAGAAAGTGGTTGGTAAAAGATACAGCTGAAATTGAAACACTCATCTGTTAGGTGGATAAATTCATAAGAGAAAATGGGAATTGACTGTACTTTTGAAGTACTAAATTTGAAGTCATCTTCCTCCAATTTAAATGTTCTTTTTTTTTTTTTGGATATGTTGGCTTTTAAAGAGTTAAAGAGAGAATCATATATGTCCAGCAGGGTAGATGGGTGAGGAGAAAAGTACATATTTAGGATTTTTCTCTAAAATATCTTTTTCAGGATTATGGAGTATTTTAATATTTCTGCAAACTATTCCAAATGAATGAATTTTATATAGGGCAGCACATACTGGCACCTGATTCTGGTTTATTCGAGTCCATATGTAGGATTTGTTGGGAAGAATTATATGATTGTCTTCTTTTTTTAGAGAAAGGAAATATTTTCCCTTTTTTCTTTTCCATATACGATTCTGAACAGCTTTGCAGATCTCCCTCAGTTCACAGCTTGTAAGTAGTTCATGGTATATAGACATAGCCTTGACTTACAACTGAAAAAAAAAAAATTATGTTACAGAAGTTTTTCTGTGGAACTGTCTTTAAAAACCAAAAATATGACAGATCTTGACATTCAAATGTTCGGTTTCCTGTTACCACATTCTGGATATCTACTTTGTTTGCAAATGAAAAGTATTACTGATGATTAGCAACTTGAGCCTGTTAATAGGAAATTGCAAAGCCTGAATAAACACACATTGCCTTAGCCTATCAGTAGAGTAGAGGACATATGTTAAGAAAATGTGTCTGCTTGTTGCTGTTGTTGGACAAAATTATATGTCTGTGTGTATGATTTTTTTTTCTATTTTCTTCAAAGATGTGAATTAAATGAAAGTGTGGGAACCAGTTAAATTATTTTATGTTGTGGGTGTTCTGGATCCTCTCACTCCATATACCATTTTCTTGTAGGGGCAGCATTTGTAGACTTGCTAATGGACTATAGAGCTGAGCTATATTAATTTTATACTTGACTCAGGGGATCAGCTCTGTGAATGCCATTGCACGAAGAAAGCAAATGTTTGCCTTGATTTTGAATGTATCTTTTTAATGTCTTCTTAAAACATATTTGTTTAATAATGTAGTTTTTTTTCTAGTATCATAGTAAATACTGCTTAGTGCTTCCCTCCCACCCCACTGGGTAGTTTATCTACTACCCTATAGGTCATGCCAAAAACAAATAAAAGTTTAAATGCCAAAATGTTTATGAAACTGCTGTCTAAATACTGATTGATTGCACAATTTAAATAAAAGTTTTCCTTAGTTAAAAAAGACACACCCATGTTTTCTTTGATTCTTTGGTTTTCTTTTGAGGGAATAGAGAATGAAAACTTTCCATTTATAGGAGGATGGCTTTCATATCATGGGTTGGGATGACTATAGAGTTCAGTCCAAGAAGAAGGAATAAAACCTATTTAAGGTGTCTGAGAATTGATTTCATCTGACATTTACTATTTAATAACAACAAGGAAATAAAAATGTTCCCATCCCAGTAGATGGTTGCTCACTTCAGGAATTAAATAGTAGGTAGCCCAAAAGTTATGGACTTGCCCAGATAGTCACAGTTCTACATCAGGATAAATTTTTTTTTAGTATTAAAATTTTAAAATGGTAAGAAAATCCTGAAAATCTTCCCACTGAAAGCATCTATAAATTACAGATAATATGGCCCAAAAAAGTGTCTTTTTCTTTGGGAGGCCAAGATGGGCAGATCATGAGGTCAGGAGATTGAGACCATCCTGGCCAACACAGTGAAACCCCGTCTCTACTAAAAATACAAAATATTCGCTGGGCGTGGTGGCAGGCGCCTGTAGTCCCAGCTTGTAGTCCCAGCTACTCGGGAGGCTGAGGCAGGACAATGGTGTAAACCCGGGAGGTGGAGCTTGTAGTGAGCTGAGATCTGGCCACTGCACTCCAGCCTGGGTGACAGAGTGAGACTCCGTCTCAAAAAAAAAAAAAAAGTTTCTTTTTAACATAGTTGAATTCTTATTTAAAATAAAAAAAAAATCTCTAGAATTGGGAATGAAATGGGGACTGAAAACAGAGCAGTAACATTTTGAAATGATACTCTGATTACTGTGGAGAGCATCAAAGAAGGAATTGAAATATGAGAAGGTAAAAACTACATAAAAAACAAGTTAGAAAAATAAATGAATGGAATTTCCAGAAATAAAAATAAATACAATTTTTGAATCTTTGAAACTCTGTTAAATAATTTATCAAACAGCAAAAGAATTTTCTAAAACTGGAAGATAGCTATAAGGAAATCAGCTAGAATGCAGCACACAGAGAGAAACGTGGAGAATATAAAACAGATAAAGATTTAAGACAGCTGTTTTAAAATGCAAGACTAAAGATAATGAAGAACAAGTCATATTCAAAGGGAAAATTACTACATGATGAAAACCATACATCCTCAAATTCAGGAAGCACAAACCTCAATGTAGAAATACAAAAGTAAGTCTATACTAAGCCACATTATAGTGAAACTGTAGAACAACAAAGACAAGGTAAGAACTTAAGGTAGCTAGAGGGAAAAAAAAGATTATATGGATTGCACTAAGAAAATTTCTTATTGGCAATAAAAGAAGCAAGAAAGTGGGATGGGCGCAGTGGCTCATGCCTGTAATCCCAGCACTTTGGGAGGCCAAGGTGGGCAGATCATGAGGTCAGGAGTTCAAGACCAACCTGGCCATCATGGTAAAACCCCGTCTCTACTGAAAATACAAAAATTAGCTGGGCATGGTGGTGTGCTCCTGCAGTCCCAGCTACTCGGGAGGCTGAGGCAGGAGAATTGCTTGAACCTGGGAGGCAGACGTTGCACTGAGCTGAGATCAAGCCACTGTACTCCAGCCTGGGCAACAGAGCAAGACTCTGTCTCAAAAAAAAAAAAAAAGAAAAAAGAAAATGGTGTGATAATATCTTCAAAACATCACAAGGGAAAAAAGCTACAATGTAGAATTGTATATCAAAATAAATCATTAAGTGTTAGTGTTAAAAAATAATTCTGGATAAAAATCAAGAGAATTTACCACTAATACATATTTGTAAATGAATGATAAAAGATGTACATTAGGAAGAAAGAAATAGAATTCACAAGGAAGATACGAGAAGGAAGAAGCAATGATAAGCCAAAAATATAAAACACAATGAGATAACTACTACACACCCAGTAGGATGGCTATATCAAAAAGTTAGGCCGGGGGCAGTGGCTCACACCTGTAATGCCAGCATTTTGGGAGGCTTAGGTGGGTGGATCACTTGAGGACAGGAGGTTTTTTTTGTTTTTTTTTTTGAGACGGAGTCTCGCTCTGTCGCCCAGGCTGGAGTGCAGTGGCACAATCTCAGCTCACTGCAAGCTCCGCCTCCCGGGTTCCCGCCATTCTCCTGCCTCAGCCTCCCGAGTAGCTGGGACTACAGGCGCCCACCACAGCGCCCGGCTAGTTTTTTGTATATTTTTAGTAGAGACAGGGTTTCACCGTGTTAGCCAGGATGGTCTCGATCTCCTGACCTCGTGATCCACCCTTCTCGGCCTCCCAAAGTGCTGGGATTACAGGCTTGAAGCCACTGCGCCCGGCGAGGACAGGAGTTTAAGACGAGCCTGGCAAACAGCAAAACTCTGTGTCTACTGAAAATACAAAAAATTAGCTGGGCATGGTAGTATATACCCGTAATCCCAGCTACTTGAGAGGCTGAGGCATAAGAATTACTTGAATTCGGGAGGCGGAGGCTGCAGTGAGCCGAGATTGCGCCACTGCACTCCAGGACTCCAGGTTGGGCAATAGAGCAAGACTCTTGTCTCAAAAAAAAAGAGAATTGCTGGTGAGAATGTGGAGAAATTACAACCCTCATACCTTGCTGGTAGGATGTGAAAATGGGGAAGACACTGGAAAGTAACAGTTTCTCAAAAACAAAGTTAACATTTGACCGAGCAATCCCACTCGTAGATATATACCTAAGCAAAATGAAAACATATATTCACACAAAACCTTATCCATAAGTTCATAGAAGCATTATGCATAGTATTGAAAAAATAGGAACAATCCAAATGCCTACTGACTGATAAATGGACAAATGATGTGTGGTATATCCACTCAATGAAATATTATTCAGCCATAAAAAGAAGTAAGGTACCGATGCTATGACATGGATGAATCTTGAAAACATTATGCTAAGTGAAAGGACTCAGTCAATAAAGACCACACATTGTATGATTTCATTTAAAAGAAATGCCCAAGCTGGGCGAAGTGGCTTACACCTGTAATCCCAGCACTTGGGAAGCTGAGGTGGGCAGAACACCTGAGGTCAGGAGTTTGAGACCAGCCTGGCCAACATGGCAAAACCCCATCTCTGCTAAAAAAAAAAAATACAGAAATTAGCAGGGTGTGGTGATGTGCACCTGTAGTCCCAGCTACTCAGGAGGCTGAGGCAGGAGAATCACTTGAACCCAGGAGGCGAAGGTTGCAGTGAGCCAAGATTGTGCTACTGCACTCCAGCCTAGGTGACAGAGCAGGACTCTGTATATTAAAAAAAAAAAAAGAGAAGGCAGGGACGGACATGGTGGCTCACGCCTGTAATCCCAGCACTTTGGGAGGCTGAGGCAGGTGCACCACTTGAGGTCAGGAGTTTGAGACCAGCCTGGCCAACATGGTGAAACCCTGTCTCTACTAAAAATACAAAAATTAGCCAGGCACAGTGGGGAGCACCTGTAATTCCAGCTACTCAGAAGGCTGAGGCAGGAAAATTGCTTGAACCTGAGAGGCGGAGGTTGCAGTGAGCTGAGATTGCACCATTGCACTCCAGCCTGGATGACAGAGTGAGACTCTGCCTCAAATAAAAGTGAAAAAAAAGAAAAGAAAAATAGAAGACAGGAAAGAAGTTAAAAAAGCAAAAATAATCCTGAGAAAAAAGGAAAAAGTAATACGGTAGGAAAAGTATAATTAATATCTGTAGTTACAAACAAAGCAAAATACTGCCACTTTAAAGGTTGGATAAAAAATCTTGCTATAGGTTGTTTACAATACATGCTCTTAAAATATAATGACCAGGAATCGAACAAAGTTGCAGGGAACAAGATCAACACACAAAACTCAGTCTCATTTCTATAAACTTGGAATGAACAATCTGAAAAGGAAATTAAGAAAGCAATCTCATTTACAATAGCATCTAAGAGAATTAAATACCTAAGCATAAATTTAAGCAAGGAGGTGACTTGGTTAAATTGTACACTATGGACTACAAAACATTGCTGGCAGAAATTAAAGACTTAAATAAATGGAAAGATATACTATGTTCATGTATAGGAAAACTTAAGAGTATTGAGATTTCATTGCCGGGCGTCATAGCTGACACCTGTAATCCCAGCACTTTGGGCAGCCGAGGCAGGCTGATCGTGAGGTCAGGAGATCAAGACCATCCTGGCTAACATGGTGAAACCCTGTCTCTACTAAAAATACAAAAAATTATTCAGGTGTGGTGGAGGGCGCTGTAGTCCCAGCTACTTGGGAGGCTGAGGCAGAAGAATGGTGTGAACCAGAAGGCAGAGCTTGCAGTGAGCCAAGATCGCGCCACTGCACTCCAGCCTGGGCAACAGAGCAAGACTCCATCTCAAAAATAAATAAATAAAAGATTTCACTGCAATCTGTATCAAAATTCCAACAGCTTTTTTTGCAGGGAAATAGAAAAGCCAGTCCTCAAATTGATATGGAATTGGAAGGGACCCCAAATAGCCTACACAATCTTGAAAAAGAACAAAGAGAATTCACGCTTCCCAATGTGAAAACTTACTACAGAGCTAAAGTGACCAAAAAATACTTACCACTTAAGTGATTAGTAATGGCATCAGGATAGACATATAGACCAATGGAATAGAATTGAGAGACCAGAAATGAACCCATCTATGACCGATTGATTTTTGTCCCAGCTACTCAGGAGGCTGAGGCAGGAGAATGGTGTGAACCCAGGAGGTGGAGCTTGCAGTGAACCGAGATTGTGTCACTGCACTCCAGACTGGGCGACAGAGCGAGACTCCGTCTCAAAAAAAAAAAAAAAAAAATTAAAACATACGTCAAATGATACCATCAAGAAAATAAGACAATCTACAAAATGGGAGAAATAGCAAATCATATAGGATAATGGTTTAATAAGTATATAAAGAACTTCTAAAACTCAACAACAAAAACACCAACAAGCCAACTGAAAAAAGGGCAAAGGAGTTGAATTAAAATTTTTTTCAAAGAAGATATACAAATGACCAATACACATGAAAAGATGCTCAACATGCTTAATTATTAGGGAAATACACATCAAAACTATAATGAAATACTATTTCATATTCATTAGGGGGACTATAATTATTAAAAAAGAAAAGAAAATTAAGTGTGTTGGTAAAAATGTGCCAACATACATTGCTTATGGAAATGTAAGATGGTGCACCACAGTGGAAAACAGTTTGGGTTCCTCAAAAATGTAAATAAATACTTACCATATGACCCCGCAATTCAACTCTTAGGTATATACACAAATAAGCAAAAGGTAGAAGAAACTCAGGTATTTATCAATCGATTAATGGATAAACAAAATATGGTATATCCATACAATGGAATATTATTCAGCCATAAAAAAGAAATGAAGTTCTGGCCAGGCCTAGTGGCTCACGCCTGTAATCCCAGCACTTTGGGAGGCCAAGGCAGGTGGATCACAAGATCAGGAGATCAAGACCATCCTATCCTGGCTAACAGGGTGAAACCCTATCTCTACTAAAAATACAAAAAATTAGCTGGGCGTGGTGGCGGGCGCCTGTAGTGCCAGCTACTTGGGAGGCTAAGGCAGGAGAATCGCGTGAACCCAGGAGGTGGAGCTTGCAGTGAGCTGAGATCGTGCCACTGCACTCCAGCCTGGGCAACAGAGCAAGACTCCGTTTCAAAAAAAATGAAGTTCTGATACATGCTGCAACATGTATGACCTGAAAAATATTATCCAAATTGAGGCCGGGTGTGGTGGCTCATGCCTGTCATCCCAACACTTTGGGAGGCTGACGCAGGTGGATCACAAAGTCAGGAGATCGAGACCAGCCTGGCCACGATGGTGAAACCCCGTCTCTAGTAAAAATAGAAAAAATTAGCTGTACATGATGGCGGGCACCTATAGTCCCAGCTACTCGGGAGGCTGAAGCAGGAGAATGGCATGAACCCGGGAGGCAGAGCTTGCAATGAGCTGAGATCTTGCCACTGCACTCCAGCCCAGGCGAAAAAGTGAGACTCTGTCTCAAAAAAAAAATAAAAAATAAAAAAAAGTTAATAGGTATTGGCTGTGGGTTTGTCATAAATAGCTCTTATTATTTTGGGATACGTTACATCAATATCTGGTTTTATTGAGAGTTTTTAACATGAAGTGATGTTGAATTTTATCGAAGGCCTTTTCTGCATCTATTGAGATAATCATGTGGTATCTGTTTATATGCTGGATTACGTCTATTGATTTGCATATGTTCAGCCAGCCTTGCATCCCAGGAATGAAGCTGACTTGATCATGGTGGATAAGCTTTTTGATGTGCTGCTGGATTTGGTTTGCCAGTATTTTATTGAGAATTTTCATCAATGTTCATCAGGGATATTGGCCTGAAGTTTTCTTTTCTTGTTGCGTCTCTGCCAGGTTTTGGCTTCAGGATGATACTTGGCTTCATAAAATGAGTTAGTGAGGAGTCCCTCCTTTTCAATAGTTTGGAATAGTTTCAGAAGGAATGGTACCAGCTCCTCTTTGTACCTCTGGTAGAATTCAGCTGTGAATCCACTTGGTCTTGGGCTTTTTTTGGTTGGTAGGCTATTTATTACTGCCTCAATTTCAGAACTTGTTATTGTTAAGGTCTTACTTTTTTTTTTTTTTTTTTTTTTTGAGACGGAGTCTCGCTCTGTCGCCCAGGCTGGAGTGCAGTGGCCAGATCTCAGCTCACTGCAAGCTCCGCCTCCCGGGTTCACGCCATTCTCTTGCCTCAGCCTCCCGAGTAGCTGGGACTACAGGCGCCCGCCACCTCGCCCGGCTAGTTTTTCGTATTTTTTAGTAGAGACGGGGTTTCACCGTCTTAGCCAGGATGGTCTCGATCTCCTGACCTCGTGATCCGCCCGTCTCGGCCTCCCAAAGTGCTGGGATTACAGGCTTGAGCCACCGCGCCCGGCCAAGGTCTTACTTTTTTTAAGAAGAGACTAGCCCAGGCTAGTCGTGAGCTCCTGGCCTCAAGCGATTCTCCCACCTCAGCCTCCCAAAGTGCTGGGATTATAAGCATGAGCCACAGCACGTAACCATTTAACAGCAATTTCTAACAAATCACAAATCTTCAAAACACAAATGTTCTCTATTTTATATAAACTGTTACAAAAAATAGAAAAAGAAAAACTAGACAAATTATTTTAAGATGGTACAGTTAATACCAACAATGGGCAAAGAACAGTAAAGATAAATTATACACTAATTTCACTTATGATCATAAATACAAAAGTCCTAAATATAATATTAGCATGTGGAAATAAAGTATTACCAAGTATTATTTATCCCAGGAAATGAGTGTTTTGACATCAGAAATTTCATTAATGTAATCCAATAAATAAAAACTATATGAATGTTTAAAAAGAAGTAGGGGTTGGGCATGGTGGCTCATGCCTGTAAACCCAGCACTTTGGGAGGCTGAGGGGGGTGGATCATTTGAGGTCAGGAGTTCGAGAGCAGCCTGATCAACATGGCAAAATGCCATCTCAACTTAAAATACAAAAAATTAGCCAGGCGTGGTGGCAGAAGCCTGTAATCCCAGCTACTTGGGAGGCTGAGGCAGAAGAATGGCTTGAACCTGGGAGACAGAGGTTGCAGTGAGCCCGGATTGTGCCATTGCACTCCAGCCTGGGTAACAGAGCAAGACTCTGTCTCAAATAAGTAAATAAATAAATAGAAGTAGGAAAGTATTTGATAGAATTGTACTAGTATCTATTGTTATTATTAGACAAGGTCTTGCTTTGTTGACCAGACTGGAGTGCAACAAGGTCTCGCTTTGTTGCCCAGACTGGAGTACAATGGCACAATGATGGCTCACTGCAACCTCTGCCTCCCAGGCTCAGGTGATCCTCCCACCTCAGCCTCCCAGGTAGTTGGGACTACAGGCATGCACCACCATGTCCAGCTAATTGTTAATTTTTTTTTTTGTAGAGATGGGGTCTCACTTTGTTGCCCAGTCTGGTCTCTGGGTTCAAGCCATCCTCCCACCTTGGGCTCCCAAAATACTGGGATTATAGTCTTGAATCACTGCACCTGGCCAGTATTCATTATTTTAAAAAACAAAAATCTCTGGGCAAACTAATCACATATTTTAACCTGATAAAATATCCATCAAATACCTATAGCAAACGTACTTAGGGTAGCGTCTAAGATGCTTGCTGTTGCATTCCTTTTCAACAATGTACTGGATAAGCCAGAGAGCATCATATGGGTCTGTGGGTAGAACTGCAAGGGAAGAAACAAAATTGCCATTACATGTATGTAGTGTGATTGTCTACATCACAAATCCAAGGAACAGATAAACTATCATTCCAAATAGAGGAGTTAAGAAAGATAGTTCGGTATAAGATCAAAATACAAAGTATAACAGAGTTACTATATATCAGCAACAAACAACCAAAAAGATGTAGTTTACCATACCAACAATAATTAAGAATTAAGAATATATCATACCAAATATGCAAGACTTTTATGGAGAAGAGTATAAATTTTATCAAAGAGTATATTTGAAGAACTATTTAAAGAGGAAGATAGCCCATGTTGACTGACATATCTATTCATACAGGTCAAGTATCCGCTATCCAAAATGCTTGGAACCAGAAGTGTTTCAGATTTGGGATTTTTTTTATGTTTAGAATGTTTGTATATACATAATGAGATATCTTAGAGATGGGACCTGAGTTTTTTGTTTTGTTTTGTTTTGAGATGGAGTCTTGCTCTGTCCCCCAGGCTGGAGTGCAGTGGCACAATCTCTGCTCACTGCAACCTCCACCTCCTGGGTTCAAGTGATTCTCCCGACTCAGTCTCCTGAGTAGCTGGGATTACAGGTGCGCACCACCATGCCCAGCTAATTTTTGTATTTTAGTAGAGATGAGGTTCCACCATGTTGGCCAGGATGGTCTGGCCAACATGATGAAAGTGATCCACCCGCCTTGGCCTCCCAAAGTGCTCGGATTACAGGCGTGAGCTACCGCACCCAGCCCTTATATACAATATTTTCAACACGTTATCTACAGAAATAAACTGTGTTATGTACCTGAATTTTGATTACAACCCATCGCATGAGTTGAGGTGTGAAATTTTCCACCTGTGGTGTCGGCACCCAACAAGTTTCAGATTTTTGAGCATTTTGGATTTCAGATTTTTGGATTAGGGATGTTCAACCTGTATTATGATCAATTTATGCATAGAAGAAAATTTATAACTACAAAAAGTTAACATTTGTACTAGTCAACCCTCCCTAACTTCCTTCAATCCTCACCTCTCTCTGTGTCAACCTTCTTCACCTTCAGTACCCTCCAGCTCAGTCTCACAAAGCTATCTACTAATTCCTTTCAGGTATTAACTGATTATTAAGCTGCTAAAGCTAGGTAATTGACATTTTAATAGATAACTCTTAAACACCAAAGCAATTTTACAATCCAAAAGAATGAAGCTACAATTGTGGAATGACATGGGATGAGGATGATATTTTTGTGTAAGGGGCCTAACTAGTCTATTCACAGAGTTGTGTAAGCATATTGATATTCTGATATTCTAAACATATCAGAATTCATTTAAATGAGTAACCATATACTCTCAAATTGTGCATGCATACACATGCTTATACTTTGCCTCTAATGTTAATATAATTTTGAAATTAGAAATGAGACATGTCCTTTCACATTTCGTTTATAACAAAAGCCATAATAAAAATGGGAACTCTGGGAAGCAGAGTTCTCCCTGTGGGAGAAGAAAGATAAAAACGTGGAAGGATGAAGGTGAGGAAGAACCATGTGAAACTGATTTGAAATTAGAGGCATCCATATATATTGAATAATAGGAATTCATTATATATGCATGTGAATACATGTAAATAAATAAACATATATACTTGAGCCATATGAAACTGTCATTTTTTTTTCCCAGAAGAAGCCTATAATTAGTGACACTGCAGTGGTAATGAGCACACTAAGCACCCAGAATCTGTGTTCTAAATACTAGTCCTCAGGACTCCTTAGGGGAAATTGCTAATTCCAGGGCTGGAGCAGAGAAATGTATTGGAACCTGGAACATTTTGTTGTGTCAGAAAGTAAGGAAGAGCTCAAGACACTGTGGTACATGTTCAAAAGATCACCAACGTCAGCTGAAGGGGCTCCTTCTAGCCAATTCTGGAACGAACTGATTATCAGAATGAATAACAAGTAATAAATTATAACCCACTGAATAAAATAATGAATGCATACGTCCATTCTGATAGAGAAAAAGAGAAAGTAGAATGCCAAATAAGAAATGTAAAAGGAATGCTAGAGTTAGAAATGACCATTTTGCAGCTATAATACTGATAACTAATTCAGGTAGGAATCATCAAAGGATGCAAAAAAAATAGTGGATAAAAGTTTAATGCAGAATGAGATATTTCATAGTTTCAAAGTCTTTTCCCAGAGGGCACTTATTAACTTTATAGTGATGATAACTTTACAGTAGAGAAACCTAGAGGACACCACATTAACCAACTGATCCAAGTTAACATCACCAATAATAAAACAAACGGATTTAATGTGCCTCCTGAGGTGGTGGGCTAGTGGGACAAAGCTTCGTTATTATGCGTTATTCCTGCCTAAAACACATCAACCTTCA
Source organism: Macaca fascicularis (assembly GCF_037993035.2). Taxonomy (NCBI): domain Eukaryota; kingdom Metazoa; phylum Chordata; class Mammalia; order Primates; family Cercopithecidae; genus Macaca; species Macaca fascicularis. The sequence goes on along the minus strand of NC_088381.1, from coordinate 32,057,142 downwards.
TCTAATTGTGAGAAAACATCAGAAAAACCCAAGCTGAGTGTCACCCTATAATAACGACAGGCCTGTATTCTAAAAATATCAGTGTCACCAATGACAAGAGAAGATTGAGGGACTATTCCAGATGAAAGAAAGAACATGATAGTTAAATACAATGTGGATATTTGATCGGGGGAGAAAAAACTGACATCCAAGGACATTACTGAAACTATTGATGAATTTAGATATGGTCAGCATGTGAGATAAAAGTATTTTAACTTGTGTTAAATTTCCTTAATTTTGTTATTGTTCTATGACTATGTAAGAGACTATTTCGTCTTTAGGAAATATACACTGAATTATTACAAGTAGAAAGGCATGGATGTTCAGAAAATTGTTCAGAAAATAATAACAATGGCAATAATAATAATGTGTGAGTATGCAGACAGAGAGGAAAACAGAGAAGGCAAACAAATAAGTAATTGAAGCAAAATGTTTACTTATTTATCCAAGTGAAGGATATACTTAAGTTCTTTTTATTTTTCCTGTACCTCTTCTGTGAGTTCGAAAATAAAATTTAAAAATTTAAGAAATTAATGTACTGGTATATCTATCCAACGGAATATTATTGACTCGTAAAAGAAATGAAGTACTAATATATATAGAACATGGAGGCTGGACGCGGTGCTCAAAGCCTGTAATCCCAGCACTTTGGGAGGCCGAGGTGGGCAGATCACGAGGTCAGGAGATCGAGACCATCCTGGCTAACCCGGTGAAACCCCATCTCTACTAAAAATACAAAAAATTAGCCGGACATGGTGGTGGGAGCCTGTAGTCCCAGCTACTTGGGAGGCTGAGGCAGGAGAATGGCGTGAACCCGGGAGGCGGAGCTTGCAGTGAGCCAAGATCGCACCACTGCACTCCATCCTCGGGGACAGAGTGAGACTCTGCCTCAAAAAAAAAAAAAAAAAAAAGAGAACATGGAGGAATCTTGAAAACATTATTCTAAGTGAAAGTAGCCAGTCGCAAAAGGCCATATGTGATTTCATTTATATTAAATGAAATATCCAGAATAGGCAAATTCATAAAGACAGAGAGTAGTAGCCGCCAGGGCCTAGGAAATGAAAAGAGAGGGAGGGACTGCTAACTAGTATAGGGTTTCTTTCTGGGGTGATGAAGATGGTCTGGAATTAGCTAGTGGTAATGCTTACACAACTCTGTGAATATACTAAAGTATACTAAAAAGTGAGAATACTAGATACAAAATGGTACACATTAAAATGGTGAATCTTGTGGTATGAAAATATCTTTATAAAATACACAAGTGTACAAAAAAATGAAAGACTTAAAGGAATATTACAGTACAAAGTTGTCATCATTTTGCCTTCCTGTTCCCACTCTTTCCCTCCAAACACACATACAAACCAAAAAGGCTTAAAATTGGTACATTTTCTGTCTCTTAAAAGAGATTTTATAGGCCGGGCAAGGTAGCTCACGCTTGTAATCCCAGCACTTTGGGAGGCTGAGGTGGACGCATCATCTGTGGTCAGAAGTTCGAGCCCAGCCTGACCAACATGGCGAAACCCCTCTCTACTAAAAGTATAAAGATTAGCCAGGTGTGGTGGTGGGTGCCTGTAATCCCAGCTACTCAGGAGGCTCAAGCAGGAGAATCACTTGAGCCCGGGAGGCGGAAGTTGCAGTGAGCCGAGATCGTGCCACTGCACTCCAGCCTAGGTGATAAGAGCGAGACTCTGTCTCAAAAAAAAAAAAAAAAAAAAAAAAAGATTTTATAAAATGCCAATTGTTTTATATTTACAGTTTGTTATTTTAACACCAAGCACCAAGACTTATCATATTTCTTAGGTAGTCCTGCCTTGCTGTGTTTCATTCACAAATATGCACACATCTTGCTCATTCTCACGTTCTTACAAAAATTTCTCAGGCAACCCACAGTGTTGCAGTCTGCCTACGTTGGCAGTATTCATGTCCTGAAAAAAATCTGCCTTTTTTTCCCATCGCTGTAAAAAACAGAGCAAAACAAGGCAAAAATCCCACATGACTTTGCCATATTGGCTTCATCAGCTATCACATAAGAAGTACATGACTCACTAAGCCTTTAGGATCAAAGATTACAGACAGATGTATCACTAGAGGTATGTCCCTTATAATATGATGTCACAACCATGAATTTTTTAAACCATGCTGTCCAGGAAAAAATACCAGTGACCTTCTTGTGATGGTAATATTAAACTCAAGTCTTTGGTTGTTGGTTGCAGAGAGTTATGTCAAGTCCATATCATATGACAAACAGTAATCAAGATGGAGAGCTACATTTGTCCCTTTCTTGACTTGTAAACATTCTCAGTTTTTATTTGATTTTTATTTATTTTATTTTATTTTATTGAGACAGGGTCTCTCACTCTGTTACCCAGGCTGGGAGTGCAAAGGCACAATCACAGCTCACTACAGACTCGACTTTCTGGGTCCAAGCGGTTCTCCCACCCCAAGCAGCTGGGATTAAAGATGCTCACCACCACGCGCGGCTAATTAAAAAAAAATTTTTTTGGCCAGGCTCAGCGGCTCATGCCTGTAATCCCAGCACTCTGGGAGGCCAAGTTGGGCAGATTGGCTGAGCTCAGGAGTTCGAGACCAGCCTGGGGAACATGGCAAAAGCCTGTATTTACTAAAACTACAAAAAATTAGCCAGGTGTGGTGGCGGGCACCTGTAGTCCCAGCTGCTGGGGGCACTGAGGCAGGAGAATCACTTGAACCTGGGAGGTGGAGATTGCAGTGAGGCGAGATGGCACCACTTCACTCCAGCCTGAGTGACAGAGTGAGACTCTGTCTCCAAAAATAAATAAATAAAACAATTTTTTTTTTCATAGTGACAGGATCTCGCCATGTTGCCCAGGTGAAACTTCCATAATATTTTTAAAGAATTACAAATATCCTATTAATTTTTTTGGGGGGGGAGTGCAGAGTCTCGCTCTGTCGCCCAGGCTGGAGTGCAGTGGTGTGATCTCGGCTCACTGCAAGCTCCGCCTCCTGGGTTCACGCCATTCTCCTGCCTCAGCCTCCCAAGTAGCTGGGACTACAGGCGCCCACCACCGCGCCCAGCTAATTTTTTGTATTTTCAGTAGACATGGGGTTTCACCGTGGTCTCGATCTGCCGACCTTGTGATCTGCCTGCCTCGGCCTCCCAAAGTACTGGGATTACAGGCGTAAGCCACCACGCCTGGCCCACATATTAATTTTTTAGTTTTTCAATATTTATCCAGTAGAACTATTTAGAAAGTCTTCGTTTGAAATAACATGTATTTCAGGATGCATTAATATAAATTTTGTGTGAATCTGAAATTTGTCTATAGTAATCTATTGCTCAGTAAACTACCTTGAACATGATTACTGGTTAATATACATTAAATGAATAATGGATACATAAAATTATAGAATATGAATGCTTTGGCACTGAAATCTTTGCCAGTGTACAATTCATTCATTCATTCACTCAAAAAATATTTTTGAGCATCTGCTACATGCCAGGCATTAACGAGCAAAAATTAACACAATTCTTGCTTACATGGATTTTAATCTGGAGATGAAGACAGGATTTAATCAGATATTCACAGAAATTACTATATAATTTCAAACTGAGAGACGAGATGAAAGAAAGATGAAAAAAGGAACCTGACTTAGACTAGAGAGTTTTCCCTGAGGAAATAATGCTTGAGTTAAGAATGAAAGGTATAGGCCGCGCGCGGTGGCTCAAGCCTATAATCCCAGCACTTTGTGAGGCCGAGACGGGCGGATCACGAGGTTAAGAGATCGAGACCATCCTGGCTAATATGGTGAAATCCTGTCTCTACTAAAAAATACAAAAAACTAGCCGGGCGAGGTGGCGGGCGCCTGTAGTCCCAGCTACGCGGGAGGCTGAGGCAGGAGAATGGTGTAAACCTGGGAGGCGGAGCTTGCAGTGAGCTGAGATCGGGCCACTGCACTCCAGCCTGGGTGACAGAGCGAGACTCCGTCTCAAAAAAACAAAAAAAAGAATGAAAGGTAGAGTTTAAGTTAATTAGACTAAGAACAGGGAGAAGAGCATCCCAGGAAAACCAAACAGCATTTGCAAAGCCACCGTGGCAGGAGACTAATGATGAATTGAGGACATGTTCAAAAGCCCAATGAGCATAAAGAGCAAGGGAAGTGGTACAGAATGAGGCTGGAGAAATCAGTGGAAATTATAGTAAAGTCTTGCAGTATATATTTTAAAAAATCAAACCTTGGCCAGGTGCGGTGGCTCACGCATGTAATCCCAACACTTTGGGAGGCTGAGGCGGGTGGATCACCTGAGGTCAGGAGTTCGAGATCAGCATGACCAACATGGAGAAGCCCTGTCTCTACTAAAAATACAAAAATACAAAATTAGCTGGGCATGGTGGCGCATGCCTGTAATCCCAGTTACTCGGGAGGCAGGAGAATCACTTGAACCCGGGAGGCAGGAGAATCACTTGAACCCAGAAGGCAGAGGTGGCAGTGAGCCGAGATTGTGCCATTATACTCTAGCCTGAGCAACAAGAGCAAAACTCTGTCCAAACAAATAAAATAAAATAAAAACAATAAAAATCAAGCCTTAATTATACCGCAGTGGAAAGGCATTGAAGAGTTTTATGTAAAATAATGACACAATGAGATTTGTGTATTTAAAAAAAGCACTCTTCACTCCACAAAATAGTTTGGAAGTATTGGACTTACCATATGACCCAGCAATTGTATTATTGGTCATTTATCCTAGAAAAAAGCAGACTTGGGCTGAGCGCAGTGGCTCATACCTGTAATCCCAACACTTTGGGAGGCCATGGCAGGAAGACTGGTTGAGCCCAGGAGTTCGAGACCAGCCTGGGCAACATGGCAAGACTCTGTCTCTACAATTTTTTTTGTTTTTAATCAGCAGGGCATGGTGGTGCACACATGTAGTCCCAGCTACTCAGGAAGCTAAAGTGAGAGGAGCCCTTGAGCCAAGGAGGTCAGGGCTGCAGTGAAACGTGTTCGCACCACTGCACTCCAGCCTGGATGCCACTGCACTCTAGCCTAAGCAACAAGGAGGCCCTGTCTCAAAAAAAAAAAAAAAAAAAAAGCAGACTTATTTTCACACAAGAACTTGCATGTGAATGTTTATAACAACTCTGTTTATAATAGCCAAAAAGTAGAAACTACCCAAGTGTTCTTCAAAGAGGGAAGTGTTAAATGGTGATACCTCCATACCTGGAATATTATGAAGTAGTAAAAAGGAACAAAATTTTGACACATACAACTTGGATGAAACTCAAGGAAATTGCATTGTGTGAAAGAAAAAAGTCAGTCTCAAAAATGCATATTCCTGATTTCACTTGTGTAACATTCATCAAATAAAATAATTATAAAAATGCAGAATTGATTAGGGGTTGCTAGGAATTAAGGATGGGGGAGGGGATGAGTGGCTATAAAGGGCTAACACCGTAGTCTTGTCATTAGAGTCTTGTAATGGTGATACAGTTAAGTATCTTGATTGTGTGCTACATAAACACACACAAGTGCATGTAAAACTGGTGAAATTTGAATAGGTTCTATGAATTGCACCAATGTGCATTTCTTGGTTTTGATACTGTGCTATAGTTTTGCATGATGTTAAAATCAAGTGACTGGGGGCGGTGGCTCACGCCTATAATCCTAGCACTTTGGGAGGCCAAGGTGGGTGGATTCCCTGAGCTCAGGAGTTTGAGACCAGGCAGGACAACATGGTGAAACCCCATATCTACTAAAATATGAAAAATTAGCCGGGCATGGCAGTGTGTGCCTGTAGTCGCAGCTTCTCAGGAGGCTGAGGCAGGAGAATTGCTGGAACCCAGCAGGTGGAGGTTGCAGTGAGCCAAGATCGTGCCACTGCACTCCAGCCTGTGCGACAGAGCAAGACTCCATCTCCAGAAAAAAAAAAAAAAAAAAGAAAAGAAAAAAAATTGGGATAAGCTGGGGGAAGGATGCACAGGACTTACCTGTACATTTCTTTATAACCTCCTTTGAAGCCATAATTATTTCAAAATAAAAAGTTAAAAAATAAAAACACAGCAGTCTGGTTACTAAGTGGAAAATGAATTGAATAGAGGACAAGAAATGTGGAGAAAACTTGGGTGATTATTGCATAAGTCCAGAAAATAAACAAATGATTTTAGGCTAGACTTGGATGGTGGTAGTGGGGATAGAGAAGAAAGGACACATCTGAGAATATATAGGTGGTAAAATTTGTGGAATCTGATGACGGATGGGATATAAAAGGCTAAAGAGGGCAAGGCGTGGTGGCTCAAGCCTGTAATCCCAGCAGGCCAAGGCAGTTGGATCACATGAGGTCAGGAATTCAAGACCAGCCTGGCCAATATGGTTAAATCCCATCTCTACTAAAAACACAAAAATTAGCTGGGTGTGGTGGCGGGCACCCGTAATCCCAGCTACTCGGGATGCTGAGGCAGGAGAATCACTTGAACCTGGGAAGCAGAGGTTGCAGTGAGCCAAGATAATGCCATTGCACTCCAGCCTGGGCAACAAGAGTGAAACTCTGTCTCAAAAAAAGAAAGGCTAAAGAGAATAAGATCAAAAGTAATTTGAAGTAAAACTTTGTCCCATATTTCATAATATAGGAAATAAACATGTATTTAGGGCATGACAGCAAATATTTGGGAGTCACCATTTTATGACGTAGTATATTCCAGAACCACAGGTGCTTATTGATATGAGGTCCCTCACAGAGTTTTGCTATGCTAAAGTACACACCATCATTGTGTCAATAATAAATTTATTGCCTCTCAACTCCAAATTTATCCTTCACTGCCTGCTCTGCAAAAATGGAGCTGGACTCTAAATATTAACATTTTGCCTTTACCAGCTGGCATGATGTTAAACTTTGTCAGTAGAGGGTGCTGGAGGGACATTGTAAGAGTATTATAAGACATTATAAGACATATAAGAGTAAGGGGCTTTTGCTTTCCTTCCTGTTTCAATTGTTCCTCTGAATGGGTTTCTGCAGCATGCATAGCCTCCTTCCAGGTCCTGCAGTGCTGGCAACATCAGTGCCGGCTCTGCAATGCTGGCAACACCCAGGGCGTCTTCCTTTGGCACTCCCCTCAGAAGGTAGCACCACAGCAGCTTCTCCGGCATCCAGTGAGCCGCAGCTGTGCACTCTCCAATAAGAGCTGTGCACTCTCTTGGCCTGGAGAGGAAGGGGACCTCTTCTTTAGGTGCTTTATCTTAGTTTTAAGGTTAGTGGCTGCTCCTTACATCTGTTTTTCTCAAATACTTTAGCATTCTCTTTACTTCCTACTATCCCTTACTTCACTTCATACTAATCCCTTACTATTTCAATCCCTTGCTATAGTTAATAATCCTTTATTAACTCCATTCAAACTGTGTGCCCCCTGTGTCCTGATTGAATCCCGATTCATACAAACCATCGTCCAAAGTTTGCTGTTGTTATTGCCCTCAACTTTGAGCTTTTGATAGCACTATATTTGTCAACAAAAGGCTCCTGGATATGATTGCCCGATGGCTAGAGGTTGCTAAACTGGCTGCAATTTCAATTATAACATGAAAGGATTCAAACCAATTTGCAAAACTTCCAAACATCTAGATTGGATTTGATTTTTATTTCTATTCAATGTAACACAAATCTGTGATTTCAAATATTTTAAAATAGAGCTTACAGAATTTTTTTTTTTGAAAAAAAGTGTACATGTCAATCGAACCAACTTAGATTAGAGGTTGAGTGCTTAAACACTCCACCATGAAACCATCCACAATAAAAACACGCAAAATTTGAGATGAAAAATATTAAAAGCAGACTATCAAATCAATACTTTAAAATATAAGAAAACCAAAAAGTTCAGTAGATGCCAGGCCAAGGATGACTGATGATAGAAATGAGTACTTCTTTCCATAGCATGTGACATGGTCGATCATTGCTTCCTTTTCTTGATTGCCCTAACACTTCTGTTTTCTTTTTCATTCTTTCATGATTTACTTTACAGGTTCCTCTATCTTTGTTAACTTTTTAAACTGTCATCATTTCCTTCCATCTGTTCTTGGCTCTTAGTTTTCTTTGGTCCTGGATGAGTTGATCCATTCTTAGATAATGTCTCCTTCATATGTGTCTGCAGCCTAGGCCTGTCATCTGACCTCCAGAGTCCTTTATCTAGTCTACGTTCTAGCCCAGGGGTCAGCAAACTATCACCTGTGGGCCAAATCCAGCTCATTGCCTTTATTTATTTTATTTTATTTTATTTATTTTATTATTTTATTTTTTTGAGACAAGAGTCTCACTCTGTCACTCAGGCTGGAGTTCAGTGGTGTGATCTCGGCTAACTGCAAACTCTGCCTCCTGGGTTCACGCCATTCTCCTGCCTCAGCCTCCCGAGCAGCTGGGACTACAGGCACCCGCCACCATGCCTGGCTAAATTTTTGTATTTTTAGTAGAGACATAGCAGACTCAGGTGTCCAAAACTAAGCTCGTCATTACCCTGCTTCACCAACTATTACTACCATCAAATGTCTCCATGTATTCTATGTCACCTAAAACAAGTCTGGGAGCAAATTCCTGATTTGTCTTTCACCTTCCACATCTAAACAAATACCATGTTGTCAGTTTTTACCACCATTCCTTATGCTTCCTCTCCACTACCCCACTTCAATGTATAAGGCCCTCATCCATCTCTTACCTCATTTTCTCTATAATTTCCTTTTTTATAAGTTCAGGGGTGCAGTTTTGTTATACAGGTAAACCTGTGTCATGGGAGTTTGTTGTACAGATTATTTTATCGCCCAGGCCTTAAGCCTAGTACCCAATAGTTATTATTTCTGATCCTCTCTCTCCTCTCACCCTCCAACCTCTTGGTAGGCCCCAGTGTCTCTTATTCCCATCTATGTGTCTATGTGTTCTCATCATTTAGCTCCCACCCATAAATAAGAACATGTGGTGTTTGTTTTTCTGTTCCTGCATTAGTTTGCTAAGGATAATGGCCTGTGCTCCATCTATGTCCCGGCAAAGGACATGATCTCATTCTTTTTATGGTTGCATACTATTCCATGGTATATATGTACCACATTTTCTTTATCTGGTCTGCCATTGATGGACATTTAGGTTGATTCCATGTCTTTGCTATTGTGAATAGTGCTGCAATGAACATATGTGTGCATGTGTCTGTATGATAGAATGATTTATATTCCTTTGGGTATATACCCAGTAAAGAGATTGCTGGGTCAAATGGTAGTTCTGGGGTTGCAGAGAAAAAGGAATGCTTATACACTGTTGGTGGGACTGTAAATTTGACTTTTTAATAATAGCTGTTCTGACTGGTATGAGATGGTATCTCATTGTGGTTTTGATTTTCATTTCTCTAATGATCAGTGATGTTGGGCTTTTTTTCATATGCTTGTTGGCTACGTTATAATTCCTACCTGGTATGATTTGAATGTGTCCACTCCAAAATTCAGGTGTCAACAATATGATAGTGTTAGGAGGTATTGCCTTTTTTTTTTTTTTTTTCCTTTTTGAGAGGGAGTCTTGCTCTGTCACCCAGGCTGGAGTGCAGCAGGCCAATCTTGGCTTACTGCAAGCTCTACCTCCCGGGTTCACGCCATTCTCCTGCCTCAGCCTCCCGAGTAGCTGGGACCACAGGTGCCCACTACCGCACCTGGCTAATTTTTGGTATTTTTTTTTAGTAGAGATGGGGTTTCACCATGTTAGCCAGGATGGTCTCAATCTCCTGACCTCGTGATCCACCCACCTCGGCCTCCTAAAGTACTGGGATTATAGGCATGAGACGCCCAGCTAATTTTTTTTATTTTTAGTAGAGATGGGGTTGCACCGTGTTAGCCAGGATGATCTTGATCTCCTGACCTCGTGATCTGCCCGCCTCGGCATCCCAAAGTTCTGGGATCACAGGCGTGAGCCAACGTGCCTGGCCAGGAGGCATTGCTTTTAAGAGGTGGTTAGACCATGCGGATTCCTCCCTCATGAACAGGATAGGTGCCCTTCTAAAAGGGCTTGATTACCTTTAATGTGCCCTTTTTTGCTCTTCTAGCTTCTGCCTTGTAAGGACAGTGTTCCTTCCTTCCGGAGGACATAGTGTTCAAAGCACCATCTTGGAAGTGGAGAGTAGCCCTCACCAAATGCCAGCATCTTAATCTTAAGAGTTCTTACCCTCCAGAACCATGAGGAATAAATTTCTGTTCTTTAAAAATTACCCAGTCTTGGCCGGGCGCGGTGGCTCAAGCCTGTAATCCCAGCACTTTGGGAGGCCCAGACGGGCGGATCACGAGGTCAGGAGATCGAGACCATCCTGGCTAACATGGTGAAACCCCGTCTCTACTAAAAAATACAAAAAACTAGCCGGGCGACGTGGCGGGCGCCTGTAGTCCCAGCTACTCGGGAGGCTGAGGCAGGAGAATGGCGTAAACCCGGGAGGCGGAGCTTGCAGTGAGCTGAGATCCGGCCACTGCACTCCAGCCTGGGCGACAGAGCAAGACTCCGTCTCAAAAAAAAAAAAAAAAAAAATTACCCAGTCTTTGATGTTCTGTTATAGCAGCACAAATAGACTAAGATACTAATGTTTTGTGCCTCTCTAATCCATCTTTCACCTAGTAGCCAGAATGATCTTTCTAAAATGCAGACCTAAACATGTCACTCACCTGCTTAAACTCTTCAATGTTTATCCATTGCTTTCAGGATAAAATCAAAAATTCTTGGTGTGGCATGCAATGCCCTTCAGAGGTCTGGCCTCTTGTCTACTTCCTCAGAATCAGCTCCTGCCACTTCTCAAAGGGTACCTTATGCTCCAACTACTTACAGTCTCCAAAAGATTCATATGTTTTCACCTTTCTTGTCCTTTGGAAACTCTGTTCCCTCTGATTACAAGACTCCATTTGCCCTTGCAATCTGTTTTATTTTCTACATGTTCTCACCTCAACCATTTTATGGTAAAATACATGTAACATAAAATTTACCATTTTAGCCACTAGGTACAATTTAGTGGCATTAATTACATTCACATTGTTGTGTAACTATTACCACTGTCCATCTCCAGAAAATGTTCAATATCCCAAACTGAAATACTGTACTCATTAAGCAATAACTCCTCATTACCTAACCTTTACCCTCAACCCCTGGAAACAACTCCTATATGTTTTTGTTTTGTTTTGTTTTGTTTTGAGACAGAGTCTCTCTCTGTTGTCTAGGCTGGAACGCAGTGGCACAATCTTGGCTCACTGCAACCTCTGCCTCCCGGGTTCAAGCAATTCTCTGCCTTAGCCTCCTGAGTAGCTAGGATTACAGGCACCTGCCACCATGCCTGGCTTTTTTGTGTGTTTTTAGTAGAGATGGGGTTTCACCATCTTGGCCAGGCTGGTCTTGACTCCTGACCTCGTGATCCACTCGCCTCGGCCTCCCAAAGTGCCGGGATTATAGGCGTGAGCCACCACACCCAGCCTCCTATATGTTCTTCTTAAGGCTCTCCTAAAAACATCATCAGCTTCCTGCCTCCCAAGCTGAGTTGAGGGTTTCTCTCCTCTGCTGACACGGTAGTCTATTGCAGTGCTTGGCATTTTGCATTGTTCATGTTACCTTAAACCTCTACTTCCTCCCCCAAACTGTGAAATTCTTAAGGACAGGAACCATTGTCTCAATCTCTGTATATCTTTGGGTGACAATGTTTTACACCAAATGGCTGATAAATGCAAGTCATCAAATCAGCTCATTGCTTTTGAATCATCTAGGGAGCCTTTAAAAACAGACGTCTAGAGATTCTGACTTGAGGAAATCTGGGGAGGGACTTAGGAATCTGAAATTTTGGAATGCTCTCCAGGTAATTCTGATTATGTGCAAGCAAGCCATCAAGATTTGGAAGTAAAGTCGATCTAAAAGACTATGCCCAAGTAAGAAGGTCTTTTTATTCTTGATGAATCATGAAAAAGAAGCCAATTCATTTCTCTTGATTTTCCTACTATTTCTGAGTCTCTAGTTTTAGGGAATTACAATAAAGAACTCAAAATCTCTTAGCAATGATTTTTCTGAGCCATTCTCCTTGCACTAAGAGTTATAAAATGAAAACATGTCATTTCCATATTTTTTTTGGAGCGGGGACAGGGTCTTGCTTGCTCTGTTACCCAGGATGAAGTGTAGTGGCGTCATCATGGCTCACTGCCACCTTTAACTCCTGGGCTTAAGGGAGCTTCCTGCCTCAGCTTCCTGAGTAGCTGGGACTACAGGCCCATGCCACCATGCCTGGCTAATTTTTAAAAATTATTTTGTAGAGAAGGGTCTAGCTTTGTTGCCTAGGCTCGTCTCAAATTCCTGGGCTAAAGTGATCCTTCTGCCTCAACCTCCCAAAGTGTTGGGATTTACAGGCCTGAGCCACCATGCCTGGCCTTCATTTCTTTGTTGACTTACCAAAGTGCTTTCAAATTTTCCTCCAACAACCCTATAAGGTAAACTATCAGATCCAATCTGCTTTTTTATGTTTATGTTTATTTACTTATTTTTTTGAGACGGAGTCTTGCTCTGTCTCCCAGGCTGGAGTGCAGTGGCGCCATCTCAGCTCACTGCAAGCTCCGCCTCCCGGGTTCACGCCATTCTCCTGCCCCAGCCCCCCAGTAGCTGGGACTATAGGCGCCCGCCACCACACCCGCCTAACTAAATTTTTGTCTTTTTAGCCATGTTAGCTAGGATGGTCTGGATCTCCTGACCTCGTGATCCGCCCCGCCTTTGCCTCTCAAAGTGCTGGGATTACAGGCGTGAGCCACCGCACCCGGCCCCCAATCTATTATATTACCATTTGCTTCGGCTTTATTACTCTTACCAAAGCCCTGCCATCCCAGTCGTTCCAGGGCCACTTGAAGTCTGTTTATTCATACATCAGTAAACATTTTCTCGAACACTTACTATGTGTTAGTCATTATTAGGTACCAGAGGATACAGCAGCGAAGCAGTCAAAATTCCTGCCTGCATGGAGGTTACATTCTAGTTAGCAGGAACCTTCTCCTCGGGGTGCTTCCTGTAAGAATATTTTCCCTAGCCTGTCCTAGTCTGACTCTTCTAATCAGGAATTCCATCATTCCAGACCACCCTGATTAGATAAAGGGTTACATTTGGCCCGGACCACACTATGTGGCGCTTGTCTGGTATGCAGCTGTTGAGGCTGTACGTTGGCTTCATGTTTACATCTGTTCTCTGGGACACTGTGCAGCTGAATGAGTTGGGTGTCTGTCTCTGGAAGGACGAGACTCCAGTCTGTAGCTATTTCTATGTCCTCCCACGCTTCATGAGTGCTTTTCGGTGATTCTTACATCAAAATAAGCCCAGTGGATAACTAGAAAACCTAGCAGCAACAACAACAACAACAACAACAACAACAAAAAACCAGGGAAAACAATTTCGTAGAACTACGTTAAACAATGTCAGAGCTAGAAGAAACCTTCGAGATGTAGCCCCACTGCCTTTTATAGACCAGAAAACTGAGACCCAGAGAGGTTACCCAAGTCGCCTCCGGTCACACAGCCCAACTGAAGAATGTGGACGGGTGATCACATCTAATTTACAATCACACCGGGGGTGTTCCTCCTAAAATTTAACGTCTAAATGAGATTCAGCCGCGTCACTGCTTCAACACCACCCCCCCACACACACACACCGTCCTGATATTCATTCTACGTCGCTTTTTCTTGAAGAGTCAAGTCGTTAAAATACCAAGTGGAGGCATTCCACAAACAGGTGTCCACACCACGGCCACGCGGACACGGAGTCGGGGAATCTGGATTCCCACATGCCCGCCGAGAACTCTCCAGCTCCGGCTTACAAAGTTTCCTCGCATGGTACGTTCATCTTTGCGATCCCTGGCTGCGAGGCCGAGATACCGGCTGCTGTGGCCTCCGACGAAGTTCGGAGATGCCCTTTCCTTGCGAAAGCTGGGCCCGGTCGCGTCAGCCGCAGGGTCTGGCGTCCTCGGGCCTGGCGGGCTGCGAGGGAGCGCCCGGCGCGGGGCGGGGCGGCCCCTAGGCGCGCGCTGCCCGTCCGGGCTGCAAGAGCCGCGGGCCCGCGAGCCCCGGCGCGGAGCGAGAGGCGCGCGCGGGCCGTGGGGGCTGGGCCGAGGCGGAGCGCGAGGCGGCGGCGGTGGCGGGAGGCGCAGCGGGACGAGGCAGCGGCCCCCGCCCCCCGAAGCCCGTCCCCGCGCGGGGCTGGGGAGCTCAGGGCGGGGAAGCCGCGGGGCCGCGCCACGTCCCTCGCCCGCCCCAGAGCGGGTTTTGCAGGCGGCTCCAGTCTGGGGGCTTTTGTGTCTGCGACTCGGGAGCGGCGAGAGAGCAGACCTCCTCCTCAGAGGGCGCTGTGAGTGTGCCGCCAGGGCCGGGCCGCCAGCCTCTTGCCTCCCCTGTCAGCGGCTCCTGAGGCGGCGGCGGCGGCGGCGGCGGCGAAGAAGAAGGAGTGGGAGGCGGCGGCGGCGGCGGCGGCGGCGGCGCACTCGCCCTCAGCACATGCCGGTCCCGGGTCGGGGGCCGCCCCCAGGCCGCGCTCCCGGCCACCGCCGCTGAGCCCCGCCGGTGCCCGCACGCCGCCCCGCCGCCCCGAGGCCTCGTCCTCCTCCCAAACTTTGCAAAGTCGGCCCGCGTCCCCACCGCCCTCGGCCGTGCCTCGGCTCCGAGGCTTGCCTCGCAGCCGCAGCGGCCCCGCGAGGAGGAGGAGCCGCCGCCGCAGCATCAAAGAGACCGAATTCCCGCGGCCTGGGGGGGAGTCATGCTTTGCGGTCTGTAATGTCAGCAGAACAGGAGAAGGATCCCATTTCGCTGAAGAGAGTTCGAGGTAACCGAGAAGGGTGCCGGATTGGGGGAACCGGGGTGAGTGAGGTGCGCGGGGCCCCGTGCCCGGCCGCCGGGAGGCCATGGGGCTCTGTCCGGGCCTAACTCCGCGCAGCCCGCGTCCCGCCCGCGCCCCGGGGCCGAGGCTGCGATCCGACCGCGCGGCCCGGGCGCCCGCTGGCCCCCGAGACACCCGCGCGGATCCCTCGCCTCCCGACTTTGTGTTCGGAGGCAGTTGGAGCCGCACGCAGCATCCCTTCTTACCCCCTCCTCGCCCACCTCTCCTCGTTCTCAAGACACAGCACAATAGGCACCTCAAAGGGTGAAAAACAGACACCCCCTGGCAGAGACCTCGAACGATGCCCACCCCCTCAAAAAAGTAAGTTGGAGTGCACAAGAGTTGACGCTCTTGAAGAAGGGCTCCTGGGCTTTCACGTCTCTCCTGGCCCCCTTCCAACGCCCCCCCCCACGCGGCAAAGGCAACAGATACTCAGTTTATGTTCCTTAGGTTTAAGAGGAGAAGCTACAAATTCAGAAGGCATTTTCTCTATTGGTTTATGGATAAGAAATTATCTAAAATCAGTGTTATGCATGATTGATTTTCATCTTTCTTGCACATATCTAAGAAAAATCAGAGGGAACCGTGTGTCAAACAAAAGATACTGCATATAAGTTCACGAAAGTCAAATGCCACCCGGAAATTGGGGGATGCCTTTTAGCTCTTAATGGGGTTAAGACTGAAAGTTCTAGAGTTGGAGTAATATTGTTCATTAAGCAAATATTTATTGAACATCTACTATGTGCTAGACCTGTTCTTGTTCCTGGGATACAGCAGTGAACAAAGCAGATAGACGATCTTCATCCAGAAGGAATTCACCCTCTTGTGGGGTAAACAAATGATAAACAGTAGATACAGAATGCCAAATCGTAGGTGATATGGTGGACTACAAAAGAGGAAAAGAGGAGAGGAAATATGTGTGGGGGTGGGAAGTATGGATTGTCCGTAAGGTGATCATGAAAGGGCACACCTGGAAGATGATGTTTGAGCAAAGACCTAAAGGAAATGATAGAGCAGGGCCATATGGATTCACGTGGGAAGAGCACTCTCAGGAAAGCTGCAGCAAATGCAAAGCCTGTGTCTGGAATATGCCCAGTATATGCAATCAACAGCAAAGAAGCTATTGTAACTGCAGCAAAGTGAGTAAGGAAAGAGTCCTGTGACAGGGGCTGAGGGGTAGGATCAAGAATTACTTGATTCTTGAAAAGTGAGCAAAGATGATAGATAACATTAAGAGTACATTTTGTCCATTTTTAAATTACAGCATTTTAATTGTAAAATTACAGTCGTTCAGTAGTCTTAATGCTGTGGGCTGTAGGATGATTGTGTATTACAGGGCCTGGTGTGCCATTTAAAAGACTGGCTTTTACTCTGAGAAAAGGTCTGCAGAGTTTTGAGCGTTAAGAGTGAGTAAGCTGACATTTTAAACAGGGCATCGTAAGCTGCTGTGCGGAGAACAGACTGTAGAGAAAAGGCTGAAGCAGGGGAGACTAGTAGAGAGGCGATTGCAGTAGTCATCCAAACAGGGTAAACAGGGTAAAGTGCTTTATAAATCAGTAAGTAATAAGGTAAATTTCCAGCTGACTTAAGTGATGTAGAGATGAAGGACCACAGTCGTTCATTTTTGTTTTTGTTCAATGTGACCAGAAATTAAACAAGTATAGAACTGGCTTGTGACACACAATCCAAAAGACATCCACTCGAGTATTTTGGTAGAAAATGATTTTCTTAGCCATTTAAGAGAAAACATAATTTAGAGAAGAGTATTGTTTTTAAAGGCTTAATATCAGCACAACCTTTAATTTGGTGAAATATTTTGTCTTTTCTATTTGTGGTTGTGAGTTGCCAAAGCCTTTAAGGAATAGACCTTCCTGAGATACAATTATTCCCCTGATATTTTTGCTGTATAATTTTGCCTACTATTATAAATTGTTTGGGGGTTAAAGGAAAAGAAAGAGGTATCAAGTTTATACCTTTGAACTGAATTATCAGTCCTAATCAAATGTAATTCTAAATAAAATGGATGAGTGTTTTATTGTGGGGCAAGAACACAGATATATCTTCATTTTGTTCAACTGCTGTTAAGTTCTACGGCTTAGCTATTGGGATTGGCTCTGGTGTTAGCTCAAGAATATTCTGAGAGTTAAGTACCAGAATAAAAGACAAAGCACTTTTTAAAATAAAAAGTCAATATTTTGATGTTATGGGGAGGATTTCCTTAATGTCATTTTGTAATCATTAGAACATTCATTTAAAAAATATTTTTGGGCCGGGCGCGGTGGCTCAAGCCTGTAATCCCAGCACTTTGGGAGGCCGAGACGGGCGGATCACGAGGTCAGGAGATCGAGACCATCCTGGCTAATATGGTGAAACCCCGTCTCTACTAAAAATACAAAAAACTAGCCGGGCGAGGTGGCAGGCGCCTGTAGTCCCAGCTACTCGGGAGGCTGAGGCAGGAGAATGGCGTAAACCCGGGAGGCGGAGCTTGCAGTGAGCTGAGATCTGGCCACTGCACTCCAGCCTGGGCGACAAAGTGAGACTCCGTCTCAAAAAAAAAAAAAATATTTTTGGATTATTTTATAATGAGCTCTTCCAAAGCACAATTCTGCTGAACTTCATTGCCCTGGAACTTTTTGTTATTTAATATAATTTATATCATCAGACTGCATGCAGGATGTGATGTTTGCAGGGCATGAACTCTGGAGCAGTGCTTTTCAAACTTTCCCATATGCTGATGTAATAGAGACAGACCTTTTTAATGGTTGTGTATTTATTTTACATGTATTAAAACAAAAAAGTCACCAAATACCTTGCTTAGGATAAGGCTAAGATACCTATGTGTATAAACACACACATACAGCAATTAAATGAATTATTAAGAAAGTAATATTATAGGTAGAACCCAGATATGGCAAAATTAAAACATGAATGACTGAGGACTTTACAGTAGCATGCTCTGCAGACCAAAAGCATCACTTGTGATGCTTATTAAAACATAGATTCGTGGATCTACAGAATCAGGACTTGTGGGATCCACAGAGTCAGGACTTCATCTTTAACAAGATCCCCAGGTGCTCCTTATGCATACTGAAGTTTGAGAACTGCTACTAATAGACCTAGATCACAAAGGTGTGAGTAGACCAGAAGCAGCTGGCTGTGGTCTTCCAAACTGTCCTTATATTTTAACATTAGATTTAGAATTACTCTTTAGTGACGTGGTATCTTACTTCTGTTTTCTACCAGTTCTTAACACTCCACCCCAAACCTTCAGCTTTTGATTATAAGACAGATCTGTGAGGACAGGTACGACGTCTTGATTGTCTTATTTGCCTTGCCCATAGTAAATGTCAGATGAATGAATGCGTGAATACATGAATTATGCTGCTTTCTGATAGTCCATTGCCCCTCATACTGCTTTTACTTGCCCTTTTCCCTTAGAATGTCAACTGTCATCGTTATTTTAACCAACACTCCCATTCTCCAGTATTCCTAGAACTCTTTTAGGCATTGATCTGATGGCAATATTCATTCATGTATTCGACAAATATTTATTGAGCAATCACAGTGCTATATAGTGGGAATACACTGATTAAGATATGACACCTGGCTGGGCGTGGTGGCTCACACTTGTAATCCCAGCACCTTGGAAGGCTGAGGCAGGTGGATTACTTGAGTTCAGAAGTTTAAGACCAGCCTGGGCAACAACCTGTCTCTACTAAAAATACAAAAAATTAGCTGGGCATGGTGGCATGTGCCTGTGGTCTTAGCTACTTGGGAGGCTGAGGTGGGAGAATCACCTGAGCCTAGGGAGGTTGGGGCTGCAGTGAGTTGAGATCGCACGACTGCACTCCTGCCTGGGCAATTGGGGTGAGACCTTATCTCAAAAAAAAAAAAAAAAAAAAAGATACGACACCTGTCTTCAAGAAATTGTTAAGTCTAGTACAGAACAGTGACAAATAAATAGCTACAAATAGCATGGTAAGGGCTGTGATTATTTATAGGAAATAAAAGAGCGCATCTTTTTGGGAATCGAGGAGGGAGAAGAGTTCAGTGAGTGTTCTTTTGTCTTAAGTGATGTGCAGAAAGCATCAGAGGAGATAAAAATGTGAGAAAGGGTCTAGGAGGTCTCTTGTAATTTTGAGAAGGCAGTTTTAGGAGGAAACCACATTTCAAAGTGTTGAACATTAACGTGGGGCCAGGTGTGGTGGCTCATGCCTGTAATCCCAACACTTTGGGAGGCTGAAGCATAGAGCATCGCTTCAGCCCAGGAGTTTGACACCAGCCTGGGCAACATACGGAGAACCCATCTCTACAAAACATTTAAAAATTAATGGTGGTGTGTACCTGTCGTCCCAGCTACTCAGGAGGCTGAGGTAGGAGGATCCCTTGAGCCCAGGAGGTCGAGGCTGCAGTGAGCCATGTTCACACCAATGCACTCCAGCCTAGGTAACAGCAAGACCCTGTCTCAAAACAAAAACAAAAAATGTGGTAAAAGATTAAACGATGAAGATGTGGCTTAAAACTTAAAAGAAGCTTGATGGTAGACGGAAAGACATAGCAAATATCTTAAAAAGAGAGTCAAGAGAAAATATTAGTCTTTTTTCTTCTTCATTGGAAAAAGACTTAAACATATTTGTAGATTTACAGAAGAACCCAAGGTAGAAGGAGAGGGGAAAAACTGGAAAGGCACCAGAGAGAGAGGATAATTCATTTGTAAATAAGGCATTCAATACACGTTTTAAAAATATAGACCATATGCTATACAGTCATTATTCCAGTAGCTGGATATGAGACAGACAAGTTTTCTATTCTCATAAATCAGGTCTTTGCAGCTAAGGGAACAGGATTAGCATCAAGTATACACATGGAAGTTTAGTCTTGGAGAAAAAGAGAATGGAGAAAAAAAAATTTAGAGATGAAGAAGGAAGTTGAGGGCATTTATTTCAGTGCTTTTAACCAGAGTTAGAAATAACATAGAAGGGATAAGGATGTATTTTAGAATGGAATAGTACAGAAATGTCATAAAAGTTACTAAAAATGGACTTTACAAGAAAATATAGACTGTCTCGATGGGATAAATATAGAGGATTTGGATTAAGATTGGAGAAGGAGCATAATTTATGCAGTCGCAAATTGGGGGTTGGGGAAGAGCCTGTGAGAGAAAGTCTGAAGGAAAGGTTTTTTGTTTTTGTTTTTAAAATTGGTCCATATAAGAGCTAGGCAGATTATCAGGAAAGTGAGTTTGGTTTTAGACACATTGAGTGAGTATCCTGGGATATTCCAGTATATACAATGGATATATGTGGTTTGGAACTGGGTTGAGTAGTCCGACCCAGAAGTAGAGATCTGGAAGTCATCAGTAAACAGGTGAATATTAATTAATGCCTTGGGAGTATATGAGCTCACACAAGAGAGAGTGAGCAGTAAAAAGAGAACAGCATTGAGAACATCAACTTTGGAAACACTAACATTTGGGAGACAAGGCAGGGAAAAAGACCCTGAAAAGCAGAATGTGAAGGAGTCAGAGAGGTAGGAGAAAAACCATGATAGAGTGGTGTTACAGATAATGAAGGAAGAATGGATTAATGAGGGGTAGATAAATGAATTTTGTTTTTAATGTGTGGAATAAAATGTTTCTATCCATGAGATGTCCATGATGCTTTTTCTCCCATATTCCCTCTCTTGGGGAACATGGCCATCTTTATCCATCCCCTACTCCCACGCAACACTGTCCCAAAGTCCTAGAATTTCTGTCTCCTTAATTTTTTTTTTTTTTTTTGAGATGGAGTCTTGCTCTGTAGCCCAGGCTGGAGTGCAATGGCATGATCTTGGCTCACTGCAACCTCTGCCTCCCAGGTTCAAGCGATTCTCCTGCCTCAGCCTCCTGAGTAGCTGGGATTATAGGCACATGATGCCACGATGCCCAGCTAATTTTTGTATTTTTAGTAGAGGGGGGAATTCACCATGTTGGCCAGGCTGGTCTCGAACTCCTGACCTCAGGTGATCTGCTCACCTTGGCCTCCCAAAGTGCTGGGATTACAGGTGTGAGCCACCGCGCCTGGCCTCTCCTTAATGTTTTGAACCCATTGGCTTATTGACCTTTCCACAGCTGCTTCTTTATTTTAGGTTTTGCTTTTCCCTTTATTTCAGTAACCCTCTCATTGGTTTCATGGCTTCCCCCTTAGTCCCTCTTAATCCATTTCCACATTGCCACTGATAGTGATGAATAGCTTACCAAATACTTAGTTCTGAGTGTTTTAAATGGATCTTCTTGCTTAATCCTCTCAGTAAATCTGTGAATTAGATGTTATTATTATTGTTGGTTTACAGTTGAGGAATTGACATTCAGAGAGGTTAAGTAGTATGTGCTTAAGTAACATATATAAGTTTATCCAGTGAATAAGCAGCAAAGCCACAACTCAAAATCTAGGGCCCAAGCTCTTAGCTACTATGCTGCATTGCCATAGTGGTCCCCAAACACAATTGAGCCACGTTACTCTCTTTTGTAGAATTATTCAGTGGTTTCCTATTACCTTTCAAGTAAAAATCAAACTTTCTTATGTTGGCTGTTTTTGATTTGGCCCAGGTCTACCACTTAGTCCTCTATTCTTCACACTCCATGAAGTGCTTTCCCTGTTTCTTATGCTCCAGTCCTACAGTATTCACACTTCCTCTCTAAATGTTGTCGTGGTCTCTCTTGCTTTTAAAACTTCCTTTGCATATTCTATCCCTCCTGCTAAACCTGTCCGCCTTTTCTACCACCTTTGGGCGATACTCATCCTCAAAGTTTCAGCTCAGTTGAAATCTCCCAGGATGTTTTCCTGAGCTCCCCACTCAGCCAAGATTCGGTGGGAGTTCCTTATGTTCCCTCAGTATCCTGTGCTCATCTCTATCACAGTGTTTATCACATTAAATTTAAGAGTTTCAAAAGAAAAAGGTTGTTTCCTATAGGTTATAAGATCCTTACAGGGAGAAATTATTACTTTTATTTATTTTATACTTCCACAAGTTCAACAAATGTTTCTGAAATCCAATTTGATGAGCATTAATGAATAGGTTTCAGTAACTTCAAGCCATTAGTCTTCCTGGTTTGCTTTTCCCAGGTGTGTAGAGAAGTTACCTCCTGGGAAGATTATACAGTTTTGTCTTCTGACATTCTTGTTTTAAGCAACCCGAGAGGTCTGAGTCATCTTTAACATCAAAATTAGCCTTAAAGTATGGTCAAGAATGATTTCAGATCTCCTTTTTTATTCCTAATCTCTATTGATGTGCCAACTGCAATAATGAGAAACAGTACAGCATTGTAACTGTGAGCCTGACTGCCAAGGTTTTTATCCCAGCTCTGCCATTTATTAGCTGTATGGTCCTTGGCAAGTTACTTAACATCCCTGCATCAGTTTCCTCAGCTGCAAAATCAGAATAATAATGGTACTTATCTCATGGAGTTGTTTGAAGGATTAAATTGGTTAATATATATAAACCACTTAGAACATTGTCTTCTGCATTCTAAGTGATCTGTTTGCTATTAACATCAGAAATAAGTCTAAAATACACATTCTGTTTAAGTAATGTGATCAACATTCACTTTTAGGTATATTTAATCAGTCAATCAATAAATGTAAATAACCTACAGCAGATTCTTATTTTGATTAGGAGTGGGTGTGAAGAGAACAGAAATGTTTTCTTCCTACAGAAAGAAAAAAAAAATTTTTTTTAAGCAGAAAACTCTTGAGGTTTCACCGTTTTGTTGGAAAAGACAAATAGAAACTGTTTATTGAATAATATTCATGAATATCTGCAGCTTTGTTCCCCATGATTTCTGAGTTTTTTTGGCTAAAAATTTGCCTGACTTTGTTCATGAAAGAAGTTCATTATCAGAGGTATTATTGTATCATTATCTTCACATGTGAATACCATCCACCTATTCTCCTAAGCTTTACCTTTCTAAGCAACCTTAAACCCCATGGATCTCAGTAACACAAAGAGGTAAGTGGGAGACCAGTGGGAATTTGAAGACCTGTTTTACAGAGGGAAATGTTAGATTCTTAAATATAAAATTATTACCATAAAACTCAATGTTCAAAAAAGAATTTTAGGTGGATTGCTTGAAAATGAAAAATTTATTTAAATGATTTCAAGCATCAGGAGTTTTGCTGTATATTAAGTATGAGCAATTATTTGATTCTTGAAAAGTGAGCAAAAATGATAGATACCGTTAAGAATACATTTTGTTCATTTTTAAATTACAGCATTTTAATTGTAAAATTACGGTTGTTCAGTAGTCTTAAGAATGCTGTGGGCTGGGCTGGGCGTGGTGGCTCACGCCTGTAATTGCAGCACTTTGGAGGCCGATGCGGGTCGGATCACGAGGTCAGCAGATCGAGACCATCCTGGCTAACACGGTGAAACCCCGTCTCTACTAAAAATACAAAAAATTAGCCGGGTATGGTGGTGGGCGCCTGTAGTCCCAGCTACTCGGGAGGCTGAGGCAGGAGAATGGCGTGAATCCGGGAGGCAGAGCTTGCAGTGAGCCAAGATTGCGCCACTGCACTCCAGCCTGGGCGATAGAGCAAGACTCCGTCTCAAAAAAAAAAAAAAGAATTACCTTTTTCTATTTATACTTTTGTTAAAATGAAACACTCATGACATGTTAGGGAAGATAGGACTTTGAAGTTTGGCACCTTTGTTTATTTATATAACCACTTTATTATTTGACTTCTAAGACCATTGCTAATTCTTTTTCCATGTCAGGCTCATCACCATCTCAAGGTATTCAGATTCAAGGATATCACATTTCTCTGTTCAATATGTGGGTATATGCTGTTATAGAAAAACTGCATGCAAATTATTAATCTGCAGTCATCAGTTCATTTTATATGGACTACTGAATAATTATAAATTGGTAATAGGTTTATTCAAACCATTAGATTTGAAAAAAAATGAACTTGAGGAGAACACTGGCTCTTACTGTCAATTCTTTATTTACCATATTCCCAGATGGTATTATGACATCAAATTAAAATTAAAATACAGAAGTTCTTTTAATTTGAACCAGAAGTTTCCATTTTTTCTTTCAAAGACTTAGTGTATGGATAAGATTTTAGGGAAGCAATAGTATCTTAGAGGTAGATAAGCCTGGTTTTACTCAATTAAGCAAAGAAGAAATAGATAAATTGGACTTCATCAAAATTTTAAAATTGTGAGTGTCAAGGGATACTGTCAGTAAAAAAAGACAACCCACATGATGGAAGAAAATGTTTGCAAATCTTGTAGCTAAGAGTTTAGTATCCAGAATATATAAATAATTTTTACAATTCAGCAACAAAATGCAACCTAAGAAATGAATGGCCAAAGGATTTGAATAGATATTTCTCCAAAGAAAAGATATAAAATGGTCCGTAAGTACATAAAAGATTGTTTGCATCATTAGTCATTATGGAAATGCAAATCAAAACCACAATGAGATATCACTTTATATTCATTCACTAGGAGGCTATATTAAAACAAAAACAGAAAAATGTTGGTGAGGATGTGGACTGTAACCCTCATACTTTGCAGATGAAAATATGAAATGGTGCAGCCGCTGTGGAAAACAGTTTGGCAGTTTCTCAGAGTTAAACATAAAATTGCTGTATGACCCAGTGATTCCACCTCTAGATAGATACTCAAGAGGATTGAAAACATGCTCACACAAAAACTTGTGGGGAAAAAAAAAAAAAAAAAAAAAACTTGTACAAGTATGTTTATAGAGGTATTATTCATAGTAGCCCCAAAAGTGGAAGTAACTGAAATGTCCATTAGCTAGTGAATGAATAAACAAAATGTGGTATATTTATATATTGGAATGTTAATCAGCCATAAAATGGAGTAAAACTGATACGTGCTACAACATGGATGAACCTTGAAAATGTTATACTAAATGAAAGAAGCCGTATACAAAAAGCTACATATTGTATGATTCCATTTATATGAAAAGTCCAGAATAGGCATATTCATAGATAGAAAGTAGATTAAGATTCAAGTAGGTGGATCACTTGAGGTCAGGTGTTTGAGACCAGCCTGGCCAACATGGTGGAACCCGGTCTCTACTACAGATACAAAAATTTGCCAGGTGTGGTGGCAGCCACCTGTAATCCCAGCTGCTCGGGAGGCTGAGGCAGGGAAATTGCTGAAACCTGAACCTGGGAGGCAGAGGAGTTTGCAGTGAGCCAAGATTGTGCCACAGCACTCCTGCATGGGTGATAGAGTGAGACTCTGTCTCCAAAAAAAAGCGGATTAGTAATTGTCAGGGGGTGGGGAATGAGGAGTGACTGTTGATGGGATAGGGTTTCTTTTGGGGATGATGATAATGTTCAGGAATTAGATGGTGATGATCATTGCATAACCAGGTAAATAAAAATCACCGACTGTACACTTAAAACAAAAATCTAGTTTTAGATTTCATTGCTTCTTTTGATCAATGGTGTGACTGCTTTACGTTTATTTTTCTTAACTTTTTAAAAATTGGGAATGACTTGCTTTGTGAGCTCAAAAGTATCTGAGACAAATCTCAATCAATTTAGAAAGTTTATTTTGCCAAGGTTAAGGACGCACCCATGACACAACCTCAGGGGTTCCTGAGCCCAAGGTGGTGGGGATATAGCTTGCTTTTATACATATTAGGTACACATGAGACATCAGCTAATATTGATACATTGGCTTGGTCCAAAAGAAGTGGCGGGATGAGGGGTGGGCAGGTGTCCAGGTCATAGGCAGATAAGAGACAAAAGTTTGCATTCTTTTGAGTCCTTGATCAGCCTTTCACTGAATACACAATTTAGTTTGACTCAGTGAATCTCCATTTTTTACATAAACAACAGGGCAGAGAAACCGATCAGATATGCATTTGTCTCAGGTAAGCAGAGGGATGAGTGTCTGTCCTGCACGTTTGAAGATAAGCCATCAGTTTACACTGGCAGGGTGAAATTCAACAGAACTCTTCCTTATGGGCAAATTGTGAGGGAGGTACGTAGTTTGTTTTGTTTTTGTTTTTTTTTTTTTAAACTTTTTTGCTGTCTTATTTAGGAATAGAATGGGAGGCAGGTTTGCCTAGCTACGTAGTTCTCAGCTTGACCTTTCCCTTGGCTTAGTGATTTTGGGGTCCCGAGATTTATTTTACTTTCACACCTACCTCATAAGTTTATGAAGATTAAGGAAAAGAACATGGATGTCATATCTAACAGGCTTCTAAGTTAAGATGATGAAACAAGGCTGCTTTACAGAATCTTTTCCTCACTTCTCTCTTTTTTTTGAGAAGGAGTCTTGCTCTGTCGCCCAGGCTGGAGTGCAGTGGCACAATCTCAGTGGATCACTGTAACCTCCTCCTCCTGGGTTCAAGTGATTCTTCTGTCTCAGCCTTCCAAGTAGCTGGGATTACAGGCACCCGCCACCACACTGGGCTAATTTTTGTATTTTTAGTAGAGACAGGGTTTCACCATGTTGGCCAGGCTGGTCTCAAACTCCTGACCTCAGGTGATCTGCCTGCCTCAGCCTCCCAAAGTGCTGGGATTACAGGAATGAGCCACCATGCCTGATGTTTTTCTTTTTTAAATTAACCTTAACAGCTTTATTGATGTTAATAGTAATGATAGTTTCTGGCTCATTGGACTTGAAATGTAAATCAACTAGGATTTGGTCAGGAAACAGAAACCACCCCAGTTATTTTTAACAAAGAATTTAATATAAAGTGTTGTTAACAGAGATTTAAGTAACAAAAATAAGATGCCAAAGTTTTCACAGAGATAACAACTGGGGGAACTAGCTGCCATTCCTAAGGCTGTGGAACAAAGGAATGAGGTGGAAATTATTAAATTGTACAAACTCAGAGGAGGGGCCCTGTGGAGTGCAAACTCAGATCTCTGAGAAAGGAATACTGTTTAAGCTGGTATTAATACCTCTGGACTTGGAAGAGCAGCCCTGTAGGCCTGGGACCCAGACACCTGGTGCACGTGTCTCTGAGGAGCACAGAAGTCTGTTTCTGCAAGTGTTGGAAATACTACAAACTAGATATACTGCAACTGCTATGACTGAAACAAACTGCCAGTGCAGGGAGGAGACGTCAGGCCAGGGGTGCCATGGAGAGGAACAGAAGGAGCATATTCATTTTTCTCCTCCAGCCTTCCAGTCTCCCTCTAGCACACCCTATTGGCATAGCCTGGTAGAGATGAAGCAGAGAGTATAGAATGATGTGAACAGGGTGATTGATTTTTTTTCTTTGTATTTGTATGCATTGCTTATATTTCTTTATAATGAGCATGTCTATTTCCTACAAAAAAAATAGTGATTTTTTAAAAAGTACTAACTACAGTATTTGTCATAAAGCTTAAAAAGCAAAGTAGTGTAGCCTAGGGGAGAGAATTGTACATTGCTACTCAGTGTATGGTTGATGGACCGCCAATATCTATATTACCTGAGGAGGATTGTTAGAAATCCAAGTTCATGGGCTTTGTCCCAGAATTACTCAAACAGAATCTTCAGGAGTGGGACTCAGGAATCTATATTTTAACCAACTTTTGGGGTAATCTTTATGCATACTGAAGTTTGAGAACCACTAATACATACTTTAAAACTTCATATATAGGCTTTTGAGTCAGAAAGACACAACTCTGTGACCTTGGGCAAGTTAGTTAAATCTGAGCCTCTGTTTTCTCATCTATAAAATGGGTATAGCCATAGAATTTTTTGAGGATCAGATGAAATAATGTATATAAAGTGCTTATCCCCGTATCTGACACAGTAAACATTCACTGAATTAATTTTTGTAACAATCTGGTATTGTGGAAATTGTCTTAGTTTTTGTCTTTTAATTGTTACATCAGTTAACTGTTGAAATATACTATAGCAAGTGAAGGAACAAACAAAAACAAAAACACTTGGACTCAATTTAATTCAACAAACATTTATTGCCTATGGATAAGGCCATATACTGTGGGTAGATAAAAAATAAATGACATTAGCTCTCCTTATAAAGATATCTTTATATATCATTTATCTTTAAAGATATCTTTATGTATCTTATGTACATATGCACACACATATACAGTATACCTTTGAACAACATGGGTTTGTACCTGAAATTTTTTGAAGAATTGAAACAAATAGAAAAAAAACTCACAGATGAACCCTGTAGCCTAGAAATACCAACAAATTAAGGAAAAGTTAAGTATGTCTTAAGTGCATAAAATATATGTAGATACTAGTCTGCTTTATCATTTACTACCACAAAACTTACACAAATCTATTATAAAAAGTTAAAATTTATCAGAACTTACATACACAAGCATTTACAGACCCTAAGTGGCACCATTTGCAGTTGAGGGAAATGTAAACAATGATGCAGTATTAAATCATAACTGCATAAAATTAACTGTACTTACTGTACTACTGTAATTTCATAGCCACCTCTTATTGCTATTGTGGTGAGGTCAAATGTTGCAAGTATCTGCTTAAAATACCACACGGTGTTAATCATCTCTATGAAAGCAGTTCATTTCTCCAGTAAATTGCATGTCACAGTAAAAAGCAGTACCTTTTGGTTCTCACATATTTTTCATCATCTTTAGTGCTGTACCGTAAACCTTAAATAACAGCATGGGACCCATACAGAGTGCCACTGGTGATGCTGGAAGTGCTCCCAAGAAACAGAAAAGCCATGACATTACCAGAAAAAGCTGAATTGCTTAATATGTACCGTAGATTGAGGTCTTCAACCTGGTTGCCCACCATTTCAGACAGATGATTCATCTTGTAAATAGACGATGAAAACATACAGTATGATAAATATACTACTATAAATGTATTTTCTTTTATGATTTCTTAATTATATCTTCTTTTCTCTAGCCTACTTTATTGTAAGAACACAGTATGTAATAAAACATATAACATACAATATATTTGTTAATCAAGTCTTTATGTTATCTGTTAAGGCTTCCAGTCAACAGTAGCCTATTTTAGTAGTTAAGTTTTAGGGTAATCAAAAGTTATACATGGACTTTTGACTGCACAGAGGATCAGAGTTTCTAACACTTGCATTATTCAAGAATCAACTATATCACAATGTATATAGTTCAAGGATCAACTATATCCCCATCCATTGTTGGCAGATGCTTATGTTGTTTCTATGTCTTGGCTCTTGTGTATAATGTTGCAACAAACATAGGAGTACACATAACCCTCTGAGATACTGATTTCATTTCCTTTGGATATATATCCAGAAGTTGGATTACTGGATCATAATGTATTTCTATTTTTAATTTCTTGAGGAGCTTCCAAACTTCTCTTTAATGACTGTACCAATTTACATTCCCACCAGCAGTGGATGAGGTTTCCCTTTCCTCCACATCCTCACCAACACTTACTATTTCTTGCCTTTTTTTTTTTCTTTTTTGAGATGGAGTCTTGCTCTGTTGCCCAGGCTGGAGTGCAGTGGCACAGTCTTGGCTCACTGCAACCTCTGCCTCCCAGGCTTGAGTGATTCTCTTGCATCAGCCTCCTGAGTAGCTGGGATTACAGGTGCCTGCCACCATGCCTGGCTAATTTTTTTGTATTTTTAGTAGAGATAGGGTTTCACCATGTTGACCAGGCTGATCTGGAACTGCTGACCTTGTGATACACCTGCTTCAGCCTCCCATAGTGCTGGGATTACAGACATGAGCCTCCGTGCCCAGCCTTTTATTATTATTATTATTATTTTTTATTTAAAGACAGGGTATCACTATGTTGACCTTGGCTGGTCTTGAACTCCTGACTTCAAGTGATCCTCCTACCTTGGCCTCCCAATGTGCTGGGATTACAGACATTAGCTACCACACCTGGCTTTTTTTTTTTTTTCTTTGTCTTTTTGATAATACATCCTAACAAATGTGAAGTTATTTCTCATTGTGGTTTTGATTTGATTTCCCTAATGAGTAGTGATGTTGAACACCTTTTCAGGTACCTGTTGGCCATTTTTATGTATTCTTTGGAAAAATGTATATTTAGATCCTTTCTCCATTGATTAAGCATTGTTTTTGCTTTTGGATGAGTACCTGTATATTTTTGGTATTAACTCCTTAAGAGGTATATGATTTGCAAATATTTTCTCCCATTTTTGTAGGCTGCCTTTTCATTTTGTTTTCTTTTCTGTGCAGAAGCTTTTTAGTTTGAGGTATTCCCACTTGTTTATTTCTGCTTTTGTTGCTTGTGCTTTTGGTCATATCCCAAAAATCATTGCCAAAACCAATGTCAGGGAAGTTTTTTCCTCTGTTTTCTTCCAGGAGTGTTACAATTTCAGGTCTTACATTTAAATCTTTAGTCCATTTCCAGTTAATTTTTGTGAGTAGTTATAAGATAGGCATCTAGTTTCATTCATCTGCATGTGGATGTTCAGTTTTTCCAGCACCATTTGTTGGAGGGACTAGACTATCCTTTCCCCATTTTGTACTCTTGGTACCCTTGCCACATATTAATAATGTATTTGTTGGTTTATTTCTGGACTCTTGATTGTGTTCCATGGTGAATGTGTGTGTTTTTATGCCGATATTACTGCAGCTTTGTAATATAGTATGAAATCAGGAAGTGATTTTTTGTTCACTTATTTTTCAAGATTGCTTAGGCTATTCAGAAACTTTTGTGATTCCATATGAATTTTAGGATTTTTTTTTTTCTTTTTTTGTGGAAAATGCCGTTGGAATTTTGATGGAGATTATATTGAATATATAGATAAAAACTCTTTAAAAACCCTATTGAGGGACACAGAGGAAGACTTCTAATAAATGGAATAGTATTCCCTGTTGTGGCTAGCCATCTGGAACAAAATAATACTGTTTTTTATCTCACGTTATCCCAAAATAAATTCCAAATGGAGTAAACATGTAACATAAAAGTATGGCCATAGTTTGAAAAAAATAGCTTGATGGTTCCTTAAAAAATTGAAAATATGATGTATTAGTCCAGTCACAGAAAGACAAATACTGGATGATTTCACACCGCTGATAAAGACATACCCAAGACTGGATGATTTATAAATAAAAAGAGGTTTAATGGACTTATAGTTCCACATGGCTAGAGAGGCCTCACAATCATGTGGAAAGCAAGGAGGAGCAAGTCACATCTTACGTGGATGGTGGCAAGCAAAGAGAGAGCGTCTGCAGGGAAACCCCGTTTTTAAAACCATCAGATCTCATGAGACTTATTCACTATCATAAAAACAGCATAGGAAAGACCTGCCCTCATGATTCAGTTACCTCTCACCAGATCCCTCCCACAACACATGGGAATTCAAGGTGAGATTTGGGTAGGGACACAGCCACACCATATCATAGGATAAACTATCCAACAATTTCACTTCTGTGTATATATCCGAAAGAGTTGAGAATAGAGTCTCAAAGAGGTATTATAACATGTATGTTATTAACATTAGTCACAGTAGCTAAAAGGTAGAAACAACTGAGGTATCCATCTACAGATAAACGGATAAACTGAATGTAGTATGTACATACTATACGTGGATTATTATTCAGCCACAAAAAGGAAGGAAATTCTGACACATGCTATAGTACCTTGAGGACATTATGCTTAATGATATAAGTTAGTCACAGAAAGACAAGTATTGGATGATTCTACTTGTGTAAAATATCTAGAGTAGTCAAATTCATAAAAGCTGAAAGTAGATGGGAATCCCAGGGCATGGGGAACTTGATGGGGATCATAGGGGTGTAGAAGGGGAAAATGGGGAGTTGTTGCTCGATGGATATAGTTTCAGTTTTACAAGATGAAGACATTCTGGAGGTTGGTTGTGCAGTAATGTGAATATACTTAATACCATTGAACTGTATACTTTAAGATGGTAAACTATATGTGTTTTACTGCAATTAAAAACTAAAAAAAATTAAGCCATAAAAATATTAGGAAAAAAATCTGAGAGAATTATTTTTTATTCTCTAAAAATGAGACATAAGCATAAGACAAAGCCCAGAATTAAAAAAATAAAATATTGATGCATTTTATTACATAAAATTATTTTTTAAAATTCTGGATAGCCTTATAGAGGAAACTGGGTACAGGGTATGTGCAAATTCTCTTTACTATCTTCACATTTTTATAAATGTGAAAATCTAACATTTTAAATATGTTTAAAATTTTATAACAAGAAATCAAAACATAATAACTTGACAAAAGTATTTGCAGTTTAAATATGTTCAGTATTTTTTTTTAGTATATGAAGAGCTTCTATAAATCACTAAGAAGAGGATCAAACACTCAGTAGAAAAATGGCAAGGAATATTAGCTCCCAAGTGATTCTAACATGCAGCGAAGATTGAAAATGGCTAGTTTAGATATTTTTGATAAATCAGAGTAAAATTTTAAAAAAATGTTTCTTAAAAACAAAAGCAGGCTCCTTTTTCCCCGAGATGGCAGATTAGAGGCTTCTGGCATGCCTCAGCCACCTGGAAATAGCAAGATAGTACATAAAGATCAACTCTGTGAGCTTTAATTCAGAAAGGAAAATGAGTATCCAATGGAATTGTGAAGGACACCCTCAATCCCAGAGAGGAGAACGCTGGCAAACAGCTCCCATGATGGCATCCAGTTGATAAAAGTGAGTGAGGCCTAAGTATGTGAGAGAGGTAGAGAGCCCACTTGCTGACTCACCTTTCCACTGGGGATCTGAGCAACCCAGGTGGAGGGAAAGCACTTTGTTTCTCCCAAGCCCTGGAGCTATCTTGGGGAAAATCTTGGAGACATTGTGAGGGAAAAACACTGGGAAGAGCTGCAGACATATTCCTAGACCCTGAGAGCAGCATGCCATTTTAAATCTGGGTGTGTACAAAATCAGGAATTCCTTGGTGACCTGGCAGTGTGGCTATATAGACATTTCAGTCCCAGGCTAGAGATTGGAGTGCCTGCTATGGAGTGGTAGGTATGTCTACAGGACCCCAATGGCAGGCACAGCCACCGTCCATCAACCACAGAATATACATTCTTCTCATCTGCACATGAACTTACTCTAAGATTGACCACATGCTTGGCTGTAAAGCAAGTCTCAGTAAATTCAAAAAAATCGAAATCATACCAGCCGTACTCTTGGACCACAGTGGAATAAATGTAGAAAGAATTACCAAGAAGATCTCTCAAAATCATACAATTGCATGGAAATTGAACAACTTGCTCTTGAATGACTTTTGGGTAGTGAAATGACATTTGGGTAATGAAATCAAGGCGGAAATTTAAAAAATTCTTTGAAATAAATGAAAACAGAGGCACAACATACCAAAATATCTGGGATGCAGTGACAACAGTATTAAAAGGAACGTATGTAGCTCTGAACACCACCTCAAGAGTTAGAAAGATCTCAAATTAATGATCTAACATCACACCTAGAAGAACTACAAAAACAAGAACAAACTAACCTGAAGGCTAGCAGGAGAAATGAAATAACTAAAATCAGTGCTGAATTGAACACATTGAGACACCAAAATCCATACAAAGTATCAATGAAACAAACATACACCCTGGGATCAGATGAATTTATTGCTGAATTCTACCAGAAATTCAAAAAGAGAAGAACTGGTACCAGTTATACTAGTATTCTAAAAAATTGAGGAGGAGGAACTCCTTCCTTACTCATTCTATGAAGCCGGCATCATTCCAGTACCAAAACCTGGCAAGGACACAAGGAAAAAAAGAAAACTACAGGCCAGTATCCCTGATGAACATAGATGTAAACATACTCAGCAAAATACTAGCAAACCAAATTCAATAGCACATCAAAAAGTTAATTCACCGTGATTAAGTAGGTTTCAGTCCTGAGGTGCAAGGTTGGTTCAACATAAATCAATAAGTGTGATTCACCACATAAACAGAATTAAACATAAAAATCATATAATCATCTTAATAAACATGAAAAAAGCTTTTGATAAAATTCAACATCCTATCATGATAAAAACTCTCAGCAAACTAGGCATCGAAGGAACATACCTCCAAATAATAAGAGCCCTCTATGACAAACCCACAGCCAACATCATACTGAATAGGCAGAAACTGGAACCATTCCCCTTGAGAACTGGAACAAGACAAGAATACCCACTCTCATGACTCCTATTCAACACAGTACTGGAAGTGTTAGAGCATTCAGGCAAGAGAAAGAATTAAAAGGCATCCAAATAGGAAAAGAAGCCAAACTATTTCTCTTTGCTGAAATATGATTCTATACTTACAACGTGCTAAGGACTCCACCAAAAGGCTATTAGAATTTATAAACAATTTTAGCAAGGTTTCAGGATACAAAGTCAATGTTCAAAAACCAGTACCATCTCGATATACCAGTAATATACAAGCTGAGAGCCACATCAAGAAAGCAATCCTGTTTACACACAGACATACACACACACACAACCTAGGAAATATGTCTGACCATTGAGGTGAAATATCTCTACAAGGAGAACTAAAAAACACTGATAAAATAAATCATAGATGACACAAACAAATGGAAAAACATTCCATGCTCGTGAATTGAAGGAATCAATATCATTAAAATAGCCACACTGCTCAAAGCAGTCTACACATTCAACACTATTTCTATCAAACTACAATGGAATTTTTCACAGAATTGGAAAAAACTGTGTTAAAATTCATATGGAACTGAAAAAGAGTCAAAATAGCCAAATCAATCCTAAGCAAAAAGAACAAAGTTGGAGGTATCACATTATTTCAAATATAAGGCTGCAGTATCAAAAACAGCATGGTACTTGTACGAAAACAGACATTTAGACCAGTAGAACAGAATAGAGAACCTAGAAATAAAGCCACATACTTGTAGCCATCTGATCTTTGACAAAATTGAGAAAAACGAGCAATGGTGAAAGGCCCAGTAAATGGTGCTGGGATAGCTGGCTAGCCATATGTAGAAGAATGAAAATGGACCCATACTTATCACCATGTACAAAAATTAAGATGGATTATAGATTTAAATCTAAGGCCTCAAACTATAACAATCCTAAAATACCTAGGAAACACCATTCTGGACATCAGTCTTGTGAAAGAATATATGACGAAGTCTTGAAAGCAATTGTAACAAAAACAAAAATTGAGAAGTAGGATCTAATTAAACTAGAGAGCTTCTGCATAGCAAAAGAAACAACAGAGCAAACAGACAACCTACGGAATGGGAGAATATATTCACAAGCTGTGCATCTGACAAAGGTCTAATATCCAGAATTTATAAGGAACTTAAACCATTGAACAAGCCAAAAACAACCCCATTAAAAATGGGCAAAAGGAGTTTGAGACCAGCTTGGGCAACAAAGACCCTGTCTCTATAAAAAATACAGAAATTAGCCTGGTATTGTGGCACATGCTTGTGGTCCCACATACGCAGGCAGCTGAGGTGGGAGAATCTCTTGAGCCCAGGAGTTTGAGGCTGCAGTTAGCTGTCGTCACACCCCTGCACCCAGCCTGGGTGACAGAGCCAGATCCTGTCTCAAAGAAAAAAGGTGGGCCGAAGACATGAACAGATATTTCTCAAAAGAAGCCATGTAAGTGGCCAAGAAACACAAAGCAATGTTCATCATCACTCATCATCAGAGAAATGCAAATCAAAACCACAATAAGATACCATCTCACATCAGTTAGAATGGCTATTTTTAAAAAGTCAAAGAATGGCCGGGCATGGGTGGCTCATGCCTGTGATCCCAGCACTTTGGGAGGCTGAGGTGGGTGGATTGCTTGAGCCCAGGAGTTCGAGATCAGTCTGGACAGCATGGCAAAAACCTGTGTCTACTCAAAATACAAAATATTAGCTGGACATGGCAGCCCACACCTGTAGTCTCAGTTACCTGGTAGGCTGAGGTGGGAGGATCACCTCACCCCAGGAGGGCAAGGCTGTAGCAAGCTGTGATCATGCCACTGCCCTCCATCCTGGGCAATAGAGTGAGACCTTGTCTCAAAAAACAAAACAAAACAAACATCAAAACCAGATGTTGATAAGGCCTGTGGATAAAAGGGAATGCACATAGACTGTTGGTGAGAATATAAATTAGTCACTGTGGAAAGCAGTTTGGAGATTTCTCAAATAAATTAAAACAGAACTACTGTTCAACCCAGCTATGCCATTACTGGATATATACCCCGAAGAAAACAAATTGTTCTACTAAAAAGACACATAATTGTATTTACATAGCACCACTTTTCACAGTCACAACGTGGAATCAACCTAGGTGCCCATCAGTGGTGGACTGGATAAAGACTATGTGGTATATATACACCATGGAATATAAACAACCATAAAAAAGGAATGAAATCATGGTTTTGGTTTTTTTTTTTTTTTTTTTTTTGGTAGCAATATGAATGCAGCTGGAGGCCGTTATCCTAAGCAAATTAACATAGGAAGAGATAATCGAATACTGCATGTTCTCGCTTGTAAGTGGGAGCTAAACATTGGTTACTCATGGACATAAGGATGGTAACAGTAGACCCTGGGGACTACTGAGGGGCAATGCAATTAGGGGCAGGGTTTGAAAAACTGCTCAGCACCTGGGTGATAGGATCATTTCATACCCCAAACCTCAGCATCATACAATATACCCAGGTAGCATACCTGCACAGGTATTCCCTGAATCTAAAATAAAAGTTGAAAATAAAAGCCAGACGTGGTGGCTTACATCTGTAATCCCAGCACTTTGGGAGGCCGAGGCAGGCGGATCACAAGGTCAGGAGTTCGAGACCAGCTTGGCCAACATGGTGGAACCCTGTCTCTACTAAAAATACAAAAATTAGCTGGGCGTGGTGGCACGTGCCTATAATCCTAGCTACTCGGGAGGCTAAAGCAGGAGAATCTCTTGAACCAAGGAGTTGGAGGTTGCAGTGAGCCAAGACATGCCACTGCACTCCAGCTTGGTGACAGAGCGAGACTCCATCTCAAGAAAAAAAAAATGGCAAGGGACATACATGGAAAAGGAAATAAATATGATTTTTTTTTTTTTTTTTTTGAAATGGAGTCTTGCTTTGTCACCCAGGCTGGGGCGCAATGGCGCAATCTCGGCTCACTGCAAGCACCGCCTCCCGGGTTCAAGCGATTCTCATGCCTCACCCTCCCAAGTAGCTGGGACTACAGGTGCCCGCCACCAGCCTGGCTAATTTTATTTTTAGTAGAGACGGGGTTTCAGCATATTGGTCCAGCTAGTCTCGAACTCCTGATCTGCCTGCCTCTGCCTCCCAAAGTGCTAGGATTGCAGGCATGAGCCACTGTGCCTGGCCAAAATACATATGATTTTTGAATATACATTATAGAGAAATGAAAGTTTATACATGGTAAGATGTAGGGAAAAGAGAGATCAGACTGTTACTGTGACTGTGTAGAAAAGGAAGACATAAGAAACTCCTGTATCCTGAACAATTGTTTTGCTCTGAGATGCTGTTAATCTGTAACTTTGCCCCAACCTTGAGCTCACAGAAACATGTATTGTATTGTATGGAAGCAAGGTTTAAGGGATCTAGGGCTGTGCAGGATGTGCCTTGTTAACAGTATGTTTACAGGCAGTATGCTGGGTAAAAGTCTTAGCCATTCTCCATTCTTGAGTAACCAGGGGCACAATGCACTGCGGAAAGCCCCAGGGACCTCTGCCCAGGAAAGCCGGATATTGTCCAAGGTTTCTTCCCACTGAGATATTCGGAGATATGGCCTCGTGGGATGGGAAAGAACTGACCGTCCTCCAGCCCGACACCCGTGAAGGGTCTGTTTTGGAGGACTAGTAAAAGAGGAAGGCCTCTGTCTCCTGCCTGCCCCTGGGAACTGAATGTCTCGGTATAAAACCCGATTGTACATTTGTTCTATTCTAGGATAGGAGAAAATCCGCCCTGTGGCGGGAGGCAAGATGTGTTGGCAGCAATGCTGCTCTGTTACTCTTTACTCCACTGAGATGTTTGGATAGAGAAAAGCATAAATCTGGCCTATGTGCACATCCAGGCATAATACCTTCCCTTGAACTTACTTGTGACACAGATTCCGTTGCTCACATGTTTTCTTCCTGACCTTCTTCCTACTATCACCCTGTTCTCCTGCTGCATTCCCCTTGTTGAGATAGTGAAAACAGTAATCAATAAATACTGAGGGAACTCAGAGACCGGTGCCTGTGTGGGTCTTCCGTATGCTGAGCGCTGGTCCCCTGGGCCCACTGTTCTTTCTCTATACTTTGGCTCTGTGTCTTATTTCTTTTCTCAATCTCTCGTCCCACCTGATGAGCAATACCCACAGATGTGGAGGGGCTGGCCCCCTTCAGTAAGGTAAATGAAAGTGAATGAAAATATGACCATTTTGCATCCTCTGGTGAATCAACGGACCTAGGCTTTGATTATCAGTGGTGGTTTATGTAGGGAAAGAATTCTAAGATGACCACCAAGATGTCCCATCCTGCTAGTGTACCTCCCTGTTTAATGCTCAGTACTGTGAATTTGATGGATTTTAATCCCTTGATTGGGCTATGTCATATGGCACAGTTCACCTTGAGATAGGGAGATTAACTGGGTGGACCTGATCTAATTACATGAACCTTCTAAGAGCAAAGGGTTCTCTACGGCTGGTTCAGGAAGAAGAAATCAGAGACTTGAAGCACAAGGATTTGATACACATTGAAAGCAGAAAGAGTCATGAATCAAGGAATGTGGGTGGTCTCTAGGAGATAAGAGCTGACAGCCAGCAAGGAAAGTAGAATGTTAATCCTACAACCACAGGAAACTGAATTTGGCTACGGACAAGAATGATGAACTTGTAAGCAGATTTCCCTCAGAGCCTCAAGACAAGAACTCACCCTACTGATACCTTGATACCCTGAGCAGAGAACCCAGCCCAATTTCTTATTTGTGAACTACAGACTGAGAGATTATAAATGGTTTTAAAATTTATTTTTAATTCAGATAAAATTCATATGATGTAAAATTCACCATTTAAACTATCTTAGAGTGGACATTTCAGTGGTTTTTAGTAAGGTGCTAAAAAGTCACTACTTTCTTTGTTTCTGTCTTTTGCGACACTTGTGCCTTGCATGGCCCCAGGACAGGCATGGCCACCAGAACCCCTGGGCTGCAGAGCTGCTCCACGTCTCTGTTCTGGCCGCTAGGAGCAGAGGAGCTCTGAGCAGTCAGAGCTTTAGAGGACTTTACCCACCACTTTCTAATTCTGTATTAGTTTCCATTGCCTCAGAAAGATACCATGTAACTCCCAATTCCCTCCTTTTCCTCTTGGGCTGGCAACTACTAATCTGTTTTTTGTCTCTAAAGATTTTCTGATTCTGGACATTTCCTATAAATGGAATCATGCAACATGTGGCTTTTTGTGTCTGGCTTCTTTTACTTAGCATAACATTTTCAAGGTTCATCCATGTTGTAGCATGTATCAATACTTCATTCCTTTTTATAGCTGAGGAATGTTTCATTGTATAGATATACCATTTTGTATATCCATTCACTCATTGATGGACATTTGGGTTGTTCCTACTTTTTTGGCTATTACAAATAATACTGCTAAAAATGTTGTACAAGTTTTTGTGCAAAGAAATTTTCAGTTGTCTTGGATATATACCTAGGCGAGGAATTGCTGGATCATATGGTAACTTTATGTTTTACATTTTTGAGGAACTGCCAAACTGTTTTCCATGGTGGCTGTACCATTTTACATTCCCGCGTGCAAAGTATGAGGGATCCAGTTTCTCCATATCTTTGCCAATGCTTGTTATTATTTGTCTTTTTGATGACAGCCATCCCAGTGTTATCTCATTGTGGTTTTAATTTGTATTTTTTATAATGACTATTGGTGCTGAGCATCTTTTCATGTGTTTCTTCGCCATTTGTATATATTTGGAGAAATGTCTGTTCAAAACCTTTGGCTGGGTGAGGGATAAAAGACTACATATCGGGTACGGTGTACACGGCTCGGGTGATAGGTACACCAAAATCTCAGAAATCTCCATAAAGAATTTATTCGTGGCTGGGCATGGTGGCTCACGTCTGTAATCCTAACACTTTGGGAGGCCAAGGCAGGCAGATCACAAGGTCAGGAGTTCGAGACCAGCCTGACTAATGTGGTGAAACCGCATCTCTACTAAAAATACAAAAATTAGCTGGGCGTGGTGGCACACACCTGTAATCCCAGCTACTCATGAGGCTAGGGCAGGAGAATCGCTTGAATCCGGGAGGCGGAGGTTGCAGTGAACTGAGATTGTGCCACTGCACTCCAGCTTGGGCGACAGAACGAGTCTCTGTCTCAAAAAAAAAAAAAAAAAAAAAAAAATTTATTCATGTAACCAACCAAACACCATCTCCTCCCTAAAAACATATTGAAATAAAAGATACATTTGGAAAAAGAAAAAAGAAAAGAACAAAACAAAAACAAAACCTTTGGCCGTTTTTCAGTTAGGTTGTTTTCTTTGAGTTGTAAGAATTATTTATATATTCTGGATACTAGACTCTTATCAGAGTCTTATTATTTTCTCCCACTGTGTGGGTTGTCTTTTCATTTTTGTGGTAGTGTTCTTTGATGAAAAACTTTCACCAAAAGTTTTTAATTTTGATGAAGTGCAATTTATGTTTTTTTCTTGTTTCTTGTGCTTTGGTGTTATAATTAAGAAACTTGAAGGCCGGGCGCGGTGGCTCAAGCCTGTAATCCCAGCACTTTGGGAGGCCGAGGCGGGCGGATCACAAGGTCAGGAGATCGAGACCACAGTGAAACCCCATCTCTACTAAAAATACAAAAAAAAAAAAAAATTAGCCGGGCGCGGTGGCGGGCGCCTGTAGTCCCAGCTACTCAGGAGGCTGAGGCAGGAGAATGGCGGGAACCCGGGAGGCGGAGCTTGCAGTGAGCCGAGATCAGGCCACTGCACTCCAGCCTGGGCAACAGCGTGAGACTCCGTCTCAAAAAAAAAAAAAAAAAAAGAAACTTGGCTAATCCAAGGTCATGATGCTCTCCCTCCGGCTCCCCCTCTGATAGGCCCCAGTGTGTGTTGTTCCCCGCAATGTATCCATGTGTTCT
Organism: Macaca fascicularis; assembly: GCF_037993035.2. NCBI lineage: Eukaryota > Metazoa > Chordata > Mammalia > Primates > Cercopithecidae > Macaca > Macaca fascicularis. The sequence goes on along the minus strand of NC_088381.1, from coordinate 32,016,208 downwards.
CATTGTTCAGCTCCCACTTGTAAATGAGAACATGCAGTGTTTTTTTTTGTTTGTTTGTTTTCTTTTTGCATTAGTTTGCTGAGGGTAACAGCTTACAGCTCCATCCATGTCTCCGCCAAGGACATGTTCTCATTCCTTTTATTGACTGTATAGTATTACATGGTGTGTATATACCACATTTTCTTTATCATTGATGAGCATTTGGATTGATTCTATGTCTTTGTTGTTGTGAATAGTGCTGCAGTGAACATAGGCGTGGATTTTTTTTTTTCTTTTGAGATGGAATCTTGCTCTGTCACTGAGGCTGGAGTGCAATGGCACAATCTCAGCTTACTGCAACTTCTGCCTCCCAGGTTCAAGTGATTCTTTCCCCTCAGCCTCCTGAGTAGCCAGGATTACAGGCATGCACCATCATGCCCAGTTAATTTTTGTATTTTTGTAAAGACAGGGTTTCACCATGTTAGCCAGGTTTGTCTTGAACTCCTGACCTCGGGTGATCCACCTGCCTCATCCTCCCAAAGTGCTGGAATTACAGGCATGAGCCACCACACTCAGCCAATGTGGATGTATTTTTATAGCAGAATGATTTATATTCCTTTGGGTCTATATCCAGGAAAGGGATTGCTGGGTCCAATGGTATTTCTGCCTCTAGATCTTTGAGGAATCACCACACTTTCTTCCACAGTGGTTGAACTAATTTATTCTCCCACCAACAGTGTAAAAGCGTTCCTTTTTCTCCGCAACCTCGCCAGCATCTGTTGTTTCTTGACTTTTATAATCGCCATTCTGACTGATGTGAGATGGTATCTCATTGTGGTTTTGATATGCATATCTCTAATGATCAGTGATGTTGAGGTTTTTTTCATGTTTGTTGGCTACATAAATGTAATTTTTTGAGAAGTGTCTGTTCATGTCCTTTGCCCACTTTTTAATGGGGTTGGTCGTTTGTTTCTTGTAAATTTGTTTAAGTTCCTTGTAGACTCTGGATATTAGACTTTTGTCAGAAGGCAAAAATTTTCTCTTATTCTGTAGGTTGTTCACTCTGATGATAGTTTCTTTTGCTGCGTAGAAGCTCTTTAGTTTAGATCCCATTTGTCAATTTTTGCAATTACTTTTGGAGTTTTCACCATGAAATCTTTGCCCTTGCCTATGTCCTGAATGATATTGCCTAGATTTTCTTTTAGGGTTTTTATCATTTTGGGTTTACATTTAAGTCTTAATCATCCTGAGTTAATTTTTGTACAAGGTGTGAGGAAGGTGATATGGTTTAGCTTTGTGTCCCTATGCAAATCTCATCTTGAACTGTAAACCCCAGGTATTAAGGGAGGAAGCTGGTGGGAAGCAATTGGATTATGGGGGTGGTTTCCCCCATGCTATTATTGTGATACAAGTGAGTTCTCAGGAGAGCTGATGGTTTTATAAGTGTTTGGCAAGTTCCTCCTTTGCTCACTCTTCTTTCTCCTGCCACTTTGTGAAGAAGGTGCCTGCTTCCCCTTCTGCCATAATTGTGTTTCCTGAGGCCTCCATGGCCATGTGGAAATGTGAGTCAATTAAACCTGTTTCCTTTATAAATTACCATCTCAAGGAAATTCTTTATAGCAATGTGAGAAGGGACTAATACAGAAGGGGTCCAGTTTCAGTTTTCTGCATATGGCTAGCCAGTTCTACCATCACCACTTATTAAATAATCTATTCCCTATTGCAAGTTTTTGTCAGGTTTGTCAAAGATCAGATGGTTGTAGGTGTGCGGTCTTATTTCTGAGTTCTCTCTTCTGTTCCATTGTTCTGTGTGTCTGTTTTTGTATCAGTACCATGCTGTTTTGGTTACTGTAGCCTAGTAGTATTGTTTGAAGCTAGGTAGTGTGATGCCTCCACCTTTGTTCTTTTGGCTTGGGATTGTCTTGGCTATTTGGGCTATTTTCTGGTTCCATATGAATTTTAAAGTAGTGGGGATTCTTTCTTTCTTTCTTTCTTTGTTTTTGAGATGGAGTCTTGCTCTGTCGCCCAGGCTGGAGTGCAGTGGCATGATCTCAGCTCACTGAAACACAGGTTCAAGCAATTTTCCTGCCTCAGCTTCCTAGGTAGCTGGGTCTGCAGGTGTGTGCCACCATGCCTGGCTAATTTTTGTATTTTTTAGTAGAGACAGGGTTTTACCATGTTGGCCAGGCTGGTCTTGAACTCCTGACCTCACAATCTGCCCAGCTTAGCCTCCCAAAGTGCTGGGATTATAGGTGTGAGCCACCATGCCCAGCTAGTAGTGTTTTCTAATTCTGTGAAGAATGTAAATGGTATTTTGATGGGAATAGCATCAAGTCTATAAATTACTTTGGGCAGTATGGCCATTTTCACAATATTGATTCTTCCTATCCATGAGGATGGAATGTTTTTCTATTTGTTTGTGTCCTCTCTTATTTCCTTGAGCAGTGGTTTGTAGTTCTCCTTGAAGAGGTCCTTTACGTCCCTTGTTAGCTGTATTCCTAGGTAGTTCATTCTCTTTGTAGCAATTGTGAATGGGAGTTCACTCATGATTTCATTCTTTGCTTGGTTGTTGGTGTATAGTAATGCTAGCAATTTTTGCACACTGATTTTATATCCTGAGACTTTGCTGAAGTTGCTTATCAGCTTAAGAAGCTTTTGAGCTGCGATGATGGGGTTTTCTAGATATAGGATCATGTCATCTACTAACAAAGATAATTTGACTTATTCTCATCCTATTTGAATACGCTTTCTTTGTTTCTCTTGCCTGATTGCCCTGACCAGAACTTTCAATACTGTGTTTAATAGGAGTGGTGAGAGAGAGCATCCTTGTCTTGTGCCAGTTTTCAAGCAGAATGCTTCCAGCTTTTGCCCATTCAGTATGATAATTGGCTATGGGTTTGTCATTTATGGTTATTATTATTTTGAGGTATATTTGTTAAATACCTAGTTTATTGAGTCTTCAACATGCAGTGGTGTTAAATTTTATTGAAGGCCTGTTCTGCATCTACTGAGATAATCATGTGCTTTTTGTCTTAGTGCTGTTTATGAATTATATTTATTGATTTGCATCTGTTGAATCAAGCTTGCATTCTCACCGATTAGGCCAAAATGATCGTGGTGGGTAAGCTTTTTGATGTGCTACTGGATTTGGTTTGCCAGTATTTTATTGAGGGTTTTTGCATCAATGTTCATCAGGAATATTGGCCTGAAGTTTTCTCTTTTTGCTGTGTCTCTGCTGGGTTTTGATATCAGGATGGTGCTAGCCTCCTAAAAATGAGTTAGGGAGGAGTCCCTCCTTTTCATTTCTTTGGAACAGTTTCAGTTGTACCTCTGGTAGAATTCAGCTGAAAATCTATCTGTTCCTGGGCTTCTTTGGGTTGGTAGGCTATTTATTACTGCCTTAATTTCAGAACTTGTTACTATTCTTCAATTCACTTTCTTCCTGGTTCAGTCTTGGGAGGGCATATGTGCCTAGGAATTTATTTATTCCAGTTTTTTTTTTTTTAGTATATGTACATAGAGGTGCTTATAATACTCTCTGGTGATTGTATTTCTGTATTGTATTTCTGTGAGGTCAGTGGTGGTATACCCCTTTTCATTTCTGATTGTATCTATTTGATTCTTTTTTCTTCTTTATTAGTCTAGCTAGCAGTCTATTTTATTTTTTCAAATTACCAACCTGGATTTATTTATTTTTTTAAGAGTTTTTTGTGTCTCTGTCTCCTTCAGTTCTGCTCTGATTTTGCTTATTTCTTTTCTTCTGCTAGCTTTGGGGTTTGTTTGCCCTTGGTTCTCTAGTTCTTTTAGTTGTGATATTAGCTTGTTAACTTGAGATATTTCTAGCTTTTTGATGTGGGCATTTAGTGCTATAAATGTCCCTCTTAACACTACTTTAGCTGCATCCCAGAGATTCTGGTACGTTCTCTCTTTGTTCTCATTAGTTTCAAAGAACTTCTTGATTTCTGTGTTAATTTCATTATTTACCCAGGAGTCATTCAGGAGCACATTGTTCAGTTTTCATGTAGTTGTGTGGTTTTCAGTGAATTTCTTTTTTTTTTTTTTTTTTTTTTTGAGACAGAGTCTCGCTCTGTTGCCCAGGCTGGAGTGCAGTGGTGGGATCTCAGCTCACTGCAAGCTCCACCTCCCGGGTTTACACCATTCTCCTGCCTCAGCCTCCCAAGTAGCTGGGACTACAGGCGCCTGCCACCTCGCCCGGCTAGTTTTTTTTGTATTTTTTAGTAGAGACGGGGTTTCACCGGGTTAGCCAGGATGGTCTCGATCTCCTGACCTCGTGATCCGCCCATCTCGGCCTCCCAAAGTGCTGGGATTACAGGCTTGAGCCACTGCGCCTGGCCTTCAGGTGAATTTCTTAGTTTTGAGTTCTAATTTGATTGCGCTGTGGTCTGAGAGACTGTTATGATTTCAGTTCTTTTGCATTTGCTAAGGAGTATTTTCCTTCCGATTGTGATCAATTTTAGAGTAAGTGCCATGTGGCGATGAAAAGAATGTAAATCTTGTTGTTTTTGGGTGGAAAATTCTGTATATATCTATCAGGTCCTCTTGACCCAGAGCTGAGTGCGGGTCCTGAATATCTTTGTTAATTTTCTGTCTTGATGATCTGTCTAATATTGTCAGTAAAATGTTAAAGTCTCCCAGTATTATTTTGTGGGAGTCTGAGTCTCTTTGTGGGTCTCTAAGAACTTGCTGTATGAATCCGGGTGCTCCTGTGTTGGGTGCAGATGTATTTAGGATAGTTAGCCATTCTTGTTGAATTGAACTTTTTACCATTATGTAAGGCCCTTTTTTGATCTCTGTTGGTTTAAAGTCTGTCTTGTCAGAAACTAGTATTGCAACCCCTGCTTTTTTCTGTTTTTCATTTGCTTGATAAATTTTCCTCCATCCTTTTATTTTGAGCCTATGTGTGTCTTTGCACATGAGATGCGTCTCTCAAAGACAGCATAACGATGGATCTTAACTCTTTATCCAGCTTGCCATTCTGTGTCTTAATTGGGGCATTTACTCCATTTATATTTAAGGTTAATATTGTTAATATGTGAATTTGATCCTGTCGTCATGATGTTAGCTGGTTAATTTGCAGGCTTGTTTATATGGTTGCTTCATAGTGTCATTGGTCATGTACCTCAGTGTTTTTGTACTGGCTGGTAACAGTTTTTCCTTTCCATATTTAGTGCTTCCTTCAAGAGCTCTTGCAAGGCACCACCACCCAGTGGTGACGAATTCCCTCAGCATTTGCTTATCTGAAAACGATCTTATTCCTCCTTTGCTTAAAAGCTTAGTTTGGTTGGATATGAAATTCTTGGTTGGGAATTTTTTCTTTAAGAATGTTGAACATTGGCCCCCAATCCCTTGTGGCTTGTAGGGTTTCTGCTGAGAGGTCTACTGTTTGTCTGACTGGTTTCCCTTTGTAGGTGACCTGGCCTTTCGCTCTGGTGGCCCATAACATTTTTTTTTTTCATTTTGACCTCGGAGAATCTGATGATTATGTGTCTTGGTGTTGATCTCTTGTGCAGTATTTTACAGGGGTTCTCTGGATTTCCTGACTTTGAATGTTGGCCTATCTTGCTAGGTTGAGGATGTTCTCCTGGATGATATCCAGAAGTATGTTTTCCAACTTGGTTCCATTCTCCCCATCTTTTTCAGGGACACCAATGAGTTGTAGATTTATTCTCTACGTAATTCCATATTCCTTGGAGGTTTAGTTCATTCCTTTTTCTCTATTCTTGTCTGCCTCTCTTATTTCAGAGTGATTATCTTTGAGCTCTGAGATTCTTTCCTTCACTTGGTCTATTCTGCTGTTGATACTTGTGATTGCATCATGAGGTTGTCATGTTGTGTTTTTCAGCTCCATCAGATCAGTTATATTCCTCTTTAAACTGGCTATTCTGGTTATCAGCACCTGTATTGTTTTATCATGATTCTTACCTTCTTTGCATTGGGTTACAGCATGCTTCTTTAGCTCAGTGAAATTCATTATTACTGACCTTCTGGCATCTACTTCTGTCAATTCAGCCAATCTCAGCCTCAGCCCAGTTCTTTTTTTTTTTTTTTTTTTTTTTTTGAGACGGAGTCTCGCTCTGTCGCCCAGGCTGGAGTGCAGTGGCCAGATCTCAGCTCACTGCAAGCGCCACCTCCTGGGTTCACGCCATTCTCCCGCCTCAGCCTCCCGAGTAACAGGGACTACAGGTGCCTGCCACCACCCCCAGATAATTTTTTTTGTATTTTTAGTAGAGACGGGGTTTCACTGTGTCAGCCAGGATGGACTCGATCTCCTGACCTCGTAATGTGCCCACCTTGGCCTCCCAAAGTGCTGGGATTACAGGCTTGAGCCACCACACCCGGCTGCCTCAGCCCTGTTCGGTGCCCTTGCTGGAGAAGTGTTGTGATCATTAGGAGGAGAAGAGGCAGTTTTTTTGAGTTTTCAGCATTTTTGTGTTGATTCTTTTTCATCTTTTTGGGCTTATCTACCTTTGATCTTTGAGATTGCTGACCTTGAATGGGATTTTTGTGGCGTCTTTTTGTTGATATTGTTGTTGTCATTGCTTCTGTTTGTTTGTTTTTCTTTTAACATTCAGGCCCCTCTTCTGTAGGACTGCTGCAGTTTGCTGGGGGTCTGCTCCTGACCCTAGTTGCCTCAATTTTTCCTGTACCTGGAGATATTACCAGTGAAGGCTGTGTAACAGCAAAGGTGGCAGCCTGCTCCTTCCTCTAGCAGCTCCATCTCAGGGCAGTCCTGACCTGTTGCTGGCTTGAGTGCTCCTGTAGGAGGTGTCTGGAGACTCCTGTTCAGAGGTTTCACCACTGTCTAGGGGCTGGGCACGGTAGCTCACACCTGTAATCCCAGTACTTTGGGAGGCCGAGGTGGGTGGATCACTTGAGGTCAGGAGTTTGAGACCAGCCTGGCCAACATGGCAAAGCCCCATCTGTACTAGAAAAAACAAAACAAAATTAGTGGTGGTGGCAAGTGGTGGTGGTGGCAAGTGCCTGTAATTCCAGCCAGTCAGGAGGCTGAGGGGGGAGGATTGCTTGATCCCAGGAGGCAGAGATTGCAGTGAGCCAAGGCCACGCCACTGCACTCCAGCCTGGGCAATGGAATAAGACTCCTTCTCAGAAAAAAAAAAAAAAAAAAAGAAAAAGAAAAGAAGCAGTCTGGCTGCTTTTTGATAGAGCAGGTGTGCTGCACTGGGGGAATCCTTCTTTGTCCAGAATGCCTAGACTCTTCAGAGCCAGCAGGTAGGAAACACTGAGTTGACTGAACTGCAGAGATAGCGGCTGCCCCTTTTCCCATAGGCTCCATCCTGGGGAGAGATCAGAGTTCTGCCTGTATAACCCTGCCTGGAAATTCTCACAGGGAGGCCCTGCTCTGTGAGAAGGGATGGATCAGGGTCCCACTTAAGGAAGCAGTCTGGCCATGATCTGGCACAGCAGCTGTGCTGCATTGCAGAGGACTCCCCTTTGTCCAGACTGCCTGGACTCCCCAGAGCCAGCAGGCTAGAACAGCTGAGTCAACTGAACTGCAGAGATGGCGGCCACCCCTTCCCCAGGAACTTGTTCTGTCTCAGCCAGTCTCCAGTCTGTTGCTGCTGGCTGGCTGGAATTCCAAGTCAATGGATCTTAACTTGGGAGTGCCATGGAAGTGCGGTCTGCAGAACAATGCTGCTTGGCTCCCTGGATTCAGCCCCCTTCCTAGGCAATGTATGGGTGGATCTCCTGCCTTGCAGGATTCTTTTTCATCTTTGCAAGGATTTCTGGGGCTGGAGTATGTAAAACTCCTGGGTCTGTGTGTGTGTGCCTGAGTGGCTGCTCTCCTGAGACTCTGCATGCGCAGCTCTGTTTATTGGACCCAAGGCCCTGGTGGCATGGGCTCACAAGGGGATCTCCTGATCCATGAGTTGCAAAGATCCGTGGGAGAAGCATTGTTTCCTGGATGGGGTCACACACTCACTGCTTCCCTTGACTGGAGGTGGGGCGTTTTTTCTTTGGCTCTGTGCCGCTCCTGGGTGGGCAGTTGCCCTACCACATTTTTCTTCATTCTCTGTGGGTCAAGTTATTCATTTGGTCAGTCCTAGTGTGAGAACCTGGATATTTCAGTTGAAGGTGCTTTATTCACTCACCATTTTCATTCTTCTCCCTGAGAGCCATGGACCACGTTTTTTTTTTTTTTTTTTTTTTTTAGACAGAGTCTTGCTCTGTTGCCCAGGCTGGAGTGCAGTGGCACGATCTCAGCCTACTGGAACCTCTGCGTTCCAGATTCAGGCAATTCTCCCCGCTTTAGCCTCCCAAGTAGCTGGGATTATAGGTGCCTGCCATTACAGCTGGCTAATTTTTGTATTTTTAGTGGAGACGGGGTTTTGCCGTGTTTGCCAGGCTGGTCTCGAACTCCTGACCTCAAGTGATCTGCCCGCCTCGGCCACCCAAAGTGTTGGGATTACCAGCATGATGAGCCACTGTGCCTGGCCTGCAGCTGCCTCTAATCAGCCGTGTTGGCCCCTTCTCAGTACTAGATTTTTGTCAAATGCTTTTCTGCATCTGTTGAAATGATCATGTGTATTTCTTTTCATTCTATTAATATGGCATATTAAATTGATTTAATATGCTAAATCAACCTTCCATTTCTGGGAAAAATCTCACTTTGTCGTGATGTATTATCCTTTGAATATTCTGCTGCATTTGTTTTGCTAGTATTTTGTTGAGAATTTTTGCATCTGTGTTCTTTTAGATGGGGTCTTGCTTTGTTGCCCAGGCTGGAGTGCACTGGCATGTTCACAGCTCACTGCAGCCTCCAACTCCTGAGCTCAAGAGATCCTCCCACCTCAGCCTCCTTAGTAGCTGGGACCACAGGCATGTGCCACCATACCTGGCTAATTTTTTTTTTTAAATTTTAATTTTAATGTAGAGATGGAATCTCACTGTGTTTTCCAGGCTGGTCTCAAACTCTTGGGCTCAAGCAATCCCCTGCCTCAGCCTCTTAAAGTGTTGGGATTATAGGCATGAGCCACCACACTCGGCCACATCTGTATTCTTAAGAGATGTCAGTTTGTAGTTTTTTTGGGTTTTTTTCCCTTGTAATGTTTTTGGCTTTGGTATCAAAGTAATATTGGCCCAATAGAATGAGTTAGGAAGTGTTCCCTCTGCTTCTGTTTAAGTGGACATTGTTTTAAGTGGCCAACCAAGTATGTGGTAATTTGTTATACAACATAAGAAAATTAATACAACTGCTAAAGAAAATCAACTAGAAATGAGGTGCCTTCTAATGGAAGAACAGACCATCACCTATGGAGCAGCCTTGCAAAAAATAGAAATCTGAATCTGATCAAGTCTAGACCAGGGATCCCCAACCCCTGGGCCATGGACTGGTGCTAGTCCATGCCCTGTTAGGAGCCAGGCCACACAGCAAGAGGTGAGTGACTGGTGAGCGAGCATTACTGCCTGAGCTCCGCCTCCTGACAGATCAGCAGCAGCAGTAGATTCTCATAGGAGGGTGAACCCTATTGTGAACTGTGCATGCGAGGGATCGAGATTGTGCGTTCCTTATGGGAATCTAATGCCTGATGATCTGAGGTGGAACAGTTTCATTCCACAACCATCCCCGCCTCCCATCCCCAACCACTGGTCCTTGGTGTCAAAAAGGTTGGGGATCACTGGTCTAGACCCAATATCAATTTGTAGGAAATAAGGAACATGTTAAACTATGTCAGTCAGCAAATATAATCAGCAAAATCCAGATATATCAAACATTCCAGGCTAGAAAACATAAATCACACCTGCAATTGAATGTAATATAGTTTGTAATATAATTTTATATAAGGAATTAAACAGGTGTTGAAAAACCAAAAAAGCAAAAAGTGAGGTAGCATGGACAGTAACTGCAGGAAGCAACTTCCACATCTGGGACTTAGTGAACAAAGAAAAGAAGTTGGGGTTATGAGAACCTAGAGGATTGGAAGAGAAACCCCTTAGAGCTTGGACTCAGACTTGGAGATTGAGGTGCTGCCCAGCTGGTATTAATACCTCTGAGAGAACATGTTGAAGCTGGTTTGGGGAGTGGGATGAACTACCAGTGCCAGAGAGAAAGCCTGTTGGGATGATAGAGATAAGAACACTAAGCAGACACGAGGAGCAGCAATTCCGTATCACCTCCCCTGGCCTTCAAGTATCCCTCTAGAGCTCCCGTTGGAAGACCCTAGCAAAAGAAAAATGTAGTTTGCAAAGTCCCAGTCCCAGTGTCACTAAGAGGGGTTGGAGCTAAAAGACAATAGCTTAATAATTGGAACAATAATCAATCTGGTTCTTTCACTTAATACATTGCAAGGAAAAAACAGTGATGGAAGGAAGTATATCAATTAAAAGACATGTCAAACCAGTTGTAATCTATTGACCATATTTGGATCCCAATCTAAACAAACCATATAGATATTATGAGATATTTGGATTGGGTATGAGATAATATGAAGGATTATTGTTAATTTCTATAGTGGCTAGAATGGCATTGTACTTTTTTTCAGTTCCTAGTTTTTAGAAATACTTTCTGAAATATTTACCGATAAAATGATGTCTGAAATTTTTTTCAAAGTAGTACTGGATGGAGCAAGGTGAAGGTGGTGTTGAAAACACAAGATTGAACATGAATTGATGGTTATTAGGGCTGGCTGATAGGCATATGGGGTTAATTTTATTCTTCTCTGTATGTTGTATATGTTCAGAATTCTCCATAATAAAATGTTTCTTAAAGCTGAAAAAATTCCTTTCATAAACTTTCTTTAACCTCTTAAATTGATAGTCAAGCTTTTGCTTTCCTTGATCATATACTGTTGAGAAAGCAATATTTGGAAACATTGTTGCATTTTTAACAATATCTTTAAGAATTAAAAGGCATTGCCGGGCGCGGTGGCTCACGCCTGTAATCCCAGCACTTTGGGAGGCCGAGGCGGGCGGATCACAAGGTCAGGAGATCGAGACCACGGTGAAACCCTGTCTCTACTAAAAAATACAAAAAATTAGCCGGGCGCGGTTGTGGGCGCCTGTAGTCCCAGCTACTCGGGAGGCTGAGGCAGGAGAATGGCGTGAACCCGGGAGGCGGAGCTTGCAGTGAGCCGAGATCACGCCACTGCACTCCAGCCTGGGCGACAGAGCGAGACTCTGTCTCAAAAAAAAAAAAAAAAAAGAATTAAAAGGCACATACCTTTGATGCCATAATTCTGGTTCTAGGAACTACTTGTAAATCTCTCTGAAGGCATTTATACATGGATTTTTGTTGGAAACAACTTAAACTCTCATCATTATGGGGGGGACTAGTTTAATGAATCATAGTGTAGTCACGCTGTAGAATACTACTCAGTTATTAGAGAATAAAGAAGTTCTAAATAGAGTGATATGGAATGATCTGCAAGTAAGAAAGCATTTGTGTTCTTTCTGCCAAAAAAGAATATTGTACTTGAATATATCTAGATTATCTTTGGAAAGGTAGACCAGAAACTAATAATAGTGGTGGCCTCTGAGACAGGGAACCAGATTACTAAAGGTTTTAGAGTGAGAGAGAGACTTTGCTTTTTCACTGAAAGAATGATAAATATGGGAGCAGGGATGAATGGCTATATCTGGCTGAAACTATGGGAAAGACTTTTTTTGAAAAATAAAGATAATGAAAGCTTAGTATTTCTCTTGTCTAACAAAAATAGAAAACATTAACAGGTAAATATAATAGATATTACTGTGAGATATAAAATAACTTTACTTACAAGTGGGAAATATTACCTGAATTTTTTTTTAGGTGGTGATAGTGGACTGGATGGGTTAGGAGGACCAGGTGTACAACTAGGAAGCCCAGATAAGAAAAAACGCAAGGCAAATACACAGGTAAACTGATATTTTCTTTAATAACAGTTTTTCTTTCTAGTATGATCAGGCTGATGAGGTAAATTTAAACTTGGTCATAAGTTTTGTTTTCTATTCAAGTGATTGTACTTTCAGTCATTCATTGTACTTTCAATCAATCATTCAAGTGATGGTACTTTCTTTTTTTTGAGGTAGATTCTTGCTCTGTTGCCAGGCTGGAGTGTAGTGGGGTGATCTCGGCTCACTGCAACCTCCGCCTCCCAGGTTGAAGCAATTCTCCTGACTCAGCCTCCCAAGTAGCTGGGATTACTAAAGGCAAGCGCCACCATGCCCAGCTAATTTTTGTATTTTTGGTAGAGACAGAGTCTCACCATGTTGGTCAGGATGGTCTCAATCTCTTCACCTTGTGATCCACCCGCCTCGGCCTCCCAAAGTGCTAGGATTACAAGCATAATTACAACCGTGCCCGGCTGTACTTTTTGTTTGTTTAAGTCTGTAACTAGTGGCTATTGTCGGACTATCGGCATAGAGTAGATATTGCACAAAGGAAGTGTGGGCAAATTAAAATGCTTGTTCTTAAAGAGGCTGGGCGTGGTGGCTCATGCCTATAATCCCAGCACTTTGGGAGGCCAAGGTGGGTGAATTACTTGAGGCCAGGAATTTGAGACCAGACTGGCCAACATGGGGAAAGCCCCTCTTTATTAAAAATATAAAATTAGTCAGGTGTGGTGGCACACTTCTGTAATCCCAGCTATTCGCGAGGCTGAGGCATGCCTTGGTGACAGCGTGAGACTCTGTCTCAAAAAAAATTAAAATTAAAATGCTTGTTCTTAAATCTAATGTAAAAGTTTTTCAAGGGCATGAATGCCTGTAGTTCTATTAAAAGATTTAAAAATATATAGTAACAATTTTAACCTGAAGTAATTGTTCAACTATAATAGTAATTTAGTATTATGTGCATATCACGAAGCAATCATGATGGAGGCCTTTGTTATAATTTTCGATTATAACAAGCAATTATACATACAGGCTCTCATGGTTTTATTCTTTATAAATTTGAATGATAAAGGCTCTTTTTATGATAAAGGCTACTAGTAAGTTTGTGTGTACAGATTACTGATCTTTTGATCATTTTGACCACCATCTGTTAAACTAGCAGTGTGACTAAAACTGGCAGTTTATTTTTTCAGTTTGAGGCCCAGAGCTTAATGTTTTGGGAATACTTTAATTGTATCTCCCTGAAGTTAAGCTAGGGGAAAAACTTAGATTCTGATTGTTGTTATTTAATTTTGTGACTATTTGGTGTATGAAAGGTGTTTTAGGTTAGACTGCTTTAGTATTTAAGTGAAAGATTCCAGAGTTATAGGTAAGCATATTAAATGAAAATTAGGATAATGAAGCTTCTTTTGAAAGTTAAATACTTTTGGGGTTTGAAGTTACAATGGATTTGAGCTCAGAAAATCATACTTTATTTTCTTTCGTAAATGAAATAAACCTAAAATTTTTATCAGCAAGTATAATTAAATGTAACCATTAGTCATAACTGAAAGGTCAAGTGAAGATAATAAATGTTTATAACAACACTGCAAGAGAAATTTGACTAATACTGGGTTCACAGGTATTAAGGTAACAGGACAATTTTAATAACATATTTGATCAAAAACATGTATTTTACTTTACATTTTCATTTCAGGGACCTTCTTTTCCTCCATTGTCTGAGTATGCTCCACCACCGAATCCAAACTCTGACCATCTAGTGGCTGCTAATCCATTTGATGACAACTATAATACTATTTCCTATAAACCACTACCTTCATCAAATCCATATCTTGGCCCTGGTTATCCTGGCTTTGGAGGCTATAGTACATTCAGAATGCCACCTCACGTTCCCCCAAGAATGTCTTCCCCATACTGTGGTCCTTACTCACTCAGGAACCAGCCACACCCATTTCCTCAGAATCCTCTGGGCATGGGTTTTAATCGACCTCATGCTTTTACATTTGGGCCACATGATAATTCAAGTTTCGGTAACCCATCTTATAATAATGCACTAAGTCAGAATGTCAACATGCCTAATCAACATTTTAGACAAAGTCCTGCTGAAAATTTCAGTCAGATTCCTCCACAGAACGCTAGCCAAGTTTCTAACCCTGATTTGGCATCCAATTTTGTTCCTGGAAATAATTCAAATTTTACATCTCCATTAGAATCTAATCATTCTTTTATTCCTCCCCCAAACACTTTTGGTCAAGCAAAAGCACCTCCCCCAAAACAAGACTTTCCTCAAGGAGCAACCAAAAACACTAATCAAAATTCCTCTGCTCATCCACCTCACTTGAATATGGATGACACAGTGAATCAGAGTAATATTGAATTAAAAAATGTTAATCGAAGCAATGCAGTAAATCAAGAGAACAGCCGTTCAAGTAGCACTGAAGCCACAAACAATAACCATGCAAATGGGACGCAGAATAAGCCACGACAACCAAGAGGTGCAGCAGATGCCTGCACCACTGAAAAAAGCAATAAATCTTCTCTTCACCCAAACCGTCATGGCCATTCATCTTCTGACCCAGTGTATCCTTGTGGAATTTGTACAAACGAGGTGAATGATGATCAGGATGCCATCTTATGTGAGGCCTCTTGTCAGAAATGGTTTCATCGGATCTGTACTGGAATGACTGAAACAGCTTATGGCCTCTTAACTGCAGAAGCATCTGCAGTATGGGGCTGTGATACCTGTATGGCTGACAAAGATGTCCAGTTAATGCGTACTAGAGAAACTTTCGGTCCATCTGCAGTGGGCAGTGATGCTTAATCACAGGCATTAACTAAAGTGGGTTTATTTTCCTGTGTATTGCGAAAGTTCATTGACACAGGATTTTAATGTTTTACATTATTTTTTTAAATGCATACACAAAAACATTATTTACTTAGTTTTTATTAATAATTCACTCATACTAGAGCAAATTTTTTATTGTCTTTGCTTGCTGTCTTAAATGAGAATAATGTATATGGGGGTGCTTTAGAAGCATTTATAAATAAATGTTAGTTGTTGTTATTTATCACAAACATAAAAGCCTCTTGAAACTTCAAAATAATATATAATAAATGTAGGCAAGTTTTAACTTTTAAAAGTTAGAATCATTGAAATACGTGTATTTCATTGCTGAACTTTGGTTGTACCATATTAAAGATTTAGTTCAAAAAGTTTATCAAGGATCCACTTAACACGTCTTCACAACATAATATATGTAACTGTAACATGGGGGAAAGCATACATTTTTATGGATTAAAAAAATAATACACCAGATTCCTCCTCCACTAGGGTCTTTGGAATTAATTAGTTTCATATTTTCAAGTGAGTTTTCAGGATATCTGTTTGTACAGATACAAGACAGATCTTAGCATATAGTAAATTCTCAGTAAGTATTGTTGATTAACTTGTGGATGGTACCACATGAAATTGCTAATATTAGATCAGTTGAAAATTGACTGCAATTAGTAAAGTTGGCGTAATGTATGTCCCAGTTGTGCTATTTAGAATTATGATAGTATTATGCTCCTACTTTTCTTTGATATTGAGTTGTTTTGTTATTGTTTATTGTTTTCCAGAGGAATACTATAGTATCCACAGAAGAATTGTGAATACTTTTTGTATAATTTTGAACTGGGACATATTGCAAATGAGGAAGGTAGAAACATCCATTTGGCCTTAGAGGGCTCTGCTAGTAAAAGAACTACTCAGTGGTGGTTTGAAAAATCTTGTTCTAGGGATCTGGATATCAAAAATGAACCTTAGGGGAGATCAAAATCCATTTTAAACAAAGATCAATTAAGAGCCAAAGTGAAATCTAACTCGCAAACAACAATTTGAAGCCTTGCAGAAGACTTAAGGAGCTCCCACTGTGACTGGGGGAAAGTATAAAAATGGACCTGAGAGTACCCTCTTGAGGGATGATCAAGAATGGAGACAGTTGGAGGTGTGCTCATTAAGATTCAAAACAGCAGAAATCCATTTTTGGAGCAGTTTCTAACCTGTGGCCAAAAAAAAAAAAAAAGTATACTGTTTGACAGCTAATGACAATTTATACAATCGTTGGAGGCTGGTAAATCTCCCTAATATGTTGCCACCATTATCATTGCAACCAAAAAAAATTCTGAAGATTGGTGATCTACGAAGGAGATAAATAATTACTATTATTTAAACCCAAGTGAAACAATGATGGCAGCAGCATATTGTCAAGAAATTTAAATTATGCATGAAAAATGTGATTTAAAAACAATGTCCTTTGGGTAACACACAAGAACCTACACTTTTAAGACAAGGACTCGACCTCACATGTCAGAAGCTACTAAAGCAAAAGTTAAGTGACTTGGGCTATGAAATTTTGTCATGTCCATTTTAGTCACTGGACCTTTATTCCATGGACTACTGTCTTTACCATTTGGAGCTTTTTCTAAGAAACAGTGCATTCCCCAATTGAGATGAAGTAACTGGAAGATGTGAACAATTTATACAGCCTAACAAATGATGAATTTTATAAAAGTTAAACCTTTAATATTCTGTTGGAAGAAAACTATTCATGCTCCTGATGCATATTTTGATTGAATAAAACTTATTTTTTTAAATACAGTGTTTTAATTTTGACCTACAAAAACAGCAATTTCATATGGTACAAGGTAATATAAGGTTTTCTCCATTTACCCTTGACTAGTTAGAGATGAGTACAAAATATTTTCAGTAGTTGTAAAATATTTATCTTTACAGTTTTGGGAAACAAAATGATACAAACTATACTTCTAGGTACTCCTTTGTGTGAAAACTTTACCAGTTGAAGCAGGTTAAAATGCAGTATTTTGGGCTGACAGACATTTGATGGTGTTCACTAGCATACTTGAAGATCTCATCTTACTTGGAATTTTTGTTATACATACTTCTCTAAATGTTTAAGAACCTGGTTATGTTGCTCCTGAAAGTTTAATGAGTGCTGATTTTTAATAAATGATGCACTGCATGCTATATGCCTAGTTGTAGCATCAGATCATGATTTGTTATTACCCTGAATAGAGCTAGATATTTTGAGTAGAACTTTCCAGTGTTCTCAGGAGTTAACACTTTACATGGTAGTACTTGAGTTGTGATCATTACTAAAATCGATTATGCAGTTTCTTAAACTCTTTATTTCTTTAAGTTTCAGTAGTTAACTGTTTTTGTGAAAATGAAATAACCTCTCCAAGCTAGTCTAACAGTATTTGTTATGCAATATAATTCATTTTCTATTTCCACATAGTTGTTTTTAAAAACCTACAAACAGGTGAATTTTTATTCAGGTGTTTAGGTCTTCAAAGCACCTTACTTAAATAAGAATCTGTAAATATTCAGAAGAAAAACTCATGGTTCATTCTGACAGTGAATCATAGCCAAGCTGTAATCATGCTGATGAATAGTGTTCATGTGTTTGAAATAATTTTCTTCCTAGTTCTACATTTGTCTCTAAGTAATGCTAAGTCAAAAGTTATATAGATGCTTTTGGATGGAAAAAGTGATGAAATATAAGAATAGCCAGATGATAGTTTGTCTGAAGAAGGCTGTTATACAAACTGAAATGGCTTCTTAGGACAAATGATAAGCTGCCTTCAACTTAAAAAATATGCAGTGATGGAAAAAAACACAAGTGGAATTGTACCTTTTTTATTTCTTTCCTTCACTGAAAGTCCTCATCTTACACACACACACACACACACACACACACACACACACACACACTGTCTCTCTCTCACACTCACACACTCTCTTTCTCTGACATCCTTGAGTTTTGCTGAAGTTCAACCTGGCTAACTATGAGCATCTAGGTTTACTCACCAAAGCCAGGTTATTGACAGAAAGGTGGTTTTTTTGTTTTGTTTTGTTTTGTTTTGTTTTGTTTTTGAGCCATCTTGCTCTGTTGCGCAGGCTGGAGTGCAGTGATGAGATGTCAGCTCACTGCAACATCTGCCTCCCTGGTTCAAGCTATTCTCCTGCCTCAGCCTCCTGAGTAGCTAGGATTACAGTTGCTCACCATCACACCCGGCTAATTTTTATATTTTTAGTAGAGACGGGGTTTACTATGTTGACCAGGCTGGTCTCAAACTCCTGACCTCAAGTGATCTGTCCTCCTCAGCCTCCCAAAGTGCTAGGATTACAGGCGTGAGCCACCACGTCCGGCCAAGACAGAAATATTTTTAAAGCATCAGTTCCTTTCTCAGAACTTGATTTGCTCATGCACTAGAGAATTTCTGGTCCACATGCTTCTAGGTGTTACTCGATTCACTAATACTGAAACAGCTTAGCTTGTGAAAGATAAATTGTTCTTCAGATAGAGTGCTTAGAATTAGATTTGTGATCAGTGTTTTCCTTTTGTGTGAAATACTTTAGAGTACTGCTATTATGATTCTTGTTATTCAAATTAGAAGGTTATATACATAAAACTGAAGATTTTCTAGTACTAGTACTTATTCTTCATAAACACAGTGTGCAGAAATCTAGTTTTTTGGTGGTTTGTTTTAGATTCCAAACTCTGCCTAGTGGCAGAAAAACCTCTTAATAGTATGGGTCATCATGAAATCTGCCAACTTTAATCCAAATAAGTATCAAGAGTCTTCATTCAATATTCTTTCAAACTTGTTTGTCTTGAACAAATTAGAGTTTTAGCACTTATTGTTCAATGTACTATAGTAATTGTATTTAATAGTAAGAAAATATATAAGCAATGATTTTTTAAAAGGGAATTCTCAAGAGTTTTGGATTTCTTTCTGCAGTGCATAGAGGTTTCATATGCATGAACATTCGTGCTGTTTTATATTTTTTTCAATTAAAAAAAATTTAAAAGCATCCAGGCTCCCAAAGTTCATTTGTAAATAGTGGCTTGGAACTCTGCGCAATAGGGAAGCTCCTAAAGGCTCATTTAGACCATAATCTAGTTAATAGTATCATGCTGAGCTCTCAGTTTTCTTTAGAAAACCAATCGATCAATGTAGGAGGGAGAAAGAAGCAGAGGTCTTGTCTTTTTCCTGATGTGATTAGGAGGTTAAGTCCTTTGGTGTGGGTTTCTTTGTATTTGCCCCCTTACCATGCTGAACTCTGGTGAAATGTATAAGCAGGCTTGGCTTTTCCTTTCCTGGATGCTCTGTGCTTCAACATTTTATATCTTTCCTCCCATCAGAAATCCTGTGTCTTTGTGTGACAGTAGTTGGCTAGACTTTAAGAGAAAAGCATTTTCTACTAAGGTATGAACGAAGATAGTGGGAAAAGTGTCATTAAATTTCTTTCTTAAAAAAGGATGTTTATTAAGAATGAATCTTTACTATCTAACATTTCAGACAATATGACCACATTTCAGATACCATGGAAGCAGTATGTTTAGTGAATTAGCTGGTACTGTCTGAAGGTACATCCAATTTCCTTTAGGTTGTTGTGACTTTGCACAGCTTCCTCTCCTCTAATTCTGAATTTAGAGATTTTCTTCTCATTTCTAATTTTTAGTAGCTTATTGTTCTATCCAGTAGAGCATTATAAAAGTCAAATCTGCATCTTCCAACTTGTGGTACAGTGATGGGAATTTGGAAGCACCCCTGGAGCAAAGAGGCTAGGGATAGCATTAGCATCTCCCAAGACAAGTGGTGTAGGGGAAATGAAGGAAAGACCGTGGCCATATATACGCCAGGCGTTAATATATCAGAGGCTGCCTGTATTTAATTTAAAACTTTTGATGAAACTCAATGGATAAGCATCTTTGTCTTATTTGTCAATAATACATTACTTGCAATTATATTAAAACTTATTCTAAATACCTGTACCTTTCTTGTTCTGTAGATGTGTAGATGATGTTGCTTGTTTGTCAAAATATTATCTTTTATAAAAGAAAGTCCTGCTTCTTATCATGATGTATGTGACTTAAATGATTGTTTCATATTAAAACTATTTCTTCCTTATGTACTGTTTACATATACCTCTTTTTGGGATATTAGTTCAGTACTTTTATACAAATCTGAGTGTGTTCCACATTGGTGACATGTATTTTTGCAGTAACTTTTTGTTTTGTTCTTAGAGCATGTCTAAAGTAACACATGCACTAGTGCTGTGGTCTGTGGCAAAATTACTGTAATTCAAATTGGAAAAAAAAATGTTTCCAGACTTTGTCCAACATTTATTCCTATGGCAAAGGAAATTACTATGTAATACTAATTATTTCTTATGCTGGTATGTTTTAAGCTACTCTATGAAGTATGTGAAACATCAATATTTACGGATTAATAGATGGCCTGATGTCTTTCAAATGGGAGAGGAGTAAATTTTAGTGTTACCAACTCATGACACTTGTAATACAATAACTCTTAAAATTTTTATTTTCCACTTACAGGTATAATTTACTAAGTAATTACCTTAAATGGTAGTGCATGTTAGGATTTTTTAGCCCATACTACTAAAATTATATAGTCACTTTGAAATTATGCTGATATTTCCCAGCCAAAAAAGACATCATTCACTCCCTCATAACCAAAATAAGTAGCACTGTAATGTTTATCTTCATTTATTAAGACATGATGAAGATACCATAAGACTCCTCTAATTTACCTGGAATTTTTAACCATTGATTCAAGGACTTGAGTGCTGTTTACTTTGTACTACCTGATGAAAGGATTTGGTAATAAAGGTTATAATCAAGATTTTAAAGAAAAATGTTCAATCTTGAAGGCAAAGTTTTAAGCTTTTTATTTTAGAGGTGTTTACTTAAGAATAGTAATTTAAAAGCATTCTTGTTTTGTCATTAAGACAAGTACCCAAAAGAATTGTAATAAGTAATACTTGGGCAATGCAAATTTGTATATTTGAAATTATACACTTGAAAGAAAAAAATGAATGCTTGTGAGTGCTTAAACTGGGTATCTTTTTAAAAATTCAAATTCTAGACATATCAGTTTAAATTATCCTGAATAAGGTTTTACTATATCAGTGATGTATATTACAAAATGTCTACCTGTGTTATGTTAATGATCTCTCTATGCTGCGTCATATTTGGCATGGTTATGGTATATTTTGTACTTTTGATTGTCGACTATTGATAGGATTGATATAGCAATAAATCTGATTCAGTCCTAATATTTTTTAAAATGCTAGGTACCATACTGTATCATAATCCTATTACATTTGACTTGAATGCCCCAAATTTTCATAGTTCTATATTTTATGTTAAAAATTTAGTATTACATGTTAGGGATTTATTTTTGTCTGCTATTTTCACATACATTCTTTTAGAACTGGATCTGTTTCTATTTAGATCATAGAAGTCTAAAGAAGTATTATTAATTCACGAACTGCTTTGTGGAAACATTTAAATAAAGTATGAAATGACTAGATTACCCCAAATTGTTTATTTTTTTATGTGGTTAATGACCAGGTTACAGTTTTCAGACAAATAAAATTGGCTTGATAACTGATGGAATATAGTAGATAATGGAAAGTTTGACTCTGTAAGGGCCTCCAAGTGTTAAACAAATACATTCTCAGTTCTGAATTACTTCATAGGAACTACTTAAATAACGGTAAGCCAGACTCCTTTTTCTTTTTGAGATACTTAACACAATTTGCCTCTTCTGATCCCAATCCCTTCTTCCCCCAAAACTATGCTAGAATTTAAAATTGGAGGAGTTTAATTTGTCATCTACATTTTAGTTTTTTTATTCTATAGATAAGTAATAAGACAAGTAGATGTTCTGCTGTCAAGACAGTCCATGTTATTGTTGGCCATTCTTTTCAGGGATAATGCTTCATGTCATTTGTGCATTGTATAAAGAATGTTGTTTATCAGTATATAGACCTACTATTAGTAGAAATGATGTATGGCAGGCTTTCTTGAATAATATGTATTGTAAGTTTGTTTCCTATAGTGTTATTATGCTTCCGATTCTTTTAAATAAAGCTAGTTTTTAAAGAGAAAAAGAACTTTTTTAAGCGTTTGACTTTCATCAGGACAAGTAGGTGTAAGAATCTTGGCTTTGGGTGGGAGATGTCCAATATCACATCAAGCAGGGAATAGCCTACAATTTATCAGTGTGATTTTATACTGAAGAGAGAACCAGTATTTTTAATCATATATATTTTTATTTTTGCTGTATATATATATTGCTGTATATATATTTTTTTCTGTGAAGTCTATTCAGAAAACGGAGTCCTGGATTTCCTTCAGAAATTATGAGCATGACATATCTACTTTGATTTTAACAATTTGGGACTTCAGTTCTGTTAGTAAAAATTATCTGGAGAAGAGTTTTACAACTTCAGCAGCTTAATGATCCCTGGGGCAGAGACATCATTGTAGCAAATATTAAGAACAGACTTGCAGCCAGGCGCAGTGGCTCATGCCTGTAATCCCAGCACTTTGGAAGGCCAAAGTGGGTATATCATCTGAGGTCAGGAGTTAGAGACCAGCCTGGCCAAGATGGTGAAACTCTGTCTCTACTAAAAATACAAAAATCAGCCAACCGTGGTGGTACACGCCTGTAATTCCAGCTACTCGGGAGGCTGAGGCACGAGAATCGCTTGAGTCCAGGAGGCAGAGGTTGCAGTGACAGTGAGCTGAGTTTGTGCCACAGCACTCCAGCCTGGGCAACAGAGCGAGACTCGTGAGACTCTGTCTCAAAAAAAAAAAAAAAAAAGCAACTTTCTTGAATGATAAGACCTCTAAAGTTTGCTTGAAACAATCATCAGTTGCCTTGAGTCTATTACACAAAAAGAGGCTGAACAAAATAATGTGTCAACTGATGAAAGCTCGGCATTATAGGTAAGAAGTGATGAGATGAAATTATCTCAAAATTTAAATGCATGACATTTCAAATTTAATAGGAAAAAATATGTGTATCTTGCTGAAGGAGAGAGAAGAAATATATAGAGAGAATTCTTATCAAATAACATTAATTGATGCTCTAAGTTACTCCCTCTATTTTAAACATATAGCAGTGATAAATATGAAAAGATAAAATTGAACTCAAAACCACGCTAAATCCAAGGACAGGTAATATTGTACAGAAAGAAAGTATGAGCCATGGTGAAGCAGCAGCCTGCCTGACTCTGAGTTCACAAGCAGAAACTTGCAGTCAGAAATTCTAATCTGACAAGGTAATGAGGTCTAAACATTTTAAAACATGAGATGCAATAACAGTGCTGAAAGGGAAATATATAGCTTTAGATTATTTTTAAGCTCAAAGTATAATGAGCTAAGTATTGATCTCAAGAGAATACGAAAACAACAATAAAAAACTTGAAAGTAGAAGGAAGGAAATAATAGGAAATGAAATAGGAAAACACTAGAAGGAATAATAAGACCATAAATAGGTTATTTAAAAAATAAAGAGGCCCGGAGCAGTGGCTGACACCTGTAATTCCACGCTTTGAGAGGCCGAGGTGGGAGGATCACTTGAGCCCGGGAGTTCAAGATCAACCTGGGCAACCTAGGGAGACTCTGTCTATACAAAAAAAATTTTTTTAATTGGCTAAGTGTGATAGTGCACACCTGTGGTCTCAGCTACTCAGGAGGCTGAGGTGGGAGTATTGCTTGAGCCCAGGAGTTGAGGCTGCAGTGGGCCTTGATCATGCCGCTGCACTTCAGTCTGGGCAACAGAACAAGACCTTGTCAAAAAAAAAAAAAAAAAATTTGAGCCTCTGACGAGACTGATTTTTTTGAAATGGAATCTTGCTCTGTCACCCAGGCGGGAGTGCAGTGGCACAATCTCGGCTCTCTACAACCTCCATCTCCCAGGGTCAAGCAATTCTCATGCCTCAACCTCCTGAGTAACTGGGATTACAGGCGCATGCCACCATACCTGGCTAATTTTTGTATTTTTAGTAAAGACGGGGTTTCACCATGTTGGCTAGCCTGGTCTCAAATTCCTGACTGCAAGTGATCTGCCCGCCTCAGCCTCCCAAAGTGCTGGCATTACAGGCATGAGCCACTGTGCCTGGCCAAAACTGATTTTTTTTTTTTTTTTTTAATGGTAGGCAGAAATATCAGGAATGAAAGTGGAGGCAAGCATAACACCGTTTGAAGCCAGGGGCTGATTTCTCTCCACTGCTGTACCACTTGTGAAAGGAAGCTAAAAACCGAAACCTACCTTCAACTGATACCCGGGGCTCTAATTTATAGGAAGATGCCAGGCTAAGTGGGTAGAAATACGCAGTTTTAAAACTTTACAGAGTTGGTAACTGGGTTACAATATGAAGAAAGAACTGAAGCAGTGAATTAGCATATAACACCTCGCTGAATTGGGGTCCCTAAGACACAAATTGAAGGCAACCCAAAATTGCTAGAAAGAAAAGGATGAACCCAGAGGAAAGAAAGATAAGAGAAGGGAACAAAAAAGACACTGCAAATCAAAATTTCTGAACACATGAGATCTGAAGACAGGAAAACCAGCTAATCAATACCTTTTGAAATTTCAGTCCACTCAAGATGAAAATAATGGAATAAACCGAAACTTTTTTTTTTTTTTTTTTTTTTGAGACGGAGTCTTGCTCTGTCGCCCAGGCTGGGGTGCAGTGGCCGGATCTCAGCTCACTGCAAGCTCCACCTCCCGGGTTTACGCCATTCTCCTGCCTCAGCCTCCTGAGTAGCTGGGACTACAGGCGCCCGCCACCTCGCCCGGCTAGTTTTTTGTATTTTTTAGTAGAGATGGGGTTTCACCGTGTTAGCCAGGATGGTCTCGATCTCCTGACCTCGTGATCCACCCGTCTCGGCCTCCCAAAGTGCTGGGATTACAGGCTTGAGCCACCGCGCCCGGCCTAAACCGAAACTTTAAATAAGTTTGCATAGGATTCGGAAAGGTAAGCTAAACAATAAGATAGAAATGATGAAACCCAAATAAGTTGACATTAATCCATTCAATATTTACTGTCTTCTATGTTCAGGCACTCTTCTAGATGCTAGAACTATAGCAGTAGATCAAACAGCCAAAAATCACTATTCATGAGGTTTTTATTCTAATGATACAGAGAGTAAAAGGGTAAGTGCGATTAAGAAATGAAAGGGCTGGGTGCAGTGGCTCACACCTGTAATAGGAAAAAAATGTACTAATCAAAGAAATATAGCAGGCTGGGTGCAGTGACTCACGCCTGTAATCCCAGCACTTTGGGAGGTCAATGTGGACGGATCATCTGAGGTCAAGAGTTGAAGACCAGCCTGACCAACATGATGAAACCCCTTCTCTACTAAAAATACAAAAATTAGCTGGGCGTGGTGGCAGGCGCCTGTAATCCCAGCTACTTGGGAGGCTAAGGCAGGAGAATCGCTTGAACCCCGGATGCCAAGTTTGCAGTGAGCCAAGATCTCACCACTGCACTCCAGCCTGGGCAACAGAGCAAGACTCTGTCTCAAAAAAAAAAATAAGTAAAGAGTTACGAAAAACTATACCAGAACAATACTAATCAAAGAAATATAGCAGGCCGGGCACCTTGTACACATGTGCCAGCAGCAGCAGCAGTAGTGGCATAGTGGCAGCATGGTGGGGACACACCCGTTGGCTGCAGCAGAGTGTAGAAGGTGCTGGGGTGCCTGCCTTTGTGCAGATATTCACCACAGTGACGGTGGCAGTACAGCTTCCAGGGGCCCCTGCTGGTGACTGTGTGTGTGGTTGGCTGGTGGTAGTGTTAGAATGGGGTGCGGGCAGGCGTAGTCTGTATGTGTTTTCTGCGCACCACAGGCAGGGGTGATCACTCAAGTCGGGGGAGGTTCTGCTGTTCTCTGTGCCTAGTTTCATTCCCATGGCAGTGTTGGTGCAAGGGCATGCCAGCAAAGCAATGTGGGGGGTTGCTGTGGGCCAGGCAAAGCAGCAGTGTGGGGAGGGAGTGGGTGGCTTGGTGTGTGGCTGTAGGGGCTGTCCTGCTGTAGTTCTCTGATGGTCAGGCATGGTCCACCAGCACAGGAACTATGATGTGGGCCCCCAGGACACCCAAGGCTGTCTGGCAAGCAGGCTCAATCAGGCCTGGGCCCCAGGAGGGGCCAGCAGACCAAGGGATGCTTATGTCAGACCTGCGTGTCTGATGGGCAAGACCACCTAGCAGAGTTCAGGTCCAAAAGTTCCTCTAGGGCTAAAGTCTCTTATGGGAGCAAGTTGAGCCTAGAGAGATGGGCTCTCCTGGCCATGCTTCACTATAGATGCTCCCGCACCAAACCTTCTGGGCTCCTCTTCAGCAGACGTGCTGCCCCTACCACTTCTCTGAGCAGCTATCCCTGCCAACTCAAGGGTCCTTGGTGGTCAGGGGGTCTCCTGCCAAGATTCCAGAGGCACACAGCAAGAGTGGGTTGCTCCTTACCAGTTCAACTTACCTGTTCCCTCAGAGTCTCTGAGGGCCAGGAATGAGTCCTGGTGCACAGTAGCCCCATGCAGGGCTCCCAGCTTCCTCCCCCTTCAGCCTAGCTTCTGTGTCTTCCTTTTGTTCATTCTGGTGCCTTCCCTCTGAAGATCTCTTAGGGGTATAACAGTCATCTCAGTCCCTCCGTGGCAGCTGTTCTATCTGGTTGCATCTAGTTAGCCATCTTGCCCCCATTTACACCCAACAGAACATTTTATAAACATTTTTAAAACCCCACCAAAATGATAAAATAATCGTGGACATGTATGATTGCAACAGAGCCTCAACATATATAAAGCGGGAGATACAATCACAGAGAATTATGGGGAGAAATAAGCAGCAACTGCTTAAGATTTTCAAACAAATTTATTTCAGAAAATGATAGTCCAAGCATCAAATTTTAAACAAATGATTTTTAACATATATTTTTGTCCACTTCGGCTGCTATAACAATACTATTGACTGGGTGGTATGCAGACTGTGTTGTCTGGCCAAAAGATAATGACAAAAAAACCATGTATGTTTAGAAAATGAAAGTAAACTCTTGACCTCGTGTTCCACCCACCTCGGATCAAGACCATCCTGGCAAACGTGGTGAAACCCCGTCTCTACTAAAAATACAAAAGTTAGCTGGGCGTGGTGGCGGGCGCCTGTAGTCCCAGCTACTCAGGAGGCTGAGCTAGGAGAATCACTTGAACCTGGGAGGCAGAGGTTGCAGTGAGCTGAGATCATGCCACTGCACTCCAGCCTGGTGTCAGAATGAGACTCCATCAAAAAAAAAAAAAAAAAGCAAACTCTTTGGTAATTAATTCATCAGAAGGAAAGTTATGTAACATTTATACCTTGAAGACTAAAGGGGTAGGTTTAGGATATAGAAAACTGCAAAGAACCTCATTTCCACTCTAACCATGAGAAAAAGCTGGATAATCTGCAAAACCATAACTTTTTCTAAAACCATCATAGAGCTAATTTCAAAGGCAATCAAGTAATCTGAATAGCAAAGAGAAACAAGATTCTCTAAGGAGAGAAAGCACATTAACTATTCCACATTTAGCAAAGTGGAAGAGAAAGGTGGCCATCATATCAATGGGAAAGAAGAAATCAACTAAATTTTTTTAAAGGCCATACATGGGTTAGTGTGTCAGCTTGTCATAGGTGGGGGCCTCAGACACAAAGTGAATTTGCACTCACTTGTAGGCCTTCACTGGATGTCAAGAAAATGATTGGGGGGAGGAGAGAAGACTGAAGAAATACTCCTCACCCACCACCCACAGCAGTGGTTCAAGTGTTCATGTGATTAGTAGATTCTTGGGGACAGGCATAAAGTGCAATTGTCTAACCACTTCTCTCCTACAAATCAAAAGCCTTAAAACATTGGGAAGGATCATCAAACTCTTTTGTCCCTGGACACAGGCAAAGAATTACTGTTTTTAGGGGAGGGCCAGAAGAAAAACTTGTTTGCTTCTTGGTAGCAGATAGGATACTATCCCAATACCAGAACAAAGGCAAAGATCCCTTAATGCTGGAGGAAGGGTAAAAGAAAAACTCTCTGCCACTGTAGGAAGAACAGGGAATTTCTTGGGCAAAGGATGCTTCATTGATGTCAAGCAGATCATGAGAGGAAGTCCTGGAAAGAAGTAGGAAACTGTGTCCCAAGACCAATCACAAAGATAAAGCAGAGTTTAGTGTCCATGAGGGGAAGGGAAAGAATAATGAGGAAGTCCCATTACCGAGACACAGGTCCTGTGCCTCTCCCCTAAGCACAAAACTTTAGTAGCACATCCGTAGAGGAATTTGAAGTTTGTGTTCCACTAAAGACAGCTCTACCAACAACAAAACCCAAACCCAGCTCAGCCAAGGCAAACAAAAGCTGAGAATTTGTTGCAGCAGACCTGTGCTACCAGAAAGATTAAAGGATGTTCTTCAGGTCGTATGTTCTCATAAGTGGGAGCTAAGCTATGAGGATGCGAAGGCATAATAATGACACATGGACTTTGGGGACTCGGGGAAAGGGTGGTAAGGGGGTGAGGGATAAAAGACTACAAATTTGGGTTCAGTGTATACTGCTCAGATGATGGGCACACCAGAATCTCACAAATCACCACTAAAGAAGTTACTCATGTAACCAAATACTACCTGTTCCCCAAAAACCTGTGGAAATAAAAAATACACACACACACACACACACACACACACAGACACAGGAAAAGAAATAATAAATAATTATTCTTTTGAGAAGTCTGAAAAAAAAGGATGTTCTTCAGGCAGAAGGATTATATTGCAGAGAAACTTGTATCCACACCAAAAAATGAATAGTGTTGGAAGTAGCAAAAATGAAGGTAAATATAAAAGATATTTCTTCTTGTTTGTAATTGCTTTGACCCATATATATATATACACATATATATGTCAATAGACTATGTAGACTATATATATGTCAGTAGATTATATATATGTCAGTAGACTATATATATGTCAATAGACTATATATATGTGTGTGTCAATAGACTATATATAGAGAGAGAGAGTCTATTGATTTCTGAAAACATTGCCAAGATATTTCAATGGAGAAAGGGTACTCTTTTTAAACACATGATATGAAACAATTGGACAACCATGTGTGAAAAAATGAGCCTGGACCTATACATGGTGTCATATAAAAATTTAACTGAAAATGAAACACATCTACATTTAAGACCTAAAACTATAACATTTCTAGAAGAAAATAGAAAAGCTTTGTGTGTTAGGTTAGAAAACTTTTTAGTTAAGACTCAAACAACTATTTTAAAAGTGGTTAAATTAAGCTTTATCACAATTAAAACTTCTGTTATTTAAAAGACATTGTGAAGGATGAAAAGACAAACCATACGATGAAATAAAATATTTGAAAAGCGTATCCAGAATACATAAAACACATTTAACAGATGTATCACTGAAGAGTGGAACAAATAAGCACATGAAAAGATGCTAATGTCACTAGTTACCAGACAAATGCAAATTAAATCTGTAGTGAGGTACAAATAGATAACTATTAGATTTGATAAAATGTTTTAAAGGCCCATAAAACTATTGATACCCAGTCCTGGTGAATATGCAGAGTAATGGAAACGTTTAAACATTGCTGGTAGAAATGTAAAATTTGTACTTTTGAAGTAGTTTAGGAGTTTCTTATAAAATTAGTAAACTTAAACCTATCATATGGCCCCATAATTATATTTTTAAGTATTTACTCCTGAATGTTTATAGCAGTTTTATTCATAATTACCAAAAACTGGAAACAACCAAAATGTCTACCAACTATAGAATAGACAAACAAGTCTGTACATGTATATTATATAATACTTAGCAACAAAAGAATGCATGAAACACAACAGCACAGATGGATCTCAAAAGCATTGTGCTACATAAGAAGAAAACAGAAGGTTCATACTACATGATTTCCTTATATAACATTCTGAAAAAAGACGAAAGAATAGGAAAAGAATTCAGTTCAGTGGTTGCCAGGGTTGGGGGCTGGGAGGATGTAGCTGAGTAGCTTAGGTTCAAAATGCATTTTGAGACTTTTTTTTTTCCTTCCTTTTAGCCTTGAAACATACCTTAATACTCTTTGTTCCCCTGTCTTCCCACCAGACACTCTTGTGCACTGGTAGTTTATCTAATTGTGTGTCTAGAAGTTGCAGGGGCTAATCTTGAGACAAACCAGGCATGGAAACCCAGGTGTGAAATTCCAGAGATTACCTCAGGGCAGTTAGTCAACAGCTAACTGTTGAGATGTTAGCTGTTGAGATGATGCGAGCCTGCACTCCAAGTGGACCATGACTCAGGATAACCAGTGGAACAAGATACACAGACCTCGCACCCAGCACCACTCCTGCATGCCTTCTATTCCAAGTTCCCCTCTTTAAACCCCTGTCCACAGCCTAAAGTTTGAAATAGTCTGTTAAGGGCGTGAGCCTGGACATTCCCCATCTGCTAACGTTTGAATAAAAGCCGTTTCCCTTTTGTCACACCTCATTTCTCATGCTTTGACTTCTAACGGTGAGCACTTGAACTTGAGTCAGTTACAGGAGGAGGAAATTGACTGCAAAGAAATACGAGAAAACTTTGGTGAGATGGAAATATTTAATATCTTGGTTGTGGTTGAGGTTACAGAGCTATATATATTGATCAAAACTCATAGAACAATATATCACAAATGAGTGAATTTTACTGCATGTAAATTATACCTCAGTAAACCTAACTTAAAAATTCTAGGATACAGCTCTCGCAGTATTTGGAAGGTCAGTTTATAGTCTTAAATGAACCTATGAAAAACAAGGAGCTTTTTAAAAAATGAATTCTGATTTAACTTAAGAGGTTGAAGAAAAACAAGTAGAAGAATGGAAACAAATGTAAGAGCAGAAGTTAATGAAATAGAAGAAAAATAGGAGAAGATCAACAAAAATAAAGGTTTTTTCTTCTCTTTCAAAAAACGAATAAACATGTAATAAGAGAGATGGGACAGAAAGAGATTATACAAACAAGCAATATTAGGAATAAAAACATGATTATCTTAGATAAAGTAGAAAATGCTCTAAGTAGCTTTATGTCAGTGGAGGCACTAGTTGCAGGAAGATGAAGGAATAGGATATTGATGTGATTGCAGATTATCTGCCTCCCACAAAACACGAATCCATTACAAAGAGGACAATTATGACTTTACAGTGAAGAAACTTGGCAGACACCAACATGACAGGTGATGACCAATGTTATCATCACCAGAGGTGGGAACAGTCAACGGCATATGCGCCGTACTATGGCTGATACTCTTAGAAGGGCATAGTTTCATTTCCATGATATTCCTGCCGTGAATGAATGACCTGAGTCTGATCATAAGGAAACATCCAGCTCAAGGACCATCCTACAAAAGGTAAGGCCTGTACTCTTCCAAAGATTAAAGAGCTTTTTGAGATTGGAGAAAACTGAAGAGACTTGATAACTATATTAGTCCATTTTCACGCTACTGATAAAGACATATCCACGACTGGGAAGAAAAAGAGGTTTAATTGGACTTACAGTTCCACATGTTTCACTCTGTGCACAAACCAGTCTTGGGTCCACTGAAAAGGATAACAGACAGGTGAGTGTGTGTCCTTTGATTGCTTAGGACCCGTTGCTAATTTGCTACGCTGAAGCTGCAAGAGCCTTGTGTTTTTGAGCATCTAGTGAGAAAAGTCTTTACCTCTGGCTGTGTGAGTTTGGGATATATTCCTACTTCGGGGCAGCGGGGGAACGGGGTGGGAGGGTATAAGTAAAATAAATTAGAATACTCTTTAAAGAGTACCATTATGATTGTTTTGGAGCAATATTACCACTCATCCCTCAGGAATGTTTGGCAATGTCTGGACACATTTTTGGCTGTTACAATTTGGGGGCGCTTTTGGCATCTAATGCGTAGAGGTTTGGTATGCTGCAAACATCTCACAATGCTTAGGATTGCCCTGCATGACAAAACAATTATCTGGCCTAAAATGACAATCCTTTTAGAGAAACTAAAAAGCACTTATAGAAATCTAATATTCTCAACATTTCCTCAATGTAAATTGAATGTCTAATGCTTTAAATGTGATAGCCTGCTTTAAAAAAAAAAAAAAAAAAAAAAAAGATCCTTCTCACAGAAGCTGCTAGCTCAAAAGCACTTAAAAAAGAAAGAAAGAAATCAAGTTCGTGCAATTCAACTAGACTTATTTGATAATTTGGGTTTAAAAAATAACTATATCAGGCTGTGTGCAGTGGCTCATGCCTGTAATCTCAGCACTTTGGGGGACTGAGGTGGGTGGGTCTCTTGAGGCCAGGAGTTCAAGACCAGCCTGGCAAGCATGGCGAAACCCCATCTCTACTAAAAAAAAAGAAAAAAAAACTAGCTGGGTGTGGTGGCACACACCTGTAATCCCAGCTACTACTTGGGAGGCTGAAGCACGAGAAATGCTTGAACCCGGGAGACAGAGGTTGCAGTGAGCCAAGATTGTGCCACTGCACTCCAGCCTGAGAGACAGAGTGAGACTGTCTCCCTCCCACAAAAAAAGTCATATATTTTTCTGATTATATCAGTGTGAAGAAAAAATACAAGTATACAAGTTTCATTCTTTTTAAAACTACGGATTTGTTTATTCATAAAGGTAATTTTTTAAAAACTTTTATTTCAGGTTCAGGAATATGTGCAGGCTTGCTATGAAGGTAAATTTTGTGTCATGGAGGTTTGATGTACTGATTATTTTATCACTCAGGTAATAAGCATAGCGCCAGATAGGTGGTTTGTTGATTCCCACCTTCCTCCCACCCTTCACTCTTAAGCAGGCCTTGGTGTCTGCTGTTTCCTTCATTGCGTCCATATGTACTCAATGCTTAGCTCCCACTTGTAAGTGAGAACATGCAGTATTTGGTTTTCTGTTCCTGTGGTAGTTCACTTAGAATAATGGCCTTCAGCTCCATCTATGTTGCTGCAAAAAACATGATCTCGTTCTTTTTTATGGCTGCATAGTAATCCATGGTATATATGTACTACATTGTCTTTATCCAGTTCACCATTCATGAGCGTCTAGGTTGGTTCTATGTCTTTGCTATTGTGAATATTGCTGTGATGAACGTATGTGTGCATGTGTCATTATGGTAGAATCATTTATATTCCTTTGGGTATATACACAATAATGGTATTGCTGGGTTGAATGGTAATTCTGCTTTGTGTTCTTTGAGAAATCACCAAACTGCTTTCCACAGTGGCTGAACTAAGTTACATTCCCACCAACAGTATATAAGTGATCCCTTTTCTCTGCAACCTTGCCAGCATCTATTATTTTTTGACTTTTTAATAATAGCCATTCTTACTGGGGTGAGATGTTATCTCATTGTGGGTTTGATTTGTATTTCGAAGAGAATTGCTACTTTGAATTTCTGACATTTCTTTCATAGATTTAATCTGATAAGCTAATATTATTCCTACATAATATTTAGGATAAGGAACAGTGAATACTGTGGCTCACACCTGTAGTCCCAGCTACTCGGGAGGCTGAAGCAGGAGAACGGCTTGAACCCGGGAGGCGGAGCTTGCAGTGAGCTGAGATCGCGCCACTGCACTCCAGCATGGGCGACAGAGTGAGACTCCATCACGAACAAACAAACAAACAAACAAACAAACAAAAAAGGCCTATAAACAGATTGCCTGGTGCTCTAGTAATTTCCTTACTGACAAGGTTCTTTTTGTGTGTGCCTTATAAAAAGGAGAGCAACAAGGGGATGGGATTCTTCTCCTATTATGCGAACCCACACCACGTATCCAGCAGAGTACCTCCCCCCAATCATTTTCTTGAGCATCCAGTGAAGGCCTACAAGTGAGTGCAAATTCACTTTGTGTCTGAGGCCCCCACCTATGACAAACTGACACACTAACCCATGTATGGCCTTTAAAAAAATTTAGTTGATTTCTTCTTTCCCATTGATATGATGGCCACCTTTCTCTTCCACTTTGCTAAATGTGGAATAGTGTATAGGAATGCTTGTGATTTATGCACATTGGTTTTGTATCCTGAGATTTTGCTGAAGTTGCTTATCAGCTTAAGGAGATTTGGGGCTGAGACGATGGGGTTTTCTAAATATACATTCATGTCATCTGCAAACAGAGACAATTTGACCCCCTCTTTTCCTATTTGAATACCCTGTATTGCTTTCTCTTGCCTGATTGCCCTGGCCAGAACTTCCAGTACTATGTTGAATAGGAGTGGTGAGAGAGGGCATCCTTGTGCCGGTTTTCAAAGGGAATGCTTCCAGTTTTTGCCCATTCAGTATGATATTGGCTGTGGGTTCGTCATAAATAGCTCATATTATTTTGAGATACATTCCAACAATACCTAGTTTATTGAGAGTTTTTAGCATGAAAGGCTGTTGAATTTTGTCAAAAGCCTTTTCCGCATCTATTGAGATAATTATGTGGTTTTTGTCGTGGGTTCTGTTTATGTGATGGATTACATTTTCTGATTTGCATATGTTGAACCAGCCTTGAATCCCAGGGATGAAGCCAACTTGATTGTGGTGGATAAGCTTTTTGATGTGCTGCTGGATTCGGTTTGCCAGTATTTTATTGAGGATTTCACAATGATGTTCATCGGGGATATTGGCCTAAAATTCTCTTTTTTTGTTGTGTCTCTGCCACGCTTTGGTATCAGGATGATGCTGGCCTCATAAAATGAGTTGGGGAGGATTCCTTCTTTTTCCATTGATTGGAATAGTTTCAGAAGGAATGGTACCAGCTCCTCTTTGTACCTCTGGTAGAACTGGGCTGTGAATCCATCTGGTCCTGGACTTTTTTTGGTTGGTAGGCTATTAATTATTGCCTCAATTTCAGAATGCGTTATTGGTCTATTCAGAGATTCAACTTCTTCCTGGTTTAGTCTTGGTGGGTGTATGTGTCCAGGAATTTATCCATTTCTTCTAGATTTTCTAGTTTATTTGCATAGAGGTGTTTATAGTATTTGCTGATGGTAGTTTGTATTTCTGTGGGATCGGTGGTGATATCCCCTTTATCATTTTTTATTGCATCTATTTGATTGTTCTCTCTTTTCTTTTTTATTAGTCTTGCTAGCGTCCTATCTATTTTGTTGATCGTTTTAAAAAAACAGCTCCTGGATTCATTGATTTTTGAAAGGTTTTTTGTGTCTCTATCTCCTTCAGTTCTGCTCCGATGTTAGTTATTTCTTGCCTTCTGCTAGCTTTTGAATGTGTTTGCTCTTGCTTCTCTAGTTCTTTTAATTGTGATGTTAGGATATCTATTTTAGATCTTTCCTGCTTTCTCTTGTGGGCATTTAGTGCTATAAATTTCCCTCTACACACTGCTTTAAATGTGTCCCAGAGATTCCGGTACGTTGTGTCTTTGTTCTCACTGGTTTCAAAGAACATCTTTATTTTTGCCTTCATTCAGGAGCAACAGCTACTTTTTTTCTTTTTTTCTTTTTTTTTCCAGTCATCATGTAGGGAAGAAAAAATATCATCTCCTTCTACCCTTCTAAGTTCTTGACTGGGGCCTCTGTAAGAAAAGACAGATTAACGAGATAAAAAGCATACAAATTTATTCAATATTAGTTTACATTACATGGGAACCTTCTTAAGGACATGAAGAATGGAAGAAATGATTAAACCTCAGCATTTTTATGCTAGGTTTGACAGAGAATGAAAAGTCATAGGAAATGTAATAATACAAAGGATATGAGCTAAGTGTAGTACAGTCGGGAGAACTTTGCACTCCTTGTTTGTTCAGATTTCTTATTTGGAGATAAGGATGCTTCTTTCATTTGAGTACAGGGAGAACACTTCTCACATGAGGGTCTTATCCTATGACCTGCTTCATGGGAGAAGGGCCAGGGAAGAGAGAGGTGTGATACTCCTTCTCCAATTCCTTCTGCTTAAAATATTTAAATTTTAAAAATTTAATTAAAGTGTCATAATTTGGGGTAGTATGTACTGAACTCCAATCAATAGAATTACCTTTGCTCTCTGAAACACCCAAACTATGGGGAACCAAACCTCATTCCCCTAAATTCTAACACTGTCTTACTGAGACACCTCATGATGTGTGTTCTCTCTTGCTTAGTAAGCAATGAATTTAACTTGTTCAACCACAAATGTCCCTGTGTCTCTGGCTGAAGGGAATATTTCAGAGATCTTAACAGTCTTTATTATGCCTTTTGATGAGGACCACCACTTCTCTTTTTTTTTTTTTTTTTTTTTTTTTTTTTTTGAGACAGAGTCTTGCTCTTGTTGCCCCAGGCTGGAGTGCAGTGGCACGATCTCGGCTCAGTGCAACCTCTGCCTCCCAGGTTCAAGGGATTCGCCTGCCTCAGCCTCCTAAGTAGCTGGGATTACAGGCACCATCACCTTTGGCTAATTTTTGTATTTTTAACAGAGATGGGGTTTCACCATGTTGGCCAGGCTGGTCTCAAACTCCTAACCTCAAGTAATCCACCTCCCTCGGCCTACCACAGCGCTGGGATTACAGGCGTGAACCACCGCGCCCTACCCATGGAGTGCTTATTTTCTTTCTTTTTTCTTTTTTCTTTTTTTTTTTTTTGAGATGGAGTATCGCTGTGTCGCCCAGGCTGGAGTGCAGTGGCCGGATCTCAGCTCACTGCAAGCTCTGCCTCCCAGGTTTTTACGCCATTCTCCTGCCTCAGCCTCCCGAGTAGCCGGGACTACAGGCGCCCGCCACCTCGCCCGGCTAGTTTTTTGTATTTTTTAGTAGAGACGGGGTTTCACCGTGTTAGCCAGGATGGTCTCGAACTCCTGACCTCGTGATCCGCCCGTCTCGGCCTCCCAAAGTGCTGGGATTACAGGCTTGAGCCACCGCGCCCGGCCTTTTTCTTTTTTCTTAATCAGAGGATATGGTCCTACTTCTTTGACCACTCGCTTAGACTGCAAGGTAACTAACAATCCGCAACACACTCCGGTCTGGGGGCCTAGATAGTCACGCATGGAGTCCGCCAGGTGGTGGCGGCGGAGCACGCTGGGAACGCAGGGCTTCCGTCGGCCTGGCCCGGAAGGGCTGGCGCTTGGTAACGCCAGCTTCCCTAGCAACCAAGCAGGCGAAAGCAGCAGCCAGCCGCGCTCCGTTCCGGTTGATCCCGGAATGCCCCTTCAGGTTAGCGATTACAGCTGGCAGCAGACGAAAACTGCGGTCTTTCTGTCTCTGCCCCTCAAAGGCGTGTGCGTCAGAGACACGGACGTGTTCTGCACGGAAAACTATCTGAAGGTGAGAATCCCAAGTCTTGCCTGCCGGTCCCCGGGGGTGTGGTCCGAAGCTTCTACAAGAAAGAGCGCAGCTGGGCACGAGCAACCGGCTCATCTTTACAGATAAACGTCCTAAATTTTTAATCCTGTTAAAAAAATGAATCCCATACAGGTGACACACCATCTATAGACAGATCATCAGATCAGAGACTACTTTTATCCAGGGCTTCCTCATATGCCTTGCTAATCTTTCACTACCTGGAATATAGTGGGCCTTTTAGAAAGTTATTTTACCTTTTTCACGTATTTCTTAATACGCGTGCTTAATTTGTGTAACTAACTTAGTTTCTGTTTTCACCCTTCTGCATAGGTCAACTTTCCTCCATTTTTATTTGAGGCATTTCTTTATGCTCCCATAGACGATGAGAGCAGCAAAGCAAAGATTGGGAATGACACCATTGTCTTCACCTTGTATAAAAAAGAAGCGGCCATGTGGGAGACCCTTTCTGTGACGGGTGGTAAGTTCCTTTATTTATTTTTTTTTTTCTTTGAGACGGAGTGTCGCTCTGTCGCCCAGGATGGAGTGCAATGGCTTGATCTCGGCTTACTGCTACCTCCGCCCCCTCGGGTTCAAGGGATTCTCCTACCTCAGCCTCCCAAGTAGCTGGGATTACAGGTGCCCGCCACCACGCCCGGCTAAGTTTTTTTGTATTTTTAGTGGAGCGTTTCGCCATGTTGGCCAGGCTAATCTCAAACTCCTGACTTAAGTGATCCACCCGCGTCAGCCTCCCAAAGTGCTGGGATTACCGGTGTGAGCCACCACACCCGGCCAGATAGACTTTCCTTTTTTTCTCCAAGGTTCAATAGCTGGGTCTATGAAATAAACTAACAACAGAAGGATTGACAGAAGAAAATGTATAGAAATTTATTAATTTTTAATATTAGTGCTTAGGGGCATCACAGGGAAAAAAGTGAATACCCCCCAAATCAGTGAGATTTGAGAGTTTAGGGACTCTCTTAATAGGGGAAGGGGGAGGGGATGTAGGCCACTTAGAACAGGAAATGATTTTTAGGAAAGATGAATGGATCCTTAGAAGAATAGATAGGAGATGTGATAGTTTTTAACAAAGTTTGTCAGAGCGTGGTGTTGACTTGTAGTTTCCTCTTCTGGGAGAATAGTCAATATTCCGTGGTTAATGAAACTCCAGGAGAAGGGATTTATGACCCTGAGTTCCTTTTGGAAAATCTGTTTTTAGGCAGATAAGAGTTCAGAGAAAACCTCTCCCTGCATTTGCTGCTTTTCAGGTGCCTTTAACTCAAAATGATTGCTATATCAAAGCAGCATAGTTTGGGGTGGCATATCGTGAACTCTTTCAATTGCTCTTTTAGAAAAAAAAAAAAAAGGCTTATGAGCCTAATTTAAGTGATACAGTGCTTCAGCAGCCTTTTAAATAAACCTAAAGGCCAAATTAGTTAAAGTTAGTGCACATTAAGCAGAAGATGTGGGCGCACATCTTAAGGGTAAGCCCTCCTGATGTATAGCCTTTGTGGAATACTTAACTTTGCATTAGGCGTTAACATACCTGTAATTCCCTGAAACAACCTGTCACTTAGGTATTATTACCCTTTTTTTACAGGGGAGGCTACTGACACATGGAAAGTTTGAGTAATTGGCAAAATCACACAGCTAGTGACTGGCAGCCTGGAACTGGAGCCTTAGCAGTTTCACTCTAGAGCAGATGTACCCAACCCTGGCTACATATTTGAATCAGCTATGAAATTTTAAAATAATACCCTAAACCAGTCAAATCAGTTTTTGGGAATAGGATTCAGGTGTTGGTAGTTTTTGACAAGCTTTCCAGGGATTATAATGAGCAGCCAAAGTTGAAATCTCCAGTTGTTGTTTGTTTTGTTTGTTTTGAGAGACGGAGTCTCGCTGTCGTCCAGGCTGGAGTGCAGTGGCGTGATCTCGGCTCACTGCAACCTCCACCTCCTAGGTTTAAGTGATTCTTCAGCCTCAGCCTCCCAAGTAGCTGGGACTCCAGGCACATGCCACCATGTCCAGCTAATTTTTGTATTTTTTAGTAGAGACAGGGTTTCACTATATGTTGGCCAGGCCGGTCTCGAACTCCTGACCTCAAGTGATCCGCCCGCCTCGGCCTCCCAAAGTGCTGGGATTACAGGCCTGAGCCACCGCAACTGGCCTGACATCCCCAGTTTTAAAGTTAGTTCTCTGTAATCTTACTAAATTAGTTGTCAGTACTTTGTACTGATACCA
Source organism: Macaca fascicularis (assembly GCF_037993035.2). Classification (NCBI taxonomy): domain Eukaryota; kingdom Metazoa; phylum Chordata; class Mammalia; order Primates; family Cercopithecidae; genus Macaca; species Macaca fascicularis. The sequence continues at coordinate 31,976,960 of NC_088381.1, read as the reverse complement.
AGATCAGCTTCGATAGTCAGTACATGTCCTCTACTGCTTTAGCCCTGTGCTTCTTCCTTCTTTAGTTGTCATGTTTTCTAATACTTCATGTTTACTGCCTGGAATTTCTTTTTTTTAATTCTGGGTTTTTTAAGAGATAGAATCTCACTCTGTCACCAGTGCTGGAGTGTGATTGGTGTTATAGCTCTTTGTAACCTCAAACTCCTAGGTTCCAGCAATTCTCCTGCCTTGACCTCCTGAGTAGCTGGGACTACAGGTGTGCACCAAAACACCTAGTTAATTATTTTTATTTTTGTAGAGACAGGGTCTCACTATGTTGCCCATAGGTCTTGAACTCCTAGGCTCAAGTGATCCTCCCACTTTGACCTCCCAAATGCTGGGATTTCAGGCGTGAACCAGTACACCCAGCCTACTGCCTGGAATTTCTTTTAAGTCTTTGGCATTAAGCCTTGAATATGGACTCTTGAGGATAGAAAGAGTTGCAACCATTCTTTCTATCAAGGCTTTCTTGGTATCTTATAGTGGAATTTAATTTTTAATTTCCAAGACCAAGGTAGAATTTATTTTTCTAAGATCAGGTATTCAGCTCAGAAAATACTGGTTAAGGTAGGTTAACATAGCCAATTTACTTAAATTTTTTTTTTCTTTTTTTTTTTAGTGAGCCCCAGACTACCTAAAGAGTTTTAAATAATCAGATTCCTGGCCGGGCGCGGTGGCTCAAGCCTGTAATCCCAGCACTTTGGGAGGCCAAGACGGGCGGATCACGAGGTCAGGAGATCGAGACCATCCTGGCTAACACAATGAAACCCCATCTCTACTAAAAATACAAAAAAATTAGCTGGGCGAGGTGGCGGGCGCCTGTAGTCCCAGCTACTCGGGAGGCTGAGGCAGGAGAATGGCGTAAACCCGGGAGGCGGAGCTTGCAGTGAGCCGAGATAGCGCCACTGCACTCCAGCCTGGGCGACAGAGCGAGACTCCGTCTCAAAAAAAAAAAAAAAAAAAAAAAAATCAGATTCCTGTTTTTTGACCTCTGACTTCCTCTGTGACTCAGTAAGTCTATATTGGGGCCTGAGGATGTCGTAAAACACACCCAGGCTGTTTTGACTTCTTACCTAAAATTGAATGTACATTTATTTTGACTCTTATAAATTAACTTTTTCTGCAAAGGACCAGATAGTATTTTAGACTTCGCAGGCACTATGGCCTCTGTCACATCTATTCAACTCTGCCACTGTAGCACAAAAGTAGCCACAGATGATTCGTATTTATGGACATTGAAATTTGAATTTCATCTAATTTTTACATGCCACAAAATATTATTTTGATTTTTTTCATTCGTTTAAAAATGTGAAAATTATTCAAGGCTTGTGGGCTGAGGGGAAACAGGTGGCAGGTTGGATTTGGCCCGGGGTCATAGTTTGACAACCTCTGACTTAAACAAATCAAAACAGTCCTAAAACTAACTAAAGCTGAGCGCAGTGGCTCATGCTTGTAATCCCATCATTTTGGGAGGCCAAGGCAGGTGAATCGCCTGACATCAGGAGTTTGAAACCAGCCTGGCCAACATGGTGAAACCCTGTCTCTACTAGAAATACAAAAATTAGTCGGGTGTGGTAGTGGGTACCTGTAATCCCAGCTACTTGGGAGGCTGATGCAGGAGAATCGCTTGAACCCGGGTGGTGGAGGTTGCAGTGAGCTGAGATCTCATCATAACACTCCAGCCTGGTCAACAGAGCGAGACTCTATCTCAAAAATAAATAAATAAACCGTTAATTTATATCACAATTAACAAACATTGATTCTACTTCAGAAACCAGGTTTAAAATTCTTTGAGAAATCAAACTCAGTTTGCCAGGTGCGGCGGCTCACACCTGTAATCGCAGCACTTTGGGAGGCCGAGGCAGGCTGATCATCTGAGGTTGGGAGTTCGAGACCAGCCTGACCAACATGGAGAAACCCCATCTCTACTAAAAATACAAAATTAGCCAGGCGTGGTGGTGCATGCCTGTAATCCCAGCTACTCTTGAGGCTGAGGCAGGAGAATCACTTTAACCCAGGAAGCGGAGGTTGCAGTAAGCCGAGATTGTGCCACTGCACTCCAACCTGGGCAACAAGAGTGAAACTCGGTCTCAAAAAAAAAAAAAAAAAAAAAAAAAAGAAAGAAAGAAAACTCAGTTTTGCCAGGTACAGTGGCTCATGCCTAAAATAATCTCAGCACTTTAGGAGGCCAAGGTAGGACGATCATTTGAGCCCAAGAATTCAAGACCAGCCTGGGCAACATAGGGAGACTTCACCTCTATTAAAAAAAGAAAAAAATTAGCTGGGGATGGCGGCATGTGCCTTATAGTCCCAGCTACTTGGGAGGCTGAGGTGGGAGGATCACTTGAGCCCAAGAGTTGGAGGCTGCAGTGAGCCATGCTCATACTGCTGCACTCCAACCTGGGTGACAGTATGTGACCCTCTCTTAAAAAAAAGAAATCAAACTCAGATTTACTTGCAATTCGGTGGGATTATTTATTTAACCTTTTTTTCCACATAAAATATCGTGGAACTCCAGTTTATACACCAAGACCCTCTGCCTCATTATTCAAACTCTAATTTTTCTCATTTGTTCTGGAAATTCCTTCTTCATACCCTCTTTAATTTCTATTAGACATGGAGTATTTCATTTGGGAAGTTAATACTCTTCCAGTATGTCTGACCCTGAAGCTGACTCAACTGTCTACCTTCCTGTTTTTAAAAAGGAGGAGAGATGAGAAGAGGCTTCAGACCTAGTTTTAGTCGGATGAATAAAATTACACACTTTTACTTACCTCTAACTGAAATTTAACGTTCTCTTCAATTGTGAAGATAGGCAACAAACGATAGTAGTGTCTTAGTCTGTTTGGGTACTATAACGAAATACCATCAACTGAGAAGCTTATAAACAACAGAAATTTATTTCTCACAGTCCTGTAGGCTGGGAAGTCCAGATCAAGGTACTGGCAGGTTTGGTATGCAGTAAGGGCTCACTCCTATAGCTGGCACCTTACTGTGTCCTCGCATGGTGGAAGGGGCAAATCTGCCTTCTGGGGCCTTCTTTATAAGGATACTACCTCCCAAAAGGCCTCACCTCCAAATACCATCACTTTAAGGGTTTGGATTTTAACATATGAGTTTTAGGGAGACGTATAACATTCAGACCACAGCAAGCAGTATCAACAAAAACAAAAGTATGTTTATATCAGAGATACCTCTTTTATACTCATTACTACTTTGAAATTACAATATTAGACTTGTTGCTATATATTAATGCATTAATTAAAGAAGCACATAATCGTGTATCACAATTTGGCCGGCCACAGTGGCTCTTGCCTGTAATCCCAACACTTTGGGAGGCCGAGGCGGGCGGATCACGAGGTCAGGAGATCAAGACCATCGTGGCCAACACGGTGAAACCCCATCTGTACTAAAAATACAAAAATTAGGTGGGCGTGGTGATGCATGCCCGTAGTCCTAGCTGCTTGGGAGGCTGAGGCAGGAGAATTGCTAATTGCTTGAACCCAGGAGGCGGAGGTTGCAGTGAGCTGAGATCGGGCCACGGCACTCCAGCCTGGTGACAGAGCAAGACTCTGGCTCAAAAAAAAAAAAAAAAAAAAAAAAAGTAGTATATCACTAATGTTTTATGAGTGTTTTTAGTATAACAAAGTTATACATAATATATACAAAGTTTCTTTGTAGACCTGTATATTTTATTTCATACATTTTAAAACATTGTGAAAGGATCTATATTCACTACTCTGCCAAGGTGTCTGCTGCACAAAAAAGGTTAAGAACCCATGCTTGGGATATGATTCATCCCTCTACCCACCCCTTATCTACTCTCCCCAACTTTATCTTCCCCTCAAGTTTTCTCAGCTCCCCTTCTGTTTTTTTTTTCTGCTCAAAGGCTAGATCTTTTCCCTCAGGCACTGATCTTTCCTTCTATAAGATAATTTACCCACTAACGGATCACAGCCTGCATTTTGTGAAACATTGAGCCACACCAAATACAAAAATAACTGAGTTCTTGCGCGGTGGCTCACGCCTGTAATTCCAGCACTTTGGGAGGCCAAGGTAGGAGCACAGCTTGAACCCAGGAGTTCAAGACCAGCCTGGGCAATATAGTGAGACCTCGTCTCTACGTAAAATTTAAAAATTAGCTGGATGTGGTGGCACACACCTGTAGTCCCAGCTACTCAGGAAGCTGAGGTAGGAGGATTGCTTGAGCCTAGGAGGTTAAGGTTGTGGTAAGCTGTGATTGCTCAACTGCACTCCAGCCTGGGTGACAGAGGGAGATCTTGTCTCAGGAAACCAAACAAACAAACAAACAAACAAACCGTGAATGGTAAGGTTTTATATACATACGATATATATAAAATATAAAATATATAATATAAAAATATTTAATATATATCATATCATATACATATATGATATATATTACATATATAAAAAAATTTCATGCTACTTTATAATTTTTCCTAGGGCTGGCCTTGTACTCTCATTAGGTGTAAATTATTGCTTTATATTTTTGAAGGAGATTGATCATTTTAGATGATCTCAACTCATCTTTCCTAGGAGACCTTGGAGTGATGATTTATTGTGATCAGGTTTATATGCAAATAGCCCTAGTTTCCTAACAGAGAAGGAAGAGGATAAATGTGTCCTTGCACCTTCGTCCTCACCTTCTCCCTCTCATTACCTGCCTCTTGTGTCCCTCCCCCACCCCTTCTTCTTCCTCTCCACCCCCTTCATTCTGTGGTCATTCATTATGACTACAGTTAGTTGCTTACCTTTTAGTATTAGCTTCTTGGCCAGTTTAATATTGAAAAATGTTTTCCATGCTCCTTGTGAAGTTGGGTCCAAAGAAATCTCATCCTGGTTCAGCTTATTTAAGTAGTTTTCTCATAAGTAAAGCAAATTTATCATAATTCTAATTTAGCAATATTCTGTACATTTTAGTTGACAAAGAGATGATGCAAAGAATTAGAGAAAAATCTATCTTGCAAGCACAAGAGAGAGCAAAAGAAGCTACAGAAGCAAAAGCTGCAGCAAAGAGGGAAGATCAAAAATATGCACTAAGTGTCATGATGAAGGTAAGTTGCGATTGACAGGCAAGTCCTCTAAAGAGATAATAGTAGACTGTGTGAGGTTAGTGGGTTCCAGCTACTGGACTTCCTCAGCATTTTCTTCATACTTTTTTAATAGGAATTACTGTGTTATATAGGCTGTCTGCTATTTATATGTGTTTTTTATTTTTATTTTTACTTTTCTTGAGATGGAGTCTCATTCTGTCACCCAGGCTGGAGTGCATTGGCACGATCTCCGCTCACTGCAACCTCCATCTCCCAAGTTCAAGCGATTTTCTTGCCTCAGCCTCCTGAGTAGCTGGGATTACAGGCGCCCACCACCATGCCCAGCTAATTTTTTTTTTGTATTTTTAGGAGAGACAGGGTTTCACCATGTTAGCCAGGATGGTCTTGATCTCCTGACCTCGTGATCTGCCTGTCTCGGCCTCCCAAAGTGCTGGGATTACAGGCGTGATCCACCATGCCTGACCTATATATGTTCTTGAAAATCTGAATGAAAATCAAAGGTGTAAAAGTTGGACAATTGTTTCAGGGAGAGGGTTCTATTTCTAGGGGAGAAAAAATAAAGTTGCAGTGGTGCAAGTGTTTTGCTTCTTTATAAACCTTGGAGTAACGGACATGATTTTTAAAACAAGAAAAGCGTATTTAAAACACTATGTCAAATTTTTTTAACTGTTAAGAGTTTTAAGTGAAAGTTTTAATCAGCAATATATTTTTTGAGAAACAATTCACATTCCATATAATTTACCCATTTAAAGTGTACAATTTAATAGTTTTTAGTACATTCAGAGTTGTATAACCATTACTACAGTCAATTTTAGAACATTTTCATCACCCCCCAATAAACACCAATACCCATTAGCAGCCATCCCCCATTTACCGTAACATTTAGTCTTAGGCAAGTGCTTATCTACTTTCTGTCTCAATAGATTTACCTATTTTGACTAATTTTTACAAAAAACTTATTATCTCAGGCCGAGCACGGTGGCTCATGCCTGTAATCCTAGCACTTTGAAAGGTCGAGGTGGGCAGATGACGAGGTCAGGAGTTCAAGACCAGCCTGGACAACATAGTGAAACCCCGTTTCTACTAAAAATACAAAAATCATCCAGGCATGGTGGTGGGCACCTGTAATCCCAGCTACTCGGGAGGCTGAGGCAGGAAAATCGCTTGAACTTGGGAGGTGGAGGTTGCAGTGAGCGGAGATTGCACCACTGCACTCCAGCCTGGGTGACAGAGTGAGACTCTATCTCAAAAAAAAAAAATTTCTTATCTCAGGTTCCCATTTTGAAATCTTGATATGACTAAGGAATCTATGGTATGCATTATTTAAGATTTTTTGTGGACCCATGACTGTTCTTTGGATTTTCATAACTAGCATTGTTTTTTTATCATCAATAGTTCATGATTCCAAAGATTTCTCCACTTCTTTTATCACTTTCACTTAACTTTTATATATAGCGTATGGTTATATATTTTGTCTTTTTTTTTTTGAAATGGAGTCTGGCTCTGTTGCCCAGGCTGGAGCACAGTGGTACGATCTCGGCTCACTGCAACCTCCGCCTCTCAGGTTCAAGCAATTCTCATGCCTCAGTCTCCTGAGTAGCTGGGACTATAGATGTGCACCACCACGCCTGGCTAATTTTTTGTATTTTTAGTAAAGACGGGGTTTCACCATATTGGCCAGGCTGGTCTCGAACTCCTGACCTCAAATGATTCACCCGCCTTGGCCTCCCAAAGTGTTAGGATTACAGGCATGAGTCGCCACACTCAGCCATATAGTTTGTCTTTTACTTAGTAATTGAACTGGTCAGCTGGTCAAAGATTCCTGCCTTTAGTATACTTAATTCCATCTTCTCTTTATTGTATGATCACAGCTGTTGACCTTTTGATTTTATCATTTTCCTGAATTTAAAAAAATATATAAAATTTGTGACAATAGTTAAGTATTCACTGAAATAATAAAACAGTTAAATAATGGCACACATACTGCTATACTGGTATGTCAAAACAGAACAGTTGACCGGCAGGAAGCACCACTATGCTGTACCTTGAAGCTTTTAATCTGCTAATGTATGAAAGCTTGACTTTGGTATTTGGAAAGGTGATTTAGAGGAATTAATATATAAAATACGAAGATATGGGTTATATTAAGAGAACAGAGCCTACAAAAGCCAGTATTCTGTTCCACAAACTGTTTTCTCTCTTCCCTCAGTAGCGTTGAGGGACTATGTTTTGTTTCATCCTTATTATAGACATTATCAAGTAAAGTGGTGCTCAAACATTTGGATGAATTAATATGAATGCATTGCTGTAGTACTATATCCTGTAGCAAACATCTACTTTGGTGAATAGCTGAAGGTATTTTCACTCTGTGCAATCTTAGACACTTCTTAGAAAAGAACTTTGTTGAAGAGCAAATAGTAACAAAAGGCAACCTATTGTTAGCTTAAGTTAGCATAAATTAATTTAAAACTTGAAGGACATCTACCAAAAATTAGTGGTTTTCAAGTAGTAACCTTTTAAAAAATAATTAGCGGGGCTGTGTCAATTCGCTATGCTTTGTGTACAGGTATTATTCTGCTTTAGCTACCATAACAAAATGTTGTTTAACAGAAATTTATTTTCTCGTAGATCAAGGTCTGGTAGGGTCTCTTTCTGGTTAGACTCTCTGTTTTTGGGGACTTCTTGCTGTGTTCTCACATGGTGGAGAGAGAGCACACAAGGAAGCTATTCAGTGTTTCTTATAAGGACACCAATCCTATGAGATCAGGGCCCCACCCTAATAACTTCATTTAACCTTGATTACTTCTATAGAGCCCAGACTATGTACAAATGTAGTCACACTGAGGGTTAGAGCTTCAACAGAGGAATTTTGGAGGGAAACAAGTGTTTAATCTGTAACACTGTGTAACAAACCATCCAAAAGTTAGTGGCTTAAAACAACAAACACTTATTTCTCAAACTTTTTTGTGTTGGTTAGATGATTCTTGTACTCTGAGGCTGGCTCAGTTGTGACTGGACGTTCTAGGGTGGCTTCACTCACATGTCTAGAGCCTTGACTGAGAGAACTGAAGCGTCTCCCCATGTAGTATCTCATCCTTCAGGAGCCTAGCCCAGGTTTCTTTGCTTGGTAGTCTTAAGAATCCTAGCATCAAGAGAGGGAAAGCCCCACTGCACAAGTGCTTTTAAAGCTTCTACTGTGTCATATTTGCTAATGTACCATTAGCCACAGCAAGTCACATAGCCAAGCCCAGATTTAAGGATTGGAAAAATACACTGTACCTCTTCTTGGAAAGAAGGATTAAGTCACATTGCAAAGTAGTATGTATATAGGGATGGGAAGAATTCGTGGCCATTTTATAGTTTACTCTGTTTAAATTTAAAAGATTAGGATTTAATTATAAAGGGGATTTGACTCATCTAGCAAAAAAAGTTCAGAGATAGAACAATGATCAGATGTGGTTAAATCAACGTTTGGACCCCATCTCTCTGCAGCATCTCTAGCACTGCCTTTTCTTTGTGCCTGCTTCATTCTCGGGCTGATGATAGTGAGATGATCCACATCTGTACTTAATAGGGCCCGGAGGAAGATAAACCATCTGCTATTTTGACTCTCTTTGGCTCTCTTTTAAGCTCCATAAAACAATGGTTTCGGATATTGTGTGACAATATTAATAATGGTAATTTTTTTTCTTTGTTTGTTTGTTTGTTTGTTTTGAGACAGGGTCTCATTCTGTTGCCCAAGCTGGAGTACAGTGACTCGATCTTGGCTCACTGCAACCTCCACCTTTCAGGTTCAAGTGATTGTCCTGCCTCAGCCTCCCCAGTAGCTGGGACTACAGGCATGTGCCACCACGCCCGGCTAGTTTTTGCATTTTTTGGTAGAGATGGGGTTTCACTATGTTGGCCAGGCTGGTCTTAAACTTCTGTCCTCAAGTGATCTGCCTGCCTCAGCCTCCCAAAGTGCTGGGATTATAGGCATGAGCCACCGTGCCCAGCTGAGTTTTATGTATGTTTACATGCACCTTTATTTCAAGTCATTATTGTTTCTGATTTGGTTCACTACATCAGCTTCTCTGTATCTTTGTTGCAGATCTATCATTCATTAACTAACAAACATTATTGAACACCGTGAAAGGTGCTGAGACAGAGCTGAACAAGCCAGTCTTCACTTTCACTTTACTCATAGTCTAAAGAGGGTAACAGACAAGAAAAATCAAAGGTTGTACCAAATATTCATAAGTGATCATTGGAGGATAGAAAGAAAACACTGGTTTGCGACCAGCCTGGGCAACATGGCAAAACCCCATCTCTACTAAAAATACAAAAAAATTAGCCAGGCGTGGTGGTGTGCACCTGTAGTTCCAGCTACTTGGGAGGCTGAGGTAGGAGGATCACTTGAATCTGGGAGGTGAAAGTTGCATAAGCCAAGATCATTGCACTGCTGCATTCCAGCCTGGGTGAGAGTAAGACCCTGTCTCAAAGAAAAAAGAAGAAAAAGAAAAAAGAAAGAAAAAGAAAAAAAAACCCACTGGTACAAGATTGGTATTTCGGACGGGCGCGGTGGCTCACGCCTGTAATCCCAGCCCGAGGCGGGTGGATCATGAGGTCTGGAGAGCGAGACCATCCTGGCTAACACGGTGAGACCTCGTCTCTACTAAAAAAATACAAAAAATTAGCCAGGCGTGGTGGCGGGCGCCTGTAGTCCCAGCTACTCAAGAGGCTGAGGAGGAGAATGGCGTGAACCCAGGAGGCGGAGCTTGCAGCGAGCCGAGATCACGCCACTGCACTCCAGCCTGGGCGACAGAGTGAGATTCCGTCTAAAAAAAAAAAAAAAAAAAAAAGATTGGTATTTCCTTCTGAGAGTATGGTCAAGCTGAATCCTGGAGAATGAATCACAGTTAGGTTCCTGGTAGCAAGAGAGGGCAAACCCCATTGCAGAAGTGCTTTTAAAACCCCTGCTGTGTCATATTTCCTAATGTACCATTAGCCAAATCAAGTCTCATACCCAAGTTCAGATTTAAAGATTGGAAAAATAGATTATACTTCTTCTTGGAAAGCGAGGTATAATGGGAAAATGACATCACAGTTTGAATAAGTATATGAAAATAAGGAACACAAGGGAACATGTATTGGTCAGAAATAATATCCTTAGATTTTGAAAAAATTTCTCAAAGGTAATAGAGAACTCTCTTAAGGGATTTTCAACAAAAATGTAACATTAGTTGGGTTTGTCTTTTAGGAAGCTCGTTCTGGCTACTGAGTTTGAAGAGGTTGCAGGGAGGAGGCAGAGTTTTTGTAAAGATGGAGAAATTTTGAGCATACTTATATGTTGAAGAAGGAAGCTAGTAAAGAGGGGAAGGTTGATAATACAAGAGAGAAGATTGATGATGGAGCCATTTTCTGGTGATGTGGGGATATTTTATCTTTTTTGTTAATTAAAAAAAAAATTTTTTTTTGGAGACAGGACCTGTTGTCCAGGTTGGAGTGCAGTTACAACTCACTGCATTGACCTTCCAGGCTCAAGAGATCCTCCCATCTCAGCTTCCCAAGTAGCTGGGACTATAGGCATATGCCACCATGCCCTGCTAATTTTTTTGTAATTTTTTAGAGATGGGATCTCACTATGTTGCCCAGAAGGAACAAAGAATGGATATCTAAGGATCTGGAAAATTCTTAAGCACACAGATAATTAAAGGAATTTTTACTTTGCTTGGTAAAGAAGCAGGGTTGGCCGGGCAGGGTGGCTCATGCCTGTAATTCCAGCACTTTGGAGGGCCGAGGCGGGCAGATCACCTGAGGTCAGGAGTTCGATTTCAGCCTGGTCAATATGGTGAAACCCTGTCTCTACTAAAAATACACAAATTAGCCAGGTGTGGTGGCAGCTACCTGTCATCCCAGCTACTCTGGAGGCTGAGTCAGGAGAATTGCCTGAACCCAGGAAGTGGAGGTTGCAGTCAGCCGAGATCATGCCATTGCACTCCAGCCTGGGTGACAAAGAGTGAAATTTCATCTCAAAAAAAAAAAAACAAAAACAAAAAAACAACCAAACAAACAAAAACACGAGGCAGGGTCATCGGCAGAAAGGGAGAGATTGAGGTGGAGGTATAGGGATGTGAGGTGATTAGTGGAAGCTTGGAATACTGATGCCAGACTAATCTTCCAAAATGCTTTTTTTCCTTTTTGGTAATCTTGGCTGCTACTGCCTGCTTTCCTTCTTCACTATTTTGTTCTGTAGGTTACCAACTTCTATCTTGAATTTTTTTTTTTTTTTTAATCATTTCTTGTTTTTGTTTTGTTTTCCACTTCAGTGGAACTCTTTTTTCCGACTGATCTTTTAAACTGGATAGGTCAAATTTGAAGTGTGTTATTCTGCTGTGGTTTCTTAAAGTTGAAACCCAGAAACCTTAATCTTTGAAAGAACTTTGCCTGATCATGCAGATAAGGTATGAGTTGCTAGTTGTCTAGGTAATGCCATAGGACCTCAAAATGATCCTTATCAGTGAATGCACATGCCGTGTTTATCATGGGCATGTATAACTAATGTACAAAAAGACCGCAATGAACTGCTTTGCCATTTTATTCTATTTTATTTGTTATTTTATTTTATTTTTTATTTTTTTGAGACAGTCTCACTCTTGTCACCTAGGCTGGAGTGCAGTGGCGTGATCTCAGTTCACTGCAACCTCCACCTCCCAGATTCAAGCGATTCTCCTGCCTCAGCCTCCCGAGTAGCTGGAATTACAGGCGTCTGCCACCACGCCGGGCTAATTTTTGTATTTTTGTAGAGACGGGGTTTCACCATGTTGACCAGGCTGGTCTCGAACTCCTGACCTCAGGTGATCCACTCGCCTCAGCCTCCCAAAGTGCTAGGATTACATACATAATACATACATATTTACATATATTTTTAAATATTTTTAAAATTTCTTTTTCTTTTTTTTTATTGTTATACTTTAAGTTCTAGGGTACGTGTGCACAACGTGCAGCTTTGTTACATATGTATACATGTGCCATGTTGGTGTGCTGCACCCATTAACTCGTCATTTACATGAGGTATATCTCCTAATGTTATCCCTTCCCCCTCGCCTCACCCCACAACAGGCCCCAGTGTGTGATGTTCCCTATCCTGTGTCCGAGTGTTCTCATTGTTCAATTCCCACCTGTGAGTGAGAACATGTGGTGTTTGGTTTTATGTCCTTGCGATAGTTTGCTGAGAATGATGGTTTCCAGCTTCATCCATGTCCCTACAAAGGACATGAACTCATCGTTTTTTATGGCTGCATAGTATTCCATGGTGTATATGTGCTACATTTCTTTTTCTTTTTTTTTTTTTTTGAGACGGAGGCTCGCTCTGTCGCCCAGGCTGGAGTGCAATGGCCGGATCTCAGCTCACTGCAAGCTCCGCCTCCCGGGTTCACGCCATTCTCCTGCCCCTCAGTCTCCCAAGTAGCTGGAACTACAGGCGCCCGCCACCTCGCCCGGCTAGTTTTTTGTATTTTTTGGTAGAGACGGGGTTTCACCGTGTTAGCCAGGATGGTCTCGATCTCCTGACCTCGTGATCCACCCGTCTCGGCCTCCCAAAGTGCTGGGATTACAGGCTTGAGCCACCGCGCCCTGCCCACATTTCTTAATCCAATCTATCATTGATGGGCATTTGGGTTGGTTCCAAGTCTTTGCTATTGTGTATAGTACTGCAATAAACATATGTGTGCATGTAAAGATAGCAGCATGATTTATAATCTTTTGGGTATACACCCAGTAATGGGATGGCTGGGTCAAATGGTGTTTCTGGTTCTAGAGCCTTGAGGAATCACCATACTGTCTTCTACAATGGTTGAACTAGTTTACAGTCCCACCAACAGTGTAAAAGCGTTCCTATTTCTCCACATCCTCTCCAGCACCTGTTGTTTCCTGACTTTTTAATGATCGCTATTCTAACTGGTGTGAGATGGTGTCTCATTGTGGTTTTGACTTGCATTTCTCTGATGGCCAGTGATGATGAGCATTTTTTCATGTGTCTGTTGGCTGCATAAATGTCTTCTTTTGAGAAATGTCTGTTCATATCCTTTGCCCACTTTTTGATGGGGTTGTTTGATTTTTTCTTGTAAATTTGTTTAAGTTCTTTGTAGATTTGTAGATTCTGGATATTAGCCCTTTGTCAGATGGGTAGATTGTAAAAATTTTCTCCCATTCTGTAGGTTGCCTGTTCACTCTGATGGTAGTTTCTTTTGCTGTGCAGAAGCTCTTTAGTTTAATTAGATCCCGTTTTTCTATTTTGACTTTTGTTGCTTTTAGTGTTTTAGTCATAAAGTCCTAGCCCATTCCTATGTCATGAATGGTATTGCCTAGGTTTTCTTCTAGGGTTTTTATGGTTTTAGGTCTAACATTTAAGTCTTTAATCCATCTTGAATTAATTTTTGTATAAGGTGTAAGGAAGGGATCCAGTTTCAGCTTTCTACATATGGTTAGCCAGTTTTCCCAGCACCATTTATTAAATAGGGAATCCTTTCCCCTTTTCTTGTTTTTCTCAGGTTTGTCAAAGATCAGATGGCTGTAGATGTGTGGTATTAGTTCTGAGGTCTCTGTTCTGTTCCATTGGTCTATATCTCTGTTTTGGTACCAGTAACATGCTGTTTTGGTTGCTGAAGCCTTGTAGTATAGTTTGAAGTCAGGTAGCGTGATGCCTCCAGCTTTGTTCTTTTTGTTTAGGATTGTCTTGCAATGTGGGCTCCTTTTTGGTTCCATATGAGCTTTAAAGTAGTTTTTTCCAATTCTGTGGAGAAAGTCATTGGCAGCTTGATGGGGATGGCATTGAATCTGTAAATTACCTTGGGCAATATGGCCATTTTCACGATATTGATTCTTCCTATCCATGAGCATGGAATGTTTTTCCATTTGTTTGTGTCCTCTTTTATTTCATTGAGCAGTGGTTTGTAGTTCTCCTTGAAGAGGTCCTTCACATCCCTTGTAAGTTAGATTCCTAGGTATTTTACTCTCTTTGAAGCAATTGTGAATGGGAGTTCACTCATGATTTGGCTCTCTGTCTGTTCTTGATGTATAGAAATGCTTGTGATTTTTGCACATTGATTTTGTATCCTGAGACTTCGCTGAAGTTGCTTATCAACTTAAGGAGATTTTGGGCTGAGACATTGGGTTTTCTAAATATACAATCATGTCATCTGCAAACAGGGACAATTTGACTTCCTCTTTTCCTAATTGAATACCCTTTATTTCTTTCTCCTGCCTGATTGCCCTGGCCAGAACTTCCAACACTATGTTGAGTAGGAGTGGTGAGAGAGGGCATCCCTGTGTTGTGCCAGTTTTCAAAGGGAATGCTTCTAGTTTTTGCCAATTCAGTATGATATCGTCTGTGGATTTGTCATAAATAGCTCTTAGTATTTTGAGATATGTCCCATGAATACCTAGTTTATTGAGAGTTTTTAGCATGAAGGGCTGTTGAATTTTGTTGAATACCTTTTCTGCATCTATTGAGATAATCATGTGGTTTTTGTCTTTGGTTCTGTTTATGTGATGGATTACGTTTTTTGATTTGCGTATGTTGAATCAGCCTTGCATCCCAGGGATGAAGCCAACTTGATTGTGGTGGATAGGCTTTTTGATGTGCTGCTGGATTCAGTTTGCCAGTATTTTATTGAGGAATTTTGCATCGATGTTCATCAGGGATATTGGTCTAAAATTCTCTTTTTTTGTTGTGTCTCTGCCAGGCTTTGGTATCAGGGTGATGCTGACCTCATAAAATGAGTTAGGGAGGATTCCCTCTTTTTCTGTTGATTGGAGTAGTCTCAGAAGGAATGATACCAGCTCTTCTTTGTACCTCTGGCAGAATTTGACTGTGAATCCGTCTGGTCCTGGACTTTTTTTGGTTGGTAGGCTTTTAATTATTGCCTTAATTTCAGAGCCTGCCATTGGTCTATTCAGGGATTCAACTTCTTCCTGGTTTAGTCTTGGCAGGGTGTATTTGTCCAGAAATTTATCCATTTCTTCTAGATTTTCTAGTTTATTTGCATAGAGGTGTTTATAGTATTCTCTGATGGTAGTTTGTATTTCTGTGGGATCAGTGGTGATATCGCCTTTATCATTTTTTGTTGCATCTATTTGATTGTTCTCTCTTTTCTTCTTTATTAGTCTTGCTAGTGGTCTATCAATTTTGTTGATCTTTTCAAAACACCAGCTCCTGGATTCATTGATTTTTTTTTGAAGAGTTTTTTGTGTCTCTATCTCCTTCAGTTTTGCTCTGATCTTAGTTATCTCTTGCCTTCTGCTAGCTTTTGAATGTGTTTGCTCTTGCTTCTCTAGTTCTTTTAATTGTGATCTTAGGGTGTCGATTTTAGATCTTTCCTGCTTTCTCTTGTGGGCATTTAGTGCTATAAATTTCCCTCTACACATTGCTTTAAATGTGTCCCAGAGATTCTAATATGTTGTGTCTTTGTTCTCATTGGTTACAAAGTACATCTTTATTTCTGCGTTCATTTAGTTATGTGCCCAGTAGTCATTGAGGAGCAGGTTGTTCAGTTTCCCTGTAATTGAGCAGTTTTGAGTGAGTTTCTTAATGCTGAGTTCTAGTTTGATTGCACTGTGGTCTGAGAGACAGTTTGTGATAATTTCTGTTGTTTTACATTTGCTGAGGAGTGCTTTACTTCCAACTATGTGGTCAATTTTGGAATAAGTGCAATGTGGTGCTGAAAAGAATGTATTTCTGTTGATTTGTGGTGGAGAGTTCTGTAGATGTCTATTAGGTCCTCTTAGTGCAGAGCCGAGTTCAGTTCCTGGATATCCTTTTAACTTTCTGTCTCGTTGATCTGTCTGATGTTGACAGTGGGGTGTTAAAGTCTCCCATTATTATTGTGTGGGAGTCTAAGTCTCTTTGTAGGTCTCTAAGGACTTGCTTTATGAATCTGGGTGCTCCTGTATTGGGTGAATACATATTTAGGATAGTTAGCTCTTCTTGTTGAATTGATCCCTTTACCATTATGTAATGGCCTTCTTTGTCTCTTTTGATCTTTGTTGGTTTAAAGTCTGTTTTATCAGAGACTAGGATTGCAACCCCTGCTTTTTTTTTGTTTTCCATTTGCATGGTAGATCTTCCTCCATCCCTTTATTTGGAGCTTGTATGTGTCTCTGCACGTGAGATAGGTCTCCTAAATACAGCACACTGATGGGTCTTGAGTCTTTATCCAATGCGCCAGTCTGTGTCTTTTCATTGGAGCATTTAGTCCTTTTACATTTAAGGTTAATATTGTTATTTGTGAATTTGATCCTGTCATTATGATGTTAGCTGGTTATTTTGCACGTTAGTTGATGCAGTTTCTTCTTAGCGTCGATGGTCTTTACATTTTGTAATGTTTTTGCAGTGGCTGGTACCGGTTGTTCTTTTCCATGTTTAGTGCTTCCTTCAGGAGCTCTTGTAAGGCAGGCCTGGTGGTGACAGAATCTCTCAGCATTTGCTTGTCTGTAAGGGGTTTTATTTCTCCTTCACTTATGAAGCTTAGTTTGGCTGGATGTGAAATTCTGGGTTGAAAGTTCTTTTTTTTTTTTTTTTTTTTTTTTTTTTTTTGAGACGGAGTCTTGCTCTGTCACCCAGGCTGGAGTGCAGTGGCCGGATCTCAGCTCACTGCAAGCTCCGCCTCCCGGGTTTACGCCGTTCTCCTGCCTCAGCCTCCCGAGTAGCTGGGACTACAGGCACCCGCCACCTCGCCCGGCTAGTTTTTTTGTATTTTTTTAGTAGAGACGGGGTTTCACCGTGTTAGCCGGGATCGTCTCTCGATCTCCTGGCCTCGTGATCCGCCCGTCTCGGCTTCCCAAAGTGCTGGGATTACAGGCTTGAGCCACCGCGCCCGGCCGAAAGTTCTTTTCTTTAAGAATGTTGAATATTGGCCCCTACTCTCTTCTGGCTTGTAGAATTTCTGCCAAGAGATCTGCTGTTAGTCTGATGGGCTTCCCTTTGTGGGTAACCTGACCTTTCTCTCTGAATGCCCTTAATACTTTTCCTTCATTTCAACTTTGGTGAATCTGACAATTACCTGTCTTGGAGTTGCTCTTCTCGAGGAGTATCTTTGTGGCGTTCTCTGTATTTCCTGAATTTGAATGTTGACCTGCCTTACTAGGTTGGGGAAGTTCTCCTGGATAATATCCTGAAGAGTGTTTTCCACCTTGGTTCCATTCTCCCCGTCACTTTCAGGTACACCAATCAGACGTAGATTTGGTCTTTTCACATAGTCCCATATTTCTTGGAGGCTTTGTTTCTTTTTATTCTTTTCTCTCTAAACTTCTCTTTTCGCTTCATTTCATTAATTTGATCTTCAGTCACTGATACCCTTTCTTCCACTTGATCGAATCGGCTACTGAAGCTTGTGCATGCATCATGTAGTTCTCATGTGGTGGTTTTCAGGTCCATCAGGTTATTTAAGGTCTTTTCTACCCCTTGCTGCCGCCCTGAAGTTCGATCTCAGACTGCTGTGCTAGCAGTGAGCGAGGCTTCATGGGCATGGGACCCTCCGGGCCAGACACGAGATATAATCTCCTGGTGTGCCACTTGTTAAGACCGTTGGAAAAGTGCAATATTAGAGTGGGAGTGTCTCGATTTTCCAGGTACTGTCTGTCACAGCTTCCCTTGGCTAGGAAAGGGAATTTCCCTAACTCCTTGTGCTTCCCGGGTGAGGTGATGCCCCGCCGTGCTTTGGTGCACACTCTGTGGGCTGCACCCACTGTCTGACAAGCCCCAGTGAGATGAGCCTGGTACCTCAGTTGGAAATGCAGAAATCACCCGTCTTCTGCGTTGCTCACGCTGGGAGCTGTAGACTGGAGTTTTTCCTATTCGGCCATCTTGGAACCTCCTAAAATTTATTTTTCAGTTGTTGTCCTATGTTCCTTTAACTGATCACAATCTACTTCAGGTTAATACTGACTCAGTTCCAGTAAAATATAGCAACTTGCTCTAATATAACTCCATTTTCTACTCCTACCTTTGTGCTATTAGTGCCATTCAGGTATATGTATATGCATATATACTTGTAATCCCAACAATATGTGTTATGATTTTACATTAAAAATCATTGTTTCTCAAAAAATCTTAGGTTTTTAAATAAATGAAGAGCAGAAAGCAAAAATATATATATATTGTATTTTTAAAAAGTTTATTTTCTAATTGTGGTAAAATATACCTAACATAAAATTTACTATCTTTAAGTATATAGTTCAGTGGCATTAAGTATGTTGGCAACCATCACTACTGCCATCTCCAGAACTCTTTTCTTTTCTTTTCTTTTGAGTTGGAGTCTCACTGTGTCGCCCAGGCTGGAGTGCAGTGGCACGATCTCAGCTTACTGTAACCTCCGCCTCCCAGGTTCAAGTAATTCTCCTGCCTCAGCCTCCCGAGTAGCTGGGATTACAGGCATGTGCCACTATGCACGGCTAATTTTTTGTATTTTTAGTAGAGAAGGGGTTTCACCAAGTTGGCCAGGTTGGTCTGTTAACTCCTGACCTCAGGTGATCCACCCCCCTCAGCCTCCCAAAGTGCTGGGATTACAGGCGTGAGCCACTGTGCCCAGCCCTCCAGAACTCTTTTCATCTTGCACAATTAAAACTCTGTACCCGTTAAACAATAATTCTCTATTCCCCATCCTCCCAGCCCTTGACAGCCACCATTCTACTTTTTGTTTCTATGAATTTGACTATTTTAGGTACTTCATGTAAGTGGAATTACACAGTGTTTGTCCTTTTGTGACCATTTTATATTTTTTAGCATACTTTGTCTTCAAGGTTCATCCTTATTTTAGCTTGTGTCAAAATTTCCTTCCTTTTTAAGGCTGAATCATGTTCTATTAATATGTATAGACCACATTAAAAAAATCTGTTTGTATTGTCTTTTATGCTTACCCACATATTCACCATTTCCCATACTCTTCATTCTTTGCTGTAGATATGAATTAGTTAATATCTGGTATCATTTTCCTTTTAGCCTGAAGATCTCTTTTTAGTGTACCTTTGTTTTCTTTTCTCTTTTAAGAGATAAGGTCTCACTCTGCTGTCCAGGTTAGAGTGCAGTGGTACAGTCATAGCTCACTGTAGCTTCAAACTTCTGGTCTCAAGCAGTTTTCCTGCCTCAGTCTCCTGAGTAGCTGAGACTACATGCACATGTCACCATGCCTGTGTAGTAAAGATGGAGATCCTCGGCTGGGCGCGGTGGCTCAAGCCTGTAATCCCAGCACTTTGGGAGGCCCAGACGGGCGGATCACGAGGTCAGGAGATCGAGACCATCCTGGCCAACTTGGTGAAACCCTGTCTCTACTAAAAAATACAAAAAAAAAAAAAAAAAAAAAAAAACTAGCTGGGCGAGGTGGCAGGCGCCTGTAGTCCCAGCTACTAGGGAGGCTGAGGAAGGAGAATGGCGTAAACCCGGGAGGCGGAGCTTGCAGTGAGCTGAGATCCGGCCACTGCACCCCAGCCTGGGCTACAGAGCAAGACTCTGTCTCGAAAAAAAAAAAGATGGGGATACTCTGTGTTACCCAGGCGGGTCTTGAACTCCTGGCCTCAAGAGATCCTCCTGCCTTGGCATCCCAAATCACACCTGGGATTGCAGGTGTGAGCCACCTCCCCATGCCTGGCCCTTTTTTAAAAAAGTGTATCTTACAGAGCAGGTCTATTAGCAACATATTCCCTCAGTTTTCATTTGTCTTGGCATGTATTTTGCTTTCACTTGTGAATAATAGTTTTGGTAAATATAAATTTTGTGGTTTATAGTTTTGTTTTTTTCTGTCTGTACTTTGAACATGTCATCTCACTGTCTTCTATCCACTGTTTCATAAGAGAGCCTTAAAAGGTTGTGATAAACTCACCATGCATCCGTAGCTGTCTCATTTACATGATCTTTCCACTAAATTTCTGACTACCTAGGCACTTATCCTAACCAGGACCTCAACCTCAGATCAACTGCACATTTTTCCTCTTTATTCCCAACCAAGCCCACCACTTTTATCCACCAACACTACAGGTTTTCACTGCCCTACCCAGAAATGAGCCCACCCTTTGTAGCAAGAAGCTGCTAGGTTCTTTTTGGTAGTTTCATGTTGGTATGGGTTGAGCATTTATAATAAAAAAATACAGAATCTGAAATGCCCCAAAATCTGTAACTTCTGAGCACCAACACAATGCTCAAAGGAAGCGCTCACTGGAGCATTTTGGGTTTCAGATTTTCGGAGTAAGGATGCTCAACCAGTATGTATTCTGCAATATTCCAAAATCTGAAAAAAATCCAAAATCTGAAACACTTCTAGTTCCAAGCATTTTGGACGAGGGATACTCAGTCTGTAAAATTGCCAGGCTCATCATCCTAGCTGGGAGCGGGTGTTAGGAGCAACCTCAGGCCGAAGGGCACAGCTTCTTACGGTTCATACTTAGAACTTTAGCAGTTTTCTAGACTAAAGACTTCTTTGGAATCTTCTTTTGGTTAATTTCCAGTCCCCCGAAATGGTTGTTTTTGATCATTTTATCCAGTTTTATCCTTAATATTTGTGGAGGAGAATTGCCAGCCTCTTCATGTTGCCACAAAATCTGCACCTTGTCTTTGCAGATGAATTTTATATTTACTTATCCAGTTTCCTAAGAAGTCCTCTTGGTATGTTGATTGAATTTACATTGACTTTGTAAATTTGCAGAGCATCAACATATTTATAATATTGAGATTTCCCTCCAGGAACATGGCATTTATCTCCATTTATTTGGATTTACTTTACATCTCTCAGCAAAATTATTTAATACCCATTTGTGACTTGCTTTTATATTTTTTGTTTGTTTATTTTGTGTTTAAGACAAAGTTTCTCTCTGTAGCCCAGGCTGGAGTGCAGTGGCGCGATCTTGGCCCACTCACTGCAACGTCCACCTCCTGGGTTCAAGCAATTCTCCTTCCTCAGCCTCCAGAGTAGCTGGGATTACAGGCGCGTGCCACTGCACCTGGCTAATTTTTTGTACTTTTGATAGAGACGGGGTTTCACCATGTTGGCCAGGCTGGTCTTAAACTCCCAACTTCAGGTAATCCACCCACCTCAGCCTCCTAAAATGCTAGGATTACAGACGTGAACCACCACGCCTGGCCTTATGACTTGCTTATATTTTGCTAAACTTATTCATTTATGTTTTTCTGGTAATTGCTGATGAAATTAATGTTTCCATTGTAGTTTCTAATTATTTATTGCCAGTTTGTAGGAAAGTAAGTTTGTTTTTGTAAGTTTGTATAAGTTGATCTTTTTTTTTTCTTTTGAGATGGAGCCTCATGCTGTCCCCCAGGCTGGAGTGCAGTGGCGTAATCTTGGCTCACTGCAACCTCCACCTCCTGGGTTCAAGCGATTCTTCTGCCTCAGCCTCCTGAGTTGCTGGGACTACAGGCATGCCCCACCACGGCTACCTAATTTTTATATTTTTAGTAGAGACAGGGTTTCACCATGTTGGCCAGGCCGGTTTCGAACTCCTGACCTTGTGATCCGCCCACCTCGGCCTCCCAAAGCATTGGGATTACAGGCATGAGCCACTGCGCCCGGCTAGTTGATCTTATATGTGACTGCTGTGCTGAATTTTCTTTGGTTTGTCACTTTATTATTTTGGTTATTTTAAGTAGTGTACTATTTGCAAATGGTGGCAATTCTATCTCCTTGTAATCTATATTTGTATTTCTTATTTTTAAAATTTTATCATTTAGGTTCTGACCTCTAGGAAAATAGTAAAACATTAGGTATACTTGCCTTAGTGATTTTGCTGGAAATATTTCTAATATTTCTTTTATTTTTTATTTTTATTTTTTTGAGACAGAGTCTTGCCCTGTCACCCAGGCTGGAGTGCAGTGGCATGATCTCAGCTTACTGCAGCCTCCACCGCCCAGGTTCAAGAGATTCTCCTGCCTGAGCTTCCCGAGTAGCTGGGACTACAGTTGTGTGCCACCATGCCCAGCTAATTTTTGTATTTTTAGTAGAGATGGGAGTTTTGCCATTTTGGCCAGGCTGGTCTCGAACTCCTGACCTCAGGTGATTCGCCTAACTCGGCTTCCCAAAGTGTTGGGATTACAGGCGTGAGCCTCCGCACTGGGCTGAGTTTGCTAATATTTTATTTATAATTTTTGCATGTAATTCACAAGTGGGATTGGCTTAAAAAGAACAATGCCTTATTGACCATTCATTCATTCTAGATTAAAAGAATTATACGTTTCCTGTTTTTCAAAAATTTGGTTTAGGAATTATTCATTATTCTCCTATTAGTTGTATTTGCTGTCTGTATTAAACTAATAGCCTGTAGTAAATGGCATCCTTTTTTGAACAGTACAAACACCTAAAACCCAATTTCTTTATTTTATTTTATTATTATTATTATTTTTCTTTTTGAGAAAGAGTCTCACTGTGTCGCCCAGGCTAGAGTGCAGGGGGCGATCGTGGCTCACTGCAATCTCTGCCTCCGAGGTTCATGTGATTCTCCTGCCTCAGCCTCCCAAGTAGCTGGGATTACAGGTGTGTGCTATCATGCCCGCCTAATTTTTGTATTATTAGTATAGACGGGGTTTCACCATGTTGGCTAGGCTGTTCTTGAACTCCTGACCTCAAGTGATCAACCTGCCTGGGCCTCCCAAAGTGCTGGGATTTCATGCGTGAGCCACTGCCCCCCACCATCCAGTTCCTTTATGTACAATGATTATTATTTTAGCCTTCTGAATTTTTCTGTTACTGCAGTTTCCTCCGTTGTATCTTCCCTGTATTAGATGATTTTTCTTTTTTTTTTGAGACGGAGTCTTGCTCTGTCGCCCAGGCTGGAGTGCAGTGGCGCTATCTCGGCTCACTGCAAGCTCCGCCTCCCAGGTTCACGCCATTCTCCTGCCTCAGCCTCCTTAGTAGCTGGGACTATAGGTGCCCACCACCTCCCCGGCTAATTTTTTGTATTTTTAGTAGAGATGGGGTTTCACCGTGTTAGCCAGGATGGTCTCGATCTCCTGACCTCATGATCTGCCCATCTCGGCCTCCCAAAGTGCTGGGATTACAGGCTTGAGCCACTGTGCCGGACTGTTTTTCTTTAAAAGACCTTCAAGGATTGTTTAATATTTGTCAGTGTCTATGTTAAATTGTGTCTTTCCTATATTAGATGATTTTTATTTTAAATATCTTTAAGGGCTGGGTGCGGTGGCTCACACCTGTAATCCTAGCACTTTGGGAGGTTGAGGCGGGTGGATCATTTGAAGTCAGGAGTTCGACACCAGCCTGGCCAACATGGTGAAACCCCAGCTCTACTAAAAATATAAAAATTAGACGGGTGTGGTGGTACATGCCTGTAATCTCAGCTACTCAGGAGGCTGAGGCAGGAGAATTGTTTGAACCCGAGAGGCAGAGGTTGCAGTGAGTGAAGATCGTGCTACTGCACTCCAACCTGGGTGACAGAGCCAGACTCCATCTCAAAATAAATAAGTAAATAAATAAATAATAAAATATCTTTAAGAATTGTTTGGGCCGGGTGCGGTGGCTCAGACCTGTAATCCCAGCACTTTGGGAGGCCAAGGTGGGCGGATCATGAGGTCAGGAGATTGAGACCATCCTGGCTAACACAGTGAAACCCCAGCTGTACTAAAAATACAAAAATTAGCCAGGCGTGGTGGTGGGCACCTGTAGTCCCAACTGCTCAGGAGGCTGAGGCAGGAGAATGATGTGAACCTGGAAGGCGGAGCGTGCAGTGAGCAGAGATCACGCCATTGCACTCCACTCTGGGCGACAGAGTGAGACTCCGTCTCAAAAAAAAAAAAAAAAAAAAAGAAAGAAACATGGGAGACCTGGATTTATGATTGGCACCTATATGGGGACTGTCTTGTGGAATTGAGCCTGTAACCTGTGGGATCTAATGCTAACTCCAGGTAGATAATGTCAGAACTGAATTAGCTGGTGTTAGAGAATTGGTAAGCATAGGAAAAACCCACAAATTTGGTGACTGCAAGTGAACTATGGAGTGTTGTGAGGGTATATAAGAGGCGTAAACAGTTTTTTTTTCTCTGTACACTCTTGTTTTTCTTTTTCTTTCTTTCTTTTTTTTTTTTTTTTTGAGAGAAGTCTCGCTCTTTTCTCCCCAGGTTTGAGTGCAGTGACTTTATCTCGGCTCACTGCAACCTCCACCTCCCGGGTTCAAACGATTCTTCTGCCTCTGCCCCCCAAGTAGCTGGGATTAAGGCACCTGCCACCATGCCTGGCTAATTTCTGTATTTTTTAGTAGAACAGGGTTTCACAGTGTTGGCCAGGCTGGTCTCGAACTCCTGACCTCAGATGATCTGCCTGCTTCGGCCTCCCAAAGTGCTGGGATTACAGGCATGAGCCACCGTGCCTGGTCATTGTACTCTCTGTTTTTCTTTGGTGCATGTAGTCTCTCTTTTCTGTTTTTCATAAGCTTTGTGTTACTTTCTTCTTCGTGTTTTTCTCTTCATTGTAGTTCCTTTACTTACTCTGTGAAGCCTTTCTTGGTTTCTCCTCTTCATCACTTCTTTCTGAAGAGCTGGACTATTTCTGTCTCTAATATAGCTTATTATAAATTAACATTATGCATATAGTTCCCTTAACTACATCTTGGCTATAATACCAGAACTTTCCTGTTATTTTTCATTGTAAGAACAGTCTCATTTTTGGTAATTAAGACTTAGTCTTATGCATTTTAAAAACTTCATGTAAAATTCATTCTTCTTGCAGAGATTATGATGGGTGAGGGTGTCTGACTCTTCACATATTCTTTCTTTTTCATGTCTTGGGGCAGAGAGTGAAAAAAGGCAGACATGTAATTAGGCTGGGTGAAGTCGTCTTCTTTTAGGTTGTGGCTTCCTCTCTAACACGGAGTGTTCATCATGCCTTATTGTGAGTCATTTAAATTTTGTTTCATTGCCATGTGTAGATTCTTCCTGGTTCAGTCTGTTGGCAGCTCACTGGCAACTCTCTGAACTTAATATGTAGTAATAATTAGCATATTTTGTGCTTAATTTTAAGCCTGAGGTAAAATTGGGACTACAGGAAATTTTCATTCAATGTCCTGTGAAATTTATTTTAAAGTCAGCATCTCACAGGAAAATAATCAGTCTTCTAGAAGAGAGTATTATGTCATGTAGATATTATAGAGCACCTTTGAGTGCACAGGTTTCATACTTGTAATGTTAAATCTCTATTTTAAAGTAATACAACCTTTAGGGACCTTCATCCTAGCATATCCATATTCTAGAACCACTTCAGATGTCCTATTTAAATGTAAATTAATTTAAATGTACATTAATGAAACTTAAATAAAATTTAAAATTCAGTTCCTGAGTCTCAGTAGCCACATTTGAAGTAGTTAATTAACCACCTGTGGCTAGTGGCTACTATATTGGATAGCACAGGCATTTTGATCATTGAAGTAAGTGCTTCTCTCGTGGATAGAGTTAAGAAATCTTTCTTACCATAGGGAAGTCAGATACATGGAGTCACTCATGTACACCAACTAGGTACTCTATTTCACAGGGGTTTTTTTTCTTGCCCATGTGAGGGAAGTTTGTGAAAGGGAGAAAAGTTGCTACACACCTGTACAAGATACTGCTTTCAAATTCACCTGGTATTTAGCTCTTCGAAAGTGTCAGACAACTGTGCAAACATAGGTTTTGCAGCAGGATTAAGACTTCAAATATTTCCACCCACCAGAGACAGACCATCTTGTTCATCCTTCCTATTTCCTTTTCTACTATTCCCTCTTCAGTTGACACAACTTCAGTTGACAGGGTAAGACTTGGGATAAGTTGAAAAGCAAATGTTTGAGTATATGTGTTGGTGTGTGTGTATAGATTTTGAGAGAAGTGGCTTAACTCCTAGAATAATAAATTTATATTATTTTTTCCACCAAGCCCTTAGATACCATCTAATTGAATGCCTGCCCACATTTTACATATAAGTAAACTGAGGTTGGAGAAAGTGATTGCCTAAGATCATATAGCTAATGGTAGATCTGGGACTAAAACCTTTGTTCCATGATGCCAACACCAATGGTTTCTCTCCTGAATCATTTACCTTTCCCATTTTAATTCAAAATTCACTACTATCTGTTGTTACACATACAATGGCAAGAGTTTAGAGGTATGAATAATTAATTATTGTAATGAATTTCTCATTTAAAGAAATGTTGCTTTTATGTATTTTAAAGAATTTGGTAATTGCAATTTTTATAGATTGAAGAAGAAGAGAGGAAAAAAATAGAAGATATGAAAGAAAATGAACGGATAAAAGCCACTAAAGAATTGGAAGCCTGGAAAGAATGTCAAAGAAAAGCTGAAGAGCAAAAAAAAATTCAGAAAGAAGAGAAATTATGTCAAAAAGAAAAGCAAATTAAAGAAGAAAGAAAAAAATTAAAATATAAGACTAGTACTAGAAATTCGGCATCAAGAAATCTTGCTCCAAAAGGTAAAATGATTAAGACTTTCTTGAGTAGTGAGTCCTGTTGGTGACGTATATATGACACTTTTCTTTTTTTGTAAATATATTCACAGCATTAGGTTACTATTTTGGCATATTGAGAATAAGCAATTCAGTACAAAGACTAAAGTAAAAGACATTTCTTCTTTCGGGGGTAATGAAGTTTTCTTTCTGTTTTGTTTTGTTTTGTTTTGTTTTTTGAGATGGAGTCTTGCTCTGCTGCCCAGGCTGGAGTGCAGTGGCACGATCTCGGCTCACTGCAAGCTCCATCTCCCGGGTTCACGCCATTCTCCTGCCTCAGCCTCCTGAGTAGCTGGGACTACAGGCGCCCGCCAACACACCCAGCTAATTTTTTGTATTTTTAGTAGAGACAGGGTTTCACTGTGTTCGCCAGGATGGTCTCTATCTCCTGACCTCGTGATCTGCCCACCTCGGCCTCCCAAAGTGCTGGGATTACAGGCGTGAGCCACCACGCCCGGCCGGTAATGAAGTTTTCTAATAAATGAACAAGGAGGCACCTGTAGTCCCAGCTACTCGGGAGGCTGAGGCAGGAGAATGGCGTGAATCTGGGAGGCGGAGGTTGCAGTGAGATCGTGCCACTGCACTCCAGCCTGGGCAACAGAGTGAGACTCCTCCGTTTAAAAAAAAAAAAAATGAGCAAGGATTCATTCAAGGATTCAAAAAGAAGAGTGTCTTCTTTGCTTGTGTGCTTTCTTTTGAAATTTACAGAGATGTTGTTAAATAAGTGCTTAACTCAGGCTCAGGCCCAAAAAGACTTGGAGTGGACTAGCAGTGTCAGAAGCATTCATTTATTCCATTAGAGATAAGAAACTAGGAATTTCATTAAAAGACCTTTTCCTCACATCACTTAGGAAAATGAGTACTATAAGAAAACTTACTCTACAGCAAATAAAGGTTGCTTCTAGCTTTTAATCTTGATGTGTTCAAAACTAGATAAATTAATGTAATTTTTTTTTCTTTTTTCTTTTTTTTTTTTTGAGAGAAGGTCTGGCTCTGTCGCCCAGGCTGGAATGCAGTGGTGCGATCTCAGCTCACTGTAACCTCTGCCTCCCCAGCTCAAGCCATCCTCCCTTAGCTGGGACTACAGGCCATGTGCCTCAACGTCCAGCTAATGTATTTTGTACTTTTTGTAGAGACGAGGTTTTGTCATGTTGCCCAGGCTGGTCTTGAACTCGTGAGCTCAAGCAATCTGCCTGCCTTGGCCTCCCAAAGTGCTGGGATTGTAGGCATGAGCCACCATGTATGGCTGATACAAATATATTTCTGTTTTTGTGTGTGTATGTGTGTGTGTTTTTAAAATTATTATTTCAGTAGTTTTGGGGGAACAGGTGGTGTTTGGTTACATGTGTGGTGATTTCTGAGATTTTGGTAGACCCATCAACCAAGCAGTGTACACTGCACTCAATGTGTAGTCTTTTTTTTTTTTTTTTTTTTTTTTTTTTTTTTTTTTGAGACGGCGTCTCGCTCTGTAGCCCAGGCTGGAGTGCAGTGGCCGGATCTCAGGTCACTGCAAGCTCCGCCTCCCGGGTTCACGCCATTCTCCGGCCTCAGCCTCCCGAGTAGCTGTGACTACAGGCGCTGCCACCTCGCCCGGTTATTTTTTGTATTTCTTAGTAGAGACGGGGTTTCACCGTGTTAGCCAGGATGGTCTCGATCTCCTGACCTCGTGATCCGCCCATCTCGGCCTCCCAAAGTGCTGGGATTACAGGCTTGAGCCACCGCGCCCGGCCAATGTGTAGTCTTTTATCCCTCACCCCCGCATCCTTCACCCCAAGTCCCCAGGCCCATATCATTCTTATGCCTTGGCATCCTCATAGCTTAGCTCCCATTTATGAGTGAGAACATGGGCCGGGAGCAGTGGCTCACACCTATAATTCCAGCACTTTGGGAGGCCAAGGCGGGCAGATCACCTGAGGTTGGAAGTTTGAGACCAGTCTGACTAATATGGAGAAACCCCATCTTTACTAAAATTACAAAATTAACTGGGTGTAGTGGCACATACCTGTAATCCCAGCTACTCAAGAGGCTGAGGCAGGAGAATTGCTTGAACCTGGAAGGCGGAGGTTGTGGTGAGCTGAGATTGTGCCATTGCACTCCAGCCTGGGCAACAAAAGCAAAACAACGTCTCAAAAAAAAAAAAAAAAAAAAAAGGCGAGAACATATGGTATTTGCGTTTCCATTCCTGAGTTACTTCATATAAAATAATCGTCTCCAACTCCATCCAGGTTGCCAAGAATGCCATTATTTTATTTTATTCCTTTTTATGGCTGAGTAGTATTCCATGATTTTATATATATATACACACACCATATTTTCTTTACTCATTAGTTGATGGGCATTTAGGCTAGTTATATATTTTTGCAATTGCAATTGTGCTGCTATAAACATGAGTGTGCAAGTGTCTAATGAATTCTTTTTCTTTAGGTAGATACCCAGTAGGGGGACTGCTGGATCAAACGGCAGTTTTACTTTTAGTTCTTTAAGGAATCTCCACACTGTCTTTAATAGTAGTTGTGCTAGTTTACATTCCTACCAGCAGTGTAAAAGTGTCCCTTTTCACCATATCTACACCAACCTCTGTTATTTTTTCATTTTTAAATTATGGTCATTCTTAACAGTATCGCATTGTGGTTTTGATTTGCATTTCCCTAATAATTAGCGATGTTGAGCATTTTTTCTTATGTTTGTTGGACATTTGTTTCTTTGTTTATTTATTTATTTTGAGACAGAATTTCGCTCTTGTTGCCCAGGCTGGAGTGCAATGGCACGATCTTGGCTCACCGCAATCTCTGCCTCCCAGATTCAAGCAATTCTCCTGCTTTAACCTCCCAAGTAGCTAGGATTACAGGCACGTACCACCATGCCTGGCTAATTTAGAGATGGGGTTTCTCCATGTTGGTCAGGCTGGTCTCGAACTCCCGACCTCAGGTGATCTGCCTGCTTCAGCCTCCCAAAGTGATGGGATTACAGGCGTGAGCCACTGCACCTGGCTGGACATTTGTATATCTTCTTTTGAGAATTGTCTATTCATGTCCTTAGCCCACTTTTTGATGGGATTGTTTGTTTTGTTCTTACTGATTTGTTTGAGTTCCCTGCAGACTGTGGATATTAGTCCTTTGTCAGATGCATAGTTTGCGAAGATTTTCTTCCACGCTGTGGGTTGTCTATTTACTGTGCTGATTATTTCTTTTGCTGTGCAGAAGCTTTTTAGTTTAATTAAGTCCCATCTATTTATCTTTGTTTTTGTTGCATTTGCTTTTGGATTTTTGGCCATCAAATCTTTGCCTAAGCCAGTGTTAGAAGGGTTTTTCCAGTGTTATCTTCTAGAATTTTTATTGTTTCAGGTCTTAGGCTTAAGTCTTTGATCCATCTTGAGTTAATTTTTGTGTTAGGGGAGAGATGAGGATTCCGTTTCATACCCCTACATGTGGTTTGCCAATTATCCCAGCACTATTTGTTGAATAGGTTGTCCTTTCCCCACTTTATTGTTTGCTTTGTCAAAGATTGGCTGGCTGTATTTGGCTTTACGTCTGGGTTCTCTATTCTGTTCCACTGGCCTATGTGCCTGTTTTTATACCAGTACTATACTGTTTTGGTAATTATGGCCTTGTAGTATAGTTTGGAGTCAGGTAATGTGATCCCTTCAGATTTGTTATTTTTGCTTAGTCTTGCTTTGGCTATATGGGCTCTTTTTTTGTTCTACGTGAATTTTAGGATTGTTTTTTCTAGTTCTGTGAAGAATGATCATGATATTTTGATGGGAATTGCGTTGAATTTGTAGATTGCTTTTGGCAGTATGGTCATTTTCACAATATTGATTCTACCCATCTATGAGCATGGGATGTGCTT
This sequence comes from Macaca fascicularis, assembly GCF_037993035.2. NCBI lineage: Eukaryota > Metazoa > Chordata > Mammalia > Primates > Cercopithecidae > Macaca > Macaca fascicularis. The sequence continues at coordinate 31,946,518 of NC_088381.1, read as the reverse complement.
CCATTTGTTTGTGTCATCCACGATTTCTTTCAGCAGCGTTTTGTAGTTTTCCTTGTGAGATCTTTCACCTCTTTAGTTAGGTATATTCCTAAGTTTTTTGTTTTTTTGTTTTGTTTTGTTTTTGGGTTTTTCTTGCAGCTACTGTAAAAGGGGTCAAGTTCTTGATGTGATTCTCAGCCTGGCCCTTGTTGGTGTATAGTAGTGCTACTGATTTGTTTACATTGATTTTGTATCCTGAAACTTTGCTTGAATTCATATATCAGATCTAGGAGCTTTTTGGATGAGTCTTTAGGGTTTTCTAGGTATGCGATCATATCATTGGCGAACAGTGACAACTTGACTTCCTCCTTACTGATTTAGATTCTCTTGATTTCTTTCTCTTGTCTGATCGCTCTGGCTAGGGCTTCCAGTAATATGTTAAATAGAGTTAGTGAAAGTGGACATCCTTGTCTTGTTTCAGTTCTCAGGGGAAACGCTTTCAACTTTTCACTGTTCATTATAATATTGGCTGTGGGTTTGTCAAAGATGGCTTTTATTACCTTAAGGTATATCCCTTCTATGCCCATTTTGCTGAGGGTTTTAGTCATAAAGGGATGCTGGATTTTGTCAAATGCTTTTTGTGTGTGTGAGACACAGTCTCACTCTGTTCCTTAGGCTGGAGTGCAGTGGTATGATCTCGGCTCACTGCAACCTCTGCCTCCCAAATTCAAACGATTCTCCTGCCTCAACCTCCCCGATATCTGGGATTACCGGTGTGCACCACCACACCTAGCTAATTTTTTTTATTTTTTAGTAGAGACAGGGTTTTGCCATGTTGGCCAAGCTGGCCTCAAACTCCTGACCTCAAATGATTTGCCTGCCTCGGCTTCCCAAAATGCTGGGATTACAGGTGTGAGCCACCACGCCCAGCCTCAAATGCTTTTTCTGCATTTATTGAGATTATCATAAGATTTTTGTTTTGACTTCTGCTTATGTGGTATATTATATTTATTGATTTGTGTATGTTAAACCAGCTCTGCATTCCTGGTATGAAACCCACTTAACCATGGTGTATTACCTTTTTGATATGCTTTTGCATTTGGTTAGCTAGTATTTGGTTGAGTAGTGTTACATCTGTGTTCATCAGGGATATTTGGTCTGTAGTTTTCTTTTTTTGTTATGTCCTTTCCTGGTTTTGGTATTAGGGTAGTACGGGTTTTATGGAATGATTTAGGGAGGATTTCCTCCTTATCTTTTGGAATAGTTTTAGTAGGATTGGTGTCAGTTCTCTTTGAATGTCTGTTAGAATTCAGCTGTTGGGCCGGGAGCGTGGCTCATACCTGTAATTCCAGCACTTTGGGAGGCCAAGGCAGGCGATCACCTGAGGTCAGGAGTTCGAGACCAGCCTGCCCAACATGGTGAAGCCTCATCTAACTAAAAATACAAAAATTAGCAGTGTATGGTGGCACATGCCTATGACCCCATCTACTCGGGAAGCTGAGGCAGGAGAATCGCTTGAACCTGGAGGTGGAGGTTGCAGTGAGCTGAGATCTCACCACTGCATTCCAGCCTGGGGGCAACAGAGCAAGACCCTGTTTTTAAAAAAAAAAAAAAATTTCAGCTATGAATCCATCTGGTCCTGGACTTTTTTTAGTTGGCAATTTTTAAATTACTGTTTCAATCTCCCTACTTGTTATTGGTCTATTCAGAATTTCTATTTCTTCCTGGCTTAATCTGGGAGGATTAATTCCTTTTAGGTTTAGCAATTTATCCATCTCCTCTAGGTTTTCTAGTTTGTGTGCATAAAGGTATTCATAATAGCTTTGAATGATTTTTTGTATCTCTGTGGTATTGGTTGTAATTTCTCTCATTTCATTTCTAATCGAGCTTATTTGGATATTCTTCTTTTCTGGGTTAATCTTACTAATGGTCTATCAATTTTGTTTGTCTTTTCAAAGAACCAGCTTTTTGTTTAATTTTTCTTTTGTATTTTTTTTCTTTCAGTTTCATTTAGTTCTGCTCTGATCTTTGTTATTTCTTTTCTTGTGCTGGGTTTGGGTTTGATGTGTTCTTGTTTTTCTAGTTTCTTGAGGTGTGAACCTAGATTGTCTGTTTATGCTCTTTCGGACTTTTTGATGTAGGCATTTAGTGCTATGAACTTTCCTCTTAGCACTGCTTTTGCTGTATCCCAGAGGTTTTGATTGGTTGTATCACTCTTATCATTCAGTTCAAAGAATTTTTAAATTTCCATCTTGATTTCATTGTTGACCCAAAGATCATTCAGAGGAAGGTTACGTAATTTTCATATATTTGTATAGTTTTGAGCGTTCGTTTTGAAGTCAATATCCAGTTTTATTCCACTGTGGTCTTAGAGAATACTTGATGTAATTTTGATTTTCTTAAATTTATTGAGATGGGTCAGGCACGGTGGCTCACGCCTGTAATCCCAGCACTTTGGGAGGCCTAGGCGGGCAGATCACGAGGTCAGGAGATCGAGACCATCCTGGCTAACATGGTGAAACCCCATCTCTACTAAAAATACAAAAAATTAGCCAGGCGTGGTGGCGGGCACCTGTAGTCCCAGCTACTCGGGAGGCTGAGGCAGGAGAATGGCGTGAACCCGGGAGGCGGAGCTTGCAGTGAGCTGAGATTGTGCCACTGCACTCCAGCCTGGGCAACAGTGCAAGACTCCGTCTCAAAAAAAAAAAAAAACAAAATTTATTGAGATGGCTGGGCACAGTGGCTCACGCCTGTAATCCCAGCACTTTGGGAGGCCGAGGCGGGTGGATCACCTGAGGTCAGGAGTTTGAGACCAGCCTGGCCAACATGGTGAAACCTCATCTTTACTAAAAATACAAAAATTAGGCTGGTGTGGTGGTGGGGGCCTGTAATCCCAGCTACTTGGGAGGGTGAGGCAGGAGAATCACTTGAACCCAAGAGGTGGAGTTTGCTGTGAGTCGAGATCACGCCACTGCATCCCAGCCTGGGCGACACAGTGAGGCTCTGTATCAAAAACAAAAACAAAAACTTATTGAGACTTGTTTTGTGGTCTATCATTTGGTTGGTTTTGGAGAATGTTCCATGTGCTGATGAAAAGAATGCATATTCTGCAGTTGTTGGGTAGAATGTTCTGTAAATGTCTGTTAAGTCCATTTGTTCTAGGATATAGTTTAAATCCATTATTTCTTCACTGACTTTCTGTCTTGATGACCTGTCTTGTGCTGTCGGTGGAGTACTGAAGTCTCCCACTATTATTGTGGTGCTATCTCATTTCTTAGGTCTAATAGTAATTGTTTTATAAATTTGAGAATTCTGGCTGGGCGCAGTGGCTCACGCATGTAATCCCAGCACTTTGGGAGGCCAAGGCAGGTGGATCACAAGGTGAGGAGTTTGAGACAAGCCTGACCAACATGGTGAAACCCCGTCTATACTAAAAATACAAAAATTAGCCAGGTGTGGTGGCACATGCCTGTAATCCCAGCTACCCAGGAGGCTGAGGCAGGAGAATTGCTTGAATCTGGAGGTGGAGGTTGCAGTGAGCCAAGATTGTGCCACGGCACTCCAGCCTGGGTGACAGAGCGAGACTCTGTCTCAAAAAAAAAAAAACAAAAAAGGAAATAAATAAATTTGAGAGTTCCAGTATTAGGTGCATAAACATTTAGGATTGTGATATTTTCCTGTTGGACTAATCTTTTTATCATTATATAATGTCCTTTTTAATCTTTTTAAACTGTCGTTGCTTTAAAGTCTGCTTTGTTTTGTATAAGAATAGCTACTCTTGGTCAGGCGCATTGGCTCATGCCTATAATCCCAGCACTTTGGGAGGCTGAGGTGGGCGGATTACGAGGTCAGGAGTTGGAGACCAGCCGGGCCAACATGGTGAAACTCTGTCTCAACTAAAAATACAAAAATTAGCCGGGTGTGGTGGTGCGCACCTGTAGTCTCAGCTACTCGGAAGGCTAAGGCAGGATAATCACTTGGACCCAGGAGGCAGAGGTTGCAGTGAGTCAAGACTGTGCCACTGTACTCCAGCCTGGGCAATAGAAAGAGGCTCTGTCTCAAAAAAAAGGGGGGGCGGGGGAAGAATAGCTACTCCTGCTCACTTTGGTATCCATTTGCATGGAATATCTTTTTCCTCCCTGTTACCTTAAGTTTATGAGTCTGTATATGTTAGGCAAGTCTGTTAAAAGACTTACTTGGTTGGTTGACTTTTATCCATTTTGACATTCTGTATCTTTTAAGTGGAGCATTTAGGCCCTTTACATTCAACGTCAGTATTGAGATGTGAGGTACTGTTCCATACATCATGCTAGTTGTTGCCTTATACCATATTTTTTTTCATTGTGCTGTTGTTTTATAGGTCCTGTGAGATTTATGCTTTAAGGAGGTTCTATTTTGGTATATTCTAAGCTTTTGTTTCAATATTTAGAACTCCTTTTAGCATTTCTTGTAGTGCTGGCATGGTGGTGGCACATTCAGCATTTGTTTGTTTGAAAAAGACTTTATCTCGCCTCTGGTTATGAAGCTGAGTTTCACTGGATACAGAATTCTTGGCTGATGATTATTTTGTTTAAGGAGGCTAAAGATAGGACCGCCATCCCTTCTGGCTTGCAGGGTTTCTGCTAGGAAGTCTGCTGTTAATCTGATAGGTTCTTCTTTATAGATTACCTGATGCTTTGGCCTCACAGCTCCTTTTTTTTTTTTTTTTTTTTTTTTAGACAGAGTCTTGCTCTGTCACCCAGGTTAGAGTGCAGTGTCACCACGATCTCAGCTCGCTGCAACCTACAACTCCCGGGTTCAAGCAATTCTCCTGCCTCAGACTCCTGAGTAGCTGGGATTATAGGCACCCGCCACCACGCCTGGCAAATTTTTGTATTTTTAGTAGAGACGGGGTTTCACCGTCTTGGCCAGGCTGGTCTCGAACTCCTGACCTCGTGATCCAGCCTCCTTGGCCTCCCAAAGTGCTGAGATTACAGGTGTGAGCCACCATGCCCGGCCTTGCCTCACAGCTCTTAAGATTCTTTCTTTCATCTTTACTTTAGACAATGTGATGACTATGTGCCTAGGCAGTGATCTTTTTGCAATTAATTCCCTGGGTGTTCTTTGAGCTTCTTGTATTTGGATGTCTCGATCTCTAGCAAGACCAAGGAAGTTTTTCTCGATTATTCCCTCAAGTATGTTTTCCAAACTTTTAGATTTCCCTTCTTCCTCAGGAGCACCAGTTATTCTTATGTTTGCTCGTTTATATAATCCCAGATTTCTTGGAGGCTTTGTTCATTTTTTAAAATTCTTTTTTTCTTTGTCTTTGTTGGATTGGGTTCATTTGAAAGCCTTGTCTTTGAGGTCAGAAGTTATTTCTTCTACTTGTTCCGTTCTATTGTTAAAACTTTCCAGTATATTTTGCATTTCTTTAAGTGTGTCTTTCATTTCCAGAAATTTTGATTATCTTTTCTTTATAATATCTATTTCTCTGGAGACTTTTTCATTCATATCCTCCTGTATTTTTTTTTTTAATTTCTTTAAGTTGACTTTCACCTTTCTCTAGTGCCTCCTTAAGGAGCTTAATAATCAACCTTCTGAATTATTTCTCTGGCAATTCACAGATTTCTTCTTGGTTTGGATCCATTGCTGGAGAGCTAGTGTATTCTTTTGGGGGTGTTACAGAACCTTGTATTGTCATATTACCAGAATTACTTTTCTGGTTCCTTCTTATTAGAGTAGACTGTTTCAGTGGTAAGATCTGGAACTCAAAGGCTACTGTTAGGATTCTTTTGTCCCATGGGCGTTCCCTTGATGTGGTGCCCTCCCCCTGCCACTAGGGATGGGGCTTCCTGAGAGCCATACTGCAGTGATTGTTATTGCCCTTCTGGTTCTAGCCACCCAGTTGGGCCCCAGGCTGGTGCTGGGGAATATCTGCAAAGAGCCTGTGATGGCCGGGCGCGGTGGCTCAAGCCTGTAATCCCAGCACTTTGGGAGGCCGAGACAGGCGGATCACGAGGTCAGGAGATCGAAACCATCCTGGCTAACACGGTGAAACCCCGTCTCTATTAAGAAATACAAAAAACTAGCCGGGCGAGGTGGCAGGCGCCTGTAGTCCCAGCTACTCGGGAGGCTGAGGCCGGAGAATGGCGTGAACCCGGGAGGCGGAGCTTGCAGTGAGCTGAGATCTGGCCACTGCACTCCAGCCTGGGCGACAGAGCGAGACTCCGTCTCAAAGAAAAAAAAAAAAAAAGAGCCTGTGATGTGATCCGCAGGTCTCCCAGCCATGGATACCAGCACCTGTTCTGGTGGTGGCAGGTGAGTGAAGTGGATGCTGTTGGAGTCTTTTGTTGTAATTTCATTTAGTGCACTTCAAGTACTGGTTATGCTAGCAGTGAAGTTGTCACGTGGACAGACTCAGGACCTTTGGCTAGACAGGGTATTGCAGGAAGTGGAATTAGCTGTTGTTTTCTCCTTTGGAGCAGGGTTGTTCTGTTCTGAGTTGCTATAGTGGCTTGAGTTGGTTGGGCTCCAGCCAGGAGGTGGCACTTCCAAGAGGGCACCAGCTGCAGTATAGAAGAGAGATATAATCTTGATGTTGGTCAGGACAAGTACTTGGGTTTCTCAGGTGACGGGCAGAGCCATAGAGCAGGTAGAGAAAAACCATCAGGTGGGGGCAAGGTTAGTTGGGTCTGGGCTCAGACTCACCTTGGGTGGAGCTTGCTGTGGCCACAGTGCGGGTGGAGGGGTGAATCTCAGGCCAATGGAATTATGTTCCCAGGGGCATTATGGCTGCCTCTGCTGTGCCATGCAGGTCACCAGGGAGGTAGGGGAAAGCCGGCAGTGACAGGCCTCACCCAACTCCCAGGCAGCCCACCAAGGCCAGTCTCACTCCGGCCATGACACCCCAACCACACTGAGTTTATATCCAGGCAGTCGGTGAGCAGGGCTGAGATCTTGCCCCAGACTATAAGCCTTGCCACTGAGAAAGCAAGAGGGCTCTTAGGCCTCACCAGTCCCTGCCTGCCCACACTATTGGCTGTGGCTTCCGCACTCGCGTCTGTACTTCCCGTTTGCACCCCCCACCACCAATTTCTGCTTAGGAAAATTCCTGCTCAGTCAAAATTATTGCAAAGTTCAGCTGCAAGCTTCCTTCACCCTGCGGTCCCGCCTCATTTCCACTGGCTGCCTTCCCTTCTCCAAGGACCTCTGTGAGATCAGGCCAGGAATGGCTGCTTTGGACTCCAGCTGGGGATGGAAGTGCCTACAGGGCTCTTCCTATTGCTTCTTCTACTTCTATATTTTGCTCAGCTCCCTAAATCTATTTTGGCTCAGGGTAAAGTTAAATCCTTCCCCTGTGATCTGGATTTTCAGGTTCCCCAGTGGGGATGTATGTTCAGAGACTGACCTTTTCCTCCCTCACACTTTGGGAACTCAGTTTTTCAGCTGTCTTGTGGCATTGGCAGCAGCAAGCCACTTCTTTCAAAGGGTCTGTGAATTCTTTCAGTTTTCCTGCAGTGTTTCTTGCGGTGTTCCTGAAGTGATTCTTAGAGTAAAAGTTCACAATGTGAGTCTCCATATACTGTTCTGCCCATCCAAGTGACAGCTGCATGTTAATCCTGTCTCCTATCTGCCATTTTCCCTCCTATCTCCCAATGAATATAATTCTATAGTGAAAGCTACAAGTTTGGTTTTATCTAATTTTAGAATATTAAACTTTGTTTTGGATGCATTTTCCACCGGGCGCAGTGGCTCGTGCCTGTAATCCCAGAACTTCGGAGGCTGAGGCGGGCAGATCACCTGAAGTCGGGTGTTCAAGACCAGCCTGACCAACATGGAGAAACCCTGTCTCTACTAAAAATACAAAACTAGCCAGGCATGGTGGTGGACGCCTGTAATCCCAGCTACTTGGGAGGTGCTGAGGCAGGAGAATCGCTTGAACCCAGGAGGTGGAGGTTGCAGTGAGGCGAGATCGTGCCATTGCACTCCAGCCTGGGCAACAAGAGTGAAACTCCATCTCAAAAAGAGATAAAAAGAAATATTTAGTATTTTCCTTACATAAGTCATTATTGAATTCCTATAACATTTTAGTATAAAATCACATATATAATAATAATAATTAACATTTATTAAGTGACTACTATGTGCCAGGGGATTTTATTGCTTGGGTCACTCAGTCTTCACAACACTTCAGTCTAAGTGCTCCTGTTCTTATTTTAGAGGAAATAGATGTTCAGGAAAAAAAGATAACTATGAATAAGTAAACTTGCAGAATTTGAACCCAGATCTGTTCTGCATCTGAAACCTGTGCTAATTCCACCAGGTTATATGTCTTTACTACTTTAACAGTGAGGCTTGGCATGTTGAAAAGTCTTTTAGAGGCTGGGCATGGTGGCTCACTCCTGTATTCCCAGCACTTTGGGAGGCGGAGGTGGGTGGATCACCTGAGGTCAGGAGTTCCAGACCACCCTGGGCAACATGGCAAAACCCTGTCTCTACTAAAAATACAAAACTTAGCCAGGCGTGGTGGCGGGCGCCTGTAGTCCCAACTACTCAGGAGGCTGAGGCAGGAGAATCGCTTGAACCCAGGAGACAGAGGCTGCAGTGAGCCAAGATCACGCCACTGCACTCCAGTGTGGGCAACAGAGTGAGACCTTGTCTCAAAAAAACAAAGAAAAGGCCGGGCGCGGTGGCTCAAGCCTGTAATCCCAGCGCTTTGGGAGGCCGAGGCGGGCGGATCACGAGGTCAGGAGATCGAGACCATCCCGGCTAACACAATGAAACCCCGTCTCCACTAAAAATACAAAAAAATTAGCCGGGCGTGGTGGCGGCGCCTGTAGTCCCAGCTACTCGGGAGGCTGAGGCAGGAGAATGGCGTGAACCCGGGAGGCGGAGCTTGCAGTGAGCCGAGATCAGGCCACTGCACTCCAGCCTGGGCGACAGAGCGAGACTCCGCCTCAAAAAAAAAAAAAATAAAAATAAAAAAAAATAAAAAAATAAAAAAAAAAAAACAAAGAAAAAGTCATTTAGATTGAAAAAAAAAAAAATATATATATATATATGCTTTTTAAAAAATTTGCTAATATTTTATAAGCAATTGTCACATTTATCTTCATATTGAGATTTAGTTATGTTTTTCATTCCTCATACTGTTCTTGTCTAGATTTTATACAAAATTATACCAGACCCATATACTATAGAGCATTTTTCTTTTTCTACTATTTGAAACAATATAGTTAGATAAGAGAAATATCTGTTGTTTTAAAGTTTAGTAAAACTTCCCCTACAACTGTCTAGGTCTGGTGTTTTGTTTGTTTGTTTTTAATAGATTTAGTTTCTATAATAGTTATTGATTATTGAAATTTTCCAAAGTCAATTTTGGTAATTTGTCTTCTAAATTGTGCGTTTTATCTTTTCAAATTCATTTCCATAAAGTTTTCATTTGCTTATCCCTACTTTATCTATAGTTATATAATTTACTAATTTCTAATATTGTTCTTTTTTTTGAGACAGGATCTTACCCTGTCACCCAGGATGGAGTGCAGTTGATCTAGCTTGATTCTTAATAAAGTAATCTATCCTTTGTTTCTGGTTGTTTTAAAATTCTTCCCCTTGGTATATTATGGGTTCATTAGTATAAGTTCAATTTTATATTTATTTATTTGTCTCATAATATCATAACTTGGAGCATACTGTCACTCAAAGAACTTTGTCATTCATCAATTCTGGGAATTTCAAAACTATTGTCTTCAAATATTACCTTCTTGGCTGGTAATTTACCTTCTTGGTTCACTCCTGTAATCTCAAGCACTTTGGGAGGCTGAGGTGGGCAAATTACTTGAGGCCAGGAGTTCGAGACCAGCCTGGCCAACATGGTGAAATCCCATCTCTACTAAAAATACAAAAATTAGCTGGCTGTGGTGGCACACAGCTGTAATCCCAGCTACTTGGGAGACTGAGGCATGAGAATTGCTTGAACCCAGGAGGCAGAGGCTGCAGTGAGCCGAGATCGCGCCACTGCACTCTAGCCTGGGTGATAGAGTGAGACTCTGTCTCAAAAACAAAAACAAAAACAAACAAATATTACATTATTGTATTTTCTTGTTTTCAGTATATATTTTTAAATTATACAGATGTTTTTCTTTTTTTTGAGATGGAATCTTGCTCTGTCATCCAGGCTGGTACAATCTCAGCTCACTGTAACCTCTGCCTCCTGGGTTCAAGCAATTCTCCTGCCTCAGCCTCCTTAGTAGCTGGGACTACAGATGTGCACCACCACACCAGGCTAATTTTTGTATTTTTAGTAAACACAGGGTTTCACCATTTTGGCCATGCTGATCTTGAACTCCTGACCTCAAGCGATCCACCTGTCTTAGCCTCCCAAAATGCTGGGATTACAGGCGTGAGTCACCTCACCTGGCCAACTTTCTTGTATTCTCTTTATCTTCCTCAGCTATGTTCTGTCTAATATCCTCAGATCTATCTTCTAGTTTATAAATTTTCTTTAACCATGACTAATTTTATTTTAAACTTGTCCAAGATGTTTTTAATTTCAGTGACAATATTTTTCATTTTGAAAGTTCTGTCTTTTTTCACACCTCTCTGTTCTTTGTCACTAGCTTCTTAGTTTTCATTATTGATGCTAGCCTGTCTTTACTGTCTTTAAGTAGGTATGTTTAAAATGATTCATCTCTTTCAGATTGTTGTGCTATTTCAAAATCTTAGGGAGCCAGTCGTCTGATTTGTTGTGTCTGCTGACTGTTCCTCATACTGGATTGTTTCCTCTTGCGAATTGTGCTTTTTTACCTGACCACTAATCTTCTGCAAAAACTTCTTTGTGTGTATGTTTGAGGAAATATCATATATTCTTTTTTACAAAAGACTTGTTGATGAGGAATACCTGGAGCTTCAATTTCTTACAAGAGACTTTTTTCCAAGCTTTACTTTCTAAGACTAGTGAGCAGAGATCGTATAAGCATCCTTTTCACTAAGAGTGACGCCCACTGGGCACGGTGGCTCACGCCTATAAACCCAGCACTTTGGGAGGCCAAGGTGGGTGGATCATGAGGTCAGGAGTTCGAGACCAGCCTGGCCAACATGGTGAAACCCGTGTCTACTAAAAATACAAAAAAACTAGCCGGGCATGGTGGTGCACATCTGTAATCCCAGCTACTCGAGAGGCTGAGGCAGGAAAATCGCTTGAAGCCGGGAGGTGCCACCCTTCTATGATTCTAGTTTCATTTACACCTTCCTACCTCTGTACCTATATCAGCATTAAATTTCCATTCTCCAGCCATTGATATTAATCTATTTGCATCTAAAATCTTTCCAAACAGGTTTGTGTTCACTTTTGAGATGACCCTGGCTTTAAATTCGGTGATGAGGCCTTTCCTTTACTTACTTTTGAAACTGAACTATATATTGAACCTTTTATTTATTTTTTATTAAGAATTTGTATGTGTTCAGAACAGTTTACCTTTTCATAAAATTGCATGTAAAACTTTGTAGTAAAAGTTTTAACCTGTGTTGCTACAAACAGCAAATTTCTTTTTTGTGTTTTGCAATTTGCAAATAGCAAATAGAAAAGTTTGTAAATTAGATACACGAGTTTGGAAATTATATTTCTTATTTTTACTGTAACTAGTGGTCACTTTAATATTTTTTATAAACGCATAAAGATTTGTTTTTCTGTAGCAAAATAGTTTTTTTAGTTCTTCTCATGGGATAATAGTGATGATTTCCTGCATGTTCTATATCGTATTAATCATTAGTATTATTAGTAATCTGAAGTAAAATGAAGTATACTTCGTTTTCACTTTCTATTCTATTTTTCTTCTTTTTTTTCTTTTCTTTTATCTTTTCCTTTTTTTTTTTTTTTTTTTTTTTTTTTTGGTGAGACTTGCTCTGTTGTCCAGGCTGGAGTGCAGTGGCATAATCTTGGCTCACTGCAGCCTCTGCCTCCCAGGTTCAAGTGATTCTCCTGCCTCAGCTTCCCAAGTAGCTGGGATTACAGGTACCCGTCACTACGCCTGACTAACTTTTTGTATTTTTAGTACAGATGAGGTTTCACCATATTGGCCAAGCTGGTCTCCAACTCCTGACCTCAAGTGATCCACCTGCCTCAGCCTCCCAAAGTGCTAGGATTACAGGTGTGAGCCGCGGCACCAAGACCTATTTTCCTTCTTTTGTATTACTATTTAAAACTATTATTTACAGGCTGGGTGTGGTAGCTCACACCTGTAATCTCAGCACTTTGAGAGGCCAAAATGGGAGGACTGCTTGAGCCCAGGAGTTCAAGACCAGCCTGGGCAACAAAACAAGACCCCATCTCTACAAAAAAGCATACAAACAAAAAATTAGCCATGCATGGTGGTGTACACCTGTAGTCCCAGCTCTTGAGAGGCTGAGATGGGAGGATTGCTTGAGCCAAGGGGTTCAAGGCTGCAGTGTGCTGTGATTGCATCACTGCACTCCAGCCTACGTGAGAGTAATAACCCTGTCTCTTAAAAAAAAAAAAAAAGGATACTATTTACGACATTTTTGGTGTGTTCTCCACTGCTTTAGAAAACCCATTCTTTTTCATTTTGCTCTCAAGTTCCCCACTCCTGGGTTCTTAATGTTATTTCTCTGTGTTCTGGAACATTTCTTTGAGTAATGTATTCAGAAAAGATGACTAGGTAGTGTTGGCTGAGTTCTTACATACCTAGAAATGTCTTTTGCCTTTATGAGTGAGCAGCAGTTAACTTGGATATAAAATTATTGGGACCTTGTATTAGGTAGGTTCAAGCCAAGCATTGTAAAATAAAGCCCCAAATGTGCAGATCAAATAAAGATAAAAATTTAGTTCTCTTTAATGTAATACTTTGTTATGCAACAGTACTCAACAACTGTGTTCCACAAGGCCATCCTGGCAGATGGGATCACCTCTATTACCACATTATTTGGCTTTCATGTTTGAGTCTAAGAGGGCTTTTTCCCTCCTTGCCCCAGTCCTTTGAAATGTCTAGTCAAGACCCTTTCCAAGTTTTTGTTGCTTGTTTGTTGGAGATGGAGTCTCCAACACGCGATCTCGGCTAACTGCAACCTCTGCCTGCTAGGTTCAAGCAAATCTCTTGCCTCAGCCTCCCAGGTAGCTGGGATTACAGGTGCACGCCACAGGCCTGGTTAATTTTTATATTTTTAGTAGAGACAGGGTTTCACTGTGTTGGCCAGGCTGGTCTTGAACTCCTGACCTCAGGTGATTGGCCCGCCTTGGCCTCCCAGAGTGCTGGGATTACAGACATGAGCCGCTGTGCCCATCCTTGCCACCAATTCTCATTCGTTTTCTTTGATGGCTAAAACTTCTTACACTTTTGTAAGAAAGCATATAGGAGATAATGTATATAGGAGATATTGCTATGGAGTGTAAGGAGATAGAGGTGGTATTGGCAGTGGTGGTTTTGCCTATGTGCCCTTCTCTAGAGTTGATGTTGACTTACCTAAAGTATCTTCCCTTAGAGTTGATGTGAATTAAACACTGGTTTTACAAAGAGAACCCCAGAAAAGTAGCTGAGGCCATTGATAAAGAGCAGGTAGGTCATTGGCTGCCGTATTATCAGTGCTAAACTTTGCATTTTTTTCTTGCAGAAAATATATTTGATTTATTTGTTTAGGACTTGGGGGTTAGCTTTGATGTGTAATTAAAAGTCAGTTGATGGTTAACTAGAAAATGAGAAATAAGTGACTTGCTTGCTACCATTGTTTTTGAAGGGAGAAATTCAGAAAATATATTTACTGAGAAGTTAAAGGAAGACAGTATTCCTGCTCCTCGCTCTGTTGGCAGTATTAAAATCAACTTTACCCCTCGAGTATTCCCAACAGCTCTTCGTGAATCACAAGTAGCAGAAGAGGAGGAGGTAGATATACTTACTGTAGTTACCACAAATGAAAATACTTTATTTTTATTTCATCTACTGAAATTAGTACTGGTTCTGCGTTTCTTAAGTATTTATTACACTAAATAAATAATGTCATTAATATATTTTAGAATTTCCTTAAGAGAAAATATATTTTGCAGATTTTTTTTGGCTCCAGAATAGTGATAAGAGAACACTGATTTAATATATGTACAGTAGGCCGGGCACAGTGGCTCACACCTGTAATCCCAGCACTTTGGGAGGCCAAGATGGGTGGATCACTTGAGGTCAGGAGTTCGAGACCAACCTGACTAACATGGGGAAACCCCATCTGTACTAAAAATACAAAAAATTAGCCAGACGTGGTGGTGGTGCATACCTGTAATTCCAGCCACTTGGGAGGCTGAGGCAGAAGAATTGCTTGAACCGGGGAGTCAGGGGTTGCCCTGAACTGAGATCTTGCCACTGCACCCCAGCTTGGGTGATAGAGTGAGACTTCATAACAAAACAATGAAAAACTTACATATATATATAGTACAGTATTATTTATTCCAAGAGATACACTACTGTACTTGCCATTTATTTTATCAAATACATCATTTTCTATAATGTTAATAGACATATAAACTCTGGATCAGTATGTGTTTGGAAAGAAGATACTTGGAAATTATTAATATATCATTACAACTAATTATTTCTAATAACAGGTATTTGTAATGTGACATTTTGGAATTAATATCTTCCATCCATGTATAAATTCCTAAGCCCTGGATTTCAAATGTTGTATATTTAGTTATATTAGCACTAAGAACTACATTGTTTTGGCTGGATGCGGTGGCTCATGCCTGTAATCCCAGCACTTGAGCCACCGCATCCGGCCAAGAATTGCATTTTTTAACTGAAAGTCTGAATTGACACATCTTTCAATTGAAAAATTGTAGATATAAGAAGATCCTTAAGACATAATGACAAGCCGGGCACGGTGGCTCACGCCTGTAATCCTAGCACTTTGGGAGGCCGAGGTGGGTGGATCACCTGAGGTCAGGAGTTTGAGACCAGCCTGGCCAACATGGTGAAACCCCATCGCTACTAAAAATACAAAAATTAGCCTGGTGTGGTGGCAGGCATCTGCCAGCTACTCGGGAGGCTGAGGCAGTAGAATCACTTGAACCCAGGGGGTGGAAGTTGCAATGAGCCAAGATTGCACCATTTCACTCCAGCCTGGGTGACAGAGCGAAACTCCGTCTCAAAAAAAAAAAAAGTCAATGACAATATAAATATTAATTTTTTTGTATTATTAAACAATGTATTTTCTGTATTTATAACATTTCTATAAGTATACAGTTAGAATTATTTTTAAATTGTGTTTATACACATATACACACACACCCCTTTTTATTTTTTTAGAGTTGGGGTCTTGCTCTGCTGCCCAGACTAGAGTACAGTGGGGCAATCATGGCTCACTGTAGCCTTGAACTCTTGGGCTCAAGTGACCTTCTGTATATTTTTCAGTATAGAAGAATGAAAATACTATAACGAAGAAAGGCAAAATAATAATCACATGGGCTGGGCATGGTGGCTCACGCCTGTAATACCAGCACTTTGGGAGGCCGAGGTGGGCAGATCACAAGGGCAAGAGTTCGAGACCAGCCTGGCCAATATGGTGAAACCCCATCTTTACTAAAAATACAAAAATTAGCCAGGCGTGCTGGCACATGCCTGTAATCCTAGCTATTCAGTAGACTGAGACAGGAGAATTGCTTGAATCCAGGAGGCGGAGGTTACGGTGAGCTGAGATCATGCCACTGCACTCCAGCCCTGGAGGACAGAGTGTGACTCCATCTCAGGAAAAATAATAATAATAATAATAATATCACATGAACTCCCAGAAAACAAGAAATTTGGCTAGAAACTTCTATCTATTATATTTCAACCAGCTAATGAGGTTTAAAAAAAGTTTAAGGCCGGTCATGGTGGCTCAAGCCTGTAAGCCCAGCACTTTGGGAGGCCAAGGCGGGTGGATCACAAGGTCAGGAGTTCAAGACCAGCCTGGCCAATATGGTGAAACCCCGTCTCTACTAAAAATACAAAAAATTAGCTGGGCGTGGTGGTGCATGCCTGTAGTCCCAGCTACTCAGGAGGCTGAGGCAGAAGAATCGCTTGCACCCGGGAGGTGGAGGGTACAGTGAACCGAGATCGTGCCACTGTACTCCAGCCTGGGCAACTGAGTGAGACTATGTCTCAAAAAAAAAAAAAAAAAAGTTTAACAATGTATAAATATTGCAAGATTAACATCACCATCGTCGGCCAGGTGGGGTGGCTTATGCCTGTAATCCCAGCACTTTGGGAGGCCGAGGTGGGTGGTCATGAGGTCACGTGTTCAATGCCAGCCTGGCCAAAATAGTGAAATCTCGTCTCTACTAGAAATACAAACATTAGCTGGTCATGGTGGCACACGCCTGTAATCCCAGCTACTTGGGAGGCTAAGGCAGGAGAATCACTTGAACCTGGGAGGTGGAGGTTGCAGTGAGCCAAGATTGTGCCACTTGCACTCCAGCCTGGGTGACAGAGCAAGACAAAAAAAAAAAAAAAAAAGTTACCATTATCAAATAGTATGTTAATCTGCTCTGGCTGCTATAAATAAAATACCATAGACTGGGTGGCTTAAACAATGAAGAGTCATTTCTCATAGTTCTGGAGGCTGGGAAATCTAAGATCAGGGTGCCAGCATGGTTCTTGGTAGGAGCCCTCATCAGAACCTGTAGACAACCACTTTCTCACTGTGTCCTCACAGTGGGTGAGGGAGCTCTGATCTCTTTCTTCTTATAAGGAAAGTAAACTCATTCTGGAGGCTCTCCTCTCATGACCTAAACCTAATTACCTCTCAGAGGCCCCACTTCCAAATACTGATTCACATTGATGGTTAAGGCTTCAGTATATCAATTTGGAGGAGAAGTGGGGAAGACACAAACATTCAGTGCATAACAAATAATATTTCCATCCACTGGAGGAAGATGGAAAATCTAAAAGGAAATGTTAATTTTTAAAAAAGACCTTTTTCTTCTTCATAGGACTTCTTTCTCATTCTAGTGGCTACACAAACAAGCTGAGGCACGAAGAGCAATGAATACTGACATTCCTGAACTTTGCGATTTAAAAGAAGAAGAAAAGAACCCCGAATGGTTGAAAGATAAAGGAAAGTAAGTTGTTTGAACTCTGATCATGAGCTTTATCATGTATGAAGACATTAGTAGTTATCACAGGACGAGTATGGTAGCTCATGCCTATAATCCCAGCCCTTTGGGAGGCCGAGGTGGGATGATCACTTGAAGCCAGAAGTTCGAGACCAGCCTGGGCAACAAAGTGAGATTTTGTCTCTACAAAAAAACAAACAAAATAAAACATTAGCCTGGCGTTATGGTGAGCACCTGTAGTCCCAGCTACTCGGAAGGCTGAGGCGGGAGGATCCCTTAAGCTCAGGAGTTCATGGCGGTAGTGAGCTATGATTGGCCAGTGCACTCCAGTCTGGGCAACAGAGTGAGACCCTGTCTTTGAACAAAAAAAGTAGTTATCACATTCTCTAGATATTTTGTCTGTTTGTGTGTTGTTGCAGAAAGATAATCCAAATAAGCAAATAAGGTAGACAGGGCCTCCATATTTAAAAAGTCAGATAACAAGGCAATGAGGCTCTAATTTTATTTTTTTATTTAAATGTCATAAAAATGAAAAAAAAATTACATCTTTTGGAATGCTTATTAAAATTCCTTTTAAATGCCTTTTACATTTGACATAAGTCCTTCCTGATGTCTCCCATAAAAACAGACTTTTTGCAAAGCTAGAGCTGTTTTGATTATTCTTATCCATTTATTTTATTTATTTATTTATTTTTTTTAGATAGAGTCTCATTCTGTCACCCAAGCTGGAGTGTAGTGGTGCAATCTCAGCTCACTGCAACCTCTACCCCCCAGATTCAAGCAGTTCTTCTGCCTCAGCCTCCCAAGTCTATGGTTTTACTCTTGGATTACAGGCATCCACCACTACACCCAGCTAATATTTTTTGTATTTTTAGTAGAGACGGGATTTCACCATGTTGGTCAAGCTGGTCTCGAACTCCTGACCTCTAGTGATTCGTCCACCTCGATCTCCCAAAGTGCTGGGATTACAGGCATGAGCCCCGGTGTGGGACCTATTGAAATCCATTTTTAAAAGAGGACCATTTTACTGCCTTTCAGGTCACTGGCTCAAACACAAAGAAGATTACCATATTATCCCAGAAATTATCTTATATCTGGGCAGTCATTTTATTCATTCATTTGTATATGGATTTTTTTTTTTTTTTTTTTTTTTGAGACCAAGTCTCGCTCTTGTCCCCCAGGCTGGAGTGTGATGGCATAATCTTGGCTCAATGCAACCTCCACCTCCCAGGTTCAAGCGATTCTCCTGCCTCAGCCTCCTGAGTAGCTGGGATTACAGGCGCCTGCCACCACGCCCAACTAATTTTTGTAGTTTTAGTAGAGACGGGGTTTCACCATGTTGGCCAGGCAGGTCTCAAACTCCTGACCTCAGGTGATCCGCCTACCTCAGCCTCCCAAAGTGCTGGGATTACAGGCGTGAGCCACTGCACCCGGCCATGAATATTTTAACATACTGATCAAAAACAGTGAATTCTGGTATATTCTGAGTGGCAGTTTGTGTTCATATTTTGAGGCAGCTATAGATATTATTTATTATATTTCATCATATATGATTCTGTGTTTATTTTCCTATTGCTTCTATAACAAACTACCACAAAGTTTGTGGCTTAAAACAACACAAATTTATTATCTATAGTTCTGTAGTTCAGAAGTCCAAATGAGTTTTACTGGGCTAAAATTAGGTATCAGTTGCATTCCTTTTGAAGGCTCTAGGAGAAAAGCTATTTTCTTAAATTTCCAGCTTCTAAGCTATTTGCATTCCTTGGATTGTGGCTCCCCAGCCACTGATTGCATTCTTCTGAGCTCTGCTTCCATAGTCTCTTCTCCTTTTCTGACTCTCCCGCCTCCTTCTTTCTTTTATAAGGCCTCTTGTGTTTATATAAATCCCACCTACATCATCCAGGGTACTCTCTCCATCGAGCTCTTTAACTTAATCACATCTGCAAGGTCCTTTTTGCCACGTTAGGTAACATTCGTAGGTTCTGGGATTAGAATATGGACATCTTTTTTGGGGGGCGGGGGGCATTATCTGTCTACCACAATATCTGTATTTTTCTTTTCTTTTTCCTTTTTCTTGGTCTTTTCTCTTGTCTGTTACAACACCAGGAATTGTTTTGTGGCGTTTAGCTAGAGTTGGCAATTTTTCTGAAGGTTAGAAGCCTGGAACTGACAGGTTGGCTCTTCTAACTCCCAAGAGTAATACCATATATAATCTTTCCTCCTCTTTCTCTTCTTCCTTTCTTCCTTCCTATTCATTTATTCAGCCATTAAATAAGCAATTATTGATTGCTTGCTATTTGCCAGACTATAGGCACTGAACAACAGAAATCAGGAGGAGAGAGACATACACAAATACTTAAAACACTGTGTGGGAAGTACAATAACATGGATAAGAACAAGGTAATAGGGCCGGGCGTGGTGGCTCACGCCTGTAATCCCAGCACTTTGGGAGGCTAAGGCAGGTGGATCACCTGAGGTCAGGAGTTCGAGACCAGACTGAACGACAAGTAGAAACCCCGTCTCTACTGAAAGTACAAAATTAGCTGGGTGTGGTGGCGCATGCCTGTAATCCCAGCTACTTGGGAGGCTGAGGCAGGATAATTGATTGAACCTGGCAGGTTGAGGTTGCAGTGAGCTGAAATTGTACCACTGCACTCCAGCCTGGGCAACACAGTGAGACTCCATCTGAAAATAAAAAGAAAATTTCTGGCCAGGCACGGTGGCTCATGCCTGTAATCCCAGCACTTTGAGAGGCCAAGGTGGGCGGATTACTTGAGGTCAGGATTTTGAGACCAGCGTGGCCAACATGGTGAAACCCCATCTCTACTAAAAATATAACAATTGGCCGGTCACAGTGGCTCACTCCTATGTAATCCCAGCACTTTGGGAGCCCAAGGTGGGTGAATCACCTGAGGTCAGGATTTTGAGACCAGCCTGGCCAACATGGCGCAACCACATCTCTACCAAAACTATAAAAATTAGCGGGGCGTGGTGGCAGGTGCCTGTAATCCCAGCTAATCAGGAGGCTGAGGCAGGAGAATTGCCTCAACCCAGGTGGCAGAGGTTGCGGTGAGCTGAGATCGTGCCATTGCACTCCAGCCTGGGCAACAAGAGCGAAACTCCGTCTCAAAAAAAAAAAAAAATTAGCTGGGTGTGGTGGTGGGCGCCCGTAATCCCACCTACTCAGAGGCGGAGGCAGGAGAATCGCTTGAACCCAGGAGGCGGAGGTTGCAGTGAGCCGAGATTGAGCCACTGCACTCCAGCCTGGGCGACAGAGCAAGACTCCATCAAAAAAAAAAAAAAAAGAGTAAGGAAAAGAATTGGGCCCTTTCCTAACACCATGTACAAAAAGAACTCAAAATCAAAAGACCTAAATGTAAGGACTAAACTATAAAACTCTTAGAAGAGAACACAGGGTGCTTCCTTACATTGGATTTGGTAACGTTTCCTGGATATGACACCAAAACCATAGGCAACAAAAGAAAAAATGGTTAAGTTGGACCACATCAAAATTAAAAACTTTTGTGCATTGAAGACACTATAAATAGAGTAAAAAGGCAACCCACAGAATAGAGAAAATATTTGCAGATCCAGAATATATATGAACTACTACTCAACAACAAAACAAATAACCTAATTTAAAAATGGGCAAAGAGGCCAGGTGAAGTGGCTCACGCCTGTAATCCCAGCTTTTTGGCAGGCCAAGGTAGGTGGATCACCTGAGGCCAGGAGTTCGAGACCAGGTTGGCCATCATGGTGAAACCCTGTCTCTACTAAAAATACAAAAACTAGTCGGCCGTGGTGGCTCACACCTGTAATCCCAGCTAATCTGAGTCTCAGAGGCGTGAGAATCACTTAAACCTGGGAGGTAGAGGTTGCAATGAGCTGAGATGGCACCACTGAATTCCATCCTGGGCAACGGAGAGAGACTCTGCTCAAAAAAAAAAAATTAATTTTTAAAAATAATAATAATGGGCAAAGAACTTAAACAGGTTTTTCTCCAAAGAAGAGAGACAAATGGCTAGTAAATATGAAAAGATGTTTAACATCACTAACCATTTGGGAAAGGTCTATCAAAACCACTATGAAATGCCACTTCACACCCATTAGGATGGCTACTCAGAAAAAAAAAAAAACAAAACAGAAAATAACAAGTGTTAGTGAGGATGCGGAGAAATTAGAATCCTGTGCACTGTTGGTAGAGGTATAGAATGATTCAGCTGCTATGGGAAACAGTATTGTGGTACCTCAAAAAAATAAAAATAGGGCCGGGCGCAATGGCTTACGCCTGTAATCCCAGCACTTTTGGGAGGCCGAGGCATGCGCATTGCCTGAGGTCAGGAGTTCAAGACCAGCCTGACCAACATGAAGAAACCCTGTCTCTACTAAAAATACAAAATTAGCCAGGCATGGTGGTGCATGCCTGTAATCCCAGCTACTTGGGAGGCTGAGGCAGGAGAATCGCTTGAACCCGGGAGGCGGAGGTTGCTGTGAGCCAAGGTCGTGCCATTATATTCTAGCCTGGGCAACAAGAGCTAAATTCCGTCTAAATAAATAAATAAATAATAATAAAAATAGATATATTTTTTTTCCTTTTTCTGAGATAAGGTCTGGCTCTATAGCCCAGGCTGGAATGTAGTGGTGTGAACTTGGCTCACTGCAACCTCTACCCTTCAGGTTCAAGCCATCCTCCCACCTAAGCCTCCCAAGTAGCTGGGACCACAGGCACAAGCCACTGTGCCCAGCTAATTTTTATATTTCTTGTAGAGCCAGGGTTTTGCCATGTTGCCTAGGAGGGTCTCAAACTCATAAGCCCAAGCCATCTGCTCACCTTGGCCTCACAAAGTTCTGGGATTATAAGCGTGAGCCACCATGCCTGGCCTAAAATAGAATTAGTATATGATCCAGTAATTCCACTTCTTGGTGTATACCCAAAAGAATTAAAAGCAGGAACACAAACAGATATTTATACAACCATGTTCATAACAATAACATTCACAATATCAAAACATATAAGCAACCCAAGTGTCCATTGAGGGATAAATGGATAAATAAAATGTGTTATATCCATAACAATGCAGTGTTATTTCAGCTTTAAAAAGAGAGGAAGTCCTGTCACATGCTACAACATGGATGAACCTTGAAGACATTATGCTAAGTGAAATAGGCCAGTCACAAAAGGACAAACATATGATTTCACTTTTGTGAGATACTTAGAGTGGTCAAACTCATAGAGACAGAAAGTCAAATGGTGGTTGTGAATGACTAGAGAGGATGGGGAATGGAGGGTTATTCCCTAACTCCTGGGTATGGAGTCTCAATTTGAAAAGATGAAAAAGTTCTGAATATGGATGGTGATGATGGTTGCACAATGTAAATGTAGTTAATGCCACTGAATTTTACATTTAAGAATGGTTAAAATGGTGAATTTCGTTATATATATTTTACCACAGTTTAAAAAATAAGGTTCGGTGTAGACACTGTAGATTACCTAGCCAACATTTATTCTTTCCCTTCATCCTTATTAGATGAGCTCGTATTTTGTTGAGGTGTGCAGCCCTTGCCCATGTGATTTAGGACAGTGACCCTATTCCAAGCCCAGGGATAAATTCTCATTGACTTCAACAGATTATTATTGCTTTAGTTGCATTCCTGCTTTTAAAAAGAAAAAAGATATAGATACAAAAATACTTATTATAATGTTCTTTATAAAAGCAAAAGTATTGGAAAAGAAGACCCCCTAAATGTACCTAAGTAGGAGGAAATTGGTTTCAGAAATCCTAGCACTTATGAGAGAATACTGTAAGAATAATCCATGTATTATGTATACTCTGTAAAAATGTATTTATCTATTTTTTAACATGGAAAGATGGACATGTTTTTGAATTTTTAAAATCATTCTAAACACCAGTATATAGTAGTGAGGAGTCAAATTGGGGAGGTAGGGGTAGGAGGAGAGAGAGAGAGAGAGATGGCGGCAGGGCAGGGGGCAGGCAGGGAGGGAGGCAAGGATAAAGGAAAAGAGAGTTTGAGGGAGAGAAAGACTGGTTTTTATTTGTGTTTTTGTTTTAAGGGTATGTACTTTTGGTCAATGAGAGGTGAAAGAAAGTAAACTGGGAGTTTTCTGGAAAAGATTTTCTTTCTCTTAGGGAACATATATCAGAAAATACTGTTACCTTTTCTTCCAATGAGTATTATGCCTGTATGTGGCACCTTGGGCTATTATGTCCATGAGGAAAATCAGCCTGATTGTGGTTCCTGCTGAGTGCAGTAGAATGGACAGATGGAAGGAGCCTGCGGCCTTGATAACACCTTTGAGCTGCTGATTGGGCTTGGAGCTTCTTTCCTCTGGACTTTTTATTTTTGTTTTTTTAATCTTTATAAGGGCCTTAATCCCATGGACTTCAAAAATGTGAGATAATTTATTTCCTTACTTGTTTAAGCCCACTTGAGTTGTGGTTCTGTTACTTGCAATCAGAAACGTCGCTGATATGAGGCATTTCAGAAATGTAAACTACCCATAGAATTAGCTCTTCTAGTTTGTACAAGTTATTTTCAGCTTGAGTTTAGCTCAAGTTAGATGTGACAATGGTGTAATCTTTTTTTTTTTTTTTTTTTTTTTTTTTTTTTTTTTGAGACGGAGTCTCACGCTGTTGCCCAGGCTGGAGTGCAGTGGCGCGATCTCGGCTCACTCCAAGCTCCGCCTCCTGGGTTCACGCCATTCTCCTGCCTCAGCCTCCTGAGTAGCTAGGACTACAGGCGCCCGCCACCGCGCCCGGCTAATTTTTTGTATTTTTAGTAGAGACGGGGTTTCACTGTGGTCTCGATCTCCTGACCTTGTGATCCGCCCGCCTCGGCCTCCCAAAGTGCTGGGATTACAGGCTTGAGCCACCGCGCCCGGCCGACAATGGTGTAATCTTACCTTTTATTCAGTTTACTGACTGCTTTTGTAGGTTTACTTTTGACATGTTTAATATTCTAGAGCAGCAAAGTATGCAGTATAACGGAATGAACATGAATACAAAGTTATATTTATATGACATTTTTATTTTCAGCAAAATATTTTCCATTTTCCTGTTGATGTACTTTTTCAAATTTTTGTAAGTGGAAATTATACATAAAAAAGAGGCCGGGTGCGGCGGCTCACGCCTGTAATCCCAGCACTTTGGGAGGCCGAGGCGGGCAGATCACCTGAGGTCAGGAGTTCAAGACCAGTCTGACCAAGATGGAGAAACCCTATCTCTACTAAAAATACAAAATTAGCCAGGTGTGGCGGTGCATACCTGTAATCCCAGCTACTCAGGAGACTGAGGCAAGAGAATCGTTTGAACCCGGGAGGTGGAGATTGCAGCGAGCCAAGATTGTACCATTGCACTCCAGCCTGGGCAACAAGAGTGAAACTCTGTCTCAAAAAACGAACAAACAAACAAAGAAACTTTGCATTTTGAAGAGATCCTTTAATCGTGTACATCCCTTTATTTGAAGAAAATTTTGGAACATTTGAACTGAAAGAGTATATCCATTGCAAGTAACCAAAAAACCCAATTCAAATTGGCTTTATATTGAAAGGAATTTATTGTGTTATATAACTAAACAGCTAAAGGTGTTTTCTATTTCAAGTAAAGGTTGATCCAGCAGCTTAACTGTATCATGAAGGGCTGTTTCTTTCTGCCTTTTTATTCCTTTCATATTTCCATAGTATCAGCTTTATTCTAATGCCAGCTCATCCCATGGTGTTAAAAATGGTCAGCAACAATGTGGGCTATGTGACTTCTTCATTTATATCCAGCAGGGGGAGAAGTATGCCCAACTTTTCATTCTCCAACTCTGAAACCATCCCACAGGCTTCAGTCTAAATAGAACAATATAGGTCACACAAGCCTATCCCTGAGTCAATTACTGTAGCAAAAATAATGAAAATATGCCTACTGGCTTAAATTACTAATGTCTACCCTTGGAAGTGGGAGTGCGGTCCATTCCATTCAAATGACAGGCTGGTATATGTGAAAAGAGATGGATTCAGTGCAGCCAACAATGTCTACCCTAAAGAGAATGCAAAAAGAGGTAAGCCATCCTCTTTGTCAAATACAATTAGATATTATTTCTGTGTTTCTCTTTCAATGTTAAATTGTTTTTCTTCTCTGTTTTTGTCTCATTAGCAAATTGTTTGCAACAGAAAACTATTTGGCAGCTATCAATGCATATAATTTAGCCATAAGACTAAATAATAAAATGCCACTCTTGTATTTGAACCGGGCTGCTTGCCACCTAAAACTAAAAAACTTACACAAGGCTATTGAAGATTCTTCTAAGGTATGGATATCTATTTATGATATATGGTGCTTTAAATATATCCTTCTATTAATTGGTTTAAATGATTATTTTTTTCTGTTCAATTGAAATAATTGAAATGCAAAGATTTTAAAAATTGTCTTTCTTATTGAATATTTATTTTTTTAACTGATTTTTTACTAATGGACAAGGATCTGGTGTTTTTGTGTGACTTCTATGAATAGTTAGTTAGATTAAAAATCAGCTGTTACTGGCCAGGCCTGGTGGCTCACACCTATAATCCCAGCACTTTGGGAGGCCAAGGTGGGTGGATCATGAGGTCAGGAGATTGAGACCATCCTGGCCAACATGGTGAAACCCCATCTCTACTAAAATACAAAAAATTAGCTGGGTGTGGTGGTGTGTGCCTGTCGTCCCAGCTACTCGGGAGGCTGAGGCAGGGGAGTCGCTTGAACCCGGGAGGTGGAGATTGCAGTGAGCCGAGATTGTGCCACTGCGCTCTAGCCTGGAGAGAGAGACTCCATCAAAAAAAACAAAAAACAAACAAACAAAAAACCTCCAGGGTTACTGTATTGCCCTTCAAGTTCCCAAGGAAATTAGTAAATGTGTTTTTTGTTTTTTAGACCGGGTCTTGCTCTGTCACCCAGGCTGGAGTGCAGTAGTAAGATGACAACTCACTGCTGCAGCCTTGACCTCCTAATCTCAAGCGATCCTCCCACCTCAGCTTCCCAGGTAGCTGGGATTATAGGCATACAACCACCACACCCAGCTAAGTTTTGTATTTTTTTTTTTTTTTTAGAGAGACGAGGTCTCCCTATGTTGCTCAGGTTGGTCTTGAACTCCTGGGTTCAAGGGCTGCTACAACCTTGGCCTCCCAAAGTGCTGGAATTACAGGTGTGAGCCATTGTACCCAGCCAGAAATTAGTAAATGGTGGTCAGTTGTGTTTACCCCTTTCCTTTCCCCTTTCCTTCTCCTTCCTTCCTTCCTTCCTTCCTTTCTTCCTTCCTTCCTTTTTTCCTTCCTTCCTTCCTCCTTCCTCCCTCCCTCCCTCCTTCCTTCCTCCCTTCCTCCCTCCGTGCCTTTCTTTCCTTTTTGTTTCTTTCTTCATCTCTCCTTCCTTCCTTCCTCCCTTCCTTCCCTCCCTCCCTCTCTCCCTCTCTCCTTCCCTCTCTTTTCTTTCTTCCTCCTCTTTTTTTTTTTTTTTTTTTGAGATAGAATCTGGCTCTGTCACCCAGGCTGGAGTACAGAGGTGTGATCACAGATCACTGCAGTCTCGACCTCCCAATCTCAAGTGATCCTCCCACCACAGCCTCCCAAGTAGCTGGGACTACAGGCATACATCACCACACATAGCTAATTTTTGTATTTTTTGTAGAGCTGGGGTTTGGCCATGTTGCCCAGGCTGTTCTCCAACTCCTGGGCTCAAGCAGTCCTCCTGCGTCACCTTTGCAAGGTGCTAGGATTAAAGGTGTGAGCCACCTCACCTGGCCCACCCTTTTTCTTATAAAAGTTTTGCAGACTCGGCCGGGCACGGTGGTTTACGCCTGTAATCTCAGCACTTTGGGAGACCGAGGCAAGCAGATCACCAGAGGTCAAGACCAGCCTGCCCAACATGGTGAAACCCCGTCTCTACTAAAACCACAAAATTTAGCCAGGTGTGGTGATGGGTCTGTAGTCCCAGGCTATAGGAGAGGTTGAGGCAGGAGAATCACTTCAACCCAGGAGGCAGAGGTTGCAGTGAGCTGAGATCATGCCATTGCACTCCAGCCTAGGTGACAGAGTGAGACTCCATCTCAAAAAAAAAAAATTTTTTTTTGCAGACTCAGTGCATGGTAGAAGGAAGAACACTTGGTTTTCCCTTGTTATTTCTACCACGTGTGCAGTAAAAGGATATCCTTTTGTTAAAAAAATTTTAAGGTTTTTTTTTTGAGACGATGTCGCTCTCTGTCGCCCAGGCTGTAGTACATTGGTGTGACATCTGCTCACTGCAACCTCTTCCTCCCAGGTTCAAGAGATTCTCCTGCCTCAGCCTCCCAAGTAGGTAGGATTATAGCTGCACACCACCATACCTGGCTAATTTTTGTATTTTGTTTTGTTTCTGTTTTTTTTTTTTTTTTTTGAGACGGAGTTTTTCTCTTGTTGCCCAAGCTGTAGTGCAATCGTGCTCTCAGCTCACAACAACCTCTGCCTCCTGGGTTCAAGCAATTCTCCTGCCTCAGCCTCTTGAGTAGCTGGGATTACAGGCATGTGTCTCCATGCCGGGCTAATACTGTATTTTTAGTAGAGATGGATTTCTCCATGTTGGTGAGGCTGGTCTCAAACTCCCGACCTCAGGTGATCTGCCCGCCTCGGCCTCCCAAAGTGCTGGGATTACAGGCTTGAGCCACCCATGCCCGGCCTAATTTTTGTATTTTTAGTAGAGACAGGGTTTCACCATGCTGGCTAGGCTGGTCTCAAACTCCTGACTTCAGGTAATCCACTCACTTCAGCCTCCCAAAGTGCTGGGATTACAGGCATGAGCCACCACACCCAGCAAAATTTTTTTAAGTTTTTAATTTTTTAAGAGATAGCGTGTTGCCCAGGCGAGAGTGCAGTGGCTCACTGCAACCTCAGGTTCCTGGGCTCAAGTAATCATTCTGCCTTGGCTTCCCAAAGTGCTGGGATTACAGGTGTGAGTCACCATGCCCAGCCCAGATATCATTACAGTCATTTTCTCATTTACAGGGTAACTTAGTATATTCTACTTTCCATTACTAGTATTTCATGTGAATGTCTCGAACTTCTACAGCTTTTTCTTTTTTCCATGTCAAGATAACTTGTTTTAAGGGAATATCATGTGCAAAATCTCTTAGGTAGCTTCTTGAGATTGAGGATATGGAGGACACAACCAATATCCTCACACTTTGATATCATACTACTTTTATGATCCAGTTTTTCTTTGACTCTCAAAATGCAAACAAATATTTATTGAATGAATGAATAAGCTGAGTACAATCCGAATACAAAAGCCCATAAATCCTTTTTAATAATTCCTCCTAGTAAAAATAAAGCTGTGGAGATGTGAAATGATAAGCCTGACAATAACCTTGGAGGGGTATGAATCCCATACAGGAGCAACTGAAAAATTCCTTAAGTAGTTCAACATATCTCTTCTGGAAGACCTGATAATAATTATTTGTTTTATATATATATATATTTGTGTGTGTGTGTGTGTGTGTGTATATATATATAGGTTTTATATATATATATATTTGGTGTGTGTGTGTGTGTGTGTGTGTGTGTGTGTGTGTGTATATATATATATATATATATTTGGTAAATTCCTGTAGCAGCTAAGCTAAAAATTTAGGTGAGGACTGGAGGCCTTTTTTTTTTTTTTTGAGATGGAGTCTTACTTTTGTTGCCCGGGCTGGAGTGCAGTGGCCACGATCTCAGCTCACTGAAACCTCCACCTCCTGGGTTCAAGCAATTCTCCCGCCTCAACCTCCCAAGTAGCTAGGACTACAGGTGCGCACCACCACGCCCAGATAATTTTTGTATTTTTTTTTAAGTGGAGACAGAGTTTGGCCATGTTGGCCAGGCTGGTCTCAAAATCCTGACCTCAGGTGATCCACCCACCTCGGCCTCACAAAGTGTTGGGATTACAGGTGTGAGCCACCATGTCCAGCCTTTTGCTTGTTTAA
Organism: Macaca fascicularis; assembly: GCF_037993035.2. NCBI lineage: Eukaryota > Metazoa > Chordata > Mammalia > Primates > Cercopithecidae > Macaca > Macaca fascicularis. The sequence goes on along the minus strand of NC_088381.1, from coordinate 31,917,495 downwards.
ATTAAGAAATTATAACTTTCATGTAATAATTATATATATTTTGTAAGGCACTGGAATTACTGATGCCACCTGTTACAGACAATGCTAATGCAAGAATGAAGGCACATGTACGACGTGGAACAGCATTCTGTCAACTAGAATTGTATGTAGAAGGTAAGGAATTGATAGAAATGGTGTAAGTCCAAAATTATACTCGGAAAAAAATGTCATTGGAATTATTTAAGATCATGACTTTGAAGGACTCCATTTTTAAATATTTTTAGCATTTGATTCTTAGTAATGTCTGCAGCATACCTGACAATACATTATTTCTGAATTATATTTAAAAAATTCATTGTAGAAGGGAATTAAAATAAGTGTGAACAACAAGTTTCAGTCTAGAAAAATGCTATATTGACTGGGTGCAGTGGCTCACGCCTGTAATCCCATCACTTTGGGAGGCAGAGGCGAGCGGATTACCTGACGTCAGGAGTTTGAGACCAGCCTTACCAACATGGAGAAACCCTCTGGGCCGGGCGCGGTGGCTCACGCCTGTAATCCCAGCACTTTGGGAGGCCGAGGCGGGCGGATCACAAGGTCAGGAGATCGAGACCACGGTGAAACCCCGTCTCTACTAAAAATACAAAAAATTAGCCGGGCGCGGTTGTGGGCGCCTGTAGTCCCAGCTACTCGGGAGGCTGAGGCAGGAGAATGGCGTGAACCCGGGAGGCGGAGCTTGCAGTGAGCCGAGATCGCGCCACTGCACTCCAGCCTGGGCTGGGCGACAGAGCGAGACTCCGTCTCAAAAAAAAAAAAAAAAAAAGAAACCCTCTACTAAAAATACAAAATTAGCTGGGCGTAGTGGCTCATGCCTATAATCCCAGCTACTTGGGAGGCTGAGGCAGGAGAATCGCTTGAACCCGGGAGGCGGAGGTTGTGGTGAGCTGAAATTGCGCCATTGCCCTCCAGCCTGGGCAATAACAGTGAAACTCCTTCTCAAAAAAAAAAAAAAAAGGCTGCCGGGCGCGGTGGCTCAAGCCTGTAATCCCAGCACTTTGGGAGGCCGAGACAGGCGGATCACGAGGTCAGGAGATCAAGACCATCCTGGCTAACACGGTGAAACCCCGTCTCTACTGAAAATACAAAAAAATTAGCCGGGCGAGGTGGCGGGCGTCATAGTCCCAGCTACTTGGGAGGCTGAGGCAGGAGAATGGCGTAAACCCGGGAGGCGGAGCTTGCAGTGAGCTGAGATCCGGTCACTGCACTCCAGCCTGGGCAAGACTCCATCTCAAAAAAAAATAAAAAATAAAATAAAAAGGCTATGTTACCAGACAACTCTTCATAGAAACATATGTGATAAATGTTGGGTGTGGTGCTTCACCCCTGTAATGAAGGGTGGCTTGAGGCCAGGAGTTTGAGACCAGCCTGGGCTAATATAGTGAGACCTTGTCTCTTACAAAAAAAAAAAAAAAAAAATACATGATAGGCCAGGCGCGGTGGCTTATGCCTGTGATCTCAGCACTTTGGGAGGCTGAAGCAGGTGAATCACAAGGTCAGGAGATCGAGACCATCCTGGCTAACATGGTGAAACCCCGTCTCTACTAAAAATAAAAAAACAAAATTAGCCGGGCATGGTGGCAGGTGCCTGTAGTCCCAGCTACTCAGGAGGCTGAGGCGGGAGAATGGAGTAAACCCGGGAGGCAGAGCTTGCAGTGAGGCAAGATCGTGCCACTGCACTCCAGCCTGGGTGACAGAGCAAGACTCTGTCTCAAAACCAACCAACCAACCAACCAAACAAACAAACAAAAAACATGATAAAATATATAAATGATTTGAGATATCATGGATATTTATCTCAAAGAGCTTCCTTGGTCATACCCTGTATGTATGTATTTGTGTGTCTGTATGTATGTATACACACACACCTAAGCTTGGAAATAACGATCTACCATAGTGCATGCGTATTGCTTATATTTGTTAGATTGTATTAAGGTCTATAATTTAGCTCCATGTACACAGAAAACATACCATTTATTTTATCTTATTTCAAATAGATTTAGGTGGCCAGGTGCGGTAGCTCACACCTGTAATCCCAGAATTTTGGGAGACTAACATAGTGAAACCCCATCTCTACCAAAAATACAAAATTAGCTGGGTGTGGTGGCACATGCCTGTAATCCCAGCTACTTGGGAGGCTGAGGCAGGGGAATCACCTGAACCTGGGAGGCAGAGGTTGCAGTGAGCCGAGATTGTGCCATTGCATTCCAGCCTGGGCAACAGGAGCGAAACTCCGTCTCAAAAGCAAAAAAAAAACAACAAAAAACCCCCGAAAACTATATATATATAGTTGCAGTTATTTGCAGTTACTCATGGTGTACCAAAGGCAAAATTTTGTAGTAGCCAAAGTTTATCTTCAAGGCTTCTCCTCCCATACCTCCCTAAGGAGAAGCCTGTTCAGCTTCCATTCACTCAAGGCCTAAAGGCCACCTCTTGATGATGTCTTGCCAGGGCTCCAGGCTATACATTTTTATTATTTCTGTTTTCATTTTTAAAGTTGGTTCTGCCATTTGTAGGAGATTTTTTTCTAACCAAGGCATCCACATTGGGTTTATATGCCCCAACCTTTTTTAAATGTCTTATTCAATTTCAGGAGGATAAAGATGACCAAGACAGGAATGAAAAGTTCTTCAGAAATTATGGTATCGTTGGCCGGGCGCTGTGGCTTAAGCCTGTAATCCCAGCTCTTTGGGAGGCCGAGACGGGCGGATCACAAGGTCAGGAGATCGAGACCATCCTGGCTAACCCGGTGAAACCCCGTCTCTACTAAAAAATACAAAAAACTAGCCGGGCGAGATGGCGGGCGCCTGTAGTCCCAGCTACTCGGGAGGCTGAAGCAGGAGAATGGCGTGAGCCCGGGAGGCGGAGCTTGCAGTGAGCTGAGGTCCGGCCACTGTACTCCAGCCTGGGCGACAGAGCGAGACTCCGTCTCAAAAAAAAAAAAAAAAGAAAAGAAAAAAAAGAAATTATGGTATCGTAGATTGTTTTGAGCTACAAAGACCCCTTCTTTTAAAGATGAGAAAGTTGAGGCTTGGAGAAGTTCAGTGAATTGCCTGAGCTGGCAAAACAAATCAATAGCATTTTAGGAACTAGAACTCAAGTTTCCTTACTCTGAAATAAATATTTTTTTCCATTGCGTTTTTGGGTGAAGATTGAGATCCAGTTACATATTTTTAACAAGCAGTAGACAATGCTTTCATTTTTAACCATTTTTTCTCAAAGGAATTCTGTATATGTAGTAGCTACAGAAAGAAGCTTATACTACCGGCCAGGCGCAGTGGCTCACACCTGTAATCCTAGCACTTTGGGAGGCTGAAGCGGGCGGATTGCCTGAGTTCAGGAGTTTGAGAACAGCCTGGGCAACAGCCGTCTCCACTAAAATACAAAAAACTAGCCGGGCGAGGTGGCGGGCGCCTGTAGTCCCAGCTACTCGGGAGGCTGAGGCAGGAGAATGGCATAAACCCGGGAGGCGGAGCTTGCAGTGAGCCAAGATCGTGGCACTGCACTCCAGCCTGGGAGACAGAGCGAGACAGTCTCCAAACAAAAAAAAAAAAAAAAGAAAAGAAAAGACAGCTTATACTATGTTCTAGTCAGTGAATAAAGTATGATTTCAGTCTACAAAAAATATTTTATTTATTTATTTATTTATTTTGAGATGGAGTCTCGTTCTGTAGCCCAGGCTGGAGTACAGTATCGCCATCTTGGCTCACGGCAACCTCCACCTCCTGGGTTCAAGCAATTCTTCTGCCTCGGCCTCTCATTTATGTCATAATGAGTCTAAGTTGTTAGTTTATTTGTGCATGAATTTAAAATAACTGTTGCTTACAGAACATTGAATAAAATAATAATTCCCTAAATCAATGAAAAATTTCTGCAATCTTACAGAGATACTACTATGTGTGTAAAGATGGGAATCCAATTTAAAACTTGGTACTTGTCCTGAACCATGCTACTAGTGGTTATTTTTACTTTAAACAACTATCGTCTAGATAAAAGAAGTACTAATAAAATATTTATTGTATTAATCATCATTGCTATATAAACACAGGCCTACAGGATTATGAAGCAGCACTTAAGATTGATCCATCCAACAAAATTGTACAAATTGATGCTGAGAAGATTCGGAATGTAATTCAAGGAACAGAACTAAAATCTTAATGACTCTTAGAAGTAACTAAGTATTGTTATAAGTTTTTTAAAAAGACCTGGAGGCGTTAGAAATCTTTGTACATATTATGGCCAATTGTACAGAATTGCTTTCTGTTTAGTACTCTAGTTCTGTAGAGGGCAAAATATTATAAATCTATAGAAAATAAAGCGACTTGAACCATTTTTGAATAAATCTAAATAAGAACCTATTTTGATTCCTTATTTCTTCATATTAATACATACGTATACATTTTTGTGTTACTGAATTAAGCTTGCCCTTGTAACAAAATATATTTTGGTATAGTTACCAGGACACTTACTGATTAATTTTTAAGAAGGTAGAATTTTAAAATAAAAGATTGTTTATAAATAACTTTTGTTTGTATTAATATACGATTTAATTGACTGAATGGTTGACTTTGGTATAATAAATGTTGACAGGTTTTCTGTTAGTTTCCAAATGCACAGAACCTTATTTTTTGTTTAATACTTCTCTAATGCTTGTTGTTCAAGATTAGACTAGTTCAGCCTAGTATAAAATAACTGTTTAGAAAACTTATCTTCAACTTCAGTTATAGGCTGTGCACCTGAAAACCGATCATATTTCGTAACACTATCTGGTGAAGATAAATTTTTTGAGTGAAATCGTTCTCTAGTACCTCCAAGTAGACAAGGGGGGGAAAAAAGACAGCAAACTGTAAGATATTAACCTGGAATATTATGGTATTGGCATTGGATTGCACCACCATTTGTGTTGTATCACTGGGATTATGCAGGTGTTAAGCACAATAGCACAGCTTCCCTTTTGTATGTAGTTATTGTAATTCTCTAATTAAATTTTAAAGGTTTGTTTTGTTTTGTTTTGTTTTGTTTTTGAGATGGAGCCTCCCTCCGTTGCCCAGGCTGGAGTGCAATGGCACAATCTCGGCTCACTGCAACCTCCTCCTCCCAAATTCAAGTGATTTTCCTGCCTCAGTCTCCCTAGTAGCTGAGATTACAGGTGCCCGCAACCACACCCAACTACTTTTTTTTTTCTTTTTTTTTGAGGCAGAGTATCGCTCTGTAGCCCAGGCTGGAGTGCAGTGGCATGATCTCGGTTCACTGCAAGCTCCACCTCCCGGGTTCAGGCGATTCTCCTGCCTCAGCCTCCCGTGTAGCTGGGACTACAGGCGCCCGCCACCACGCCCGGCTAAGTTTTTTGGATTTTCAGTAGAGACGGGGTTTCACCATGTTAGCCAGTATGGTCTCAATCTTCTGACTTCATGATCCGCCCGCCTCGGCCTCCCAAAGTGCTGGGATTACAGGTGTGTGAGCTACCACTGCACCCGGCCTTTTTTTTTTTTTTTTTGAGATGGTGTTTCACTCTTGTTGCCCAGGCTGGAGTGCAGTGGCCCAATCTCAGCTTACTGCAACCTCTGCCTCCCGGGTTCAAGTGATTCTCCTGCCTCAGGCCTCCCAAGTAACTGGGATTACAGGAGCCACCACGCCTGATTAATTTTTTGTATTTTTAGTAGAGACAGGGTCTCATCATGTTGGCCAGGTTGATCTCCAACTCCTGACCTCAGGTGATCCACCCGCCTCGGCCTCCCAAAGTGCAGTGATTACAGGCATGAGCCACTGCACCCGGCCTTATTTATTTATTTTTGAGATGGAGTCTGGCTCTGTAACCCAGGTTTTAGTGCAGTGCAATCTTGGCTCACTGCAACCTCTGTCTCCTGGGTTCAAGCAATTCTCCTGCCTCAGCCTTCCAAGTAGCTGGGATTACAGGTGCGTGCTACCACATCCAGCTAATTTTGTATTTTTAGTAGAGACTGGGTTTTACCATGTTGGCCAGGCTGGTTTCAAACTCCTGACCTCAAGTGATCTGCCCTCCTCGGCCTCCCAAAGTGCTGGAATTACAGGCATGAGTCCCCGTGCTGGCCTAACAAATTTAGTTTAAAGATCTAATTGGCCTTTATCAGTGACTCATGAATCAAGCAGCATCTTATCTAAAGATTTAGAAGAGACATTACTAGAAGTAGCAGAATAAAATGACCTTTGCAAAATTATGATTAAGACAGTGAAAGAGATTTAACTTAACTGAATTTATCTTGCTTTTAACCTCCAAGCTGTCCTTGTTCATTCCTGGGTGTAGGACTAACTTTAAAAAACTTAGTTTATAGTTTAAACAAAGTCAGTGATAGCCCTTTGGGGACTAAATTGCCTTTGTAGGACTAACATTAGCCACAAGGTTAAAAATTAGCACTTTGGGACGCTGAGGCAGGTGGGTCACCTGAGTTCAGGAGTTAGAGAGCAGCCAGGCCAACATGGTGAAACCCCGTCTCTACTAAAAATACAAAAATTAGCCGGGCGTGGTGGCAGGTGCTTGTAATTCACAGCTACTTGGGAGGCTGAGGCAGGAGAATCACTTAAACCTGGGAGGTGAAGGCTGCAGTAAGCGGAGATTGGGCAATTGCTCTCCGGCCTGGGCAACAAGAGTGAAACTCCATCTCCAAAAAAATTATGGTTTAGAAGTCATACTGCTGGAGGCCGGGCACGGTGGCTCACGCCTGTAATCCCAGCACTGGGAGGCCGAGTCGGGTGGATCACCTGAGGTTGGGAGTTCGAGACCAGCCTGACCCCAACATGGAGAAACCCCGTCTCTACTAAAAATACAAAATTAGCTGGGCGTGGTGGTGCTTGCCTGTAATCCCCTACTTGGGAGCCTGAGGCAGGAGAATCGCTTGAACCCGGGAGGCGGAAGTTGCAGTGAGCTGAGATCACGCCATTGCACTCCAGCCTGGACAACAAGAGCGAAACTCCATCTCAAAAAAAAAAAAAAAATGTCATACTGCTGGAGGCTACAAAATTCTGACCCTTCCTAAACTGCTCCTAAGATCAGTGCTTGAGATATTTTGCAGACCCTGCACTTAATGAATCAGCTGGCACCACCCAAATCAATAAGCTGACTCATCTAATCTTGTGGCGCCCACCTAACTTAATTCAGCACAAGAAAACAGCTCCGACTCTCTATAATTTCATCTCTAACCAATGAGCACTTCTGGCTCACTGGCTTCCCCTCACCCACCAAGTTGTCTTTAAAAACTCTGCTCCCTGGCTGGGCGCGGTGGCTGACGCCTCTAATCCCAGCACTTTGGGAGGCTGAGGCAAGTGGATCACGAGCTCAGGAGTTCAAGTCCAGCCTGGCCAAGATGGTGAAACCCCATCTCTACTGAAAAAACAAAAAAAATTAGCCGGGTGTGGCGGCGGGAGGCTGAGGCAGAGAATTGCTTGAACCCAGGAGGCAGAGGTTGCAGTGAGCTGAGATCGGGTCACTACACTCCAGCCTGGGCGACAGAGCGAGACTGTCTCAAAAAAACAAAAAACGAAAACAAAACTCTGGTCTCCCGCACAGCTGGTTCTGTATGAATTACTCTTTCTCTGTTTTAATTTTCGTGCCTTAATAAATTGGCTCTGTCTAGGCAGCACCCCTTTAGGGGTAACAAAAACAATTGGTATTTATAAGGTAGCTCAAGCAGGAACAAGAAACAGCATAATACGAAAAGTGGGTTGGTTGATATCTGGTAACTTCAGATCACTTTCCTTGCAAGAGTTAAAACAGTGGGGACTTGCCTATCCTGCTAGCTAAAAGGGGCCTGTTGGGAGATTTGGCTATCATCTCTCTCATGATTTATCAGGAGATCAGATAAATAACCAAATTTTGGGCCAGGCTCGGTGGCTCACACCTGTAATCCCAGCACTTTGGGAGGCTGAGACGGGCAGATCACCTGAGGTCAGGAGTTCGAGAGCAGCCTGGCCAATCCCATCTCTTCTAAAAATACAAAAATTAGCTGGACATGGTGGCAATCACCTGTAACCCCAGCTACTCGGGAGGCTGAGGCAGGACAATGACTGAGACAGTGAAAGAGAGCTAACCTAACAAACTCCATCTTAGTTCTAACCTTTAAGCTGTCCTTGTTCCTTCCTGTGCATAGGCTGAACTAACTTTGGGGGGAACTTCGTTTATAGATTATAGTTTAAAACAAAGATGGTAACAACTTTTTCCCAAAACCTTTTCCTTCCTGCCTGGGGATTAGACTGCCTTTGTAGGACTAAGAAATTAGCCACAAGATTAGAAATTATGGTTTAGGAGTCATGCCGTTGGAATTACAAGATTCTGACCCTCACTAAACTGCTCCTAAGATCAGTGCTTGAGATATTTTGCAGACCCTGCACTTGCTGGATCAGCTGGCACCACCCAGATCAATAAACTGGCTCATCTGATCTTGTGACCCCCACCCAGGAACTGACTCAGTGTAAGAGGACAGCTTCAATTCCTTTTGATTTCATCTCCTACTTAACCAATCAGCACTCCTGGCTCACTGGCTTCCCCTCCCCCACCAAGTTGTCCTTTAAAACTCTTGATTCTCAAATGCTTGGGCAGTCTGATTTGATTAATAATAAAATGCTGGTCTCCTGCACAGCTGGCTCTGTGTGAATTACTCTGTCTCTATTGCAGTTCCCCTGTCTTGATAAATTGGCTCTGTCTAGGCAGCAGGCAAGGTGAACCCATTTGGGAGTTACACTAGTGCAAGAGGTTCAGTCCAAATCAGTGGCCTTCCATATATTTTATTTAACACATCCCAGAAAGAGGTTATGAATTATATCAAGCAAAAGGTTCTGTCCTAGACCAGGTTTGGGATGATCTTTCTTTTCCACATGTTAGCTCTTTGCTGACAGAGGTCAAAATATTAGTCCTAATATAGAGATATTGTCTAATAGTTTAGTGTTATATAAACCTATTCTGTCTTGGTTCCCTAGTGTAGACGAAAATCAGAGTTGAACAGTAGTTAAACTGAAAAAACAATGCTTTTACTCAGTAACTGTTATAATAAGGAAAAAGAGACCTCAGCATGGAACGAGGCTGAGTTCTTTTCATTTCTGTGAGGTCTGAGAATAAAAAATGAAAAAGAACTAGGCTCAGTTCCAAATATGACATGGACAATTAGGGATTTATAGCCAAGGAGTAGGTTGGGTAATGAAGGTGGTCAGTGGATGAAAAATTACTAAGAGAAAACATTAGGGATAGAGGAATTTTGGTTAAATTGACCTAATAGGATTCTTGCTGAAGACAGGCCAGGTTGATCAGGTATTACCGGCGGCGGGTGGGGGCGGTTATAGGGAATGAGGAATCTGGTCAAATATCAAGGGTGATCAGATATTGATGGTGGGGATTCTGGCTAAAGGAACTTGGCAGGACTCTTGCCATGACTGGGCTCTTAGGAGCAAGGTACGTGGCTGGGCATGATGGCTCACGCCTGTAATCCCAGCACTTTGGGAGGCCGAGGTGGGTGGATCACCTGAGGTCGGGAGTTCAAGATCAGCCTGACCAACATGGAGAAACCCCATCTCTACTAACAATACAAAATTAGCCAGTTGTGGTGGCACATGCCTGTAATCCCAGCTACTCAGGAGGCTGAGCCTGGAGAATTGCTTGAACCCGGGAGGTGAAGGTTGTGGTGAGCCAAGAATGCGCCACTGCACTCCAGCCTGGGCAACAAGAACAAAACTCCATCTCAAAAAAAAAAAAAAAGCAAGGTACAGCCGGGCACAGTGTCTCACGCCTGTAATCCCAGCAGTTTGGGAGGCTAAGGCAGGTGGATCATGAAGTCAGGAGTTGGAGACCAGCCTGACCAACATGGTGAAACCCTGTCTCTACTGAAAATATAAAACAGTCTGGCATGGTGTCACGTGCCTATAATCCCAGCTACTCAGGAGGGTGAGGCAGGAGAACCCTTGAACCCGGGAGACAGAGGTTGCAGTGAGCTGAGATCATGCCACTGTACTCCAGCCTGGACAAAGAGCGAGGTGCCAGGATGGGGCCTAGTCAAAAAAGTGGTTCACAGGAGCCTATCTAGAGTTTGGTCAAGGAGAGACCTCTTAATCACTAGCAAGCCAGGTGCTTTCCAACAAATTTCATCCATGTGGGAAGTAAGGGCAAAGGATTTTGCACATACCATCTAGGGAAAAAGTAGGTGCCTTACTTCATTTTCCACTGCTGTATCAGAATACCACAGACTAGGTAATTTATAACGGACAGAGATTTATTTGGTTCATGGTTCTAGAGGCTGGGAGGTCAAGATCGAGGGACTACATGCATCTGGTGAAGCCCTTCTTGCTACATGATAACGTGGCAGAAGGTATCACATAGTAAGAGAGCATGCAAGAAAGAGAGGAAAGGAAAAGGGGGCTGAACTCCTGTCTTTTATAACTAACCCAGTCCTGCAATAACTAACTCACTTCTGTATTAACAGCTTTAATCTATTCAAGAGGGTGGTGTCCCCATGAACTAATAGTCTCTTTTTTGTGTGTGTGATGGAGTCTTGCTTTGTCACTCAGACTAGAGTGCAGTGGCATGATCTAGGCTTACTGCAACCTCTGCCTCCTGGGTTCAAGTGATTCTCCTGCCTCAGCCTCCCGAGTAGCTGAGATTACAGGCATGCGCCACCAAGCCTGGCTAATTTTGGTATTTTTAGTAGAGACAGCTTTTCACCATGTTGGCCAGGCTGGTCTCAAAACTCCTGACCTCAGGCGATTTGCCTGCCTTGGCCTCCCAAAGTGCTGGTATTACAGGCATGAGACACCGTGCCTGGTCTATTTTTGTATTTTTTAATAGAGACAGTGTTTCACTACTTGGCCAGGCTGGTTTCACACTCCTGATCTTAAGTGATCCACCTGCCTTGGCCTCCCAAAGTGCTGACATTGCAGGTATGAGCCACCGCCCTGGCTTTGCTTTAGCTTTTTAGTGCATATTAAGGACTAACATTACTCTCTAGTTATCTTCAGCTATCTACATCTATCTTCAGCTATCTACATCTGATTGCTGTAGGTCAGCAGTTCTCAAAATGTGTTCTCATCAGAATACAAATACTCTGGTCAGCACGGTGGCTTACACCCATAATCCCAACACTTCGGGAGGCGGTGGGTCACGCCTATAATCCCAGCACTTGGGAGGAGGTGGGAGGATAATTTGAGCCCAGGAGTCCAAGACTAACCTAAGCAACATAGTGAGACCCCCATCTCTACAAAAAATAGAAAAAAAGTTAGCCAGGCATGGTGGTGCATGACTGCAGTCCTAGCTACTTGGGAGGCTGAGGTTGGAAAATCGCTTGAGCTGGGGAAGTCAAGGTTGAGGTTGAGGTTACAGTGAGCTGTGATTGTGTCATTGCACTCCAGCCTGGGTGACAGAGGGAGACGCTGACTCAAAAAGAGTAGAAAATATGCTATATTATATCCTATCTTTAAAAAAACGACAAGAAACCTTTGGCTCAACATCTAGCTATTGCCCCATTTATCTGTTCAGTGTGCAGCAAAATTACTTAAAATTAGTTTTGAGTTCTTCGGCTCTTTCTTATTCCAATAAAGTTTTCCTCTCTACCGCTTCTTGTTGTAGAGAGGAATACTTATTTATTTATTTATTTTTGAGGCAGAGTTTCGCTCGTCACCCTGGCTGGAGTGCAATGTCGTGATTTGGCTTACTGCAAACTCTGCCTCCTAGGTTCAAGCGATTCTCCTGCCTCAGCCTCCTGAGTAGCTGGAATTACAGGTGTCCGCCGTCACGCCCAGCTAATTTTTGTATTTTTAGTAGAGACAGGTTTTCACCATGTTGGCCAGGTTGGTCTCAAACGCCTGACCTCAGGCCACCTGCCCACCTCAGCCTTCCAAAGTGCTGGGATTACAGGTGTGAGCCTTCGCGCCTGGCCTTGTTGAAATACTTTTGTTTGAAGTCATCCATGACCTCTGCTTTGCCTCATCAAAGGTCAGTTCTCAATTCATATGCTATTTCCCAAGATAATTTCACACTGCTGGGCCAGTTCCTCTCCTTGAAACAAGCTTGGCTTCCAGGCCTCACAGTCTTCTAATTTCCTTTCTTCACTAGTCACTCCTTCTTGGTCTCATTTGTTTCTTCTTGTTCTTTGCCTTGACCTCTAAATGGTGGTTTTCCCTAAAGCATAGTCCTCAGGTCTGTTTACCTACACTTTGTAGTCTTGTCTGATTTAATCGTTTTAAATAACATGTTGTTCAAATTGATTATCTTCAACTTGGACTTCTCTCTTGAATTCAACTTGTATATTCAATTGCCCTACATCAACTTGACTTTCCTCAGATATTCTCTTCACCTCCTTCAGAGGGTGTGGTCAGACCTCACCTTATCAGAAGCCTTCCCTTTCCAACCTACCTAAAGTAATTCCTTGCTGAAGTACTCGCTTTCCTCCTAACTCTATTTTATGTTTTTTCCCATAATACTTACCACTAGGTATAGAACATAGGTAACTATGTAAATATATATTCATATATGTTATTTATGTATATATTAATGTGTATTTTTATTTATAAATATATAAAAATATATATTTATACATGCTTTTTGGTCTGTTTCCTCCTGCTGGGATTCATTAGAATCTAAGCTCCATTAGGACTAGCTTCTAGTGCCTAGTATAGTCCTGGGACCTTATTATTATTATTATTTTTTTTTGAGGCGGAATTTGCCTCTTGTTGCCCAGGCTGTAGTGCAATGGCATGATATCGGCTCACTGCAACCTCCGCCTCCCGGGTTCAAGAGATTCTCCTGCCTCAGCCTCCCGAAGAGCTTGGATTACAGGCATGCATCACCACGCCCAGCTAATTTTTTTGGTATTTTTAGTAGAGACGGGGTTTCTCCATGTTGGTTCAGGCTGGTCTTGAACTCCTGACCTCAGGTGATCCGCCTGCCTCAGCCTCCCAAAGTATTGGGATTACAGGCATGAGCCACCATGCCCAGCCAGTCCTGGGACTTTAATAGGCACTGAATGACTATGTATATAATGAAATTCCAGATGACATGCTTGATTTTCAGCTATTTATCCTGATCATTTTATTATTATTTTAGATGAAGTCTCCCTCTGTCACCCAGGTTGGAGTGCAGTGGCGTGATCTCAGCTCACTGCAACCTCCACTTCCCAGGTTGAAGAGATTCTCTTGCCTTGGGCTCTGGTGTAGCTGGGATTACAGGCATGCACCACCATGCCTGGCTAAGTTTTTGTATTTTTAGTAGAGATGTGGTCTCACCATGTTGCCCAGGTTTGTCTCGAACTCCTGGCTTCCTGTAATCCGCCCACCTTGGCCTCCCAAAAGTGCTGGGATTTTAAGTATGAGCCACTGTGCCTGGAGTATCCTGAGAATTTTTTTTTTTTTTTTTTTTTTTTTTTTTTTTTGAGACGGAGTCTCGCTCTGTAGCTCAGGCTGGAGTGCAGTGGCCGGATCTCAGCTCACTGCAAGCTCCGCCTCCCGGGTTCACGCCATTCTCCGGCCTCAGCCTCCCGAGTAGCTGGGACTACAGGCGCCCGCCACCTCGCCCGGCTAGTTTTTTGTATTTCTTAGTAGAGACGGGGTTTCACCGTGTTATCCAGGATGGTCTCGATCTCCTGACCTCGTGATCCACCCGTCTCGGCCTCCCAAAGTGCTGGGATTACAGGCTTGAGCCACCGCGCCCGGCCTTTTTTTTTTTTGAGACAGAATCTCACTCTGTTGCCCAGGCTGCAGTGCAGTGGTATGATCTTGGCTCACTGCAACCTCTGCCTCCTGGGTTCAAGTGATTCTCCTGCCACAGCCTCCCAAGTAGCTGGGACTATAGGTACACGCCACCATACCTGGCTAATTTTTTGTATTTTTAGTAGAGACTGGGTTTCGTCATGTTGGCTAGGCTGGTCTCGACCTCCTGACCTCAAGTGATCCACCTGCCCAAAATGCTGGGATTACAGACCGTGAGCCACAGCGCCCAGCCAATCCTGAGAATTTTAGCAACAACAAAAATGACCCAACGGTGCACCACTGCCATAGGTAGGAATTTTAGGTTAGTTTCTAGATTCTACATATAAAAAGGTAAATTCACTTGCCATGAATTGGGCACCTACAGTGAAGGGGGAAAATTGTTTGTATGGTTTATACTGCAAAAACAGGCTAATAAACTAAAACGTTATTGCGTAATTCACTTGGACATCTTGTGCAGTGCCTCACTATTTGATGTTTTGAGGAAGTGAAAAAAATTAATATTTCTTGATTGTGCCATTACCAAATTATCAGTTTTGGGGGTAATTGGAAGAAATTGATGAGTCTGCAGAGTTTGAGCTGTTTCCTTACATCAAGCAACTTCTATGATTAGAAGATTCAACTTTTATAATCCCCTAATGACTCACAAATTTATTCTTTCTAATTGATGGTAATATCCTGAAATAAAACCAACAGGGGAAAATAACAATGATTTTTTTTTCCAAAAAGATATTCAGACCCAATTATCAACATACGGTTTAAACAGATGGGAGCTGAAATAAATCTGTGTGTGCAGTAGAATCAGAGATTTTAAAGAATTGTATAGCCTGTCACCTACCACTGCTCACACTATGTTAAAGATATATAAAATTAATTGCATTTATAAAAATATACCACATTGTCTCATATCTTTGTACTTTTATCCATAGTTTCTTCTCCCTAGAATAACCTTCCTTTGATTTAGCTTTATCTTCTCTAGGTCACTTCTCCTGATCTCTCTGGTCTCAATTTGAGCAATTCTGTCTATGTCTGAAAGGCCTGTGCATACTGCCTACTTTACATTACAAAAATTATTACATATTAATTTGCTAATCTCATTCTCCCAAATATTTTTTTTTTTTTGAGACAGAGTTTCGCTCTTGTTGCCCAGGCTGGAGTCCAATGGCGTGATCTCGGCTCACTGCAACCTCTACCTCCCGGGTTCAAGCGATTCTCCTGCCTCAGCCTCCCAAAGTAGCTGGGATTACAGGCACCCACCACCATGCCCAGCTGATTTTTTTGTATCTTAGTTGAGATGGGGTTTCACCATGTTCGCCAGGCTGGTCTTGAACTCCTGACCTCAGGTGATCCACCTGCCCCGGCCTCCCAATGTGCTGGGATTTCAGGTGTGAGCCACCACACCTGGCCAATATTGTTAATTAAAACAATAAAAATCACTGTCTTTTATTTCTGTACCTCTATTTGCATAGTACAGTCTGTCATCAGTCAGGGTTCAAAAAATATTTGCTGAATGAATCAATAAATTACAAGTTATCTCTTCCACCAGCCTAGCAGTGGGAACTAACATTATGTTAAAAGTGGGAAATTGGCTGGGCAGCATGGCTCACTCCTGTAATCCCAACACTTCAGGAGGCCAAGGCAGGATGACAGCTTAAGGACAGGAGTTTGAGGTCAGCCTGGGCAACACAGCGAAACTCCATCTACACACACACACACACACCCCCTATAAATTAGCCGGGGGCATGTTGTTCCTGCCTGTAGTCCCAGCTAGTAGAGGCTGAGGTGGGGGATGGTTTGAGCCCAGGAGTCCAAGGTTGCAATGAACCATGATCATGCCACTGCATACCAGCTTGGGTGACAAGGTGAAACCCTGTCTCCAAAAATAAAAAATAAAAGTGTGTTGGCCGGGCACAGTGGCTCACGCCTGTAATCTCAGCACTTTGGGAGGCCGAGGCGGGCAGATCACCAGGTCAGGAGATTGAGACCATCCTAGCTAACAGGGTGAAACCCCATCTCTACTAAAAATACAAAAAATTAGCTGGGCATGGTGGCGAGTGCCTGTAATCCCAGCTACTCGGGAGGCTGAGGCAGAAGAATCGCTTGAACCTGGGAGGCGGAGGTTGCAGTGAGCCGAGATCGCGCCATTGCACTCCACCTTGGGCAATAGAGTGAGACTCCATCTCAAAAAAAAAAAAAAAAAAAAAACAAAAACCAAAGTGTGAAATTGTTGGTCAGAATCTTCCTTAAATCATTTTTTTTCTTACAGCTCCTGTGTTCCTCTGTCTTGATAAGTAGACTCAATAGATAAGTAAATAAAATATGAAAGGCTTTTGAAGCTTTTGGATTACATGGACTAACACTTTCTACCTTTTATTTTGCTATTTTGAACATATTTTCATTTAAAAAGTCATTGTCATTCAGTTATCAGTTGAAATACTTTATTTAACTTATTTTAAAAATTGATTATAAACTTTTTATCTCAATTAGGAATTCTACCCTTAGATTTAACACTCATTTTTCCCGAGTATATTTTCTTTTCAATATACAAAGAAATGTATTTTCATAGAGTGTGTTGAATATTAGGAAAATCAAGAGTTCTGGTTCTGTCAGGTGCAGTATTTAGAGTGTTATTTTGATAAAATCCAGTTGCTCTGATATGGCTTGAAAATACTTGCTCCTTTGGAGTATATTTGCAGGGGAAAAACTGTGGCATAGGTAGAAATTCACCATAATGACTTGAATTGGTTTTATACATAATCATCTGAGGTTTTGATAGTGAGGTGGATGTCTGGAGTGTCTTCGGATCCAACATACATGAAAACACAGGATTGCCAGGGTTCACACAAGGAGGCAGTTGTTCAGATTTCATTTCTGTGTCTGAATTTGAAAGTGAAGTACTTTTCTTGTCCTAAAAAACAAACACATAAAATCATTCTCCATTTTAAAGTTCTGAAAAAAATAAAATAAAATTCAGTCCCACCCACTTCCCTTTTTTAGAAATTCTGTTCTCTTGAGGGGATTGAATGTCAGGCCTCTGATTTCAAGCTAAGCCATCATATCCCCTGTGACCTGCACGTATACATCCACATGGCCTGAAGCAAGTGAAGAACCACAAAAGAAGTGAAAATGGCCTGAAGCAAGTGAAGAATCACAAAAGAAGTGAAAATGGCCGGTTCCTGCCTTAACTGATGACATTACCTTGTGACATTCACTCTCCTGGCTCAGAACCTCCCCCACTGAGCACCTTGTGACCCCCACCCCTGCCCGCCAGAGAATAACCCCCTTTGACTGTAATTTTCCATTACCAACCCAAATCCTATAAAACGGTCCCACCCCTATCTCCCATCGCGGACTCAGCCCGCCTGCACCCAGGTGATTAAAAAGCTTTATTGCTCACACAAAGCCTGTTTGGTGGTCTCTTCTCTTGACATTGAAGACTACCCTTAAAATCACATACACCTGTACACAGAGTGAACTTGTCAAAAATATGCATAAGGTAGCTTTTTAAACATTCTGTACTACAACTATGAGAATTTATTGAAAAGTCTGTAAATCATAGGGAAAATCTGAAAAGTCATAGTTAGAAGAGGAAGTACAGCTTTATTTTAGAGTGAAAAAGGAACAAGATAAACATCCAGGGTTAGCCTGGGTATGTGGGCAGCCATTAAGCAACTAATTACACAGCTAACTGAATAATTACAATTGTGATAACTGCTATGAAGAAAAAAAAATACAACATATTAATGAAGACACAATGGGGGTTCTAACCTAGTGCTGGGGGTTAGGGAAAGCCATGCCACTGAAGTACCATTCAATCTAAGATTGACTATAAAGCAAGGAAGTAAAAGATAGAGGTGGGGACAAAGTATGGCAAGTCAAATAAATTAGGGTGAAAATGTCATGAGATCAGAATAGAGAGCCAGGGGTCAGATCTCTCAGGGTTTTGTTGACTGTGTTTAAAATCTGAACCTTTATTGTAAAAGCAATGGAAAGCTATTGAAGGGTTTTAAGGAGAGGTGTGACATGATGTAATATAATTCTAGTAAAATTACTTTGGCTGTTGTTAGGGCCTGTGTGAATGTGGTGAGGAGCTGCAATAGTCCATGTGAGTAATGATGACAATATATAGTAGGTGGTAGCATGGAGATGGAGCAGATTTGTTTGTTTTGTTTTGTGTGTTTCTTTTTTGAGACGGAGTCTCGCTCTGTCATCCAGGCTGGACTGCAATGGTGCAATCTTGGCTCACTGCAACCTCCGCCTCCTGGGTTCAAGCAAATCTCCTGCATCAGCCTCCCAAGTAGCTGGGATTACAGGCATGTACCACCACGCCCAGCTAATTTTGTATTTTTAGTAGAGATGGGGTTTTTCCATGTTAGTCAGGCTGGTCTTGAACTCCCAACCTCAGGTGATCCGCCCGCCTCAGCCTCCCAAAGTGCTGGAATTACAAGTGTGAACTACCTCCCAGCCTAATTTTTGTATTTTTAGTAGAGATGGGGTTTCACCATGATGGCCAGGCTGGTCTTGGACTCCTGACCAAGTGATCCACCTGCCTCGGCTTCCCAAAATGTTGGGATTACAGGTGTGAGCCACCGCGCCTGGCCAAATGAAATCAATTTTTATCACTATTTTATTTAATTTTTTGAGATGGAGTTTTGCTCTGTCGTCTAGGCTGGAGTGCAGTGGTGTAGTCTCAGCTCATTGTAACCTCTGTGTCCCAGGTTCAAGTGATTCCCCTGCCTCAGCCTCCAGAGTAGCTGGGACTACAGGTGCCTGCTAACACACCTGGCTAATTTTTGTGTTTTTAGTAGAAATGGGGTTTCACCATGTTGGTCAGGCTGTTCTTGAACTCCTGACCTCAGATGATCTGCCTGCCTCGGCTTTCCAAAGTGCTGGGACTACAGTCATGAGCCACCAGGCCTCACCAGATTTTATTATTTTCTTTTTTGCAGGTTTACCTCAATATATGATCTTCCAGAATCAGTTCTGAAATTTACAGGTTAATAACACCTTATATTAGCAAATATGGTTTGCTAATATTCACTTAATACTCATAAGTTTGTAGTTGGCAAAGCTGGAAATAGAACTCAGGTTCACTAAGTGTCATCAATGTTATTCTCATCAGATCTTGCTGTTTATTCTTTTTGATACTGCTTATTAATTTGTTTTAAATATTAACAACACAGATACTGGATAATAGTAAATCATAAGAATCATAAAATTTTGATGGTATCTCAACTGATCAGCTTTTCTCCAATTTTCTACGTTTCCTCAGCACAGGGGAAAGCTTTATAGGTAGAAGGTGGCGGCCCTGTGACTTGTGGGGAAAAGTACCACTGTAATTTACTTTTATGGGCACCTAAGCAGGTTGCCCAGGGCAACTTGTAGATTTGTTGTTGTTATTAATACTATCTCCTTCAGTCACTGAGAACTCTTTTTTTTTTTTGAGATGGAGTTTCACTCTTGTTGCCTAGGCTGGAGTGCAATGGCATGATCTTGGCTCACTGCAACCTCCACCTCCCCGGTTCAAGCGATTCTCTTGCCTCAGCCTCCCAGGTAGCTGGGATTATAGGCATGCATCACCACACCCAGCTAATTTTGTATGTTTAGTAGAGATGGGGTTTCTGCATGTTGGTCAGGCTGGTCTCGAACTCCTGACCTCAGGTGATTCACCTGCATCGGCCTCCCAAAATACTGGGTCCTAAATGCTGGGATTATAGGCGTGAGCCACAGCGCCCAGCTGAGAACTCTTTTTGTCATCAAATGACCTTCCTTAACTACTGGTTCTAGAATTCCGATCAGCTTTGGCTCAAAACATAATGCAGAAAATGAAATCTAGTCAAAACAGAAGACAAATTAGCTGATAAACTTTGTTGGCATAATTAGTACCGCAAAATCTGGAAAAGTTAAATCCTAAATTAAAATTTTTTTAGATTTCCAGGATAATTCACAAATGTTTATAGATTCTGAAACAAAAGGCCCATTGCTTTATACTTTACATCATAGACAACCACTGCAGTTTTCTTATTTGGGTTTCACCTTCTTCAAACCTGATATTCTTAAAATGTGGAGTTCAAACTGACTACAATTAAGAACGAAACAAACAGCCAATACAAAGAATAATAAAAGGATGAGTTTAAATTATCTGCCACATATGTCAACAACTTTTATTAAATGATAAAAAGGTTAAAATTGTAAATAATTTTACAGAAGAAATTACATCTTAAAATTGGCCTGTGAAAGTGGCTTGAAAGGTATAAAAATCTACCAGTAGCTGGTATTAGCTTTCTTAGTAATTTAATTTTCAGTTAAAGTTAGAGAAAGCCAGACCACCTTGACTTTTTGAAGTCCTTCGGTACAGATAAATATATACTTAAAAAGATAAATGAAAACAAGTCATTAGTTAATAATGCCCATCGCAGAAGCTGTAACTATAAAATTAAGATTTTTTTGATGTCACTGTTGATGTTAAATATAGTTAATAGAAAAGCAAAAATAAAAAAGGTCTAATTTTGAGGCACTCTTTTGTCTCTGCTCAGGCCCACCATCTTCCTTGCTAATGTTTACGTTTATTATTTATTTTTTCATTTATTGATTTACTTTTACCACAATTAGGGGACAGAGAATGAAACCTAAACTTTTCATTGCTTCTGTAAAGAGTGAATATAAATGTAAGATATCTTTCGCTCTTGTTGCCCTGGCTGCAGTTCAGTGGCGCAGTCTCGTCTCACTGCAACCTCTGCCTCCCAGGTTCAAGCGATTCTCCTGCCTCAGCCTCCCAAGTAGCTAGGATTATAGACGCGCGCCATCTCTCCCGGCTAATTTTTTGTATTTAGTAGAGACGGAGTTTCATCATGTAGGTCCGGCTGGTCTCGAACTCCTGACCTCAGGTGATCCACCCGCCTCGGCCTCCCAAATTACTGGGATTGCAGGCGTGAGCCCCGCGCCCGGTCACCATATCCTTTTTTAAAACAACTCCCTTCTTTGACAAAGTACAATTTAAGTATACAATTAACAAAGTACGTTTTTCTTGTTCAAAACCATCACTAACAGTTTGCAGTAGGGTATGAGTGCATACAATCCCGATGGTCTTTACACCTTTAGAGGCTATTCGGATTAAGGAAACGTACATTTACATGTGTAAATGTAAAAGCTCAGTAGCTGCCTTGTAAAGTGTTTTTCGGGGTTGTGGGGTTGGGATTGGTAGGAGTAGGTGGTGCCTCAAATTATACCAACGAATACCAACATTCCCAAACATCTATCCCTCTGCCTAAACTCACCCAGTCGCGGTCTGTCATTTTCGCTATTTTCTTTGTTAATTTTTTCGGCAAAGTCAGTTTGCATGCAGTAGATGGCAAGAAAGCCGGTGAACGCCTAGGGACGTGGCGTTTTAACCGCACCCAGTTAAAGCAGCAAATAGAAGATAAATAGCTGGGTGGATCAGTATGTGTAAACCTATCCGTTTAATCCGGGGAGTTGTTTTCCCGGTGAAACCACGAATCCTTTCTGGAGGTTGCAACTCGTATCCATAGCAACTGGAAGTGGTCGCCGGCTCCCGGATGTTGTGGGGATCTGCGGCCGCCCGGCCCAGCTTCCTGCAGCCGCCCGGCGGCGCCCTGCGCTCCTCTTCGGGAGTGGTAGTTCTTCTCTTCACCGGTGCCTGGCAGGAGGCGCAAGCGGGACTACGCGTCACGGCATGCACTGCGGCGCCCAGCCGGTCACCGCCTGCGGGCTGCAGACGCCTGCGAGCAGGTTGTTGTTTTTATAAGAGGCGTCATTGGCGCCCGAGCTGTGACCGCCGCCACTGGGGCAGCCAGCACAATTGGGCGGAGGTGGCGTTGCCCCTTCAGGTACTGTACTAGGCGGGCTTAGACCCCGGGAGGGGGTTTGTGCCGACTGTCTGAGTCCCTGGCCGACACCCTCGGCTCAGTAGAGGAGCAGTGGCGTGGTCCGCCTCCTAGGCTGGGGCTGCTCGGGCGGGGACTTGACGCCTGGCGTCAGCGGCCGCACGGGCGACCTCCTCGGGCCGTGCGCGAGTCCACAGTCCCGGAGGCCCGAGCTGGCCCCTGGGGCATCCGGTCCGGTGGTCTTGCAGCCTCCAAACCCCGTGTGCTATACTGAGCTGCGCGCCAACAGTGGGAGAGCGGACGGCCTGGGGCACCCTCCTTCCTTCACTGGGCAGGCTCTGAGGTGCTGGTTGGTCTGGACTGATGAAAATCCATATGGTAAGATGTTATGTGCGTCACCCTGCCGGGTTTAATGCCAGCCTGTCTTTTGATGACGTTTGAGCCCCCGTGATGTCAGGAATAGAAAGATTAAATATTAAATAATGCCCGGCTACTTCCGCTGGCACGCCAGCCTGATGATGATCAAATACCTCTCCATACCCTTCTCCAACTCACTGGCCTCCTTTAGCTTTGGTCTTCCTAACCGATTTGTCCTCATTAGCAGCTGCCTCATGCAGTGCCTTGTACGCGTTATGTTTAGCACTATTGGGAGCGCCAAGTAAGGTATTTTGTTGAGTGATGAGATGTGTACTGTTCTGCTCTACTTTTATTGAAAAACACAGTGGGGCATTTTTGTAGCTAGAATAGCTAACTATAGTACTATGAATTTTAGATTTGTCTCCTCCAGTCTACAGGATAGTGCTTGAAATGTCGCTATTAACGCATCGTATCTTTTAGGATTAGAATCTTATTGGGCCCCACACGTCTCGGGGTATTTATCACACACACCCAATGTGAATGGTTTACTATTGTTTTCTGAGCTCAGGTCATATAGCGGAAGATGGAGATGGTGAGGGTATTATTTTTATTCATAATTTTTTTTTTTTTTTGAGACGGGGTTTCGCTCTTGTTGCCCAGGCTGGAGTGCAGTGGCGCGATCTCGGCTCACTGCAACCTCTGCCTTCCGGTTTCAAGCGATTCTCCTGCCTCAGCCTCCCGAGTATCTGGGATTACAGGTGCCCGCCACCACGCCTGGCTAATTTTTCTATTTTTAGTAGAGACGGGGGGGGGGGGGTTCTCACCATGTTGGCCAGGCTGGTCTCGAACTCCTGACCTCGTGATCCGTCGGCTTCGGCCTCCCAAAGTGCTGGGATTACAGGCGTGAACCCCCGCGCCCAGCCTTAATTCATAATTTTTAACCTTTTACGCTAAGGACGGAATTTCAATCAAAAAAGGTATTAAAAATCAGCCCAAATACAATTTAAAGGTGTGGGAAATACTTGTTCTTATATGAAAACCATTTAGAAAATAGTGTAATTGCAATTTTGTAAACCATGGAACAAAAAGTGAACATAATTCTTTTAGAAATGACTTAAAGGGCCCAGAACGGTGGCTCATGCCTGTAATCCCAGCACTTTGGGAGGCCCATACAGGTGGATCACCTGAGGTCAGGAGTTCGAGACCAGCCTGGACAACAAGGTGAAAACCTGTCTCTACTAAAAATACAAGAATTAGCTGGGCGTGGTGGCATGCGCCTGTAATCCCAGCTACTTGGGAGGCTGAGGCAGGAGAATTACTTGAACCCGGAGGTGGAGGTTGCAGTGAGCCAAGATCTGGCCACTGCACTCCAATCTGGGTGACACAGCGAGACTATCTCAAAAAAAAAAAAAAACAAACCAAAAACCAAAAAAAAAAAAACACAGAAAAGAAATAAAGGATATTCACACTTATGAAAGTGTAGATAGTGAAACTAGAAATGATTTTTCTTGTACTTTCCTGTACTTTTCAAGTTTTCTGTAGAAAAAACTTTTAAAAAAGGATGCAAGTATTAACAGCACTTTGAGAGTTTGTATATCATTTTTTTCACTTTCTAGTGGAAAGCACCCCCCTTATGCAAAAAAAAAAAAAAAAAAAAAAAAGGCAGCAATTCCAGTTATGGACTCTGTGAACATTACTTTAAAAAGAAAATAAGGGCCTAGTGTGGTGGTTTATGCCTATAATCCCAGGACTTTGGGAAGCCAAGGCAGGCAGATCACTTGAGGTCAGGACTTCAAGACCAGCCTGGCCAACATGGCAAAACCCCGTCTTGACTAAAAATACAAAAATTAGCCAGGCGTGGTGGCGGGTGCCTGTAATCCCAGCTATTTGGGAGGCTGAGGCAGGAGAATCGCTTGAACCTGGGAGGCAGAAGTTGCAGTGAGCCGAGATCATGCCACTGCACTCTAGCCTGGGTGACAGAATGAGACTATCTCAAAAAATCCAAATAAGCAGTAACAGTAAAAAACACAGGCAAAGTCCCTGTTGTTACATCTGCAGACTATATTAATTTAAGCGTAAATTATTTGGAGAGTAGGGACAATAAATGAATTAGTTGGACTGGAAGAAAATAACAGATCTGACAATTAGTAGCATTTGTAGATCTCATTTTATTTTTTGGAGAAGATGTCTTGCTCTGTCACCTAGTCTGGAGTGCAGTGGCCTGGACACGACTTACTGCAGTCTTCTGGGCTCAAGTGATCCTCCCAACCCAGCCTCCCAAATAGCTGGGGCCACAGGCACATGTCACCAGGCCTAGGTCTGTTTAATATATATTTTTTTGAGACAGAATCCTGCTCTATTATATGGTAGCTCAGCCTTGGCTCACTGCAACCTCTGCCTCCTAGTAGCTGGGATTACAGTGTGATTCAAGCTGGGTTCAAGCATGATTCTTGTGCCGTAGCCTCCGAGTAGCTGGGATTACAGACATGTGACACCATGCCCCTCTAATTTTTTTTTTTTTTTGAGATGGAGTTTCGCTCTTGTTGCCTAGGCTGGAGTGCTATGGCAAGATCTTAGCTCACCGCAACCTCCACCCCCTGGGTTCAAGCGATTCTCCCGTCTCAGCTTCCTGAGTAGCTGGGATTACAGGCATGCGCCACCACGCCCGGCTAATTTTGTATTTTTTAGTAGAGACAGAGTTTTTCCATGTTGGTCAGGCTGGTCTCGAACTCCCGACCTCAGGTGATCCACCCGCCTCGGCCTCCCAAAGTGCTGGGATTACAGGTGTGAACCACCGCCCCGACCTAATTTTTGTATTTTTAGTAGAGACTGGATTTTGCCATGTTGCCCAGGCTGGTTGTGAAGTCCTGGCCTCAAGTGATCTGTCCGCCTTGGCCTCCCAAAGTGCTGGGATTACAGGTGTGAGCCACTGTACCCAGCCTAATTTTTTAAGTTTTTTCTTTTTTTTTCTTTGAGATGGAGTCTCGCTCTGTCGCCCAGGTGGGAGCACAGTGGCGTGATCTCAGCTCACTGTAACCTCCACCTCCCAGGTTCAAGCAATTCTCTTGGCGTCAGCGTCCCGAGTAGCTGAGATTACAGGCACACACCACCATGCCTGGCTAATTTTTGTATTTTTAGTAGAGGTTGGATTTCACCATGATGGCCAGGATGGTCTCAATCTCCTGAACTCGTGATCCACTTGCCTGGGCCTCCCAAAGTGCTGGGATTACAGGTGTGAGCCACCGCGCCCGGCCCTAATTTTAAAATGTTATATAGAAGCAGGGTCTTGCTATGTTGCCCAGGCTGGTCTCTGAACTCCTGGGTTCAAGCGATTTTCCTGCCTTAGCCTCCCAGGGTTGGATACAGGCATGAGAACTCCATGTCTGGCCTATGCATCCCATCTTTTGATCTGGTTTCTTTTCACCTTGTACAGTGAAATCAGAGGCAAAAGTGCTTAGCTTTTCTTCACTTAAGGCTGGACAATCTTAACTTGTTAACATTGAATCACTTTGAGTACCATGTTTTATATGTTTGATATTTTGGCTTATGTCTGTTTTTGTTTTATTTTTTGTTATGGTTATATTGGATATGGACTGGTAAATAGTGTAATCAATCATTAGTCCACATTTTGTTTTCTGTTGTAAAGGGCTACATTGTTCTTCCATATTAATATACAGTACATTTTTTTTGCTACTATCTGTCTCTTAAAAATTAAGGGGGTTTACCTTAACGCCAAGTGTCAGTTGACACTTGATTAAAAAAAAATCTATTCAAGTGTTTTAGAAAAAACACTTTTAACACTGTTGTTTTTCAGGTTACGGTGTTCATACTTTATTTTCTTAGGTTGCCTTCTTTGGAGCTTGTCTATTGCAAATGTCAATTTCTTTTCAATATTTTTTTATCTTATAATTTTGTATATTCTGTGTACTGAGTTGGCTCAATATGTTATTAGGCTTTGGGTCTATTCACAGGGCATAAGAAAAATTCAAAATTGATTAATGTGTCTGATTTACTAACTCCTTCCACAGTGGTGTTGTATGGGTTGTATAATTATATTCTTATTCAAGATAAAGAAAGACTTTAAAAAATTAGGTGTATATGAACTGCTAAAATCATGGAAGTAGTCATTTTTGAACATGTTAAGAACATGAACACAGCAGCAAGGCCTGTTAAGCCCAAGGTACTTTAAACAAAAAATGCAGACTCATCTAACAATGCAGAACTGCTGGAGGCTGAATTATGTTTGTTTCTTTGTGGTGAAGATGAGGAAGTTGCAGTATTGTCAGTGATAAAGGATTACATTTTCACACATTTCCTTCCTGACAGTTCCATAATTTTAACTAGGCTAAAACACTTGGTTTCAAAGGTCATTTGCAATGTATTGTACCAGATAAACTTGGCTGTATTTTCTCTCAATTTGAGTTCTAAGATTAAATTCAGCCCTATAATATGGGAATGATTACAATTAAGTGGTGAATAAAGGGATTTTTTTCCCCAAAGGGCATTTAATGTGTGGAAAGCTCTTTAATTACCTGAGGAAGTATTAGAAAATAAGAAGTGTGAGTTAAGTTTTTTTTTTCTGTCATCACAGGAAGCCTGAAATCTTTTTTTTTTTTTTTTTTTCAGTACTTATCTAAATCACTATTCTTTTAAAATCTTACAAAATCTTACTTCTAGTTCATATTGCCAGCATGTTGAAATGTAAAAAGAGCATTGGGTTGGAAATCAGAGACTTTTTTTTTTTTTTTTTTTTTTTTTTTTGAGACAGAGTCTCGCTTAGTCGCCCAGGCTGGAGTGCAGTGGCGCGATCTCGGCTCACTGCAAGCTCCGCCTCCCGGGTTCACGCCATTCTCCTGCCTCAGCCTCCCGAGTAGCTGGGACTACAGGCGCCCGTCGCCTCGCCCGGCTAATTTTTTGCATTTTTAGTAGATACGGGGTTTCACAGTGTTAGCCAGGATGGTCTCGATCTCCTGACCTTGTGATCCGCCCGCCTCGGCCTCCCAAAGTGCTGGGATTACAGGCGTGAGCCACCGCGCCCGGCCAATCAGAGACTTTTTAATGATGTTGAACAAGTGATTATTTATAATTTTCTGTTCATTTTCATTTGGAATTTGTAAATAATAGCAAGCTGCCTTTATGGGGGTATTTGTGATGATGAAATCAGATATGAAAATGAAATTACTTTGTAAGTCGCTGAGTTACCTACTCAGGTGAAGTATTATTGTACTGCATAAGTGCATTTACATGAAGCACTTATATATTTGAAGTGTGATGATGGGATAAATACTTTTTGACTGGGAAGTTTGATGAAAAAAAAAGTCAAGTGGGGTATTCATTTGGTTTCTTGGTAGAACTTGGTGGCTTTTTCCAGACTGAAGGAAACCCGGCTCCTCTCCTGACTGTGACTTTGCACTCTGTTGCATTGAATGTCCCGCAACTGGAGTGTACTTCTGTGATTGAGCTTTTAATTTTGGTTTTGATTTGTTTTAATCTCACTTCTGTAAGTGTAAGAAAGGTCATCAGTCTAGTTTGACAATAGGAAGTAGCTATTGTTTTTAATACTCTCAAATGGATCTTTTTTTTTCTTTTTTTTTCTTTTTGAGACGGAGTCTTGCTCTGTCGCCCAGGCTGGAGTGCAGGGGCGTGATCTAGGCTCACTGCAAGCTCCGCCTCCCGGGTTCACGCCATTCTCCTGCCTCAGCCTCCCGAGTATCTGGGATTACAGGCATGCACCACCACACCTGGATAATTTTTGTATTTTTCGTAGAGACAGAGTTTCGCCATGTTGGCCAGGCTAGTCTTGAACTCCTGACCTCAGGTGATTCGCCTGCCTCGGCCTCCCAAAGTGCTGGGATTACAGGCATAAGCCACTGCACCCGGCAGTAGTTTGTTTTTAGGGAGGGACAGGGAAGGTTGAAAAATGGCACTATAGAAAGCTGTTGCATACCACAGGAATTAAAACAGCGTTGTAGTGGTTCAGGAATAGAAAATAGATCAGTAGAACAGAATGGAGAACACAGAAATGGATTAATAAATGTGTGGGACTTTATATGACAAAAGGTGGCATTTCAAATTATAGAAAAAGTATGGAATATTCAATATTTGGTTTAATTTTCACTTCACACCAAAAGAAAAAAAAATCTAAATGCATGAATTAAACAGCTAAATGTAAAAGCCAAAAACTCTGGAAGTATTAGTAGAAAATATAGGAGAATAATTTTATAATCTTGGGAGCAGGAAAAGCTTTCTAAAACAAGATACAAAATCTAGATACTATAAAGGACACCCTGTTTTCCAGCCTCTACATTGACTGTATAAAATTTGAAACATAGTAGAAGATACTTTAAAAATGTTTGAAGCATGCTAGAACATTAATTCGTGACCCAACTTGAAAAGAACTACAAATCAGTAATGATAATCCGATAGGAAAGTGAACACATGAATATAGATGCTTCACAGAGAAGAAGATGAGGATAGCCAGTCAACACAAGATGCACAGCCCCACTGAAGTCTTCTGGGAAGTGCAGATTAAGGAATTCATTGTTTTGCTCATGAGATGAGCAGAAATTAAAGATGGTTGTTACTCTGTTGGTGGGATTGTGGAGAAATAGGTACTTTCATATGTTGTTGACAGCAACTTTGTACTACCTTTGGGAGAGCAATTTAGCAATATCTATAGTTGCTTTAGTTGTTTTTTGAGATGGAGTTTCACTGGAGTGCGCCTGGCCTTATTTATTTATTTTTGAGATGGAATCTGGCTCTGTAACCCAGAACTTAGTGCAGTGGTGTGATCTCGGCTTACTGCAACCCCTGCCTCCCAGCCTCAAGTGATTCTCCTGCCTCAGCCTCCCAAGTAGCTGGGATTACAGGCACGTACTACCACACCTGGCTAACTTTTGTATTTTAGTAGAGATGGGGTTTCACCATGTTGGTCAGGCTGATCTTGAACTCCTGACCTCATGATCCACCCACTTCAGCTGGGATTATAGGTGTGACTCAACGCCCGGCATTTTTGTTTGTTTTGAGACAGAGTCTTGCTTTGTTGTCCAGGCTGGAGTGCGGTGGTGTTACCTCGGCTCACTGCAACCTCCGCTTTCTGGGTTCAAGCAGTTCTCGTGCCTCAGCCTCCCAAGTAGCTGGGATTACAGGCTCCTGCCACCATGCCTAGCTAATTTTTTTGTATTTTTAGTAGAGACGCCAGGCTGGTCTCAAGTGATCCTCCCAAAGTGCTGGGATTACAGGTGTGAGCTACCATGCCTGGCTCATTTGTTGTATTTTTAATAGAGATGGGGCTTCACCATGTTTCCCAGGCTGGTCTCAAACTTGTGAGTTCAAGCAATTTGCCCAGCTCTGCCTCCCAAAGTATTGGAATTACAGGCATAAGCCACCGGGCCCGACCTGTGGCTTTTCATGGAGTTCTTAGAACGTCAGTTGTCTGTGCTGTTGGGCTTTCTACTTTCTCTACCTTTTGGAATGTCTTCACTTTCCAGTCCCTTTTACCTAGATAATTTGAATTACTCTCTGAAGGCTCCACCTATTTCTCATGAGTTACAGACATCTGCTTCTTAAGGATCTGTTTTATCAGTTTCATTTTGATTTTTTAGATATTAATTCAGTTTGATTGACGGAGTCTTGCTGTGTCACCCAGGCTGGAGTGCAGTGGCACAATCTTGGCTCACTGGGTTCAAGCGCTTCTTCTGCCTCAGCCTCCTGAGTAGTTGGGACTATAGGTGCCCACCACCAGGCCCAGCTAATTTTTTTTTTTTTTTTTTTGTATTTGTAGTAGAGACGGGGTTTCACCATGTTGTCCAGGCTGGTCTCGAGCTCCTGACCTCAGGTGATCCACCTGCCTCGGCCTCCCAAAATGCTGGGATTACAGGCATGTGCCACTATGCTCAGCCTTTTTTTTTCTTTTCTTTTCTTTTTTTTTTTTTTTTTTTGGGGACAGAGTTTCTTGCTCTTGTTGCATAGGCTGGAGTACAATGGCTCAATCTTGGTTCACTGAAACCTCCACCTCCCGGGTTCAGGTGATTCTCCTGCCTCAGCCACCCAAGTAGCTGGGATTACACATGCGTGCCACCACTCCCGAGTGATTTTTTGTATTTAGTAGAGACAGGGTTTCACGATGTTGGTCAAGCTGGTCTCGAACTCCTGACCTCAGGTGATCCACCTGCCTCGGCCTCCCAAAGTGCTGGGATTAGAGGCATGAGCTACTATGCCCGGCCTAACAGTTGGTCTTTTTAATATTTAGCTTATCTCTAGGTGTTTCATTCCATATAACTAAATCTCAGTTGTATTCAGGCACAAAAAAGATGGAAAACTACTCATTCATTCTTCACAACTGTTTTCAGCACCTCAAGGAGGCCTTCCCTAACCATCCTATTTAACATTCCAGTTCTTGCACCATCCCCACCCCTACTGTGCCCTCACTTTTTTCTCCATGGCACTGGGCACCAGCTGGCTAACTCTGTCTTTAAAAAGTACTTTTCTTCACGGAAGGTTTTTCTTTTGTTTTTGTTTTCTTTCTTTCAGTCCTGTATCTTCAGGACTTAGAAGAGTTCATGGCACATAGTAGGTACTCAGTAATCATATGTTGAATGAATAAATGCAGTTTCATGTTCCAGATGAGGAGAGGCTCATTTGAAATATTTCCATAGGTTTATTAGACAAAAAGTAGACTTTCAGAAAGTTTTCATGCCTGGCACAGTGGTTCACACCTGTAATCCCAGCACTTTGGGAGGCTGAGGCAGGCAGATCACGAGGTCAAGAGATCGAGACCATCCTGGCCAACATGGTGAAACCCATCTCTACTAAAAGTACAAAAATTAACTGGGCATGGTGGTGCGTGCCTGTAATCCCAGCTACTTGGGAGGCTGAGGCAGGATAATCTCTTGAACCTGGGAAGTAGAGGTTGCAGTGAGCCGAGATCACGCCACTGCACTGTAGCCTGAAGACAGAGTGAGACTCCGTCTCAAAAAAAAAAAAGTTTTCATTAGTTGGGATCTTGTATCCTCTTCCCTTTCTCAAGTGATGTGTTTTAAAGCAGACATTTTCATATCCTTTGGCGGAGGTGAAAGACCCAGACCTTTTGAAAAGCATTTTAGAAATAAGTTCTTAAAAGCACTCCAAACTGACTCTCTTATCTTTGGTCACGTGACAGTACAGCTGCACTTTGGGGCCTTTGCCTATATCCTGTTGGTTGCCTCACTTCGGAATTGTAGACGTGTGGGAGAATAATGCTCCCATTCTTCTCTATCTTGTCTAGTTCTAGAAGATATGGTGATGGAAACCTTACCTTTTTCATAGTAAAATGTAGCTACTCAGGAATGATGAGGGGCACCGTCACATCAGGTAATACTCATTCCAGTTATATTTTATGAGGTAAAATTGATATTGTTGTTTGGTTATTCTTACAGATTTTGACAGCCTCCACCAAAGTGTTTTAAAATGACTTATTTAGTCTATAACTCTTCCCTGAATTCAGTCTCCGGACACCTACTTGATGTTTCCTCTTGGATGTGATAATAACAATCTCAGATTTAAAATGCTCTAAATCAATTTACTGATTTTCTTTTCTTCCTTTTTCTTTTTTTCCAAGATGAGAGTCTTGTTCTGTCTCCTAGGCTAGAGTGCAGTGGCATGGTCGCAGCTCACTGCAACCTCCGCCTCCTGGGTTCAGGCAATTCTCCTGCCTCAGCCTCCCGAGTAGCTGGGACTACAGGCACCCACCATACCACCTGGCCAATTTTTGTATTTTTAGTAGAGACAGGGTTTCACCACGTTGGCCAGGCTGGTCGTGAACTCCTAACCTCAAGTGATCCGCCCACCTCAGCCTCCTAAAGTGCTGGAATTGGATTATCACAGTAGCTACGCAAATGAACTTCTTGCTTCTGCCTTTGCTCCCCCACAATTCTGTCCCAATAGGTAGCCAGAGTGATCTTTTATTCCTTTTCTCAAAACCCGTCTGTGACTTTTAGTTTTCACTCAGAGTAAAAAGCTAAAATGCTTTTTAAAAGGAATCTTAGGATCTGTAAGCCCTACTCAATCTGTCCCCTTGCCCACCCTATTATCTTGTGTTTAATCTTGTCTTCCTCTCACCTGCTAGGTGATCCACACAGGCCTCCTTGCTATTTCTCAAAGGTAGAGCTTTGATCTCAACTTTATACCTACTATTCATTTGGTCTTAAATGCTCTTCCTCCAGTTAACTGTATATAATGGCGCCTCACTCATTCAAATCTTTGCTCACATATACTTTAGCAATGAAGCTTCCGCTGACCACCCTTTTTAGAATTAAACTTCTCTATTCCAGCATAAATCTATCCTAGAACAAATCTCTTCAAATATTTTACAGGGTTTGACTCTTTTTGTCGACATAAATCTAAGGTTTTTGACCTGAATGTGTGGTGACTCTTGCTTATAATGGCCATATTGTTTTTGGCTACTGCCATTCTGTGAGTTAGCAGAAATAGGAGGAGCAGCAAGAAGATGATTTCAGTATTGTAGCTGTTGTGTGTTAAACACTTTGAGAGACCTGCAAGTGGACATCAAAAGCAATTGGAAATATATGACTGGAGATCGAGTTAAAATAAACTACTCTGAGGAATAAAAGGAAGCCTTAGCCTAAACAGAACTTCAAGTTTATTGTCTTCACAAAATATTCTTTGTTTTATAATTGTATGATTTCTTAGCCTTTGTAGCTGTGCTATATTCTGCTTATGTCTAAATTTTTAGTAAAGCTCTTAAAATGAGGGGAGGGTTTATACATTTACCAATGGTCAGAATAATGGGAGAGGCTCATGGACTTCTCCAGAATTTTGAGTTCTTTTTTTTTTGGAGGTGTAGTCTCACTCTGTTGCCCAGGCTGGAGTGCAGTGGCATGATCTTGGCTCACTGCAGCCTCCTCCTCCTGGTTTCAAGCGATTCTTCTGATTCAGGCTCCCTACTAGCTGAGACTACAGGCGCGCATCAGCATGCCCGACTAATTTTTGTGTTTTTAGGAGATATGGTGTTTCACTATATGGCCAGGTTAGTCTCGAACTCCTGACCTCGTGATCTGCCCGCCTCTGCCTCCCAAAGTGCTGGGATTACAGGCGTGAGCTGCTGCGCCCAGCCTAATTTTGAGTTCTGTAAAGAACAATTAACTGCACTGTCCCCCAGACGTGGTTACCTTTCTTGTTTATTGATTGCTTAATATGTATTTAGCATTCACTCAGTATGTGTTGGGAATACATTATAGGCTGGTAAACAAGCAATTACAGCACAATGTTCTGTATTAAGTGCTAGATGCAGAAAATAATAGAGTCTTAGGGATGGGGTCAAGGGATGGCTCTCAAAGGAAGTGAACCATTAGCTGAGATAAGCACAGGAGTTTGGATGCTGGTAAAGGGATGGGCGACTGATCAGAATATATAAAGCCCTGGAGTAAAGACAAAGCCAAGCATTTTGAGGGGAACTGAGAAGGTTGGGCAAAGAGGGAATGAATTAAAAGAGATGAAAGCTAGAGATAAAAGACTTGATATTCAAGGCTTGGGGCATTATCTTGAAGAAAATCTTAACATTTTAAAGGAATGACATAATGAGATTAACATTTTAAGATCTCTAGCTATAATGGGGAGGTTCAAACTGCCAGGGGGCTTTCATATTCATTGTGTCTAGGATAGGGCTTAAAAAATTATTATTTTTTTTCTTGCTTTGATTGTAGTATGCGCCCA
This sequence comes from Macaca fascicularis, assembly GCF_037993035.2. Lineage (NCBI taxonomy): Eukaryota > Metazoa > Chordata > Mammalia > Primates > Cercopithecidae > Macaca > Macaca fascicularis. The sequence goes on along the minus strand of NC_088381.1, from coordinate 31,883,830 downwards.
ACATTTTGAGAACAGCTGAATTAATAGGGTTCTTTAGGAAGCCTGTTAATTTTATCTAAATTGTCATGGTGGTGTTAGGGCCAGCGGGAAATCTTTTTTTCTCATTTGGGCTGGTTGGTGTTACCAAAATATCAGGGGTTTGGTCTAGGTCCTGCTGCTTGCCGCTCAGGAAGCCAATCACAGAGATGAGTATTGCCAGAGAAGAAGGCTTTAATTGGGTGCTGCAGCCAAGGAGATGGGAGATCAGTCTCAAATCCATCTCTGACTGACTGAAATTAGAGGTTTATATAGCAGAGAAGAAATGTAACCATGTGTGGGCAAACAGGAATTAGAGAGGGGTGAGAAAGAGAAGTTGGTCAACAGGCAACAACAGGTGGTCAGTTAAGCAATCATGCAGGGTCTGGCTTCTCATTGTCATCTGTTAAGTAAGCTTCAGCTTCTTGATCCTATCTAGGAGGCCTTATGGTTTGTTTCCTAAGAAAGGAGCTTAGATAACACAAATAGAGCTTTCTCAAGTTTTAAGACTGAGAGGATCAATTTCTGTATTTGTTCAAAGAAACCATAAAAGTTCTGTGGGATAACTGGCTGGTTTCAATGTTATCTTTCCCTCAAGGAAGTAAACAAACCATTAAACTGGGGCTTGATTGAAGTGGGCTTTTTGATTTGAGAAATTCAACTATGGTAAGTTCTCCCAAGTCAGTAATATATTTTCCTTTTTTTTGAAATCTGTTTGTTAGAAGATGGGATCAGGCAAAGGGAAGGAGAGAAGCTTTCACACAGTTGAGAAAGAATGCTTTTTAGGCTTCAGGCAGTTTTCTTTCTTTCTTTCTTTCTTTCTTTTTTTTTTTGAGACGGTGTCTCGCTCTGTTGCCCAGGCTGGAGTGCAGTGGCACGATCTCGGCTCACTGCAAGCTCTGCCTCCCAGGTTCACGCCATTCTCCTCCCTCAGCCTCCCCAGTAGCTGGGACTACAGGCACCTACCACCACGCCTGGGTAATTTTTTGTATTTTTAGTAGAGATGGGGTTTCACTGTGTTAGCCAGGATGGTCTCCATCTCCTGACCTCGTGATCCGCCCGCCTCGGCCTCCCAAAGTGCTGGGATTAGAGGCATGAGCCACCGCTCCCAGTGGCTTCAGCCAGTTTTCTTATCACAAAGCCCTCACCTACTTCTGATTTCATATAGAATTTTTCCAGTTACCCAGTCACTTAAACCCGAAACCTGGGAGCTATCCTACACTTTCGCCCTTCTACAGTTGGTTATTCAGTCCTTTAATAAAATAATCTTTAGGCTGGGTGCAGTGGCTCACGCCTGTAATCCCAGCACTTTGTGAAGCTGAGATGGGTGGATCACTTGATCCCAGGAGTTCGAGACCAGCCTACCAACCTAGCAAGTCCCCGACTCTTAAAAGGAAATTAGCTGGGCAGGGTGGCACATATCTGCATAGTCCTAGCTACTTGGGAGACTGAGGTGGGAGCATCTACTTGAGCCTGGGAGTTCAAGGCTGTGTTACTGGTGGAGGGTGTCCAGGTTCTTGGCATCTTGAACAAAGAACTGGACAAAACACACAGACAAAGCAAGGAAAGAATGAAGTCAGATGAAAGTACGCTCCACAGTGTGGTGGCGGGCCCTAGCGTAGGGGCTCAAGGGCGCTGTTATAGAATTTGCGGGGGCTTAAATACCCTCTAGAGGTTTCCACTGGTTACTTGGTGTACACCCTATGTAAATGGAGAGGTGAAGTAAAGTTACAAAGTCATTTCCTTGGTGTATGCCCTATGGAGAGGATATTTCCTGTCATAGCTGAAGTGTGAATCGGCCTGATGTACCCTGCCTCCAGACCCTATTTTCCTTTCTCAGCAGCTTTGAGCTGTGTTCATACTACTGTACGCCAGCCTGAGTGACAGAGTGAGACCTTGCATCCAAATCATGATAAAAATAATAATCTTTCATGTCTTCTCAGAGCTCTTCTAAACCTTTCCCGCTATCTTCTAAACCCTTTCCCTCATCAACACTGATTAAGTTTAGATGCTCAGCTTTTTCATGGAATATTATGTTGCTTCCTTGCATCCCACAGGTCTAGGGTTGTTTAGTTGCTTCCCTATGTTTAAGGGCTTGAGTCCAGGTTGTTGCCAGTGACCAGATGTTTCTAACCAACCTCTGGTGTCTTCCCCACCACCGCCCCAACTTTAATCCAACTGAAGTATTGCTGACACAGTTATTTTCATAAAAACAGTTTGATTGCCGGGCAGGGTGGCTCATGCCTGTAATCCCAGCGCTTTGGGAGGCCGAGGCGGGCAGATCATGAGGTCAGCAGTTTGAGATCAGCCTGGCCAACATAGTGAAACCCCATTTCTGCTAAAAATACAAAAATTATCTGGGCATGGTGGTGCGCGCTGTAGTCCCAGCTACTCGGGAGGCTGAGGCAGGAGAATTGCTTGAATCCGGGAGGCGGAGGTTGCAGCGAGCCAAGATCGCGCCACTGCACTCCAGCCCAGGCGACAGTGCGAGACTCAGTCTCAAAACAGTTTGATCATGTTTCTTCTCTGTTTGAAAAATGTAAATTGCTTCATGTTGCCAACATACAGACTTCCTTTTTCTTGGCATAGGAGCTTTTCAGTTTCCCTCTGCTTCTCAGTTTCTGCAGTCATGTTTTTCACACCTTACTGTTCATTGAAAATAGAGTCCTTCACTGTTGCTGCCTGCTCCCCATTCACAATTCTCCTTTTCTTTTACCTCTGGCCAAATGCTACATTTTCTTTTAGTCATAACTTTCTTTTTCATTCCAACAGTATGACTGTCTAGACGGTTCTAGTCTAGGAGGGTCTCCTTGTCTTAGAAGTTTCCTTATATCTGTTCATATAGGTATGCAGTCCTGTCATGTTCTGTATGGTAAATTTATGGGTGGCTTGTCTCTGTTTCACCTGGAAGACAGTAAACCACTTTTCAAACTTAGTGTCACATATAGTGCTTCCTATAGAATTTTAAAAAATGTGTCCCATAAGTCAATATGTTTTTGTATTTGTAGACCTGAAAGATGTCTGAAAATTCCAGTGACAGTGATTCATCTTGTGGTTGGACTGTCATCAGTCATGAGGTATGATATTTAATACTTTCTTCTAAGGTAATTTGTAATATTAATATTACCAGTGATGTAAATGGTGTTCTTTGAAGATCAGTCTTTTTCTACATTTAAGCAAAAAGTTCCAATGGACATTTTCCCTCTCGTATTAAACTTCACTGCTGAGAACTCTTCATGAGCCAGCATCTTCTACATTATTGTACATAGCTTGGAGACATTAGGCAAATACTTACTGAGGGTTTATTATTGGTCAGGCCTTGTGCTTTACTTTCATTTTCATATAATTTTTTCTTTTTTTTTTTTAGATGGAGTCTCACTCCATTGCTCCGGCTGGAGTGCAGTGGCGCCATCTCGGCTCACTGCAAGCTCCGCCTCCTGGGTTGGAGCTATTCTCCTGCCTCAGCCTCCTGAGTAGCGGGGACTACAGGTGTGAGCCACTGCGCTGGCTAATTTTTTTGTATTTTTAGTAGAGATGGGATTTCACCATGTTAGCCAGGATGGTCTGGATCTCCTGACCTCGTGATCCACCGCCTCGGCTTCCCAAAGTGATGGGATTACACGCGTGAGCCACCGCGCCCGCCACAAAATGAATTTTATAATAGAAGATTGATCTATGTACAACAAGTATACATAACTTGTACATTTTATTTTCTCATGCCAGTAATGTATGTTCACTATAGAAAAATGACAGTAAGGCCGGGCGCGGTGGCTCAAGCCTGTAATCCCAGCACTTTGGGAGGCCGAGACAGGCGGATCATGAGGTCAGGAGATCGAGACCATCCTGGCTAACACAGTGAAACCCTGTCTCTACTAAAAATACAAAAAATTAGCCGGTCGAGGTGGCAGGTGCCTGTAATCCCAGCTACTCGGCAGGCTGAGGCAGGAGAATGGCATGAACCAGGGAGGCGGAGCTTGCAGTGAGCTGAGATCCGGCCACTGCACTCCAGCCCGGGCGACAGAGCGAGACTCCGTCTCAAAAAAAAAAAAAAAAAAAAAAAAAAAGAAAAATGACAGTATACTGGCCAGGCGCGGTGACTCACGCCTGTAATCCCAGCACTTTGGGAGGCCGAGGTGGGCGGATTACGAGGTCAGGAGATCGAGACCATCCTGGCTAACACTATGAAGCCCCGTCTCTACTAAAAATACAAAATATTGGCCAGGTGCGGTGGCTCACGCCTGTAATCCCAGCACTTTTGGGAGGCCGAGGCGGGTGGATCACGAGGTCAGGAAATTGAGACCATCCTGGCTAACACCGTGAAACCCCGTCTCTACTAACAATACAAAAAATAAGCCGGGCCTGGTGGCCGGCGCCTGTAGTCCCAGCTACTCCGGAGGCTGAGGCAGGAGAATCGCTTGAACCTGGGAGGCGGAAGTTGCGGTGAGCCAAGACTGCGGCAGTGCACTCCAGCCTGGGTGACAGAGTGAGACTCCGTCTCATTAAAAAAGAAAAACAAACAAACAAAAAAACACCAAAATATTAGCCGGGCGTGGTGGTGGGCGTAGTGGCGGGCACCTGTAGTCCCAGCTACTCAGGAGGCTGAGGCAGGAGAATGGCGTGAACAGGAGGCGGAGCTTGCAGTGAGCCGAGATTGCGCCACTGCACGCCAGCCTGGACGACAGAGCCAGACTCTCTCTCAAAAAAAAAAGGAAAAGAAAAATGACAGTATACTGATAAACAGAAATATACTTACTCTAGGTTTTAATGGACTTATCTATAATTTTCCCATTTGTTTTTAGGGTATTGTAAGCCTCACTTGTTTTCTTAATAAAAGTTTTAGGCCGGGTGTGGTGGCTCACGCTTGTAATCCCAGCACTTTGGGAGGCCAAGGAGAAGGCGAATCACCCCAGGTCGGGAGTTCGAGACCAGCCTGACCAACATAGACTCCCGTCTCTACTAAAAATATCAAATTAGCCGGGCTTGGTGGCACATGCCTGTAATCCCAGCTACTCAGGAGGCTGAGGCAGGAGAATTGCTTGAACCCGGGAGGCGGAGGTTGTGGTGAACAGAGATCGTGCCATTGCACTCCAGCCTGGGCAACAAGAGCAAAACTCTGGCTCAAAAAAAAAACATTTTTAAAAAAAATTTGAGACGGAATTAAAATTTTTTATTAAAAATTAAATAAAAAATTTAATTAAAAATTAATTTTAAAAAAATTGTTTTTTTTACTCTCAGTTAAGGTTCAGGTAGTTATGTTTAGAAAACATTAACAGAAAAAACAAGTTTGCCTTTTCTGCGTTAAAGTTTCAAAATTTAAAAACATCTGTATCATTTGAGATTGAGATGATTTTTCTTTTTAAAATCTTCAGTGACTTTTCTATTTTTAACTTGTTTTCTTCAAAGGATTAGATCAACTCCCATAGCAACTTCTCCTTCAAGGATAATTAACAATACAGGAGCAAGGCAGCTATGGTAGTCTTACCTGTGAGTCTGCAGGGTGGAGTATCACAGCAGACCTCTCTGGCACTTAGTCAAGTATGTCATTGGGGTGTTCTGTACTGGACATTATGTCCCAGAGTAAATCACATTTGTACTTTTATCTCTCTTCTATATCTGCTTTCCAGGATCTACTCGTTCTTGCTAATGTCTCTTACATGTGTTCCTTTTCCTTTCCCATTACCACCGTTCTGATTTGGGCCAGAATTGGTTTCCCCAGCAGTTACTAATCCAACTCTAACTTTGCTTTAGCCTCTACCATTCTCCTGCCACTATAGACAACCTCAGAGTGTTGCATCCAGAATTCTCTTTAGGGCTCATCTTAAATGCTGCTTTGTCATGAATTCTTTTGATTTTTGCTGTCTTGAGTTATGTACATCAAGAGAATGCAGACCTTTCAATCGTGTGTGTCAGCAGACTATAGTGGGGACATAGGGAAAGAATCACCTTGGTCGTTAACTTTGTTTTGCTAATTAAGACACAAAGAAAAATTGTATGATCCACTATTATTAATGAAGAGACAGTCTGACATCAAAGTAGGAAAGATAACCTCAGAATAAAAAGATAGTCTAAAATTGTATAAGGAGAGTATTCATTAGCCCTATAGGTTTATTTAATCCATGTCATTAAAGCTTTAAACAGTTTTAGTTTATATTGCCATAATAAGTACTTATTTGCATATGGCTGTTTCTCTGAATACGTTGTAAGTTTGAATTTTTGATTTTTTTTTTTTTTTTTTTTTTTTTGAGATGGAGTTTTGCTCTTGTTGCCCAGGCTGGAGTGCAATGATACAATCTTGGCTCACTGCAACCTCTGCCTCCTGGGTTCAAGCGATTCTCTTGCCTCACCCTCCTGAGTAGCTGGGATTACAGGCGCCTGCCACCTTGCCCAGCTGTGAATTTGAATTTTTTATACCCTACAACACCTAACAAAGTGCCTTGTCTAGAGTAGTTCCATAAATGTTAAGCCAAAACAAATTACTACAGAAATAACTAAATTTAGACCCTTATTCTCTGGGATTCAAATTTATTGCTTGAGTTCATAAAATAGAGCATTCCACTTTTGGGCTGACCTGACTTAGAATTTAAACCTGAGACTCCATTCTGCCATTTTCCTGCCATGGGCCTTTGTGGGTTAAATTGAACAAAAGCTTGTCTGATTAGATATTGTTCCCTTGGAGTATGGCAGCATCTGAGACTTTTAATAATGGAAGAAGCATTTACATGTAGTCAAATCTAGCTTTGAGGAGCTAATAGGCAAATAACTGAAAGATTATCACTTTTCCCTAGGGGTCAGATATAGAACTGTTAAATTCTGTGACAGCCGCTGACAGCTGTGAGCCCACCCCAGAATGTTCATCTTTAGAGCAAGAGGAACTTCAAGCATTGCAGATAGAGCAGGGAGGTAAGTTGTTCACAAATTCTGATTTTTTTTTTTTTTTTTAGTAGAGTATATGAATGATATTATGAGTCTCACCTTCTTTCCAGGTGGGTGGCCTTTCTGGCTAATCTAAGTGGTCATTGGAGGATTAGAACTTACAGTATAGGCCGGGCACAGTGGCTCACACCTGTAATCCCAGCACTTTGGGAGGCTGAGGTGGACAGATCATTTGAGGTCAGGAGTTCAAGACCAGCCTGGCCAACATGGTGAAACCCTGTCTGTACTGAAAATACAAAAAATTAGCCGGGTGTGGTGGCGGGCACCTGTAATCATAGCTACTCCGAAGGCTGAGGCAGGAGAATCGCTTGAACCTGGGAGGCGAGGTTGCAGTGAGCCGAGATTGCGCTACTGCACTGCAGCGTGGGCGACAGAGCTAGACTCCATCTCAAAAAAAAAAAAAAAAAAACTTCAGTGTGGATTTAATGAAGGCCCACAGAACCCAGAGCCAACAGCCTGCCCCACGGGTTTATTTGCAGCTGTAGTATGTTTTTGAGCTTTCAGATACACTTTGTTGCTACGGAGGTAACCGGTGACCAAAAAAAAGTGTTTCATGGTTTAACGTGAATTTGTTTGGTAGTTTCTATTACTTATCATTTGCTTGGTAGTTTGTATTTACTTGTCATTATTAAAGTTAAGAAAAAAATTATTCATTTATCACAAGAGATTTACTAATCTCTTTTCCAGTTATGTTATGGAGTTACAGACATACCTCTCATTTTATTCTGCTTTGCTTTATTGTACTTCGCAGATACTGCATTTTTTACAGATTGAAGTTTGTGGCAACCCTGTGTTGAGCAAGTCTGTTAATGCCATTTTTCCAATAGCATATGCTCACTTCATGTCTGTCACATTTTTATAATTATAATATTTCATTTATTTTTATTTTATTGAATTGAATTGAATTGAATTGACGGAGTTTCACTCTTGTTTCCCATGCTGGAGTGCAATGGTATGATCTCGGCTCACTGCAACCTCCACCTCTTGGGTTCAAGTGATCCTCCTGCCTCAGCCTCTCAGCTGGAATTGCAGGCATGTGCCACTGTGCACAGCTAATTTTGTGTTTTTAATAGAGACGGGGTTTCATCGTGTTGGTTAGCCTGGTCTTGAACTCCTGACCTCAGGTGATCCACCCATGTCAACTTCCCAAAGTGCTGAGATTACAGGCGTGAGCAACTGTGCCTGGCCTGTAATTGTCATATTTCAAACATTTTCATTATTATTATATCTGTTAACGGTGATCTGTGATCAGTGATCTTTGATGTTACTATTATAATTCCTTTGGGACACCATGAACCGTGCCTATGAAAGGCAGTGAACTTAATAAATGTGTGTGTTCTGACTGCTCTACTGACTTGCTGTTCCCCCATCTCTCTTCCTCTCCTTGAGCCTCCCTGTTCCTGGAGACACAACAATATTGAAATCAGGCCAATTAATAACCTACAGTGGCCTCCAGGTGTTCAGGTGAAAGGAAGAGTTGAGTGTCTCTCACTTCAAATCAAAAGCTAGAAATGATTAGGCTTATTTGAGGAAGGCGGAAGGCATGTTGAAAGCTAAGTTGAAAGCTAAGTCTCTTGGACTAGATAGTTAGCCAAGTTGTGATTGCAAAGGAAAAGCTCTTGAAGGAAATTAAAAGTCCTTAGTGAACACATGAATGATAGGGAAACCATATAACCTTATTGTTGACATGGAGAAAGTTTTAGTGGTCTTGGTAGAAGATTGAACCAGCCACAAAATTCCCTTAAGTCACAACTTAATCCAGAACTAGGTCCTTCCTAACTCTCTCAAGTCTGTGAAGGCTGAGAATGGTTAAGAAGCTTTAGGAAGAAAGGCTGAAGCTAGCTGATGTTGATTCATGAGGTTTAAGGAAAGAAGCTATGTCCATAACATAAAAGTGCAAGGTGAAGTAGCAAGTGCTGATGTAGAAGGCGCATCAAGTTATCCAAGAGATCTAACTGACATAATGGATGAAGGTGGCTACCCCAACCAGCAGATTTTCAGTGTAGATGAAACAGCCTTCTATTGGAAGAAGATGCCATCTAGGACTTTCCTAACTAGAGAGAAGTCGGTATCTGTTTCTAGGCTTTAATGAACAAGCTCACTTTCTTGTTAGAGACAAATGTAGCTGGTGACTTTAAGTTGAAGCTAGTGTTCACTTACCATGCCTTGAGAAATCCTAGGGCCTTTAAAAAATATGCTGCATCTACTCTGCCTGTGCTCTGTAAATGGAACAACAAAGCCTAGGTGACAGCCATGTGTTTACAACATGGTTTACTGAAGATTTTAAGCTGAGTGTTGAGACCTGCTGCTCAGAACAAAAATATTCCTTTCAAAATACTAGACGTTGTATAGTAATACGTGGTCAGTCACCCAAGGGCTCTGATGGAGATGTACAAGGAGATTCATCTTGCTTTGTTTCCTGCTAACACAACATCCAATCTGTAGTCCATGGATCAAAGACTAATTTTGACTTTTAGCTTGTATTATTTAATAAATGAATTTTGTAAGGCTGTAGCTGCTGTAGATAGTGATTGCTCTGATGGATCAGGGCAATGTGTGTAAATTGAAAATCTTCAGGAAAGAATTCACCATTCTAGATGCCATTAAGAACAATTGTGATTTGTGGGAAAAGGTCAAAATATCAACATTCACAGGAGTTTGGAAGAAGTTGATTTTAACCGTCATGACTTTGAGTGGTTCAAGACTTTAATGGAAGAAGGAACTGCAGATGTGGTAGAAGTAGCAAGAGAATTGGAATTAGAAGTGGATCCTGGCTGGGTGTGGTGGCTCGTGCCTGTAATCCCAGCACTTTGGGAGGCCGAGGTGGGCAGATCATGAGGTCAAGAGATGGAGACCATCCTGGCTAACTGGATGAAATCCCATCTCTACTAAAAATACAATTAACCGGGCATGGTGGCAGGCGCCTGTAGTCCCAGCTACTCGTGAGGCTGAGGCAGTAGAGTGACGTGAACCCGGGAGGCGGAGCTTGCAGGGAGCCGAGATCACGCCACTGCACTGTAGCCTGGGCAACAGAGGGAGACTTCGGCTCAAAAAAAAAAAAAAAAGTGGATCCTGAAAATGTGATCCAATTGCTGTAATCTCATGATAAACTTGAACAGGTGAGGAGTTGCTTCTTATGGATGAGCAAAGAAAGTCGTTTCTTGAGATGCAATCTGCTCTTGGTGAAGATGCTGTGAATATTGTTGAAATGACAACAAAGGATGTAGAATATTACACAAACTTAGTTAATAAAGCAGTGGCAGGGTTTGAGAAGATTCACTCCAAGTTTGAAAGTTGTTCTACTGTGGACAGAGTGCTATCAAACAGCATTGCATGCTACAGAGAAATCTTTCATGAGAGAAGAGTCAATCCATGTGGGAAACTTCAGTGTTGTTATACTTTAAGAAATTGCAGTCGAGACTATCCTGGCTAACACGGTGAAACCCCGTCTCTACTAAAAATACAAAAACAAAATTAGCCGGGCGTGGTGGCGGGCACCTGTCGTCCCAGCTGCTCGGGAGGTTGAGGCAGGAGAATGGTGTGAACCCGGGAGGCAGAGCTTGCAGTGAGTGGAGATCACGCCACTGCACGCCAGCCTGGGCGACAGAGCGAGACTCTGTCTCAAAAAAAAAAAAAAAAAGAAATTGCCCTAGCTACTCTAGCCTTCAGCAGCTACCACAGTGGTCAGTCAGTAGCCATCACCTTTGAAGTAAGAGCCTCCACTAGCAACAGTATTAAGATTCACTGAAGGCTCAGATGATCACTAGCACTTTTTAGCAATAATGTATTTTTAAGTGAAGGTATGTACAGTTTTTTAGACATGATGTGTTTGCACACTTAATAGACTACAGTATAGTGTAAACCTAACTTTTACATGGACAGGGAAACCAAAAAATTCATGTGACTTGCTTTATTGCATTGGTTTGAAACTGAACTTGCAGTATATCTGAGATATGCCTGTACTCTGGTTCCAATTTGATAAAATGGAATTTGACTACTGTATTGCATCTGTATTATGTATACTTCCTGTGGGATTTGATGCACAGATTATTTATATAGAGAAATAGGACTCCTGAACAATTGCTGCATACACTTATGTTCATATTTAAATTACCTCATTAACTTTTTAGTATTACAGTAAAATGCATACAGAACATTTCCCCTCAGGAGAAAAAAGTGGATGTGTCAAGTCCAGAAATAGAAGAGATTATACCTGTTAACTTTTTTAAGCCTACATGTTGATTACTACTCTCATTTGAAAAGTGATTCTCAGCTTTTGTGTGTCAGAGATCCTTTTGAGAATCTGAAAGCTATGGACAGTTTCTTCCAAGAAATGCATTTATTTGAATATGTTAAAGAAAAGTAGGCCGGGCGCGGTGGCTCAAGCCTGTAATCCCAGCACTTTGGGAGGCCGAGGCGGGCGGATCACAAGGTCAGGAGATCGAGACCACAGTGAAACCCCGTCTCTACTAAAAATACAAAAAATTAGCCGGGCGTGGTGGCGGGCGCCTGTAGTCCCAGCTACTCAGGAGGCTGAGGCAGGAGAATGGCGGGAACCCGGGAGGCGGAGCTTGCAGTGAGCCGAGATCGCGCCACTGCACTCCAGCCTGGGCAACAGCGTGAGACTCCGTCTCAAAAAAAAAAAAAAAAAAAAAAAAAAAAGAAAAGTTTCTTTTTTGTTTGAGACAGAGCCTCGCACTATCACCCAGGCTGGAGTGCAGTGGCGCGATGATCTCAGCTCACTGCAACCTCTGCCTCCCAGGTTCAAGCCTCAGAGTCCCGAGTAGCTTGGATTACGGGTGCCCGCCATCACGCCCAGTTAGGGTTTTTTTTTTTTTTTTTGTATTTTTAGTAGAGATGGGGTTTCACCATGTTGGCCAGTTTGGTTTCGAACTCCTGACCTCCTGATCAGTCTGCCTCAGCCTCCCAAAGTGCTGGGATTACAGGCATGAGCCACTGTGCCTGGCCTAATTTTTTTGTATTTTTAACAGAGATGGAGTTTCACTATGTTGGTCAGGCTGCTCTTGAACTCCTGACCTTGTGGTCTGCCCGCCTCAGCCTCCCAAAGTGCTGGGATTACAGGCATGAGTCACTGCGCCCGATCCCAGTACCCCAGCCCAGTACTGTGGCAGAATCGTACCTCCAAATTAATACATTTTCTTTTGGGGCTATATAATGCTGAAAAATAATTCCCCCCCCCTCCCGTTCTTTACAGGACTTAAATTACAGAAGAAATGCATGTTCATGATAGGGAAAAAATAATAGTAAGCAAAAGAAATTTAAAATGGCCTATAATTCTTTTATCTTGAAGTAATTACTGTTGATATTTGGTATACTTTGCTCATAAATTGATATATTATTTTTAAGTTTTCTTAATATTTTATGCTCTTTTTTTTTTGAGACAGAGTTTCACTCTTGTTGCCCAAGCTGCAGTGCAATGGCGTGATCTCGGCTCACTGCAACCTCCACCTCCTGGGTTCAAGTGATTCTCCTGCCTTAGCCTCTTGAGTAGCTGGGATTACAGGCGTGCACCACTACAGCCGGCTAATTTTTTGTATTTTTAGTAGAAATGGGGTTTCACCATGTTAGCCAGGCTGGTCTCGAACTCCTGACCTCAGGCGATCCACCTGCATTGGCCTCCCAAAGTCCTGGGATTACAGGTGTGAGCCACTGTGCCCGACCTTTATGCTCTTTTTCATTAAAAATATATTGTGAGGTCATCATTCTGTTTGTACATATTTTCTTTGAGGAGATTCTTATAAAATACTTCTTCTGTAGTGACATTTCGTTTTTCTGTGTTTTGAGTTCTTTCTTTTTTAAAAAAATTGCTGGTAGAAATGGTCTCACTATATTGCCCAGGCTGGTTTTGAACTCCTGGCTTTAAGTAATTCTCCCATGTGGGCCTACCAAAGTGCTTTGATTACATCATGAGCCACTGCCTGGACTCCCCTCTCTCCAACTTTTTTTTGAGACGTGGTCACACTCTGTTGCCCAGGCTGGAGTACAGTGGCATGATCATGGCTCAGTGCAGCCTCAACTCCTAGGCTCAAGTAATCCTCCTGCCTCAGCCTTCTGAGTAGCTAGGACTATAGGCACATACCCCCATGCCCAAATAATTTTTTAATTTTTATTTTTGTAGAGACAGGGTCTTGCTGTGTTGCCCAGACTGGTCTTGAACTTGTAGGCTCAAGCAGTCCTCCAGCCTTGGCCTCCCAAAAGTGCTAGGGTTACAGGTATGAGTCACTGCACCCAGCCTGAGTCCTTTTTATAGTTTATGTTTTCTTGTAAAGCATTTAGACACACACACACGCACACACACGTATATATACTTTTATAAATAATAGTTTGAAGCCATGGTTTTTATTCTTACGGTAGCAGGCATTGACAGCCATTTGAATGGTCTTTAGGAACTTTGAATAAACTTCTAAGAATGCAGGAAATGTATCACTAGGTATCTAATAATAGATTTTTTCATATTAGGTATTAAGAAACACACTGGATCAAGTAATTTGGCAATGTAAGGTAGAGGTTTTATTTACTTAGTCAAGGTAGTTTTGATTTGAGTTCTTAATAAGTCTTGTGGCTGGGCATGGTGTCTCATGCCTGTAATCCCAGCACTTTGGGAGACCAAGGTGGGCAGATAGCTTGAGGTCTGGAGTTCGAGACCAGCCTGGGCAACATGGCGAAACCCCATCTCTACTAAAAATACAAAATTTAGCCGTGGCATATGCCTGTAATCCCAGCTGCTGAGGAGGCTGAGGCAGGAGAATCACTTGAACCCAGGAGGCAGAGTTTGCAGTGAGCCAAGATAATGCTACTGCGCTCCAGCGTGGGCAACAGAGTTCCCAGACTCTGTCTCAAAAAAAGAAAAAAAAAAATAGCTTAAATAATTGCATTTTCTTATCTAAATTATCACCCGATAATTTCAAATAAAATTTATTAGCAACAGTGGAGTGACTTCTGTAATTGTATGTGACATTTCATTAAATCTACTCTAACATATTAGGAAGAAATTTTTTTTTTTTTTGAAGGCAGAGTCTCGCTCTGTCACCCAGGCTGGAGTGCAGTGGTGCGATCTCGGCTCACTGCGAGCTCCGCCTCCCGGGTTCATGCCATTCTCCTGCCTCAGCCTCCTGAGTAGCTGGGACTACAGGCACCCGCCACCACGCCTGGCTAATTTTTTGTGTCTTTAGTAGAGACGGGGTTTCACTGTGTTAGCCAGGATGGTCTTGATCTCCTGACCTCGTGATCCGCCCGTCTTGGCCTCCCAAAGAGCTGGGATTACAGGCATGAGCAACTGCGCCCGGCAGGAAGATATTTTTATCTACCCAGATTATATGTTGGCTGCAGAAAGTCTATAGAGAGTTTTAAATTAAGAAATAATCATATTGATCTTTGCTTTGTATCAGAAAGCAGCGAAAATGGCACAGTGCTTATGGAAGAAACTGCTTATCCAGCTTTGGAGGAAACCAGCTCAACAATTGAGGTAAACTTGTATTTTACTCTATGGATATATGTTAAATAGTATCCTTAGAGTACTAATTAAAGCCTCTAACTCTATTTATGCATTCTATTCCTATTTTGAATTATAAGCAATTTTGACTTCTAAGTTAGATGTCTTAGAAGACATCTAAGCAAAGTAATTTCTTGGTATTGTGTTAAAGATCTATCTTTTCACCTCTAATATAATTCTCTTTGGAAGTAGATTGCATTCTTGAATTATATTGAACAATTAAGCTGTTAGGTTTCACGTCTAAAACGATGGTTCGTTTTAAAATTTGGTAACAACCTAAGACTTGTCCTTTGGGGTTTTACCTGACTTCTATATAAAACTAGATAGCTAGATGATCATTTTACATGGTGTTTTAGTCTGTTTGTACTGATCTAACAAAATACCTGAGACTGGATGATTTATAAAGAACAGAAATTTATTTCTCACAGTTACAGAGGCTGGGAAGTTTAAGATCAAAGCGTGGACAACCTCAGTGTCTGCTGATGGCATGCTGTCTTGTTTCCAAATGGCGTCTTGTTGCTACATCTCTAAGAGGAGATGAGCGAAAAAAGGCTGGATGCTGCATGAAGCCTGTTTTATAAAGACCTTGATCATATTCCCAGGGGAGATCCCTTATAACTCAGTCACCTCCTAAACGTCCCACTTCTTAGTACTATCACACTGGCGATTACATTCCAGCCTAGGAATTTTTGGGGACACCTTCAGACACATTCAGTACAAGATACAGCTGTTGAAGTTTATTACATACATAACCCAGAAAGTTTAGTTGAGTCTTTTTTGGGCTCCCACGCTACAGAGTTGTGCTCGAATAGACCCATGGAACTCGTGAGAGAAATAAACTCTTTTTTCTGTGGTTATTGAGGAGCAAAGGTGGGCTTCTCAGCTTCTGCAGCCCACTAGGAGAACGCAGTGGTCTGATCTAATTCTGAGAGTTGTCAAGGGATCTGACAGTGTTCTCAAGCTATATGATGAGCCTACTATTGCGTAATTCTTTACTAATGGGAGGAATCGTATCTTTTATTTTAACTCAGATTACTATAATACTTAGCACTGTTGTATTCTACGAGAATATAAGGCCCTTAAATCATTGTTGATTTACCATCTCTAAAATTATGGTTCTTCAGGCAGAGGAAGAAAAGATACCTGAAGACGGTATCTATATTGGAACTGCCAGTGATGATTCTGATATTGTTACCCTTGAGCCACCTAAGTTAGAAGAAATTGGAAATCAAGAAGTTGTCATTGTTGAAGAAGCACAGAGTTCAGAAGACTTTAACATGGGCTCTTCCTCTAGCAGCCAGTATACTTTCTGTCAGCCAGAAACTGGTAAGAATACACTGATAAGAGACATAAAGACATGTACGACCACATTTTATATAAGGGCTTTTTTTCTACCCCTAATAATTTAGTCTCTAGTTTTGAATATGTTTGGGTAAAACTCAAGACTATTTTGTGTGTGAAATCTATTAATACCTAGTGTTTTCCTGGACTGTTCTGGAGCATAGCAATCTTTTGCTATAACAGTAACCATCTTTTGCCATTAAATAGAAGGCAAAATTGCTTCAGTGAGATTTTTTAAAAATCACAAATGCTCCAAAATTCATTTGGTGCTTTTTAGATTGGGAGATTGGGGATGTTAATATTTTTGCTTGCAGTAGTATACATTTTGTATTATAGAAATAGTGAAAGAAAAATTCTTATTAAAGTCTCTTCAAATATATTCAATTATTAATCATGCAACAAACATTTATTGAGTACCTACCATATGCCAGACAGTGTTCAAGGTGCTGTCAATACAGCTAGTCTTCCAGAGCTCCTGACCTTCAGAGCTTTTGTTTTAGATTCTGTGATGAAAATGTCACTAGTGTTAAGTCACATTTTTAGTGCAATCAATACCCGTTGTACAGACAGACTCATTCAGAGATTAAAGTGTGAGTTGCTTGATTTCTTTCCACTATGCTTCAGCTCAGTTTTAGCAGTGTGTATAACATCTTTTAATGTGATATAAGTATGTAAATATAAAGTTCCTGGAAATATCAGTTATTAACCCACAATTATAACTAAGGGTGAGTGATGGCAGGGACAACTTGAAACACTGCTAGTGATTGTAAAAATTTCCTAGTTTGACAGAAAAACAGGAAACGTGTAGTATCTATTTTAGGTAATTTTTTTAGATTTTACCATTCTTTAATATTTACATTTGCCAACCAGAATCAGACAATATAATTTCTGTCATTCCAGTTTAGCTAATAAAATGTCAAGTAGAGATTCTTGGCTGGGCATAGTGGCTCACACCAATAATTCCAGCACTTTGCGAGGCCGAGACAGGTGGATTACCTGAGCCCAGGAGTTTGAGACCAGCCTGGGCAGCATTGCGAGACCTCATCTCTACAAATAATAAAAAGCCAGGCATGATGGCATGCGCCTGTGTTCCCAGCCACTTGGGAGGCTGAGATGTGAGGATTGCTTGAGCCTGGGAGGTTGAGGCTGCAGTGAGCTGAGATTGCGCCACTGCGCTCCAACCTGGGTGACAGAGCAGGACCCTGTCTCAAAAAAAAAAAAAAAAAAATAGAGATTCTTGGCTATCTC
This sequence comes from Macaca fascicularis, assembly GCF_037993035.2. Lineage (NCBI taxonomy): Eukaryota > Metazoa > Chordata > Mammalia > Primates > Cercopithecidae > Macaca > Macaca fascicularis. Next base: position 31,866,780 of record NC_088381.1, on the reverse strand, counting down.
ATTTAATGAGAAGTTATTTTCAGCTAGTATATCAGTGGTTTGCCTATAAACATGAACTTGAAAACACTTTATCCAGCTATTTGAATATTCAGGTGACATTCTTGGTGGTCAGAGGAAAATTCAGCCTTTGTTAGAATAGCATTCATAGTATATTTATTTAGGGAGGGATATCGTAATTGATTTTAGAATCCTTGTTGGTCATCAAATTTTATTATTTTTTTAAACTCTGGAATTTATGTTGTATTCAGGTAGTTTTTTTTTTTTTTTTTTTTTTTTGCCCCCTTCCTTTCTTGCCTCTGGTTTAATTCCATAATGTTCATGGCCCAGAAAAGTCAAATTGAAGCTGGAGTATTACAGAATGGTCAGATATATAAGAAACTGACATAGACATAAAAGAAATTACATACTGTTGCCGGGCATGGTGGCTCATGCCTGTAATCCCAGCACCATCTCAAAAAAAGAAAGAAATTACATATTGTTAACTTTTTTCAGGAAGTTGCATACTTCTAAGCTCATTCTTCTTTTGTCTTCTTTCTGAATTCTGACTTCTGGAATTTATGTTGTATTCAGGTAGTTTTTTTTTTTTTTTTTTTTTTTTTTTGCCCCCTTCCTTTCTTGCCTCTGGTTTAATTCCATAGTGTTCATGGCCCAGAAAAGTCAAATTGAAGCTGGAGTATTACAGAATGGTCAGATATATAAGAAACTGACATAGACATAAAAGAAATTACATACTGTTGCCGGGCATGGTGGCTCATGCCTGTAATCCCAGCACCATCTCAAAAAAAGAAAGAAATTACATATTGTTAACTTTTTTCAGGAAGTTGCATACTTCTAAGCTCATTCTTCTTTTGTCTTCTTTCTGAATTCTGACTTCTTGAGATTTTTGTAGACTGAGTTAAGAGGAATATTTGATTAATTATCTTTTTACCCATTGTTATTCCTCCTAAAGATATTGTTTCAATAAACCAAATGTTTAAAGACGAAATTTTGGACTATACTGAAAACACTACATATAAACCAGTTGCCAAGAGTTTTTGTTTTGGGGCTGTGCACGTTGGCTCATGCCTGTAATCCCTGCACTTTGGGAGGCTGAGGCAGGCAGATCACCTGAGGTCAGGAGTTTGAGACCAGCCTGACCAACATGGTGAAAACCCTTCTCTACTAAAAATACAAAAATTAGCCAGGTGCCTATAATTCCAGCTACTTGGGACTAACTGCCTGTGGTAGCGCGGGCCTGTAATCCCAACTACTCTGGAGGCTGAGGCAGGAGAATCTCTTGAACCCAGGAGGCGGAGGTTGCAGTGAGCCAAGATTGCGCCATTGCACTCTAGCCTGGGCAATAGAGGGAGACTCTGTCTCAAAAAAAAAAAGAGTTTTTGTTTTTCCCTTTTGGTTTGTTAATTTTGTGCTATAGCCATTGCTTAATTGTGTTTTTTCCTTTCCCTTTCTTCATCCTTAAAGATTTCAACTTCAGTTTTTTCTTCTCCTGACTTACATTCTTGTGGCAGTGTAGGTTTTGTTGGGTTAAGAACACTACGTGCTTCCTCTATATGAACTCTCTTTCCTGACAAAAAGCAAAGTTGGTAGTGTAGAGTTTGTATTGTGTATGTTTTTAAGAAGGCATGATTATTATATTTTAATTTAGTACTATAGCAATGTTGTGATAATTAAGTATTTTTAATTCTTTTTTTCTTTTTAGTCTTTATAATATAGCTTTATGCATCTTTTTTTCCTGTTTATTCACAAAAGAAAGGTGGTGGGAGAAGCTGTGGAAGATTCCTGAGTGCATATGGGGATGGGATGATCAGCTGAAACACCATGTTCCTAGCCAACTCACTTTCCAAGGTGGTGTGACTAACTCTGACCAGCTTCTCTAGAGCTGAGTGTGCCTAGTCACATTTACTATTTACCGAGTGCTTTAAAGATACCTGTTGTCATCTGTGATACTCTAAACAGGTGTTCAGAATCTCTTGTAAAGGCACTGGCCAAGCTTATTGCATGCCTTTGCATTGCTTGCATCTATGGGCCAAATTAAGCTTTTTTAAAAGAAGTTAAAAATCAAAATATTTTAGCTATTATATGTATGGGTTAAAAAAGTTGGAAGCATTAGATAAGGACATGAATATATTAATATGGGTTAAGCTGTTTTGTTAGAATATGTAATGAAGGCAATGTTAATGTAGAATTGAACATTTGTTTAAAGAAGTTTTACAGATGGTTTGTTTCTACATTTACCTATCTTAATTTTATGTCAGAAAACCTGACTTAAATACTCTAACCATGATCATGAATGCCTTTGTATTATGTAATGCTTTGTTTAAGTCTTCCTTTCTTTCTCTTTGTCCAAGAAATATAACCTCACACCTGAGGCGACGGCATCTTTGAAAAACTAGTGATCAAGAATAACCAGATATACATGATGGGCATAAGGGTCATGACCAAAAAGATCTCTCAGTGGCATCTGTATCACTAAATATTAGGAATATTCATTCATTTCAGTAGTGCCTTCTGTCTTTGTGTTTATTGTTGTAAGTGTGAAAGTGAACTGAATCCTCCATGATCCATCTCTGAAAAATATTGCCTAACCTAAATCACCAGCTTTCCTGTGGCATGGATATCCTGTCTTCTGAAGAACTGTTTTTGCTTTTCTGGAGCATGAATGTTTGTTGTTTTAGAGCTCTTTGTATTCAAGTTCATATTTTATCCTTCCTTTTAGTGCTTTTCCTCTAAGTAGCTTGTGGAAATTTTTCTGAGTAATCGAAGCTTCTGTGTCAACATACAGTTTGTTGATATATGGAACCGTGTTAAGAAATTAATGCATTCGGAAAAAACTGAAGGTGATTTTTCCAGGGAATTTGTTTCCTGGACTTAGGATTTCTTGTGCAGATTTTTCCCACCAGTTTGCTTTTCTCTACTATTATTTTCATATAGGACCAGCACCAGAATAGTCCTTAATATCGGAGATAGCTGTTGTGTCACTTCCTCATGCTGACATATTTACTAGAGGGTAAAATTAATAACCTTCTAGTAAGAGTGGCAGTCGAAGGGAAGGACTCATCTGACTTCTGGAAACCTATGTTAAAATAGAATGCTTTGAACCTTGATCGTGGGCTAATCAGGTTAGAAATGAAACTAGAGACCAGATACACCCAAGGAAACTTGGTAGTTATTTTACTTTATAAGTCACAGGAAATGCTTGTGTACTTTCCTGTGTTCCTTAAACAGTTGCACTTCAATTACCTCTTTGAAACTGAATGAAGAGACAGAGAGTATTGTTTTCTCTTTCCAGAAATAATACTTGTTTATACCTGTAATAGCAATGAAATTTTGTTTCTTTTGAGACAGAGTTATGCTGTGTCTCCCAGTCTGGAGTACAGTGGCAGGATCTCGGCTCACTGCAACCTCCACCTCCTGGGTTCAAGTGATTCTCCTGCCTCAGCCTCCCAAGTAGCTGGGACTATAGGTGCACTACCACACCCGGTTAATTTTTGTATTTTTAGTAGATAAGGGGTTTCGCCATGTTGGCCAGACTGATCTTGAACTCCTGACAGGTGATCTGCCCGCCTCGGCCTCCCAAAGTGCTGGGATTACAGGCGTGAGCCACCGCTCCTGGCCAACCGTGAAACTTGAGGCTATGAGAATGAAGGATTATTCTAATAGTGTAAACTATAAGGCGAGGAGGGTTAAAAAAAACCAGAGATAGGCTCTCAACGCACAAATGAATATGATTAACAGATTCTTGTGTATCACATTTGAAATGCTTTATGTTTTGGCTTTATGTAGATGAGTTGAAAACCTGTGTTTTTGTTTATGTTGTTTGGTTTTTGTTTTTGGCTATCTCGTGTAAAAAGGCATGTAAGGGATGGCATTGATTATTCTAAATAATTTTTACTGGGAAAGCATTTCCAAGATTTTGAATAGCTAAATGTCAACTTTTTTCTTAATAGTATTTTCATCTCAGCCTAGTGACGATGAATCAAGTAGTGATGAAACCAGTAACCAGCCCAGCCCTGCCTTTAGACGACGCCGTGCTAGGAAGAAGACTGTTTCTACTTCAGAATCTGAAGACCGGCTAGTTGCTGAACAAGAAACCGAACCTTCTAAGGAGTTGAGTAAACGTCAGTTCAGTAGTGGTCTAAATAAGTGTGTTATACTTGCTTTGGTGATTGCAATCAGCATGGGATTTGGACATTTCTATGGTAAGTATTCAAAAATGTGTAACCTGATGGGATAGTGTAGAGGCACTTAAGAGTGAGGAATCCTGGGATGTGTTTTCAGTGCCATTTATTAAATAGATGGCCTTGAAAACTTGAAGCCTGTTTGAGCCTCAGTTTTCTCATTCGGGAAGTGGGTGCTGCCTATCTCACAAAGGTTTTTATTTAAATAAGGTAGTAGTTATTAATAAATGTAAAGATAATAACCACATATATTTGTGACTCTTTTAAAGTTAAAAGATGGAAGATTAAAAATCTGAAATGCTCACCATGAGGGAAATCATTTACATTTAGAATCATAGTTAAACTAAGTTGAAGTGTGAGTTTATTAGGAAGATTATTTAAATCGCAGTTGAAATAGTTACATTTGAAATGTAGAAATAGTAAGTGTTCATTATTTCTACTTTGAGGTTTCATGTAAGTATCATACTTTGTAACTTTCATTGTTGTTTCTGTGATTCACATGAATTGAGAGGTTTTCATCTTTATTCTTATACTTTGCTCTTTATTATGATTGATACTATTTATATATGTTGATCATCTTATCAATTCAAAGCCTTTAAATGCCTTTTGGGTGAGAAGAGGAAGGTATTCCATTGGTGTTACTTTACTTTCTCATTTAGGAGCCTCACCCATTGAACCTCTCTCTTTTTTTTTTTTGGAGACGGAGTCCCACTCTGTCGCCCAGGCTGGAGTGCAGTGGCACCATCTTGGCTCACTGCAAATTCTACCCCTAGGGTTCTAGCAATTCTCCTACCTCAGCCTCCCGAGTAGCTGGGTAACAGGCGCCTGCCACCATGCCTGGCTAATTATTTTGTATTTGTAGTAGAGATGGGGTTTTGCCATGTTGGCCAGGCTGGTCTGAAACTTTTTTTTTTTGTTTTTTTGAGACAGAGTCTCACTCTGTCGCCCAGGCTGGAGTCCAGTGGTGCAACCTCGGCTCACTGTGGCCTCCATCTCTGGGTTCGAGCAATTCTCCTGCCTCAACCTCCTGAGTAGCTGGGTTTACAGGTGCCCGCCACCATGCCTGGCTAATTGTTTTGTGTTTTTAGTAGAGACGGGGCTTTACCATCTTGGCCAGGCTGGTCTTGATCTCCTGACCTTGTGATGCACCTGCCTTGGCCTCCCAAAGTGTTGGGATTACAGGCGTGAGCCACTGTGCCCGGCCAATCTTGAACTCTTGACCTAAGGTGCTCCACCTGCCTCAGCCTCCCAAAGTGCTGAGATTACAGGCATGAGCCACCACACCTGGCCTGAATCTCTTATTTAAGGTATGTATTTGTACAATGACTGGAGTATTTGAAACCTGAACTTTGACTCTCTTTGCTGTATTGGAATTTGGGGTAGAGACACTTTAAAAGGAAATGTCTTAGATCTTGTCAAATTCTCGAATTTTAGCTTCCTTTATATTAACTACTTTTAGATTTTTTTGCCTGCATAATCCACAGTCTAACTTTCATTTTGCTAGTTCCTTCGAAAAATGTATTTCTTATGCAAAGATTGAAGAATTACATGTATCCTATGTGGATTTGTGGAAAAGGTTTATTATTCAACATAGCGTAATGTTAGAATAGACTTAATGAAGACAATACCTGTTTAAAGTCAGAGCTTGCAAGATGTGTTTCTTGTATTTATATTAATAAAAATATGTATTTAGATTTCTGATGGATGCCTGTTTGAATTTAATACTGAGATACTGTTATTTGTATCCTTTCTTGAAATTTGTTGTAATAAGATTTGATTGGAAATATATATTTACCTTTATAGACTAGCTGAAACAAATTAATTGATATGTATTTGAGTATGATTTTCCCTCCACAGGTAAGCATGAGAGTAACAAAGGAGAAGATCTTATCTTAATCTTTTTTTCTTCAAAAAAAATTGGATAGTGATTTAAAGTGTTAATCAAAATTGCGTTAAAACTTCACTATTTACATGACCTTTGAATATTTTGTAGAAAGGTCATTTTACAGGAGTGCTTTCAAAATGAGAAGTTACTTCTCTGTTATGTAGGATTTTGGTTATTAGTAAAATTTACCTTAATAGTTAATTAATAAAACATTGTCCTTTACTTCATATTAGCCTTTTCAGAATATGAAAAGCCTGGATAATATATTATGAAGTAGGCCTTATAGTCATGAGATTAGTTTAATTAACATATAAGACCTAACCTAGATGACTTTTCCAAATCACTACTTAAAAGACATCACTTTTTTTTTTGAGACAGAGTTTTGCTCTTGTGGCCCAGGCTGGAGTGCTGTGCATGATCTCGGCTCACTGCAACCTTCGCTTCCTGGGTTCAAGTGATTCTCCTGCCTCAGCCTCCGGAGTATCTGGGATTACAGACATGTGCCACCATGCCCAGCTAATTTTGTATTTTTAGTAGAGATGGGGTTTCTCCACATTGGTCAGGCTGGTCTTGACCTCCCGGCCTCAGGTGATCTGCCCACCTTGGCCTCCCAAAGGGCTGGGATTACAGGTGTGAGCCACCGCACCTGGCAAGACATCACATTTTTTAATTTTAGCACTGATCTCAACATTCTTTGGAGTTGATTTCAGAGCCATTTTGAATTTCCCATTCACCGTGAAGTTGGTCATTGCATCCCATAGTCATTCATTCACTTTATAATTTTGTTTTTTTTTTGAGACAGAGTCTTGCTCTGTTGCCCAGGCTGGAATGCAGTGGTGCAATCTTGGCTCACTGCAACCTCTGTCTCCCAGGTTCAAGCGATTCTCCTGTCTCAGCCTCCCGAGTAGCTGTGATTATAGGCGCCCACCAGCACGCCTGGCTAATAATTTTTTGTATTTTTTGTAGAGATGAGGTTTTGCCCTGTTGGCCAGGTTGATCTTGAACTCCTGACCTCAAGTGATCTGCCTGCCTCAGCCTCCCAAAGTGCTGGGATTATAGGCATGAGCCACTGTGCCTGGCCCGCTTTATAATAATTTAACAATACCATACTACTAATTGAATCATTCTGCATTTGTCAGCCTTGGTGCCATACAAATTTGAATTGGCAGATTTACACTGCAGGGAAGAGAAAGCTAGCACGACTAAGGATAGTGAAGCAGTATACTCCAGTGTACTCCATCTGAAAATGCTTTCAGAAGTTTTATTAAAAAGTTTCATGAATGAAGCAGTCTTTCTTCTTACATTTACTTGTGACTATCAGCATTCCAAATCATCAATGGAGTTCAATTGATTTAGTTTTCTCCTTGAGTTGCTTGAAGTATTGATAGACTACCTGGCTCTTCGGCAGACTATTATATAACAAGATATCTAGATGCTAATTTATAGAGCACAGAATGAATTACAGCTCAAAGCATACACTTACTGAATTATCCCAGAGGTGGTAAGATTTTTCTTTTTTTTTAAATAGTTCAATTCATTTATTTCAACCGACGTTTATTGGCTGGTGATACAATTGCTCCTCAAGGAGAAATGATTTGAACAGGAGAAGATTTTTTAAAATTTTTTTTTTTTTTTTTTTGAGACGGAGTCTTGCTCTGTTGCCCAGGCTGGACTGCAGTGGCCGGATCTCAGCTCACTGCAAGCTCCGCCTCCCGGGTTTACGCCATTCTCCTGCCTCAGCCTCCTGAGCAGCTGGGACTACAGGCGCCCGCCACCTCGCCCGGCTAGATTTTTGTATTTTTTAGTAGAGACGGGGTTTCACCGTGTTAGCCAGGATGGTCTCGATCTCCTGACCTCGTGATCCGCCCGTCTCGGCCTCCCAAAGTGCTGGGATTACAGGCTTGAGCCACCGCGCCCGGCCCTAAAATATTTTTTTAAATAGGAGATTTGTACTCCAAGATTCTTCTGTGCTGTAGTCAAAAGTGATGTGCCCTTGAATGGACTCTGAATGTCCTTCAACACAATAGACATGGCCAAGGAAAAGAAACCCAAAGAAAAGAAACCCCGGCAAGACTGTAGGTCTAAGAGGCATGGCCAAGGTGTTGAGTGTAAGTGTATGTAACAGACAAACTTCTGCATTTGGGGCTATTCTCGGAGTCACCTTGTTTTTTTGTTTTTTGTTTTTGTTTTTTTCACTTAACATTAAATTCATTCAGCAAATATTCGTTGAGCTCCTACTGCATATCAGGGACTGGTGAAGAAATAGAGGTGGTAAGATTTAAATTGTGTCTAATCATAGTAAGTTTATGATAGACTCAAGGAAGGTAGAACATTCCAGCAATAGAGAATCTGATAACCTGAGGAAGAAGTAATCTTGGGTTTGGGAGCAGTGAAAAGACTGCCCGGACTATAGCAGAGTAGGTATTTAGAAATAATGGAGTGGGTGGGGTGCTGTTATAGTCATCCCTTGATGTCCATGAGGGATGGGTTCCAGGAGGCACCCATACCAAAATCCATACAAACTAAAATCCCTTGACGGCGGACCTCACATACACGAAAAGTCACCTCTCCATATACGTGGAGTTTGCATCCTGCCATTGGATTTTGCATCCTGCCATGTAGTTCAAACTCACGTTGCTCAAGGGTCAACTGTATATTGTAAAACATCTTGGAATCGATAGGAAAGTTTGATTTATTGAGTAACCTGCTATCAGGTTAGAGAAAAAGAGTGCCGGAACGTTTTGCTGGTGTGGAAAAAGTGGTATGGGAAAATGTAGAATAGTTGTTAGGAGTTCTATAATCTGGATATTTGGTGAGGAGGACCTTGACGATTGGAATAACAGTGGGAATGGAATAAGGGATATTGAAGGAATAATGGAAAATAATGGCAGTTTATTAAATTGTAGGAAATGTGCTAGCTGCTTCACTTTTGGAGTTGGGGTTACTGGGGAAGTTTTGCCAGATGATAAATAGATGGTAAGCACAGTTTGGTTTGGTTTGGGGCAGGTGTTGAGGTTTGATTTTTTTTTTTTCCCCCCACCCTACAAAGAGGCCCCCTACGCAGCTGGATGTGTTGATTAGAAGCTCTGATGAGAAGTTAAGACTAGATCTGTAGATTGGAATTCTTAATAGGAGTGATAGCAAAATCTGACAGTGGTGCAACATGGTACAATAGGCAGCATTTGTAGACATGACTAGGCCAAAGATTGTATCTTGAGGATAACACTTTAGGCAGCCGAAGGTGCAGGAAAAACCCCCAAGTGATTAGTCAGTAATACTGTAAAAGGCCACATTAAGACAGTAATCAAGCATATGCTATATTATACTATCTTGAATTCAGACCTCAACACAGTTTTAGATTATTTTCCAGTGGGCAAAGGAATGAATCTTCTTAGCAGTTTGAAATAGAAATTGCAGAAGTTTTCTGTTACTCTGGGAACTATAGATAAATTTCCTTCAACATTTGAAAAAATCTGGGATTCTTCTGAGTAGTTTTGAAACAAGCTTGCCATGCTTCTATAAATTGGGAAATCTAAAGAGAGGAAATGAATTCTAACACAGAATACCATAGCTAGAATATGTAACCGTTATCTGTAAATTGGCAAAAGTTGTTTTTAGTGTTTTTCAAGATGTATTGAAGACATTTAAAATAATTTTTATAGCAGTAAGGGAAGAAATAGTGATCATTGCATCCTTTCTTTGTAAAATTCTATAGTATCTATACTTAGTAGATGTAATGTTAAGGTAGCTAACTGCATTTTGCCTTATTTTTGATTTCGTGGTTTTTTCCCCCCATACATGAAGCATGTGAACAGCATGTCTGAGTAAAGTAACATTTTGATTTTTAGGGTGAAAATATGAAGAATCCTAGTTGGTTTAAGATTCTTTTTTTGAGACAGAGTTTTGCTCTTGTTGCCCAGGCTGGAGTGCAGTGGCATGATCTCAGCTCACCGCAACCTCTGCCTCCCGGGTTCAAGCGATTCTCCTGCCTCAGCCTCCCGAGTGGCTGGGATTACAGGCATGTGCCACCATGCCCTGGCTAATTTTGTATTTTTAGTAGAGACAGGGTTTCTCCATGTTGGTCAGGCTGGTCTTGAACTCCTGACCTCAGGTGATCCATCTGCTTTGGCCTCCCAAAGTGCTGGGATTACAGGCGTGAGCTACCACGTGTGTCCGATTCTTTTATCACTGTTGGTAGAAGGACAGTGCTACTCCAGTACAGATTTAACCATTGCAGAATTCTTAACAAATTTGGCTTTGAGAATGGTGCACAGTCACCATTAGCCAATTATTTTCTGTGCTGTACTTTTTGGGCTTTGTTGTATCCTTTAGGCAAAATATTAAAAAAAAAAAAAAAAAAGGTTTTCATTTTTCCTTATTGACTTCATGACCTGTGAAAAAACACCAGGGTTTGTTCATTTCTCTGTATAAAGGAGGCTGAAACACTTTTTGTACTTAAAGATAACCCCCAAAACAACAAAGCTGAGTGCCTTCAATATAGTAAGATAAGAACATTACATAAATTGTTCTCTTGGTTAGAGCCATATGGGCGGGCCTGTGTGTTTTAATACAAAAGATAGTGAACTGCTTAAATGTTCCTGGGTATATGTAAATAAATGTTTATAAAAACTGGCCTACTTGGCCTTACTTATATTACGTAAATGTTCACCATCATCTGATGAATGATCATGGGCTTTCACTTACTTATCTTAAAAAATTTTTTTTTAATTTTTAGTAGAGACGGGGTTTCACCATGTTGGCCAGGCTTGTCTTGAACTCCTGACCTCAAATGATCCACCTGCCTTGGCTCCCAAAGTGCTGGGATTACAGGCGTGAGCCACCGTGCCCAGCCTTAGTTACTTATTCTTTATGTAATCAGAATTTTTAAAGAATGGTGAAATGCTGATGATACTCTGAATAAAATGATTGTTAAGATCACATAGGTTATGGCCAGGCACAGTGGCTCACACATGTAATCCCAGCACTTTGAGAAGCCAAGGTGGGTGGATCACTTGAGGCCAGGAGTTTGAGACCAGCCTGGCCAACATGGCAAAACCCTGTCTCTACAAAAAATTAGCTGGGCATGGTGGCGCTTGCCTGTAGTCCCAGCTACTCAAGAAGCTGAGGCACGAGAATTGCTTGAACCCCAGGAGGCAGAGGTTGCAGTGAGCTGAGACCATACCAGCCTGGGCGACGGAGCGAGACTCTGTCTCAAAAAAAAAAAAAAAAAAAAAAGATTACATAGCTTATATGCAGATTACCAATGTTTAAAAATAAATAAAACATTGAATGATAATAATTATGTTATATACCCTTAATAAAAATATTTATTTTAGGCACAATTCAGATTCAGAAGCGTCAACAGTTAGTCAGAAAGATACATGAAGATGAATTGAATGATATGAAGGATTATCTTTCCCAGTGTCAACAGGAACAAGAATCTTTCATTGATTATAAGGTATGTACCACTAACAAATATTTAAAATAATTGTTAGTAATTATTGTGCTTATTACTTAGAGCTTATTGTGCTTAGTAGTGCAGATTAGTAAATCAGAAATAATGCAAATCATTGTTGAATTGAATACGGGTACTTACAGTGTCCTAGTCAGTCATGAGTGCACCATATAGAGTATTTCTCTTATTCTCAAAACATGGGAATTAAGCAATTATTAACTTTCATAGGTGGGAAAGAGGTTTAGAAAGGTTAAGGGACTTTCCCAAGGTAGCAACTGGCAGAGCTAATTTGTTTTTGTTTGTTTATTTATTTATTTATTTGAGATGGAGTCTTGCTCTGTTGCCCAGGCTAGAGTGCAGTGGTGCAGCCTCAGGTCACTGCAACTTCCACCTCTTGGGTTCAAGTGATTCTTGTGCCTCGGCCTCCCAAGTAGCTGGGATTACAGGTGTGCGCCACTACGCCTGGCTAGTTTTATTGTATTTTTAGTAGAGATGGGGTTTCGCTATGTTAGCCAGGCTGGTCTCGAACTCGTGACCTCAGTCTACCCACCTCAGCCTCCTAAAGTGCTGGGATTACAGGTGTGAGCCATTGTGCCCGGCCACGGCCTTTTTTTGTTTTGTTTTGTTTTGGAGAGCTAATTTGATTCCAGGGATTTGACTTAAGAACTCTTATCCCTAGCTGCTATTTTATAGTTAACATCTTTTAAAAGTGACATTTTATATGTGTATATAGATATTTTTATTAGCATTATTTTCAGAGTGAAGCAGACATTTTCAGTTGGCAGAAGGGAAAGAGGAGAGTTGTGGTTTTATAGCCTCTCTAAGATCTTCTCTTGATCAGGGGACATAGCCATTCCTTTTCATTGTTTTTTTTTTTTTTTATTCTGATGGAAGGGAGAGCATCTTATGTTTTTCTGCCTATAACTCATCTAGATCTTGTCTCACAAGACTGTACTGTCCGTTGTGTCATTCCCCAACACCCCTGGAGGTTTATGAGGATCAGCAAAATGGCTGGTTTCCTATCTAGTTTTCCCTAGGAAGGATATAGAGAGAAACTCAGGGTAGAAAAGTAAGCTGTGTCTGGGCGTGGTGACAACCTCCCAAATTCCCAAAGTTGGTGACTTTGGGAGGCCGAGGTGGGTGGATTGTTTGAGCCCAGGAGTTCAAGACCATCCTGGCCAACATGGTGAAACTTTGTCTCTACTAAAAATACAGAAATTAGCCGGTTGTGGTGGCACATACCTGTAATCCCAGATTTTTGGAGGCTTAGTTAGGCACAAGAATTGTTTGAACCTGGGAGGCAGAGGTTACAGTGAGCTGAGATCACGCTCTTGCACTCTAGCCTGGGCCATAGAGGAAGACCATGTCTCAAAAAAAAAAAAAAAGGAAAAGGAAGAAAAGTAAGTTTTTCCTCCATTTTTCCACCCCCAATTCTCACACTTAATTTATGTATGCTTCCCTTACAGGTTATATTTCTTGAAAAGACAAAAATACTACTTTGTAACTAAATTGTATCTTTCAGGGAGGTACTTCTCCCATCCAAGTACTAACCAGGCCAGACCCTGCCTAGCTTCTGCCATCAGAGGAGATTGGGCGCATTCGGGGTGGTATGGCTGTAGACACAGGGAGGTACTTATGAAGTTAATTATAAATAGTTCACTTTTTCCTACCTGTATTAGAAGATGCCATTTTCTTCACCACAATGTTTTCTGGTTCCATAGGATAACATTGGCTTTTGGAAAACTCACCACGCATAAATCTCTAGAGAGAATTTGTAGTTGGTTTGGGTTTGGATTTGTTTGTTTGTTTGAGATGGAGCCTCGCTGTGTGGCCCAGGCTGGAATGCAGTGGGGTGATCTCAGCTCACTGGAACTTCTGCTTCCTGGGTTCAAGTGATTCTCCTGCCTCAGTCTCCCAAGTAGCTGGGATTACAGGCTTCCTCCACTATGCCTGGCTCATTTTTTGCATTTTCAGTAGAGATGGGGTTTCATCATGTTGGCCAGGCTGGTTTTGAACTCCTGACCTCAGGTAATCTGCCTGCCTCAGCCTCCCAATGTGCTGGGATTACAGGCATGAGCCACTGCACTTAGCCTGTTTTTTTTTTTTTGTTTGTTTTTTGTTTGTTTGTTTGTTTTAAGAGGCAGAGTCTCATTCTTGTTGCCCAAGCTGGAGGGCAGTGGTGCGATCATGGCTTACTGCTACCTCAACTTCCTGGGCACAAGCAATCCTCCTGGCTTAGCCTCTCAAGTAGCTGGGACCACAAGCACATGCCACCATGTCCAACTTTCTTATTAAATTTTTCATAGAGATGGAGTCTCACTATGTTGCCCAGGCTATTCTGGAACTTCTGGGTTCAAGTGATCCTCCCGCCTTGGCCTCAAAATGCTGGGATTAAAGGATTGAGCCACTGTGCCTACCTAGTGAGTCAGTTTTTGCAGATCTCTTGTTTCTAGCTGTTAAGTGTGGATCAGGTAGATGTTGAAGCTCTTTGGAAGACCTGGTCAGGATCTGCTTATCAATCACTTATATCAACATCATATTTACTGCATGAGGAATGCTGTACCCTTCTTTTATCCTGTGGCTTCCTGTGCTTGTGCATTTCAAGAGTATGCCACACCAGTGTATCGGTCTCTTCTACTCCACAGTCCACTGCTTTTGGGTAGAAGAAACTTCTTTTCTCTCATACAGGTAGAGCAGATGAAATGACTGTGATTAAATTTTAAATCTTTTTTTGTTCTCTGAAGATTAATGAGCCAGAAAGTGAAGCAGTCATTTCAGATAGTTATTTTTCAAGTATAAAATAGTGTCATTCTCTTAAAGGACTGTTTTTTTTTTTTTTTGTTTGTTTTTTTTTTTTGCTTGTTTCTGAACCCAGGTAATTGACTGGTCTAACCATAACGTTTGTGATAAATTAAGCCAAATTTAAGTATCATTTTGCAGATTTATACATAAGATATTTTTAACTGGATGGATAATGCTGTAAGAACTTGTTGAACCACGTTGTTTAAGTTTTGACTGTTTTGGGTTAAATTTTGTTACTAATGCATATGTTTGAAAGAAAATTCAAATCAGTCAAGGATACCCTTATCGAAGCAGTAAAATTCTATAAGCCGAATTGACCATGATTTCTACCACAGGTGCTGACTTTCAGTTATAGTAATCTATAGATTAATCTTCAGAGTTATATTAATTATACAGATTACAGAACTGCTGTAATCTGGGTGACAGTCACTTCAAAAGTTTACATAAAATTGGATAAGTTAGTTATAAATGTTCAAGATTCAGTCTGTCCTCTAACATGCTTATAGAATTTATGGCTTATCTGTACTTACTTAGAAATGTTAATTGCATAGGACCAAAATGTTTCAAATAGGACTAAGATTATTAGAATTTCATTCTTTGAAGTGTACACTGCGTACAAACAATTTTTGAAGCCATAAGTCAGCTCTTGATGTAATTTTACTTTTATTTTTTATTTTATTTTATTATTTTTTTGAGATGGAGTCTCGCTCTGTCACCAGGCTGGGGTGCAGTGGTGCGATCTTGGCTCACTGGCAACATTTGCCTCCCAGGTTCAGGCGATTCCCCTGCCTCAGCCTCCCGAGTGTCTGGGACTACAGGCGCATGCCACCATGCCCAGCTAATTTTTGTGTTTTTAGTAGAGATGGGGTTTCACCATGTTGGCCAGGATGGTCTCGATCTCTTGATCTAATGATCTGTCCACCTCAGCCTCCCAAAGTGCTGGGATTACAGGTGTGAGCCACTGCGCCCGGCCAATAATTTTACCTTTTGTAAAAGGTAATCTCTCTTCCCAATTCAGAAAAACCTTTAGTCCTGCAAGCTGTAGCTAACTTTCTGTCTTTTAAGTTCTTCCAGACATGCGCGGTGGCTTATGCCTATAATGCCAGCACTTTGGGAGGCCGGAGAGTCGCTGCTTGAACTCAAGAGGCAGAGGTTGCAGTGAGCCGAGATTGCACCACTGCACGCTAGCCTGGGCGACAGAGCGAGACTCCGTCTCAAAAAAAAGAAAATTCTTCCACCATGTTGTAGTTCTCAGTTTGATGTAGCTCTCTGCTCTGTGCTTTCTTGCATATGAACGTTGTATTTCCCAGTGTTTATACTATTGAAAATACTACCTGGGGCGGGGTGGTCTCTGTAGAAGTAAAGACACAAAAGCTTATGCGTTGTTATATCTTAGAAGATTTAAATTCAGCTTTTAAAGCTCTTGACATTTTATTTCTTCTCTTTCAAAAAAACATAGTCATTGAAAGAAAATCTTGCAAGGTGTTGGACACTTACTGAAGCAGAGAAGATGTCCTTTGAAACTCAGAAAACGAACCTTGCTACAGAAAATCAGTATTTAAGAATATCTCTGGAGAAGGAAGAAAAGGCCTTATCCTCATTACAGGAAGAGTTAAACAAACTAAGAGAACAGATTAGAATATTGGAAGATAAAGGGACAAGTACTGAATTAGTTAGAGAAAATCAGAAACTTAAGCAGCATTTGGAAGAGGAAAAGCAGAAAAAACACAGCTTTCTTAGTCAAAGAGAGACTCTGTTGGCAGAAGCAAAGATGCTAAAGAGGGAACTGGAGAGAGAACGACTAGTAACTACGGCTTTAAGGGGGGAACTCCAGCAGTTAAGTGGTAGTCAGTTACATGGCAAGTCAGATTCTCCCAATGTATACACTGAAAAAAAGGAAATAGCAGTCTTACGGGAAAGACTCTCTGAGCTGGAACGGAAGTTAACCTTCGAACAGCAGCGTTCTGATTTGTGGGAAAGATTGTATGTTGAGGCGAAAGATCAAAGTGGAAAACAAGAAACGGATGGAAAAAAGAAAGGGGGCAGAGGAAACCACAGGGCTAAAAATAAGTCAAAGGAAACATTTTTGGGTTCAGTTAAGGAAACATTTGATGCCATGAAGAATTCTACCAAGGAGTTTGTGAGGCATCACAAAGAGAAAATTAAGCAGGCTAAAGAAGCTGTGAAGGAAAATCTGAAAAAATTCTCAGACTCAGTTAAATCCACTTTCAGACATTTTAAAGATACCACCAAGAATATCTTTGATGAAAAGGGTAATAAAAGATTTGGTGCTACAAAAGAAGCAGCTGAAAAAGCAAGAACAGTTTTTAGTGACTATTTACATCCACAGTATAAGGCACCTACAGAAAACCATCATAATAGAGGCCCTACTATGCAAAATGATGGAAGGAAAGAAAAGCCAGTTCACTTTAAAGAATTCAGGAAAAATACAAATTCAAAGAAATGCAGTCCTGGGCATGATTGTAGAGACAATTCTTATTCTTTCAGAAAGGCTTGTTCTGGTGTATTTGATTGTGCTCAACAAGAGTCCATGAGCCTTTTTAACACAGTGGTGAATCCTATAAGGATGGACGAATTTAGACAGATAATTCAAAGGTACATGTTAAAAGAACTGGATACTTTCTGTCACTGGAACGAACTTGATCAGTTCATCAATAAGTTTTTCCTAAATGGTGTCTTTATACATGATCGGAAGCTCTTCACTGACTTTGTTAATGATGTTAAAGATTATCTTAGAAACATGAAGGAATATCAAGTAGATAATGATGGAGTATTTGAGAAGTTGGATGAATATATATATAGACACTTCTTTGGTCACACTTTTTCCCCTCCATATGGACCCAGGTCGGTTTACATAAAACCATGTCATTACAGTAGTTTGTAACATTTGTAGATTGGATAGCATTTTTATGATTTGATGAGTTTCTTGGAAGGTTACTGTTTCTAAGAGTTGTGCTTTATTGCCACTGAGAGAATTCAGAATAAATTGAAAGGTGGAGTCTAAAAATTATTAGCTGTTACAAATGGAACATTTCATTATAATGTAATCACTTTGATTTGAGCAAATGGTTTAATTTTTATCCTAAAAATCAGTTAAGAATATATAAAATCCTATTTTGGCCAACTTTGTTTCTTTTCAGTATAGTTTATAATGAAAAGATCACCTTAAGTGAAATTATTTTCCTTTAATCTTTTATGTATTTATTCACTTTCGGAAGCTAGGAGTGAGCAACACAAATTTTACTCTGAAGTCAGAAGAGCTCATATATAATAATTTGAATGCCCCACCTATTTTCACTTGTCCATTCCACATAGCAGCTTAGTTATGATACTTAATACTTAATCACATAATTATCTTTGATAAAGGTAGAGGCACAATCAAAGAGGCAACTGAGCAAGTCAAATTCTAATGTGTGTACCTCATAATAATTTTTTATCCATTTTCATCTTTATATTCTGTAACATGAAACTTACCTAATCTTAAAATGTTAGCTTCACTTTTTACCTATGAAATACTTACCTTTCTGAATAAATAATAATGTGTCTATAAAATAATGAGACTGATTCTGGTGTCTTTAGTCATTAAGCAGGTATCTAGTCCTATAATGAACAAAGGTGAGGCTTCCTTGAGGAGACAAGTGAAAAATTTTTGCTTCAAAGGAGCTCACAAGCTAAGTAAATAAATGAAATTAAGGTATGGGGGCATGGTGGCCTCAGGCTGTCTGGAGATGTTTGGAAAGGCTTCTTGAGTGAGGTGGCCTTTTAACTGAACTTAGTTTTTAAAGTAGCTTTTGGAGGAGAAATGAGAATTTGCTATGCAGACAGGGAAGGGAATTTCACTTAAAAGGAAGGTTCTTTGGATGTGAAGATACACTACTTTAAGGAAGCAAGGTAGTGCTGGAGGATAAGAGATGCAGACCACGAAGGGACCCATTTTATGCTAAAGGTTTTGTCCTGTAGGACATGAAGAACCTCTGAAGAATTTTCAAGGTGGTGGGATAAGATTATATTGTATTTTAGATTACAGTAGTCCCCCCTTATCTTCAGGATATATGTTCCAAGACCCCCACTGGATGCTTGAAACCAAGGATAGAACATAATTCTATATATAATATGCATGAATTTCTTTTTCCTTCTTTACAGTCTCATACATAGGTTTGTTCTTACCATAGATCTTACCAATCTCAGCATACTTTTGTTTCTCTTGAGAACCTTCACCCTTTCACTTAAAGGAAGTGCTTTATAGCTTCTCTTTGGCATATCCAAATGCAAGCATCACTATTGTATTTTGGGGTCATTATTAAGTTACTTAATCATCCTTAATAATCCTTATCTTAGGGATACTTGAACACAAGCACTGTGGTACGATAACAGTGTATCTGATTAACAGACTGCTACTAGGTGATTAATGGGTGGGTAGCGTAGATACATGACAAAAGGATGATTCCCACCCCATGTGGGATGGAGCAGAACTGCATTATTTCATCACATTACTCAGAACAGGCATATAATTGAAAACTTATGAATTATTTCTTTTTTTAATTATTTGAGGTGGAGTCTCGCATTGTCAGCTAGGCTGGAGTGCAGTGACACGATCTCAGCTCACTGCAGCCTCTGTCTCCTGGGTTCACGTGATTCTCCTGCCTTAGCCTCCCGAGTAGCTGGGACTACAGGCGTGTGCCACCACACCTGGCTAATTTTCATATTTTTAGTAGAGACGGGGTTTCACCATGTTGGCCAGGCTGTTCTTGAACTCCTGACCTCAAGTGATCTGCACATCTCCGCCTCCCAAAGTGCTGGGATTACAGTCGTGAGCCACTGTGCCCTGCCTAAAACTTACGAATTATTTCTGAAATTTTCTATTTAACATTTTCAGACCACAGTTGACCACAGGTAACCAAAACCTCAATCACAGAAAGTAAGCCGTGGATAAGGCGGGACTAGTGTATAGGCAGCAGCCTAGAAGATTGATGGGAAAGGTGTGATGCTAGAAGGTGGTCAGCACAATACAGACATGAGCTGATGAGCATCTAAACTGGGACAGTAGTAGTAGGAGAGGAAAGGAGAAAACATTTGGAAAACAGTAACATTGACATTTCTTGTGAAGGAGGAGAAAGTAACTGTGACTTCTAGATTTCTGGGTTGGGTCATCTGTTGGATAGTAGTACCATTGAGATAGGGAATTCAAGGTTTGGGGCAAGGGTAATTGGAGATGAGAATTGTGTTTGGAGGTAACTACTAACATTCAAGTGGAGAGGGTTAGTTGGCAGTTCTATGGTCATCTCTTGCCGAGACTGTATATCAGACTCCTGGGAGAAGACCAACATCTACGGGGTTGTAGGGAAGGCTAAGGACAAGAGTGGGGAGTGGTATCATGAAAATCCAAAGGCCATCTCAAGTAAAAGGAATAAATGTGTCATGCTTTTTAAAAAGTTGATGTGTGGAAAATGTTTTCCTGGCTTGGAAACTGGGCGGCCAGGGGATGGCAGTATGGACTTCCAGTGAAGTAGTGACGGAAGCCTGATCATAGACATTGAGGAAAGCGGTGTAGGTGTTGTGAGCTTTTGCTGTAAGAGAAAAAGTTGAGACTTTTGTTTTGCTTGGTTTGTGAGAGATGTGTATGTATTTCTGCTGAGTGATAAAGCCAACGGGGAGGGATTGATTTTTATAGGAAAGGAGGAAAAATAATGGAAACACATCTCATTATTTTATTGTCACATTTCTTTTCTTTGTTATCTTTTGAGTGTTTCCCCTTTTTGCCAGTAGAGTTATTGTCTATTTTTTCTTTCTAGAGGACAAAAAAACTAATACAGACTCCTTTATTTTTATATGGATATACTAGGATTATAATTCAAATATTTAATATCTTTTTTCAGAGTGTTCAGATAATAGATTAATGGAGAAAACATTTAAAATTGTTTAAAATTTAAATACATTGAACTCTAACATAGATGAAAAATGTGTTTACTGCTTTCAGTCGACCTGATAAAAAGCAACGTATGGTAAATATTGAAAACTCCAGGCATCGAAAACAAGAACAGAAGCACCTTCAGCCACAGCCTTATAAAAGGGAAGGTAAATGGCATAAATATGGTCGCACTAATGGAAGACAAATGGCAAATCTTGAAATAGAATTGGGGCAATTACCTTTTGATCCTAAATACTGATTCACAATTGAGTTAAATTAGACAACTGTAAGAGAAACATATGCTTTGTACAATGTTTGGTATTGAAACTAATGAAATTATCAAGATGACAATGTCTTTTTTTGTTTCTAAGTATCAGTTTGATAACTTTGTATTATTACTCAGAAGCATTAGTTAAAAGCCTACTAACCTGCATTTTCCTGTAGTTTAGCTTCGCTGAATTTTTTTTGACACTGGAAATGTTCAACCGTAGTTTTATTAAGGAAGCCAGGCATGCAACAGATTTTGTGCATGAAAAGAGACTTCCTTTCAGTGTAAGAGCTTAAAGCAAGCTCAATCATACATGACAAAGTGTAATTAACACTGATGTTTGTGTTAAATTTGCAGCAGAGCTTGAGAAAAGTACATTGTGCTGGAATTTCATCATTAACATTTTATAATCTTACACTCACTTCTTGTCTTTTTGTGGGTTCAAGAGCCTGCTGACTTGTGAAGAATTTGCTGCCCTCTTAAGAGCTTGCTGACTTGTTTTCTTGTGAAATTTTTTGCACATCCGAATATTGTCGAAGAAACAATAAAACTACACCATGAGGAAAACTAAAGGTCTTTATTTAAAATCTGGCATTGTATTAACATGTGATTTTATACTATGTGGTATTTTATACATTTCCTCAGTAGTGATATTTGGTAAAGCAGTTCATATAGTTTTTTTCTAAGTTCCATGAATCTTACCCAGTGTTTACTGAAGTATTTAAGCAGCATCTGAATATTTCCACCCAGCAATGTTAGTTTATCTCAGAAAGTTCAGAATTCATCTTTGTGTTGAATTTCCCTTTTAACTTCCGTTCATAGACATATACGTGACTTCCAATTCGACCCTCCGGCAAGTGAGTGTGGAAGAAAACAGCAGTTTTGTTATAATTGCTTGAAATTAGGAAAGCACTTATTTCCTAGAAGCAAATAAATGTTTAAGTAAATAAAGGCTACGTTTTGCTGAGTACTGTTTCAGTCAATTTTAGAATTGCCTATTCTAATTGTTCTCTACAACTTTTTGCTTAATAACAGAATTAACTTATAGGAAGTAAAATACCTTGATAGTTACAGAACTGGGGCTTATTTTGACTAGAGAAAAGACTAATTATGAAATGTGGGTTGCAACAGACCATAAAAAAAGGTTGTATTATCTGTTTACCTGAGGGTTTCCTAAACCTGGGATACAATTAAAATACTGAGATTTCCTCTTTTTCATGTTTACTTACCTCTTCCAAAATGCTGAAGGTGATCAAGTGAGTAGGCAGTGATGCATCGTCATGAAACTCTCTATGTAACCAGTTTAAGGGATTTAGGTAAAATACATCTGCTTCATCAAGATACTGACTTTTTCCAGTCAGGTCTGGGGGGCACTGGAGAAATCTCATGGGTAGTGGGCAGTGAACATGGCTATGAAAAGAAAAGTTACCATAAATAAATACAAGTAAAACATGAAAGTTTTCATTAATCTTAAGATAAGTCATTTATATACTTAGCAAAATGTGAAATCTGAATCCATAAACTGTTGCAGTTAAGAAGCAAGCCTTTAACTCATTTTCTCAAAAATAAAAAACATGATTCTCATACCATGTACCTATGCATCAGCAGCAGTATAATCTGCAAGCCCAAACTAGCTCATAGAACTCCATTTCAAGGAGAGAAGTAGGTCAGTAGGGGGACTCAACATTCTGTAGCATTGGTATTCTGTTCCAGAAGCGTAAATGGTCTTCAGGACCAGGTAAGTTTACTTGTTAATAGTAAAGTAATTCTCCATAGGCGTATTTGATAAAGTAGGAAACTGGATTCTTTCTCTCTTCCCTTTCTGCTCTGATAGGGGATGGATCACATGCTTACATGGCAAGTTTTGTTTTTTTTGGAGACAGAGTTTCGCTCTCGTCACCCAGGCTAGAGTGCAATGGCGCAATCTCGGCTCACTGCAACCTCCACCTCCCAGGTTCAAGCAATTCTCCTGTGTCAGCCTCCTGAGTAGCTGGGATTACAGGTGCCCGCCAGCACGCCTGGCTGAGTTTTTGTATTTTTTAGGAGAGATGGGGTTTCACCATGTTGGCCAGGCTGGTCCTGAACTCCTGACCCTCAAGTGATCTACCGCCTCGGCCTCCCAAAGTGCTGGGATTACAGGTGTGAGCCACCGCACCCAGCCACATGGCAAGTTTGAAGTGTGTGTGTGTGTGTTTCTTATATATTTATATAAGATTTAGAAGTAGAGAGCAACATATGTCCATTGATTAACATCCAAATAAGTAATGGTTTTATCGTGGCATAGAAAGACTAGAGTAGGTCGGGCTCAGTGGCTCATGCCTGTAACCCCAGAACTTTGGGAGGCCAAGGTAGGTGGATCACTGGAGGTCAGAAGTTCAAGACCAGCCTGGCCAACATGGTGAAACCCTGTGTCTACTCAAAGTACAAAAATTAGCTGGGCATGGTGGCATGTGCCTGTAGTTCCAGCTACTCAGGAGGCTGAGGCAGGACAATACTTGAACCCAGAAGACGGAGGTTGCAGTGAGCTGAGATCACACGTCACTGCACTCCAGTGGGCGACAGAGCAAGACTCTGTCTCAAAAAAAAAAAAAAAAGTATAAAAAAGATGGATTCATTTCTAATACCAGTTATGACAATTTAAGCCAGTTACTTAGGTCCTGAAAAAAGCCATGTTTATAACTGCCTTAGGAAAAATTAAACCTCACTGATAACAAACATTTAAAATTTCCAGTTAGAAATGAAGTTAATAATTATGCAGGAGGTTTATTTTATTTATGAAATGCATACAAATTAAATGTACACAAGACCTAATAGTGATTTATTTATTGGAAATGAAGGTCTTGTTTCGAAGGGAAGCAGAAATTCCTCAGAAAAAGCTGCCTGCCTTATATAAAAGCTGCCGGCCTACTGTAGTCTTTCTTTGCCACAATAAAACCATTACTTGTTTGGATGTTAATCAATGGACATACGTTGCTCTCTACTTCTAAGTCTGATGCAAAATAGGCATCAGACTTTTTCCTCTGTTGTGTGCTTTGAAAAGGTGTGGAGAACTTGGTGAACTGTACAAAGCCTAAGACATCAGCTGACTACAAGTATGTATAAAGAACATCTTGGTACCTTTAGGATTCCTGTTCTCTGCAGTATTACCCCTAATGTGAGCACAGAGAATGAATGTCCCTGTTTTAGCCACGTACACATATAGTAGGGAATCCTTACGTTGAAAGGATACCTGATGTCTTTCATTTAGCCTGTGGTTTTTGCTAGGATCTCAATTTCTAAACTGTATATTAATGACTGGCATTAATGATTAGTTAAGTAGGAGTATTCCAAGTGTTAAATTCTCCTAAAATGATAACCACAGTGATTAAATTAATTGAACGTGCATATGAGACATTAACTCCAGATTGTTTAAAGCCAGACTGAGTTACAGATTTTATTTATTTATTTATTTATTTATTTATTTATTTATTTTTTAGGCATAGTCTCGCTTTGTCGCCCAGGCTGGAGTGCAGTGGTACAACCTCAGCTCACTGCAACCTCCGCCTCCCTGATTCAAGCGATTCTCCTGCCTCAGTCTCCCGAGTAGCTAGGACTACAGGCATGCACGACAACACCTGGCTAATTTCTTTTGTATTTTAGTAGAGTCAGGGGTTCACCATGTAGCCCAGGCTAGTCTCAAACTCCTGAGCTCAGGCAATCTGCCCGCCTCAGCCTCACAAAGTGCTAGGATTACAGGCGTGAGCCACCACGCCCAGCCTGGTATATAATTTTCCATAGGAAATCTGGCTCCTTTGCCCCTGTACCATTATTGGGTAATTGGTAACTAATACAGCTTCCTGAAATACAAGGACAGGACAAAACGGATGTCCTTCTAAAGGCCATATATAGTTGAGGCAATTTTAGTTTATTTCCCAGAAACACTTAATTCAAGCATTAGAATATCATCTAGTTGCTTTCCCTAATTTTTATAGGTGAGACAACTGATGTCCAAAGAGATTAAAAATCTAGTTTAAAGCTGGGCATGGTGGCTCACGCCTGTAATCCCAGCACTTTTGGGAGGCTGAGGTGGGCGGATCACCCAAGGTCAGGAGTTCGAGATCAGCTTGACCAACATGGAGAAACCCCGTCTCTACTAAAAATACAAAATTAGCCGGGCATGGTGGCACATGCCTGTAATCCCAGCTACTCAGGAGGCTGAGGCAGGAGAATCACTTGAACCCAGGAGGCAGAGGTTGCAGTGAGCCAAGATTGTGCCATTGCACTCCAGCCTGGGCAACAAGAGTGAAACTCTGTCTAAAAAAAAAAAAAAATTCTAGTTTAAGATGAGGGCAATAGTCCAGTAGTAGATCTGGACTAAAATCTTATGTTTTAAGTTTAATTCAGATTATGTAAAGATGTATCACAGAGATCTGTAGTAAGGTAAGTAATACATAAGTTTCTTTACTAAGAAGACTATCAAATACCTACAAATTGTTTTATACTGACTTAAATCAGAATTAAGTGTAAGTAAATTGTTTTTAAAGAATAATAAAGTTTATTTAAAAGGTCTTCTTTGACACAGTTCAAGTGGTTTTTAAAATCCATCAGTGAATAAATATGAGTGGGAGTTTAAAATTTATCATTTGATCAATGACCAATTAATTCAAATCCAGGAATCTGAAAGGGAATTTTAAAGTAGTCAGTTTCAGTTTCTTAACAGCATATAGTGGAACATCTGTTATTACCTGTAATAAGGAGTAGAGTGGCAAGGCATCATTATAAATATTGAAGCTGAAGATTTATTGGGATTGTTGTAACAAACTTTTTGAATATGACTCATAACATCAAGAGTACCTCGTTGATGAACTAAACCAGTATAAAGGGCGAGGAACAAATTTGATAAAAACAGGAAACTCAGAGCTGGTTTCTTCCATGTTTTCAGGTGGGTTAGTGAGTATCCTATATGAAGATAGACATATTGAACCTTAACACTGACAATCTTTCATTATGTTAACTGCAAATACATCTGTAATTTTTAATGGAAATAACATAAACTGTAATACTGTTACGACAAATAAGACATAAGCAGTAAGTCACATCTCTGACCATTCACTACTATTGTCATCTAGGTCTTGACTTTTTCTAGTAAAAGGTATTGAGGTATAGTAGGAAGATTATGGTCATGGAGTCTAGGAGGTCCAGATTTGAATTCCAGTTCTAGCACAAGTTGTTTTACTTTGCTGATCATTTCGATAATAGTACCTTTTTCAAGTGTTAGAAAAAAATGTCCAGTGCCTGCCCTGGTACATAGTAGTTGCTAAATAAATAGGACTTTAAATTATTCCATTTACCTACCTCTTTAATCTCCCAAGCACTAATAATTGGTATTTTAGTGTGTAATATGAGTTTCAATAATGTGTTCTCTTAGGAAAATAAGCCATTGGGCACCTGGGAGATTTTCCATAAGTATCTGAGTGCTATGTCTTACTTTTTTTTCCCACTACAGTCAGGCAACTTGAAGATGCCGAACAATTTTTCTTTTTTGATTTATGAAAGTGATTATTCTGTGGGGCAAAACAACAAAAAACCAAAGCAAAAACCAAGTTGAATGAATAGAAGGGTATAAAAGGATAAGTAAAAGTCTCTCTCCCCTCTGATAGTCCTTTTCTTCAGCAACAGCCACTGTTAATGGACATATTAGGATCTACTGAGAATACCAAGAACAAGCCTTTCCACTGGAAAAGATTAAGCTTATTAGTAAGCATGACATTTTGTTCATAATTTACATAGATTCTTTTTATAGAACTAGATAATAGTTCTTTTTGAACTTGGGTATTCTTCATCCAAACGGTTTGCCCAAAATGTTAGTACAATACTCAGTGGGGCCAAGGCAGTGTATTTTATTTTGTTCCTCCTATAAATATGTTAATGACATACACGGTTCATAACTCATGAGTTGGAATATCACATATCCATGTCACCTAGTACTTTTTAATCTACTTGAAATAGTTCTGATTAAGTAATAATCTGAAAAGTTGTGTGGTGAAAAATGTAGCAAGAGTAAGAAAACTAAGCCTATCACTTAAATCTACATTTATAAGATGTTTGAAATGATAAAATGAGGAACCTACTAAAAGGAATGATAATTGGAATTAGCTTTATTTGAAATAAAATAGCTGAGATGAGAGGATTGCTTGAGGCCAGGAGTTCAAGACCAGCCTAGGCAACATAGTGAGACTCCATCTCTATAAAAATAAAAAAATTAGCCAGGCGTGATAGTGCGCACCTGTAGTTCCAGCTACTGGGAAGGCTGAGGCAGGAGGTTCATCTGTGCTCATGAGTTTGAGGGGACAGTGAGCTATGACCACGCCACTGCACTCCAGCTTGGGTGACACCCTGACTATGAAAATAAAAATGAATAAAATAGGGCCAGGTGCAGTAGCTCACACCTGTAATCCCAGTACTTTGGGAGGCCAAGGCAGGCAGATCACTTGAGGTCAGGAGTTCAAGACTAACCTGGCCAACATGGTGAAACCCCATCTCATATAAAAATTAGCCGGGCATGGGGTCAGAGATTGCAATGAGTTGAGATCGTGCCACTGCACTCCAGCCTGGGCAACAGAGCGAAACTCTGTCTCAAAATAAATAAAATAGGATTCTAAAAGTTCAACCATCTGTAATAACCCCAGTCAGATCCAGCAGATCCCCAAATATAAGCTGAAGCACTTGACTTGGGTGGTAGGCTAAAACACCACCTACTTTAGTAGGCTCAAATACAAAAAGCTACATTAAAGCCTTGTCTTTGTCTGTCTGTACTGCTATAATGGAATACCTGAGGCTGGCCAATTTATAAAGAAAAGATGTTTACTTGGCTCATGGTCCTGCAGGTTGTACAAGCATGGCACCAGCATCTACTGGTGAGGGCTTCAGGCTGCTTCCACTCATGGCAGAAGGTGCAGGGGAGTCCGTGTGTGCAGAGATCACATGGTGAGAGAGCAGACGCAAGAAAGTGGAAGGTGCCAGGCTCTTTTTTAACAGCCAGCACTCAGGGGAATTCTCAGGAAACCTAATAAGGAGAACTCACGTATTACCCCAGGATGGTGCCAAGCCATTCGCGAAGGCTCCAACCCCATGATTGAAGCACCTCCCGTTAGCCCCACCTTCAACAATGGGGATCAAATTTCAACACAAGGTTTAGGAGACAAACATCCAAACTACAGCAAGCCCATCCTACAGCAAGGCCCTAGAAGATACGGTTTGTTCTCAGTTATTTGAAGATACTTATAAGGTGAGCATGTGTAAAGTGATTCACTTAATAATTTGTTCATTCAAGGCCGGGCGCGGTGGCTCACGCCTATAATCCCGGCACTTTGGGTAAAACTCTCTCTTTTTACTAAAAATGCAGAAAAAAGTTAGCTGGGCGTGGTGGCGGGCACCTGTAGTCCCAGCTACTCGAGAGGCTGGGCAGGAGAGGCGGAGCTTGCAGTGAGCTGATATTGCGCCACTGCACTCCAGCCTGGGCGACAGAGCGAGACTCTGTCTCAGAATAATAATAATTTGTTCATTCATTAAATGTTGAAAATTTTTATTAGAAACTGTGGCACTGGGTCAGGCGCAGTGGCTCATGCCTGTAATCTCAGCACTTTGGGAGGCCAAGGCGGGCAGATCACGAGGTGAAGAGATCGAGACCATTCTGGCCAACATGGTAAAACCCCATCTCTACTAAAAATACAAAATTTAGCTGGGTGTGGAGGCACATGCCTGTCATCCCAGCTGAGGCAGGAGGCAGGCTGAGGTATGCACCTGTAGTCCCAACTGAGGCAGGCTGAAGCAGGAGAATCACTTGAACCCGGGAGGCGTACGTTGCAGTGAGCTGAGATCACGCCACTGCACTCCAGCCTGGTGACAGAGCAAGATGCCATCTCAAAAAAAAAGAAGAAAAAAAAGAAACTATGGCACTAGGAATACAATAATACAGGTGGGTGATACAAAATGAGAATACTTGGTGATCAAGACTATGAAAATAGCACTCTGGGTAGAATGCTGGAAGATAACATGCTTGTGTTTCTAGCATCTTCAGCACTGGTGAGACAGGGCGTCTCTTAGGTAATGCTTGCCTTACATGATGGTGGCTTTAACTCTCTGAGCTTAGCTCATTTTAGGATGGATCATTTTAGTGAGAACTGAATCTCCGTATTACTTAGAGAAGTAATATAAAGAAAATGCTGGGAAGAGAAGGAGCAGCTGAACACTGCCAGGGAGAGTCAGCTGATAGCTTAGTTTTCTTGGGGACAGTGGATACTGAAACAGTTGCCATTCAAAATTGTCTTCAACAGTATTATGGATCAGAGGAGCTTTTGTGGAATATTCTGGGAGCCTTACTACATGTCACAGTATTATTTCTAAGAAAAAAATATTTCAGGTTCCAACTTAAAAATGAGGTTTGGAGATAAAGCCTTATTTAAAATAGAACTATCTTTATATTATTATTATTTTTTGAGACAGAGTCTCGCTCTGTCACCCAGGCGGGAGTGTAGTGCCAAACTCGCTCATTGCAACCTCCATCTCCTGGGTTCAAGTGATTATCCTGCCTTAGCCTCCCGGGTAGCTGGGATTACAGGTGTCTGCCGCCATGACCGGCTAATTTCTGTATTTTTAGTAGAGATGGGGTTTCACCATGTTGGCCAGGCTGGTCTCAAATTCAGGTGATTTGCCCGCCCCAGACTCCCAAAGTTCTGGGATTACAGGTGTGAGCCACAGCACCCAGCCAGAACTGCCTTTATTTACATGTTTAGCATCCTATAAGCATTACTAAGCATTTGACATATAAAGAAAATATCTTTGTAATTTCAGTTCTCATCAAATGACTTGTGCACATGTTAGAAAAGAACCTAACTTTAGAGTTATATTAAGAGTCCTGAATTTAAGGCCTCTGAGGGGTTTTTAAACCTTGTGGCACTGAAAGCTTCCAAAGGGGATTTCAGAAATGAGTTGCTAAAGGAAGGGTTGGAAAGATTTTCCAGTTCCAATGCTAGACTGAGTGAACCACAAGAGAAGCCTAAGGTCCACCATTTTCTTATAGACAAGTACTTCTGTTTCATCAATATTTAAAATAAATGAACAAGATTCCAGTAGGTGACGTCCAGTAAGTCTAATTAATGGCACGCACAAATTTGGAGATGCAGTTCTCACTGAAATAATCCACCCTCAAATGACCTAGCTTCAGAAAGTGATCATCCCCACCACGTAAATGATGTGAATCCGAATCGCTGAAGATTTAAGACTTCGTATGTACCCCAGTGACTGAAGTACAGGTCCCTTACTTTCACATAGTAACAACCCATTGCTAACTGGGTGCTAAACATCATCCCTAAATACTTAATTTGCTCCTATTATCTGGACCTACAAAAAGATAACCGAAAGTGGGTATACAGAACATTTCTGGAAGAACTTCTTAAGAAAGTGATAACAATAGTTACCTCTGGGGAATGGGGCTAGATGACTTGAGGATGGCACACTAATTGTTTTTGTACCATCAGCATTTATTTTCATAAAAAAAAAAACACTGGGCTCCTATCAGATCATGTTCAACAGATTACTGTTACAGAAATGTTTACAATCCATTACGTCTCAGTTGACTACTCTTCAGGATAAAATCTAAAAACCTGAGCATATAAGAAGATACTTCATGAGATGGTTCCTTTATAAAGCCATATCTCTTAATCATCACATATTATTTAGCGTGATATACACACTTTCTAAAATTTTGGATATCCAGCGTGGCACTCCGTAATTTCCAGCAATGACTAAGTTCCTTCTTACCAAGGTAAGGTTCATGGTAATAGAGAGGATGGGAGTATCTGAGACTGTAGATTACTGTTTCCATCCTGGTTTTGACAAGAATTATCAGGAAACCTAATGTTAAGAAAAAAAAATCCCTATCACATTTTACCAATTAGAGATCTGAGTTATTGTTTCTATTTTTAAATAATCTCTGAGAAAGCTTAGTTTCACTGTTTAGATGAGAACAACAAAAGGTGGTTCAATTCTGGAGTGGGACATACAGTAGAATGAGGCTGGGAAAGAGAGACTTTGAACTATTAACCATAATGAGGGTACTGGGCACAGATGAAGGTATCAAGAATTTTTTTTTTTTTTTTTCAGACAGTCTCGCTCTGTCACCCAGGCGGGAGTGCAGTGGTGCCGATCTTGGCTCAATGCAACCTTCACCTCCAGGGTTCAAGTGATTCTCCTGTCTCAGCCTCCCGAGTAGCTGGGATTACAGGTGCGTGCCACCACACCCGCCTAATTTTTGTATTTTTAGTAGAGACAGGGTTTCACCCTGTTGGCCAGGCTGGTCTCAAACTCCTGACCTCAGGTGATCCACCCACCTCAGCCTCCCAAAGTGTTAGGATTACAGGCGTGAGCCACCGGCAGCTGGCCAGGAAGAATTTTATGTTGCTACCTTGTTAAGGAAGTAAAGCCATCTTTTCATCTTAGATAGAATTCAATAGTTAATGCCTAAAACAAAGACCTTTAAGTGGCATTATAAGTGTTATAGAGATATTGAGGTAGATACCAAAATAACCAGCTGAAAGAATGTGTAAGTGATTGTTTTTGGGGAGAGGAAATAGAAGGGAGAGCAGGGGAACACTTTTTTTTTTTTTTTAATTTTTGTGGAAGGTCTTCTGAAATAATGTACATATGCAATTTTGATAAAAAGATTGGAATATGGGGCCAGGTGTGGTGGCTCACGCCTGTAATCCCAGCACTTTGGGAGGCCAAGGCAGGTGAATCACCTGAGGTCAGGAGTTTGACACCAGCCTGGTCAACATGGTCAAGCCCCATCTCTGCTAAAAATACAAAAATTAGCTGGCTGTGGTGGCGTGGGCCTGTAATTCCAGCTACTCTGGAGGCTGAGGCAGGAGAATCTCTTGAACCCAGGAGGCAGAGGTTGCAGTGAGCCGAGATTGTGCCACTGTACT
This sequence comes from Macaca fascicularis, assembly GCF_037993035.2. Taxonomy (NCBI): domain Eukaryota; kingdom Metazoa; phylum Chordata; class Mammalia; order Primates; family Cercopithecidae; genus Macaca; species Macaca fascicularis. The sequence goes on along the minus strand of NC_088381.1, from coordinate 31,835,299 downwards.
CCAGCATGGGCGACAGAGCGAGACTCTGTCTCAAAAAAAAAAATAAATAAATAAAATAAAGATAAGAATATGGAAAAACAAAGTGGCCCAGTAAGAGAGAAGTCTATATTGGCCACCACTGTGGTAAAAACAGATAAGCAGACACTCAACTCAGAATCAGTAGTGGGTGCTGAACTCTATCAGCACAAGTGAGAGATTCAATCTAAGAACCGAATTAGTGTTGCTAAAATATCACCTTTCTTTTACAAATAAGGAAACTGAGGCACATTGTTAAACAATTCACTAAAGATGAGAGCCAGTCACAAACTACATTTTCTAGAGTTGAGTCCTATTTTATAGGACTAAGAGAAATTCAAATTAGGCAAGAGAGGTTACTGTAGATTGAAAAAAACAGCTGCAATTATTTTTCTTCCTGTGTCCCATCCCACTATGAGGCTGGCATTTATTTCCCCACCTCTTGAGTCTGACCTGGCCCAGTGACTTGCTTTGATTAAAAGAATGTGGTGGAAGTGACAGTGTGCAAATTCCAAGCGCTTGTCTCAAAGGGTCTTGCATATTTGCTCCCTCTCTTGGAACCCGGCCTACGCCAAGTGAACAAGCCCTAGCTAGCCTATTGGAGGAAGAGAAAACTCAGAAGAGCTGAGAAGACTTGGCCTACAGTTAGTTGAACCCCAGACATGAGAGCCCAGCCTAGGTCAACAGAGGTATCTACCCAAACTGCAGCTGATGACGTTTGTTTAAGTGAGCTCAGTGGAGATGAGAACTGCCCAGTTGAAATATAGACCTGTAAATAATAATAAATGGAGTTTTAAGCCACTACAGTTTTGAGGAGGCCTTTTACACAGCAATGGCTGATAGAGTTGTCATGTTTATATAAAAATAGGTTAAAACAAGTCACACAAAAGCAGCATATGGCTGAAATGTGTGGTATAACTCAAGATTTCAAGTAGTTAGGAAAGATTCAAACTAGGTCTCTAAAACATCAAGAGCTCCAAAGAGAACTGTTCTAAATGTCCGAAGATTCTGTCTAGGTGAGATCACTAGACAGAATTGATCCTACTGTTGGAACCTCTTGGCATTAAAGAGCTCTGACCGTTAGGGGAAGTGCAAATCTCCTAGGAATCAGTTTTTTGACCCACTCTAGAACCTTAGGTAGGGGGTGGAGCATCCTGTGAGGAGATCAAGGGGTTTTCTAGGTCGCTGTCTTTTAGGAATCCGTCTAAGTAGACAGAGGATGGAAGAAGGGGTGATTCTCACCTATTAAAAGGGGATCTCTTTATCCCTCATCATCATTTTATCTCAATAAACTGGGAATAGGCCCTGGTTACAGGGATCTTGCCACTTAAAGATTCAATCTTTCAGACTGGGAATGAGGATTCAGACAACTCAATCTTCAGGTAAATACTTGGTAAAGAAACAAGACACAGAGGAGGAATGCTGGAAAAATCTGGTTTATGAAAACAGAAATCAAACCAAGTTACTAACCAACCTCCCCATCCCCTTCAGGCACACAAAAACATTTGCCTCTGTACTCTGGCAATGCTTAATTATAACACACACTCAAGTGGCTATAAAAAAACCCAACAAAACAGAAACCATTTTAACATCTGAATAGTGATTTATGAACAGATTTCCTCTGGCAAATGGGGCCAGCTATTCTTAAGGCTTGCCAAATAGCTGTTAGATGTCTATATTTCTGTATGTGCCTGCATTTGTATATGGTTAGAGTGTAAAGTAATGACAGACTAAGGCTTTGGTTTCAGAACTTCAGATGTATCAAAAATACAGATTTTTATGTTTGATTTTATATTTGTATGTTTATCTCCTTAAATCGAAGAGATTATACATCTCAGATCTGTAGGAGTTGATGTATACTTGGTCAAACACTGCTTGACTCAATGTTTTTCTTTTTTTTTTTAAGTAAAAAGTTTGAAAACTAACTCCCTAGGTTTTTTCCAGCCTCCAGTTCAATTGGCTAGTCATTTCTTCTCTCCCAACGTAGTGATTTTTTTTTAAGGTCTTAATATTTGAAGGAAGCCAACAGTCATTTATTCCGAATTAAACTTGAAGTTAATAAAGTTTCAATTCATAATTTTTCCAAACCAACCAATGTAAAAACCCAGATTTTCCTGAATTGAGTCATGTAAGAATTTTTGTAAGTGACAAAAAAAATACATGTTAAGACTGTGGAAAAATGGAGAAAAGGCTTGAAATAAAATCAGGAGTTAATTACTTAAAAAATTGCATATGCCAGGCTGGGCGCAGTCGCTCACGCCTATAATCCCAGCACTTTTGGGAGGCTGAGGCGGGTGGATCACCTGAGGTCAGGAGTTCAAGACCAGCCTGGCTAACATGGTGAAACCCCGTCTCTACTTAAAATACAAAAATTAGCTGGGCATGGTGTTGCATGCCTGTAATCCCAGCTACTAGGGATGCTGAGGCAGGAGAATTGCTTGAGCCCAGGAAGTGGAGGTTGCAGTCAGCTGAGATCGTGCCACTGCACTCCAGCATGGGCGACAGAGTGAGACTCCGTCTAAAATAATAATAATAATAATTGTATATGCCTTAGAGTTTTAAAGGTGTAAATGTTTTGTGTGTAAAAGCATTAAAAACTAGTTTCAACAGCAATAAATACATTTTTCCTTTGTGAAAATGAAGACCCTTACAGTTTAACCATAAACTTAAAATAGCTAATCTAAAACAGACATTAACTTTACGTTTTAGTGAGAAACAATACCACCAAATAGAAACACCACCACCAAAAACTGCTTTGGGTATTGGATATTTATGTGGGTGTTTTGTTTGTTTGTTTTTTGAGAGACGGACTTGCCATACTACCCAGGCTGATCTCAAACTCCTGGACTCAGGCGAACCTCCTGCCTCAGGCTTCTGAGTAGCTGGGACTATACGTGCACACCACTGCACTGGGCTAGGATCTTTATGTTTTTATCTCACTTTAGAGGATATAGGAAAAAAGGTATTTGGACTACAAAAAGGGAATATTGCAGTAAGATAATCTGTAATTAAGTAATTCCTTATTAACCTAGTTGAAAATAAAAATAGTTTAATGAGGATGTGTTGTCTTTGGACTATTTCTATATAATTTATTTTCTATAACAAACAAAAGCACTTACCACAGAACACCATACAGAATGGTAAAACTGGATAAATAAACCTGAATTCTTTGTGGCTCAACATGCTATAATAAAAAGAAATATTAAAAATATTAATTATCATGTTATATGATACATTGAGAAAGTAATGTATTTAATATAAAATATATTTAACTTGATCTATTTATTTTCGAAGTACTCAGACTGAATTTCTTGCTTCAGGAATTAGTCTCATTTTTTAGTTATAAGGTGATTATGAGATGGTAAAACTAATCATAAAATATGATGTCAATTTGAAATTACAGAGTACAGTTACATTCTAAAAACGGGATTTCTATTTCTATCCAAGTAAGTAAAATTAGTCAAATTTGGAACAAGGATACATCATTTTTATTTTAGAATGTATTTCTGTGGTCCTTCAATTTAAAATTTTGGTGGTATTGACTGATTGATTGATGATTGATTGACTGAGACTGGATCTTGTTTTGTCACCTAGACCGAAATGCAGTAGCACAATCATAGCTCACTGCAACCTTAAATTCCTGGGCTCAAGCAGTCCTTCTGCCTCAGCTTCCCAAATAGCTAGGACTACAGGCACATGCCATCATGCCCTGGTAATTTTACATTTTTTTCAGAGAGAGGGTCTTGCTATGTTGCTCAGGCTGGTCATGAACTCCTTGCTTCAAGCAATCCTCCCACCTTGACCTTCCAAAGTATTGAAATTACAGGCATGAGTAACTGTGCCTTTTTTTTAAAAAACAAAAAAATTAGTCCAAGTTCTTAAAAATTGAGTGTAATCCTTATTAAGCAAACTACATATCTAAAGTATTCACTCTAGTGCCTCCATAATTACTACTACTTGTATCTTCTAAGATAATTCCCACTAACAAAAGTTAATGGCACCTCCAAAAAATAAAGTTTACTTTTTGAAGAATTTGATTTGATTTCTTGGTAACATAAAACATTTTAGCCTTTTGAACAAATAAAATCTTACCTATAAACAAGCAGTGTCCATAGCACAGTCACCAAAAGTATCCGGTGTCTCTTTGGTGCTAGATAGCAGCCATGAATAAAGAAGGGTAAGTGAGTACCCAAGATAACTGGAAATCCTTGACTGAAGTACCAGTGCCATGGATGAGAACCATAAAATGTTCCCAAGTTCTGCAGCACGTTAAATTTCAAAAAATTAAATTGAACCAGAGTCCACTGGCACAGTTGAAGGAAAAATAAATAGAAATGTGTTAGTGCCAAGTAGTAATGTTTGGCATTAGGGAACTGACACAATTTTGACATTAAATCAGAACAAGTCTTAAAACCAGGCAATAGTTTACATTAATTATTTTTTTTTTTTCGTGCAGTGGCACGATCTCGGCTCACTGCAAGCTCTGCCTGCCAGGTTCACACCATTCTGCTGCCTCAGCCTCCCGAGTAGCTGGGATTACAGGCACCCGCCACCATGCCCGGGTAATTTTTTGTATTTTTAGTAGAGATGGGGTTTCACTGTGTTAGCCAGTATGGTCTCGATCTCCTGACCTTGTGATCTGCCCGCCTTGGCCTCCCAAAGTGCTGCAATTACAGGCGTGAGCCACCGTGCCCGACCTAATAATTTTGACTAATGACTATATGAAATCCTTCTTGTTATTTTTTCTTCTTTACGTATTAATGTGTTCTTTGTTAATTTGTAAAACTAGGTTTTTGAGATTCAAAGTGAGATTCAAACTTACATTTTAGCAATCTAAGTTTTTTTTTTATTTCAATAGTTTTTGGGGCACAGATGGCTTCTGGTTACACGAATAAGTTCTTCAGAGGTGATTTCTAGGATTTTGGTCCACTCATCAGCGAAGCAATGTACACTGTACCCAATATGTACTCTCTATTTTTCACCCCTCTCCCACCCTTCCCCACCCCGCATCCCCAGAGTCCATTCTATCATTCTTATGTCTCTGCATCCTCATAGCTTAGCTCCCACTTGTAAGTAAGAACATATGATATTTGGTTTTCCATTCCTGAGTTATTTCACTTAGAATAATGGCCTCTAGTTCCATCCAAGTTTTATATCTAGTTAGAGATAAGGAGGATACTAGAAAAATTTTTTGGACTGTGTGTGGTACTTTACAGTATCACATTACCTGTTAAGATAAAGCTTTGAAAACATTACAATTTGAATTACAGCACAAAGCTGACAATAATGACAAACAGCAACAACAGGTAACATTCAGTGCTCACTTAATAATTCCCTGCCTTAAAATGTACTCTCCTGAATATTAACTAGGAATACTAATTCTTTTATGTAGAAAGCACAACAAATTGAACCAAAGGCTTATTAGGATATGCCTAGAAGTCTTTTGTAGTGTATCCCATAGCATTTAAAAAATTGTTTGCCTCTGTTCTAAAGTATTAATGGATTAAAAATAAAAATAGCTGTTAGCTTAATATACTTTTACTTACTTGGCCAAAAAAAATACGATCAATCATCAGAGACAAACTCAAAGTAGCAAGGCTGAAAAACAAAAATAGAATAGTGATTCACATTTGCAGCTTGCTGAAAATCCACTATTAGCATATGGCTTTGTATGTGCCTTGCATCAAAAGCCACTATAAAAATGCTTTACAGTTTCACCAACTGAATATGGATTTACACATTTTGAAAGGTATCTGTTGATAAAGATCAGTAAATAAGATTATATAATTAATCAATTAATATCATAAAAATATATTAATATAAAGATTATTGAAAGACTACTGCAGTGTAACAAATTACCCCAAAACTTGTTAACTTAAACTATGAATATTTACCATTTCATAGTTCCTGGGGATCAATAACCTAGGTGTTGCTTAGCTGTGTGCCTCTGGCTCGAGGTCTCTCATGAATTGTAGTCAAGCTCTTAGCAGGGGCTACAGTTTCATGTGAAGGTTCAATTGTGGGTGGAGAGATCAGCTTCCAGACTTGCTCACATGGTTGCTGATGGGGCTAAGTTCCTCAACATATGTCCACCTCCTTAAGGCTGCTTCATGACATAATAATTGGCTTAACCCAGGGTAAGTCGGCCAAGAGTGAGTGAGACAGGCACCCAAGATGGAAGCCATAGTCTTTTTTATTTATTTATTCTTTTCTTTTTTTTTAGAGACAGGGTCTTGCTCTGTCACCCAGGCTGGAGTGCAGTAGTGTGTGATTATGGCTCACTGCAGCCTTGACCTCCCGGGCTCAAGTGATCCTCCCACCTCAGCCTCCCAAGTAACTAGGACTACAGGTGTGTGCCGCCGTGACTGGATAAGTTTTGGATTTGCTGTAGAGATGGGAGTCTCACTGTATTACCCAACTGGTCTCAAACTCTGAGGCTCAAGCAATACTTCCACCTTGGCCTCCCAAAATGCTGGGATTACAGATGTAAGCCACTGTGCCCGGCCACCATATCTTTTCATAACCCAGTCTTATAAATGATATCCAATCCCTTCTGCTGTATTCTACGCATTAGAATTGAGTCAACAAATCTAGCCCATGTTCAAGGGGAGGGGATTATAAAAGACATAAACAGCAGAAGGATGCGATCATTGGAGGCCATCTCAGAGACTGCCTACTACAAACACATATACAGAAAAATACGCTATGAGGATAAAGCTCTATGAATCATCACTATATGAACACAACTGTGTAACTGCCATACACAGCGGGATAAAGAGTATTAGCAGCACCCCCTTATCCCTCCAGTCAGTCCCTACCCCCTCCCCAAAAGTAGCCCAAAGGTAGCCCTTCTGCTTCCCAAAGATAACCACTATCCTAATTTCTGACAGAACAGATGAGTTTTATCTTTTTTTGAATTTTATAAGAATAGAATCATACCATATGTACTCATGTCCAAATTCCTTTAGTCATTATGCTTGTGAGATTGAACCAAGTTTTTTTGCATGCTGTAGTTCATTCATTTACAATGCTGTGTATTGTAACTATGTATACCACACTGTATGTATTCCTGCTGTTGATGGACACTGTGCTTCCATTTTCAGCTATTGTGAATAGTGCTGCAATGAACATTCTTTTACACATCTTTTGGTATCCATATATATGCATTTCTGTTAGACATATACCTAGGACTGGAATTGGTGGGCCCTAAGGTAGTGCTCCCTAACCTTTTTGGCACCAGGGTCTGGTTTCTTGAAAGATAGTTTTTCCATGAACAGGTTGTGGGGTGGGAGTGGGGCATGGTTTCTGGATGAAACTGTTCCACCTGAGATCACTGGACATTAGATGCTCATACAGAGCACAATCTAGATCCCTTGCATGTGCAGTTCACAATAGGGTTTACACTTCTATAAGAATGTGACAGGAGGTGGAGCTCAGGCAGTAATGCTTGCTTGCTTACCTCCTGCTGTGCAGTCCAGTTCCTAAGAGGTCATGGACTGGTGCCAGTCCACAGCCTTGGGACTGGGGACCCCTGTCCTAAGTTATAAGTGCAACTATGTATTTATTTAGCTTTTGTAAATACTTAAAAGTTTTCCAAAGTAGTTATTAGTTTGCATTCCCACAGGAATATATAAGTTCCACATCATACTAGCCATTTGGGTGGATGTATAGTATAGTAGTATTTCATGGTGGTTTTACTTTGTATTTCCTAATAACAAATGAGATGAGTCTCTTTATACTTATTGACCATTTTAATATTTTTTGAAGTACCTGATGAAATCTTTTCAATCATTTTTCTATGAGTTATCTTTTTCTTATAGATTTTTACAAGTTTTATATATAATCTGGATGTAAGGGTTTAGTTGGTGACATGTATAACAGCATCTTCTTCTGATCTGTAGCTTGCTTTTTCACTCTTTTTTTTTTTTTTTTTTGAGACGGAGTCTCACTGTGTTGCCCAGACTGGAGTACAGTGGCACAGTGGCATGATCTCAGCTCACTGCAGGCTCTGCCTCACAGGTTCAAGCAATTCCCCTGCCTTAGCGTCCTGAGTAGCTGGGATTACAGGTGCCTGCCACCACATCCGGCTAATTTTTTATATTTTTAGTAGAGACAGGGTCTCACCATATTAGCTAGGATGGTCTCGATCTCCTGACCTCATGATCCACCCGCCTTGGCCTCCTAGTGTTGGGATTACAGGTGTGAGCCACCACGCTGGCCATGCTTTTTCACTCTTAATGGTGAATCTGATGAACAAAAGTCTTTAATTTTAATATATTCAAATGTATTTATCTTTTTCTTTATAGTTAGTACTTATCGTCTATTTAGGAAAGTTTTGCCTGCCTCAAGATCATGAGGATATTCTGTCATATCTTGCACAACCACCACTGTTTTACCTTTACATCAAGATCTATAATTCCCTTAGAGTTTTTTGCTTTTTTGTTTTTCATTTTTGCTTACGCTGGGAAGGTAGGAGTCAAGATTTTTTTTTTTTTCCATATGGATAGCCAACTATGTATTTATTGAAAAGACTATCCAGGCCAGGCTCGGTGGCTCATGCCTGTAATCCCAGCACTTTGGGAGGCTGAGGCGAGTGGATCACGAGGTTGGAGTTCAAGACCAGCCTTGCCAACATGGTGAAACCCCGTGTCTACTAAAAAAAAAATACAAAAATTAGCCAGGTGTGATGGCAGGTGCCTGTAATCCCAGCTACTTGGGAGGATGAGGCAGGAGAATCGCTTGAACCCAGATAGCGGAGGTTGCAGTGAGCCGAGATTGCGCCACTGCACTCCAGCCTGAGCAACAGAGCAAGACTCTGTCTCAAAAACAAAACAAAAAAACAAAACAAAAACAAATCAGAAAAGAAAAAAGACTATCCCTTCCTTACTGTACTACAGTATCACTTTCCTCATAAAGTGACTACATATGTTTGTATGCTACTGGACCATATTCTGTTCCACTGATCTATTTGTTTTACCTGGCACTAATTCTAATTCTAAGTTGTCTTAACTACGATAGCTTTGTAATAAGTCCTTTTTTTTTTTTCTGAGACAGGGTCTCACTCTGTCGCCCAGGCTGGAGTGCAGTGGCATGATGTCGGCTCACTGGAGCCTCCGCCTCTTGGGTTCAAGCGATTCTTCTGTCTCAGCCTCCCGAGTAGCTGGGACTATAGGCACCCACCACCATGCCCAGCTAGTTTTTGTATTTTTAGTAGAGATGGGGTTTTGCCATGTTGGCCAGGCTGGTCTCGAACTCTTGACCTCAGGTGATCCGCCCACCTTGGCTTCTCAAAGTGCTAGGATTACAGGCGTAAGCCACTGCGCCCGGCCTACACTACTAGATGTTAAGACTTATTACAGGGCGGGTGTGGTGGCTCCCTGGCCTACACTACTAGATATTACGACTTATTACAGGCCAGGCGTGGTCATAATGTACCTCAATTTGGGTTTATCTGATGTTTTCTCAGGATTAGATTCAGGTTATGCATTTTGGCAGTTAACACCACCAAAGTGAAGGGATGTTTTTCTCAGTGCCTCAGATCAAGCATCTCACAATACTGATTTGTCCTATTACTAGCAATGTTAACTTCAGTCACCTAGTTAAGGTATGTCTCCCAAGTTTCTCTGCTATAAAATTATCATTTGTAATTAATAGGTCTCTTGTGGAAGATACTTTGGAACTGTGTAACTATTCTTCAAACTTTTACCCACTGGTTTAATATTCAAGTGCAATTAATATTTGTATATGGACCCTGTATCTAGTGAGCATGCTTCATTTGTTTACCTATCTAATAGTTTATCTTTAGATTCTTTCGAATTTTCTACATATACAATCATGATACAAAGTCACAGTTTTATTTCCTCCCTTCTACCATTAACTCGCTTTTCTTGTCCTATTGCACTAGGTAGGATGGATACTGTTGAACAGGAGTGGAGATAATAACCATCGTTGTATCTTTCCCAATCTGGAGGGAAAGGGTTTCAATATGTTCACACTAAGCACGATTTTTCTGTAAAGTTTTTATACAAACTGTCGTATGAATCAGTCCCTTTCCACAGTTTGTTTTCTAAGGGTTGTCTTCCCCCTCCCTGACAATCATGACTAGGCCTTTAGTTTCATCATATGCTTTCTGTGTGTCTATTAAGAAAGCCATATTATTTTTCTCCTTTATTCTCTTGATGTCATGAATCATACTGACTGATTTTCAAATATCAAATATTATATTCTTGGAACAAACCCAATCTTGGATGTCATGTATTCTTTTAAATATTGTATGGATTCAGTTTACTAATATTTCTTCAGGATTTTTGCATTCACAGTCATGAGAAATACTGGTTTATAATTGACCTTTCTTGTAATGTCCTCGTTAGATTTTGGTATCGAGAATATGCTATTGTCATGAAAAGAACTGGGAAATGTTTTTCTTTTTCCGTTCTGTGGAATAGTTCATGTGAACTGATGTTTCTTCTTTCTTAAATGTATGGAATAATTTGCCAATGAAGCCATTTGAACCTGATGCATCTTTCTTTGAAGATCTTAATTACAAATTAAATTTCTTTAATTCATATAGTACTGTTCAGATTTTCTACTTCTCCTGTCAGTTTTGGTAAGCTGCATTTTTCTAGAAATGTGTTCATTTTTCAAGTTTATTAGCAAAAAGTTGTTTATAATATTGTCTTCTTCATTTTGGGAATGGCTGTAAGACCTATAGTCATTCCTGTCTTGTCAATTATTGGTGAGATAGTGTGGCAGCTGGAAGGCAATTGAAGTATTTTGGATTTTACAAAATGACAAAATGATATCCCAAATTCTCAAGGCCATATAAAAAGTAAACAAAAATTGGTTCACATATATTATAATTTTTCCTAAGACGAATTCAATATTTTTCTCTATATTTAGAGACACTATTACTGTTTGGAGATGCAACTGACTATTTTTAAAGAGTGCTAAATATGTAAAAGGTTGTTATATCATTCAAGTCTGAAGCCAACTCTATGCATCAAAGGACTTGAATATAAGACTAATTAGGACTGTGATTGACATTTGTTCTATACTGCACAACTTCAGAATATTTTCACGTGCATTATCTCATTTGTTCTCTTCTATATTTCGCTTCAAAATAAACAAAGCAAGCATCTGATCTATGTGAAAAGGTTCCTTTAGGCTTTTTCAGCTTTAAGCGAGCTCATTCTCCATGCATGCCAAATTCATATTCACCCTGATGTTACTTGAAACACCACCCACTTTATAAGGCTTCTACTAATATTCCCTCTGCAAGCAAAATTAGATTACTTTCTGTTCTTCTGCAGAATTTTGTTATGTCTAACTTAGAATACTTCATTTTTAATTTTTATTTCTATTTTGAGATGGAGCCTCGCTCTGTTGCACAGGCTGGAGTGCAGTGGTGCGTTCTCGGCTCATTGCAACCTCTACCTCTGGGGTTCAAGCGTTCTCCTGCCTCAGCCTCCCAAGTAGCTGGGATTACAGGCACGCCCCACAATGCCCAGCTAATTTTTTTGCATTTTTAGTAGAGACGGGGTTTCGTCATATTGGCCAGGCTGGTCTTGAACTCCTGACCTCAGGTGATGTGCCTGCTTCAGTCTCCCAAAGTGCTGGGATTACAGGCGTGAGCCACCGTATCCGACCACTAGACCCCTTTAAATCACTGGGTAAGAATTATAATCCCTAACTGATGATGATTCAACCTACGATTTTTCAACTTTAAAATGGTACCCACACAGCCATTCTGTTTTTCACTTTCAGTATAGTATTCAATGAATTACATGAGATATTCAAATATTTTATTATGAAATAGGGTTTGTGTTAGATGATTTTGCCCAACTGTAGGCTAAGGTAAATGTTCTGAGCATGCTAAGCTGTGATATTCAGTATGTTAGATGTGTTAAGTGCATTTTTAATGTAGAATATTTTCTTTTTTATTTATTTTGTTTAGAGACAGGTTATCACTGTTTTCCCCAGGCTGGAGTACAGTGGAATGATCATAGCTCACTGCAACCTTGAACTCCTGGGTTGAAGGGATCCTCCTGCCTCAGCCTCCCAAGTAGCTAGGACCACAGGCGTGCCTACTGCCACCTATACTTCGCCAATTTTTTAATTTTTTTTTGTTGAGACGGGGTCTCGTTATGTTGCTCAGGCTGTTCTTGAACTCCTGGCCTCCCAAGGCACTGAGATTGCAGGTGTGAGCCACTGTGCCTTGCCTGACTTATATTTTCAACCTGCAATGAGTTTATCAGGATGTAATCCCGAGTCAAGGAGCATCTGTATTGTTTTATCTTTTTCCCCCACAGACTTTGACTTTGAGAGCAGACACTGTATCTTACTCACCTCTGAATTATCAAATGCTGGATACAAAGTAGGTTAAATGCTTATTAAATGAGTAAGTTATTATCATGCTGCTGATGAGATTAAAAAGGCTTTCTATCTCCCTCAGTGTCAAATCCGGAATGAACTGAGCCCCTGCTATCTCTCTGACCTCATTATTCCATTCTCCCAAGCTCACTCTCTTTTAGCCACATCCGTCTCCTTGCTGTTCCCTGAACATGCCCAACATACTTAGTACTTGGCTGGTCCCTTTGCCTGGAATATTCTCTCATCAAGTAACTACATGGTTCACTCTCTCAACTCCTTTAAGTTTTGGCTCCAGTGTCACCTTACATGGTGGTCTTTCCCAACCACCCTGTTTAAAAATAACAGCTCCCCTGTCACCCCAAGCACTGGCATTCCATCCTCCTTATGCCACAATTATTTTTCCCTGTATTGCCATCACTTGACAAATATATATTTATTCTTATCTTTTTAGCTGTCTGTCTCTCCCTACTAGAATGTAAACTTCATGAAGGCAGGTACTTTTTTTGGTTAAACTGATGCATCTCCTACATCTGGAACACTGCCTGGCACATAGTAGGATTAAATACTTCCTGAATGAATGAATACATTTAATGCAATATTATTAATACACCTGAGAAACGACAACAGTGGCAACTGAGACGCAAGACAATTTAGTCCTTTCAGATTGCTACCCGAAAAATACTTGTGACTAGTGAACACTAGTACAGTCATGCATTACTTAACAATGGGGATATATTGTGAGAACTGCATCATTAGGCAATTTCATCATTGTGCAAACATCATAGAGTGCACTTACACAAGCCTAGATGGTACAGCTTACAGACATCTAGGCTATATGGTATAGCCTATGGCTCCTAGGCTGCAAACCTATACAGCATGGTACTATACTGAATATTGTAAGCAATCGTAACATAATGCTATGTATCTATGTATCTAACTATAGCTAAACAGGTTGGGCATGGTGGCCCATGCCTGTATTTCCAGCACTTTGGGAGGCCAAGGTGGGAGGATCACCTGAGGTCAGGAGTTTGAGAGTAGCTGGCCAACATGGTGAAACCCCAACTCTACTAAAAATAAAAAAATTAGCTGGGCGTGGTGGCAGGCGCCTGTAATTCCAGCTGTTTGGGAGGCTGAGGCAGGAGAATCACTTGAACCTGGGAGGCAGTTGAAGTGAGATTGCGCCATTGCACTCCAGCCTGGGTGACAGATCGAGACTCGGTCTCAAATAAATAAATAAATATAAAATATATATAGCCAAACAGAGAAACTAAAGTACAGTAAAATACGGTAATTTAATCTTATGGGACCACTGTCATAAATGCAGTCCAGTGCTAACCAAAATGTCGTTATGCAGTGCATGATTGTATATTAAAAAGATCACTGTTGTAAGAGTCAGAATGCAGTCATCCCTTCAATAAATAATTATTTGGGGTAGTCTACTAGATACTTGGGATATGTCTGATCCTAGGAGCTCATAGTATAGTTAGAAGACCTGGGTTTCAATATCAGTATAGCAACCAAGCCAATGACTTTGACTAACACATTTTTAATTTCTCCCAGCCTCCTGTTTTCTCTACTACCAAATAAAAACATATATTGCCTAGATAGAAGTATTATGAAAATTATGAGGTAATATGTGAAAACACATTATGAATTATAAAGCCTTATACAAATGTAAAAGAATCAAGTATCTCTAAAATATATTTGAGAAATATTTAGTAAATAAAGCATCAGAAAGCGCTAAGTTAGAAGTAATTACAAAAGCACTCAGTTAAGCAAATTAAAATAGTTATAATCAGGATCATAAATATAAGAATATAATATATAAGTTTTGCAATATTCTATTTCCTTGGACTAAGAGTGCTCATTGACATTAGAAGATAAAATAATTAACTGAAAGATGTAAAATCTTGTTCATAATCTGTGACTTATAGGCTACTAAAATTAATGGATGGATTATTGCCACACTTACCCTACAGGTAAAAAATGATGTAGAATAAGATCAAGCTTTCTTGGTTCTTGACAGAAATGTCTGAAGAGCAAAGGTGTCCAGGGAATGACAGCTGTGGGACGAATTATGAAGGCAAGTGCCACCAAGGATGAGTACTTGACACTGTAAGAGGAAAATGTGTGATAAGACAAGTGGGAAATTAACTTGAAGTTATCTATTATTTACACTGTGATTTGACATTTTCCTTTTGGTATGAATAGCTATATGAACTTTTTTTTTCTTTTTTTGAGACAGAGTCTTACTCTGTCACCCAGGCTGGAGTGCAGTAGCTCACTGCAACTTCTGCCTCCTGGGTGCAAGCGATTCTCCTGCCTCAGCACCCCAAGTAGCTGGGATTACAGGTGTGTGCCACCATGCCTGGCTAATTTTTTGTATTTTTAGTAGAGACGGGGTTTCACCATGTTGGCCAGGCTGGCCTCCAACTCCTGACCTCAGGTGATCCACCCGCCTCAGTCTCCTAAAGTGCTGGGATTACAGGCTAATCCCCATGCCCGGCTAATTTTTTGTATTTTTAGTAGAGATGGGGTTTTACCATGTTGGCCAGGCTGGTCTCAAACTCCTGACCTCAAGTGATCCACCTGTCTTGGCCTCCCAAAGTGTGGAGATTACAGGCGTGAGCCACCGTGCCCAGCCAATACTTGCATTTCTTAAAGGAGTGTGCAAAATGTCATTTTATTGTGAGGTCTGGAATAGTATCTGTTGTGCTTATACAAGGAAAAATGCTTATATAGCAGTCCTTTTGTATCACATGACCCTTGCACTTCCTAACTGAATTAGGGAACGGCACCTGGGCCCAAGTAGCCAATCTAAGGCTGGCCAGTGTGAAATAAAGTTATCTCCAGATAGAGACAATGACATTTAATGGACCTAATTAGATTCTCTCAAATTGAATATGAGATACAGAGAAATTTGGGTAATTGCTAGCAAGAATAGAAGTGGACAGAGACTAGCTAAGTCCCTAAATGATGGAAGACTAAGGCAGGATTCATAGGCTATTTGGTATATAAAGGCACAACAAAACAGCCCATTCCCCAAAACTGCCTTGGATTCTGCATAACATTTCAATTCATTTGTGTGGCTGAGATATTCTACAGTTTTCTTCCAGTCCTGGCCACAAGGCTTGAGATGCCCATTTTCCCTTTTAGTCTTATAATAAAGTCCTCATCATATACATAACTTGAGTGAATGCTTTTTCTTGTAGTTAAGAGAGTCTAAGACGAAATGATCTTATTTGATTTGATCCTCCTAACCTTTAACTTCCTATTCCTTTTGTGTAGGAAGAATGGATACTAGAATTTTAACTAGATCTCAAATTCTGTCTTTTTTCCTTTCAGTATATCCTAAATACTGTTACTACAAAAGTTTTTCAAAATCAGATTTGATTATGTCATGCTGCTCAGACGCCTCAAATGGCTCCCTATTACCTACAGAATAAAATCCAAATTCAAAGTCCCATTCCAGCCTCATCTCTTATTCTTCTCCTCTTACAGGCATCCTACCGCACTCTACAACTACTCTGGATAATCTGCCCTGAATATACTGTAACTGTAACTGTAAATGAAGCCCACTGACAGTTATGTGCCTTCACTCACGTTCCCATTGCTTGGTATTTGTTTCCCCAGTTTAAAGGAAGCCAAATAAAGTCCAAGTATTTCCTATTTGCCCTTCCAAATCTCTTCTCCTCCAGCCTTTATCTAGTCTGCATGCAGGAAAGCTGACCTGAATGGACAGCATCAGTGGCTATCTTGCTTTCTGGTTTCTGACTGTTTTTGGCTGAGAGGCAGAAGAGTTGGGTCAGGATTATTTATTCCCCTGGCTGTCTCCTCATTATTGCTAAAGACTGGTTGTGCCTGTCCCCTGCTGGGGCCCTCTCTTATAATTATAGCTCTTTACAAATTCCAGTAACCATTTCTTCTCCTTGCTCTTTGGGGCCTAGAGATACTACAGACTTCCTGCTATAACTAGGCTGGCGGTACGATGGTGTTTCCTTATTGGCTTTCCTAAATATTGTCTACACCTTCGCAAATATTCCTATTGTTAAACTCTCCTTAATTATTCCGTTTGAGTATTATCTGTTCTCTGCTATAATGTATCAACTGAATATATTATTGTGGTTCTCATGACTCATGAAAATTAGGGGGTCTACTAGACATTACAATATGTTGATATTTAAGATTTTTCAAAAGTAGAGTTTTGTACATAATTATTAACAATAATTTTTCTTACCTGTTCATAGACTTTGAACCTTCCAAAGGATAG
Source organism: Macaca fascicularis (assembly GCF_037993035.2). Taxonomy (NCBI): domain Eukaryota; kingdom Metazoa; phylum Chordata; class Mammalia; order Primates; family Cercopithecidae; genus Macaca; species Macaca fascicularis. The sequence continues at coordinate 31,818,645 of NC_088381.1, read as the reverse complement.
TAGAAAAGAGCAATTATAGTGAGAACAGTTTCCATGGTGTTTGTAAGGGTTCTGGTACAGCAATACCATGTGAACCAGGAGCACAACTGGCAAAAAAACTAAGAAAAAGTATAGAGCAAACATGTATGAAGTTGGAAATGGAAAACCTTAGTACATATTATCTTCTAAATAGCAAGCAAGTCTAAATATTGTGAAAAGGACATGAAAAGGTAGATGATATTAAAAGTAAGTAGGCATGCCCAAACATTGTTTTTAGAAACTTGTATCAAACACAGGTTTAAAATAATAGCAGATCTGTATTTGTTCATGTTAAGAAGTTTATACTTTCAGGTGCATTTTTATGGCACTCCATTTGATTTAAAATCAATCCCACTTTCCATTAATGAAACACATAAAAAACAGATTCTTTTCTGGTAGAGTTTAAGAAGATTGAAATTCATAACTAGATTCTTCCAATCAATATTTCTCAAACTGTCTTATAGTACTGACACAAGTATTGTGACTTTTTAAATTGACCTTGTTTGGAATGTTGCACTTGTTTGGAATGTTTTCCCTGTTTTGGAATGAAAAATTAAGACAAAACAGGAAACAGGGGAAAAAAATCAGGAGACATTATTAAATTTTAATTTGGAAATTGACTAAATTAATGAATCAGTTTTTGGAAGAACATGCACACAGAGCACCATTAAGTCTACAAAACAAATGTGTTAAAAGAAACTTATTGAGGCAATTGTTAAGCATGTGGCACTAGCTTCCCATCTGGCCAAACATAGCCTTTAAAAAATGTTCCTAATTTTCATGAAAGTAAAAGTTTTTCCTAAACTAGAAGAACCTAGTGCTTTATCTTTTTCTTTCTTTTTTTTTTTTCCCACGACGGAATCTTGCTCTGTCACCCAGGCTAGAGTGCAGTGGCATGATATCAGCTCACTGCAACCTCTGCCTCCCGGGTTCAAGCAATTCTGCCTCAGCCTCCCGAGCAGCTGGGATTACAGGTGTCCACCACCACCCCTGGGTAATTTTTGTATTTTTAGTAGAGACGGGGTTTCACTATGTTGGCCAGGCTGGTCTCGAACTCCTGACCTTGTGATCTGCCCACCTCGGCCTCCCAAAGTGCTGGGATTATAGGTGTCAGCCACCACGCCCGGCCCTAGTGCTGTATCTTTGGGGGAAGGACTTCAAAGCCATCATGACTTTTGCCTACCATTTTATGTTGAGTCTTCAGCAATGCACATAAAATATAAGCACAAAATAATGAGGCTAACCATATCGCTGAATCAATTAGCTAGGACTTAGTTGCTAAACCAATCTTTCTTTTTAATGCAAAAGAATAGAATACCTGCAGAAATGTTCCCTTTCTAATTTATTAGTAAATTATATTTCAGAGATATGTTGCTAAATTGGTTACTTGGAATTTAGAATGTATTTTCCAATAGAAACAATATAAAAAAGGTAGTAAGACTTTCAAACAGGTTCATATAAGCTTATTAACTTTACAAAGAGCCAAGTGAATTAACAATAGTACTACAGAATCCAATCCCTCATCAGGATATTGTTTAAATGGGAAAAATCCATTCAAGATCTGAGTGGGAGATGTCAGGAATCTATCTCTCCACCTTGAAATAAGTTAAATGACAAAAGATAGTCTTCTATACCATACTGTCTTCCTTACATGAGTCCAGTAATTGCACCAACCTAATATTGTTGTGGCACAAACTACAATTACTTTTGCACCAACCTAATACTTCCAACATCTCATTCGGAAGTGAAAGAGTTTCAGTGCAAAAAGATTTCTTGGGCTGCACCTCAGACAGAGGCTGGCTAGAGGAACAGAACAAGGGTTGTAAATAGTTAAGATGCTTTGTGAAGTAGTTGGTAATTTAGAACTATCCTTACTCAATTCTATGGAAAGAGAGGCAAGGATAGTTTTGAGGAGTGAAGGGGCTTCCAAAGGCTGTCTCCCAGGGTTTAGACTCTAAAAGGGTTTGAGGGCATCCCTGTCCAGGGCTTAATCCGAAGAAAAGCTATGGCAGGTGCCCCACTTGCATGTTACTGTTCTTAATTATGGACGTACCTCTATAAAGTTGTATGAATTACCTTCTAAAATTGTTCTGGGAATCAGTGTTTCCATGTGCTTTATACCTATAGGAATGAAATAACTGGCATACAGCTTCTAAAGTATTTAGGACTTACCACCCATCTTGCCACTTCCTGATTTTCTAGTTGCTTCATTAATGAGTAAAGTCTCACGTCTGCTACAGCAGACAGAAGTGCTTGGGCAAGTCTAGGAATCCAAATCTTCATCAGTTAAAAAGAAGAACAGGATGTTAAAAACATCTGTTGGTTCACACTGAATTATGATAAAAGTCAACAAGCTGATCCAACTATCTATGGGAAGACATTATTAGTACAAAAATAGACAATATATTTTTCTATTCTTTTGCAAAACTACATCCCTTTTTCTATAAAAATTATATTCTCATTAAAATAATCAATGTAGTTTTAAGTTTTACCAGTCTCATTCTCTGTATGTGTGTGTCTATATGACATATATACACATATATAGACACACATATATTATATATAAATATAAAATATATTATAAATATAACTATATATTATATATAAATATAAAATATAAAATATTTCCGTCTCATTCTCTGTGTGTGTGTATATATGACATATATACACACACATATATTATATATAAATATAAAATATATTATAAATATAACTATATTGTATATAAATATAAAATATAAAATATTTACCAGTCTCATTCTCTGTATGTGTGTATATATGACATATATACACATATATAGACAAACATATTATATATAAATATAAAATATATTATAAATATAACTATATATTATATATAAATATAAAATATAAAATATTTACCAGTCTCATTCTCTGTATGTGTATATATGACATATATAGACAAACATATTATATATAAATATAAAATATATTATAAATATAACTATATATAATATATATAAATATAAAATATAAAATATTTACCAGTCTCATTCTCTGTGTGTGTATATATGACATATATACACATATATATACACATATATATTATATATATATTTTAAAATTATTTTTTATTACATTGATTGATTGATTGACAGGGTCTCACTCTGTCACCCAGGCTGCAGCCTTGAATCCTGGGGTGAAGCGATTTTCCTGCCTCAGTCTACTGAGCATCTAGGACTTCAGACATGCACTGCCACACTCAGCTAATCTTGCCTCAAGTGATACTCCCACCTTGGCCTCCCAAAGTGTTGGGATTACAAGCGTGAGCCACTGTGCCTGGCCCTAATTTTAATGTAAATATTAATAGTTAGCCAATCATTTCACTGTGTTGTTTCTATTTTAAAAATATATTTATATTCATTAGCAACAACAGGTTTTTAAAAATTCAAGTATTTGCAGCACTGTGTACTATGTATCATGCTAAGTACTTTATATGTACCAACTCATTTAGTCCTAACAATCTTCTGAGTAAAGGACTGTTTTATAGATGAGGAAACTGAGGCACAGAGAGGTTAAGTAATTTTCACAAGGCTGCACAGCTAGTTAGTATGAAATCCAGCATTTTAAACCCAGGTTGGCCTGACTTTAATTACTAAGTTACACGGCTTCTCTATCCTGCAATATAGATAATAACAAATTACATTTTTTTCTGTCGCCCAGGGTGGAATGCAGTGGTGTGATCTCCATTCACTGCAAGCTCCATCTCCCACCTCCTCCTGCCTCTGCCTCCAGCGTAGCTGGGACTATAGGCACACGCCCAGCTAATTTTTTGTATTTTAATAGAGACAAGGTTTCACCACGTTGCACAGGCTGGTCTCCTGACCTTGTGATCTGCCCGCCTCAGCCTCCCAAAGTGCTAGGATTACAGGCATGAGCCATTGCACCCAACCAACAAATTACCTTTTAAAAAAGCACAAATATTCTGCAATTATATGAACATGGTATTCAGATGACATTAAAGAGTAAATTTAAGTGTAAAATTGAAATAAAGAATAAATGTATTACAACTATAGTTAGAAATGCTAATGCTATGCACTAGCATCTCTCAGAGTTCCAAAAAAAAAAGGTGTCATAGTTAACACTAACAAAATAACACGATGGTAGAGCACAATTTAATCTTGGTTTGTTCAAAAGATGTGTTTCTAAAAATTTGTATGTGAATTTGTATTTGTGTGTATGTGTGTGTGTGTGTGTGTGTGTGTGTGTGTGTGTGTGAGACAGAGTCTCACTCTGTCACCCAGGCTGGAGTGCAATGGTGCAATCTTGGCTTATGGCAACCTCTACCTCCCGAGTTCAAGTGATTCTCTTGCCTCAGCCTCCCAAGTAGCTGGGATTACACGTGCCCGCCACCACGCCTGGATAATTTTTGTATTTTTAGTAGAGATGGGGTTTCACCATGTTGGCCAGCTAGTCTTGAACTCCTGACCTCAGGTGATCCACCCACCTCACCCTCCCAAAGTGCTGGAATTACAGGTGTGATCCACTGCGCCGGCTGTTAATTCATATTTTTGTTGAATCAAACTTCATTAACTCCACATTATAGGAGCTGCTTTACTTTGAGTTGTCAGTGGCTTTTAGTACTTTAGCTTTATGTTCTTTTTGTCCACAGTGTGTAAATAAATGCTAAAATTGGAAAGTTAAAGGTACACGGTACTTAGTTCCACATAAACTGTGCCCTGTAAAATACAAGAAAAGGCACTCATGTACATACCTTCTGTTTACTCTGCATAGGGAGCTATAAGCTTCATCCTTACTTCCCAGGCCCCCTGAAAGCAGTTCATATGAAAAGTCAATTTGGCTACAAACTTAATATGAGCCAACAGTGTGAGGTAGCTATTAAACAGCTAAAAGAATTCCTGCGCTCTGAGAAATGTAAGTTAATGAACCCACCATATTCTGAACTAGTTACTCTGCCTTCAGTATTGTGTCAGTTTGGAGATCCACATTTTAAGATGAATATTAATAAATTACAAAGTATCTACAGGATACTATCTATGATTATGAGGTTAAGAGCTAGAGACTTTTACCCTGAATAAAGAGAAGTTTTTCTAGGGTGGTTAAGTAGAAGTAGAAATCTTGAATTTAAAACAAAGTAGACTTTAGCATAAAAATAAGCAGAGTTCTGAACTCCCAGTCATTAGCAGTCTCTCCAGATTTTGATACCATAATTTTCCATGTTACAGTAAGGACCTGCTAAAGAGTAAAATAAAGCAGTGGAGTGAGGTAAAGAGAAGAAACATGCCAGGCGTAACTTGAACACTAGGCCTATGTTGGCAGCTCCTCATTCCATACTTCTGTTCTCGAAGCTCGTGACTCCTCCCCTAAGCTACAGGAGCCAAATACCCTTGTGTTGTCTTCTGACTATTCAAAGACCTTACTGTTGGCCAAGCTTGATGGCTCATGCCTGTAATTCCAACACTTTGGAAGGCAGAGGCAGGCGGATCATTTGAGTCCAGCCTGGCCACAGTGAAACCCCACCTCTACTAAAAATACAAAAATTAACCAGGTGTGGTGGCAGGCACCTGTAATCCCAGCTACTCGGGAGGCTGAGGCAGGAGAATCACTTGAAGCCAGGAGGTGGCGGTTACAGTGAGCCAAGATCGTGCCACTGCACTCCAGCCTGGGCGACAGTGTGAGACTCCATCTCAAAAAAACCAAAAACCAACGAACCTTACTGTGGTTCCCCATTCAGGTTCCCCCTCCTCTTCCTCTTTCCTTTCACATGTTCTAAGCCATCACAGGCCAAAAGACATATAACATGAGCCACATGTGTAATTTTAAATTCTATAGCTGGCAAATTAAAAAGCAAAAACAGAAATGACCCCAAAACCCAAAACAGGTAAAATTAATTTCATCTTGTCTAACCCAGTGTATCTAAGGCATTATCATTTGAACATTTAATCAATTAAAAAATTATAAAAATATTATTATTTTTTGTACTAGGCCTTTGACATTCAGTACATATTTTACATTTCTAGCACTTCTCAAATTGGACTAGCCACATTTGAAGTCTTCAACAGCCACATAAAATTACTGGCTACCGTGGTGGACAGTGCAGCTCTAAGCCATGTCTCCTTTAAAAATTTTTTTTTGTAGAAACAGAGTTTTGCTATGTTGCCCAGGCTGGTCTCAAACTCCTGGCCTCAAGCAATCCTCCCACCTCAGCCTCCCAAAGTGCTGAGATTACGAGTGTGAGCCACCATGCCCAGCTGTGCATAAGCCTTATGCAGTCTGTAGAGGAGCTATCTGGGAAAAGCACTGGGCTGTGAGTAATAGACCTAGGATTTAGCTCTACTTCTGCTTTTAACATGCTGTGACCTTGGTCTATTTACTTTACTTCTCTGACCTCTTCCAGCTTCAAAATTATGTATATAATTTGCTTAAAATAATAATGACTGATCATATCCTAACCAATCTCTTTGCATGGTCAAGTTCTAGATATGACAATGAGTTCCTTTTAGGGGGGCTGGAGCGGGACAGGGGAGGCTTCCTTTACACCACAAAATGACCTGGTGAGTCAGCCACAGATGGAGTGCAGTAGATAGGTCTTGGAGGAGCAGGGAATTTTTCTATCTTGAAGACTTCATTCGTAATCTGACCTACTTCCTGGGATATAAAATGTCATTGATGAGATTATGTATATTTTCTTGTGATTCCAGACTTTATGGATACCTTGCATAATCTATAAACTAGTAGATAACTGTAAGAGGAGAAAAGTCAGGCTGCAGCTCCTAAATTCTACCTGTGTTAATGGAAGAAACTCTGCTACCACTCTGAATTCTTCTTCCCTATCATCTTCCCATTTGAAGCATCAGTTTCAGTGGTTTAATTTCCCTAATTTCTCAATAATGGGGAAGCAAGTATTGCAACTGGGAGAGTACAACCCTACCTTAAAACAAATACCCCAGAACCTGTGTCTTTCTAAGCTACACAAAACACCTCAGGATTTGGACTGCCTTTGGAATGCTGAGCCATTAACCCCCACTGACAGAAATCGGGGAGACCCCAAACTCGGAGTCTCATCTGATGATAGCTTAAAAGATCATGGGAGTGAGGCTACAGAAACTTTCGCACCATTAGTCCTGCCCTTGTACCATCTCCTGGCAACTGACCCCAGCAATTGATAACTTAGGAATTACAATCCTACTTACTGTTGATCCTAGTTACTATATAGCACAATGATTATGCATATCACTAAATTTTTGTCAAATTAAATTTTTTAAAGTTTTAATTTCAACACTAAATCCTGAGTGGGTTTGTATGTATACAGACTTCATAAAATCATATAACGTGGTCTTCTACTTACAAGGTAAAAAACACAAAATACAATGCTGCTCTCCAGTGATATTTTTTTGGGGAGGGGGGTAGGGTGGGGATGGAGTTTCGCTCTTGTTGCCCAGGCTGGAGTGCAATGGTGCAATCTCGGCTCACCGCAACCTCTGCCTCCCAGGTTCAAGCGATTCTCCTGCCTCAGCCTCAGGAGTAGCTGGGATTACAGGCATGTGTGCCACCATGCCCAGTTCATTTTGTATTTTTAGTAGAGAAGGGGTTTCTGTGTGTTGGTCAGGCTGGTCTCCAACTCCCAACCTCAGGTGATCTGCCCACGTTGGCCTCCTAAAGTGCTGGGATTACAGGCGTGAGCCACCACACGGGCAGATCACACCATTGCACTCCAGCCTGGGCAACAAGAACGAAACTCCATCCCCCCTCAAAAAAAGAAAGAAGTATACTTCTAATGTCCAAATAATACATAACATAGTCATTTCGAAAATCTGCACATCATAACAGGATTCCTCGCATCAGGACATTTTCATGCTCAGTCTTGTATTGCAGCACAAACTAAAGAGTTACACATCACAGTATGTCTGTAGTATCATGGGCTTCCCAGATATGGCTGGACTTTAGCAACAGTAGCCTTTTAAAAACAAATTCCATGGCCCCAATATCATTTAGTTAATATATATTAAGCTTTGAAAAAGGTAGAATAAATCTACTTTTAATAAGTATTTTGGTTACTTTTATTTGAACTTACCAGTAACTGAACACTATCTTTCCCTAAAAGATGAAGAATCTTGTAAATGCTTGCAAAGATTAAGGGATAAGTGTAACTCCTCAATCTCTCTGTCCATTCCCAAGTCAAATAACCATAATTAGTAACATTAAGGAGTAAATGTCAAATAATATTGAAACCTGTTTCCTTTTTTTTTTTTTTTTTAAGATGGGGTCTCACTGTCTTGCCCAGGCTGATCTCAAACTTGGGCTCAAGTGGTCCTCCTGCCTCTACGTGCACCCCACTTCACTTGGCAAATCTATTTTCATTTCCATTTGTAAACCAATATTTTATTTTGTGGCAGTCTTAAAACAGCATTTTATACTGGATATTTGCATTAAAAATTCAATTGGCCAACTAAACTCTTAACTTCTTCAAGGCAGTAATGTGTTTTTTACTTTCTCGGTATCCTCCAAGTGCTAAGAACTATGGGAATGTATGCTAACGGCTGTGTCAAGTATATTAACATAAAGGAAAGATACAGGAGAAATATTAGTATAAAATAATGGCGTACTTTGATGAGTTAAAATTACTTGGGGAAAATACAGAAAACTGAAAATATGTATAGTAGTCCCCCCTTATCTGTGGTTTCACTTTCCATGGTTTCAGTTGCCCATAGTCAACCACTGTCAGAAAATATGAAGATATTTTGAGAGAGAGACCATGTTCACATAACTTTTATTATAGTATTGTGTTAAACTTATTATATTTTAATACTGTTAATCTCTTACTGTACCTAATTTATATAAACTTTATAAATGTGTGTATTTTTTTTACATACATAAAAACAATATATACAGAGTTTGGTACTGTCTATAGTTTCAGGCATCCACTAGGGATCTTGGAAACTATCTCCTGAAGACAAGAGAGCAGGGGGGACTACTCTAAACGAAACTGAACACAATTTCCAAGATGAATACACAAGAAACCACAAAGGATATTTGAAAACCATGTGATGTGCAACTTCAAGAGACTGCCAGTATTCATCTGGAACAAAGCTTGTTTGTACCAAAAAGCAGTTTAATATTCGTAAAGCTATGGTGAACAAGACCAGATGAATATTCTCTCCAAGAAGATCTGAAAAACAGAACAAAACAGGTAATAGTGGCACAAAAGTTAGGCAGTTACACTTGCAGAACGTAAAATCTGCTGCTCTGGTTGGCCCCTTGTAAGGCACAGTAGCGACCTCTGGCCCCTCCACATCATTCTCAAAGCCAACCTAGGGAAGGTTATGCAAGGACCACAGCCTCATCACTGGGTGACTGTCCCTCTTTTAGCTTACCCAACTTTTCTTGCAACTTACTGTATAAAGATAATAATATTAAAATAATATAAATATTTAAAATAATAAATATTAAAAATTAAATATAATATTAAATATTAAAATATTAATTAAAATATTAAAGAGTGGGTTAACTAAGGCCTTAGGCTAATTAATTAGGCCATACTACGTGTGTATCTAATGAAAAAAACAGCTAATAAATTACTAATTTGGGAAGCAACCCTTTGTATATGTGCAATATAAAATGGTCCTCTGTACATTTTAAAATACATTGATGCTTATTATTATATATGCCAGGCACTGTGTTAATTTCTTTTTTTTTTTTTTTTGAGATGGAGTCTTACTCTGTCGCCCAGGTTGGAGTGCAGTGGCCAGATCTCAGCTCACTGCAAGCTCCGCCTCCCGGGTTCAGGCGATTCTCCTGCCTCAGCCTCCCGAGTAGCTGGGACTACAGGCGCCTGCCACCTCGCCCGGCTAATTTTTTTGTATTTTTTTAGTAGAGACGGGGTTTCACCTTGTTAGCCAGGATGGTCTCGATCTCCTGACCTCGTGATCCGCCCGTCTCGGCCTCCCAAAGTGCTGGGATTACAGGCTTGAGCCACCGCGCCCGGCCACACTGTGTTAATTTCTTTACATGCATCTCACTTAATCCTCCACACAGTGCTATGGGATAGGTATTATTAGCCCCATTTTACAGACGAGCAAATTGAGGTCCAGAAATTAAACTGCCTTGTCCAAATAAAGCTGTAAATGACTTATCAGGATTCAAACCCGGATCTGTCTGCTGTCTCCAAAGTCCTGCTCTTGACCACAAATGGACAGTCTGTCGGCCAAATACAGAGTATTCTTTTAAAATTTGAATTTAGTTGCCAACATTTAGAAATCAGAATTTATATTAAAATCTGTGTTTCCAGCATTTCAAAACTCGTTAAGATCTGGCAACACAGAGCTCAACGGGCAACTGGCTGGTAGTGAAATATACGGGGGCTCCTTTCAGATGGGGCAGGAGCTCTCCAGACAGCACCCCCTCACTCACCGCCGCGGCGCCTGACGTTCTTTTCCTGGGTGCTGAAGTACAAGGTAGACTTTCTCTTTCGCAGCTTTATCTTCTCGTGGGAGCGGTTCTGGAGACCACGCAAAGTGAGGCTGGCATCTTCGCGTCCCCGCTCCATTCCGCACTTGCTTAGAAGGCCTCCTCATCCCCGGCCGCCACCTTCCTGAAGCGGAAGAAAGCTGCAGGAGCGTGCTGCTCGTCCATCCACTAAGTTTGGCTTTTGCGAGCAGCCGTCGCTCGCAAGCCCGGAAGTAACCGGGAACTGGCAACTTTGTCTCTACCACCCCAAGAGGTGGCTCGTTGGCGGTTTTCTTTCGCTGTTTCCGAACCGAGGTATGTTACTATTCGCCTTTGGCTTGGCGGTCTCTGTGCTCGGGGGTCCGAAAACTGCCAGAAGGAGCCCGGTCTCATCTCTGGAGGGGAGCAGGCGGTAGCGAGTTTAGCGACGTGGAGCAGGCGCAGAACAGTCGGAGGTGCCTGAGTGGTTATTAAAAATGGTAATGATAGGCCGGGCGCGGTGGCTCACGCCTGTAATCCCAGCACTTTGGGAGGCCGAGGCGGGCGGATCACGGGGTCAGCAGATCGAGACCATCCTGGCTGGGAAAAAAAAAAAAAGTAATGATAATCGTAAACGTCAGTGTTGGTGTAACATTTTAAGTTCGTTGCTCTCAGAAAAAATGTCCGTTGAACGAGGTGGACAGGGTCGGGATGATTTAGCTTCTTGTATAAATGTGGAAACATGCTCAGTGGTTCCTGTGTTTTTGTTTTTGTTGTTGTTGTTACTTTCTTTTTGTTTTTTGTCCTCTAGTTAAAAGTAAAACCAGGCCGGGTGCGGTGGCTCTCGCCTGTATTCCCAGCACTTTGGGAGGCCAAGGTGGTAGGATCACGAGGTCAGGAGATGGAGACCATCCTGGCTAACACAGTGAAACCCCGTCTCTACTAAAAATACAAAAAATTGGCCGGGCGTGGTGGCGGGCGTCTGTAGTCCCAGCTACTTGGGAGGCTGAGGCAGGAGAATGGGGTGAACCCAGGAGGCGGAGCTTGCAGTGAGCTGAGATCGTGCCACTGCACTGCAGCCTGGGCAAGAGAGCAAGACTCCTAAAACACACACACACACACACACACACACACACACACACACACACACACACACACGAGAACAAAGGGCAGTCACTGTCAATTTTTTTGGCCCTTTCTTTTATTGCCATTTTAAAAATGATGCATTTAGGCCGGGCGCAGTGGCTCATGCCTATAATCCCAACACTTTGGGAGGCCAAGGGGAGTGGATCAGGAGGTCAGGAGATTGAGACCATCCTGGCTAACACGGTGAAGCCCCCTCTCTACTAAAAATTAGCAGGGTGTGACCTTGACCTCGTTTATATATATATATATATATATATAAACGCATATATATATATATGCGTTTAAAACCATTGAGAACATTATGTAATAGAAGAGGTTTTGGCTTTGTCTTATACCCTTCACTAATTCATTTCCTGTACTCCTTATGTATTTATATTCTTGTTTCAATTAGTAACATAAAAATATTGTTCACTCCAGTGCAAAGTAGTGACGTAAAATCTTTTAAAAGGACATTGTGCTAAGTGATGGCTTTGCTTTCCATTTTTGTACACAGATTTGAAGAGATTTCCTGGATGTGGAGTGTGGCTTCCGAAACCACCTTTTCCTTGTGCTGTATTTGTTGCAACAATGTTTAGGAGATTGACACTTTCACACCTGCTTTTTACCACTATCCTTGGAATTGCTGGAGGAGTATATATTTTTCAACCAGTATTTGAACAGTATGCCAAAGATCAGAAGGAATTAAAGGTGCAGTTGGTACAAGAATCAGAAGAGAAGAAAAGTTAATACTACATTGAGTTAGGCCAGGCGCGGTGGCTCACTCCTGTAATCCCAGCACTTTGGGAGGCCGAGGCGGGTGGATCACGAGGTCGGGAGTTCGAGACCTGCCTGACCAACATGGTGAAACCCTGTCTCTACTAAAAATATGAAAATCAGCCGGGCTTGGTGGTGTGCACATGTAATCCCAGCTCTTCGGGCGGCTGAGGCAGGAGAATTACTTGAACCTGGGAGACGGAGGTGGCACTGAGTTGAGATCACGCTGCTGCACTCCAGCCTGGGCGACCGAGCGAGACTCCATCTCAACAAAAAGAAAACAAATACTTCATGAAGTTGAACCGTAATAATTGCTTAAAGTTCCATTGTAATTATTTTAACTTTAATCTAGCAAAAACATAGATGTATTTAAAAATAAATCATGGATAATGATTTTTTAACCTAACACTTAACGTTTACTGTATTTTTGTCATTTTATGTCTTTTTACCAGGACAGAAAAGTAATTTCCTTTTAAACAAAAGTGAATGTTTTAGAAATATTTTCTACTTGAGGTTTGTTTTTCTAGGAATTTAGCATATGTAATATCATGGGGTGCCAGCCTCAGTGTGTATAAAATAATTGGGGAGAGTGTTTACAATAGTATTTGTAGATATGTGAACCAAGTTAAACTACCTCAGACAGAAAGCCCTGCAGTTACCCTGCAATTAGATTGGTTTGATATATTTCGGCAGTCATTGAATCCCAGCCATTTTTCATCTCAGGCAGTGTGGAGGAGTAGTTGAGAATTGGGATGGCTCAGATCAAATTGGGGTTTTAGAGAAGATAGATGCTGTTTGAGAGGATGGCAGGTGTGATACAGATGTTTGTTTAATCCACTAAGCAAATTTGCATTAATAATGGTGTTAAGGGAATAGTTTGTTATGAAGCTATTATTCATATAGTTAAAAAGTTTTTTGAAGTTGCTAAGAATTGGTATTACTTTTTACCCTAATCTTAAGTTTGTATTTTCTTTTTTTTTTTTTTTAATTTAAGTTCTGGGATACATGTGCTGAACGTACAGGTTTGTTACATAGATATACATGTGCCATGGTGGTTTGCTGCACCTGTCAACCCGTCATCTAGGTTTTAAGCCCCACATGCATTAGGTATTTGTTCTAATGCTCTCCCTCCTCTTGTCCCCCACCCCCAGACAGGCCCCAGTGTGTGATGTTCCCCTCCCTGTGTCCATGTGTTCTTGTTGTTCAACTTCTACTTATGAGTGAGAACATGTGATGTTTGGTTTTCTGTTCCTATGTTAGTTTGATGAGAATGATGGCTTTCAGCTTCATCCATGTCCCTACAAAGCACATAAACTAATTTTTTTTTTTTTTTTTTTTTTTTTTGGAGATGGAGTCTGACTCTGTTGCCCAGGCTGGAGTGCAATGGTGCGATCTTGGCTCACTGCAACCTCCACCTCCCAGGCTCAAGCAATTCTACTGCCTCAGCCTCCTGAGTAGCTGAAGCTATGGGAGTGCACCACCACGCCCAGCTAATTTTTGTATTTTTAGTAGAAACAGGGTTTCGCCATTTTGGCCAGGATGGTTTCGATCTCTTGACCTCGTGATCTGCCCGCCTCAGCCTTCTAAAGTGCTGGAATTACAGGCATGAGCCACTGCACCCAGCCGAACTCATTTTTTATGACTGCATAGTATTCCGTGGTATATATGTCTCATATTTTCTTTATCCAGTCTATCACTGATGTACATTTGGGTTGGTTCCAAGTCTTTGCTATTTTGAACAGTGCTGCAATAAACATACGTGTGCATGTGTCTTTTTTTTTTTTTTAGACGGAGTCTTGCTCTGTTGCCCAGGCTGGAGTACAGTGGCACAGTCTCCGCTCACTGCAAGGCCCGCCTCCCAGGTGCACACCATTATCCTGCCTCAGCCTCCTGAGTAGCTGGGACTACAGGTGCCTGCCACCATGCCTGGCTAATTTTTTTTTTTTTTTTGTAGTTTTAGTAGAGATGGGGTTTCACCGTGTTAGCCAGGATGGTCTCGATCTCCTGACCTCGTGATCCACCCCCCTCAGCCTCCCAAAGTGCTGGGATTACAGGTGTGAGTCACTGTGCCCGGCCGTGCATGTGTCTTTATAGTAGAATGATTTATAATCCTTTGGGTATATACCTAGTAATGGGATTGCTGGGTCAAATGGCATTTCTGGTTCTAGATCCTTGAGGAATCGCCACACTGTCTTCCATAATGGTTGAACTAATTTACACTCCCACCAACAGTATAAAAGCGTTCCTGTTTCTCCACAGCGTTGCCAGGATCTGTTGTTTCCTGACTTTTTAATGAGCACCATTCTAATTGGCATGAGATAGTATCTCATTGTAGTTTTGATTTGCATTTCTCTAATGACAGGTGATGATGAGCATTTTTTCATATGTTTGTTGGCTGCATAAATGTCTTCTTTTGAGAAGAGTCTGTTCATATCCTTCACCCACTTTTTGATGGGGTTGTTTTTTTCTTGTAAATTTGTTTAAGTTCCTTATAGATTCCGGAGATTAGCCCTTTGTCAGATGGACAGATTGCAAAAATTTTCTCCCATTTTGCACGTTGCCTGTTCACTCTGATGATAGTTTCTTTTGCTGTGCAGAAGCTCTTTAATTAGATCCCATTTGTTGATTTTGGCTTTTGTTAGAATTGCTTTTTGGTGACCTAGTCATGAAGTCTTTGCCCGTGCCTATGTCCTGAATGGTATTGCCTAGGTTTTCTTCTAGAGATTTTATGGTTTTGTAGCAGGACGAGCCGCAGACAAAACCCCTCACACACCGAGATAGTGAAGGGAGTGGTTTTTATCAGCTGGAAACGTTGGCAGACTAGCATCTTAAAATCTGAGCTTGTCAGGTGCCCAACTTCTATCCCTTTTAAGGGCTCACAACTGTAAGGGGGTCCGCATGAGAGGGTCGTGATCGATTGAACAAGCCAGGGGGTATGTGACAGGGGCTGCAAGAACTGGTGGGCAGGGTGAAACAGAACAATATCCTTCCATCCAATGTCTGGAATATATAGATAACATCAGTTGCTAGGTCAGGGGTGGAATTTTAACTACCAGGCTTAGGTCAGGCAGGCCCAGGCCTGGTTTCAGGTCTGGTTCCTAGGCCCCGGGCTACCTGCCTTTTGTTTCGCCTTTTTTTTTCACTTTTCTGAGTATAAAATAATATGAGAGGGTCTGTCTCTCTTCTCCCAGTTTTAGGTTTTCAATTGAAGTCATTAGTCCATCTTGAGTTAATTTTTATATAAGGTGTAAGGAAGGGGTCCAGTTTCTGTTTTCTCAATATGGCTAGCCAGCACCATTTATTAAATAGGGTATCCTTTCCCCGTTGCTTGTTTTTGTCAGGTTTGTCAAAGATCAGATGGTTGTAGATGTGTGGTATTATTTCTGAGGTCTCTGTTCTGTTCCATTGGTCTATATCTCTGTTTTGGTACCAGTACCATGGCGTTTTGGTTACCGTAGCATTTTTGTATAGTTTGAAGTCAGGTAGCTTGATGCCTGCAGCTTTGTTCTTTTTCCTTAGGATTGTCTTGGCTATATGGGTTCTTTTTTGGTTCCATACGAAATTTAAAGTAGTTTTTCTAATTCTGTGAAGAAAGTCAATGGTAGCTTGATGGTAATAGCAATGAGTCTATAAATTACTTTGGGCAGTATGGCCATTTTCATGATATTGATTCTTCCTATCCATGAGCATGGAATGTTTTTCCATTTGTTTGTGTCCTCTCTTGTTTCCTTGAGCAGTGGTTTGCAGTTCTCCTTGAAGAGGTCCTTCACGTCCTTTGTAAGTTGTATTCCTAGGTATTTTATTTTCTTTGTAGCAATTGTGAATGGGAGTTCCCTCATGATTTGGCTCTCTGTTTGTCTATTATTGGTGTAGCAATTGTGAATGGGAGTTCCCTCATGATTTGGCTCTCTGTTTGTCTATTATTGGTGTATAGGAATGCTTGTTTTGCACATTGATTTTGTATCCTGAGACTTTGCTGAAGTTGCTTATCAGCTTAAGGAGTTTTTGGGCTGAGATGATGGGGTTTTCTAAATACACAATCATGTCATCTCCAAACAGGACAATTTGACTTCCTCTCTTCCTATTTGAATACCCTTTATTTCTTTCTCCTGTCTGATTGCCCTGGCGAGTACTTCCTGTTACTATGTTGAATATGAGTGGTGAGAGAGGGCAAACTTGTGCTAGTTTTCAAAGAGAATGCTTCTATTAAGCTTGTATTTTCAATGAGATCTATAAATGTAATCATGTATGTACGAAGTTCTTTATCTAAATGAACATGTTTTTATTATTATTGATGTTCTTTTTCTTAAGATGTGTAAGAATTTACTTTTAATCTTAAGATTTAAGAATTTCTAAAATTCATTATAAGTTAATCTCAGCTATGTTAAGTGGAGACCAGCATAGGTAATTTTTTTTTTTTTTTTTTTTGAGATGGAGTCTTGCTGTGATGCCCAGGCTGGAGTGCAATGGCGTGATCTTGGCTCACTGCAACCTCCCCCACCCAGGTTTAAGCGATTCTCCTGCCTCAGCTTCCCGAGCAGCTGGGATTATAGGCACCCGCCACCACACCCAGCTAATTTTTGTATTTTTAGTAGAGATTGGGTTTCACCCTGTTGTCCAGGCTGGTCTTGAACTCCTGACCCGAAATGATCCACCCGCCTTGGCCTCCCAAAGTGCTGAGATTACAAGCATGAGCCACTGTGCCTGGCCTAGCATAGGTAATTTTTAAAAAAAGAAAGCGGGCCGGGCGCGGTGGCTCACGCCTGTAATCCCAGCACTTTGGGAGGCCGAGGCGGGCAGATCACAAGGTCAGGAGATCGAGACCACGGTGAAACCCCGTTTCTACTAAAAATACAAAAAATTAGCCGGGCGCGGTGGCGGGCGCCTGTAGTCCCAGCTACTCGGGAGGCTGAGGCAGGAGAATGGCGTGAACCCGGGAGGCGGAGCTTGCAGTGAGCCAAGATTGCGCCACTGCACTCCAGCCTGGGCGACAGAGCAAGACTCTGTCTCAAAAAAAAAAAAAAAAAAAAAGGCCGGGCGCGGTGGCTCAAGCCTGTAATCCCAGCACTTTGGGAGGCCGAGACGGGTGGATCACGAGGTCAGGAGATCGAGACCATCCTGGATAACACGGTGAAACCCCGTCTCTACTAAAAAATACAAAAAACTAGCCGGGCGAGGTGGCGGGCGCCTGTAGTCCCAGCTACTCGGGAGGCTGAGGCCGGAGAATGGCGTGAACCCGGGAGGCGGAGCTTGCAGTGAGCTGAGATCCGGCCACTGCACTCCAGCCTGGGCTACAGAGCGAGACTCCGTCTCAAAAAAAAAAAAAAAAAAAAAAGAAAGCGAAGAAATTACAAAAGTAGTATATGTTCCTTAAAGCATTCTAATAATACAAAATTAACAAAGTGAAAAGTGAAAATTATTGATGTATAAATTGATTTATTCACTACCTTAACAATTTAGGGTGAACTTTTGAGGTTTTCTTTTTGTTTTTTGTTTTTAAAGAGATACACCAGGCTTGAGTGTAGTATCATCATTGCTCACTATAACCTTGAACTCCGGGGCTCAAGTGATTCCTCCCGTCTCATCTTCTACAGTAGCTAGGACTACAGTTGTGCACAACTACATCTGGCCCACTTAAAACAAATCTTTGTAGAAATGGGGTCTCACTCTGTTGCCTAGTCCGGTCTCAATCTCCTGGACTCAAGCAATCTTCTTGCCTTGGCCTCCCAAAGCACTAGGATTCTAGGTGCCAGTCACTGCGCTTGGCAAGATTTTTTCCTATGCACTTAAAAGTAGTTATAAAAATTTTAATTTAAATACCAAGTGTCTGCTGGGTAACAGGTTTGGCTTTGCTTGGCTCTAGACTGGAATTCTGTTCTTTGTGTCTTCTCATTATGGGACCGAGGCTCAAGGAGCAGCCTCTGTCAGGGCTATGACAGGGTGTAGGAGAGAAAGAGATTGAGAGTAGATGTAAGTTTCTGCTCAATTGTGGCAAATTATCACATCTTCTCATATTTTGGCTAACAGCATGTCGCACGCTCAAGCCTAAAATCAACAAGGCAAGGGACGTGGACTCTTCCCATAGGCTGCAAAGTCAGGTCACGTGACAGGAATATATAATGTTATTACATTCAAGGAATAATCCTAACACATCAAGTTAAACTAAACTGCTTTTGATCCTCCTTTTGAAAAGGATGCCAGTTTAGTTGTTATATACCAAGTGCCAGAGGCTGAGTTTTTTTTTCGTCCGGTGAAGATACTGCGTTCATTGAAATCAAAACCACACTGACCGTTTCATGTTCACTGGGATGACTGCAGTCAAAAAGATGAAAAATGACAAGTGCTGGTGAGGATGTGGAACAATTGGAACCTTCATACACTACTGGTGGGAAAGTAAAAAGGTGTAGTCACTTTGGGAAAGTTTGGCAGTTCTTCAGATGGTTAAATGTAGAGTTACTATATGGCCTAGCAATTCCCCTTACAGGCATATGCCCAAGATAATTGAAAATATATATTCAGGGCTACCCACTTTGGGTCCCCTCCCTTTGTATGGGAGCTCTGTTTTCACTCTGTTACATCTTGGAACTGAATTCTTCTGGTCCATGTTTGTTACGGCTGGAGCTGAGCTTTGGCTCGCCGTCCACCCCTGTTGTTTACTGCCGTCGCAGACCTGCCGCTGACTTCCATCCCTTCGGATCCGGCAGGGTGTCCGCTGTGCTCCTGATCCAGTGAGGCGCCGATTGCCACTCCCGATCAGGCTAAAGGCTTGCCATTATTCCTACACGGCTAAGTGCCTGGGTTCGTCCTAATTGAGCTGAACACTAGTCACTGGGTTCCACGGTTCTCTTCCGGATTCCATGGCTTCTAATAGAGCTATAACACTCACTGCATGGCCCAAGATTCCATTCCTTGGAATCCTTGAAGCCAAGAACCCCAGGTCAGAGAACATGAGGCTTGCCACCATCTTAGAAGCGGCCGGCCACCATCTTGGGAGCTCTGGGAGTAAGGACCCCGGGTAACATTCGGCGACCACGAAGGGACCTCCAAAGTGATGGGAAACGTTCCCCCAAAAGGAAAAATGCCCCTAAGATGTATTCTGGAGAGTTGGGACCAGTTTGACTCTCAGACACTTAAGAAAGAAACGACTTACATTCTTCTGCAGTACCGCCTGGCCACAATATCCTCTTCAAGGGGGAGAAACCTGGCCTCCTGAGGGAAGTATACATTATGACACCATCTTACAGCTAGACCTCTTTTGTAGAAAAGAAGGCAAATGGAGTGAAGTGCCATATGTACAAACTTTATTTTCATTAAGAGACAACTGGCAATTATGTAAAACGTGTGATTTATGCCCTACAGGAAGCCCTCAGAATCTATCTCCCTGCCCCAGCGTCCCCCGACTCCTTCCCCAACTAATAAGGACCCCCCTTCAACCCAAACTGTCCAAAAGGAGATAGACAAAGGGATAAACAATGAACCAGAGAGTGCCAGTATTCCCCGATTATGCCCCCTCCAAGCAGTGGGAGGAGGAGAAATCGGCCCATCCAGAGTGCATGTACCTTTTTCTCTCTCAGACTTAAAGCAAATTAAAATAGACCCAGGTAAATTCTCAGATAACCCTGATGGCTATATTGATGTTTTACAAGGGTTAGGACAATCCTTTCATCTGACATGGAGAGATATAATGTTACTGCTAAATCAGACACTAACCCCAAATGAGAGAAGTGCCGCCATAACTGCTGTCTGAGAGTTTGGCGATCTCTGGTATCTCAGTTAGGTCAATGACAGGATGACAACAAAGGAAAGAGAATGATTCCCCACGGGCCAGCAGGCAGTTCCCAGTGTAGACCCTCCTCACTGGGACACAGCATCAGAACATGGAGATTGGTGCTGCAGACATTTGCTAGCTTGCGTGCTAGGACTCAGGAAAACTAGGAAGAAGCCTATGAATTATTCAGTGACGTCCACTATAACACAGGGGAAGGAAGAAAATCCTACCGCCTTTCTGGGGAGACTAAGGGAGGCATTGAGGAAGCATACCTCTCTGTCACCTGATTCTATTGGAGGCCAACTAATCTTAGAGGATAAGTTCATCACTCAGTCAGCTGCAGACATTAGAAAAAAACTTCAAAAGTCACCTTAGGCCCAGAGCAAAACTTAGAAAACCTATTGAAATTGGCAACCTCAGTTTTTTATAATGGAGATCAGGAGGAGCAGGTGGAGTGGGACAAATGGGATTAAAAAAGAGGGCCACCGCTTTAGTCATGGCCCTCAGGCAAGCGGACTTTGGAGGCTCTGGAAAAGGGAAAAGCTGGGCAAATCGAATGCCTAATAGGGCTTGCTTCCAGTGTGGTCTGCAAGGACACTGAAAAAAAGATTGTCCAAGTAGAAATAAGCCGCCCCCTCGTCCATACCCCTTATGTCAAGGGAATCACTGGAAGGCCTGCTGCCCCAGGGGATGAAGGTCCTCTGAGTCAGAAGCCACTAACCAGATGATCCAGCAGCAGGACTGAGGGTGCCCGGAGCAAGTGCCAGCCCATGCCATCACCCTCACAGAGCCCCAGGTATGCTTGACCATTGAGGGCCAGGAGGTTAACTGTCTCCTGGACACTGGCGCAGCCTTCTCAGTCTTACTGTCCTGTCCCGGACAACTATCCTCCAGATCTGTCACTATCCGAGGGGTCCTAGGACAGCCAGTCACTAGACACTTCTCCCAGGCACTAAGTTGTGACTGGGGAACTTTACTCTTTTCACCTGCTTTTCTAATTATGCCTGAAAGTCCCACTCCCTTGTTAGGGAGAGACATTCTAGCAAAAGCAGTGGCCATTACACACTTTAACATAGGAGAAGGAACACCCGTTTGTTGTCCTGTGCTTGAAGTCTGGGCAACAGAAGGACAATATGGACGAGCAAAGAATGCCTGTCCTGTTCAAGTTAAACTAAAGGATTCCACCTCCTTTTCCTACCAAAGGAAGTAACCCCTTAGACCCAAGGCCCAACAAGGACTCCAAAACATTGTTAAGGACCTAAAAGCCCAAGTCCTAGTAAAACCATGCAATAACCCCTGCAGTACTCCAATTTTAGGAGTACAGAAACCCAACAGACAGTGGAGGTTAGTGCAAGATCTCAGGATTATCAATGAGGCCATCGTCCCTCTATACCCAGCTATACCTAACCCTTATACTCTGCTTTCCCAAATACCAGACGAAGCAGAGTGGTTTCCAGTCCTGGACCTTAGGGATGCCTTTTTCTGCATCCCTTTACATCTGACTCTCAATTCTTGTTTGCCTTTGAAGATCCTTTGAACCCAACGTCTCAACTCACCTGGACTGTTTTACGCCAAGGGTTCAGGGTTAGCCCCCATCTATTTGGCCAGACATTAGCCCAAGACTTGAGCCAGTTCTCATACCTGGACACTCTTGTCCTTTGGTACATGGATGATTTACTTTTAGCCACCCGTTCAGAAACCTTGTGCCATCAAGCCGCCCAAGGGCTCTTAAATTTCCTCGCCACCTGTGGCTACAAGGTTTCCAAACCAAAGGCTCGGCTCTGCTCACAGCATGTTAAATACTTAGGGCTAAAATTATCCAAAGGCACTAGGGTCCTCAGTGAGGAACGTATCCAGCCTGTGCTGGCTTATCTTCATCCCAAAACCCTAAAGCAACTAAGAGGGTTCCTTGGCATAACAGGCTTCTGCTGAATATGGATTCCCAGGTATGGCAAAATAGCCAGACCATTATATACACTAAGGAAACTCAGAAAGCCAATACCCATTTAGTAAGATGGACACCTGAAGCAGAAGCGGCTTTCCAGGTCCTAAAGAAGGCCCTAACCCAAGCCCCAGTGTTAAGCTTGCCAATGGGGCAACACTTTTCTTTATATGTCACAGAAAAAACAGGAATAGCTCTAGGAGTCCTTACACAGGTCCGAGGGATGAGCTTGCAACCCGTGGCATACCTGAATAAGGAAACTCATGTAGTGGCAAAGGGTTGACCTCATTGTTTACAGGTAGTGGCGGCAGTGGCAGTCTTAGTATCTGAAGCAGTTAAAATGATACAGGGAAGAGATCTTACTGTGTGGACATCTCATGATGTGACCGGCATACTCACTGCTAAAGGAGACTTGTGGCTGTCAGACAGCCGTTTACGTAAATATCAGGCTCTATTACTTGAAGGGCCAGTGCTGCGACACAACCCAGCCACATTTCTTCCAGACAATGAAGAAAAGATACAACATAATTGTTAACAAGTAATTGCTCAAACCTACGCCACTTGAGGGGGACCTTTTAGAGGTTCCCTTGACCAATCCCGTCCTCAATTTGTATATTGATGTAAGTTCCTTTGTAGAAAAAGGACTTTGAAAAGTGGGGTGTGCAGTGGTCAGTGATAATGGAATACTTGAAAGTAATCCCCTCACTCCAAGAACTAGTGCTCAGCTGGCAGAACTAATAGCCCTCGCTGGGGCAGTAGAATTAGGAGAAAGAAAAAGGGTAAATAGATATACAGACTATGTAAGCATACTTATGTATGCTTACCTAGTCCCCCATGCCCATGAGGCAATATGGAGAGAAAGGGAATTCCTAACTTCCGAGGGAACACCTATCAAACATCAGGAAGCCATTAGGAGATTATTATTGGCTGTCCAGAAACCTAAAGAGGTGGCAGCCTTACACTGCTGGGGTCATCAAAAAAGAAAGGAAAGGGAAATAGAAGGGAACTGCCAAGCAGATACTGAAGCCAAAAGAGCCGCAAGGCAGGACCCTCCATTAGAAATGCTTATAGAAGGACCATTAGAAATACTTATAGAAGGACCCCTAGTACGGGGTAATCCTCTCTGGGAAACCAAGCCCCAGTACTCAGTAGAAGAAATAGAATGGGGAAGCTCGCGAGGACATAGTTTCCTCCCCTCAGGATGGCTAGCCACCAAAGAAGGAAAAATACTTTTGCCTGCAGCTAAGCAATGGAAATTACTTAAAACTCTTCACCAAACCTTTCACTTAGGCATCGATAGCACCCATCAGATGGCCAAATCATTATTTACTGGACCAGGCCTTTTCAAAACTATTAAGCAGATAGTCAGGGCCGGTGAAGTGTGCCAAAGAAATAATCCCCTGCCTTATCGCCAAGCTCCTTCAGGAGAACAACGAATAGGTCATTACCCAGGAGAAGACTGGCAGCTAGATTTTACCCACATGCCCAAATCTCAGGGATCTCAGTGTCTACTAGTCTGGGTAGATACTTTCACTGGTTGGGCAGAGGCCTTCCCCTGTAGGACAGAAAAGGCCCAAGAGGTAATAAAGGCACTAGTTCATGAAATAATTCCCAGATTTGGACTTCCCCGAGGCTTACGGAGTGGCAATGGTTCCACTTTCAAAGCTATAGAACCCAGGGAGTATCCCAGGCATTAGGTATACAATATCACTTACACCACGCCTGGAGGTCACAATCCTCAGGGAAGGTTGAGAAGATAAACGAAACACTCAAATGACATCTGAAAAAGCTAACCCAGGAAATCCACCTTGCATGGCCTGCTCTGTTGCTTATAGCCTTACTAGGAATCCGAAACTCTCCCCAAAAAGCAGGACTTAGCCCATACGAAATGCTGTATGGACGGCCCTTCCTAACCAATGACTTTGTGCTTGACCGAGAGACGGCCAACTTAGTTGCAGACATCACCTCCTTAGCCAAATATCAAGTTCTTAAAACATTACAAGGAGCCTGTCCCCAAGAAGAGGGAAAAGAATTATTCCACCCTGGTGACATGGTATTAGTCAAGTCCCCTCCCTCTAATTCCCGATCCCTAGATACATCCTGGGAAGGACCGTACCCAGTCATTTTATCTACCCCAACTGCGGTTAAACTGGTTGGAGTGGAGTCTTGGATACATCACACTTGAGTCAAACCCTGGATACTGCCAAAGGAACCTGAAAATCCAGGAGACAACACTAGCTATTCCTGTGAACCTCTAGAGGATCTGCGCCTGCTCTTCAAGCAACAAGCATGAGGAAAGTAACTAAAATCGCAAATCCCCATGGCCCTCCCTTATATTTTTCTCTTTACTGTTCTCTTACCCCCTTTCACTCTCACTGCACCCCCTCCATGCTGCTGTACGACCAGTAGCTCCCCTCACCAAGAGTTTCTATGGAGAATGTGGTTTCCCAGAAATATTGATGCCCCATCATATAGGAGTTTATCTAAGGGAAACCCCACTTTCACCACCCACAGCCATATGCCCTGCAACTGCTGTAACTCTGCCACTCTTTGCATGCATGCAAATACTCATTATTGGACAGGGAAAATGATTAATCCTAGTTGTCCTGGAGGACTTGGAGCCACTGTCTGTTGGACTTACTTCACCCATACCGGTATGTCTGATGGGGGTGAAGTTCAAGATCAGGCAAGAAAGAACACACGTAAAGGAAGTAATCTCCCAACTGACCTGGGTACATAGCACGCCTAGCCCCTACAAAGGACTAGATCTCTCAAAACTACATGAAACCCTCCGTACCCATACTCGCCTGATAAGCCTATTTAATACCACCCTCACTGGGCTTCATGAGGTCTCAGCCCAAAACCCTACTAACTGTTGGATGTGCCTCCCCCTGCACTTCAGGCCATACATTTCAATCCCTGTACCTGAACAATGGAACAACTTCAGCACAGAAATAAACTCCACTTCCGTTTTAGTAGGACCTCTTGTTTCCAATCTGGAAATAACCCATACCTCAAACCTCACCTGTGTAAAATTTAGCAATACTATAGACACAACCAACTCCCAATGCATCACGTGGGTAACTCCTCCCACACGAATAGTCTGCCTACCCTCAGGAATATTTTTTGTCTGTGGTACCTCAGCCTATCATTGTTTGAATGGCTCTTCAGAATTTATGTGCTTCCTCTCATTCTTAGTGCCCCCATGACTATCTACACTGAACAAGATTTATACAATTATGTCGTACCTGAGCCCTGCAACAAAAGAGTACCCATTCTTCCTTTTGTTATCAGAGCAGGAGTGCTAGGCGGACTAGGTACTGGCATTGGCGGTATCACAACCTCTGCTCAGTTCTACTACAAACTATCTCAAGAACTAAATGGTGACATGGAACGGGTCGCCAACTCCCTGGTCACCTTGCAAGATCAACTTGACTCCCTTGCAGCAGTAGTCCTTCAAAATCGAAGAGCTTTAGACTTTACTAACTGCCGAAAGAGTGGGAACCTGTTTGTTTTTAGGGGAAGAATGCTGTTATTACGTTAATCAATCCAGAATTGTCACCAAGAAAGTTAAAGAGATTCAAGACTGAATACAACGTAGAGCAGAGGAGCTTTAAAACACCAGACCCTGGGGCCTCCTCAGCCAATGGATACCCTGGATTCTCCCCTTCTTAGGACCTCTAGCGGCTATAATATTGTTTCTCCTCTTTGGACCCTGTATCTTTAACCTTCTTGTTCAGTTCTTCTCTTCCAGAATCGAAGCTGTAAAGCTACAAATGGTTCTTCAAATGGATACCCAGATGCAGTCCATGACTAAGGTCTACTGCGGACCCCTGGACCGGCCTGCTAGCCCATGCTCCGATGTTAATGACGTCAGAGTCACCCCTACTGAGGAAATCTCAACTGCACAACCCCTACTATGCTCCAATTCGGCAGGAAGCAGTTAGAGCGGTCGTCAGCCAACCTCCCCAGCAGCACTTGGGTTTTCCTGTTGAGAGGGGAACTGAGAGACAGGACTAGCTGGATTTCCTAGGCCGACTAAGAATCCCTAAGCCTAGCTGGGAAGGTGACCACATCTACCTTTAAGCATGGGGCTTGCAACTTAGCTCACACCAGACCAATCAGGTAGTAAAAAGAGCTCACTAAAATGCTAATTAGGCAAAAACAGGAGGAAAACAAATAGCCAATCATCTATCGCCTGAGAGCACAGTGGGAGGGACAATGATCAGGATATAAACCCAGGCATTCGAGCTGGCAACGGCTATCCTCTTTGGGTCCCTTCCCTTTGTATGGGAGCTCTGTTTTCACTCTATTAAATCTTGCAACTGCAAAAACAAACAAAAAACCAGGCAAAACAGAAAATATATGTTCACACTAAAGCTAGTAAATGAGTGTTCATTGCATTATTCATAATAGCCAAAAAATGGAAACAACCCAAGCGTCCATTAACTGATGAATGGATAAATAAGTGGTATATCCGTATAAAGGAATATTATTCAGCCAAAATGAGAAAAAGTATGTGTTATAACATAGAAAAAATTAGAATACATTATGAAATAAGCCATGCACAAGATGGCACCTATTGGTATGTTTTCATTTGTATGACATGTCTAGAATAGGTAAATGTCTAGAGACAGAAAGTAAATTAGTGGCTGATAGGGGTTGATTGAAGGGGGGATGGAGAATCATTACTAGTGGAGATGATTTTTTTTTTTTTTTTTTTTTTTTTGAGACAGAGTCTGGCTCTGTCACCCAGGCTGGAGTGCAGTGGTGTGATCTCGATTCACTGCAAACTTTGCCTCCCAGGTTCAAGCGATTCTCCTGCCTTAGCCAACTGGGATCACAGGCACAAACTACCACACTCAGCTAATTTTTGTATTTTTGGTAGAGACAGGGGTTCACCATATTGGCTAGGCCACTGTGCCCGGCTGTGGAGATTATTTTTAGGGTGATGAACTGGGCATGGTGGCTCATGTCTGTAATCCCAGCACTTTGGGAGGCCGAGGTGGGCAGATCACATGAGGTCAGGAGTTTGAGACCAGCCTGGCCAACACGGTGAAACCCTGTCTCTACTAAAAATACAAAAATTAGCCAGGTGTGTTGGCACACGCCTGTAGTCCCAGCTACTAAAGAGTTTGAGGAAGGAGAATTGCTTGAACCCAGGGGGCTGGAGGATGCAGTGAGCCGAGATCGTGCCGCTGCACTCCAGCCTGGGAAACAGTGAGACTCCATCTCAAAAGAAAAAGATTTTTAGGGTGATGGAAACGTTCTGAAAGTAGATAGTGGTGATCAATGTATAACTTTGTGAATATATTAAAAACCACCAAATCGTACACTTTTAAAGGGTGAACTTTATTGTGTGTGCATTATATCTCAAAGCTGTCATGAAGATACTGCGTGCAAACCGCTGAATTGTACACTTTTAAGGGGTGAACTTTATTGTGTGTGAGTTATATCTCAAAGCTGTCATTAAAATAAGATACTGCATTCAAACTAGCAACTGCAGTTAAGGCAGTTCAGTGTTTTTTGCTCTTGTGGTACTCTACAATCCATCTATTTTTTAAATTGTCATAACATATACTTAAAATTTACTGTTTTAAAGTATACGGTTCAGTAACATTAAGTACTTTCACACTGTTGTGCAATTATCACCACCATCCATCTCCAGACTTTTTCTATCTGGTTTTTACAGGGAGCGGAGGGAATTGAATGGGGATATAGAGTCCCCTATCTCTAGATCTTCAAATCTTTGAAGGTTACATTAATGTCTACAATCCTTCCCTTCCCTCCGCTCACCTCCCCTTCTCTCTCTCTCCTTTTCTTTCTTTCTTTCTCTCTTCCTCTCTTTTTTTCTTTCTCTCTTTATTTTCCTTTCTTTCTCTGTTCCCCAGGCTGGAGTGCAGTGGCACAATCACAGCTCATTGCAGATTTGACCTCAGACTCAATTGATCCACCACTCTCAACCTCCCAAGTAACTGGGATTATAAGCATGTGCCACCACATCCAGCTAGTTTTTAAAACTTTTTTATAGAGATGGGGTCTCACTATGTTGCCCAGGCTGGTTTGAAACTCCGGGGCTCAAGCTATCCTCCAGCCTCAGTCTCCCAAAGTGCTGGAATTACAGGTGTGAGCCACCACGCCTGGCCTATGAATTGCTTCTAATTTACTGTCTTAGCCAGGTAAGGCAGATTCGGGGGCTTTCAGTTGGCACTTTCTACCATAAAGGCTTTTACAACAAGGTCGGTGTGAGGTCTCTCACATGCCAACTACTGAGTTTATATCTGTCCCACTTAAAGACTGGGAGAAAAAAATCCTGCAAAGTGGGTCCTATTAGATTAGTTTGGTCCAAAGCTGCATTCATCCTTTAACCTTCTTGAACACCCACTCTTAACTGAAAGGTCATGGTGGCATTTTCTAGTCTGCTTGTACCAGTGTCAACTTAAGGCCTGTATCCAGTGGCCATCAAAGTCTGAGTATTTTTCTTTCCCCAGTGCACATTTGTCTGGTTAATGGCTTTGGGTGTCTTGAGAAAAGGAGCAAGAGAATGATCATTGCATATTTTTGTGGCATTGAAGAGTCCTTTCCCAGGGGTGGATACGGCTATTTAAATCATTGGGCTCTAAGTCTACGAAGTCTATGAAATGACTTAGATCAGTAAACTGGTGAGGGACCATGATTTGCATTGTAGAGACTGACATCAGCCTTCTATCCAGTAGTTCTTGATTCCCTACCCATCTTGCCCTTGCCCTCTGTCTTTTTGAAAAATATATGTAAGTCAAGAAACACCACCCCATTTTTTTTTTTTGGAAACAGAGTTTCTCTCTTGTTGCCCAGACTGGAGTGCAATGGCACATTCTCGGCTCACCACAACCTCCACCTCCCGGGTTCAAGTGATTCTCCTGCCTCAGCCTCCTGAGTAGCTGGGATTACAGGCATGCACCACCATGCCTGGATAATTTTCTATTTTTAGTAGAGACGGGGTTTCTCTATGTTGGTCAGGCTGGTCTCGAACTCCTGACCTCGGGTGATCCGCCCACCTCGGCCTCCCAAAGTGCTGGAATTACAGGTGTGAAACACTGGGCCCAGCCAAGAAACACCCCTTTTATCTTTCCTTTCAGAATACCATATCTCTTAGCTATCACCACAGATCTCTCTGGGTCCAGACACCCTGGTTGTACTCCCGACTTGCTTCCCATGACAGTGTATATGTACTTATATATACACACACGCAAGTATATTATAATTTTCCTGAATCCTTTGAGAGTAAGTCATATGCAGGATGCCCTTTTATTCCTGAATATTTCATTCCTAAATGCAAAGATGCTCTCTTTCATAATCACAATATAATGATCAAGAAATTAGGATTGAAATAACATTATTATCTAACTTCATATATCATCCAAATTCTCCCAAGTTCCATTAATGTCTTAGAACAAGACAAACTTGTTTTTTTCTGGTCCCAGAACTAATCCAGAATCATATTTGAATTTAGTTGTCATGTCTCTTGTTTCCTTTATTCTGGAGCCAGTTTCTCAGTCACTCCCTTTCACGACTGACTTTTTTTTTTTTTTTTTTTTTTTTTAAGAGAGAGAGTCTCACTCTGTCACTCAGGCTGGAGTGCAGTGGTGTGATCTTGGCTCACTGCAACCTCTGCCTCCTAGGTTGGAGCAATTCTCCTGCCTCAGCCTTCCGAGTAGCTGGGATTACAGGTGTGAGCCACCATGCCCCGATAATTTTTGTATTTTTAGTAGAGATGGGGTTTTGCCATGTTGGTCAGGCTGGTCTTGAACTGCTGACCTCAGGTGATCCACCCACCTTGGCCTCCCAGAGTGTTGGGATTACAGGCATGAGCCACTGTGGCTGGTCCACAACTGACATTTTTTTTTTTTTTTGAGATGGAGTCTTGCTCTGTCGCCCAGGCTGGAGTGCAATGGTGCAATCTCGGCTCACGGCAAGCTCCACCTCCCAGGTTCATGCCATTCTCCTGCCTCAGCCTTCCAAGTAGCTGGGACTATAGGCATCCGCCACCATGCCCGGCTAATTTTTTGTATTTTTTTAAGTAGAGGCGGGGTTTCACCCTGTTAGCCAGGGTGGTCTCAATCTCCTGACCTCATGATCTGCCCGCCTCAGCCTCCCAAAGTGCTGGGATTACAGGCGTCAGCCACCACGCCTGGTCACAAGTAACATTTTTTAAGCATACTGGCCTGCTGTTTTGTAGAATGTCCCTTAAATTGGGTTTGTTGATGGTTTTTTTATTATTTGATAGATTCAATTTGATAGAAACATACAGAAATGATGTAGTAGCATGATTCATGGATTCCTATTTCGTGGGTTACAATTCATTACTACTATCAGGGCTGGCTGCGTAATTTGTGAGGCTCAGCACAAATGAAAATGCAGGGCCCTGGGTGCGGACAAGGAAGCCAATTTCCTCTTCTCATAAACTGCTGTTCCAGTCGATGCAAATGGACAATGCCCAGGGAACTGTATCCTCCACGCTGGTTTGTTCTCGATTGTTGGATGGCACTGGTAAGAGGCCCTAGCTCAATGGCCTGCAGAATGTGCTGTGTTACTGTCAGATTAGGGAGGGGACAACTGCCTTCTTGATCACCCCATGGTGCTATGAAAGTTGCAGATACAGGATAAAGTCCACTCTACTCAGACCCAGACAAATTGGAGATAGGAGAGCACAAAGGAGAGAGCTCATGCTTGCATGTCTAAAGCTAAAAGCTGTTTCCAGGCAATAACCCACAAGAAATTCTCTCATGCCCTTCATGCATCTTATGCTTTCTTGCATGTTTCACACACATGCACATATTTCTTTGACATGATTTCTCACTAGACATTTTTTAGGACTGCATCTATTCAGATAAGATAATCTCAAAAGAAGACTTGCCTGATAATGGCTTCTCTACCAGTGAAGCCATTCACTGCTACCGACTCTGGCTTTGAACCTCTGGTATCAACAAACTGTTTCTAAGCAGCTTACATGAACGTCTCTGTGTTACTGATAAAGGCTTCTCTTTACCCTCCCCTCTTTGGATGCGTTTGTGGCTTGCTGTAACTGTGCATCCCAGGTTATAATCCTTTTTGCTTACTCCCAGATAAAATAATTATATTATGAAGTTTTTTTTTCCTGATGTCCTTTTTTTAGGTTGACAGTGCCCTGGGATATGGGCCCAACCCTGAAACCTCCTGTTCCTATCCATGCCTAGGCTTCTGCCAGGGTGAAAGGTGATGACAAAACACGGGCCTCCCCCAGCCAAGGTGACCCAGTCACTGCTCTGAAGCAAGGCAGGGAATGCAAAGCTGGGCAGGGACCACAGGACTGGGGGTAGGGAGTGGGCAGCAGCAGGCCTCAGACCCATGTGTCATCAGAGGCTCCAGGTTCTCAGAATGCTCCATTGTGCCATCAGACTTCACTTAGAAACCACAAATTCAAAGGTAAAATGATAAAGGGTTTTAAGGCAATGACTGTACATTATTAAAATTCTACGTGCCAAGCCTTGTGTGATTCTACAGGCCCACAAAGCCAGCCCTGACAAACACTATTAATTTTGATGTTCAAATTGACCCAGATTTGGCTAGTGGGAACCCCTTCAAGCTGGTTCCTGTGTCCCTTTTTTTTTTTCTTTTTAAATAAATGTTTCAAGTATAGAAATTAATTTTTAAACATTATCCAAAAGTTGTGCTCCATTTAACAAATGTAAAGCAGGACTTTTGGGAAAAAAAGTTTACAATTAGGTATAAAATACTTAATAATATACTTTGACATTCACAGTAGCTGTTTTCGAAAAACAAATTTTGCTAATGTAGCTTAAAAGGAAAATTACAGTCTCATTAAAAATAAATAAGCCTTTAACTGAGGAATAGTCCTCCCTCAGGATGGATCCTGTGTCCTTTGCATGTCACTGTCATTTTCTGAGCACTCTTTCACTTTCTGACTCATCTTTTTCCTTCCCAGACCAAGTTTTGTTTTTCTTTGTTTCTTTGTTTTTGAGATGGAGTTTCGCTCTATCACCCAAGCTGGAGTACAGTGGCACGATCTAGGCATCTAGGCTCACTGGAGCCTCTGCCTCTCAGGTTCAAGTGATTCTCAGGCCTTAGCCTCCTGAGTAGCTGGGACCACAGGCGTGTGCCACCACGCCCAGCTAATTTTTGTATTTTTAGTAGAGACGGGTTTTCACCCTGTTGGCCAGGCTGGTCTGGAACTCCTGACTGCCCGCCTCGGCCTCCCAAAGTGCTGGGTCTACAGGTGTGAGCCACCACGTCAGGCCCCAGACCAAGTTTTGAATCAAGAAGTACTGGGACCAGGCGCAGTGGCTCACACCTGTAATTTCAGCACTTTGGGAGGCTAAGGCGGGCGGATCATAAGGCCAGGAGTTTGAGACCAACCTGGCCAACGTGGTGAATCTCCGTCTCTACTAAAAATACAAAAATCAACCGGGCATGGTGGCGGGGGCCTGTAGTCCCAGCTACTTGGGAGGCTGAGGCAGGAGAATTGCTTGAAACCGGAAGGCGGAGGTTGCAGTGAGCTGAGATCACACCACTGCACTCTAGCCTGGGTGAAAGAGCGAAACTCTGTCTCAAAAAAAAAAAAAAAAAAAGTATTGGTTCTTTAAAAAAAAAAAAAATTGAAGCAAAATCTGCATCACAAAACATTAATCTTGGTCATTTTAAAATGTACAATTCTGTGACATTTTGTACATCTATCTAGTTCCAAGACATTTTCATCACCCCAGAAGGAAACCTCGTGTGCAATTAACAGTGAACACCTCAGTTCTCCCTCTCCCCAGCCTCTGGAAACCACTTGTCTGCTTTCCATCTTTACGGATTTACCTGCTCTGGATGTTTCATGTAAGTAGAATTATACAATATGTGGCCTTCTGTATTTGACTTCTTTCACTTAGTGTAATGTTTTTGAAGTTCATCCATGTTGTAACATGTATCAATACTTTATTCCTCTTTACGGCTGAATACAATTCCATTATATGGATGTGCCACATTCTGTTTATTCATTCTTTGATGCCATTTGTCTCCAGTTCTGGGCTGTTGTAAATAATGCTGCTATGAACACTTATGTACAAGTATTAAATATGTGTTTGGATGCCTGTTTTCAGTTTTTTTAGGCATAGTTCTAGGAATAGGCTTGCTAGGTCATCTGTTTAACTTTTTGAAGACTCATCAAACTGTTTTCCAAAGTGACTGTACTATTTTACATTCCCAGTTTCTCCATGTCCTTGTCAAATCACCCTTCTTTCCTCCCTCCCTTTCCTTCTCCTTCTTTCTCTTTCTCTTGCTCTTTCTTTCTTTCCAACCTAGTGAGTTTGAAGTGGCAGCTCATTGTGGTTTTGATTCACATTTTCTTAACGACTAATGACATTAAACATCTTTCCATTTGATGTTGGCCATTTTTATGTCTTCTTTGGAGAAATGTATATCCAATTATATTCATATGCCCATTTTTTAATTGGGTTATGTCTTTTTGTTGTCGAGTAGTTACAGCTGTTTATATATTCTGATACTATAATTTTATCAGATATATATGATTTGCAAATATTTTCTCTCATCCTGTAGGTTGTGTTTTCACTCTGTTGATAGCGTGTTTTATGCACCATTTACAAAAAATTTGGTGAAGTCTAATTAATCTACTCTTTTCTTCTGTTGCTTGTGTTTTTGGTGTCAAACCTAAAAAATATCATTGCTAAATCCAGGGTCATAAAGATTTGTGCCTATGTTTTCCTCTAAAAGTTTCAGAGTTTTAGTTCTTATATTCAGCTATTTGATTCATTTTGAGTTAATTTTTGTATATCATGTAATTTTGTATGTGATATTGGTAAGAGTCCAATTTCTTATTGTTCTTCTTTTTTTTTCTTTTTCTTTTTTTTCCAGAGACAGGGTCTTGCTCTGTCACCCAGGCTGGTGTGTTGTGGAGGGATCTCGGCTCACTGCAACCTCCTGGGCTCAAGCGATCCTCCCACCTCAGCTTCCCGAGTAGCTGGGACTACAGGCGCAAGCCACCATGTCTGGCTAATTTTTCTATTTTTAGTAGAGACAGGGTTTTACCATGTTGCCCAGTTGGGTCTGGAATTTCTGAGCTCAAGTGATCTACCCACGATGGCCTCCCAAAGTGTTGAAATTACAGACGTGAGCTACCATGCCAGGCCTCAGTTTCATTCTTTTGCATGTAGATATCTAGTTCTCCCAGTACCACTTGCTGGGGCCACTTCTTTCTCCATTGAATGATCTTGACTATAGATGCATACTTTTATTTCTAGACTCTCAAGTCTATTCCCCTCCTCTATATGTCTTTACATCAATACCATAAGTTTTTTTTTTTTTTTTAATTACTGTACCTTTGTAGTAAGTTTTGAAATCAGGAAGCATGAGCTTTTTAAATTTTTGGGTCCTTTGTAATTTCATATGCATTTTAGCGTATACTTTTCCATTTCTTCAAAAATGTTGCTGAATCTGTAGCTCTATCTGGGGGAATATAGCCATCTTCACAATACTATGTGTTTGAATCCGTGAACATTAAATGTATTTTCTTTTTTTTTTTTTTTTTAATTTGAGAAGGAGTTTCACTCATCACCCAAGCTGGAATGCAGTGGTGCGATCTGGGCTCACTGCAACTTCCACCTCCCGGCTTCAAGCAATTCTCCTGCCTCAGTCTCCTGAGTAGCTGGGATTACAGGTGCCCACCACAACGCCCAGCTAATTTTTGTATTTTTAGTAGAGACGGGGTTTTGTCAAGTTGGCCAGGCTGGTCTCAAACTCCTGACCTCAGGTAATCCACCTGCCTCAGCCTCCCAAAGTGCTGGGATTACAGGCGTGAGCCACTGCGCCCAGCCATGTCTTTTCATTTATTTAGATTTTCTTTAATTTTTTTCAGTAGTGGTTTGTGGTTTTCAATGTATAAATCCTCCACCTTCTTGGTTAAATTTATGCCTAAGTGTTTTATTCTTTTTAATATTATTGTAAATGGAACTTTTAAAGTTTCCTTTTCAATTGTTCATTTCTAATGTGTTGAAATGCAACTAATTTTTATGTGTTGATCTAGTCTTTTGCATCTTTGCTTATTTCATTTATTAGCTCTAATAGTTTTTTTATTATTTAGGATTTTCTATATATAATATCATGTAATTGGTTCCTTTTGTTGGAAAGGGATATTAAGAAATCAAGATCCCAAGCCTGTAATCCCAGCACTTTGGGAGGCCGAGATGGGTGGATCACGAGGTCAGGAGATCGAGACCATCCTGGCTAACACGGTAAAACCCCGTCTCTACTAAAAAGTACAAAAAACTAGCCGGGCGAAGTGGTGTGCGCCTGTAGTCCCAGCTACCCGGGAGGCTGAGGCAGGAGAATGGCAGAAACCCGGGAGGCGGAGCTTGCAGTGAGCTGAGATCCGGCCACTGCACTCCAGCCTGGGTGGCAGAGCGAGACTCCATCTCAAAAAAAAAAAAAAAAAGAAAAAAGAAATCAAGATCCAAGTGCTAAGTGTACTCATAGCTACTTTGATATAATTGCTTCTAGGACCTCTTAGCAGACAGAACTAGATAATACATACATACACACACATATATATATATATATATTTATATAATAAAATCCGTGAATTCTTACTGATTCCACCAACTTTAATTCTATTAGGAAAACTGGAGGTGAAACTCTCCATGTTGCAAGTAGCAGTGTCCAAAAAGCCCCAGGGTGGGAAGCAAGAGGTATACTGTGATCGATTCTGTGGCTGGAGTAAGAAGTGGCGTAGAGATGACTTTGAACTGGCACACAAGATGTGTTCAGTATACTTAGTTTCCGTAATAACAGTCTCCTTGTTTTCTTTCTACCTCTCTGGATACTGTTTTTTTGGATTCCTTTTTGAACTTCTGTTGCTCATGCCTTAAAAGCTGGGTGTTCATCTGGGTTCTGTAACAAGCCTATTGTCCTCTCAGCTCACTTTCTAGATTAGCTCATTGATTCTAATGCCTTCCAGTACCTTTTGGGTAATAGCTACAGCGCACGTTTTCAGTGCTTCAGATAGGCCTATTTGACTACATACTAAATATCCAGGCTTCACTTGGATATTCTGTTGTTGCTAGTGTGTCGAAATGGAAATGTCCTAAACTCATCACTGTGGCCTATTTCACCCTTCCTCCCGGTTGCAACTAGGTTTTCTTCCTATTGCTCAATGGTTTCTTGTTGCCCAAACCAGAAACTGGGCATCCCCATGGACTCCTGCCTCGCTTTCACACCCCCACATCCAAGTCCTCTTGATTCATTCTCCTAAATATGTCAAATATGTCCATTCATCTCCATCCTTATGGCCACTGCCTTAATCAGATCACTATTATCCCTCACTTGGATTACAGAGTGCTAATTGACCTCTCAAACCCATTCTTAGTCTTAGAACCATTACAAACTTCAGTTCTAAGTTTTAGTCCTGGCTGTGCCACTTATTAGCTATATGATCTTGGTCAGATTGCTTAATCGCTTTAGGACTCAGTTTCCTCATCTGTAATACAGAGGCAAGAATAGAACCTACTTCATAAAGTAGTTGTAAGACACATAAGAGGTGATGTAGTCAAAACTATTAGCGTATTGGCTGACTCAGAGTAAATGATCAAGAAATGTTAGTTATTATCATGATCATCATTGCATGGTTATTCACCACACGGCCTCTGTTATTTCTCCAAATTCTTTTCTGATTGTTTCAGTCTTTCAGCTTTTCTGAACCTCTTCCTGTTGCTCCAGGGTCGAATCCTATCTTTTGCTTCCAGGCCTTCCCTCTGCTCCCTTTTCCTGGAATTCTCTTCTCCCTTGCCCCTTGCCCTCATTCATTCTAAGTTTATCCATCATTTTCTCTTGATTTGGTGTCATTTATCTGTGTTCCAATAACACTCTTTAACTTCCTTTACTGAGGCTCTTATCTCACTACTGGAGTTGCCTACTTATTCGCTGGTCTCTCAAGTAAGTCCTGAGGTCAGGGACCAGTTTACCTTGTTTACTAATACAGGGCCTGACTTGATGAATGAGTGAATGAATGGGTGATGAATGGGCCATAGCGCCATCCTGGGTTTTCTGATCTCCTGTCTGGTATACTCCTGGTGAGAGCCATGCCTGGCCGCAGGAGTGGGGAAAGCTGACGGTGGGCTTTCCCTGTACCATACCAGCCATTAGCAATTACTGCATTATTGGCTTCCCAGATTTTAGCTGACCAGTGATTGCCAGGACTATTCCTCTAGACATGAACATGGGGCTACCTTTTCCCCCCCTTTTTTTTTTCCAGACAGAGTCTCTCTCTGTCGCCCAGGCTGGAGTGCAGTAGCGCCATCTCAGCTCACTGCAACCTCCACCTCCCGGGTTCAAGCGATTCTCCTGCCTCAGCCTCCTACGTAGCTGGGACTACAGGCGCGTGCCACCACACCTGGATAATTTTTTGGTATTTTTAGTAGTGACGGGGTTTCACTGTGTTAGCCAGCATGGTGTCAATCTCCTGACCTTGTGATCCGCCCGCTTCGGGCGCCCAAAGTGCTGGGATTACAGGCGTGAGCCGCCGCACCCGGCCTTTTTCTCTTAACCTCACCAACAGTCTGACGGCCCTTCTCTCACACGGGAACAGCTCTTGAACTTATCAACCTGTTATGACATCTGTTATCTCTAAACCCGAGTTTACTGTGTTATGGTTGCCTGGAAATGTTATATCAAATGTGTGAAATTGCCGACTATTGGTAATTTCATAAGGTTCATCCTATACGTGCTTTTGTAAATTGGACCCATCTGACAAGCTAACTACTGTAATGCAAATTGTGAGTAGCTACAGATTGGAAAGGTGATGGAGTTGGCCAGGTGGGCCTGGGACAGCTGGAATTTGCGGTGGAGGTAGACACAAGTCAGCAAGACGGCTTAGAAGGCAGAAGACAAGCCAGACTAAGGCTTCTCAACATTTTACTCTACTTAGAAGTGGAAACATTTGGTTCAGAGGGCCTTTGCCTTAGACTCCATAGGGGCAGGCCCAAGGCCTGCTGTTCACACCTCGAGGCCACTGAGGTGGATGACCTTGGCTGCCTCTGAGTGGGAACCAGGAGGCCAGATCCCCTCCGCAGTCCCAGGTTCACGATCCCGCAGGCCGGAGCAACACCGTCGGCGCTGGGAAAAGAGAGCCACTGGGTGGCAGCAAAAGCACGCAGGTTTCTTCCGACAGAGGCGGTTCCTTAACATACTGTAGTTTCCTTCTTTTTAAACTCATTGCTCTAACACTCTTAGAAATTTACAGTGGTTTTATATTCTTGAATTAGACAGTGTGAGCAGAGACTCCGTTTGCCATTTCCTCTCAGAATTACATTGATGTTTTTCCTGCGAAAATTTTTACTTATTTTTCTCCCATGTTATTTCCAGGAATCCCAGACTTTCCCTTGCCCCGGAAAGGCCGTGTCCAGGCCGACCTGAGCCAGGAGCCGCAGGGGTGGGAAGCCGGCGGCAGGGCCGGGCCCGGGAAGCCGCCTCAGGAGCCGCGAGGACTCGGGAACCCCGGGCGGGGCCGGCGTGCATTCGCCCGGCACCTCCGGCTGCTACGGTGGCGACCGCGATCTGATGCCCTGGAAAACACCTTTAGAACATGGCTTTTGGGGGAGGTGAATAGGGCAGAGTCCCCAAAGGACACCTCGCCGCATACTGGTTCTTGGTGCACTTTGTAAATGTCACCCCCGTGTCTCAAAACGAAAACACCCCTTTATCTTCTAGCACCTTCCAGAACGGGGCAGTGGAAACTAGTGTTGGGACAAAGGAGGCGAGCAGGGCCTTTTCGGGGCTCACAGAGGACCCCTCAGAGGCGCGGCGGCGGGGGAGAGCGCGACAGTCCCCCAACCCCCGCCAACCGGGCAGGGGCCGCTCCCGAGGTGACAGGAGGAGGCGGGAGGTGGAGGAGAGAAGGTCCCGCCCCACCTCGCTCTCCTTTACGGGAAGTGATGTGGGGCCAGGCGGAAAATACCCGCCAAGAACCCAAAAAAGGCCAGCGGCGGGTGGACGCGGCGCGCGGGGACTCGAGCCGGGCGGGGACAGGACTGCGGGGCGAGCCAGGTGAGGGGCCTGAGGAGCGGGAGGCTCGCGGCGGGTTCGGTCCCTCCGGGAGGACCGAGCGAGGCGTCCCCGTGGGGCCGTCCTGGGGCTGGGGTCGGAGGCTGCGCCGCCCTTTCTCCTCGCCTCCTGGCACCCGAGCCCGCCGGAAAAGTGGCTTCTCTCCAAGGCCCTCAGTGCAGACCCCAGTGATGACAACCGCCTGGTGCTGGTCAGGTGCGGTCCGGGGTCCGGCCAGGGTCTCAGGTCGCCTCCGGGTTGCATCCAGGTGCGAGGGTGCCCATCAGGGGTAGGAAACTTTCCTGGAGGGAAAGGAGGAAAGTCCCCGACCTCCCGCACGCCCCCCAGTTCATTCCTTCCTCTTTAGCTTTCAGTTTAACTGTTTAACCCGGTTGCCCTCTCGTTGGTGAGGGTCTGGACTGCAGACTGGCTGCGAGGGAGGGGCTCTCCCTTCTCCTGTCAGTTAGACAGCAAACTCTACCTGGCGGCCAGGCCCTGCCGTCGGGACTGGTGGTGGGCTGATGTGATGACAGGCTTTAGTAACTATTGCCAAAGCCTGTCTCTGTCCCAGTAGATCACCAGCTCAGCAAAGGCAGGCCTGAAGCGAAGCGAAGTTTGTGAGCCCTGGACTGAGGAGCCTTCCCAGCCTTTTAGCTCCTGCTGGCCACCTGCGCCTACATGGCCTCAGGGTCTTCTGCCACTGGGTCCTCTTCCTTACCCCTGCAGCTAACAGCTGTTCTTTCCTTCCGGATGGATTATCACTTTTTATGGTTGGTTGATCAGTCAGATGTTGGAGTTGGGGGTAGAGGGATTATAGAGTTGCG
Source organism: Macaca fascicularis (assembly GCF_037993035.2). Taxonomy (NCBI): domain Eukaryota; kingdom Metazoa; phylum Chordata; class Mammalia; order Primates; family Cercopithecidae; genus Macaca; species Macaca fascicularis. The sequence goes on along the minus strand of NC_088381.1, from coordinate 31,778,717 downwards.
CTATGTACGTTTTCTCTAATCATTGCTAATTAAATTTGTTGATTCTCCACTCACTGTTCTTGTTACTTTTTTTTTTTTTTTCCCGGCCTTCTTAAAAACTTGCTTTAGAGGGAAAATACAACCTGGAAAACAGTTTCTGCAGATGGTTAGAAGTGAAGAAAGGTTAATATAATGCCGAAGGAACTTGACTGAGGATCATTATTTTCTGTATTTGATGTTGGTTTATGTTGTTTTATGTTTTCATTCCTACTTTTTTCTTCCTTTGTACCTTTCTCTCTTCCTCCCTCCCTCGCTTTTTTCCCTCCTTCCTTAATTTCTATGACCTGCTTTGATTTTTAATTTCATTGAAGTATATTTAATCTATTTTTCCTTTTTTTTTTTGAGACAGAGTCTGACTCTGTCACCCAGGTTGGACTGCAGTGGCATGATCTTGGCTCACAACAACCTCTGCTTCCTGGATTGAAGTGATTCTTTTGCTTCAGACTCTAGAGTAGCTGGGATTACAGGCATGCGCCACCATGCTTGGCTAATTTTTGTATTTTTAGTAGAGATAGGGTTTTGCTAGGCTGGTCTTGAACTCCTGACCTCAAGTGATCAACCTGCATCAGCCCAAAGTGCTGGGATTGTAGGCTGGAGCCACCACACCCAGCCTGTTTTTCCTTTTGTTGTTTGTGCTTTTGATGTCAAATTTAAGAAAACATTGTCAAATTCAAGGTCATGAGATTTATACTTATGTTTTCTTCTAAAAGTTTTATAGTTTTACCTCTTACATTTCATTCTTTGATCCATTTTAAGTTAATTTTTAAATATGGTGTGAGGTAGGAGGTCTAACTTCAACCTTTGTGTGTGGATATCCAGTTCTTTCAGCACCATTTGTTTAAAAGACTGTTCCTCTTTGAATGGTTTTGGCACCTCTGTTGAGATAAATTGACCATGAATGTAAAGGTTTCTTTCTGAACTGTCAATTTTATTCCATTGATCTGTATGTCTGTCCTCAAGCTAGTATCATACTACCTTGATTATTGTAGCTACATAGTGTTTTGAAATCAGGATATGTGAGTCCTTCAGCCTTGTTCTTTTTCAAGATGTTTTGACTGTCCAGTTCCCTGAATTTCCATATGAATTTTTTTTTTTTTTTTTGAGACGGCGTTTTGCTATTATTTCGCAGGTTGGAGTGCAATGGCACGATCTCGGCTCACTGCAACCTCCGCCTCCCAGGTTCAAGTGATTCTCCTGCCTCAGCCTCCTGAGTAGCTGGGATTACAGGCATGTGCCACCATGCCCAGCTAATTTTGTATTTTTAGTAGAGACAGGGTTTCTCCATGTTGGTCAGGCTGGTCTCGGACTCCCGATCTCAGGTGATCTGTCTGCCTCAGCCTCCCAAAGTGCTGCGATCACAGGCATGAGCCACCGTGCCTGGCCTTCCATATGAAATTTAAAGTCAGCTTCTCAATTTCTGTTGTTTTGGTTCTAGAATAGATGTAAGGGTTTTGAAGTGAACAACAATCTCTAGGAGCCACACTTTTGAGTTTTCTCTCCCAAAGCTGCTTTTCCCCTAGTCTTCTCCATCTTAGTGAATGGCAACTTCACTCTTCCAGATGCTCACACCAAACATCCTGAAATCATTCTTGATTCTTTCTCTTATAACCCACATTATATTCCTCAGCAGGCTGAGTGTGGTGGCTCACGCCTGTAATCCCAGCACTTTGGGAGACAGGTGGACGGATCACAAGGTCAGGAGATCAAGACCATCCTGGCTAACACGGTGAAATCCCATCTCTACTAAAATACAAAAAATTAGCTGGGCATGGTGGTACATGCCTGTAGTCCCAGCTACTTGGGAGGCTGAGGCAGGAGGCTGAGGCAGGAGAATCGCTTGAACCAAGGAGGCAGAGGTTGCGGTGAGCCAAGATGGTACCACTGCACTCCAGCCTGGGCAACCTAGTAAGACTCCATCTCAAAAGAAAAAAAAAAAAATTCCTCAGCAAATCTCACTGATTCTACTTTAAGAATACATCTGACCAGGCGCAGTGGCTCACGCCTGTAATCCCAGCACTTTGGGAGGCTAAGACAGGTGGATCATCTGAGGTCAGGAGTTCAAGACCAGGCTGGCAACATGGTGAAACCCCATCTCTACTAAAAATACAAAAATTAGCCGGGCATGGTCACGGGTGCCTGTAATCCCAGCTACCTGGGAGGCTGAGGCAGGAGAATCACTTGAACCTGGGAGGCGGAGGTTGCAGTGAGCCAAGATCGCACCATTGCACCCCAGTCTGGGTGACTGAGACTCCATCTCAAAACAAACAAACAAACAAGCAAACAAAAAGAATACATCTTTTTTTTTTTTTTTTTTTTTTTTTTTGAGACAGAGTCTGGCTCTGCCGCCCAGGCTGGAGTGCAGTGGCCGGATCTCAGCTCACTGCAAGCTCCGCCTCCCGGGTTCACGCCATTCTCCTGCCTCAGCCTCCCGAGTAGTTGGGACTACTGCACCCCAGTCTGGGTGACTGAGACTCCATCTCAAAACAAACAAACAAACAAACAAGCAAACAAAAAGAATACATCTTTTTTTTTTTTTTTTTTTTTTTTTTTTTGAGACAGAGTCTGGCTCTGCCGCCCAGGCTGGAGTGCAGTGGCCGGATCTCAGCTCACTGCAAGCTCCGCCTCCCGGGTTCACGCCATTCTCCTGCCTCAGCCTCCCGAGTAGCTGGGACTACAGGCGCCCGCCACCGCGCCCGGCTAGTTTTTTGTATTTTTTTAGCAGAGACGGGGTTTCACCGTGTTAGCCAGGATGGTCTCGATCTCCTGACCTCGTGATCCGCCCGTCTCGGCCTCCCAAAGTGCTGGGATTACAGGCTTGAGCCACCGCGCCCGGCCACAAAAAGAATACATCTAGGATGATAAGCATTTTCCACCACTTCTGCTGCTTCCACCAAGTTCTTATCATCACTGTCTCCTGGATTACTGCAAAAGCCTCCTAAAGGACTTCCCTGCTTCCACCCTTACTGCTGCACACTCTATTCTTAAGGCAGCAGCCAGGGTCTATTATGTCACTCTGCTTGAAACTCTCCAATGGCTTTTTATCTCAGAAGAGACAGAGTCCTCACCATGGTCTCTACAGCCCTTGCATGGAGTGTGGCTTCATCTGCTCTCACTCTTTCCTTTGCTGACTTCTGCTGCAGCCATACCTCAGGACCTTTGCCCTTGTTTCCTCTGCCTGGAATGCTCTTCCCCTCAGATATCTGTGTGGCTTTCTTATTTATTTCACTCAGGTGAAAAGTCATTTTTCTAGAGAGGCTTTCTTTGACCACCGCATCTAAAATAGTATCCCTCACCCATCCCATCATTTTCTGCCCCCTTACCTTGCCTTGTTTTCTTTAGAGTATTTATAATACTGTCATACACAAACCAGCACATACACACGATATTTGTCTTTCGCTGATAGAAGACAAGCTCCGTGATGGCCAGGAATCTGCCTTGCTCACTGTGATGTCCACAGCACATAGAATGGTTTCTGACATACATTAAGCGCTCAAAAAGATAGGTGCTGAACTAACGAAAAAGGGAACGGAAGACGGAGCAATAGGGATCATTCTGCCATTTCTCTCATCCAAGTACTAACCAGGCCCAACCCTGCTTAGCTTCCAAGATCAGAGGAGAACAGGTGCATTCAGGCTGGTATGTCTGTAGAGTGTTCTGCTGTTTCTTTCCTACTATTCTATCCATTTTTTTTTCTAAGAGCAGCAATGTCTATAGATACACCAGCATCTCCTAAGTCTCTCATCTTCTGTCCTACTTTCCCCAAAATAATAGTCTTATCTTCCTTAAAAAGGGGAAGTTCAAATAAGTAGAAAGGTGAGGCTGTTGGTCCTTTCCACGGTGGCAGACCGGAACCCTCTGTCTGTATCCTGGGCAAACTGGGCAGGGCCATTCAGTGCCTATCTCCAGGGTGTTGTCCTCTTGTGCTGATTTAGAAAGAGTGAAGTTTTTTGGAAATTTAAGAAAATGGAAATTCATTTCTTATTTATTTATTCAGTAGAAATGGGGGTTCACCATGTTGGCCAGGCCCCTGCGAAGGGAAATTGCTAAAACAAGATTGGTTCTTGAAGACAGTAATTTTTCCTTTCTATAGCCTTCACTTTTTATGCCGCATGCAGATTTTGCTTGGACTGTATTTGTTCTTCTGCTTCTTGGTCAGGAAGTTTGAGTTTATGATTTGGTTTCCCTTAAGCTAAGTGCAGACAGGAGCCCTGAGCTGGAGGCAGAAATAAGGGGTCTGTCATTTACCTGTGTTCACAGGGTAAGGTGTGTGGAGTAGAGAGCATTCAGCTCTGTTTGGACACTCTGGTTGTGCAGGTACTTGTATGATTGAGGTCTAGTAACACTCATACTTGATTTAGTGTCAAGTAAAATTAGATGCCTCTCTTACTCAAGAGGAATGCTGAAAGTTTTGTTCCTCCTTTCCTGTTTTTTGTTTGTTTGTTTTTCCTCTGTATATGTTGCCCTTAAACAGAAGTTTACCATGTAGTGCTTTAGTCAGCCAACCTCCCATGTGTATGGAGTTAGAGTTTTGATTCTAATGTGGGGATGGAGGTGGGGTGCCAGATTTAGCAAACTAAAAAAAGTTAAATATTGCAGATAAACACTGAATAATTGTTTCCTATATCTTATGCATTATTTGGGACATGCTTTTACTAAAAAATTGTTCTTTATCCAAAATGCATATTTAACTGGGTGTCTTGTTTTGTGTCTGGCAGCGCTAGTTGGAGGTTATGTTTATGCATAGGAATTGCATCGATCGTGAAAATGTCCAAAGAATGATTGAGCCATGGCTGACTTTTAGTGATTGTGCATGTATCCAAAAGAGAGGATTTGTAAACCCAGGGAGTATTAGAATTAGAAGGAAGTTAGAGAACATTTCATTTATCTCTAGTCTTTTATAGTTAAGGGAATTTACTCCAGAGAGGTTAAGTCACTTTGTCAAAGTCACATAGAGTTAGTGGCAGAGCTAGACATGGGACTCTGGGACCAGCGGTGGTTCTGCTGCATAATCCCGTCCCTTAAGAGGTCATGAAAAAATTGCTTATGTTTTCATGTTGACCTTTAATCACATCTGTAGCCATCCACTCAAGATCACCTCATTATCATACTGTCCTTCAGTCCCCAGATCCAACATGTGGCAGCCAAAGCCATTCTCATGAGACACCTCGACTTTTCTCTGAGGGCTGCATGACTGTTGAAAGCCCCACGTGGTTCTCTTCCCTGCTGTTATGCCAGAAAGCCTGTAGTTCAATGTATTTTTTTTTAATTTTTATTTTTTGAGATGGAGTCTGGCTCTGTCGCCCAGGCTGGAGTGCAGTGGCACGGGATCTCGGCTCACTGCAAGCTCCGCCTCCCGGGTTCACGCCATTCTCCTGCCTCGGCTTCTTGAGTAGCTGGGACCACAGGCGCCTGCCACCATGCTGGACTAATTTTTTTGTATTTTCTTTTCTTTTTTTTTTTGAGACGGAGTCTCGCTCTGTTGCCTAGGCTGGAGTGCAGTGGCCGGATCTCAGCTCACTGCAAGCTCCGCCTCCCGGGTCTACGCCATTCTCCTGCCTCAGCCTCCCGAGTAGCTGGGACTACAGGCACCCGCCACCTCGCCCGGCTAGTTTTTTGTATTTTTTTAATAGAGACGGGGTTTCACCCCGTTAGCCAGGATGGTCTCCGTCTCCTGACCTTGTGATCTGCCAGCCTCGGCCTCCCAAAGTGCTGGGATTACAGGCGTGAGCCCCCGCGCCCGGCCTATTTTTATTTTGTTTATGGTTTTGTTAACACTTTTGACCCTCTTGAGTATTTATTGTAAGGTGCTTTGATTAAGGTGGTCTTACTGAGTATAATTCCACAACAACTAAGTGTTGTCTTATGGGAAGCCTGCTTGCTTTAAGTGGCCTATTCCCACAAAACTCCTCACCCCTTTTTATTTTGGTAGAATAAATATGGAAGATATACATATGACAAGGACCAAGGTAGATAGACAGGTATATGTGACTTGCTTACTAGAGATCTGTTCTTTTTAAACAATATTTTATTATTTTTTATTACAATTATTTGTACCTCTTTAAAAGAAAGCAGCCTTGAAAGTGAACATGCTTTCTGTAACTGCTATTTGAATACCATATTTCAGAACCACTAATCTTGTTTTTTCATAGTCTCGTTGGTTAATTCATATAAAGTCTTACCAGCTGCCAGGTCAAAGCATAATAATAAAATTGGTTGCCAAGAGACTGAAAAACCTGTTCATCCTTATTTGCTACAGTTTATCTACCTTGGCCTGATCCCAACTTCATGGGAGGCTGGTCAGGTCCTATCAGGGTATGGCTGAATACTAATCTCCTGTGTATTTGTATCTTTAAAAGCAAAGACAAGGTCTAAATCAGCTAGTTAAACACGATAATAGGATACTTTTATTCTTGCTGTACTAGCCCTAATAAGAGGGGAAATGAAACATACAGAAATAGGTCATGGCTTAAATGTTCATTTGCAATACCAAAGAGTTTTAAAATGTAACCTATGATTGTGGTCAGGATTTCTTTGTTTCTTGCTAAGAAATCATTATGAAAATAGTGATTTTCATAATAAATCTCATCATTACAAGGAAACAACTCCAAGAATGAGTGAAGAGGTCTAGCGGTCCTTGAAAAGATAAGGCATTGTCCTCACAGTCAAATACTAGAGACCTAATGTGACTTTTCTCGTTAGGGACAAGGTCAGCTGTCCCAGGCCCCACGTCTGCCCTAGGCACAGAGCGCTGTGTAGTGAAGTGGGTTGTGATATTTCCTCAGGCGGTGGCTCATTCCTGTGTTCCCGGAGCTCCTGCTTGAATGTGGAAGAATCAACACAGTCAGGAATCAGTAGGTCGGTTTTTAGTCTCCATATTCCTGATTATTAACTATGTGATATCACACCAGTATCTCTCAGTTGGGGTTGATTTTCTCCCCTGCCCCACCCCACATGGGACATTTAGCAATGCCTGGAGACATTTTTGACTGTCACAACTGGGGAGTTACTCCTGGCATTTAGTGGGTGGAGGCCAGGGATGCCGCAAAACATTCTCAGTACACAGGACAGCCCCCAACAAAGGATTATCCTGCCTAAAATGTCAACAGTGCCGAGGCTAAGAAACCCTGCATTAGACAAACCTCTTTGGCTTGCAGTTTCCCAAGTTACACGTTCACTCCATCATGTAAAACTAAGCCTAACTCTACCACTGTTGTCTTTCTAACCTCTCCCTCACCCCAATTCTAAGTCAGTAAATATGGGGTAGGGCTCAGCCTGTCATTTATTTATTTATTTATTTATTGTCTCCACACGGGCTTCTGATGGGCAGTTGCAGTTGAGGCTGAGAACCACTGCCCCCAGGCATCATGCGAAATGGGGTTCCCGTGGAGGTGCCAGGTTGGCCATAAGAGAGGAGTGGACCCTCTCGGAACAGCCTACCAGCAGGCGGAAGTGAGAGGCCTGTCTATTGCGTGCTTCCACGTGAGCAGAAGCCACATGCGTGAGGGACCACAGAGAACATGTACCTGAAGGGTTACACAGGGACTTGGGCTCTCAGTCTCTGCACGATAAGCTCTCAGCTGCCGGGAATGTCTACTTCCCAGATTTCTGGCTGACCACCATACCCTGGAAAGGAAATGATAAAAAGGGACAGTTTCTTTATTAACACCCTGATTCTAGCTTCACTAGAGCTTCTCTGGGAGGTTGAAAAACAGTAACAAAAAACCTCACCCTGAGTCATCAGCCCATTTTGCCACCCAGATAAGGAAACCACATTTGTTACACTTACAGAATTGTGTAATTTAAGAGCTTGTAGGGACCTTGGAAATTGTAGCTCAGGCTCCCCTCCCGGAAGTCCAGAGCTGTACCTCAGGTCACGTGGCTCATTGATGGCAGGGATGGTTCCAGAAGCCTGGTCTGCTGGTTCCCTGGTGTGTTCTTTTTATGTTCTTATTCTAATATTTCTTGATTGGAACCAGTGGTACTGTGGACAATCCAAAATTGTGTGTGTTGTTCAAAGGAAGTGACTTCTAGATGGAACTTTGCTAACACCCAGAGTCTCTTCCTTGAACTCCTCTGAAATATGTTAGGAGGCGAAACAAGTATATCATGATTTCCCTGTGTTAAAGCAGTGCAGAAATACCCAAGTGCCTTCTCTGTGCCAGCTGCTGGTTAAAGGCCTGTACTGCTACTTTTCCGTTCCAATTCTTGCGCCTCCCTGCCATAGCCCATTTTTCACACAAAGCCAGTGATGTCCAAAAAAAAAGGAATTCACACTCCTGAGGAGCATGAAACAAAATTTTAAAAAGTTAAAGGAATTCAGGTCATATCCTTCTGCTTAAAATCCCCTAGTTGCTTTCATTGTAGTAGGTGTGAGATCCACATAGGTAGCTGTGGTCTGTAAGGGCCTCTGGTTTCCTTTTTTTTCCTTCTCCCTTCCTTTCCTACTTTCCCTTCTCCCTTCCGTTCCCCCTTCCCTTCTCCCTTCCTTCCCTTCCTTTCTTTTCTATCTTCCCTTCCCTTCTTTCTTGTCTTTGTCACCCAGCTCACTGCAGCCTCAACATCCTGGGCTCAAGTGGATCCTCCTACCTCAGCCTCCCAAGTAACTAGGACCACAGGAACATGTCACCATGCTGGGCTAATTTTTGTATTTTTAGTAGAGATGAGTTTTTACCATGTTGGCCAGGCTGGTCTTGAACTCCTGACCTCAAGTGATCTGCCTGCCTTGGCCTCCCAAAGTGCTGGGATTACAGCTGTGAGCACTTCGCCCATCCTGGACTTTATTTTTAAAATAAAATCAGAATGCCAGTTTATTGATACATGAGAAATGGAACTGCTAAGCATAATAGATTCCTTTCTTTGAAGACAGCGTATGCTTCCTATAGGAAAAATATCCAGGTGAAGCAAATATAAAAGGAGAAAGCTACTGGGTAAGTATAGACTCAGCACCCAGTGAATTGGAAATCAAAAAGACCCAAGAGCTTTGATGCTGGAGAAAGATTACCATGTTAATGGCTCCTCAAAACTGGCTGGATGTGAAAATTGTACAGGAAGCTTTTGTTTAAAACATACCCACAAAAGAGTGTAAATTGGTTCAACTATTGTGGAAGACAGTGTGGTGATTCCTCAAGGATCTAGAACTAGAATTACCATTTGACCCAGCAGTCCCATTACTGGGTATATACCCAAAGGATTATAAATCATGCTACTATAAAGACACGTGCACACATATGTTTATTGTGGCACTATTCACAATAGCAAAGACTTAGAACCAACTCAAATGTCCATCAGTGATAGATTGGATTAAGCAAATGTGGCACATATACACCATGGAATACTATGCAGCCATAAAAAAGGAGGTGTTTATGTCCTTTGCAGAGACACGGATAAAGCTGGAAACCATCATTCTCAGCAAACTGTCACAAGGACAGAAAACCAGACACCACATGTTCTCACTTATAGGTGAGAATTGAACAATGAGAACACTTGAACACAGGGCAGGGAATATCACACACTGCAGCCTGTTGTGGGGTGAGGGGAGGGGGAGGGATAGCATTAGAAGAAATACCTAATGTAAATTTTGAGTTGATGGGTGCAGCAAACCAGCATGGCACATGTGTACCTATGTATCAAACTTGCATGTTGTACACATGTACCCTAGAACTTAAAGTATAATAATAATAATAATAAAAAACATACCCACAAGAAACAACAACACATTTTTCAGTCTCTCCTTTGGAGATTCTAATTTATTAGGTTTGTGGTGAGGGCTCGGGAATCTATGTTTTATTTAAAATACTGCTATAGTGATTGATGGTGGACAACCTGGTTTGGGAACCAGTGCCTAGCTCACCTTTACTTCCAGCATGAGTAAACTCAGGCTGGAAGAGATCATATGTCTCATGCAGAGTCACACAGCAAGTGAGTGGGAAGATAGAATTCAAATCTCCCTGTCCTCTGTCTGCATCGTTCAAACAACATAGTAAGATTCTCAGGGGACAGAGGCAGCACAGCCTTGGAAATTGTTGGTTTCTTAGTTTTCTCCTGTATATACATGTAACTAACCAGTCTAGTGTCAAACAGGAAATATACACAGCATAGTTTTGTTTTGTTTTTTTATTGCAAAGTGTCAGATTAGGACCAGTAACATCAGCACCACCTGGGAACTTAGAAATGCAGATTTTCAGCCCCACTCCAGACCTACTGAATCTGAAACTCTGGTGGGGCCTAGAGCCTGTGTTTTAAAGCCATCTAGGTGACTCTGGATGCACCCCAAAGCTTGAGAATCACTGTCTGCAGGTACATTTCATGACTCAATCGCTGGTTAAAGCTGCTGACCTCGGCCTTTGTAGTTGATGAGTCATTAACATTGAGGCCTTAACTTTCCTAGCTATCTGCTTTCCTTGGTGATATTTATTCAAAACAGGAACTATTGTCGTAAGTCTTCATTAGAGACGGAGTCTCGCTCTGTCGCCCAGGCTGGAGTGCAGTGGGGTGATCTCAGCTCACTGCAAGCTCCACCTCCCAGGTTCGCCCCATTCTCCTGCCTCAGCCTCCCAAGTAGCTGGGACTACAGGCGTCTGCCACCACACCTGGCTAATTTTTTGTAGTTTTAGTAGAAACGAGGTTTCACTGTGTTAGCCAGGATGGTCTCGATCTCCTGACCTTGTGATCTGCCCACCTCGGCCTCCCAAAGTGCTGGGATTACAGGCTTGAGCCACCGCACCCGGCCGGGAATGGACTTTTATTGAGCACTTGCCGTATGTGAGGCACTGTGTGTGAGGCTATTATTTGTTTCATTTAATTCTCACATCCACCTTGCTAGGTCAGTGTTATTATCCCTATTTTACAGATTTGGTATCTGAGGCTAGTAGAAGTTAGATATGATCTTGATGTACAGGCTATTTGCCTAACTATAGTAGTACATTTTTGCCATCTGTTGTCTCCCTAGAACAGTGGCTTACAAGCTTGATTGCGTATAACCAGAACGCCCCTGGGAAGCTTGTTATAAATGCAAATTCCCTAGGCCTCCCTTGCAGAGATCCTAATTCGGAGGCCTGGATGGGACCCAGAATTTTGAATTTTCCTCAAATACCCTAGGTGATTCTGTGCCAGTCCTAGATCCATTTTCACCTGCCCTAATTGGTTGACCAGTTGCCCCTCAAGGCTTCTCTGAAGTTCTGTGTTCTCCTGTGTTTTGTGCTCACAGGCCTTGGACACTGGTTGGAGAAGAGATATGAGTATGGGAGGAGAGGCCATGGGAGCCTTTATTAAGAGTCTTATCTGCCCGGCTTTTTCTGCTGTCTCTGCTGCTTCTTAGAGGGTTCCTAGGCCATATTTTGGCTTTGAGTAACTTGTGATGCTTTCCATTATCTATCCCAAAGTTTGTAACTGTTCTTATAGCAACTTTGCCCTTGTGTCTGTGGGGTGCATAGATGTGAGCCATTTCCTTCAGGCTGTCATTAATAACTGTGGAGTAGGGAGTTGCTTCAGCTTTTGAGGTCAGAAATGGTATTTCATCTGTTTGGTGATAAAAGCCCTTATTTTTCAGGGATAGAATGGACATACATAGTGAATGATTTGGCTTAGAACTTAGAAATGCAGATGCAGATGTTTGGCCCCACGCAAATGTACTGAATTCACTAAATAATTAGAAGACTGAATAATCTGGTGCTATTATGAAGGAAAAAAGTGAAATGGAAATTAAAAACAAATTTCAGATATGACGCCTGATGTCCTTTGTGAGGTGACAGGCTGATTTCTGTCTACAAGTTTAGAAGCAGCTACTAACATAAATAACCCAGGGATCCCATAATGTAAAAGAGTCATGTCTATGAAAAGATAGTGGAAATTGGCCAGGCTTTTGTCCAGTAGAGAAATCAGAAATGTTAAACTATTAAATTTCTTTAATATGTCTTAGTCCCTGAAACAAAATGTGTATTACAAAATGGGAAGGAAATTCACAAAAGCAAACATTGCAGCTTCCTGAAGTCCACTATATATAAAGCAAATTATAGGTTATGTTTCTAAGAATACTTTCTTTTTCTACCTGATATTAGAGTTGATAATAACAATATGCAAGTGAGTATAATAGCTACAGCTACCATATGTGTCAAGAATTATACAAACACTTTCTCATTTAATCCTCAAGAATCTTACAAAGCAGATATTATCCTTCATTGTACAGATGATGAAACAGGCTCAAGAGGATGAAGTAATTTGCCCAATGCTGGGATATGGTTTCCAGGGATTCAGGACTTTCAGTGTTATAACTCAGATGGTCTCCACTAAACTGGGTTGGTTGGTCCCACCAAGTGTCACCCAACCTACTGACCCACAGTTAATAGTAAGGCCAAAGGGTTCTGAGTTAGACATTGGTTAATATACTGAAAATTGCCAACCTGCCTCACAGAGCAACTTTCAGAACATTTTTTGGTGCCCGTTTTTCTTGATTTTATACACAGTTCTAATAATCTTGGTTATTTGGTTCCCAGGTGCCTTGTCAATTAAAAACAGTGCATCGGAAGGGGTAGGGGTTGACCCAGGAAGGCACTGATTACTGTGGTGAGGGATAGCTGCCTGACTGATAGCAAAGGTGAGGGCAGGGAGAAGGAAATATAAATTAACAAAAGACACAAAATCAATACAGCGGTCAGGAGCCATTTATTATGGAGGCAAACATACATTAAAAAGAATAGCTATTATTGAACATTTCCTTTGTGTCAAACACAGTTTTAGGCATTTTATAGGTATACATAATTGAATCCATGCAAAGTAATCCTATTATTATTCCTGGTCCACAGATGAGGCAACTGAGACAGAGAGGTTAAGTAATTTGCTCAAGGTCACATGGCCTGTGAGTGGTAAAGTTGAGAATTAAAGTCATACAGTCTGTCTCCAATGCTCAGATCCTCAACATCCTACTTCAATGTAGGTCCTAGGTCTTCAGGACGTAGCATGGCAAGTTAGTGAGGTTTGTTGTGATGTCCTGAATCCTCCAAGGAGAAAAAAAAAACAAAAACATGGGCATTAAATTTTATTTTGTAATAATTAATTTTTAAAAATTTACCAAAGGTTTTTTTTTTTTTTTTTTTTTTTTGGGAGACAGAGTCTCGCCCTGTCACCCGGGCTAGAGAGCAGTGGCGTGATGTTGACTCACCATAACCTCCGCCTCCCTCGTTCAAGTGATTCTCCTGCCTCAGCCTCCTAAAGTAGCTGGGATTACAGGTGTGTGCCATCACACCCAACTAATTTTTGTATTTTTAGTAGAGACGGGGTTTCCCTATGTTGGCCAGGCTGGTCTCGGTCTCCTGGTCTCCAGTGATCTGCCCGCCTCTACCTCCCAAAGTTCTGGGATTACAGATATGAGCCACCATGCCCTGCCAAATTTACCAAAGTTATATGTGGACATTGTTCTACAACGCCTGTTACAAAAAACCAGTAGACTCCTCTCCCCCAGCCCATTTCCTGCTCCCCAGAGTTAACCAGTGAACTCTTGCAGTAGGTTACACATCTAGTCTCTAAATGACATGTTTCTATTCCTATGGTCAGTTTTTCAGTTTTAGTCATTATCTGTAGATACTTTATTACCGAAGAAGAGAATTTAACTCATTCCTCCATCCACCCCTGCTACAAGTGTACCATTTTCATCTCCTCTTTCTTACCTGAGTTTGTTCATTTGTTCCTACATTTGTTTGTTCATTCTTTCCTTCCCCTACTCAACAGTTTATTATAACTTTATGGAGGTGTTATTGACAGATAAAAGGCTGTACATGTTTAATATATACATCTTGATGAATTTGGGGATAATTATTCACCATGAAACCATCGCTACCATCAAGGCCATAAACATACCCATCATCTCCCAAAGTTTTATCCTGCCTCCTTTATTATTATTATTGCTTTTTGTGTGTGTGTGTTTTAAGAACAATTAACACTGGACCTATCTTCTTAGCAGGTTTCAGTATCTAATACAGTATTAGTATTATATAGACACTAGGTGCTGTATAATAGCTTTTCAGAACTTATTTATTTTGCATAAACTTGTTCCCCTTAACTGTGACCTTCCCATTTCCCCTTCCTCCCAGTCCCTGGCAACCATCATTCTGCTCTCTGCTTCTGGGAGTACTTTTTTTTAAATTACATTTTTTTATTTTAGAAACAAGATCTTGCTGTGCTGCCCAGACTGGAGCGCAGTGACGTGATCATAGCTCACTGCAGCCTTGAAGTCATGGGCTCAAGCAATCACTGCGCCTCAGCCTCTTGAGTAGCTGGGGCTACAGGAGCCGCCACCATGCTTGGAGAGTTTGACATTTTAGATTCTATATATTAAATATATGGAAGATCACATAGTATTTTTCTTTATGTGTCTGGCTTATTTAACTTAGTCTAATAGCTTCCACATCTATCCGTATTGTCACAGATGGCAGGATTTCTTTCTTTTTTAACGCTGAATACTTTTCCATTGTATGTATAGACCACATTTTCTTCATTTATTCATTGTGAATGGACATTTAGGTTGCTTCTAAGTCTTGGCTATTGTGAATAATGCTGCAATGAACATGGGAGTACAGATACCACTTAGAAATCCTGATTTCAATTCTTTCAGATGTATTATACCCAGAAGGAGGATTGCTAAATCCTATGGTATTCTATTTTTAAAATTTTTGAAAAAATTATTTTAAAGAACCTCCATAATGTTTTCCATGGTGGCTGTACCACTTTGTATTCCCACCAACAGTGTACAAGGGCCCCTTTTCTCCATATCCTTGCCAACACTTACCTCTTGTTTTTTTTTTTTTTTTTTCTAATTGGCCATCCCAGCAGATGTGAGGTAATCAAAATCATTGTGGTTTTGATTTGCATTTCTCTGATGATTAGTGATGTCGAGCACTTTTTCATATACTTGTTGACCATTTTTTATGTATTCTTTGAAAAAATGTCTATTCAGCTATTTTGCCCATTAAAATTTTTTTTCTTTTGGGTGTGTTTTTGGTATTCAGTAGTATGAGGTTCTTGTATATTTTGGATATTAAACCCTTATCAGATTTACATTTTTTTCCTTCTATACGTTGCCTTTTCTTTTCTTTTTTTTTTTTTTTTGAGGTGGAGTGTCATTCTGTCACCTGGCTGGAGTTCAGTGGCACGACCTCCGCTCACTGCAACCTCTGCCTCTGGACTCAAGTGATTCTCGTGCCTCAGCCTCCTGAGTAGCCAGGATTACAGGTGCCTACCACCATGTCCAGCTAATTTTTGTATTTTTAGTAGAGATGGGGTTTTGCCATGTTGGTCAGGCTGGTCTCAAAGTCCTGCCCTCAAGTGATCTGCCTTCTGGGCTCCCAAAGTGCTGGGATTACAGGTGTGAGCCACCATGCCCAGCCAGTGGCCTTTCCATTTTATTGTTTCCTTTGCTGTGCAGCAGCTTTCGTTTGATGTAATCACACTTTTTTTTTTTTTTTTTTGTTAGATGGAATCTCACTTTGTCACCCAGGCTGGAGTGCAATGGAGCAATCTCAGCTCACTGCAACCTCTGCCTCCTGGGTTCAAGTGATTCGCCTGCCTCATCCTCCCAAGTAGCTGGGATCATAGGTGCGTACCACCATGCCCCAGTTAATGTTTGTATTTTTAGTAGAGACGGGGTTTCACCATGTTGGCCAGGCTGGTCTTGAACTCCTGACCTCAAGTGATCCACCTACTTTGACCTCCCAAAGTGCTGGGGTTACAGGCGTGAGCCACTGCACCTGACTGGATTATTTAGAGTATCTCTTATTATTATTTGTACCTCTGTGGTATCAGTTGTAACACCTCCTATTTCATTTACAATTTTATTAATTTGAGTTTTTACTCTTTTTTTAGACTAGGTAAAGTTTTCTCTCTCTCTGTCTCTCTTTCTCTCTCTCTCCGCCTCAGTAAAATAAAATTTATTTAATTTTTTGAGGACGGATTCTTGCTGTGTTACCCAGGCTGGAGTGCAGTGGTGCAATCTCAGCTCAATGCAACCTCTGCTTCCCAGGTTCAAGTGATTCTCCTGTTTCAGCCTCCCAAGCAGCTGGGATTACAGGCACCCGCCACCACGCCCGGCTAATGTTTGTATTTTTAGTAGAAATGGGGTTTCGCCATGTTGTTCAGGCTGGTCTCAAACTCCTGACCTCAGGTGATACCCGCCTCGGCCTCCCAAAGTGTTGGGATTATAGGCATGAGCCACTGCGCCCAGCCAGTTTTGTCAATTTTATTTTTTCAAAAAATAGTTAGTTTTATTCATCTTTTCTTTCTTTTCTGTGTTTTTTTTTTTTTTAATTTTTTTGGTCTCTATTTAATTTTAGCTCCAATCTTTATTATTTCATTCCTTCTTCTAACTTTGGGCTTATTTTGTTCCCTTTTTTCTAGTTTGTTGCAGTATAAACTTAGGTTGTTTACTGAAGATCTTTCTTTTTTCTTAATGGAGGCCATTTATCACTGTAAACTTCCCTCTTAAAACTGCGTCTGCTGAATCCCATAAAATTTTGATGTGTTATATTCTATTTTCATGTATCTCGAGATTAAAAAAAATTCCTTTTGATTTTATTTGACCAAGTAGCTGTTCAGGATTATGTTACTGAATTTCCACATATTTGTGAAATTTTCAGTTTTCTTCCTGTTATTGATTTCTAGTTATGTGTTGGTGTGGTCAGAAAAGATATTTAGTATGATTTCAATCTTCTTAAATTCGTTGAGACTTGTTTTGTGGCCTACTATATGTTCTATCCTGAAGAATATTCCACGTGCGCTTGAGAATAATGTATATTCTCCTATAGTTGGATAGAAAGTTCTGTATGTGCCTGTTAATTCTATTTGTTCTATAATATTGTTCAGACCTGCCATTTCCTTATTGATTTTCTATCTGGATGATCTGTTCATTGTTGAAATTAGGGTATTCAAATCCCTTACTATTATTGTATGGTTATCTATTTCTCCTTTCAGTTTGGTTAATATTTGCTTTATATATTTAGGTACTTTGATGTTGGGTGCCTACATGTTTACAATTGTTATATCTGCTTGATGAATTCACCTCCTTGTCACCACATAACTACCCTCTTGGTCTCTTGGGACTGTTTTTTACTTGAAGTCTATTCTGATATAAGTATAGTCACCCCTGCTTTCTTTTGGTTTCTATTTGCATGAAATATTTTTTTCCATCCCTTCACTTCCAGTCTGTCTGCCCTTAAATCTAAAACGACTCTCTTTCAGGCAGCAAATAATTGTATCTTATTTTTTATATATATTCTGTCATTCTATGCCTTTTGTTTTTATTTATTTATTTATTTTTTTGAGACGGAGTCTTGCTCTGTCGCCCGGACTGGAGTGCAGTGGCCGGATCTCAGCTCACTGCAAGCTCCGCCTCCCGGGTTCACGCCATTCTCCTGCCTCAGCCTCCCGAGTAGCTGGGACTACAGGCGCCGCCACCTCGCCCGGCTAGTTTTTTGTATTTTTTAGTACAGACGGGGTTTCACCATGTTCACCAGGATGCTCTCGATCTCCTGACCTCGTGATCCACCCGTCTCGGCCTCCCAAAGTGCTGGGATTACAGGCTTGAGCCACCGCGCCCGGCCTCTTTTTCTTTTCTGAGACAGAGTTTCACTCTTGTTGCCCAAGCTGGAGTGCAATAGCATGATCTAGGCTCACTGCAACCTCCGCCTCCCGGGTTCACGCCATTCTCCTGCCTCAGCCTCCCGAGTAGCTGGGACTACAGGTGTCCGCCATCATGCCTGCCTAATTTTTTTTGTATTTTTAGTAGAGACGAAGTTTCACTATGTTGGCTAGGCTGGTTTTGAACTGAGCTCAAGTGATCTGCCCGCCTTGGCCTCCCAAAGTGCTAGGATTACAGGCATGAACCACCATGCCCAGCCTCTATGTCTTTTAATTGGAGAATGTAATACATTCACATTTCAAGTAATTATCGATAGATAGGGACTGACTATGCCATTTTGCTCGTTATTTTCTATTTGGTAGTTCTTTCTTTCTTTGCTTCTCTTAAAAAGCTGAGCTGCTTTTTAAGCAGATGACCACCATTCTGTCTGTTTTGAGTCCCGATTTTACGGTCCCCCAAATTCCAGAAGTTTTGAGGTTCTGAATTCCTGAGACTTTCTGGAGATTCTGTGATGAGTTCCTTCTTGGATTTCCCTACTGGCAGATGAAGAGTCAGCTTTCCGAGATCTGTTAATCAGTTACCTCTAGTCCATCTACTCTCTAGCCTCTACCATTTTGTTGCTTCCACTACCTGATCTTTGTCCTTGTGAGTTTATGTCTAAAAGAAATAAAACATTCTTTATTGTTATATTAGTGAGATTTTGGGAGGAAGCAGAACCACATGTACATGCTGAGCATGCCATCTTTATTCTGAAGTCTGAAAGATATTTTAGAAAGATTTTAATGCAAAAGCATCCAAAAAAGGTTTTGTTGCTTTAAGCAGACTACGAAAAATGGTATTGTTGTAATAATTTTACTTGCTATTCAAATTATAGTTCCAGAGTTAGGAATGTCGGTATTACCTGGGCATCACCTGGGTGCTTACTCGAAATACAGACTCCTGGGCCCCCTACAGAAATTATTTATTTATTTTTTTATTTTTTGAGACGGAGTCTCGCTCTGTCGTCCAGGCTGGAGAGCAGTGGCCTGATCTCGGCTCACTGCAAGCTCCGCCTCCCGGGTTCACGCGATTCTCCTGCCTCAGCCTCCCGAGTAGCTGGGACTACAGGCACCCACTGCCACGCCCAGCGAATTTTTTGTGTTTCTAGAGACGGCGTTTCACTGTGTTAGCCGGTAAGGTCTTGATCTCCTCCTACGTGAATATTGAATCAGAATTAGCATTTTGAAAGATCCCTAGGAGATTCCTATATATCTTGAGGCTTGAGAAGTGCTAATATGAACTTGTAATTAAAGGAAGCTAACTCTAATGAATTTTAATCTGGGATTTAAAAATCTTGATACATTTTTCTTACTAAATTGTTCTCAAAATTCTCGAGGTTGCTGTGAGATATAAAAGAGAAAGGGGTGCATTTTCATGAGATTTTCATCAGGTATGAAACAAAACTTCCATTTCGTTTACCATGAGAAGAGATGTCAGACTGGTTGTGCTCAGACTTTTCTTAGCTGCCCACAGTTCTTGAGGCTGGTGGTAGTTTTTTTAGATTGGACAGATTGAGTCTTCAGTCACACGTTGAGCTGCCAAAATGAAAGCGTAGCTTCTCCTAGAGGTAAGGGATACATTGATTAGTTCTATGTCCAACATTTCACCCAATAATTAATAAGTGCTCAATAACTCGTTGGGGGGTGAATGAATAAAAAACAAGATACAACCCCGTCTTCAAGATCGTCACAAACCAACAATAAAGACCAAGAAATAAACTGAATAATTAGCATACAGGGGTGACCAGTTGTAGAAATACTAAGCACAGGGAAGGTGCATCCAGCTCAGCATTGCTGGCACAAGGAGCCAAGGAGCTGCTTCTCTTGGTGAACAGAGCTTGGTGCAGTTAGAGCAGCAGCTCTCACACTTTAGTGTGTATCAGAATCACCTGGAGTGCTTGTTGAACCACAGACAGCTGTGCCCTATCCTCAGCATTTCTGATTCAGTGGGGTGGGCCCAAGAATGTGCAAAAGTAGTAAGCTCCTAGAAGATGCTGGTAATACTGGTCTTGGAACCACAGTTTGAGAACCACTTAACTTAGAGAATTACAACGAATTCTGATGGCTGGACTCTAGCAGCTTATAGGCAGGAGGCAGGTGATACTGAAGGCAGAAGCTTAAGGAGTAGGAATTTTATTGTGGAGATTGTGGGGAGCCATTAACAGGAGAGTGATGGACTCTCATTTGCCTTTTGGAAAGATCACTTTGGGTGTGGTGTGGAGGATGGATCAGAGTCAAGAATACGTGGGGATCAGAAAACCAAATAAGAGGTTTATTATAGCCATCCAAGAAATAATCAAAACTTGGAGTAAAGGCGAGATGATGAATATCCTTAGGACCTGCTGGCCAATTGGAAGTGGGAGGGGCAGAGAGGGAGGAGTTAATGAGAACCATCAGATTTCTGGCTGTGTGTGTTGGGATTGTGTGATTCAAGACACAGGAAGAGAAGTGGGATTGAAGCAAGGTTGTGGAGAAAAGCAAAGGAGGTGAGTACAGGACATGTTGGATTGAGATGCCAGCAAGATATCTGGGTGGACTCCCTTGTAGGCAGTTTTACTTATGGAATTGGAGGCCAGCTGCAAGGTCTGGTAAGTAATCCAGCCCCTTTCCTCCTGCCACTTCCATTTGATCTCCCATATCGTTTGTTTGGATGAGGCATTGTATTTGTAAGCAACAATACGAATATAACCTTCAAGGGCCTTGAGAATACAATACTTTTCTAAATATTTTCTCGAGAAAACAAATGTTCTACTTTTTTGATTCACGGGGTAGGGGGGAGGAAGAAAGAGCTGAAGTACGAGTCTTCTAATACCAGAAGAGGTTAATAAAGCCGCCCTCTGAGTGGCCAGTCGAATTGGAACTTGGTAAGCTTGAAAGGGGCAAAAATCACTTGACTGGTCTGCAGTGCCATATGACAAACAGCTGAGACTAATTAGCTGGATTGCGGGTTTTTACAGCGATGCCTGTTTTGAAAGTTGATGGAGCGAATGCTTTTCAAAAGAGTCTTTTGAAAACCTTTTTAAGTAGGCCATTCTGACTTTAACATTTCTCCCTGTCTTAACCTCAGACAAAAAGTAACCTTCCTGAAGAGGACATGTGATTGGAAATTGTCAATTGTTGAAGCGTTGGTAACTCCCGTCTCTAACGTTTTAGAAAATTACAACAAGCGGTTCTCTACCCTGGCAAGGTATGGTTTTGTATTTATCTTTTTTTTTTTTTTTTGGTAGTGGTTTTGAGCTCTGTCATGTCAATTTTCATGCGCTTAAATTATGTGCAATATAACACACAATACCAGTGCACATATTATTTTTAAACTAAAGACTTAATGATGTCTACTAAATTTCTAGGGATTAGTTTGAAAAGTGAATTTTCAGTGACCAGGGAGTGGGTACGAATACTGGACTGCATTTTTCCTTTCTTTTCTGTACGTGAATAAAGAAACACAGGTTTTTACTTTCAGGTAATTGTTGAATATGAGAGCTGATTAAGAAATTGAATTATTCTGAGAGTCTTGCTTATCCTCTGAGGGTTGTTTGACAAAAATTCAAGCTTACTGGTGTTTTGTTTTTGATAGTGTTAACAGCGTTCTTTCTTTTCTCTTTCTTTCTTCCTTTCCCTTTCCCTTTCCTTTGTTAAATTTGAGACAGAGTCTTGCTCTGTCGCCCAGGCTTGAGTGCAGCGGTACAATCTTGGGTTACTGCAACTTCTGCCTCCCAGGATCAAGCAATTCTCCTGCCTCAGCGTCCTGAGTAGCTGGGACCCCAAGCTACCATGCCTGGCTAATTTTTGTATTTTTAGTAGAGATGGGGTTTCACCATGTTGGCCAGGCTGGTCTCAAACTTCTGACCCCAAGTGATCTGCCCGCCTCGGCCTCCCAAAGTGCTGGGATTATAGGCATGAGCCACCGTGCCCGGCCTAATAGTGTTAATAGTTTTAATGGAGGAATGTGTGTGTGTGTTTTAGTGTAAGGTTTATTTCTTCTGGGAATTAAATCTGCTTTTCAATTAGTGTTAATTCTGTTAGGTTTGATAAGCGTATTGTTGTTATGTAAGGAAATGTCCATATATTTTAGAGATGCAAAGTGAAGTATGCTGGAGTGAAAGATCTGGGTGGTGTGATGGGAGATTTCATTATATAGTTCTCTCTACTTCTGGATATTGTATTAGTTTACTAGAGCTGCCATAACAAAGTACCATAAACTGGGTGGCTTTAAAACTGTGATTTCAAAAACAGAAATGTATTTCCTCACAGTTGTGAAGCCTGAAAGTCTAAGATCAAGATGTCAGTGGGGTTGGTCCCTTTTGAGGACTGTGAGGGAGAATCCGTTCTAGGCCTTTCTGCTTAGCTGTGGATGGCTGTCTTCTCCCTATGTCTCTTCATGCCATCCTCCCTGGGTTCATATCTGTGATCACAGTTCCTTTCTTGTGAAGAGACCATGAGGGAAGATTAGGACCCACCCTAATGACCTCTTTTTAACTTGATTCCCTCTATAAAGGTCCTAGCTCCAAAAAACATTATATTCTGAGGTACTGGGAATTAGAGCTTCAGCATGTGAATTTTAGGGGAACACAATTCAATCCGTAACTGGCAGTCTGAAAAGTTTCATAATATGATATTTTAAAGATTTGCCTCAAATTGCATGCAGTAAACATTTGTTAAGCCCAGTGCCTGGTAAGTGCTGGATATCGAGTGTGTAAAGATGTGTAAGACATGGTTCCTGTCCACTAACCCATGGTTTAATCAAATACAGGGATCTAACTTTGTGAGTGTGTATGTGTTTGCTTATTCCTTCCACTGAGTTGTAGCCACTCTCACACTTGTGTGTCCCTGGAGGCACAATCACGGTCCTGACACATGGACAGCCTAATATCACAAGAGATACCTGGAAGGGTTCCCTTGCCCTGAGCACCCATGAGCATAGGTTAAGAGAGTGGAAGGACTTTGTGTTCACCCAGTCCATTCTTCTCATTTTACAGATGAAGAAATTGAGGCTTAGAAGTGCTAAAGTCATTTGCTGATTTGTATTAGTGCCAAGTCATCCTTCAGAGTCTCCTGGCTTCCATTCCAGTGTGGTGACCAAAAAATACTGTTTTCTTTGCCACAAACTCATGCTTTTCACCTGGGAATGAGCCCCAAGCCCCATTATCAGAAGTCATTGTGGGAAAGAGCCTTGATAAAAAGCGGACATTCTGTGTCAAGGTTCTTGGATTATAAATACCAAAAAAAAAAAAAAAAAAAAAAAAGAAAGATGTTTTGGGGATGAGTGTTTATTCACGAGGGCATTTTATCCATAGAATGAAGTTAGATTAAATACATTCCAAAGGAGTTTGGCTGCTTTCTCTGTTTCTTAGCTCTTTCTCCTTGTCACTTGTAGAAATAGGTCGTAGAGCTACGACTCTGCGGCCATAAGAATACAAACAACTGTTTTTCTTCTTTCTTGGTGCTTCTGCTGCCCACAAGACAGGAACTGTGGCAGAAAGGGGATGGTCTGATGAAACCTTGCTGGCTGGCAGGATGGCACCATGGCAACTAGGCTGCTTCTCTCTGCAGCTGGTTCAGCTTCCGCCCTCTCTGGACCCTCGGTACCTGGGTGCTCAACGGGGAAACTGTCTTCTCCCTGCCTCCATTTCTGATTTTCCTCTGTAGGATTAAGGCTTCTTGAGATATCTGCTCATCTTTTGCTGTTATTCCTTTCTTCCTCCCTTTGAACTTGTTTGATTTAGAGCCAGAGCTCAGGCTATAGCACACATGATAGCTGATGAGTCATGTGAAGCCCATTAAAAACAAAAGCTGATTATCACAGGAGCCATTATTTACTTGCGCTGTCTATGCGCCAGCACGTTTTCTTGTGCGCTCCTGGTGTTGCTGCAGCATGGCTGGGGCCCTCTTACGGTGTAGGCTGGGGGCAGGTGGGGGAAGTGGGTGATGGATGAGATGGGGTGCTGCTTGAGAGAGGAGCTAGCTTTGCTGCTGCTTCTCTGAAGGCAGAAGTCACTTTGCTCAAACACGGGTATAAATCATCCTTTCAAGAGCTGAGAGCATCCATTTTTTTGTTTGTTTTTCTTGTTTTCCCCGTTTCATACTCTATCAGGCCTCCTTTCTTGATGACATGATCTAAGCTGGAATCTTTTAGCTATTCTTTAGCTAGATGGTAAATCCAGCAAATAGCTAGATGTTAAATTCATTCATCTAGCAAATAGTGAATGGGTTCGCCATTTTCACACGGAGAAGGTCCAGACCACTTCAAGTTTGTACCTCTGTGGTATGGCAACTGAGCCAGCCTGTGGATGATCACTGGTTGAAAAATCTCCTTCCTAGTGTCCTTCTTGGATCTGTCTTGCTGCGCCTTACATTTTGGTTCTCTCTTCACTCTAAATGTCCATCTCATTTTTTCCATGGCCTCAGGAAATAGAATTATGTTGATGACACTAAAATTCATAGCCATATTCTTGTGAGCCCTAGGTCTGTTTTCCAAATGCGAATTAAATACAACTCCCTTGATGTCCCTCAGACATGGAGACATTTAACTGGTTGGGTACCGTACAGTGTAATGTGGTATTTGAGAGTGTGTCTGAGTTCAAATCTTGGTTCTGCCATTTCTGGCTGTGTGACCTTGGGCAAATTTATTAACCTTTCTGTGCATTGGTTTTTTCCATCTGTAGATTAGGGACCTTATACGGTTGTTGTGAAGACTAAAAGAGTCAGTGCTTTAAAGGATTTAGAATAGTGCTCAGTGTTAGTTATAATAATTATCATCTTCTCAGACAATCTTTTCCTTTTTCAGTTAATGATGTACCATTTATTTACCAAACTAAAAGTTTTGGTTATCTTTAATTTCTATACTAGTCTATCAAGAAATTATATTGATTTCTACCTCCTAAATATATCTCGAATTAATCACTTGTTTTTCATCCCTACTGTCTCCAACACAATTCAAACCCTCAGAGTCTCTCTCCGTATGTCTTAGCCAGTTCAAACTGTTACAACAAAGTACTATAGACTGGATAGCTTGCAAACAACAGACATTTATTTCTCACGGTTCTAGAGGCTGCAAGTCTGAGACCAGGGTGGTCACATGCTCAGATTTTGGTGAGAGCTCTCTTCCAGGCTGCAGACACTCGACTTTTCACTGTATTCTCACCAGGCAGAAAGGTAGCTCTCTGGACTCTTCTTATAGGGGCACTAATCCCCTTCATGAAGGGTCTATCCTCAAAACCTCATTACTTACCAAAGACCTTCCTCTTTCTACCGTCACATTGGGGATTAGATTTCAACATACCATTTTTGGGAAGACACAAACATTCACTCGGTAACATTAGAGCCTCCTGATGCTGTGTGTATTTCCAGTCTCCATGTGGCTGCCACAGAGATCTTTGAAAGGCACACATTTCATGGTCCTCTCCTGCATAAAGAGCCCATGGTAGTCTTCCCTTGCCCAGAGGATAACACACAAACTGGTTTTTTTTTAATTATTATTATACTTTAAGTTCTAGGGTACGTGTGCACAACGTGCAGGTTTGTTACATATGTGTACTTGTGCCATGTTGGTGTGCTGCACCCATCAACTCGTCAGCACCCATCAACTCGTCATTTACATTAGGTATAACTCCCAATGCCATCCCTCCCCACTCCCTGCTCCCCCTAATAGGCCCTGGTGTGTGATGTTCCCCTTCCAGAGTCCAAGTGATCTCATTGTTCAATTCCTACCTATGAGTGAGAACATGCGGTGTTTGCTTTTCTGTTCTTGCGATAGTTTGCTGAGAATGATGGTTTCCAGCTGCATCCATGTCCCTACAAAGGACACAAACTCATCCTTTTTTATGGCTGCATAGTATTCCATGGTGTATATGTGCCACATTTGCTTAATCCAGTCTGTCACTGATGGACATTTGGGTTGATTCCAAGTCTTTGCTGTTGTGGATAGTGCCGCAATAAACATACCTGTGCATGTGTCTTTATAGCAGCATGATTTATAATCCTTTGGGTATATACCCAGTAATGGGATTGCTGGGTCAAATGGTATTTCTAGTTCTAGATCCTTGAGGAACGCCATATTGTTTTCCACAATGGTTAAACCAGTTTACAATCCCACCAACAGTGTAAAAGTGTTCCTATTTCTCCACATCCTCTCCAGCACCTGTTGTTTCCTGACTTTTTAATGATTGCCATTCTAACTGGTGTGAGATGGTATCTCATTGAACACACAAACTTTTTAGTGCCATGTCACAGTCCCTTTAGGCCCAGGTCTCCAACACTTTCCCATGTTTTCAGCCTCTGTTCTGGATACCTTCTCCCCTACCTCCATGCATCCTTTCAGCCACGTCCACTGCTGAGGTCCTTTCATGCATCCTAAGTAACCTTAGCCTCCTACACCTTTGCAAGTACAAACCCTCAAACCCTTACTCACCCGCATCAGTCAGCCCAAGATGTGTTCCCTCCTGAAGGACTTAAACCTGGTCTATTTCTTTTTTTAATTTTGGACATCAGGCATTCCTTACCAAATTCCATCAAAACTCGATTACATGTTTTGGATTGGCATCAAGAATTATTTGCTTACAGTTTTTGTTATCTTGAAAGGATAATGCTTATTTGGCTGACATGTGAGGTAAAGACCTTCCCCACATTATCTGGTGCACTGTGTAATTTTTGTCCATTCACATTTGTCACTTGTCCCTCTGTGTGCCTGGACACTCACATTCTGACTTCAGTCCTTGACTCAGATGCCCTTATGTGAAGTTTTTCTGATTCCCTCCTTAGACATCGTGGGCTCCTTCTCCTCCCTCTTGTGCTATCTCCCCAGACCTCCCATCTCCCCAACGGCTTGCTCATACTTCTGTTACAGTTCTTCTTTTTTTTCTTGAGACAGAGTTTTGCTCTTGTTGCCCAGGCTGGAGTGCGATGGTGCGATCTCAGCTCACTGCAACCTCTGCCTCCTGGGTTCAAATGTTTCTCCTGCCTCAGCCTCCCCAGTAGCTGGGATTACAGGCATGTGCCACCACGCCTGGCCAATTTTGTATTTTTAGTAGAGACGGGGTTTCTCCATGTTGTCCAGGCTGGTCTTGAACTCTCGACCTCAGGTGATCCGCCCACCTCGGCCTCCCAAAGTGCTGGGATTACAGGCATGCGCCACCATGCCAGGCCCTATAGTTCTTTTTTCCATGCATTTTCCTTGGGCACTTCCACAAATAGCTTACCTATTAGACTGTTGCTCTTCTAGAGCCACATTCTTGGTGCTTAACATAGTGGCACATCCCCAGTTCTTGTTCGTTAGATGTTTAATTGATGTGCTCATAAGCTGCTGCCTGAATTTCAGTCATTTAAACCAGGCTCTCTCCCTCCTTAGTGGCATCAAGCTTTACTAGTATATCTTTGGATCTTTGGTGGAGGCCAATTTACTTATCAAACCTTATTTAAAATTACTAACAGCTTTTGGATAGGTATATGTATGCTATTTTGCATTTAACTTCTGTTATATTTGAAGGACATTTAATATATATATTTGGGAAATACTTTCATATGTGTCATGAAGAACACTACAGCCCTTTCCCACATCCTCCTATGCTTTGTAGTTTTGATATTTTCACATTTGTCATTTGAGCCAAGTTTATTTTTCTCTAAAACAGCTTAAAATTTCTGTTAAAAAACAGATCCCCATCTATTCTAGCTTATAGAGGTTGGAAAATGTTTAAAATCTAAAAGTGATTAAAGGTTTGTAGAAATCACAAAGTAAAGATTTTGGCCAGGGGCTGTGGCTCACACCTGCAATCCCGGTACTTTGGGAGTCCGAGGCCGGCTGATCACCTGAGGTCAAGAGTTTGAGACCAACCTGGGCAGTATGGCGAAACCCCGTCTCTACTAAAAATATAAAAATAAGCCGGATGTGGTGGTGCATGCCTGTACTCCCAGCTACTTGGGAGGCTGAGGCACGAGAATCACCTGAATCCAGGAGGCAGAGGTTGCAAAGAGCCAAGATCAGACCACTGCATTCCAACTCCAGCCTGGGCGACAGAGCGAGAGAGACTCTGTCTCAAAAAAAAAAAAAAAAAAAAAAAAGTAATCCTGGTTGTAGTTGAGGGACTCTTTGGAGTCAGGTGTGGACTAAGTGTCGTATTCTCTTATGATGTTTAACGTGGTTTTCTGTAAGACTAAAGACTCCAGAATTCTGTTACAGAGTTGTTTGCTGATTTGTTTCTTTTGTGTAAGTGCCCTTTTCATTTCTAGGTCATGGTTACTCTAACATCTTTCCTCAAATATATGCATTTCATGGAGTTAAATGAAATACAGACTTTAGGACAATTAAATATAGACTAATGAAAAAACTTGGCAAAGTTTTTTAAAGTGACTCCGAAACTATTAGCCAGAATTCAGAGATTTGGGTTTGGCTTCTTTAATTTGAAAATTAAGAAGAGACATGGGCTGGCCTTTTTAACATACAGTGTTGAATTACAGAATGCATAAACGTTATTCCTTGTCTCTCTTAAGATACTTGCCATTTTTATAATCTAGTACCCTACTTTCTAGATATTAAATGGGGGAACCCAAGTGCTAGTAGTTAAAATTAAATATAGTACTGTATTCAAAAGAAAATTCGGATGATAGCTAATGCATTTTCGATGCTTCTCTAGAGGGTAAAACACCATTTCTGTTTAAAACATTCTACTATAATTCTCCCTCTAGTGACTGCATCTCAAGTAACTTTTTTTTTCTTGAGCCCAAGACAGGAACAATTTATATAAATGTAATATGTTACATTTGAAGACTGGTTTTGGATAAGGTCACCTCAAGGATCTGGTACCTATTAGGTATTTCACCTTTTAGCCATTCAAATATTTATTAATTACCCTGAGAACTACCTCCCTTCGCTCTCCCAACCCCCTGGCGAATGCAAAAGGGAGAAACAGAATGACTTTGAAAGAGAAATTCTAGGTAGAAAGTATGAGAAAAGAGCAGAAACCAGTAAAGTGAGAGAAGAAACTAGAAGAAAGGAAAGAAAAATATCAAAGGCAGAATAAATGTAAAAGCTGGTAAATTAACAGATTAAGGGAAAAAAGTAACAGTCTCCTTGATACATGCTGAAACGAAATGTGATAAAGTTGACACCCATTCTTAATTCTCATGCTTAGCAAACTAGGATAGATGAACTTCCTTAATCTGATAAAAATGTGTACCAAAAGTCTACAGCAAATGTTATTCTTAACAGTGAAACGTTAGAATCAAGACGTGACGGGACTGGGCTGGGCGTGCTGGCTCACACCTATAATCCCAGCACTTTGGAAGGCCGGTGGGTGGTTTGAGCCCAGGAGTTCCGGACCAGCCTGGGCAAGGGAGACTGGGGCGGGACAGTCACCTGAGCCTGGGAGGCCGAGGCTGCAGTGAGCTGTGATTGTGCCATTGCACTCCAGCCTGGACAACAGAGTGAGATCTTGTCTCAAAAAGAAAAAAAAAAAAAGACAAGAAAAAAAAGAGATAAGACTACCTGTATCACCATGTGTATTCACTGTTTTTTTTTTTTTTTTTTTTTTTTTTTGAGATTCTCAGTACAGTAAGACAAGAAATATAAATAAAAGGTATAATTAGGTATAATTAGCTTTTTTTTTTTTTTTTTTTTTTTTTTTTTGAGTCAGAGTCTCACTGTGTTGCCCAGGCTGGAATGCAGTGGTGTGATCTTGGCTCACTGCAAGCTCCGCCTCCCGGGTTCACGCCATTCTCCTGCCTCAGCCTCCTGAGTACCTGAGACTACAGGTGCCCATCACCACGCCCGGCTAATTTTTTTGTATTTTTAGTAGAGACAGGGTTTCACTGTGTTAGCCAGCATGGTCTCAATCTCCTGACCTTGTGATCCACCCACCTCGGCTTCCCAAATTGCTGGGATTACAGGCGTGAGCCACTGTGCCCAGCTGACTTTTTATAATTAGACTAAAAGGTAAGATTAGAAAGGAAGAAGTAATTTATTTTTACCTAATATGTTTAACAAATTGCTGGAATTAATATGGCTGTGTAAGAAATAGAAGATACATGTTTAAAAGTTATCACTTACAGTAGTGACAAAAACAAAGTATCAATAAGTTGAAAGATACACAAGATCTTCATGAAAAGTGTTTATTGAAAACTTTTTTTTTTTTTTTTTGGGATGGAGTCTCGCCCTGTCACATAGGGTGGAGTGCAGTTGTGCAATTTCAGCTCACTGCAACTTCTTTCTCCCGAGTTCAAGTGATTCTTCTGCCTCAGCCTCCCGAGTGGCTGGGATTACAAGTGCACGCCACCATGCCCGGCTAATTTTGTATCTTTAGTAGAGACAGGATTTTACCATGTTGGCCAGGCTGGTTTCGAACTCCTGACCTCATGATCCATCCACTTCGGCCTTCCAAAGTGCTGAGATTACAGGTGTGAGCTATTGTGCCTGGCCCAAAAACTTTTTGAAAAGATGCTTTTCTTTTCTTTTCTTTTCTTTTCTTTTTTTTTGAGACGCAGTGAGCGATCTCGGCTCACTGCAACCTCTGCCTCCTGGGTTCAAGCTATTCTCCTACCCTAGCCTCCCAAGTAGCTGGGACTACAGGCGCACACTACCAAGCCCAGCTAACTTTTTTTTCTTTTTTGTTTGTGATATTTTTAGTAGAGATGGGGTTTTGCCATGTTGACCAGGCTGGTCTTGAACTCCTGACTTCATAATCTGGCTGCCTTGGCTTCCCAAAGTGCTGGGATTACAGGCATAAGCCACAGCACCCAGCCAAAAATACTCTTTTCTTAGAGTTTATTTATTTATTATTTCTATTTTTTTTGAGATAGAGTCTCACTCTGTCACCTAGGCTGGAGTGCAGTGGCGTGATCTCGGCTCACTGAAACCTCTGCTGCCTGGGTTCCAGCAATTCTCCTGCCTCAGCCTCCTGAGTAGCTGGGATTACAGGTGCCTGCCACTGTGCCTGGCTAATTTTTGTATTTTAGTAGAGATGGGGTTTCACCATCTTGGCCAGGCTGGTTTTGAACTCCTGACCTCATGATCCACCTGCCTTGGCCTCCCAAAGTGCTGGGATTACAGGCCACTGTGAGACACAATGCCTGGCCGAGCTTATTTTTTAGAGCAGTTTTAGGTTCACAGCAATACTGAGTAGAAGGTACAATTTTCATATATTCCCTTCCTTTCCAAAACCCACAACATGCACAGCCTCCCCCACTATCAACATCCCATACCACAGTGGTACGTTTGTTACACGTGATGAGCCTACATTGATACATTATCATCCAAAGTCCATAGTTTATATTGGAGTTCACTCTTGGTGTTGTACATTCTATGGGTGTGTATACAAACGTATAATGACATCTATCTATGTTACAGTGTCATACAAAATAATTTCACTGCCCTAAAAATCCTCTGTTCTCTGCCTGTTCATCTCTTTCACTTCCCCCACTCCAACCACTAATAACCACTGATCTTTGTACTATCTCCATAGTTTTGCCTTTCCTAGAATGCCACGTAGTTGGAATCATACAGATTGACTTCTTTCAGGTAGTAATATGCATTTAAGGTTCTTCCATGTTTTTTCATGGCTTGATAGCTGTTTCTTTTCAGTGCTGAATAATTTTCCATTGTCTGAATGTACCACAGTTTATTTATCCATTCACCTACTGACGAACATCTTGTTTCTTCTGAGTTCTGGCAATTATGAATAAGGCTGCTATAATAAATATCAGTGTGCAGGTTTTTGTGTGGACATGAGTTCTCCCTTCATTTGGGTAGATACCAAAGAATGTGATTGGATTGTATGGTAAGAGTAAGTTTAGCTTTGTAAACAACTTCCAGACTGTCTATAACAAAGGGCCTGTACCATTTTGCATTCCTACCAGCAATGAAGGAGAATTCTGGGTTTCCATATCCTCACCAGCATTTGATGTTGTCAGTGTTTTGGATTTTGGTCATTCTGATAGGTATATAATGATATCTCATTCTTGTTTTAATTTGCAATTCTCTAATAACATATGATGTTGAGCATCTTCTCATGTGCTTATTTGCCATTTGTATATCTTTTGTGAGATTTGAGAATATTTTTAAAAGCACTGAAACATAAATAGATGGAGAAATATGCATGTACTTAGGTAGGTAGATTAAACATCATGAACATGTCAGTCTTCTTAATTTGATCTATAGATTCATGCAATCCCAATGCAATGCAATGCAATGCAATGCAATGCAATCTCAATAAAAATCCCCATATGGTTTCTGAGGAACTCAGATGGAAGTGTGAAGGGTGCATGTCCCTGGTAAGGTGGGTACCAGTCCTACCAGATATGAAGTTATATTTTAGGGTCATAGTGATTAAGACATTGTGGCACTGGCCCAGGGATGGTCAAAATGACCAATGAAACCAAATGTAAAGCCCTGAAACAGATCCGTTCATTTATTGCATGTCACTGGGGAAAAGATAATTTTATGCAATAAATGGTGCTATGACAATTGTGTATCCTTAAGGGAAAAATAATGAAATTGGATCCCTACATATTCCTCGAATTATCAGTGTATTAAAGACGTAAATAAAAAGGCAGTATCTTTACAAACATAATATAGAAAAATATCTTTATCGCTTTAGATAAGAATTTCTTGGCTGGGCCTGGTGGCTCACACCTGTAATCCTAGCAATTTGGGAGGCTGAGGTGGGAGGATCACTTGAGACTAGGAGTTCAGGACCAGCTTGGGCAACATAGTGAGACCCTGTCTC
The DNA here is from genome assembly GCF_037993035.2 of Macaca fascicularis. NCBI lineage: Eukaryota > Metazoa > Chordata > Mammalia > Primates > Cercopithecidae > Macaca > Macaca fascicularis. The sequence continues at coordinate 31,746,306 of NC_088381.1, read as the reverse complement.
TACAAAAAAGAAAAGAAAGTTAGCTGGGCATGGTGACCCATGCCTGTAGTCCCAGTTACTTGGGATACTGAGATGGGAGGATGACTTGAGCCTGGGAAGTTGAGGCTGTAGTAAGCTATGACTGTGCCATTGTACTGGAGTGAGACCTTGTCTCCATTTAAAAAAAAAAAAAAAAAAAAAAAGGCTTTCTTGATCATAATATAAATTAAAGTAACTATAAAAAAAGAAAAAATTTGACGACTTTAAGATTAAGAGACACTAAAAAAGTGAAAAGACAAACCAAAAACGGTAAGAATATATTTGCAACATACGTGACTGATAAATAGTATCCAGAATATATGAAGAGCTGCACATCCATGTAAAAAGAACCTGGCTGGGCGTGGTGGCTTGTGTCTATAATCCCAGCGCTTTGGACGGCTGAGGTGGGCAGATCACTTGCCTCCAGGAGTTCGAGACCAGCCTGGCCAACATGGCGAAACCCCATCTCTACTAAAAATACAAAAATTAACCGGGTATGGTGGTGCGTGCCTGTAGTCCCAGCTACTTGGGAGGCTGAGGGGTGAGAATCACTTGAACGCAGGAGGCGGGGGTTGCAGTGAGATGAGATTGTGCCACTGCCCACAAGCCTGGGCAACAGAGCGAGATTCTGTCTTAAAAAAAAAGAACCCAATAGAAAAATAGGAGAAAGATACAAATGTGCATTTTAATAAGAGGAAACTAGATGGCCAAGAAACTAATAAAAGATGCTCACACTCATTAGCAAATTTAGATCATAATGTGTTACCATTTTGAGAAGTCTGACAACAAGCACCAAATGTTGGTGAAGATATGAAGTTGGGAGTGTGTGAAACAACTATGCTGGACAGCAATTTGATATTATCTTCTATTACTGAACATGTGTGCATAGGTATAGCCCAGGAATTTCACGCTTTGACACCTACCCTAGAGGAGGTGATCTCCCCGTGGTGTGTGCCGAATTCGTTCAGTTGTGTGCCGAATTCGTTCAGTTGTGTTGAGATGTTGAACCCCTTGTCCCTCAGGGTGGCTGGACAGGGCCTGGCCTTTCTGGGGCCCTCAGACCTGTTGCCTTTGATCAAGAGCATGTGTCCTGGTAGGTCATACAAATATCATGAACAAGGTTGAAAAGCAATTTTCCAGAGAAACTCTTGCTGGTGTGCATTAGGAGATATGCACATACATATAGCAGTGTTAAGTGAGACCAAAAACATGGTAGATCTGGTATAGGTACTGAATTCTTCTTCTAGGAAAACACAGAGACATTAAGTAATTAGATAAGGGTAATTAGAGAAGGGTTCTAACCTCTTATTTCTTAGTGTCAGTGGTTTCAAGGAGAGTGAGAGAGGCAGAGAAGGTGATAATACTACAACTCCTCTCCACTGTGTTTCCTGTGTTTTCTTTTCTTTTCTTTTTTTTTTTTTTGAGACTTGAGGCTCACTGTATTGCCCAGGATGGAGTGCAGTGGCATGATCTCAGCTCACTGGCAACCTCCGCTTCACAGGTTCCAGCAATTCTCGTGCCTCAGCCTGGAGTGCAGTGGCGCGATCTCAGCTCACTGCAACCTCTGCCTCCCAGGTGCAAGCCATTCTCGTGCCTCAGCCTCCTGAGTAGCTGGGCTTATAGGTGCCCACCTGCATGCCTGGCTAATTTTTGTATTTTCAGTAGAGACGGGGTTTCACCATGTTGGCCAGGCTGGTCTCGATCTCTTGACCTCAGGTGATCCGCTGGCTTTGGCCTCCCAAAGTGCTGGGATTACAGGCATGAGCCACCATGCCCAGCTAGTGTGTGTTTTCATTGAGATACATTCAGATGGGTGGTGGATGATGATGGGCAAGGCCTAAGTTTGGAATCTGAGGAGGTGCTTATTGCAGTCTTCTAAGAGGAGTGAATGAGTGAGTGCCGTGTGGGACATCTAGCTGTCTTCCCTGACATTTCCTTTTTTACTCACTGGCAGATAAAGAACTTTACAACAGGGAGATAGTATCTGGAAACCAAGTTTAATCAGAACAGCCGGGACTGCCCATCATGTCCTGTGTATTGAGTTTGGCTGAGAGCACCCTGCTGTTATGCTTGGTCTTGTTCATCCTGAACTAACAGCATGTTCCGTCTTCTGTGGCTTGTACAGTCATGGTCTTTTTGGAGCTTTCACTGTTGGCTACTCTGCCTCTGTCTCAAGGACAGAGGTAAATGTGGGCCCCAGGGAATGGGGATGATTTTCAAGCATTTCTCGGTCATGTGGCTTTGATGATCTCTCGCACTGAAGCTGCCCCAATCCAATCTCATCATCCTTCCCTTCCAAAAATCTGATACCACCCACGAATACCTCATGGCCATTCCAACTCTTTCCCTTCCCCACTTCACATGTCCTGCTTCTGTCGGCAGCATTATTTTGGCCTCCTGGCTCTCTAGGCTTTATTCTTTGGTGTTTTCTTGGCTGTATCCTTTTCTACCTGATGTGGAACTCTGTTCTATTATTTTAAAATTAGTGTATCTTGGATCCTCTCCTTCCCATCCCCATGCGGCCGCCCTCATCTAGGCCCTCATCTGCAAGGAGTGAGAGGTGATAGAAGGGACAGCTGTCACCATGACCCCACTTAAATTTCTCATGGCTGAGCTTTGAACTTTGAACCTGGAATCATACAGCTTAGAATGTCTGTGTTGGAAAGAGACTATTGAGGTGAAACCTCTTATTTCATATTAGAGAAAACAAGGCCTGCAGAGTGATGGTGGCCTATCCTGGGTCTACACAGATGGTGGTAGAGGAACCCCATATACCAACGGATTAGTCGTCCTGCTCTCCTTAACTTGCCACATTACCTCATAAGCATTCCTTTGAGTTTACAGCCAGTTTTGTACTTCGAGGATTATATCTTAAACACATTTGTATCCTTTGAAATGATTAGCAAGCTCCTCAATACTTGTTAAATGGAAGTCAAAATATGTCCTTGTATGAAACGTGCTGTGTATCCTATTCCTCACTCTCTAGCTAAATCTTGCCTGGCTTTGAAGAAGATGCCCAGCTCAGGTCCTGGCTCTTGCTTTGAGTCATGGTCACATTGCTCCCTTTCTTTCTTTTTTTGCGACAGGGTCTCACTCTGTCACCCAGGCTGGAGTGTGGTGACATAGTCATGGCTCACTGCAGCCTTGAACTCTTGGGCTCAAGTGATCCTCTCACCTCAGCCTTCTGAGTAGCTGGACTACTGGCACAAGCCACCTCGAGTAGCTGGACTACTGGCACAAGCCACCTCACCTTGCTAATTAGAAAAATTTTTGTACAACAGCATCTCATTATGTTGCCCAGGTTGGTTTTGATCTCTTGGGCTCAAGTGATCCTCCCACCTCAGTCTCTTGAATAGGGGGGATTATAGGTATGAGCCACCATGCCTGGCAGATTGCTCCCCTTTTCTGACCTCCCAGGCTCTACTTGACTTATAAAACAGCCATCTTACATGTACCCTGTAGTTTACAGTTTATAAAATGCATTTCACGTAATGGACCCTTTAATCCTTCCAATAATCTTGCTAGATAAATATTCCCATATTGAGGAAACAGTAGGGGGAGGCTGTCTGGCTCACCACAGGACACATAGCTGGGAAGGAAGTAGCATAGTTCAGGTCTTTTGACTTGAAGCCCCTTTCACTTTTGATTTCTTGTGCTGGCTGCTCCACATGGTGTACTAGACGTTTTTCTCCCTGATAATATTGTCTTATCCGTCCTTTTTTGTAAATGAGTACATCATTCCACCTAACCCTGATTACCAACTTCTTTAAGGGAGTAGCTGGATCATATGTTTCTTTCATGACATTCGTAGTTGCTAGCACAGTAATGGATAGGTAGTAATTGCTTACCAAATACTGTTGAGTTGGATGTAAATATGGTTTAATTATCAGAAAAGCACAGCTATCAGTGGAGTCCCAAAACATTTTTGAGTCTCTCCTAAATAAAATTGGCAGTGAATGGAGGGAACCAGCGGAAGGAAAAGGCTGTTAGAGAAAGTAGATGGTAGTCACAATTAGCATTTGAGTGGCAGCTGGCCAGTTGTCTGTCCAGTGGTGAGGGGTAGTGGAGAAGCAATACACAAAATGAGACTCTTCAGGAAATATGCAACTGTACTGAAGAGGTGAGACACACCCATGAGGTGGGAATGGAGTACTTAAAAGTGGCAGATGACCTGTACAAGTTAGCCAAAGCATTCATTCATATTCAGAAACACTGATTAAAGGAATACCCTGAGGAGAATGGATTTACGAGAACAGGCTTCCAGGGTGAAAATGGAAGGGATAGAGATGCAGTTTGGTTTCAGTTTATAATCATTCCGTTAATTACTGGAGCCGTGAGAAAAGAGACGTAAGTAGGTGAGGATGTTGCCATTGAAACAACTTCTCTTCCCTTTCTTCTACTATGTGCAGTCACTAGGACCTCAGCCCTGAGCCCTGGAAGTCAGAAGTGAAAGAAAGACAAATAATTGCTCATGTCATCTGTGCATGGAGGTGTGTAGTGATGAGCAACTTGCTGGATTTTCTGGTACTTTTTTAACATATTTTTGTGCATTTTCTTCATAAATCAAAGAGATGCTTTAAAAGTTCTAATACTTGGACAACTAAGTTCTGTTTCCAACTCTGCCTTTTCCCAAAGGGTCACAAAAATCCGTAGACATAAGCCCCAGATTTTGGTTTGGAAAATCATGCTGCATTTTATCTTTATGTTTGGGCTGCTCCTGAGTTCGTAAATATTTTGTGCCTGAATGAAATGTAAAACTGCTTCCACTATAATATATGTGAAAAATGTCCAGTTTCCTAATAGTAGAAGCCAACACATTTTCTTTTGTGAGTTTCTGTCTCCTACAGAGAACGTAAGATGGAGGGCTTTTAGATTAAAAGTAATAGAATTTTGACATCTGTTCCTGCCTGTGTCAGAATTTTTCACAATTTAGAACTGTATTTCAAGAGCTAAAGGAATGTATATCTAAAATGCTTACAAGCATCAGAAATTAATGGAAATTATTTCAAATTAATTAAAAATCATAATTTCTATATGGAATAATTTTATCTATCATGTTCTATGCTGTAGATTCTAAAAGAAAAATAAAAAACTTGCATTTCTTGAACATTCATATATGGTTTTAGAGTGATACATCTAGGAAAATAGATTGGTACCATTGAGGCCTATTGTTAGATGTGTTGGTTTATTTTTAATGCTTGATGGCTATATAGCAATTATATTTTTTATATGATGAGCAAGTATATATAGGACAGTAATAAAAGGAATATCATTATAATATTTCTTTCTTTAAAAAATAGGAAGGTATTTCTCGAGGTCAAAACTCAACCAACCTTTGCAGCCAAATTTGTTGGTATATAAAGGCTAACTTTATACTTTAAAATGTGGACATAATAAAATGTGATTGTAGAATTATGAGATTGATTTTCATGTGTGACTTCTGAAAACTTTTTTTACTACTTTACAGTTATCTGTCTCATGCAGAATCTCATTTCACCCTCATTTAAAAAATTAAGTGTAATGTCGCTTGTTTTTGTGATTTCCCCTGAACACTCATAGTTTCTAAAGACTTACTTATTGCTTATCAATTATCCATGTTATAAACACGTGGGTACTTATGTCTTTATGGTTTATGCTCGTCTTGTCTACAATTTCCTTTATCCTCTTGGGTTGTTCTCTTGCTGATTCATAGTCTCTTTGCTAACACAAAGTCTTTATTTCTGTGTTAGTAAATCTGTATTGAGGTTTATTCCCCGACTTTTTTTTTTTTTTTTTTTTTTTAAACAAGGCTCTTGTTCTTTCTGAGCCACCCTCTTGCCTGCTTATTTTAGCCCTTATGTTCTTAACCTCTAGGCTTCAAATGTCTTTCTCAGAGGCATGTTAAGAAAATAGGAGCTTTGTTTCCATGGATAGCTTTATCACAGGCTTAGCTGAGGACAGAGACAAGGTATGGCCTTGGGGGACTAAGTTCTAACCTGGATGCTTGCCTTTCCATCTGCCTAGTCAGGAAAAGGAAACTTAGTGAAGGAACCTAGTTGGAGTAGTTAGGGAGCTTTTCTTTTTTTTTTTCTTTGAGATCGTGTCTTGCTCTGTTACCCAGGCTGGAGTGCGGTGGCACTGTCTTGGCTCACTGCAACCTCTGCCTCCTTAGTTCAAGCAATTCTCCTGCCTTAGCCTCCAGAGTAGTTGGGATTACAGGCGCCCACCACCATGCCTGGCTAATTTTTGTATTTTTAGTAGAGACAGATTTCACCATGTTGGCCAGGATGGCCTCGAATACCTTACCTCAGGTGATCTGTTAGCCTTGGCTTTCCAAAGTGCTGGGATTACAGGCATGAGCCACCACACCTGGCCAGTTAGGGAGCCTTTCTTTTCTTTTTTTAATGGACAGAGTCTTGCTCTGTCAGCCAGGCTGGAGTGCAGTGACACGATCTTGGCACCTCCGTCTCCTGGGTTCAAGTAATTCTCCTGCCTTGGCCTCCCAAGTAACTGGGATTATAGGCGCATGCCACCATGCCCAGCTAATTTTTGTAATTTTAGTAGAGCTGGGGTTACACCATGGTGGCCAGCTGGTCTTGCTCTCTTGACCTCATGATCCTCCTGCCTTGGCCTCCCAAAGTGCTGGGATTATAGGTGTGAGCCACCGTGCCTGGCCAGGGAGTCTTTCAAACTGGATGGGCAGAATAGGGGAAAGCAAGTTGACCGAATAAATTGCTGTAACTTAGAAGGTTAGAAAATTTCTCTGGCTTTTGATAAAGCAACAACTACTATGGGTCTTTTTTTGGTATATATAAATAGATACATATATCTACATCTATCTATCTATATCTATAGCTTTTCGGGTGTTTGGCTGCATGGATGAATTATTATTTTATTTTCTATATTTTTTTGAGATGGAGTCTCGCTCTGTCACCCAGGCTGGAGTACGGTGGTGCAATCTTGGCTCACTGCAGCCTCTGCTTCCTGGGTTCGAGCCATTCTCGTGCCTCAGCCTCCAGAGTAGCTGGGATTACAGGCACGTGTCCCCATGCCTGGCTGATTTTTGTATTTTTTAGTAGAGACGGGGTTTCACTATGTTGGCCAGGCTGTTGAACTCCTGGCCTCAACTGATCCACCTGCCTTGGCCTCCCAAAGTGCTGGGATTACAGGTGCGAGCCACTGTGCCCGGCAACTTGGATGAATTATATAGTGGTGAATTCTGAGATTTTAGTGTACCCATCACCTGAATAGTGTACGTTGTACCCAATATGTAGTTTTTATATCCCTCACCACTCTCCCCCAGTCTTTTCTAGCTACTGTTACTGTGGGCTCTAATGAACTGTGTTGTCTGCCCAGATGTCCTCTTGAATTCTTGGAATGCTATCCTCCGAGACTCCCAGATCCATAAACGACTCTTTCCCTTTGTTGACGTGCTCCTTAGTCTCTTGGTGTTTGACCTTGATATGACTTTGAATACCTGTCTGAAAACTCCCTTTGTACTTAATCCCTGTGGATTTGAGTTGATTTTTGTGCTGCCTTGACATAAAGCCAGGTAGGGAATGCCAGGGGTTTCTCTGTCCCCTCTACCTCCTGCCCCTTTCTCCTTCCCTGGAACTTTGTAATGGTTTTAAGCAAGGGTACTTTCTTGTAAAACACTCCTCCTGACACAGCCATTAGCTGAGCCTAATACTAGAAATTTCTTCTGAATTCATAGAAAGAAGAAAATCTGAAGTTTTACTTTGATCAGTATTTAAAAAAAAATTTTTTGTACCTCTTTATGCTCTTTTGTGCTATAATTTAGTATGAAGTGACTCTGATACAGCTCAAAATAATATGTTCTCAGTTATCTTAAAGTTGCTATACCAACATTTCATTGTGTTCTTCAAACCATACCTTGACTTTTGAGGGTTCCATCCATATATAGATTTTTGAGTCCGTCAGGACTAATCTGGTCATATTTTCTGATGGCCTCAAAGTGTCCATTTAGATACAAGAAAGGATCACCAGTGTAGCTGGTTACAAACATCCTCCCAACAGTTTTCTCTCTTGCGCCTTTAAGGACACCAGTTTCCTATCCCATGGTCAGTGCTGCTTCCCTTTTGGGCAATTTGGCCTAGATTTTTCCAGGACTCATTTCCGGGACACATTCCCTGGGAATGACCCAGTTATGGTTGTTCTCAAGACTCTTCCTGTAGTCTCATTTCATTCTCTCAAGCTTTAGATAGCTCCTCTTGCAGTTCTCACCAGGGACACCCAAAGCATTTCAGATCCTTCCCACATAAGAAGTGTGTTAAGGTGGTATAGGAGACGCTGAATAAAGAGTGTGGCAGACCTTACAAATGAGCTGTCAACTGAAGTGGTTAGGCAGAGAGGAGGTGTTTAGGGACAAAGCCAAAGGCAAAGGAGATGATTCAGAGCTGCATTGTAGGTAGACCTTTCTGCAATGATTTTCCAAATGTGTACCGTGAGATTCTTCTTATGTCCTTGGTGGGTCTATGGGCGCTGGTGTCTTAACCTTCACTCCTTTCATTAGAATCATTCTGCTGCCACCTATTTTATATGTTGGGGTGCCATGTAAGATTTTATTTGAAGAAACAGTTTTATTGCTAAAGAAAGTTTGCAACCAGCTGGACCAGAGCAGTTTTCTGAGGCAATGAAAGGTTTGTTGCAATGACATTATGTAGGTTTCCTATGCAGGAACTGGCTCTGAAGACACTCATCTGCTGTGAAAAAGAAGTAGCCCAAACCTAGAATAGCCCTTTCATGCTTCTAGAAGTCAGACAAGAAACTTCCCAAAGAATAATCTCTATAGTGATCTGTAATAAAATGTTATGATGCAACATATTGTGTTCGTTCTTTATTGCTCAATTGACTGTTGTAACAGGATGAAAGCAAACGTGCTGAAACGTGTGCCTGAGCCTTGACTGCCGTTTCTTGAATGTAGTTCACATGTGCTTCCTTAAATAATTTTACAACAATAGACAAATGAATCCATTCTGATTAAGAAAAGGAGAGAAGTCTAGTGCAAATTACAGGCTTCTCCACTAATAATTATAGGAATTCCAAATAACATGTAAATGCTAATGGCAGACGTAAATAACTTAAAGTAGCATAAATAAGCAACTTGGAGGTCTCTAAATTTGGTATATCACTTATTTGACCATATACTTTTTTTAATTCCAGTTTTTAAAAAACATAATAGAAAGTCCAGGCGCTGTGGCTCATGTCTGTAATCCCAGCACCTTGGAAGGCTGAGGTGGGCAGATCACTTGAGGTCAGGAGTTTGAGACCAGCCTGGCCAACATGGTGAAACCCCACCTCTACTAAAAAATACAAAAATTAGCCGGGCGTGGTTGCGCAGGCCTTTAGTCCCAGCCACACGAGAGGCTGAGGCATGAGCATCACTTGAACCCAGGTGGCGGTGGTTTCAGTGAGCCCGAGATCACACCACTGCACTCCAACCTGGGTGACAGAGTGAGACTCCATCTCAAACAAACAAAAAAACCCCAAAAAAACTCAAAAACAAACAGTAGAAAAATAAAATTTTAATAAGTTTACAGAACTCTTTTTTTTTTTTTTGAGACGGAGTCTGGCTCTGTTGCCCAGGCTGGAGCGCAGTGGCCGGATCTCAGCTCACTGCAAGCTCCGCCTCCCGGGTTTACGCCATTCTCCTGCCTCAGCCTCCGGAGTAGCTGGGACTACAGGCGCCCGCCTCATCGCCCGGCTAGTTTTTTGTATTTTTTAGTAGAGACGGGGTTTCACCGTATTAGCCAGGATGGTCTCGATCTCCCGAGCTCGTGATCCGCCCGTCTCGGCCTCCCAAAGTGCTGGGATTACAGGCTTGAGCCACCGCGCCCGGCCCCAGTTTACAGAACTCTTAAAGTATTTTCATGAACCCTAGAGTTTCACAGAATGCAAACTGAAAAGCACAGATTTAGTGCTTCTCTGAATAAAGACTGCAATGCTTGCTCTTTTATTATGCTTTATATTCATCCTCTTTAAGAGATGACCTTGGGCTTATTTTCTAAAAATGAATATGATCTAGAAGTTTCAACACACCTTTCTTAGAAACAGATGAAGTAGAAAAAAGATAAATAAGGGTATATCAGATCGAAAACCACAACTAACTAGTTTGACTAGAATGTATGTAATTTTGCATCCAGTTAACAGGGTGTACAGATTGTTTTCACATAATCATGGAACACTTATAAAACTTAAGGTGGGGCATGGTGGCTCATGTCTGTCATTTCACCATTTTGGGAGGCTGAGATAGGAGGATCACTTAAGGCTGGGAGTTCAAGACCAGCCTGGGCAGCAACATAGTGACACCTTGTCTCTACCAAAAACTGAAAAAGAATTATCCATTTTTGGTGGTGCATACCTGTGATCCCAGCTACTTAGGAGGCTGAGATGGGAGGATTGCTTAAGCTGGGGAGGTCAAGGCTGCGGTGAGACATAATTGCGCCAGTGCGCTCCAGCCTGGGCAACAGAGTGAGACCCTGTCTCTAAATAAATAAACTTAATTCCTCTTAAATTCCCCCAAATTCGATGTTATGCAGACCACATTTAGCAATCACAGTGCAATAAAATTAGAGATGGACAACAGTAATAGCAAAAAAGCCAACTGTAATCTGACAGGCTGAGTTAGAAACTGGCTGGATGAGTGTGCATTGTTGTTCTTCAGTCCTTTTGCATAAGTAAACACAAGTCACACTCCATTCTATAAACAGCTGCTGGTAGAAATGCAGTCAGTTCTGAGACTCTGCATACTGAATAATAGGTGAAATAAGGAAAGACTTTGAGAAGCAATAAGAAGTATATTTGATTTGACCTTGTCCATTAGGTGTTTCCTTTCTTTTTTTTTTTGGTTCAGTTACTAAAGAATATGATATTTAGGGAACATTTAAACATGTGTTGTAAATATATATTAATGGAGACAGTAGACTTGACAAAAATCAAAAAGACCTGTATATAGCTGGCTGTCTACAGCGTACTGACACCAAATGGAAGAAGCTAAGAATCCTGGCATCATTGGTTTAGTGGTATTAAAACATCAGGAAAAGCCTTGATTTTTCTGAGCCTAGTTTACTGTTTTTAAAAGAACTAAGTTGGGATATAATAAACATATTTATAGATACTAATGTTTTAAACGCGTGACCTGTTTGTATCAGAATGCTACCTTTTCATTAACATTATGGTAAAGCCCAAACTGGCATAGTACTAAGAAGCACTTGGGTTTCCAGAATGGCTTTTTTCCCAGACTTTACAGGGGAAAAACTCTTCCTGATTGGAAAAGTGGGAGTCCCTGAAGACACAGCAACATTATGAGTTTATTGAGGAGAGTTGCACACCTTGAAGTTCACATAGCAACTCAGTGTGTAACAAGAAAAGCACTGGCATTGTTAGTTTCATGTCACTTTTTGCACATGCAAACTGGAGTTGGCAACAGTACCTGGAGATGAGGGACAGGAAAGCCAGAAGAGGAAAAAGACTAAAAGTAGAGAGGCTATGGCACCCAGATGATGGTTGGAAGTGAGGCTGTTGGAACACAGCATGGGGTGTGGTAGGGCGGATGTTTGACTATGGAAATGAAAATCAGCTGTGAAGAGATGGAAGTCCTGTGTGCTTTAGCATGCAACCACGTACCTGAAGAACATATTCCTGTGGGCAGAGAATGTATCTGCTTAAATGTGGTTACTGCCTGTAGTCAGGGCGTGGTGCTGTGCGCCTGTAGTCCCAGCTGCTCGGGAGGCTGAGGCTGGAGAATGGCGTGAACCCCGGAGGTGGAGCTTGCGGTGAGCTGAGACTGCACCACTGCACTCCAGCCTGGGCAACAGAGCGAGACTCTGTCTCAAAAAAAAAAAAATGTGGTTAGTGAGGATGAGGGTGTGGGGTAGGCAGGACAAGGGAGGTGTGAAGCCATACTTGGTGCCTCTTAGTAGTCTTTTTAAGTATCTATGTGCCAAACTGATGGTACTCATATTCTCATTTTTTAAAAAGTCAATGATAAATGAGCCCCTCTCTTCCCCAGTTACTGTCAACTCGTGGACATTTGTCTAATTGTTTTTATTATTTGGACAGTCATCTTTAACAGGTCTGGCTGCTTCTAATTCAACATTTTTCTTAGAAGGAAGGAAGCATCATTGCTCCTTCAGAAAGCAAAGGGTTTGCTTTTTGAATTGGTGTGTTTCCCTAACAGATTAACATCTTTCCTGTGTTGCAGCAAACAAAAAACTTGAGGAAGGTGAGATGCAAGAGGGAGTCAGTCTGTGTTGGTCAAAGGTTTTCCATGCACGTTTCTTGTTGCAGGAAGATGAGTCTTGGCAGATTCCTTGACACTGTTTTTAGGTCTGCGTTTTGCAACTTGGAAATTCTCTTTGCGATGTGAAGTCCTTTGAGTGCTGATTTTTTTTTTTTTTTGAATGCTATCTGATTTGTAATTCTCTCAGTCCTGGCTGTGCTGTCATTTCTATTTTTTTCTGCCTTTGAGCCTTGAGCCTACGAGTTTGGTGGCACTCTGAGATAACCAAAGCTCTGCATTTTACCTCTTCAGAGCTTGTTAATACCAGAATTCCCTGTACTTACCAGTTGGGCTTGCAGATGTTTCACCTTCCAGGTAGCTTAAGTTGTTCCTTCTTTTTCATTTTCAGGAAATATTTCCACTCCATTCTTTGATAGCTTTATGAAGTCTCAGTGTCATCCTGAAGGTAGAGTGGAAAAACCACCAGGCTCAGTGCTCAAGCCTGATTTAAGCCTTAATCTGTCATAATCATAAGAATAGCTATGGTTCATTGATCTTCATCAGGCATTTTGCTGCTCACTTTGTACAGGTAGGAGGTGGTGTACTGTTATTTGAATTTAGGAGAACTTGACTCCGAAGTCTGTGTTTCATTGTCTTCTATGTGCTCACAAAAAGCAACCACTCAGTGGGAGCATACTTCATAGATTTTGCACTCGTTCCAAATTCTTGGAGGCTGCTTGCTTCTTGGTGGTGGTAAGAGGCATGTTTAGCTATGGGTTGAGCAGACTATTGCAGTGTTGTGTGGTTGTGTCCATTCTGAGACTGCTGTCACATTATTTGAGATATTACTAAGCAAACCAAACAGCCACACCTGTTTCCACTGTATTGCCTATGTTTTACCAATGGCATATATTCTATGTTTGCTTTTCTTTTCTATTACCCTATATTTATAAAGCAAGAGGTACTTGTCACAAACTGTAAGTCCTATAAGACCCAGTGTTTTGATGCATTTACTTTCCATAAATCTCTATAAACATTCATATTCTGATCCTTGGGCAACAAATAATGTCTTTTGGGTAAATGAGTCAATGGTTTCCATAAATTAAAAAAAAAAAGCCGATATCTCCTTTGAGTCATTGACATTGGTCTTCCACAACCTCTTCTGCTTTCAGGAATCATTTCAATGCCCTCTTGTTTCCTAACATATAGTTGTTTGTGTTATTTGCCTACTGGGTTATGTTGGTCACCCACTGAGGTGATGGTAACATTTCAGAAATAGTTCATGGGTTTCTGGGCTATGACTGCTTACTTTTTCTTCATCCTGGTCTTTCTCTTTAAGAAAAATTATGAACATCTGGAAGATGCTTTTAAAAATGAGGTATGTTTTGGAAGCATTTAGAAATGTGTGTGTGTGTATATATGTATTATATGTATATATTTACATGTTATATATATGTGTATATACACGTGTATATGTTTATTACATGTAACTCCCGGGTTCAAGTAATTCTCTGCCTCAGTCTCCTGAGTAGCTGGGACTACAGGCTAATTTTTTTGTATTGTTAGTAAAGTCAGGGTTTTGCCATGTTGGTTTTGAACTCCTGACCTCAAGTGATCCGCCTGCCTTGGCCTCCCAAAGTGCTGGGGTTACAGGCATGAACCACCATGCCCGACCTAGAAATGGATATTTAATTCAACACTATTTGCAGATAATTTTATTTTTTGTCTGAAGAACTTGCTATACTGGAATATCACCATCTGCTAGAAGCTGGTCTAGCAGTTTTCTAGCATTTGGTCTAAAAGTTTTCACTTTGTTTAAATGAGGGAAATGGAATATTCCTGTGTAGCAGGTGCATTTGTAAATATTAAGCCAAATGCTGTACACCTTAAAATCTCAACAGTTTCTAGCTGTGAACTTCTCTGCTGCCTCAACATCACTGTTAAGGATGGACTTATGTTATTATTATAAAACACTGTACTGATAGGAATGCACTTATGAATCTTAGGTTATAGGTGAATATAAAATGCAGTTATCTAATATTCTGAATTTAGATAAAATCAAACTCATCTTTTAATAAGAAACAAGGAAAAATCATATTCCTGTTTCCTTCTACTTTTCAAAGGTGTTAGATTTCCACTTCTCTACGCCTGAGATTTTGCACAAACAAGACAAGCTCTTTGTTTATAACGTCATTTTTTCCACTCTTGACATATTAGGGAGGGCAGGACCATATCTACACACATCTAGACCAGAAGTTGAGATGAGTAAACTGCACAGAAGACATAGGCTGTCTCCACTTATGGAAATGGGGTTCCTGCTATTGGGCACTATGCATCTTGCTTTTGAAGTGAAAGTAGCTGTGTTTCACCTCAGGGTGTAGGAATTGTAATGGGCTGTGAGAGTTGTGGCCAGGGCTCATTTGGTAAATACAAGTTGTCCCTACTCAAATATCTTGGTACATTATAAAATGCCTCTTCTATCCTGCCTCATGCCACGTGACTTCTCTTCCTTGCTTTTGGTGTCTCTGTTATGTGTTTCCTTCCAGAATGCCACGTATGGGTCCACAGTGGCATCGTTAAAAACAAAACAAACAAACAAAAAAATAAGAAAAGCCTACTGCTTTTAACGTTAAACATAAAAGCACTGATAAGCTTTATATTTCTATGCCAGTCATTTGTATATGAACATTTTCTCCAAACGAATCCCTGGACAAGGGGCTGTTAAATTATATGAAAGAACATGTGGTGTTGTAATTCACATAAATGCTGATGTTCTGTGCTACCCGAAAAGTGATAGTTGTATTCACCTGCTCCTGTTTCTCTGCAAAAATAATTTTACGCCGCAAGAACTGAAGTCCATAAGCTACACAGGAACACTCGAATATTTTATTAAACATTCTAAAAAATTAAAAATATTTTCAGATAAAACATTCTTTTTAATATACCTTATGTTTCTCTTTCTAAATATTTCTCCTCTTGAGCTCAGGAGTTTGAGACCAGCCTGGGCAGCATAGGGAGACCTCATCTTCCCACCTACAAGAAAAAAAAAAAAGCTGGGCATGGTGTATGGTTTTGTGCACTGCTGTGGTCTCAGCTACATGGGAGGCTGTGACAGGAGGATCACATGAGCCCAGGAGGTTGAGGCTGTCTCTTTATTCTCTACTGAGCTTCACGTGTTTTTGTTTGTTTGTTTTGTTTTGTTTTGTTTGTTTGTTGGCTTGGTTTTTGAGATGGAGACTCCCTCTGTCTCCCAGGCTGGAACGCAGTGGTGCCATCTCTGCTCACTGCGACCTCCACCTCCCAGGTTCAAGTGATTATCCTGCCTCAACCTCCCTGAGTAGCTGGGATTACAGGCACCCATCACCATGCCCAGCCATTTGTATTTTTGTATTTTTAGTAGAGATGAGGTTTCACCATGTTGACCAGGCTGGTCTCAAACTCCTGACCTCAAGTGATC
Organism: Macaca fascicularis; assembly: GCF_037993035.2. Classification (NCBI taxonomy): domain Eukaryota; kingdom Metazoa; phylum Chordata; class Mammalia; order Primates; family Cercopithecidae; genus Macaca; species Macaca fascicularis. Next base: position 31,730,611 of record NC_088381.1, on the reverse strand, counting down.
CGCCCATCTCAGCCTCCCAAAGTGCTGGGATTACAGGTGTGAGCCACCATGCCCATCTGAGCTTCACCTTTTTATTCCTTTTGCATGTTTATTCCTTTTGCATCTTTGTGAAACATCTGACTTGGGATATGAATTTTGATGTCATGTTGTGTTATGTTTATGAGAGAAGCTTAAAATGTTCAGAAAGATTGGCTTATTTGAAAACCCAAAAGCAGGTATAGTCATTGGGAGAAGTTAGACTGGGGCATGGCTAAAACCATAAGGTCTAAGGTAGGCAAGGAGTAAGAGATGCATTTTCCACATTGAGTATAACTGAGTTGGATCCCCATTGTGTGCTGGCACCCAGCATATAGTAAGCATTCAATCAATATTTATTGAATGAAGGTAAAAGATAGAGGGTCAGAAGTATCCTTACAGAGACATGATGTCAGAGAAAATAAAGTCTCGCTGTGTTGCCCAGGCTGTAGTGCAATGGTGCGATCTTGATGTGATTCTCCTGCCTCAGCCTCCAGAGAAGCTGGGATTACAGGTGCCCACCACCACGCCCAGCTAATTTTTTGTATTTTTAGTAGAGATGGGGTTTCACCATGTTGGCCAGGATGGTCTCGAACTCCTTACTTTAGGTGATCCACCCGCCTTGGCCTCCCAAAGTGCTGGGATTACAGGTGTGAGTTGCTGCACCCAGCCTAAAATAATCTTATTTGAGAGGAAAATACTAAGGGACTGAGCAATTCTACAGGGAAATGGAAAATTTCATGATTACTCTGCTTGCTTTTCATTTTGAAACCATAGGAAAGAAAGATGATTTATGAGGTATGGTACAAGTATCAAGAAGAGTTTTTTTTTGTTGTTGTTTTGTTTTTTTCTTGGATTTGCAATGACCAACAAGAAGCAGATAAGCTCCCAATTTATGACTTCTCTCCTTGGCAGAGCTCATCAGGAGGAAGGGCTTCTTGACAGAGGGGCTCTGAGGACAGAAGTACAGATCCCTCAACCCAACCTCTGTAACAGCCCAAGCCTTAATCGTAAAGCAGTTTATCACTGCTATAACTGCTGGCACTGAAGAAAACTTTTGCTTCTTGAATTCAAGAAGCTATAACTGAGGTTTCTCGCTCTGAAGGAAGGAATACAGACAGACGAAAAAATACGCATACATGACTGAAATTTAGGAGACTTGAGATCTAGACTAGCCCCATATCTAACTGGTTTATTTCAGACTATTCATTTGCCTTCTCTGGGTTTCAGTTTCCTCTTCTGGAAATTAGAGCATTCAACTCATGGGTACTCCTAGGTCTGAAATTACCAAAAACCACCCAGATACAACTCATTCTTAGATTGGAATGCCAAAGTAGATTTTGTGATGGGTAGGGCACCCCAAAGTCATTGTATTTACATTGAATTTCTTTCTGTGATTTTTCTGAAGGTTCAGGTACTGGTTACATTAAGAATAGGTTATAAAATTACATGCCTTGCTAATAAAGAACTTGGTGAAACTATTAGTAGTATTGTTAATAAGTTTCAATTATTGAACACTTAGCACAGGGCAAACAATGTGCTAAAAGCTTTCTGTGGGTTATCTCACTTAGTCCTTAAAACAACTCAGTGAGATTAGTACTGTTATTATCTCCATTTTACAGTTGAAAGAATAAGGCTTAGTTTAAAAAACTTGGATCAGGTCCTACAAAGTAGAAAAGTCAGAATCTGAACTCAAGCCTATTTGCCATCACACTGAGAAAACATCACTCTCTATATAGTATGAGTCTTGTCCAGACATGAAGTTCTTTTTAAGGATAATGAGCAGATAAAATAAAATCAAGTATATTTATTACATGTAGTTGTTCAGTTAATATTATTCCTCCCCTTTCTTTTGCTCTGCACTAAATATGAGTAATAGAGGGAAAATTTGGCTTTCAAAAGATGGCTGACCTGTCTGGAGTAGTTTTAGAATGATTCTTCCTAATAGTAGGGGATCCTAAGGTTGGAGTCTATGATTGACTTTAATATGACACTTCATGGAAAATCCAGGCTGTGATATGTCTGTGTGTGTGTGTAGGAAAGACAGAAAGAGAGGGAGAAATAGAACTAGATATTTTCCCTTTGCTCTTAACTAAATCTACTCTCTTCTATCTTGTTTCCTAAAGAAAAGCTTAAAAAGTATTTTTGAAAACACTTAAAATTTTTTTAAGTGCTTTTTTCCTTCAACTTTTATTTTAAGTTTGGGGGTACATGTGCAGTTATTTTTATTTATTAAAAAATTTTATTTAAAGATGGAATGTTAATCTGTTGCCCAGGCTGCTGTGTAGTGATGTGATCATATCTTACTGCAGCCTTGAACTCCTGAGCTTAAGCAGTCCTCCTGCCTCAGCCTCCCAAGCAAGTAGCTAGAACTACAGGCTAATGCTACCACACCTGCTAATTTTTTATTTATTTATATATATATATATATATATTTTTTTTTTTTTTTTTTTTTTTTTTCTTTAAGAGATAGGTCTTACTAGTCGCCTGGGCTAGTCTTGAACTCCTGACCTCAAGCTATCCTTTTGCCTCAGCCTCCTCAGTCACTGGTATTACAGGTGAAAATATGTTTTATTTTAAAAATAAGGAAGATGATAGACTTTCTCTCACCGGGCAATTAACACCACATAGTACATGTTGAGGAAGTGGGTGTTCCTTGCTTTCTATTGTTAATCTGATGATAGTGAGGGTGGAGAGCACTTTGAAAAAATATTTGTATAAGGAGGAGAGAGAGAAGTGAGCTGAATAAGAAAGTCTTTTGCGTATCCCAAATTAAGGTCATTCTTGGCTTTTTAGAAGACATTTCCTTGAGGTAGACAGCACTTTTTTCAAGAAGGTACAGAGTTTAAATATGTAACCTTGGCTTCAAATACTCTTAGCACATCCTTATTTTTAAAAATTAATTTTCAGTTTAAGGGTTCAGTGTACTTTCTTATACTTCTAGGAAAGAAAAGATCATTGCCTGCATATTGACCCTTGGAAGCCAGATTGCTGGATGCTGCTGCTGCTCATAGCAGCTAATACTTACATAGGACTTACTATATGTCCTGTCCACTGTTCCAAACTTCGTGTGTATACCCTAGCTCAATCCTCACAATAGCCCTCAGAAATAGCTTTATTATTGTGCTTCATTAAGTCTAAAATATATTGATGATGCATTCTTGACCTTGCTAGAAGATGCTAACAAAAGACTTTCACACAACTGTATCTCTAGTGACACCTGATTTATAATAGCAATTGCAAGATGTCTTGGGTTGTAAGACTGAAATGTAAGATGCACCCCAGTTTTAAAGAAGTTAAAATAAGAAAGCATGTTAGAATTGATAAAATAGAATCTCATTCCTATTTTACAGACGAGGAGCCCAAGACAAAAGAGATTAAATAAATTTTCGAAAGTTACGTGACTGGACTCAAATACAGGTGGCTTGGTTGTAGAGTTTCTGCCTTTAACCTCCATGTTTTTCTCCTGTCAACAATACACTGGAATTGAGCCTATGCTAATATGTGGGTAGACTGGCCAAGACCCAGTTACTTATGCCCTCGTTGCGGCACTCATGATAGAACAGCCCCAGATCTTTCTGAGGGAGACAGTGTATATGCTATGTACAACTTGCCTCTAGGGCAGTGATGAGGATTGTTGTACTAATGTGTGTAAAGTGCTTGACATGTGGGCATCTGACCTAGGCTTCAGATACATTTTCAACAAGAGAGTGTCACAGGGAAGTCCTTCTGAAATGGCTTCCCAAACCTCAGTAGGCTGGAGTACAAGTAGGAAATGGTGAGTGTACAATGTTGTTTGGGTGCCACCAATGTCAAATTCTGGTACTATGTGTTCTCACTGTTTCCCTTTGTCCTCTGAAATGCCGACACAAAAATCATTTACATTATTAGATTTCTGTATTTGAGGAGTGGAGTATTTTCTTCCTGGAAAACAGGCCCTAGGAATACCACTCAGGACTTGAGTAATAAATTAAAAAAAATTATTTATATGAAAATCTACCATCAATTGAGACTTAACATTAAGTTGTCTTCACCTAGTAGTGATAAGTAGTGATGAGAAAACCAGGTAAGGGATTGCAAGATGGAGTTGGGAGTATAGTCTGCTATGGACTAGAATGATTTTCTGCTGAAAGATGGGGTAATTCCATTAACTCCAGGCTTTCACTAATTGGACTGCAAGCTCAGATAAGAAGGCTGCCACCCTGAACACCATGCCCAAACCTTGAAAGATCTGTTATTTTGAAAACCTGCCTGCCCCCAACTCCCTTTATTTCTCTGAAATTTTCTTATTCTTTGGAATTCTGGTCTCTGTTAACCCAGACCAGCCTGGTCAGTGTGATCAATTTTGGACAAACTCTAGACAGCATCCAAATTTGCTGAAGGTTTTCCCCAATTGCAGTCTTCATTGCTGGGTCATGGGTGAATGTTTTTCTGCCGGGTCTTTGAGGTAAGATGGGAGGTGAATTCTCAACCCAGGAAGTCTGTGTCACTCATCACATCTTTCCCTGTTATCTGTCGTCATCTCCTATGCCAGTGCTCCTTTCTCCCAATCCTTTACTGTCCTCGAACACATACATGCTGTTCGAGTGTGGCGATACAGTATGTAATGGTGGAGATACATTTTTGGATACAGAATACCTACAAATGAGGTAATTTAAAAATAGAATTTGAAGTTTGTTGGTTTGGCACAAGTTTTAAGCACCACACTGTTGTTTTTGGTGCTTCCGATTGTCATTTTACATTTCTAGTTTTGAACTGTTGGGACATCTGAAATTAATTTGAAACATTTCAGACTGTTTTGAACCAGTCTATATCAGTCTAAACAAGTAAGAACAATTTTATAGATAACTGTAGTTATCAAACAAGTTTCCAGCAGTTTAATAGAGTTTGAGCAAGTGTGACTCGGTTGAAAGTAGATTTAATTTGTCAGCAGAGTTTGATCCAGTAAAATATACTCAGAACCAACTAAAACTTATAGGAGCCTGTCAGAACCTGCATGTCCAAGTCAGAGCCTATTTGAGCTAGCTAAAACCAGTCTGAAGCAATTAAAGCTAATTACAATGAGACTCCAATAATTTTGGTTAGATATATCAGGTTTTAGCCAGAGTCAGAAAGTAGTTTTATAGGAGAACCTCTTTTAACTCACCCTAAAATAATATGAACAAGATTCTTTTGAACAACTATGAACTTGCTGAAATGGATGGGTGTGTTTTATATGGATTTGAACCTGTTTTAAAGTTGATTAGGACTCTTTTGAAATAAACATATCTTTATTAAATGAATTGCAAATGGTTAGAACCAGCTAAAAAAGATCAGAATTAGTTTGAAAGTGATCTTTGTTAACTCAGCCGACCACTTTGAACCAGTGAGCAATACTTTGTGCTAGAAAAACATGTTTTAAGCTGGCCAGAGTCAATTTGAAAATTGTTCTAGGTCTTCAGACTCAGTCTGAATGTCCACAATGGAGACAATAAGTGAGCTAACAGTTAAGTACCCAGTATATGCCAACCATTGTGCTGGGCATTCCATAAACGGTATCTCATTGAATCCTCAGAACAATGGTGTGAGGTGTAGTATGTATTCTTTTTTATAGAACAGAAACCTGGAAATCTAAGGCTCAGAGACATCCAAGTAATTGGTATCTGGGAGATTTGGGATTTCAAACCCAGCTCTGCTTGATTTTATGAGTTTCCTATTAGGTTACCTTGTAAAATACCATACTAGTGGTCACTTTAAAGCCCAATATTGCATTTGTAACAAAAATGAGTAACGGACATGAAGCTTGGGGTAGAACAGACATTGGACTTGGAACTAGGAGATCTAGATTCCAGATTGTGCAAATCAGTCTGCTTCTCTGGGTTCTGTTTTATCCTTTAGAAAACTGAACCCAGAGAGTGGAAGGTCTGAACATTTATTTTCAGATCAAGAAAGCAGATAATTGTCTTAAAGATACAATCTGAAAAGTGCGAACTATGATTAATATTGATGGTGGTATCTATACTTTCAGTTTGCGGTATTTGGTTTGTTAATAGTCCCTTTATGATTACTTGGCCACTATTGCTATTGGGAATAGAAAACAAAACTCATGAAGATCACTTGTAGACTTACATGTGTGATTATCCATGGAAATGAAACACATTAAAGATAGTTTAAGTCTTTGAATTCCACTTAAGTGGGTTTAGAGAATTCTAGAATATGATGCCATTAGTGACAGCATTTTTTCATGTACCTTAAGTGATATAAAAAACATAGTTATACCAACTTTTTTTTTCAAATTAAAAATAAAGAGGAAATAAGGTAGCCACAGTGTCTTCTTGCATCATTCTCACTGCAGGATCGGTATTGTTTTCTGCTGCTCCATTCAGTTTGAGGGGAAGCCCCCAAATGAGTCAACATTATCTGGACTTGCTTTTCAATTCTTAGCTCTTATTTCCAATAACTTAGAGCCAGGTGTGATGCTGTGATGTGACATGCCATAATGTTGACGTCCAAGTTGTCGGTTTTTGGAGAGGAATTCTGTTATATGTCATTAATACTGGTGACCTACACTTGCAAATACCCAACTATAAAGATAGGTAAGGCATCATCTGTGAAGTGTCACTCTTTATGGTGTGCAAATAGAATTTTGAATGTTTGTAGAGGCTCTGCCCTTATCCACGGGCTGACCATACCTGAAACGTGAGGTTGCAGATCTGCACTGAAGCACTCTGAGGAAACACCCTGCAGTGGCTCTTGGGGCTCAGCATTCAGGAGTTTTCAGCATAAGGTGAGTCACCAAGTTGAGGATAGGGTAAGGGAGGCAACATTGAAAACCAGTCAGTATTCTTGTCTGAGTTTTTATTAATTTTATGGATACATAGAAATAGTCCTATAGGAAGCACTGAGTATGGCAGCCAAGTTTCTGGATATGGGGCTGGGTAAAAAGGATATAATGCCAGGACTCAGTAGCATCTAATGCAGGACATCTGGCATGTATATAGATAGATAAATATGTATGTTTTTGAATAGTCATGTAGAGTTGTCAGTGTTAATGAGATAGTTATTTTTATGATTTTCAGGAGAGTTTGTTGGCATTGGGGAGAATGGAGAGAGGTTGGTTAATGTGTACAAGCATACGGTTAGATGGAAATAATAAGTTCTAATGTTCAACAGTAGACTAGGGTGACTATAGTTAACAAAAATGTATTGTGTATTTCAAAATAGCTAGAAGAGAGTACTTGAAATGTTCTCAATGCATAGAAATGATAAATACTCGAGGTAATAAATACCCTAAATACCTTGATCATTACATTCTGTGCATGTAACATTGTGTTGATGTGATCATTACATTCTATGCATGTAACAAAATATTACATGTACCCCATAAAAATGTACAAATATTATGTATCAATAAAATTTTAATAAAAAAGTAAACCTTCCCTGGAGAGAGATCCCATTTCTAGTTGGACTGATATTTTGGTTTTGAATCTATTTAGAGGGTAAAAACAAATCATGAAAAGTGCTGATTGCAAAGAACTAAAAAATAGCCATGGTTAGGTATTGCTGATATAAATGAATTTTTCTTCCTTAAGGTAGACTTTTGTTTTAGTCAGTATTGAAGAGCTGAATTTTTAGCAGTTCTTGATAGAATACCCAGGTAAATATAGGTAAGCGAGCCCTTGGTTGTGGGACTATGGTCTCTGAGCAGTGACTGTTTAAATCTGGAACTCAGTTCCCAAGTGAGCAGTGATATTCCAAAGAAGTCTGACATAACATGTAGTACATATTAATAGTAATATGTAAGGAAGCAGGGAGTAAATTTACTTGTGAAATAACAGTGTCTTTGAAGGAACTGTAATAACATGTGAAAATGAATAGAATAAATGAAATTGCCTAGATGTCCATGTAAAAAGAGAGAAAAGGCAAGGTTCTAGCACTAGGAGACTTTGTTTCTTTCTTTTTTAAAATTTCCATAGGTTTTTGGGGGAACAGGTGGTGTTTGGTTACATGAGTAAGTTCTTTAGTGGTGATTTCTGAGATTTTGAAGGACCCATCACCCAAGCAGTGTACACTGTATTCAATCTGTAGTCTTTTATCCCTCACCCCCCTCCCACTCTTTCCAACGAGTCCCCAAAGTCCATTGTATCATTCTTATGCCTTTACATCCTCATAGCTTCGCTCTCATTTATGAGTGAGAACATACGATGTTTGGTTTTCCATTCCTGAGTTACTTCACTTAGAATAATGGTCTTCAATTTCATCCAGATTTCTGTGAATGCCATCATTTCATTCCTTTTTGTGGCTGAGTAGTGTTCCATGGTGTGTGTGTGTATATGTATATGTGTGTGTGTGTATATGTGTGTGTGTGTGTGTGTGTATATATATATATATCTCACAATTTCTTTTTCTGCTCATTGATTGGTGAGCATTTGGACTGGTTCCTTATTTTTGCAATTGCAAATTGTAGCACTAGGAGACTTTGAAAAAGGAGGGGAAATTGGAACCACTTGTACTCTAACAATTACTGTTATTCCTTGTAACATTCTCCTTCCTCTATTTTTCTTGTATTAGTTTTTATTCTATATAGTCTGCAGATAAGACTTAGTGACTGTTACTTTCTTGTTGATTATCATTCTCACTTGAAATTTTTGTCCTATTTTGATACTATAATATGTATGTTTTTATTTTTATTTTTATTTATTTTTTTATTTTGAGACGGAGTTTCGCTCTTGTTGCCCAGGCTGGAGTGCAATGGCGCAATCTTGGCTCACCACAACCTCCACCTCCCAGGTTCAAGCGATTCTCCTGCTTCAGCCTCCCGAGTAGCTGGGATTATAGGGATGCACCACCACGCCCTGCTAATTTTTGTATTTTGTAGAGATGGGGTTTCTCCATGTTGGTCAGGCCGGTGTCGAACTCCCGACTTTCGGTGATCCGCCTGCCTTGGCCTCCCAAAGTGCTGGGATTACATATATGTTAAATTAAAACTACACTGTTAATTACTATTTCAATAGCTTCTCATCTAGCTAGTTATTGGGTCTTCAAGGATGGTGACCAATATGTATGTAACCCTCTTTTCATACAACCCGTAGACATACAGGTTAACATTAGGTGTTAAGCTGAATATTGTCATCATTTTTTAAATGGATAATTAATGTTTTCTAATGGATTTTAATTAAAAAAATTTGTGTGTATTTTACAGGTGAACCACTGAGTTCTTCATTATGTCTGATGGAGATTATGATTACCTCATCAAGTTTTTAGCTTTGGGAGACTCTGGCGTAGGGAAGACCAGTGTACTTTACCAATATACAGATGGTAAATTTAACTCCAAATTTATCACAACAGTGGGCATTGATTTCAGGGAAAAGAGAGTGGTAAGTTCTGTATCCTTCTGTGTAAAAATGTAATCTTTGAGTCAACATTTGCTGGTCTGTTTAGTTTACTTTGTAGGAATTAGGAGGACAAAGGTCGGGATCTGAAATTAAAAGGTACGTAGGAAAGTGAGTTATATTCAATCCAGGCAACATGATTGAAAAGGTTGTGCTGACAACATTTCATATAAAACCAGGCAGACAAAGTGGAAGTAGACAGTTCTTTAAAATGTCACCTTGGTACTCTTTTGGCTTGTGTCTTCTCTTCTGGACTCCAATAGTTATTTGTCTACCTTTGTCTTGAAGCCTGCCAGCCACTTTGCCCCTCATACTCTTGTTTTATGGGCTGTATCTTCCACCTTTGGTATCTTATTATTTTTAATGGCATTTCTCCTAATAAAATCTCAGCAATTCTGCATGGAATACTAACTGGCAGAACTCATCACTGCTGCCAGGAGGGTGAGGTTGGAGTAGGAATGGGGAATGCCAGTAGTGAATGTGATGTTCTGCAGAATGTTAAAGAGAGAAGCTTTTATTTACTTATTTTTTTAAGGACTTTAAGACTGAAAGTTATTCTAGTGTTGGAGGGGAAGGCAGAAGGTCATTGTGTCACAGTTGCAGATGAGGAAAGACGGCCTTCTCCTTAGATTACATTTGTTGCTGAAAAATCCATTGTTAGCATGAAGCAGGTAAACAAGTGGTCAGGAAATTAATGACAAAGGTCCTTTAATGGATCACATTCTGTCAGGGGGGAAAGGTCCCTGGCTTTTAGGACAGAAGAACGTTCTCTTTTGCCCATTCTAGGTCTTTTATTCTACTACCAGAGAGTCTTATAGAGATTAAGACCCACTGAATAACAATAGGGCCCTAATGAAATTTTTAGTATTGACGTATAGTTGATAGAATCTGTATATATGTATGTGATTATTTTTGTTGGTTACTTATTTTATAACTTAAAAAATAGATTTGTTGAGATATAATTCACAAGAAAAGGAAATCCATCCATCTAAAGTATAAAAATTGAGTGGTTTTTAGTATATTTGGAGTTGTGTGGCTATCACAGCCATTGAATTTTGGAATAGTTTCATACCTCATACCTATTAGCAGACATTCCTCTTTCTACCTCCCCTTAGCCACCAGGAATTTTCTATCTGGCTTCTGCACACGTCATATAAATGGAATAATATATGGCCTTTTGTGTCTGGCGTCTTACACTGAGCCTGATGTTTCCAAGGATCTTCCATGTTGTAGCGTGTATCAGGACTTCATTACTTATGATGGCTACATAATACTCTTTTGTATTGATACACCATTTTGTTTATCCATTTGTCTGTTGATAGATATTGTATTCTTTTTCTATTTTCTAGTGTATCATTTTAATTCCTTTTTTAAATTATATATTTTTGAGTTCTTTTTTAATAGTTCCTTTGGGGATTACAATTATTTTAATTTTTCACAATCTAATTTTGATTAATAGCAACTTAATTTTAATACTGTGTAAAACTTTGCTCTTATATGGCTCTGTTTTCTCCCCTTGTTTTGTGCCATTATTGCTATACAAATGACATCTTGCTACATCGTGTGCCCATCATCAACACAGCTTTACAATTATTGCTGTATGCAGTTAATTTTTCTTTTCTTATCTTATCTTTTTTTTTTTTTGAGACAGGGTCTTTGTTGCTCAGGCTGGAGTGCAGTGGTGAGATCTCGGCTCACTGCAACCTCTGCCTCCCAGGTTCAAGCAATTCTCCTGCCTCAGTCTCCCAAGTAGCTAGGATTACAGGCACTCGCCACCATGCCCAGCTAATTTTTTATGTTTTTAGTAGTGCTGAGATTTTGCCATGTTGGCCAGGCTGGTCTTGAACTCCTGGCCTCCAGTGATCTACCCATCTTAGCCTCCCAAAGTGCTGGGGGATGACAGGCGTGAGCCATCACTCCCAGCCTGCAGTTAAATTTTAATCTGGTGGAGGAAAAGGGCGACAAAGAAAAAAACGTTTATACTGTTTTTTATATTTACCATGCAGTTACATTTTTACTGGCGCTCATTATTTCTTTGTGTGGATTTAAGTTACTGTCTAGTGTCCTCTCAGCTCAGTCTTGAGAGTTGTCTTTAGTATTTCTTGTAGGGCAGGTCTGCTAGAGATGACTTTTCTCGGTTTTGTCTTAATTTATCCTTTAATTTTAGAGGACAGCTATGTTACTGATTTTTAAGTTCTTTGAATATATTTATAATTCCTGGTGTAAAGTCTTTGTCTGATAAGTTTAACATCTGGGCCTTCTCAGGAATAATTTCTATTAGTTGCTTTTTTCCTGTGCGTGAGCCATCCTTTCCTGTTTCTTTGTGTGTCTTACAAGTTTTGCCGAAAACTGGACATTTAAAATAATGTGTCTATTCTAGGATTCTTTCCCCTACCTGGGTTTCTTGTTTTTACTGCATATTTATTTGTTTTTGTTGTTGCTGTTTGTTTGTTTGATAATGTTTCTAGGATAATTCTGCAAAATCTGTATTCTTTGTAGGCAGCTACTGAAGTCTCTGCTCAATGAACTTAGTGGACAGCTAATGAGTGGACGAAGTTTATTAAATTCCTTGAACCAATAAGTCTCTTAGCTTTTTCTGAGAGTCTCTGTGTGTGTGTTGGGGTATGTGTTTAATACGACTGCAGGCAGTTTACAACTCTGCCTTAGCTTTTATTTTCTGCCTGAGAAGAACCTCAAAGTCAGTCAGAAGTGAGAGATTAGGACCTTTTTAGATCTTTCCTGGGCATTTATAGAGCCCTGCCCATGAACATGGCCTTATAGCTTCCAAGAAATATTTGGGAGCATTATAGAAATCTCATTTTCTGTTTTTAAATTTTGTTTTGTTGTTGTTGTTGTTGTTGTTAGAATTTTGTTAGCCCTAACTGGTATTGCTACCTCTGGTAGCTGTGATGTTAAATAAATTACTGCTAATAGTTTTCAACAAATGCCCTTGGGGATAGGGCTGTTCTCAAAGAGCAAGCTTTGAGTGAGGTCAAATAAAAACAAAGCTGGGGCATGGAGCTTTCCAAGGGGCTTCCTGACAATTTTTCTCAGTATGGGACTTTTAGGGAGCTCCAAACCTATTGTGCCTCCGCTGTCCACAGTGGTGGCTAGGCTGATGTTTTCACAACTACCACATTTGTGCAAGTGGTTTTTAAGTCTTCTAAAAGCTGGGGCAAGGTAAAAAAACACCTCAAAGCTTACTGTTTTTACTGATATTCAGCTGTTTTTCTTGAATAAATGCTCCTTGGAATGTTGCAAGTCTTTGTTAATTTCTGGAGTACTGAAAAAGTTGATGTGGACAATTTTTACCAGTGTTTTTGTTGCTATTGTAGAGGAAGAAATTTTTAACGGTCCAGGGTGGGAGCTAAACAGTAGGTACGCATGGACATAAAGACAGAAACAGTAGACACTAGGGTCTCCAAAAGGGGGAAGGGAGCAAGACAGGGGCTGAAAAACTACTTACTGGGTACTACGTTCACTGTTTGGGTGATGAGTTCAATAAATGCTCAAACCCCAGCACTATGCAATCTATGTCACAATCCTGCATGTGTACCCCCTGGTTAAACCAACAAAAAAGATGAGATTGGAAAAAGCCATAGAAATGTAATATTTCCTGAAACTAGTGACCCAAGAGAACTTTGAGGAAAGATAAGCTAATTATATTATATTTTATACAAGTTATTTTTTATACATATTTTACAATCTATTTATAAAATATATACATATATTTCAGTATAACTTATTACATTACCTGGATATAATTATTTGACATAAATACAAACATGGTTGTATTCCATATGGGATTCTCTTTGGAAGTTTAGATGCCTTAGGGATTTGTACTGAATAAAAAGGTGAGAAGGGTTCACTGGTGTCAGAAGTTCTCTTTTATTTTCTCTTTCACTTTGCTGTTTTAGGTGTACAGAGCCAATGGGCCGGATGGAGCCATTGGCAGAGGCCAGAGAATCCACCTGCAGTTGTGGGACACAGCAGGGCAGGAGAGGTATGAGATCTTCAGTTATGTGCTCCTTACCGAAGGAAAGGGAGAAATAGTTACATTCTTTAAACAGTGACCTGAGCAGGAAAAAGCCAGCCAATTCATTGGTTTGTACTTGGATAAAGAATGCTGCCAAATTAGCAGGAAATTTGTCAGTCTGAGATGAGAATGGTGGCTTTATTTCATACAGGGTCAAAGGAGAGGTTAGGATTCTTACTTGGGGACTTTTTTCTTTTCCTTCTTTTAATTTTTTGACATAGACACTTTGCTCCATTTCCTTTTGCTGTTTACTCAACCACAAGAAAGTGGCCAAGTTACATGCGTTATTCTTACCTGATTGTTGAAACCTAGTGGGAAATCTGGTTGGAATTAATTCATATGACCAGAGAATACTTGACCAAAATAAGCCACATCAAATCTTGATATAAAGTTCTTTCAGTTAGCTAAAACTTCTGTTTTCTCTCAAAACCACCTTGAAGGATTTGTTTTTTAACTTTTTATTATGGAAAACTTCAAGGATATTCAAAAGTGGAAGGATTATATGATAAACCCAGGTTCCCATTACTCAGCTTCAACAATTATGAAATTGTGACCAATAGAATTTCATTTATACCCCTTACCTCTTCTCACTCCCACCCCCTTGCCATATAATTTGGAAGCAAATTCCAGACATATTATTTCATTTGTAATACTTGTGGTATGTAGCTCTAAAAGATAAGAACTCTTTTTTTTTTTTTTTGAGGCAGAGTTTCGCTGTTGTTGCCCAGGCTGGAGTGCAATGGTGCGATCTCAGCTCACCACAACCTCTACCTCCCTGGTTAAGTGATTCTCCTGCCTCAGCCTCCCGAGTAGCTGGGATTACAGGTGTGCACCACCACACCCAGCTAATTTTGTATTTTTAGTAGAGACGGGGTTTCTCCACGTTGGTCAGGCTGGTCTCGAACTCCTGACTTCAGGGATCCGCCCGCCTTGGCCTCCCAAAGTGCTGGGATTATAGGCGTGAGCCATGGCCCCTGGCCAAGAACTGTTTTAAATAAAAACATTGATGAAAAGTATTTGAGAAAAACCTAATATTGCTGATTAGATGACAAATTCATACCAATATTTTCTTCCCTAGAGCCTGCCTGTCAGTTACAGATTTTACTTATAGGCAAAGACAGAGGAAACTGATTGGTGGTGGGGTGGGATTGGGGGTGGGGAGAGAGAGAGAGAAGACGGAGAAGACAGGAGGATAAAGCCTTGGAAGGCAGAGTACCAAGACAGAATAGGGTCTGAGTCAAGACATTCTTACCTTCAAGTCAAACAAAGGGCAATCAGAGATAAGAGATCTCTGCATATTCCGAAATTAAAAGATCATGGAACACATTGTAATGTTAAGTCAAGCTTTCACAGAAGGAAAACATACACTATTGCATTTGGCCAAATTAACTCATAATTGTACAATAAATTCTTGGCTGAGACTAAGATCACAAGCTGGTTCTTGTCATCCCTGTCCAGCAGGCTGTGTTTTCAAATCACATGGTCTGTTAACACTTAAACTGATAAAAGTGATAACTATCCTCTACACTTTTGAAATATCACCATGTAGCTTGTCATTAGTAAACTTTTGTAAGAGGCTGAAGGCATTGCTTGTAGCTTTATATTTCAGGAGTGGGGCGATGGTTTAACTTACCATTCTGCTTTTATGTTCCTAGGTTTCGTAGCTTAACAACAGCATTCTTCAGAGATGCTATGGGTTTTCTTCTACTTTTTGATCTGACAAACGAGCAAAGTTTCCTCAATGTCAGAAACTGGATAAGTAAGTGTTATTGTTCCCCAGTGTCCTGCTACACACTCCTCTCTTATTTATAGAATGCCCTCTTAAGCTCTACTTCTGTGATACATTGTTTTGGAGGAGATCTCAGTGCAAATACTATTTTAAGGAGCAAGGTTTTTAGTTTAGGGACAAAGATAATTGAAATACGCTGCTTCTCCCTGGTACTGATAACTGATTTGTTGAGTACTTCCTGTGCTCCAGGTACAAGGCAACACTTTATGTGTGCTCTCCTTTTCAGTCTATCCCACAGAACAGATTCTTTTTCCCATTTTATAGATGAGGAAGTAGAAGCCTAGAGAAGTTAAATCTCTAAGTATCTGCTTGTCTATTGTATGCTATCAATTCTTCTATCATCTCTGGGCATTACATGTATATTACATAGATGCAGATAGCTTTTGAAGACTTAATGGTTCATACCCCTGGCTTCATGTCTTTTCTGTGCTTAGAGTCCCCTTCTAGGTTTTAGGGTTAGAGCATCTTTCAGAAGGATTCTGCCATGGAAAACTCTACAACTGCATTGGTAAAAGTGGTCCCCAGTGCAATGTATGTCAACCTTTATTTTGGAGAGATTTTAACCTCCTAAATGGTTCGTAGCCATTTAGAATTCTGCCACTTGACTGCATAACAGCTTTCAAATGTATGTTTTCCTTATTTGGTCATATTAGTGTAACCCTAGAGAAGCTATTAGAGAAGCCTGTAATATTAAATTTTTAATGTCTAAATCTATGAAACACCGATTTAAAAAGACCTGATACTTAAAAATTACTTACTGTTTTGGGATTTTGAAAGGGTAATTGGCTGTAGTTTTGATAGTAGAAAACCTTATTTTAAAAATGAGTTTAAAAATAATTTAGTGCACTGTGGTTTTCACATACTTTGTGTCTGATCCTCACAATCACCCTGGGCAAAGATTCAGGTCAGTGTTGCGTCCTTATTTCAGGAGAAGGACATTGAGCCTTAAAAAGTAATAGACTTATCCAAAGATATGAAGCTTTGGCTGTCAGTTTAATGGACTTTTATGACCGTTCTCAGGTCAGTTGGCCACTAAGAGTTGAAGAGCTATTAATTACTTTAAATATGAGTTCCCCAAATATAATAATGCTTACTGGGACTTCACTTCGCTAGATGCCTGGCTGAGTTGCATACCTCATTATTTCCCTTGTAGCTGAATGACAGTGGCTACTTATGGTCCCTTACTCTCAGTCCATGCTCATCATCCCTCCTTTGCATCATCAGAACAAGTTGTGGGGCTTTTTAAAATCAACCATTTTACAAGGATCACTGGAGAGTGCTCATAGAATCTTAGCATCGAAAAATAGCCCACCTGTTTTTCACAGGTAGACACTAAAACTCTGAGACATTAGATAAATATTGCCTATCCTGGCTAACTAGTTGGATAAAGAACAAAATTATGTGAAAATATGTATACACATTGATGCATTTTGTTTTCCTTAGTAAAAGAATCCTTATTGCTCAATTAGATAAAGAACACTTATATGTATTGAGGATTTTATGTCTTTAATGGAAAGTATTCTGCACCCCCTACCATTTAAACAAAAAGGTATAATGTTCAGTGTTAGAAGTGGTAATATCAAATCTTAATTAGGAATAAACATTTGTTAATTATCTGTACTTTCAATTTTTCTTCTTCCTGTAAGCATTTTGACTATTACAAGGATCATTCATTTGTTATCTTTTTTTTTTTTTTTTTTTTTTTGAGAGGGAGTTTCTGCTCTTGTTTCCCAGGCTGGAGTGCAGTGGTGTGGTCTCGGCTCACTGCAACCTCTGCCTCCTGGGTTCAAGTGATTCTCCTGCCTCAGCCTCCCAAGTAGCTGGGATTATAGGTGGACACCAACACACCCAGCTAATTTTTGTATTTTTGTAGAGACTGGATTTCACCACGTTGGCCAGGTTAGTCTCCAACTCCTGACCTCAGGTGATCCTCCCGCCTCGGCGTCCCAAAGTGCTGGGATTATAGGCGTGAGCCACAGTGCCCGGCCCATTTCTTATTTTTTAATTAAAATAATAGCTTAATACACACAAATACACACACGCACATGCGCGCACACACACACAACACACACACATAAAAATCAGTGGTGAGTGCCAGAACGCAGTGTTGCATTAAAGAAGTAGCTGACTCGTGGGCCCTGATTGGCCTGGGAGAGGAGAGCAGGTCTATATACCCTCCCCTTTTCCTTTGCTCCTTGCAGACCCTTCCCTCTCACTCAGTCTCTCCATGCCCTCCTGACAAGGGTGATACAAGTCTAAAGTAAGCCCCACTCAGTTGAGGAGACAGAACAGAGGCTCAGTCCTCTGGGCCTGGATTGAAATCTGAAAGGAATTTGGTAGTGTGGTAGTCACTGCCCTGTCTTCCTGGAGTTCAGAGGAGTAAGCAAGTCATTCCCGGAGTCACTCTTCATCCAGTGCTAGTGTGTTTCCTAAGGAAACTTTAAAGTAGCCTACATTTCTAAACTTTCTTCTGTAGACTCACGTAAGTGGTGCAAGAACCCAACAGTATGTATTTTACATATTTTTACCTCTTTATTTTTTATTCTCATTATTCTCTCTATCTGAAAAACCCTTTCCACACCTGCCCCCGTATTTTTTTTTTTTTTTTTTTTTTGAGATGGAGTCTCGCTCTGTCGCCCAGGCTGGAGTGCAGTGGCCAGATCTCAGCTCACTGCAAGCTCCGCCTCCTGGGTTTACGCCATTCTCCTGCCTCAGCCTTCCAAGTAGCTGGGACTACAGGCGCCCGCCACCTCACCCGGCTAGTTTTTTGTATTTTTTAGTAGAGACGGGGTTTCACCATGTTAGCCAGGATGGTCTCGATCTCCTGACCTCATGATCCGCCCATCTCAGCCTCCCAAAGTGCTGGGATTACAGGCTTGAGCCACTGTGCCCGGTCACCTGCCCCCATTTTTTAACCAACTGGAGTTCTGCTTATTCTTTAAAACCTAGCAAAGATGGCCTCTGTGAGATTTTCTGTGATAACCTTAATTGTGTTAGATTTTTTCCCTCTTCTTAACCCCTGTTACATTTTATACTGTTTATAGGATCCTTATCACGTCCAGTGCCAGATGGTAGTTATTTATGTAGGTGACTTTTTTCTTAGTGAAGTTTTTAAAATAACTGATTAATTCACTTTTTAGATAAGCACAATCTTAGTAGAAAAATTAGGAAAAATGAGACAAAAAGAAGAGATCACCAATAATCATGCTTCCTAGACTGCCCAAAATAAATACTGTTAACCAGAATTCCTGGTGATACTTACATGCTCTTCTAAATGCTTTAATATATTAACTTGGTATTTCTCAAATGTGAATGTGCATCTCAGTCACCTGGCGGACTTTTTAAAACACAGATTTCTAGCCCCATTTCCAGCATTCCTGATTCAGTAGAGCTGGGGTGGGACCTGAGACTTGGCATGTCAATAAATTCTTAGGTTATGCTAAGGCTGGTGGCTCACAGTCTTTACCTGCAGAATTGCTGGATTAATTCATTTTAATCCTTACCTTGACTGTATAAAGTAAGTAGTATCATTATCACCATTTACAGATGGGGAAATTGAGGCAGTCAAATAGCTTCATCAGGGTCACACAGCTAGTAAATGGCAGAGCCAGGATTCAACCCTAGGTACACTGGATTCTGAGTTCTTGCCCATAGCCATCACACTGGGCATGGACCCTATAACACCTTATAAGGCATTAACAGAGCACAGAACCACTCTGGAGACCAGAAAGATAATGAGGTAACCATGAAGCAAGTCTTGAAGGAAGGTTGTGGTTAAGTATTCAACGATGTGGGAACAGCATGTGTAACAACCTGGAGGAAAGAAAGGGCATGGCTTTTCATGAAATGGTACACAGTTTAGTCTCTCCTCTGTAGGTCTTATTACCCCAGTTGCCCCATGAGGGCAAAGAACTGTTGTGAAATTCCACGCAGAGTATCAAGCCTGTGCTAATGCTCAGTAAACACCTACCTCCTTGACTTTCTCATGATAAGATATAATGAACACGACTTCATAATGAGGAACTAAAATGTCCACACTTTTCTGGTTAACCATGATGAAAAAATAAATTAGGCCATAAACTTTGAAGTATGACTTACTGTGAAAGTTTAGGCCTTAATTTTATTCTGGGGTTGATGAATAAGAAATGAGGTGTTATTTTCCTGCTTTGAAAGATTAAACTATTTAGCTTAGTGAAGCTCTTTGGTTTGAGTCAATTGCTTTTTATAATTGTGCCTATTTGCAGGTTTTCAGGTGAAATAAATGCTGTGGAAGAAGAATTACAGTCCTCTGCTTCCACTTGGTTTTGGTGACAGAATCATTTACTGTTTATTCTGGGTCTTTTCTTCTCATTGAAGCCTGTATCTTGTTTGTTTTAAATGAATTGATTCTGCCCTAGGATAATAGAAACATGTGAAAAACATTTTGGATAGAAATAGATTAGTTTGGAGAAAAACAATTCTTTTAGAAATGTCATTGCTATGGAGAAAAAGACACATAAAAACAGTTTTAAGATTAGCAATAAACCCTAGGAACTCCTCCAAGTTTCTTTTCAAATAGCCATCATAAAAAAGGGTGTTTTGTATGTGTGTGTGCACATGTGTGTGTGCACATGTAGGCCCTCACACTTGAGAGGTAGCACATTCTCTTATCAACTCTCTGATGTCAATAAACTGGGGTATGTGCTTAAGAATGGTTTTATATTTCTGCCCCAACTATTCAGCTTTACAGATAAGATTATTGATGCTTTGAAAGCATTATATCAATTCCCAATATCTATACATACATTACAGTCTTCAAAGCACTTTTGCGTGTTTTGTTCATTGATCATACACTTACATTATTATTTACGTATATAATAAACTTTCCTATATTAATAGGCCAGCTACAGATGCATGCATATTGTGAAAACCCAGATATTGTGCTATGTGGAAACAAGAGTGATCTGGAGGACCAGAGAGCAGTGAAAGAAGAGGAAGCCGTAGCACTCGCAGAGAAATATGGGTGAGTATTTTTGTGGAGAAGTCTAGAGAAAGCATTTTCGATATAAACATTAGCAGGAGAATGGTAATGAAAAAGACAAAAGTGGGAAATTAAAGCAAAACCTCAGCCGTAGGCCTTGGGGCATGTTGAATGTTTCCTTTTTATATTGTGTGATAGTAGGATCCTTTGAAAATGCATGTGGCAAGGGCTTCCTTCAGTGCTTTGGTCCCATTTTCTCAAGCTCTTGGCATTTGCAGAGAGACAACTTTGAGTTGTCTCAGAGACGCCTTAAGAGTGTAAGGTCTTCTTTCCAAAGTGCAAATAGGAGACTCCTGGGGTAAAGAAATCCTCCATGTTAAGCAAGGAAATTTCATTTTTCTTTTCCTTTCTTTTCTTTTCTTTTTTTTTTGAGGCAGAGTCTCACTCTGTTGCCTAGGCTGGAGTGCAGTGGCATAATCTCAGCTCACTGCAACCTCTACCTCCCGGGTTCAAGCGATTCTCCTACCTCAGCCTCCAAAGTAGCTGGGACTATGGGAGTCCACCACCACACCTGGCTAATTTTTGTATTTTTAGTAGAGACGGGGTTTCACCATATTGGCCAGGCTGGTTTTGAACTCCTGACCTTGTAATCCACCTGCCTCAGCCTCCAAAAGTGCTGGGATTACAGGCATGAGCCACCACACCCAGCCTCAGCAAGGAAATTTCAAAGCCACTTTATATACTATTATAGAGAACGCTAGCATATAAGAAGATCTTATTGGTTATTGCAGACTAGGTGCTGGTTTTGAAATTTCTATGCTGGGAGAGTAGTGTGAGATCTCCTTCAGCTTAGTCTATGGTCTTGTGGTGGAGGGTCGGCAAAATACTGTCGTTCTCCTTGAGTTCTGGGAATAGGATCATAGCTGCAGCAGCAGCATGAATTGGACATGAAATAAGTGGTCAGCTGCTGCTTATTAAAGTATTAGTGTTAAGGGTGCCTCTAAAAGGAATTTGTACTTTACTTTCTTTCTACCTCTCATACAATGAGAACCCATATGTAAATTCAAACCCTTACTAGCATTAAAAGAGGAAGGAAGCAAGTGCGTTGAGAAGGGAGGGGAGGGAAATAGAGATGGTGTAGATGGCGTGGGGGATGTTACCCAGCTTGTGGCCTTGGTGGTTGGCAGAATCCAAGGAGGCCAAGGAAAAACCTTTCCCTTTTTATTGTGTGATCTTCTTTATTCTCTCTTTGGTTGATAGAGGTTCAGAAAGCTGGTAGGGTTTCTACTGCGAAGGGACGGGGAGGATAGGTTGGCCGGGTAGGAAGAAGCCAGACTCCAGAGAAGTTTAAATACCAGGTAAGGAGATTTGATTTGATCCCTGGGGGACAGGGAGTTGCTGAAAGCCTTTGAGCATGGAGGGATGTTATGTTTACATTTCCAGATCAGTCTAGAGGCTATATAGGTGGAGAGAGAGGAAAGACTAGAGATTGATAGATTGCAGTGGTCTGTGAGGTGGGCAGAGGCTAGCTTTGTGAAAAAGGAAAAGGAAGAATAAATCAGGAAAAACACATAGAGTAGGGCAGGATTTTAGGTTTTTTTCGTCTGGCTCAGCTGAAGGACTCCCCTCCACTATAGGCTTACTCTGGCAAGGATTTGCAATTGCATGTAGAGGTTTTTACCCCAGGGCAGACGGTGTTTAACCATGTTAGAAACATCCAGAGAACTTTTAACCCATGCTCATGTCTGGGCTTCACCTCTGATCATCAGACATAATTGGTCTGGAGGAGTTTCTCGGGCAGGGTTCAACTGAAGAAGCGTACCTATACATGAAGGGCTCTGTTACAGGAATTTGAGCATATGCAGTTGTGGGAGCTGGGTAAGTAGTCTCTGTAAGGTGTTGTCTTTGTGTCTGATGCTGAAGTTTGAAGGACAGGACAGGCAGACAGGAAGGGAAGAAGAATGTAAAGTGGGGGATAGATGGAAAAAGTGAGAGCCAGCTGGTGCCCATGGTGAGGGACTAAAACCGATGTCACTTCCTGTTGCCTCTGACCTGGCTGGTGTGGGTGTCCTGCAGAAACTGGGGCCCTTTGTCAGAGGGCTAACAACATTCACCTGGCCCAGGTGCAGGTCTAGTTGCAGGTTTATGCCAACAAGATGAGTCAGCAGATAAGCGACAATGTATGAGGGCTATGAAATGGATGTTGCTTCACTTCCCACCCCCAAAATTGCCCCCAAATCTCTTTTGTGGCCTACCCTAACCAGAAAGGGAATTCTGGGAAATGTTGTTTAGCCTAGCCAAATTGACTTATTACAAAGCCTGGGCATTGGTATCTTTTAAAAGCTCCCCACGTGATCTTCATGTGCAATGGTTGAGAACCCGTGACTTAGGTGATTCTGAGGTGGAGGTTGACAGAGCCTTACCGGCCATTCTGAAATGCCCCCCTGCTCCCCTGAGAGGCACTCATGTAATGCAGTAGAAAAGAAACAGGGAGAGATCAAATTACCACAGAGAATACTGAAGTGTTGAAGCTGTGAGGTGTGTTGCAATGGGTAAGGAGGAAGTAAGTGATGAAGCAATGGAAACCATGGATCTAGAGCATTCTTTTGAGAGTATGTCAGTAAATGCAAAAAAAAAAAAAAAAAAAAAAAAAAAAAAAAGGAAAAAGGCAGTTAGAGGAGTTAACTAGATCAAACAAGCACATTCAAGTATATTCTCAAGTACTGGGGGAGGGTCAGGCTTGACTTCTTGTCCCTGTGGGCTTTTTCAGCCCTTTGCTTGTTTCCTGTGCCTGGTTCTTAGGATTCCACAGCCTGTCTGGTATCACAGAACCTAACCTTGCCTTCTGTCATATGGGGTATGTGAGGGATGACCTGTGCCCAGGTCACCATGGTTATGGAGTATTTCATAGAGAGAAGCTCAATCTATAGTTTTTGAATTGGATTAAAATGAGAAAAGGTGATTTAGCAGATAATGATTGAAACTCTTGAAGAAAGAAAAGGGCTGGAAACAGAGTCCCTTAGGATATACAGAAAGTATAACATGTAGTTCGGTAGGCTGTTTGACATTTTCAGAGGAAAATACGATGGAACAATTTGGTTCACATGCATTTCACAAATATGGCATATAACTTTGAAACAAAACACCTGTGAAAATAATTATTATTCTTATAACATTTACATTGGTTGCACATGCACTAAAGGACTATGTTGTTCAGTTTAACCATGTGCTAACAGTCAGAAAACAGGATAAAGTTTATGGCATGTCTTCATATAATTTGTATGTTGTTTGATAAATTTATATTATATTTTGTTACTATTTTGCTGTCTTCTATTCTCAATTCATAAAAACAGATCATTGGGGCCAGGTGTGGTGGCTCACGTCTGCAATGCCAGCACTTTGTGAGGCCAAGGCAGGTGGATCACCTGAGTTCAGGAGTTCTAGACCAGCCTGGCCAACATGGTGAAATCCCATCTCTACTAAAAATACACAAAATTAGCTGGGTGTGGTGGCAGGCACCTGTAATCCCAGCTACTCAGGAGGCTGAGGCAGGAGAATCGCTGGAACCCTGATGAGGCAGAGGTTGCAGTGAGTCAAGATCGCACCATTGCACTCCAGCCTGGGCAACAAGAGCCAAACTTGGTCTTAAAAAACAAACAAAAATAAACAAACTAAAAAAACCCCCAGATCATTGGTTTACAAGTGGTTCTCTGGAATACACATGCATTCAAAGAATCAAAAACCATGTCTCAGAAGAACTTTGTAAGCCTAATGAAGAACACTGCAGTACGAATATGGAATATTAATCTGTGTGTGCTGGGACAAGTAAATTTGAGAATGAGGACTTCCTACAACAGACAAAAATGTAAAGGGCAAATTGTATGCACGATAATGAATATCAGAAAAAAAAATTTGTGACCTGAGTCTACCCCTAATTTTCCATGTTTTTTTTTTTGTTGTTGTTTGTTTGTTTTGTTTTTGCTGTGAAACTTGGTTAAATTGTAATATGAAGCTCTCAGGTCACTTCGTAACAAATCAAAGTGATCTCTATGGTAAACCAATTGAATTTTCCTGGAACAAATGCGACATAATGGTTTCTAATGTATTATATTGAGTGATATTGTCAATGAAGTTAGAGAAGAGAACAAAACAAAGTTGTTCAAACTTGCACTCCTGCCAGCCAAATGATTACAGTTCACATGGTTCCTGAAACACTCTAAAAAGATAGCTACGAAGTCAGTGACAAATAGAAGAGAAAGCAGAATGAAATATTGGCAACATTCCTCTTTTAGAAGGTACTATTCGATCTCAAGCTTCAGTGTGCATCCGAATCAGTCACCTGAACACTGGCCCCCACAGTTTCTGATTCAGTAGATCTGGGTTGGAGCCCAGAAATTTACACTGATGATCAGTTTCCAGATGTTGCTGCTGCTGGTTCAAGACAACGCTTTGAGTTCCTATCACATACGCACGCTAGCAGATATTTTGCTTGACAGGTGAGCATGCTAGCGATATTTTCTTTGGACAAAGTCAATCTGGTACAGGATATGAACCAGTTGTCTACTTGTGCCATGCATGAATGAGTGAAATATGCTCAATGACTTCTCATTGGAAAATCAATGCTAAAGAGAGGAAGATTTTTTTCTCTCCCAGTTAATTACATCCCTTATGATGTAGGCTGGGAAGGGACTGTGGCATTGGTAGTGAAGGAGCACCAACCACAAGTGAGCAGACAAGGGCTTCACTCTGTGACTAAATGTGATTGCACTGAAATGTCTGTCCACACTTTATTCACAGAGGATGGTTGGTGGTATAATAAGCCTTTGTTCTTGATTCAGGGTTGAGGAAAATAGAGAAAAATGTGAATATGATCTAAAGCCAGGCATGGTGGCTCATGCCTGTAATCCCAGCACTTTGGGAGGCAGAGGTGGGTGGATCACCTGAACTCAGGAGTTCGAGACCAGCCTGGCCAACATGGTGAAACCCCTTCTCTACAAAAATATAAAAATTAGCTGGGCATGATGGAGGGTGCCTGTAATCCCAGCTACTTGGGAGGCTGAGGCAGAAGAATCATTTGAACCCAGGAGGCAGAGATTGCAGTGAGTCGAGATCGCACCATTGCACTCCAGCCTGGGCAACAGAGTGAGACTCCGTCTCTTAAAAAAAAAAAAAAAGAAAGAAAAAAAGAATATGAACTAAGAATGACAACTGAATGTACATATTTTGTGTGCTGTGCAAAGAAAAGGGCAGCAAATTTAAGATGTTGTTCTCCCTACTGAAGGCTGCTGGTTATTGCTGAGGAAGATGCTCAAGAGTTTCTGGAATGAAAGAGGAATTAAAAATATTTATTTACAACATTAATAATATCAGTATGGATCGTTTCAGGGATTTCAAGTAGCTTAGTTCAACAGCATGCTCCGTGTCTTCCTTAGTTTGAACTAGATGAAATGTGGTACAAATAGCTTGATCTCTAATAGTTTAATTCTTTACAAACTTGATTACATCTTTTCTTGATTTGAGAAATAACTTAGTGTTATAGCATTGGGCATGTTCAAAAAGTACACAAATAAGCCATAATCAAACATAAAAGACTAATTTGCAGAGCTCCATTTAACTCAGTAGAGGATCTGGATTTCATTTGCCACAATCTCCCAGGTTCAAACAGTCAGCACACCAGCTATTTCCTGGAAATGTTGTTCAATTAGCATCCAACAGGCTATGAAAAGTAGTGTGAAACTCACTTCTCACTTCAGTGAGACATTTCTTCATAATTTCTAGATCCGCATGGGAGCCAAATATCTAGAGCCATTTGACCACCAAACCTACTTGCTGTCATTCCTGGCAACCTCTGACTGAGATTTAGGATCTTCTAGTTTTGTGAGAATAAATAATGGAAAAGAAATCAGAATGCTGACCTACGCCACAAGCAAGATCTTGGTGAAAAACTGCAAATGCTCATGCCCCTCTCAATGATTTGAATCTGTTTACTTAAATTTTTTATTTAAAAATTTATGATTAATCTAGTTTTGGAAAATGCATTATATAATTGATGGTCTGCATGTACTCCAAATGGCCTTTAAGTGGCCGCTTACAGACTGATAATACGATTAGCAGCACTGAATTTTTTTGGCTTTCGCAGTAGGGCTCCATGGTGGTGCTAATGTAGCACCACCATGTGGAGAGAAGGAACAATAGCACTCTTTCTATGGTTAAAATGGGGACAATACATTCTCTTGATTTTTTTTTTTTTTTTTTTTTTTGAGTTGGAGTCTAGCACTGTCACCCAGCTGGAGTGCAGTGGCACGATCTCGGCTCACTCTAACCTCTGCGTCCCAGGTTCGAGCGATTCTCTTGCCTCAGCCTCCTGAGTAGCTGGGGCTACAGATGTGGACCACCATGCCCAGCTAATTTTTATGTATTCTTTTTTAGTAAAGATGGGGTTTCACCATGTCAGCCAGGTTGATCTTGAACTTTTGGCCTCAAGTGATCCACCCATCTCGGCCTCCCAAAGTGCTGGGATTACAGGGGAGCCACCGCGTCCAGCCTGGAACATGATTTTCTTGTGGAAAGAAAGTCTTAATTCAGGGTCTTTTCTATGGCTCTCATCTAGTTTGCTAGATGAGATTGTAGCTCAATACTACTCTGGCACAGTGCTGAGAGTGGAGTGAACTCTATTCACTTATTCCTGTAGAAATGAAAATCTTACTGCCTCAAATTGCTCAGAAAACTCTGAATGATTACTCTAAAGATTTTAAAGTTGTTAACCTGACTCGTGGTCCCATGACCTAGAGGTTTACAAATGGCAAGAAAATAATACTTTTAATTGAAAGAAGTTTGTTACTTGAATTTGGAGTTACAAGTCTAAACTATGTCTTGTTAATATTGTGCATCTTTTAGCATGAGTAACTTGAAAAGTTAGAACTCTTATACCTTGAAATTATGCCAATTAAATATTTGCTTAAGTTAATAAACAGTGGACAGTAGCTCACAGCTCTGCTAGAAGCATCAGTCATTTAGACCTCAGT
Organism: Macaca fascicularis; assembly: GCF_037993035.2. NCBI lineage: Eukaryota > Metazoa > Chordata > Mammalia > Primates > Cercopithecidae > Macaca > Macaca fascicularis. Next base: position 31,703,415 of record NC_088381.1, on the reverse strand, counting down.
ATTAATCAGTAGAGTAAGATCCATTTTCTTCCAGCATTTAATGAAGATTGCTTGGGAATTGAGGAGTTTGATGAGGAGTGAGGGAGGCAAATGCTTTGGGGCATGAAGCACTTTGGCCAGGACGGGTCTGAGTGCAGCATCTCTGATGTAGGGAGGCATGGTCCCAGGTACCAGAATTAGAGCAGTATTGTGGATTTTATAGATCAACTACATTGTGGATTAAACCAATGTTTGTTGGTTAGTCTGCAAATTTATTTTTATTTTTATTTCACACAACACACAGACTGAGAATTTAATGTTTACCATGTTGCTAGTGACATTGCATTTTTGGGATGATGTATTCTGAGTTTTTGTTTTTCTTTTCTGAGACAGAGTCTCCCTCTGTTGTTCAGGCTGGAGTGCAGTGGCACCATCTCAGCTCACTGCAACCTCTGCCTCCCGCGTTCAAGAGATCCTCGTGTCTCAGCCTCCCTAGTAGCTGGGACTACAGGCACATGCCACCATGCCCACCTAATTTTTGTATTTTTAGTAGAGATGGGGTTTCACCATGTTGGCCAGGCTAATCTCTAACTCCTGACCTCAGGTGATCCACCTGCCTCAGCCTCTCAAAGTGCCGGGTTTTACAGGTATGAGCCACTGTGCCTGGCTGTGTTCTGAGTTTTAAACAACATAATTACAAATAAGCTTTTATCACCTAACCCAATTCTGTGTTGTAAATAGGAAACATTTATTGGTTGTACTATGTGTCAGGTTCTGATGTTAAGTGCTTTAAATATTAACTCATTTAATCCTTACAAGAAGACACTGATGTTGTTTGGTATTACAGATGAAGCAGCGGAGGCACAGAGGTTAAGCTTTTGTCAGAATCACAGTCGGTCAGATGTAGTACCAGGATTTGAATCCAGGCAGCATGACTCCAGAGGTTATGACTTTTTTTTTTTTTTTTTTTTTTTTTTTCCTTGAGACAGAGTCTCCCTCTGTTGCCCAGGCTGGAGTGCAGTGGCGCAATCTCGGCTCGCTGCAACCTCCGCCTCCTAGATTAAAGTGATTCTCCTGCCTCAGCCTCCTGAGTAGCTGGGATTACAGGCCTCCACCATGCCTGGCTAATTTTTGTATTTTTAGTAGAGACGGGCTTTCTGGTCTTGAACTCCTGACCTCAGGTGATCCACCTGCCTCAGCCTCCCAAAGTGCTGGGATTACAGGCATGAGCCACCATGCCCGGCCTGAGGTTATAACTCTTAACCATTGATTCATGCTGTCGATAACTTCCATGAATAGGTTTTATAGTTTTCAAAGTACTTTCAACTATGTTTTCTCATTTATTCCTCAAAAATGATGGTGAGGTAATTTTTAGGAGCCGTGGAGGAAAATTAAGGAATCAAATGAGGCTGGAGACTCTGGAGTTGGAAAGATATTTATAACTGATTTTGAGAGAATTTTTAAAATGAAGTATACGTTATTGTGATTTAGTATTTTTAAAAAGTTTACTGTTCAACTACTTTTAAAAATATTTCCAATTTATTCTGTTGGGGGAGATCTGAGTTTTTCAACTGCTTTTTCATGTAATGTATTTCTGAAAAGTGATAGAATGGTCAAGCCCTCTCCTTAAGTATAAGAAATGTTCTGTGGACATTAACTGATTTTTAATGGCTATAACTGAGAAAGATCATAATGAAGAAAATGTAACTATTTACATTTTGAAAAATCTTGTTCTAAAATTCTATTCTTGTAGCAATGGCATCACAAACTATCCCTAGGATTTTAGCTCAATAATATTATAGATTCTTGATAAATAAACACATATTGACTCCAGTCACAAAGGATTGCCTCTTCAAGTTGTTAATCAAATATTACATGTGACTAGCGGGGGACAGAGATGCATTATCTTCATTTTGTGGGCAAGGCGATAGATGAAGATGGAGGAAAAAAGATTGACAGTAACTAAGAGGCAAGCAGGAAGTTTAAAAACTGCTAAGACCATGTCATTTTTCCCAACAAACTTTTTTTCTGATTAAGATATTTTAGAGTCAGCAAATAAAAGGATGACAGAAGATGAGCGTGGTAGAGTTAGTGGAGCAACTCTGCCTTGCAGAACTCACAGGTGGGTGGATAAACACTCAAATGAGGTGATAGTTTCTGAACCAGTTTTTAATAGCTGTGCTAAAACAGAGAATTGCAGAGTTTCAGTTGCACGGCCTTATCACCTCCTGGAGGAAGTTATCAAATAATAAGACAGCATTACTGAGGAATCATAATGGAAAAATAGCCTTATGTCCCTACACGTATATCCTCTAAATCAGTGGTCCCCAACCTTTTTGGCACCGGGAACCGGTTTCGTGGAAGACAATCTTTCCATGGACCAGTGGAGGTGAGGGTGGTTTTGGAATGATTCAAACATAATACATTTATTGTGCACTTTATTTCTATTATTATTACATTATAGCATATAATAATTAGACGGCTCACCATAATGTAGAATCAGTGGGAGCTCTGAGCTTGTTTTCCTGCAGCTGGACAGTCCCATCTGGGGGTGATAGGAGACAGTGACAGATCATCAGGCATTAGATTCCCATAGGAGAGTGCAACCTAGATCCTTCACATGTACAGTTCACAATATGGCTTGTGCTCCTATGAGAATCTAATGATGCTGCTAATTTGACAGGAGACAGAGCTCAGGTAATGCGAGTGATGGCGAGCAGCTGTAAATACAGATGAAACTTTGCTTGCTCGCTGGCCCCCTGCTTACCTCCTGCTGTGTGGCCTGGTTCCTAACAGGCCATGGATTGGTACCAGTCTGTGGCCTGGGGATTGGGAACCCCTAATCTAAATATGCTTCTTAGAAACGTCAGAATTGAAAGAGTTCTGAAAAGATCTGTAAAAGCATTAAGAATTTAAAAAAGAAAACTTTACCAAGCTCTCATATAGAAGCTGTTACTGGCCAAGAAAGAATAAAAGAGTAAAGTAAATTGTAATCAGAGTCACTGACGTAGTTGTTAACATGCTGTGAGAATACAGAAAAACAAAAACATTCTTTAAGAAAAGTAATCGTGGAGGACTTTAAAGTTCTAATAAATTTAAGAAATACTTTACTGAATTCAACTGCAGGACTCCCTGAGATGATAAAATAACTTTGCTTTGTTGTTTTGATATCCAAGAGCATTTTGGTTAGATTGCTCACAAATGGTCGCAATGAAGTCAACGGTTGAAGGAAATACAATGTTATCACGACTTTCATGGCTTTATTGAAAAGCAAGATGAATTTTTCAGGTGATTAATCCTGTTGCAGAGACCATCTCAAATGTATAAAGGATGACTTCGACAAGAAGACTGATTTCTCAAGATTATGTGAAAAACAGCCATACAGTTTTGAAGCAATGCTTTGGGAGTTATTTAAAAATTACCCCTGTACCACAGGTCTCTGGATAACAAAACAAATGTATACTTAAGATTTGATGGGCCGGGCACGGTGGCTCACACCTGTAATCCCAGCACTTTGGGAGGCCGAAGCGGGTAGATCACGAGGTCAGCAGATCAAGACCATCCTGGCTAACATGGTGAAACCCCGTCTCTACTAAAATTACAAAAAATTAGCCAGGCATGGTGGCAGGCGCCTGTAGTCCCAGCTACTCGGGAGACAGAGGCCGGAGAATGGTCTGAACCCGGGAGGCGGAGCTTGCAGTGAGCCAAGATGATGCCACTGCATTCCAGCCTGGGCAACAGAGTGAGACTCTCTCAAAAAAAAAAAAAAAAAAAAAAAAAAGATTTGATGCTCTTGAGGATCTTGATGCTGTAAAATTCAGAATGTCTTCAAGTGTATGGTCCAGAAATATAGTCTGGAGTTGGTAAGTGGCAAAGCCTTTGATAAACGCGGCCAGTGACCTCTGATTACTCCCCAAAGCCAGCGTTTTTTTCTTGTGTGGTGCATAAGATTTATTTATTTTCAAAGCCCTCATACTAGTTTGGAACCAGTAGAACCTATGGTTAAACTGGCTGCATTGGAATTAGCTGTGGACCCATATCCTAACTCCACTACTTTGTAGCATTGTGAATTGGGCAAGTTCCTTTCATCTTTCTCAGCCTTAATTATTTGTGAGATGGGAATACTGTGTTCCTGAATACAGTAGGGGTTATGTTTAGTGAATCATGCATGTAAGACACATAGTACCGGGTAGCTCAAGAAATAATTTTTGTTATTATTTTCTTCAATTTTAAATGACTCATATATATCAGCTTGTTTCAATTCAGGCAAACCAGAACACTCTGAAGAGAATATGCAAGAAATCCCTGAAGCAAAAAAGAGGGAAAAGCTAAAAAAAAAAAAAAAAAAAAAAAAAAAAAAAAAAAAGTTATAGTCCAGAAAACTCATTTAATAAAATAGTATGTTGCAAAATTTGAATTCACCCAATTTTTTTTCTTCTAGTTAATAGTTTTGGAAATCAGTAATCTATGAACTAAACACTGAGAAGACATTTCCTATTTTGTTTTACAAGATGTAGTATAGTATATGAGGAGCTGTATAGGAAAACAGGAAGAACCTGCTTGCTTCTCTGTCATTTATTAGCTGAATGACGTTGATCAGACCGCTTAACTTTTCTGGGCCTTCCTTGCCACAGGCCTGCTTTAAGAATGTTTTTCTAACCTAAAGATTACACTAAAAAAAAAAACAAAAAACAAAAAAAACCCAACAACAACAGAACTGATCAATGAATTCAGTAAAGTTGTAGGATACAAAATCAACATACAGAAATCATTAGCATTTATATACACCAACAGGGAACAATCTGAGAAAGAAACCAAGAAAACAATCTCATTTACAATAGCTACAAAGAATGTAAAATACCTAGAAATCAATTTAACCAAAGAAGTGAAGCATCTGTACAAGGAAAACTATTTAAAAAAACTATAAAAACAGATGAGAGAAATGGAAGAGGACACCAAAAATGGAAAAATACTCTATGCTTATGGACTGGAATAATTAACATTGTTAAAATAACACTTCCCAAAGCCATTTACTGACTCAGTGCAATCCCTATCAAAATACCAATAATATCTTCACAAATATTGAAAAAAAATCCTAAAATTTATATGGAATCACAAAAGACCCTCAATAACCGAAACAATCCTGAAGAAAAAAGCACAAAGCTGGAGATATCATACTACTTGACTTCAAAGTTTACAACAAAGCTATAGTAACCAAATCAGGTACTGGCATAAAACAGACACATAGACCAATGGAACAGAACAGAGAACCCGGATATAAATCCATACCTTTACAGACAACTCATCTTGGACAAAAGTGCCAAGAACAATGGGGAAAGGACATTCTCTTCAATAAATGATGCTGGGAAAACTAGATATCCACATGCAGAACAATGTAACTAGACCCCTCTCACCATATATAAAATCAACTCAAAATGCATTAAAAACTTAAATATCAAACTTGAAACTATGAAACTACTGGAAGAAAACATTTGGGAAACACTCCAGGTCATTGGTCTGGACAAGAACTTTTTGTATAAGACCACAAAACACAGGCAACCAACACAAGACTAGACACATGGGATTTATATCAAGCTAAAAGGCTTCTGCATAGCAAAGGAAACAACAAAATGAAGACACAGCTTACAGAATGGGAGAAAATACTTGCAAACTACCCATCTGATAAGGGATTAATAACCAGAATATAAAAGGAGCTCAAATAACTCAATAGCAAAAACCAATAATCTGTTTTAAAAATAGGCAAAAGATCTGAATAGACATTTCTCAAAAGAAGATCTGCAAATGGCAATCAGGTGCATGAAAAAATGCTCAACATCACTACTCAGAGAAAGGCAAATCAAAACTACAATGAGGTAACATCTCATCCAGTTAATATGACTTTTATCCAAAATGTAGGCAGTAATTCCGCCCCCAATGAGATAACATCTCATCCAGTTAATATGACTTTTGTCCAAAATATAGGCAGTAATCCCCACCCCTGCCAAAAAAAAAAAAAAACAACCCAAATACAGGCAACAGTGGATGCTGGTGAGGAGGCAGAAAAGGGTGAACCCTTGTACATCGTTGGTGGGAAAGTAAATTAGTATAAGCACTATGGAGAACAGTATGCATGTTTTTTTAAAAAAAACTAAAAATAGAACTACCATATAATCCAGCAATTCCACTAATACATATGTGCATGTATATATATGTATATATATGTGTATGTATATATACATGTGTATGTGTATATATGTATATATGTGTATATATATATTAGTGGAAGTTTTCTCATAAGTTTTATGTAAGCTTTATTTACTTTTGGATATATATATATATCTCCAAAAGATATATATAGATATATATCAGATATATCAAAAAGATGTTTGCTATCTGTACTCCCATGTTTATTGCAGCACTATCCACAATAGCTAAGATACACAATCAATCTAAGTACCCATCAATGGATGAATGGATAAATAAAATATGGTTTATATATATAACGGAATATTATTCCACCATAAAAAGAATGAAATCCTGTCATTTGCAGCAGCTGGGATGGAACTGTAGATCCTTATGTTAAGTGAAATAGCCAAACACAGAAAGAAAAATGTTGCATGTTCTTCCTTATATGTGGGAGCTACGAAGGTGGATCGTATGAAGATAGAGAGTAGATTGGTGAATACCAGAGGCCAGGAAGGGTAGGAGGGAGTGGAAGATGAAGAGAGCTTGATTAATAGGTACAAATATATGGTTTGACAGAAGAAATAAGATGTACTGTTAGATGGATCAGTCGGGTGACTATAGTTTACAACGATCTATTGTACATCTTGAAATAGCTAGGAGAGAAAAATTTAAATCGTTCTATGTGAAAAGACAAATATTTAAGATTATGGCTACCCCAAGTATACTCATCTTTACAAGTTATATCAATGTATTAAATGATCATATTGACTCTGAAACGATATTATGCATAATAAAAAATAAAGTTTTCTTACAGATACAATTGAAGCTCCTTATAAAATTCCTTGCTGATTCCATTCTCCTTCCTACCTCCTCAGAGGGAACCACACTATATTTACTTCCTATAGCAGATGTTGTTGGTTGCCTAGACAATATTCATGCCTTTCTTTATAGAATCCCAATTTCCTTTAGCTATCTACTCTGCTTCTAGAGGACGTCCTACTTAAGAGAGGCAGGTGCCAGTCCCCAGTCCAGGCAGACTGATTGGTTTAAGCCAGTGATGGGGGTGTACCATTCCTCTCGCCAGAGTTTGGTTTAGGCATTGGCATGTGATACAGTTTTGACCAATGAGACATGAGGGAAAGTCTGCCAGGGACTTCTGGGAAAGATTTCCTCTTTCCTGAGGGAGGCACACAGAGGAAGAGAGTCCCTTTTTCCTTGGAGCTTTGGTGTGTTGAGATGTGATGCCTGGAATGTTTTAACTTCTGGGGTCATGAAGGGAGTCAGACTGTGGACAAAGGTGACACGTGGAGGATGGCAGAACAGAAGGAAGAGATGAATCTAGGTTCTTTGTTTCTACTGTTCGGCAACCGAGTTAACACTGGAAACTCTAGGTCTGTGTTCATTATGCATGACAATAAATTCCTACTTGTGATTCATGCCAATTTGAGCCACAATTTTCTGTTACTTTTAGTTAAAAGCAGTCAAAATTACATATTTCTAGTCCAAGGAGTTATACTTTTACTACATAGATGGTTTTATAATGATGTGTAATTATTTTGTGTTCTTTACACAAATGATCTTGTATCATACAAGTTGTTTTTTTAATTCAACATTTAATTTTTGCCAAGTTGATACAGTTTGAGCATTGTATAGCTCATTGTACAAAAATATCAGTATTCATGCACTTATAGATGGACATTTAGGTTAATTTTTTCCCTATTACAAATAGTTCTGCAATATCTATTCCATTAGACGATGCCATGTGTACATATATGAGAGCTTCTCTAGGGCTACGCTATCCAGTATGATAGCCACTAGTCACATGTAGTTATTTCAGTTAAAATTAAAAGTTCAGGTTTTTTGGCCAGGTGTGGTAGCTCACGCTTGTTATTTCAGAACTTTGGGAGGGAAGGCAGACAGATCACTTCAGGTCAGGAGTTTGAGACCAGCCTGGCCAATATGGTAAAATTAGCTGGGAGTGGTGGTATGTGCCTGTAGTCCCAGCTACTTGGGAGGCTGAGGCACGAGAATCACTTGAACCTGGGAGGCGGAGGTTGCAGTGAGCTGAAATTGCACCACCGCACTCCAGTCTGGGTGACAGAATGAGACCCTGTCTCAAAAAAAAAAAAAAAAAAAAGTCACGTTTTTGGTTGCATTAGCCACATTTCAAGTGTTCAATAGCTACATGTGGCTAGTAGTTATTGTACTGGATGACACAGATATGGAAAGTTCCTGTCATTGTGGGAAGTTGTGTTGGATAGTGCTGCTCCAGGACAGGGTTTCTCAATATTTTTCATAGCATGACACCTGCAGAAAATGATAATATTTGTGCAGCTCACCGGGATAAATAGATAAGGCTGCTCAAGGTTGGAGGAGACTGGTTCAGGGACTCTGGCTGCCCTAAGACCTTCTCAGTTGCCCTAAGGACTGAGGGACTGCTGATGTCTCAGGTATCCCTGTAACTCACTTCCTGCCCATCAGCATGCCTTGGCTTTGCTTTAGGTGTATACCCAGAAGGGCTGTTGTTGGGTCATAGTGCGTGCATGTTTCAGTTTTACCAGATATTACCGTCCTATTTTCCAAAGTAGTTACAACAATTTATACTTACATCAGCAGTAAATGCATGTTCCTCTTTTCTTCTTCTTGGCAATACTTGATATTGGGAAATTTTTATATGTATGCCAATCTGATGGGTGTGAGTTAATATACCATTATTTTAATGTGCATTTCCCTTATTTTGGGTAAGGTTGAACGTTTTTTCATAAATGTAATTTCTTAGAATTTCCTGTGCATATCCTTAGTCTATTTCGTATTATCTTGTTTATTACTTTAATTCATTTGAGGAATTATTTTTTTGGATGTTAACCCATTTGTAAGTTATATGAAATATCATGTATTTTGGCCCGTCGCTTATCTTTTAACTTTGCTTATGATATATGTTGTGGCACCAAAGTTTTAAATTTTAACATTGTTATCGAAATTTTTCTCTGTGGTTTGAGCTTTTGTGGCTATATTAAGAAATCCTTTCTTGTCTTAATGTCAAAAAGATAGTCTCTTATTTTTCTTCTAACAGTTTTCAAGTTTTACTTTTCACATAGAGGAATTTAAACAGCTTTCATACCAAGAATCAAGTTTTAAATTCTTACAACTAGGCCGGGTGCAGCGGCTCACACCCATAGTCCCAGCACTTTGGAGGCCGAGGCAGGTGGGCAGCTTGAGCTCAGGAGTCGAAACCAGCCTGGGCAACATGGTAAAACCCTGTCTCTACAAAAAAATACAGTAATTAGCCGGGCCTGGTGGTGTGCGCCTGTGGTCCCCGCTACTGGGAAAGCTGAGGTGGGAGGATCGATGCCTGCGAAGTTGCCTGGGGGCACTCAGAGTGCTGGGAGGCGTGAGCCACTGTGCCCAACCGAAAATTGATATTTTGAAGAGTCTAAAATTTCCAGTTTTGCATATCTACTAGAAATGCAGTGTGAGTATTTTATTGTCTTTTTCACTTTTTAATGTATTCTGGGGTGGTAAAATGTTTGTCACCTTGCATAGTTGTATTCTATCGATTCTCTAATTTGAATTATCAAGAGCAAAGGTCACTGTCCTTTCCCTCCACATGTTGTTACCTGAGTTGTCTCTGTCTTCCAGAATCCCCTACTTTGAAACTAGTGCTGCCAATGGGACAAACATAAGCCAAGCAATTGAGATGCTTCTGGACCTGATAATGAAGCGAATGGAGCGGTGTGTGGACAAGTCTTGGATTCCTGAAGGAGTGGTGCGATCAAATGGTCATGCCTCTATGGATCAGTTAAGTGAAGAAAAGGAGAAAGGGGCATGTGGCTGTTGAGAAGTCAAGTAAGTGACATAGTAGTTGAGGTGGCCCATGCCTGGGATCTTCTCTATGATTGATACATGGCACAGCAAGAGATTAATGGGCATTGTGTACAAATTGCTTCTCACTATCCCCATTACACCTACCAATAAAGCATCTGGTTTTAAAATAAATTTGTTGTAGCTTTGAAATATTTCTTTAAGATTTAGCCTGAGAGTTAGGAGAAATATTTCAGAGCCAAAAGTGCCTTATAAAGCCTTAGCCTATTATAGTAAATCATTCAAGAATTTAGAATTTTGCAGTCACAGAAGAGTGTATTTATTATGTAGAATGAATGAGGGTACTGTCACCTGCCTCAATGTAGGTAGGCCCAGAGTCTTACATTTACGATCTTACATGCAATTATAAAACTGCCACAGTCTTCAGTCCAGATTTAAAGCCTCATGTCATAGGTGACATTCTAAAATCCCATTAAAGCCACTTGAGTGTTAAATAAGGATATACATGCACATCAGCTCAATGTCTTTGAGTATTAATTTTATGTAAGCATTCTATTTAACATGAATATAAGACAAATCATGGACATATCTATAGACCTTGGATAAACTGGATTGACCAATTGTATGTTCACGGTGACTTTGTTGTTGGTGGGAAAGGGATTGGGGTGGGGCAGGGTGGCTTAATGTATTATGAGCAACCAAAGTGGGACTTCTGGCTCCCTGCTATATTCCCATTGCTCTGAATGGTTGATTGAAGGGTCAGGAAACTAGATTTTATGGCTTTAGTTCACTGTGATTGTACATTTATACTTGGCCCATGTGCTGGCCACATCTGAACACAGCTGGTGCTTATGCCGAATTATTTGTGATGAGTAAATATTTAGTTTCTTTTTCTTCATATTTATAATGTTGATCTGGCATCCTCAGGCTGCAGCTTAATTAGCTTATAAATTACTCATCTCTGTCTTTACCAGCAGGCTCTGTATTGTTGATATTTGCGACTTGTTTTGCTTTTCCATTGGTGGAATTGAAGTAATTAGTTTTTAATTACATAAGATGCCTGTTTGCTATTTGGTGGAAGATAGAAGTTCATATTGAAGCAGTTATATTTGTACTGTAGTTCAATAAAAGAAAAATGAAGTATTCTGTAGCTATATTTTTCATAGAGCTCATGAGCATTTACTGTACTTGCTGGATCTTGCCAAGATCATATATTCTGCTGTATTGCCAAAGTGTCTTCATACCAAATTTAAGGTGGTTTTAATATATGTTTCATGGAAGTTGTTTATAAAATTCAAAGGTATTTCATTTAGTGAAAAGTCTTATTTATTAAAGTGGTTTGAATAAAGTAGATCAAAACTTCCAGAGATCTTAATGGCTATTTAGGAAGAAATATCACTCACTATAATTTAAATAAAGAATAAAAATAAATTTTGTGGTGGCAAATGTTTGGTAGAACTGTAATTAGAAAAAAACAAGTGTATTTGGGTGATGGTTACACTAGAAGCCCAGACTTTACGACTACACAATATATTCATGTATCTAAACTGTACTTGTACCCCCTAAATTTATTTTTAAAAAAGGAAAAATATAAGTATAATGAAAAATTATTTTTTTTTCCACTGTCCTTCCACTGCTCCCATAACATACTTAGCCATGGGTGGTAAAATTTTGCATATTTCTATCCTTGAAGTGAAGGCTTCTTTTAAATTCCAAAGAAGTCACTGAGGCCTGTGCATTTGAATTGTATATGCTAGTGAGGAAAAGATTTAGACATTTCAAGAGCAGGGTCGGCCAGGCGCCGTGGCTCACGCCTGTAATCCCAGCACTTTGGGAGGCCGAGGTGGGCGGATCACAAGGTCAGGAGATAGAGACCATCCTGTCTCACACAGTGATACCCCGTCTCTACTAAAAATAAAATAATAATAAAAAAAATTAGCCAGGCATGGTGGCGGGCGCCTTGTAGTCCCAGCTACTCAGGAGGCTGAGGTAGGAGAATGGCGTGAACCCGGGAGGTGGAGGTTGCAGTGAGCTGAGATAGCGCCACTGCACTCCAGCCTGGGAGACAGAGCGAGACTCCATCTCAAAAAAAAAGAGCAGGGTCATAATCACACAGCAGTGCCTTCTATAGTTGCCATAACACTTCAGTGGAGTACAACATAATTTTACAGCTACATATCAGGGCATATTTTATATGGTGTATTTGTGTTAGAATAACACATTAAATGTCTTTAAACGTAAGAATGTTTGCATGTTTCAGTTTTCAAGAACCAACCAAGTAATTAGCTATAGATTCCACTGGCCTTAAACATACAATTAAGTGTATACATGATATAGTGCACACACAAGAGCCACCTTTAATTATTGAAATAACCTGTATTCTTTTTGGAAATCATTTTAGTTTGGTATTGAAGTACTATATTTTTTGTGCATCAATGTATTTTTCTATTTACAAGCCTATGTAAAAGTGAAGTGTATCTTCAGTGAACCATGTGCCAATTAAGCTATAATAAAGTGGTCTAGTCTGTCAAATTTGTGTGTGAATGTAACTTTATTTCTTATCACAAAGTTTCATACCAGAGGTTGTAATGCCAAAGGAAATGAAATTCAGGGATACACGTTCCATTAGGTGCTCACTGAGGGGCCAGCCAAGACAACATATTCTGGAAAAGTAATTTAAAATGTTATCAGGCTGGGCGCGGTGGCTCACACCTGTAATCCCAGCACTTTGGGAGGCCGAAGCGGGCAGATCACCTTAGGTCGGGAGTTCGAGACCAGCCTGACCAACATGGAGAAATCCCATCTCTACTAAAAATACAAAATTAGCTGGGCATGGTGGCGCATGACTGTAATCCTAGCTACTTGGGAGGCTGAGGCAGGAGAATCGCTTGAACCCAGGAGGCAGAGGTTGCGGCGAGCTGAGATCTTGCCACTGCATTCCAGCCTAGGTGACGAAGCAAGACTTTGTCTCAAAAAAAAAAAAAAAAAAAAAAAAAAAAAAAATTCTGAGAAATAAATTCTGATCTTTTGAAGTTGATGTCAAGATTACTAACAATCTATTTAAGACGTGTTTCACTTGGTATTTTTATAAATTGGAAATCTCTATGGTGGTATTTCCAGGTCTTCTGTTATTGGTAATATAGGTGTTTATATAACTAATAAGCTCTTCCATTATAAAATACTTAGATAATGCTGGATAAAGTATGAACATATTTTTTTAAATGTACTGTTGATTTCTCAAAAAAAAATATGGTCAATACCCTAAGACCACCTTCTTACCCTTGAAAACAGACAACAGAGGGGACTTACAACAACCTGATGCTGAATGTGGTTTGCTTTTGGTTTGGTTTTGCCAGTATCAGTAATCAGGATGCTTTGTTATAATGGCTACAAAGAATTAATAAAGAAAACCTTGGGCCTATTGAGAATAGGGTGCTGAAACTGCAGCCCTCTGTCCCCAAACGCACAGAAATCCAGGACCTGGTCTGTTTTTTTTTTTCTTCTTCTTCTTCTTTTTGAGATGGAGTCTTGCTCTGTCACCCAGGCTGGAGTTCAGTGGTATGATCTCGGCTCACTGCAACCTCCGCCTCCTGGGTTCAAGCAATTCTCTGCCTCAGCCTCCCGAGTAGCTGGGATTACAGGCACCCACCACCCATACCCGGCTAATTTTTGTATTTTTAATAGAGATGGGGTTTCACCATCTTGTCCAGGCTGCTCTTGAACTCCTGAGCTTCGGCCTCCCAAAGTGCTGGGATTACAGGCGTGAGCCACCATGCCTGGCCGACCTCGTCTATGTCCTTAATCTCTTGTGAAAATTTACAATCACAAGTCTGCTTGAACACAGGTTGAGGGTTAAAGTATATAATACCTAATTTTTCTGGGTATGTCAAATCAAGAAATTAACAAAAATTAACATTTTAAAGAAGTGATTTGTTCTGGATTACTTGGTGGAAGCACAGCAAAAATGTTTGCAGATGGAACATTTCTGCACAGGCTAAAATACACCCTACTATGGATGAGATTACAATGAAAAATTACAATCTATTTCTTCTTCATCCTTACCTCCAATCATTAGCAAGGGCCAGCAGACCAAACAGCCAGCAGGATTTGGCATTTAAGAACCTCAAATAATATTCTTATCAGAAGGAGACCATAAAGTCAAAGTGTTTAAGATAATCACAAACATGAAAGGAACTAAAAAATCCAGAAAAGAAGACAATATTAAAGATACCAGACTGGTTTGAATTAAAAAAAAAAAAACCCCAAAAACTTCCAACAATGAAAAATATAGCCATTGATATTCAAAACTTAATGGTAGAGGTTAAATGACAGGTTGGACAGAGTTGAAGAGAAAATTCTAGAAGGCTGGTCAGAGGAAATTACCCACAATTCAGCAAACAGAGATAAGGAGAAAGTCCTGGAGGGGTTAAAAGACATAGAGGGAAGAAAAAACGCTCCAACTTATATCTAGTTGGAATTCCAGAAAGAGAAATTAGAGAAACTGAAGGAAGAGGCACTATATGAAAACATACTAGCTGAGAATTTTCCAGTAATAATAAAAGACACATACCCTTAGATCTAGGAATCATAAACCCTAAGAAGGAAAAATGAGAAGGAATCATATTTCCAAGATTTCAGTTCAATCTCGTATTCCATTAAAATAGGTGTAAAGAAAACAGTTCTAAGGCTGGCTACACACCCATTCAATCTAAAGTGAAGCACTGAGTATGTTCATAGACTGAAGGGAACAAAGTCTCAGATGAAGCCTTAAGGTATGGAATTCAGAACACAGATAAAGGATGTGGCCTCTGACATCAAAGGTAAGAGGGTAGACCTGGGTGTTCATGTGTATGGGAAGAGTGTAACATTTCTTGGTGAAGTAGCAGGAACAAACTGAGAGTTGGGAAGGAATTGTGTAAAGGTTGCAAAGACTGGTAAGCCTCTTCCGTAATTGTTGAGGAGGATAGGAGAGGAAGAATAAAGAAATGTAAAATAATTTTCAGTCTCTTGGTTGACAATAAAGTATCGGGCAGATGCTTATTACTAAAATTTCTGGTATGTGCCTTTGTTATTTAACATTACTCTGGAATTACTGGTTGAATAACTAGACAAGAAAAAGTATCCAATAAAAGGAAAAATGTGTGTATTTGAAGATTATAACTATACAAACTGATTCTAGAGTTAAAATGAAAAGATAAATGTTGAAGAATAGCCAGATAAATAATGAATAAGGAGGACAAGGAAGGAGGGGTGATATGGTTTGGCTGTGTCCTCACCCAAATCTCATCTTGAATTATAGCTCCCATAATTCCTATGTGTTGTGGGAGGGACCCGGTGGGAGATAATTGAATCATGGGGCCAGTTTCCCCTACACTCTTCTTGCGATAGTGCATAAGTTTCACGAGATCTGATTATTTTAAAGGGGTTTCCCCTTTCATTTGGTTTTCATTCTCTTTGCCTGCTGCCATCCATGTAAGATGTGACTTGCTCCTCCTTGCCTTCTGCTGTGATTGTGAGGCGTCCCCAGCCATGTGGAACTGTGAGTCCATTAAACCTCTTTCCTGTATAAATTGCCCAGTCTAGGGTATGTCTTTATCAGCAGCATGAAAACTAATAGAAAGGGAGAGGAGGTAAACCCAGTTATTTAAAAAATTACAATAATTTAAATATTTGGGCACTGGCACATTAACAAGTAAAACGATGGAACAGAGTGCAGAAATGGAGCTATAGATGTGACATTTTGAGTGAGTGAGGGAAAGGATGCTTTATCAACATATAGCACTGAGGGAAAGACACTGGAGTCCTATGTCATTTATACTTAAATTCCAGACAAGTTGAAAATTCAAATGCAAAAAAACGAAACTACAAAACGTAAGATAAAACATTTTGAAAAACAATTTTGGAGAAGTGCAGTTTAAAGGAAAGTACCAAATCCAAAATCATAAAAAACTGGATACATCTGAATATACAAACAACATATTTCTGCATGGAAAAAACCATGAGCAAAGCTTAAAATATTAATAGGGAAATAATTTCTAAATGCATTTCAGCAAAGGACTAACCTTAACGTGTAAAGCGCTGTTGAAAATCAACAATAGAAAACTGTGTAGGACCTGAACAGGCAATTCACAGAAAAAAGTTGAAAAACATTGTGAAAGATTCTTAACATCATTTGTCATTAAATTCAAGTTGAAATAAGAAGAAGATAAATTTTCATCTCCGGTTGGCAAAGATCACTTTTCATAGGGGTGTAGTGAAACAGACATCTTATTTGTTGATGCTGAGTGTTAATTGGTAAAAACTTTTGGAAGGCAATTTAGTATTATCTGCCAAATTTTAAAATTAGATATCTATATCCAGCTCCTCTTGATCCAGCAGTTCTACATAAACCCTCTCTTGAAAAGGCGTGTCAGTAAAGATGCTTATTATACCAAAAGATAAGAATGACTATCGCTTAGTGACCAATTAAAATACTTTCGTACAATGGCATATATATATATATGAAAACGAATGTTAAATACCCGTTTACAGTAAAATGTGTATCAAATGCCTATTATGTGCCAGGGACTATTCTAGATACTGAGATGTAGTTGCAAACCAAACGAAATGAAATCCCTGCCCCTCATGGAGCTCACATTCCAATGGAGACAAGGTAACAGCAAGATGCAGAAAAGGGTAAATAGTATATTAACTAGTATTATAAAGAAAAGGAGGTAGAGACAGGGAAACACACAAATATACATGTTTGCCTATGCACAGAAAAGCTCTGGTAGGTAACAAATGGAACTGTTTTGCCCCTGGGGAGGAAGACAGCACGTCTAGGAAAGGAGGTAGTTTCTGGCAAAAGTATTTGTTTTTCTTTTTCTTTTTGTTTTTGAGACGGAGTTTCGCTGCTGTTGTCCAGGCTAGAGTACAATGGCGCGATTTCGGCTCACCGCAACCTCTGCTTCCAGAATTCAAGCGATTCTCCTGCCTCAGCCTCCCGAGCAGCTGGGATTACAGGCATGCGCCACCACGTCCGGTTAATTTTGTACTTTGAGTAGAGACGGGGTTTCTCCATGTTTGTCAGGCTGGTCTCAAACTACTGACCTCAGGTGATCCGCCCACCTCGGCCTCCCAGAGTGCTAGGACTACAGGCGTAAGCCACCGCGCCCAGCCGAAAGTATTTGTTTACTACATATGTATATTAATTAAAATGGGAGGCGGGAGGCGGAGAACACGATTTTATATTTTAAAAAATTGCTGGTAAAGTCCTTGGAGCATCAACGACTCAACCGTTTTCATTATAATGTTTGAAGAAGCAACGCTGGATTGCAGGTTCTTCGCCGCTTACACCCTGCAAGTCACCATGGGACGAGAATCGAGGGCTGGTTTAGGGCAGGCAGTAGACAAACGAGTTAAGACAGCGCACTCGAGAGCACTCCGGAGCAAAGCACAAACCAAAGATACATAAAACGTGCGTAAATGCCGACATACAGAGAGAAAAAAAATAGGCGCTGTGAGAGCGAGTTCAGAAGGTGGCGCAAAACCGTATTTCCCCAAAGTAAGAGCGAACAGGTCTAGTTTGCAGCTCTGCGCCTGCGTCAAACGGCAGCGCTTTTGACCGCACGGCCGCGGCAGGCACAGTCGTGTTCGCTTCTCGTCTAACTGACCCGCGAGAACTAAGGACGCTTGCCTTTTTCCGGTCGGGGGAAGGGGGAAGAAGGTCACTTCCGGTGACGCGGCTACGTCACTTCCTTTCAAGCTTGGCGTTTGTTTGGTGGGGTCCCACGCGGGTTCAACATGCGTATCGAGAAGTGTTATTTCTGTTCGGGGCCCATCTACCCTGGACACGGCATGATGTTCGTCCGCAACGATTGCAAGGTAGGCGACCGAGACCAGTCTGCGCTTCAGCCTAGCTTCCGCGGTTCCTGGGCGCGGCGACTAGGTGCCGGGTGCTTCTGCGTCTGCCGGGTTTGGCCCTGGTTGCTCCCCCTGTTCCCGTGGGAGGGTGGCTTAACTGGGTCTCCGGTCTCAGCGTTCCGCTTCGGGCGTTTCTCCTTCCCGGTGTCCCGAGTGGCGCTGGCTACCAGGCCACCCTTGGGTGGCGTTGGCAGCGTGGAGCTTCAGGAGCGATCCCAGCTGGCGCCTACCAGGAATCTTGGATGTCTGTGAGGGCTGTTTGGCCACTCGTGTACGTGGGCCACGTTCTTGAATCCAGTAAACTTTGTAGAGTGTATACGCTGTCAGGCATTATGCTAAGGTCCATACTAAAGTGTAGAGGTTGATGGAAGTGTTCCGTATTGCTTAATAGTAGACTTATCTGTTAAGTCTACTGCAGGTAGTACTGTATTAGGTACTGCGGGTGAGTTGGGGAGGGTCCCGTACGGAAAGACTCAGAATGGAGGTGATATTTATCTTGGATCCTGAATTTTGCGGGAGAAAGAGCGGAGGGGGCCTTCTAAGTGGTAGGAAAGTGAACATTTTGAGAAAAGGCAGAGAACGGTGCAAATCCACTTGTTTGAGTAAGTGACTGGATTGGAAATGATGATAGAGCCTTGGGCGTAGGGCTACAAAGTATAATTATAGTAAATGTATAAACGTAAATACTAAATGAGTCCTAGTTGTGAAAGACGTTTTGAATGGTACATGAGTTTGTCCTGTCATTACAGAATGAATCCCGTTCCTCTCTTTCTCAGAGAAACACATTGTTGCTCAGAATTTGACTTCTTAAGTTTGCTTCTGAATTACTGGGCGTTTACAGATTCCTGGTTTCCACCAGATCTACTGGCTTGGAATCTTTAGGGGAGGGGAAGAGGGTCTAAGAATCTGTATATTAAGGTGAATTTGACATGCTAAAGAATTACAAGTCTGACTTCACTTTATATCTCTGTAACAGATCAAAGATATTGACCCCATTAATTAGATGCAAGGGATTCAGCTGAAAATGAGGGACCAAAGCTATGTGTGGTAAGGTAAAAGAACGTAGAAGGTTTTGAATACTTGCTCTCAGGAACATGATAAGAAGTTTATAAAAATGGACCAAAAGATTGCCAGGTTGGAGTCTAATTCAGAGTAGGCAGTATGGTTTTATACATGATCTCGTTACGATTTTGTGATTTTCGTCCAGGGTGCTTGTCAGCTGGATACTGGAATTAGAACGACAGATCGTGAGAGCTGTCAAGACCTGGGTATTAATTTGGTAGACACAGTGGAAGTTAAGTTGATGAAGAATAAGGACAATGTTGAGTTGGTTGGGAGTCAGCTTGGCCTAAGGAAGACCAGTGGATCCAGAAGAGAGTTGATGGAGGAAATAAAAGATAGAGGGCCTGAAGCACTAATAAAGAAAAAGTATCTCACCTTTTTTATGTTCTTGATTTCCAAGTCTAAATCTCCTGAGCTCCAAATCTGAATTTTCCACTGGATGTACCTCACAGTGGGCCTACTGAAAGAGAATTCGTTAGTACCTCAAATCTTTTTGCTCTGTGAATTAATACCACTCTTAAGTGCCCAAATAGTTTTGCTAGAAACATGAGAGTCATCTTTGAATCTTTCACCTTTTGTATCTAGTTATCAAGACTTACCTATCCTGCCTCTGAAAAAATAATGGTGTCTTTGCTTTCTTTCTGCTTTCCTGCCCTAGTTCAGATTAGGCACTTACTATTATAGCCTCTTACATAGTCTTTTTTTTGGGGGCCGGATCTCACTCTCTGTTACCCAGGCTGGAGTGCAGTGGTGTGATCATGGCTCTCTGCAGCCTCAGTCTCCTGGGCTTAAGCAGTCCTACCTCCTCAGCATCCTGAGTAGCCGGGATTACAGGTGTGCACCACCATGCCCAACATTAAAAAAAATTTTGTAGAGACGGGGAGATTAAATTTTTTTTTTTTTTTTTTTTTTTTTGTAGAGACAGGGACTTGCTATGTTTCCCAGGCTTTAACTAGTCTTTCTGCCTTTATTCTCTTAGTTTCTGAGACTGTTGTTAATAGAAACTTCACCTTTTACTCTTCTTAGGCATAAATGGATTAAGGGTAGAATTAATGCTAATTCTCCATATTTGCACATACTTTGCAAACAGGAAAAATACAGTCTTAATGAGGGTTTAATACATGTTGAGGCCGGGCGCGGTGGCTCAAGCCTGTAATCCTAGCACTTTGGGAGGCCGAGACGGGCGGATCACAAGGTCAGCAGATCGAGACCATCCTGGTTAACACGGTGAAACCCCGTCTCTACTAAAAAATACAAAAAACTAGCCGGGCGAGGTGGCAGGCGCCTGTAGTCCCAGCTACTCGGGAGGCTGAGCCAGGAGAATGGTGTAAACCCGGGAGGCGGAGCTTGCAGTGAGCTGAGATCTGGCCACTGCACTCCAGCCTGGGCGACAGAGCTAGACTCCGACTCAAAAAAAAAAAAAAAAAAACAAAAACATGTTGAATTAGTGGAATAAGAAAAGTTTGAAGACCTTTGAGTCCAAGGTATGGGGGATCATTTGTTAGCATGTTAGCATTTAGGGGACTAAATTAAAAGAGAAACTTGAGAACATAAAGCTTTGCCTGACACATAAGCCATCCACCTCTTACACCACCATAGATTTAATCACTTCCTCATATGTGTTTACATGTTACATTATACATGATTATAGCTTTATCCCATTGTTTATATCCTAGTCAGATCTCGGTCTTTCTTGATCGCAAAGTGAGACTATCACATTGCTAGACTAAGCTTTTCAAGGTAGAGTACCAAATTTTAATTGTTCTTGTATCCTTAGCACTGGTACAACATCAGGCACATAGATACTCCTTATTTGCTGATTGAATCCCCTTCACACCTCCTCTGGTTCCAAGTCTCTTTAGATCCTTCATTGTGCCTTTCAGGTAATACCTATTAGATAAGGAACCAAGTAGATTCCTCATTGGATCTATTTGGAATTGAGAGGAGCCAAATCAAGTTTAGTCCTCCTGCTAGATAAATAGTAGAAAAAGGAATTTGCCTAAGGGTCATCTAATAGATATTAAATGTGGGAGGCTTTTATTTAAAAAGGTAATAGTATTTTGGGCTGAAAATACGCAAATGAAATTTCGTTTCACAATGATTTTAATGTATTCATTTTTTATTTATGATTTCATAGCAGGCTACTCCAGGAGATTTTAGTAGTTCTTATATTTTCTAGTCCATTTGAAATTAACTCAAGGATATAGACATGCTTTCACTCTAGTCTCTTAGGAGAAGGCTCTCTAGGAGGTATGGGCCTGGATCGGATTAAACTAATAGCAACAGTCTCTAAGAAAACTGTCCTACTGTGTGTAAGTGACCTACTTGAGGTTCCCCATAGGGCAACATATATAGAAGGTGAAAAGTGGTATGATTTGTGATACACACACAGGCTTATTTAGTTTGAAGTGTTTGTACTGTTTATTTTGACCTATTTATCTGTCATACCTTCTAGGTATAATTCAACTTAATTTTCTTTACCAAGATCCACAAACCCCAAATAATTACTTTTTGTCTTCCCACTTTCTCCAGCGGCATACACAAATTGCAGTGTGTTCTAAGGCATTACGAAATAACAAAATAATACTGTTAGATTTATAAAATGAGTCCTAATAAGCCATTTCAGGAACATGTTGAAGCATCATCAAGTTGTAAGTTAGCACTATTAAAGGATTAAATCTTTTAGGATGAAGATGGAGGGTTAAAGTAGTAAAGAATGTTGTTGGCAGATCTATGGATAAGTTGAAAACAAATCTATTAGAGCACCAGTTTTAGCTGCTTTTGAAATTATTTTGTGCTTTCAACAAGGAAGACGGAAAGACTCAAAAGGAGATTTCAGAATGGTTGTTTGAAACTTTTATTCCCATTGAGGTATAGAGACAGTGAATTTTGAAAATTATCCTGAATTAAGAAAGGACTTAAGTGACTTTACTTAAACTATTCCCTTTATTTGAAATAATTTTTCTGTTATTCTATACAAATGGTTAGTAATTTAAAATAATATTTTCAGGGCCCTTAGCCTTTGGTTGGGATGATGTTTGACAGTCAAAAAATAGTTGTTTCCATTTAATCTGATATATCTTACACATTTCTAAATGGCAGTTTAAGTAGAAGGGCATGTATTTTTTGTGTAGCAGGAGTAACATCTTATGATAGAAAAGTTTTTAATGTTGACTTCTCAATATTTTAACTTTTCTTGTAGGTGTTCAGATTTTGCAAATCTAAATGTCATAAAAACTTTAAAAAGAAGCGCAATCCTCGCAAAGTTAGGTGGACCAAGGCATTCCGGAAAGCGGCTGGTAAAGAGCTTACAGTGGTGAGTACAGTTAGCTATCAATAGAGTTTTTACACGTTTCACAGTTTTAGTATTTGAAGGGTGTATGTCATTTAATCAGTCATGGCAAGGCCTCCTATAACATGATTAATAAGTGCCTTATTTGTATTTGGCTTTGGAAATAATCTCATTCTCACATGGTCCTGAAAACTGTAATTCTGTGGAGCTACTATTTTTAGCTCTTGCAGAGAAAGGAAAATCATTTAAATGGCTTGAGATGAAGTTGGGAATTGCTACTGAAAGATTTTGAGATGAAGTTAAGAGAAAGGATTTCTGAACAGCAGTCAAGGCTCAGGTGAAGTTTATAATAGACTCATTTATTGGTTTCTGGATTTCCTTAGCAGGGCTTTGTATCTGAGAGCAGAGAAATTAGTAGTGTTGGTGTGAGGAGGACTAGAGCTAAGTCAAGGGGGAAGAAAATTTAATGGAGTGAGCCTCCATCATTATATTGTTACATTGAATTGATAAAAGGATATTTTGAAGCTGTCCACGTTCAGTCCCTGTAAAGAAAGGAGATGAAAATGCAGTACAGGCTACCTTTGAGGGAGGAAGATCTTTTAAACTATCCCCTTCGTCCATGGCCTCCTTTACCCACCAAACCTATGACCCCTTTCCCACCTTTTTATTGCTAAAGGGCAGTCAGTATCTGCAAGCATTTTCCATCAAGCCCTTTCCTGGCTTCCTTAATACCAGAGCTTTGCGGTGAATGTAAAGAGTATCGTTTGACCAGATGCAAGGCCAAATCATAATTACTGTCACAAAAATAATTTTCATTCTGGACGAGAAGAAGCATAGCAGCCTAAATGCAAGTGGCAGCTGCCTGAGGAAAGACTGCCAGTCACATTTACTGATTACTATTTAGCTTGTGGCTGAGGTTATTATGCTCCGAATAAAGGTGTGTATATATAAAAGAAATAGTAGCTAAATCCAGAGGTGGTGCTGTTTTATATGCCTGTCAGATAGATTTGAAAACCAAGAAATACCTGTAGCTTTTCCAAAATTGTTTTAAGATTAAAAGGATCATTAACTGTAAAAATACCAGCCACTAGCAATGGTAACAGTCTTTGGAGGAGATCTGAAGAAATGTAGGGCCTGACTTATATTCTGCAGAGTAGCACCTCATTTGTTTGAAGATATATATAGTTTTCATACCTTTTTGCTATAACAGATAGATATTTGGTTGAACCATATGAAGTTTTCTCTCTCTTTTTTTCTGTCTCCTACAGGAAGGACATGGAATTCTTGATGTTGACTTTTTTTGATCTGTGAAAAATGGCAGTTTCATATGGTTCAATGTAATTCAGAGTTTTCTGGCTTTGAATCATATCTGGGAATGGAAATGGGGAAGGTTTTTCAGTTTGTAATCCTTGTAATTGTCATACGCCATTCTGAGGGATGGAGGTGTTACCGACTCCTCCTCTCTCTTTGAGAATCACCGTTTTATGTTTTCAGTAGGGAGGTGTGAAAGGAGAAAAAGTTTGAAAACCTGTATTCTCTGAGATCACCCTGACGGGTGAATCTTGATGTATGTTCACTCAGAACACTTATGAAAAGGAAGATGTTTTAAGAAATATTTCCTTTCTACTTTTCTTAAAACTTTATTTTTATCTCCTCTGTTCCCTCTTACAGGATAATTCATTTGAATTTGAAAAACGTAGAAATGAACCTATCAAATACCAGCGAGAGCTATGGAATAAAACTAGTAAGTCACAGAAAAATACCAATAATTTTGAGGAGAGACTGGTTTGGGATAATACTATAACTTTAAGTGTCAGCTTGTTGTTTAAATATTGAATTTTCCATTTGTCATCGCCTGGCTTTTATTATTTTATCCTCATTTTAATGGTTCTGTTGTAGTCATATCTTTTATCATTTTTTTTTTTTTTTTAACAATTGGCTGGTGTGTTCATTTTAAAATAATGTAATTATTCACTTTGATACTACTTGAAGTGCCCACACAGAGGTGTAAAAACATACAAGTAGCTGAAAAAAATAGAGAAGGAAAATACCGTTTTAGGGTGAGTGTGGGACAGTTAAAATACACACAAAACCTAACACACTTCACATGTTTAGACTGTATAGTTTAGGATATAAACTTGTATTCTGTATACCTTATAATTAAAATTAAAAAGTGTAGTGCTTAAGGTCATCATTACAAATGTCCTGAGAATTTCTAAGTGTTTGACTTAGGTAAAAAATGAAGTTGTAATCTTCTGAAATTAAAAGCAATAATACCTAGTTTTTTCTTTTTTTCCCTGAAGTAGGCAGAAAGTTTAATGAAAAAAGTCCCATATGTAGAAAAAGTTAATCCCTTAAGCTCGCTTGTAGGTTCTACAACATTTGTGTATGTTTGGATGTTTGGGACCCTTGGCCCTGCCT
Organism: Macaca fascicularis; assembly: GCF_037993035.2. Lineage (NCBI taxonomy): Eukaryota > Metazoa > Chordata > Mammalia > Primates > Cercopithecidae > Macaca > Macaca fascicularis. The sequence continues at coordinate 31,678,751 of NC_088381.1, read as the reverse complement.
TTTTATTATTATCATTATTATTATTATTATTATTATTATTTTTTCTTTGAGAGTCAAAGTGTTGCTCTGTCCACCCGGCTGGAGTGCAGTGGCATGATCTCGGCTCACTGCAGTCGCTGCCTTCCAGGTTCAAGCAGTTCTCCTGCCTCAGCCTCCTGGGTAGCTAGGATTACAGGCGCATGCCACCACACCTGGCTAATTTTTGTATTGTTAGTAGAGGTGGGTTTTCGCCGTGTTGGCCAGGGTGGCCTTGAACTCGTGACCTCAAGTGATCCACCCGGCTTGGCCTCCCAAAGTGCTGGGATTACAGGCGTGAGCCACCACGCCGGGCACCGGCCCTGCCTTCTTTTCTTCCCATGGTTACCTTTGTGCAGCCTGTAGCCATTTCTAGTGTTGGGTGTGGGGGTGATGTGGTTTGTTAACCAGAGTCTGTAAGGCTTAGAATTCCACAAACTTTATTACTCTCCTAATAGATCATAGGCAGGGCATCCCTTTCTGTACTCCAGTCAGTCACGAGACTTCAGGGGAAGAATTGAAAATGTGTGGACCTTTGTAGTAGTATTTACACCTTCTAAACCAGGGGCATCCAATCTTTGGCTTCCCTGGGCCACATTGGAAGAAGAATTGTCTTAGGGCACATATAAAATACACTAACACTAATGATAGCTGATGAGCTAAGAAAAAAAAAATTGCAAAAAACTCTGTTTATGTTTTAAAAAAGTTTACGAATTTATGTTGGGCTGTGGGTTGGTCAAGCTTGTTCTAAAGCTTTGTTTACCCTGGACCATGTGGAGAAATTGGAGTTTAGATTTGGAATTGCCTTTTCTATACTTAGCCCTAATTATTGTACCCTTTGGGTCTCTCCTACCCCCTTTTTAAAAGTCTTTTCCTTCTGCTTTATAATTAGAGGAAGAGTTAATTTCTGAAAAGCAATTGATTTTTATTGGGTTTATTTGATAAGGAAATAACACTTATTCAAACTCAAGGATTTCTAAAGAGATTAACTTATAGGATTATTAAATTGATTTCAAAAGGCATCCTTATCAAGGACATTATTGGAAAGTCCTGAAGCATTTCTTTTTTTTTTTTTTTTTTTGAGACGAGTCTTGCTCTGTTGCCCAGGCTGGAGTGCAGTGGTGTGATCTCGGCTCACTGCAACCTCCGCCTCCCGGGTTCAAGCAATTTTCCTGCCTCAGCCTCCTGAGTAGCTGGGACTACAGGCACATGCTGCCATTCCCGGCTAATTTTTTTTGTATTTTAGTAGAGACAGGGTTTCACCATGTTACTCAGGCTGGTGGCAAGCTTCTGAGCTCAGACAGTCCGCCCGCCTCAGTCTCCCAAAGTGCTGGGATTACAGGCGTGAGCCACTGTGCCTGTCCTGAAGCATTTCTGGATTTCATTCAGTTTTATTTCATTTTGACCTTTGCTTTTGTTGTTGTTGTTATTGCTTGAAGACGGCAGCTCCAGATCATTTTTACATATTTTGTGACTGCTTTGACTTAGTGGGTATTTAGGTGGTTGTTGAAATGAGGTGCATATCCAATTTCAGTGATACGTGAATAATCAGTTCTATGGTCCACCATGCTAGTTTCGTGTTATATTGCTCGAGAGAAATACTGCTGTGTTCTGTATGACTTCACATGCTGTAATGGTAATGTTCTCTGCAGTTCTTACTTTCTTTTAATTCATTGCACATTTATTAAGCACTGCCTGTGGTATACAAAGATGAACAGGTCACACACAGTCTCTGCCCTCTAGGTGCATTTACTAAGTACTCCTATTTTATTGTTTCTGTTAGGTTTTATTACAGAGTCTCATTCTCTTGCCCCCGTCATTTGTACATCTGTAAATTCTGTAAGAAACAGTGCTTTGTAGATTTTTTTTTTTTCCCTGCACTGATTCTGCTTTCCTTTTTACTGGGATCCTAAAAATAGTTTTTTCTAAGAAGATCTGCTAAGTGGACAGTATGAGTGCTAGGTATATAGGATGAGAGTCTTTGGAATTTAAGATTGTTTCCTGGTGTTTTACACAATTAATAAAAGTTGTTTTCAGTATTGTTCCAGAACAATATATTATTCTTCTAAGAGATTTATTGATTCTCCACACCCCTCATATTTCAATATCATTTGGTCTATAAACTAATCTGTTGACAAGAGTTGTATGTTCATTACTTACATTATCAAATTATGTGAGGACATGGATTGAACAACCTTTGTTAAGGTATTGATGTCTGTAGAAACAGTAGTATGTTAGAATTTCAAAAATACCAGGAAAAGTAGTTTGCACTTTATCCCTCATGGCTGTCTGTGTTGCAGGTGAATTTTTAATGTCTTCAGGTTTTTTTTTTTTTTAACTTTTTACTTATTTTATTTTTGTTGAACTTTTTTCTAATCTTAGTAGCTTTTGGGGTACAAGTGGTTTTTTTGGTTACATGGATTAATTGTAGATTGGCAAAATCTGAGATTTTAGTGCATCCATCACCTGAGTAGTGTACATTGTACCCAATATATAGTTTTTACCCCTTACCCCACCCCACCCCCACTTTTGAGTCCCCATAGTCCATTATATTGCTCTGTATGCCTTTGCGTGCCATAGCTGAGCCACCACTTGTAAGTGAGGACATACAGTATTAGGTTTTCTATTCCTGGGTTACTTCATTTAGAATAATGACCTCCAGTTCCATCCAAGTTGCTGCAAAAGACATTGTTTTGTTCCTTTTGTTGGGTGAGTACTATTCCATCATGTATAAATACCGCATTTTCTTTACCCACTTGTTGGTCGATGGGCACTTAGGTTGGTTCCATATCTTTGTAGTTGTGAATTGTACAGTCAGATGCTTCTTAGGTTCAAAATATTTCAATCTTCTGGAATATTTGGAAATTTGAAAGAGTATATTACTCTTTGGAAAGGATTTTCCTGCCACTTGTGTTTATTTCCCTTCTAAATAAGTTTAAAGTGTGGAAATGCTTCTGAGTACTAGAACTTGTCCTTATTTTTGCTGAAAGACAAAGAAAAAAAGTTACATATCCAGCATATTATTAATTCTGAGCTACAGCATATGCAGATTTATAGTTGACATTTTCTTAGAATTATTTATGTAAATGTTGCTTTAATACTAGAGGTCTTAAAGATTGTCCTGGTGGTTTTTGTTAAAATGTAGATTCAGATACAGGTTTGTGTGGGGCCTGAAATCCTGTGTTACCGTTTTACTCTTTTTAATGAATAAGTGTACTTTTGGGAGATACTTTAAGACTATATAAATATCTTATTCTGTAGATCTGCAGACTACACTGTAAAGAGCTAGATCAGAAGTTGTGGTGTCTGAGCCACTGAGCACTTGAAATGTGGCTAGTCTAAATTGCGTTGTGCTGTAAATGTGAAATGAATGCTGGATTTTGAAGACAATATGAAAACAGGAATAAAATAATTCACTAATAATTTTATATAGATTGCATGTTGAATGACAGTATTTGGAAAATTTGGGTTAAATAAAATGTATCATTAAATTTTCACCTGTTCCTTTTTACTTTAAAAAATATGGCTACTAGAAAATTTAAAATTTCATATGTGGTTTGTCTTTCATTGGATAGTACTAATAGAGATTTTAGAGCATAGTTGAACTCAGCCCCCTTTTAGCCAGCGCTCCTGTAGACATTTTCTAAAACAGTTGGATTTTTGTGGTCTAGAACATATTAGTATTGATTGATTGGTTCATTCTGCCAATATCATGTGCTGACCATATCCCAGGCACTTTAAGTGTTCATAACCAGAAAGATGCTGTCTTTATTCATGGAAATTACAAGTTAAGAATGAGATTAGTTGTCAATAGTCCAAGTTCTCTTTATAGTAAAATTTGAAAAGCATTGGATTGGTTTAAAGTGGAAGGAAAATTTAACAGCAACAGAGACTTTTGTCAAATAAAAATTAGAGAAATGATACTTGTTAGACAGAATGTTGAGAGTGATGATGGCCATGAGTATATACCTTCAGCTTTTTGAGTAGGGATTGTTTTTGTAATGATTTTTTTTCATGTAAATTCATTTCTAAATCAGAATAATAAAGAAGTGCTTGTTAATGCAGTTGTTGATCATACTGCTTGAATGTGCGTACATTTGCTAACTCTTATGAACTTTTTTGTAGTTGATGCAATGAAGAGAGTTGAAGAGATCAAACAGAAACGCCAAGCTAAATTTATAATGAACAGGTATGAATATTTATGTGGAGTAACTTTTGGAAAGTAATTACTAGTAGATATTTAGAGGCATTCGTATTTTTTTTTTTAATTTTTTGTTTTGACATAACTTCAGACTTACCAAAAACTTCCAGGAATAATATGAAGAACTCTTGTATATTCTGCTAGCACTTTACATTTACTTTATCCCTGTCACAGTGTATTGAAGACCATAACGCTTTTTCCTTCTAAGTATACTGAAGTGTATGTAATCTAAAAATAACATTCTCTTAAACACAGTGTGGTTATCTATCAGTCAGGAAATTAACATTGATATAATACTATTATATAATCTATGAACTTTGTTTAGACCTCACCAGTTATTCTGATTACGTCCATAGCAGTGGAAAGTCCTTCATATTTCTTCAGGCTCCTTTAATCTGGACAGTTTCTCATCTTTCTTTATTTTACATGACAGTGATAGTTTTGAAGAGTATAGGTGAAGTTATTGTATAGAATGTTGTTCAATTTGGGTTTGTCTGATATCTTCCTCGTTAGATTTTGTTTAGGCGCCTTTGGCAGGGATGTCACAGAAATGATGGCATACCCTTCTCATGCATCATATCGGGAAGCACGTGATGTCACCTTTCTGGTGATGTTAACTTTGATCATTTGATTAAGGTGATGTCTGTTAGGTTTCTCCACTGGAAGGTTACTAGTTTGTTTTCCTTATAATCAGTACATCTCTTGGGGGAGATACATAGAGATTCAGTAAAAAGCCTATTACTCCTCAAACTTGTACCTACTGGTTTTGGTTTTCATTAGAGTCTTGCCTGAATCAGTTACTACTATTGTTGTGATTGTTGCCAAATGGTGGTTTTTCTAATTCCATCATTTCTTCTACATTTTTTAGTTGATTTTCTCATGTAAGAAAGAACTTTCTCTTTTCCATCAATTTCAAGATTTATTCCTTCACTCATATTACATCTGTGTGTATTCATGGATTCTTTTTTCTTTTTTTTTTTTTTTTTTTGAGAGGAAGTCTGGCTCTGTGGCCCAGGCTGGAGTGCAGTGGCCGGATCTCAGCTCACTGCAAGCTCCGCCTCCCGGGTTTACCCCATTCTCCTGCCTCAGCCTCCCGAGTAGCTGGGACTACAGGCGCCCGCCACCTCGCCTGGCTAGTTTTTTTTTTTTCTTTTTTTGTATTTTTTAGTAGAGACGGGGTTTCACCATGTTAGCCAGGCTGGTCTCGATCTCCTGACCTGGTGATCCGCCCGTCTCGGCCTCCCAAAGTGCTGGGATTACAGGCTTGAGCCACCGCGCCCGGCCGTATTCATGGATTCTTATGGTATACATTGGGTTATAATTCTTTATTGTCATTATTTATTTTGATGTTCTAAGTGGCCCACGTTTGGCCTGTGGGAGTTCCTTCAGGCAGACTGTTATGTCATTTTGACAGTTCTCCTCATTCTTTGAGTGCATTCATGTTTCATAGGTAACAAGATGTTTCCCCTTCCCCAGCTTGGAATCAGCTATTCTTTTCAGAGCAGGACCATTAGCTTTAAAATTAATTGCTATGGAATATGTCAAGGAAAAGAAGCACGTGCCAGCAGCTTTGTGGCTTAAAAATTTTAAAGCATTTCAGAAAAATGTTTGAGGACTAGTCTGTTAGCATTTTTATTGAATATCATGTGTTTTGTGCTCTTTTAATTACCCAATGGTTTTTTAAAAATTATATAACAGAGATTTATCTCTTTGAGAAGAAAAGATCTAGGCACTGTAACAGTTAAAGGGTTAAAGATTGTTTTATGTAGTAGAGTACTCCTTCTTTTCTTTTTTTTTTTTTTTGAGACTGAGTCTCGCTCTGTCGCCCAGGCTGGAGTGCTGTGGCGCCATCTTGGCTCACTGCAGGCTCCGCTTCCCGGGTTCCTGCCATTCTTCTGCCTCAGCCTCCCTAGTAGCTGGGACTACAGGTGCCCGCCACCACGCCCGGCTAATTTTTTGTATTTTTAGTAGAGATGGGGTTTCACCATGTTAGCCAGGATGGTCTCGACTCCTGACCTCGTGATCCGCCCATCTTGGCCTCCCAAAGTGCTGGGATTATAGGCGTGAGCCACCGCGCCCAGCCAAGCACTACTTCTTTTCATGACTCACATCCTTCGTTTACTCAGCAAATATATATTGAGCTCCCATTTTGTGCCATTCTTAAGTACAAAGAATGAATGCATGAACAAGTGTTGTGGTAGGGTAGGAATCCTATTTTGAGCTAATTACGAAATAGAAAACCACAAGTTTGAGTTGTTAGGGAAGAAAATGTACATTTGTGAGGGCTTAACAGGTGACCTTACCTTAGATTTGGGAATAAGTGTAAGGTATACATCTCTTTTAGGTTATGTTCACCACTTGCCATTTGGGAATAATGTGAGAGAACTGAGAGGCTCTTTATTCACTTGGTGTTGATGCTGCTGCTGGATGGGGGGTGTTGTGGGGAGAAGAAAGGGGAGTGAACAGAAGGGCAGCCATCATGTTTCCATTCCCCATCTGTGGGGCTAACTGAAGTAACAACATTTAGAAGCTGTATTGTGAACTGATGCCGCTTAAAGCAGTGTTAGCAACTGAAATTTTGGCTTTAATGTATTTTGTTGTAGATTGAAGAAAAATAAAGAGCTACAGAAAGTTCAGGATATCAAAGAAGTCAAGCAAAACATCCATCTTATCCGAGCCCCTCTTGCAGGTGAGTACTATGTTGCACAGGAGTTTACTGCTTTAAAAAGAAAAATGAAAAATCTAGATTTTTGTGGTCTGTGTATTTGGGTACCAACTAACTTTGGGTATTTTTTCCTTTAAATACTATCTTTCCCAGTAAATGTATGATATGATTTGGTCTATTAAAATGTAATTTATTCAGTGTATTTCCCAGTTGTAATCTATTTATATGGTGTTTTTTTTTCCCTTCATTGAATTCTATGTTCCGTATCTCCCCAAGTTAAGCAAAATTATTTGAGCAATAGTTTTATAGATGATTTTTGGACAATGTTTTATATTAGTGTTTCTCAAACTTTGGTCGGTCTCAGAATTACCAACTTGGGGAACTTAGTATAAATACATAGGCCGAGGCTCTTTGAGTCTGAGCCACTGTTCAGTAGCATTCCAGGTGATTCTGATACTAAAATTTGGACTACTGTTTCTTTTACTCAGCTAACACCAAGTACAGTCTCTTATGCAATTTACTTAGGTAGATCACTTAAAGGGAAAGAAATGTTAGTAAAGGTCAAATTCTGTAATCACATGTTGAGTACGTTTGTGTAAATCTACTTGTATTATTTTTGTACCAAATTTTATTAAAGTAGACAAAATTCTGGAGCATTTGTTTCACATATACATGATAACAAACTGATAGTCAAAAAGCACCAGAAAGGAACCATTGTTATCTAATTTTTTAGGTAATCGTTTTTGAGGTAGATAGAACAGTGTTAAGAGCAGGGACCTTGGATCCAGATGGCCGGAGTTCATGCCAGCGCTTTGACTTATATGACTTTCTAGTTGAGTGACCTTCAGCAAGTTAATCTGTCTTGGAGCCTCAGTTTTCTCGTATTTAAAATGGGGGTTGTTAGGAGGGTGAAATGAGCAAATGTATGTAGAATGTTTATTTGATGCATGACATATCATAAGACCTATGTTAGTTTAGCTGTTATTAAATTTCTTAGGAATGGCTTATATTACTTTAAAACATGCAGGATCCTTTATAAAGTGTTGATGTGAATTCTGTAAGGTCACATTGAATTAAGTTGTTTATTTTTTACTTGTTTTTATTAAAGGCAAAGGGAAGCAGTTGGAAGAGAAAATGGTACAGCAGTTACAAGAGGATGTGGACATGGAAGATGCTCCTTAAAAATCTCTGTAACCATTTCTTTTGTGTACATTTGAAAAGACCCTTTGGATACTTGGAACTGCTAAATTATCTTATTTTTTACATAAGGTCACTTAAATGAAAAGTGATTAAAATACATCTTTCCTACATTGCCTTCTATATAACATCAGGTATTACGGATGTTAGATTGCATCTCAGTGTTAAATCTTCACTGATAGATGTACTTAAGTAAATCATGAAAATTCTGCTTATAACTATAGAAGTGAATTGTGGATGTAAAATGGTTATGCCATTTGGGTAATGGCACTAGGCAGCATTTGTATAGTAACTAATGGCAAAAATTCATGGCTAGTGATGTATAAAATAAAATATTCTTTGTGGTAAAATATTCTCTTTGTTAATGTTATAGAAGAGGGGGATACAAAAAGGAACTAACAATTTGTATGGCAGTATCAGATATTATTTTTGTTTTAGTATTTCCTGTTTTGGTTTATTTGCATCTTAGAAGAGCATAATGACATTGTTTGATGAAACCTAAATTATGCTGGACTGTTTTGACCTGGTTTAACCCTTCTGATAGGTAGTTGTGGATGTTGGGGATGAGAACTGAATAATCTTTGCCTGGAGTGCCACTACACTCTAGAATTTCCACTTTGGAGAATATTCAGTTCTCACTTGTGATTCCTGGTAGAACAAACTTTATTTTTCTAGCCCAGCAGTGATCTAGAAGCAGAGGAATCCCAGCGCCTTTTAAAAGTTATTATGTGGTTTTCTTTTAAAAAGCTGCTGATTTTGGAAGGTAGAATTTATGGGTACAACGTATGTTCATTATTTGTACGTAAAATAAAACCATTTAAAAAGTAATGTGATATTTATTATTTAAAGGCACTAAACAAAGATGAAGTATTGATTATCTGGAAGAAGAAATCTTCCTCCACACATCCCATTTAAGTAGGAGATACTTTTAATTAAAGAGAAATAGATACTTAATGTTTCTGTGTTTTTACATTGTTTATAATTTTAAGTATGTTAAAGATACTAAGTAACTATCAGTTTGCGTAATTTTTTTTTAAGGTAGAATGTAGAATAAATGACTAATTCTTAGCCTTCCATAATTATAAAGTAATGGCTCATTTTTTGTTTCAGTATTAGGTAGTAAAACTAAAGCTATAGACCAATGCCTGGACCAAGTGTTAGGAGAGCTGAGTTCCAGTGTGGTTTTGCCTGGGTATTTTTCTTTGTAAACAATATTATTGATTGAAGATTAGGGGAAATGATACATGTGAGGAAAGACATTTGTAAAGTTTCTTGAGTTTTTACTACATACCATATTCATTTTTTAAAGAAATAAACATTTTAAAAGTTACATTTGATTAGGAAACAAGTGTCCTACACTGCCAGCGAAGGAGCAAGGTGCCCGTGCCTTGCGACCATCAATTTGGGGGAAATTGGGCTGAATTGAAGAGCTGATGTTGCATCTTAAGTTTAGCATCCAAACAGTTTTCTTCCTTTTCATGATTTCATAGAATTTTGAGAACCCAGATCTCATTCTAAACTATATGGATACAAATGCCATAATTTTTTTTTTTTTTTTTTCCATCCCACCATAACCCTCTAAGCCTGTTTGGATCACTTCCCATGAAAATGTTGTCTGAAAAAAAAAAAAAAAAAAAAAAGAAAATGGTATCTGAGAGGTTGTTATGGTATAATACTTTTAGGCTACTTTGTTTCAGGTTGTTTGGTAGAGGCCTGTGCTGAGTAGCTAGTAGTGAAACAAAGCAAAATGTTTACTACGGGGAACTGTTTTTTTATTTTTTCCTTTTTTTTGAGGCGGTCTGACTGTGTTGCCCAGACTGGAGTGCAGTGGCGTGATCTTGGCTTAACTGCAACTCCTGCTTTCCTGGCTCAAGCCATCCTCCCACCTCATCCTCCCAAGTAGCTGGTACTAAGGCTTACTCCAGCTTGCCTAGCTGATTTTTGTCTTATTTTTTTTTTTCATAGAGACAGGGTTTCACCATGTTGCCCAGGTTGGAACAATATAGGATTGGAAATCATGGGAAGGGATATCCTTAACTCATATACCTTACAGTACCTTGTCAGAATATAGAAAAACTATTTTTAAAAATTCTTATTTCTTAAAAATAGAAACCTTAGGTAGAAGTTTATCTTGTGAATAAACTTCTGTATCTATAAGAGTTTGAGAAGAGTTTAGAAGAGTAAGTTTAGAAGAGTTTGAGTTCAGAAGAGTTTGAGAAGATTGGCCTATTTCACAATATCTCATGAAGCAGATAGCATTATTCCCATTTAAAGATATAGGTAGAAGAATTTGAGGACTAGGTAACCTGCTCCTTTACCACAGAACTAGAAGATCAAGGTGTTAGTGATTTGTGTTTATACACGTCTGTTTCCCTGCATTTATGTAGGATTTTATCCAGAGCCTCGTATATCAAGTCTTCACAAGCCCAGATAACAGCTAAGAGAGCGACACTTGACTGTGACTTGGTTTCTTCATCTGAAAAAATGAAGATAGTAACAAGACCAACCCTGGAATTCTTTGCAAGGATTCAATCAGTTAATACATGTGAAATAGTTAAAGGCCACCATCATAGTAAGCTAGTGTTAAAATGTTAGCTATTAGGATTGGTTGTGTGTGGCCACACAAAACTTAACAACAGCAGTGGGATTTGACTTGGGAGAAGGGTGGAGACTGTTAAGGTTTGGGGATGACTGTGGCTAAATTGAGTGAAATCCACTTAACAAAAACAAGGACATGTATGGTTTAAAATGTCAATTTTAGCCTTTAAGTCAGCCAGAAAGTTCTATTATTAAGAAGAGCATCTCATTGCATCAGCATTTTCTGTTGTGAAGAGTGGGAAGGGGAAATACGTTTTTGGTTCCTCCTAGTTTGAAAAAATGAATAGTTTCCTGTAATCTTAAGGGATAATTTAAGTGACATAAGGGAAGTTATTTTTCCATCTGCCCTTTAATTTACATTTTAAATGGAGATCTGGAAAAAGACATCAGACTTTAATTGCTCACAGCTTAATGTAAATTCTCATATCCAATGAGGAGTTTTGCGTAAAAGTTAACATGGCAGCTTGCTGAATTGTGTTGAAAAGACAAGGGGAAAAACATCAACGTTAAACACTTAAAATAAAAACTAAATTTCAAGGACTCTGGAAGGATTTCCCAGTCTATACTCCTTTATTACTATGTTGTGGGATTGAACAGGAGATCCACAAATTATACCTTGCATGTCTTCATGTGATTTGAATTGTTTCTACAACGGGGGAAATTACCTCTTCTGAAGAATGTATTCCTTATGCTAAATAGGAGTCTACCTTCTGGTGCTATAGGATGACCTCTGATTTAAGCTCTCCTGTTTTAATCTTAATCAATTGAAGCTAGCATGTGGGAGAGGTAATTCCTCTGCCACATGATCTTCCCTGGGGTACCAGTTACCTGATCTCTTTCTTTAGCCTCTGATTGACTCTGTGTCTCCCTATGATCCTGCAAATAAGTTCCTTTTTGTCTTAACTGGAAGGCATCCTCCAGCATACCCAGGTAATGCATTTCTGTCGTAATTTCCAAGAATGCGGGGACTGTTTCCTATCCCAGGCATGGGTATTGGGTACCAGGACCATAGAAGGTGCTCAGTAAATGTCAACTAAATGGAAAATGAGTGTGTTTTCCCCTCTAGTAAACATATGCTAGGTTTTACATTAGTCTATTTTAAAAATAACCAGTAATTTGAAAGATACAAAGAATAAATTAACAACAGAGAGATATACCAAGAACAGAAGCAGCCTGTGTGACTCTGACAGTAATGAAATCTGCGCTGTTGGAAAGGCTTGCTGGGGAGCAGTGCTGGCTTTAGGGCTACATACCTGATTTTGCTGTTTAGATCATTATCGAATGGTAGTAAAACAAAGCTGCGTTTCTGGGTCTGGCTGGAGCATTCATATGTCGAGGAATCCCAGGAAAGACAGCATGAGCTGTTTTTTTTGGCAAGTTTCTTAAAGAACTTTTGTCTGGAGCTTGCTTTGTTGATGGAAATAGTTCTTTACTTCCATAGCCAGAGTATAAAATTAGAAATAAGGAGAACGAATTAGGGAGAATCTGTTGAAACATTTTTTTCTTCAAGACAAAAATACAGGACATTGGCTCCTTAGTATTGTAAGAAACTCTTTGTTTTCAGAATGCCAACTGTTACATACTTTAGTATAATACATTCTAGAAAGTATCTATACATTTGGTTTGACACCAAGCCGTGGAATCTTAAGAGGAACACCAGTGAGAATGCTATTCTAATCAGTTGCCCCATACAGTTTCTTAGTCTGTACTTCATGATTTTGTCACATATTTCCTTTTCTGGTATCAGAGAATGCAACGCAGGCAGCAAGCAACTATTAAAGGCAGTTCACCTAAGTAAAAGGGCATGGCATCCCAAAGCAGATGAGGATACGAAAGGCTTGTTTGTGCTGTGTTAAGCTACAGTTGCACACAATCAATATTGCCTGTCCCCTGAGTTTTTCTTCACTGCTCTCAGATTCTTCATGCTGCCAGAACACAAGAGCTAGAAGCTTTTTGACTCCGTAGAGATACAATTTATCTATTTCTAGAAGACACAAGAATTACCAGAAGATGCATTACAAGACTATACAATGGAAATAGCATGGTGGCTCATGCCTGTAATTCCAGTGCTTTGAGAGGCAAAGTTGGATGGGCCACTGGAGGCCAGGAGTTCAAGGCCAGCTTGGGCAACAGTGAGACCCTGACTCAATAAAAATAAAGCCAGGCACTATGGCACATGTGTGTAGTCCTAGCTACTTGGGAGCCTGAGGCAGGAGAATTGCTTGAGCCCGGGAGGTCAAGGCTGCAGTGAGCTATGATTGCGCCACTGCACTCCAGCCTGGGTAACAAAATTTGAGAGACGTTGTCTGCCCCAAGCCCCCACAAAAAAAGTGTAGGGGGAAAACATCTCAAAAGATAAAGTATCTAGGTCACAACCTCTCAGTGTCTTTGATTACACATTTGCAAACAGGATATACTACCCCCTAGTCCCAGAGTTGTGAGAATCCAGTGATAGAGCAATAATTGAGGCCAGGTATATTGCATATATTGTCTCCCGATATCAGCAACGCTTCAAGTTAGCCCTTCTTATTGTGCAGATGAGAAACATTGAATAACTTGATCTATATCACTAACAAGTAGAGCTTAGATTCAAGCACGGTCTGTCTGACTCCTAATCACCAGGCGATATCCTAAACAGCATCTAGCATGGGGCCTGCCTGGCACAGGGTTGGTCCTCAATATATGTTTTTTGTTCATTGGAGGAAAAAAAAATCTAGCAGTAAAAGAAAATGTCTTGGGGAAATGATAGATTTTATGGAATAGTTTAATTTTTCTTGTGACAAGAATGGATACTTTTTCTTACCAGTTCTTTCAGGACTGACAGGATATCATTTGAGGTCAAGTGTAATTGAGACAGCAAGTTTAATGAAATGATGATTTTTGAAATTTACTGTTCTTAAAAAAATTAGTACAGCAATGACATTAATTCTAGTATAATTGTTGGAAGAACTGTCTTACAGGCAGCGCTGAAATGCCTGCTAATCTTGTTATCAAATAAGAATTCTAAATTTTATCAATACCCACTTTATGAGCAATTTCAGCATTAATTAGATTTAAACACGTTTATTGTGTGTCTGCTGTATGTGAGGCATTGCTTGCCTCATTTAGCAGCAGAATAATTAGTTCATGTTATATTTGAGAAATTTGAATCCTGGGGAAGTATATTCTAGTTATAGTTCATGTCTTTTAGGACCGTTTAAATCTAGTAGTTCTTTATTGCACTTGTGCTAGTTTTCAAGTTCTCCAAATTGTTGAGATTATTGCCAATAAGAATTCTGTCTTTGTTCCAGGGAATGAAAGTTTGAATGCTAAGTGTCAGGGTTCATCTAAGGTGAGAAGTCGGCTTTGAAGTTGCCTGATGTGTTACTTGATTTCTTCTTTAAAAACAAATTAATTTTTTTTTTTTTTTTCAGGGACAGGGTCTCGCTCTGTTACCCAGGCTGGAATGCAGTGGTGCCATCTCAGCTCACTGTAAACTCAAACTCCCGGGCTCAAGCAATCCTCCTGCCTTATCCTCCTGACTACTAGTGTGCCATTCGAATTGTCTTTCTAACAACTGATGTGGCAAAGAATCTAAGACCATGTTCTCTCCACGCACCACACACATGACAACATTTCATCCCCACTGTTAGTTATATGGACTCTCAGAAATAGTGTTTACCTTACTGAACAAGTTTTCTTTCTTTGAGTTGAGAAGTCTCCATTAGAGATTAGGTATCCAGGAAGATTTGGGTCACAGCAACAGAGGATGAGCTACAGTAGCACTGAGAGAGAGGCCTCAAACCTGACTGCATTATTAGAATTATCTGGGGCAGGTTTATTTATTTTTTTTTTTTGAGACGGAGTCTGGCTCTGTCGCCCAGGCTGGAGTGCAGTGGCCGGATCTCAGCTCACTGTAAGCTCCGCCTCCCGGGTTTACGCCCTTCTCCTGCCTCAGCCTCCCGAGTAGCTGGGACTACAGGCGACTGCCACCTCGCCCGGCTAGTTTTTTTGTATTTTTTTAGTAGAGACGGGGTTTCACCGTGTTAGCCAGGATGGTCTCGATCTCCTGACCTCGTGATCCGCCCGCCTCGGCCTCCCAAAGTGCTGGGATTACAGGCTTGAGCCACCACGCCCGGCCGGCAGGTTTATAATTACCAGTGTCTGGGCCTCTCCCAGAATAATTAAATGAAGATCTCTGGGATTGGGGCCCAGGTGCTGGTATTTTTAAAAAGCTACCAGGTGATTCTAATGTGTTCCCAAGGTTCAGAACTACTGATCTATGTAATAGCTAGAATTTCTTAGTTTAGGCAATTAATGTAAAGGTGTTTTCAAATAGTGCCTTTTCAAGAGGCATTTTGTGAAACACTGTATTTCTTGATGTTATCAAACGGCTCACCAAAATAATGGGAACATTTTTAGATTGATGCTTGGATAACTTCAGTAGCAGTTACATAATTTTCCAAGTACCTAATACGACTGCACTACAATAGTTAGCTGGATGTTCCTTGAGGTGTAAAACAGGGTACAGAGACACTCATTTTCATTTTTTATGGGAGTTTGATTAATTCTCTCTGGGTCGATGTGACCTTGGAATTCAACAGCGAGGACTGCGTGGTCCATTTGCCAGGATCTACGTATTTTATCTGTAATTCTCCCAGTTATGAGGGCCTGGCTAAGACTTATGCTTGAGTCCTGAATGAGGCACTTATCATCATCTTGCCCTTCCATTGGTGTGTGGTTTATCACACACACACACACCCACCTAACTTTAAAAGGAGGTGAAGAGGACATATGCAGGGAAGACATTGGGGTTTTTATTCCAAGATAAGTGAGTGGTACCATCTGTGGACAGGCCTAGCAGAAAGTGGAGTATGAGTTGAAGCGTTTTATCAGAACCTCTTTGCTACGGTTTGGACGTTTGTCCCCTCCAAAGCCCATGCTGACATTTGATTGCCACTGTAATAGTATTGAGACACAGGATCTTTACCAGATAATTAGGCCATGAAGGCTCCACCCTTGTGGGTTGGTTTAATGCCTTTAAAAAAATGGCTGTGGGAATGGGCTCTGTCTCTCCCACGCGCTTTCTTGCCCTTTGCTTTTCTGCCATGGAATGCCACAGCTAGAAGGCCCTTACCCGACGCGAGCCCCTCAACCTCGGACTTCCAGCTTCCAGAACTGTAAGAAACAAATGTGTTTTCCTTGTAAATTACCCAGTCTCAGGTCGTCTGTTTAGCAGCAGCAAACAGACTAAGACATTCTGCCATCAGATTTGTGTTTCCCCAATGACACTGGAGTTCAAGGTCCGTTAGTTAGCTATGGACAGGTATAGTGTGTTAGTGCAGATGAACTATTCAATTTCCTTTTGAAGGGTTTCCATCCCAAAACACAGATGATTTAGTCAAAGCAGCATCTTCTGAATGTCTTAGCTGACTTAGAAAAACAAATAAACCACTTTCTGTCTTTATTATTTTCTTCCCAGGAAGGGAGCTCTACAGTCATGAGGGTAGTAAGTATGACTTTTTTAAAAAGCTCTGGAGCCATGGGGGTTTAATAAATAGTTCATTGCTTCCCTATCTCCACCAACGTCTCTTCACTCTAACTGCAGCCTTGAAACCCAAGTGTTTGGGTTTGGATTTTCTTTTTTGAGACATAGCCTCACTCTTGCCCAGGTTGGAATGCAGTGGCACGATCTCGACTCATTGCAACCTCTGCCTCCTGGGTTCAAGCGATTCTCCTGCCTCAGCCTCCCAAGTGTAGCTGGGACTACAGGCGCCCGCCACCACCTGCCCACTAATTTTTGTATTTTCAGTAGAGATGGGGTTTCACCATGTTGCTCAGGCTGGTCTTGAACTCCTGGGCTCAAGTGATTCACCCACCTCAATCTCCCAAAGTGCTGGGATTACAGGCGTGAGCCACTGCTCTTATCTAGGTTTTGGACTTTTAATCTACCTCTTAATACCCTTCCCTCTTCTCTGAAAGCAAGATATATTTATAGCCAATTTATTACTTTGGGATCAACTTCAAATGTTTATTTTTGGATAAGATGAGTGAGTTACAAAACTAGCAACCTGCAAAGTGTTTGAAAGTTTAACTGCTATTTTTTCACTTATCCATTCACCCATTCAGTAAATATTATTGAGATGCTACTATGTGCCAGGCACTTCTAGACATGATGGGGATATTATAGTAAATGGAACAGATGGCAGTCCTTGCACTCATGGAATAGTGTGGGAGAAAAAGTCACAGAGGCTGACACCAATCACAAACAGAAAATGATACAAGGTGTGTCAAGAGTTTTAAAAGAAAAACGACATAAAAAACATACAAACACTTGACTCAGAAATCCTACTTGAGAAATATATCCCGCTGGGCGCGGTGGCTCACGCCTGTAATCCCAGTACTTGGGGAGGCCGAGGCGGGCAGATCACGAGGTCAGGAGATTGAGACCATCCTGGCTAACATGGTGAAACCCTGTCTCTACTAAAAATGCAAAAAATTAGCCGGGCGTGGTGGTGGGCATCTGTAGTCCCAGCTACTCGGGAGGCTGAGGCAGGAGAATGGGTCGAAGCCGGGAAATGGAGCTTGCAGTGAGCCGAGATCGCGCCACTGCACTCCAGCCTGTGTGACAGAGCGAGACTCCATCTCAAAAAAAAAAAAAAAAAAAAAAAAGAAGTGTATATATATATATCTCTCTCTCTCTCTCCTAAGGAAATAATTATGTGCCCATATATGCACGCACAAAAATACGCACTATATTTTTAGCACAACATTGAAAAGAAGAACTGGTTAAAGTTAAGGACTTATTAAGGACTAGTTAAATAAGATGCTCCAGTCGTGTTTCTAATGATGCAGAAAGATGCTTGCAATACATTAAATGAAAATTGCTGGTTTCAAAATTGTATGATGTGATTCCTCTAAAAGAGTGGTTTTCAAGCAGGAGTGATTTTTGCCTCTAAGGGGCCATTTGTCAATGTCTGGAGACAGTTTATCTTGCTACAAGCAGGGTGGAGGTTGGTGCTACTTTAGTGATTAGCGATCAGGCATGCCGCTGAACATCCTGCAATGCACAAGGCGGCCCCCTACCACAAGTAATCATTTGGCTCAAAATGTCAGTAGTACTGAGATTTAGAAATCTTTCTTTTAAACAATTACAAATACCATTGCAAGGACAAATATTTTCTGAATAGATAGCATTATGGATGTTCTAAATGTTATTTTTCTTTTTGTGTTAATTCAGATGTTGCTTTAAATGAGAAGTACTGACTTTGTAATTAAAAACAAAACTATTTTAAAACGTGGTGCTAAATTTTGGACTCATCCCAGCCTGAGAAGGTTTTTTCTAAAACGGTTCAGGCATTTTTTTCTTTTCCTACTGCTCTCCTTACCTGTGCACACCTCATTGCCTGTATCTGTGATGCCTCTATTTGGATGGAACCTGGGTTATGCCTGGGCCTGGTTTATTCCCATAACATGGGTTGCTGTACTTGCTCACTTAATTGTGAGCTCTATCCATCCAGGAAAGTCATCTGTTCCTTATTTTGAATATTGTATTCTTAGAAGTTCATGGGTTCTAATTGAAGGAAGCTAGAAGGACCCCTTCCATCCTTCAGCAAGGGTCCCCAAAGATAGGCAGGGCGCACAGAGAATGCCTCAACTGCTGAGAACTCCACCCTTTCAGGTCCATTGCAGGTTCATCTCCAGAAAAGCTGGGGTAGAGTTGTCTCACTCTTTGGGTTGGAATATCGTGATTTCTAAGAGTCGAAATGCACTTGCTAATTTAGCTATCTCCTCTTTATAAGACCCTCATGAGAATAACGATGAGCCATAAAATACCTTTAAGGAGCTTCCAAATTTTATCTGCAAGGAACCCAGGGCCTGTGGCATTATACTGGTTTGTAGAAGACTCCTGTGGTGTCTGCAGAAACTTTCTCTGGTGAATATCTAGAATTTCCATTACTTTGAATGTGTACCTGTTATTAATCAAGGAATTAATCATCCCCATTGTCTTTGATTGAAAGTCACATTACCTTGGAAGGACAAGGTGTTATCAAATGGGCAAGGCAGATCATATGTTTTCTCTTTTACTGGACTCCTTATTTTTCTAATGACAGCCTGTGTATCCTATGCTAGAGAGCCTCTTGAAATTAACTTAATTTACTGTCATACTTGTAACATACCCATTTATTTGGGCCTGTGAATGTGTGTGCACTCCATTTGATTACATCTAATGTTCTCCCCAAATAAAGAGTACAATTAATTCATTAGAGGATGGTTTGTTTCCAGGGGTAAGTGCCGATTTATGATGATTCCATCAACACTTGCACCACATTAATTTATTTCCAATTTAATCAGCGTTTAAATTGAACTGGGATCAGGCAGAACAAAACACATGGTTTTGCATAATTATAATGGAGCAAATGGAAATAGTCATAGCACTTCAGCATTAGAAACCTCACTGCAGAAGCGCAGATGGGTTAGGAGATGTTGATTAAAAAAGATGTCTAGGAATAAATCCTCTGTAAGCACTGTATTAAAATCCAAATGCCTGCAGGGCAAGTAACTTTGCATTAATTACTTAAAAATTTCTTATTCTGGGTATAGCTCTCTGTAGAAATCCTACAGATTGAGTAAACTGTGGAGGCACTCCTTTTCATGCTCCATTTAACTTAAATCATTAGGTGGTTCAGAAAGTCGTTTCTTCCCAGACTTGTCTAGATGGTAAGTTCAATATTTAGCAACTGTCCCTTTGTGCTTCTTGAATCTTCTCCAAGCCAGTGCTGTTGAAGGACAGATTTGCCATGTGGGAAGGTGGGCTACCTTGGAAAACAGATTTTTGGGTTGGAGCTTGTCTGAAACTCTCTAGATTAAGAATTGTGGCCGGGCGTGGTGGCTCACGCCTGTAATCCCAGCACTTTGGGAGACCGAGGTGGGTGGATCACCTGAGGTTGGGAGTTCGAGACCAGCTTGACCAACATGGAGAAATCCCATCTCTACTAAAAATACAAAATTAGCCGGGCGTGGCAGTGCATGCCTGTAATCCCAGCTACTCGGGAGGCTGAGGCAGGAGAATCGCTGGAACCCAGGAGGCAGAGGTTGCGTTGAGCCGAGATTGCTCCATTGCACTCCAGCCTGGGCAACAAGAGCAAAACTCCGTCTCTAAAAAAAAAAAAAAAAAAAAGAATTGCACTGGATGGGTTTGCTCCTTCAAAACTAACAGGAGAGAGAGGCTGAACAAATGGTGTTCTTCAGGCAAGGGGCTTCCTGATGTGTAGTCATTTGTTAACTGCCGGAGTTTTGGTCTTAGAATTTCTTTTCCCTCTCCTCCTCCTCCTTCTTAATAAATCATTGCAAATACAGTTGAAGTCTACCCTTCCACACTGTGTTCCATTTCTCTCCATCCAGAGAACCCCTAGGGAATGACTCCCAATTTTTTAATTAAAAAACTTTATTTTGAAATAATTTCAAACTTAGAGGAAAATCACAAGGACTGTGCAAAGAACTCCCCATATCCCTTTTAAAGGAATAATGATATTAACAAAGTGTTTTTAATTCCTGGCAGGTATTTTATTGGAGGCATTTCTGTGATTGGAACAGGAGTTGAGGCAATGTCAAATGTATTGTAATGAAGTAAATTCCTTAAATTGTCTCGCAGTGAAACATGAACAACGACAACTACCCTTTTAAATTCCTTCTAGTTTTCAATAGAAAGGGCCAGAAAGTACCTTTACATTTTTGTCTGCGAACAACTCTGCAATTTCATCTTGATTTAATATTTCTAGTAACAAAGCTTCTTCCGACCCCCTCATTCTTATTTCTGGGCAGACAATTTATTCTTAAGAATTGTAGTGACGGATAAGAACCTAAATTGAAATGATTAATGTATCAATGATTAATTTAATAATTATAACAACATCCAAACACTTAGAAATTATAGTATTTCATCAGATGTCTTTTTGAAGAGGCATTTCTGGCTGGTTGTGGTGGCTTACTTTTGGGAGGCTGAGACGGGTGGATCACTTGAGATCAGGAGTTTGAGACGAGCCTGGGCAACATGATGAAAACCCTTCTCTACTAAACAACAACAACAACAACAAAAAACAAAAACTAGCTGGGCATGATGGCAGGCACCTGTAATCCCAGGTACTTGGGAGGCTGAGACATGAGAACCACTTGAACTTGGGAGGCAGAGGTTGCAGTGAGCTGAGATTGCGCCATGGCACTCCAGCCTGGGTGACAGAGCGATACTCAGTCTAAAAAAAAAAAAAAAAAAAAAAAAAAAAAAAATTAAGAGGCATTTCTGTGAGAAGAACAGGTAGGCAAGCCAGCTTTCCTGGGGCCTATCACCCCCTTTTCCAGATTGTAGAGCACACTTCCCTTGGTCCCCTGTGAGGGGCCAGCAGATTTCTCTGCTCTCTTGGCGGGTGGGGGGAGGGGGGAACCACTCTTCTTAAGTGAATATTTACCTTTTCAGGCGTGTCTTCATAATTTAGCTTCATCAGTCTATATCCACAAACCATATATTATATTATTTTGCATGTATTTATACTTTTAAAAAATGGTCTCATGAAGATGTCCTATTGTATCATATATTTTTTCACGAAACATTATTATTGTTATATCCATGTTGTGCATACAGGTAGACCTAGTTTATTAATTTAAATGAGGTATAATAGTCCATCATCTAAGTGTACCACAGGTTGTTATCCATTTGCTGAGTGTTAATTTTCCATTAAATAAATGCCTGCTTTCTCACATTAAAATTAGTGAAGACCCTTTCATCTGTTGTTCTGCTGGGATTTGAAGTTGAGATCATCTTACTATTAAGCCTCTGCTTTCTTCATTATATTAAAATTGCCTCTCAAGTAATAGACTTCTATCATAATCCAGATTGATTTAGTGGAGCACATTAGCTAAGTATTTAAAATTGTTGATGCCATTTTCTCTCCAGACAGAAACACTTTACTCATTTCATCAGACATGAAAAGTGGATTTAGTGTCTCAGGGTAAGTTGTTGGGTATAGCAGCCACTAGCCCACATGTGGCAACTGAGTGCCTAAAAAGCGGCTAATTGTGATGTGTGTGTGTGTGTGTGTGTGTTTAAATATACCTTTCCCATGGTGCTGAGATATGTTTTAATTGTAAAAATATATACCAGATTTTGATGGAAAAAGTGTGTAAAATATGATTAATTTTTGATATTGAAATGATAAAATTTTGGATATATAAGTTTAAATAAAAATGTAGCCAGGCGTGGTGGCTCTCACCTGTAATCCCAGCACTTTGGGAGGCCAAGGCAGAGGATTGCTTGAGCCCAAGAGTTTGACACTAGCCTGGGCAACATGGCAAAACCGTCTCTACTAAAAATAGAAAAATTAGCAGGATGTGGTGTTGCGTGCCTGTAGTCCCAGGTACTAGGGAGGCTGAAGTGGGAGGATCACCTGAGCCTGGGACTTGGAGGTTGGAATGAGCCGAGATCACGCCAGGCTGCTGCACTCCAGCCTGGGCCACAGAGCGAGACCCTGTCTCAAACAAAGTAATGAAAATTGATTTCATCCTTTTCTTTCTACTTTATTAATGTAGCTTCTTGAAAACTTAGCTACATATTGTGGCTATTGGATAGTGCTGGTGAGGGATTAATAAGGTTGAAATGATCGAGTATGTGCTTCTGGGTGCCAGGTGGGGGCAGCAGAGGGTTGCTAGAATCAGGAGTCCTAAAGGTGCTGTCCTAGCAATCCTAGAGGCTTGAAAAAACAGGATGTCAGTCAGAAAAGGGGCTAAATGGGAACGTAGTCAACAAAGACCCAAGGATCAAATCCTGTGTCCTGGTTGAGAGGGATTACAGCTAGGGCCACCTAGAGGAGAGGGGGACTGCTTAACAAATGAAATCTCTAATAAGGCACAGTTTGAAGTCACACAATTCTGTGTTTCATTTTTGACTTTGTTAACTCGGGTAAGTCATGTGACCTCTGCAAATCTCAGTTTTCACATCTGTAAATTGGGGATGATAGTACATATTTATATTTTTTGTTGATGCATGTAAAGAGCTTATCACATATATTGAATATTTTCTGTTATTATTTTCTTTATTTTAATGCGTCAATGAGAAAGCATGAGAAGGTACCTCTCTTGCCTTTTGAAGCAGTAGGCTCAGGCTGCAGGTCTTAACCATGTATGGGTTTAAAGTGAGTCACCTAAGGCTCACCATTTCTTATCCACTTTTCATCTTCAGGTAGAGATGAGAAAGTTCTCTATTTGGAATGGTGTTCCTTGTACATTGGCGTTCTTACTGTTTTATCTCTTGCCAAACAAAAGCCTGAAATACATTTCTTTTTTTGGCTCTAAGCTGGGTAATGCATGCATTTGTTCCTCACAGAAGTTACCCCGTCCTGTGTTAAGCAAGCCTTAGGGATGCAGAGATGAATGAAATGTAGTCAAAACACCTACAGATAGGTGAAGGAGCTAGATGAAGGCCACCTAGCTATGACACAGTGTGACGGCCACCAAAGTCAAGTTATGAGAAAGTTAATTCCATGGGGAGGGCAGCGAGGGTTTCAGCGATGGCCTTGAAAAGGAGAGGACACTATTGAACTCCTCATCATCCCATTTTCTAAAATTCCCAGTCTTCCAAGTTTCAATGACCTTCATCTCTACCAATCACCAGCAAAGCACAGGCTAGAATGCATCACCAATAGAAACCGTTTTAAGTCCTGAGCTCTGATTTTCCTCTCAGTACTGCCCAATATCTCCTATCCTCCCAACTCTGTTTAGGAAACTTTTTATCGGGAGAACCCGCTCCCGATGGTTACGTGGGTTCTTTTTTATTTCCTAGGTGTCTTGGCTGGTTTGAGAAATAAAGGGAAAGAGTACAAGAGAGAGAGAAATTTAAAGCTGGGTGTCCGGGGGACACATCACATGTCGGCAGGATCCGTGATGCTCCCCGAGCTGTAAAACCAGCAAGTTTTTTTTAGCAATTTTCAAAACGGGAGGGAGTGCAGGAATAGGGTGTGGGTCACAGAGATCACATACTTCACAAGGTAACAAAATATCACAAAGCAAATGGGGGCAGGGCGAGATCACAGGACCAAGATCACAGGACCACCGGATGGGGTGAAATTAAAATTGCTAATGAACTTTCGGGCACACATTGTCATTGATAACATCTTATCAGGAAACAGGGTTTGAGAGCAGACAACCTGTCTGACCAAAATTTATTTGGTGGTAATTTTCCTCCTCCTGATAAGCCTGGGAGCACTACAGGAGACTGGGACTTATTTCATTCCTTCCGCTTCGACCATAAAAGACCGTTCATAGACCTACCCTCAGGGTGCATTCTCTTTCTCAGAGATGTTCCTTGCTGAGAAAAAGAATTCAGCGATATTTCTCCTATTTGCTTTTCAAAGAGGAGAAATATGACTGTTCCATCCAGCTCACCAGCGGCCAGAAGTCTTATCTCTGATGTTCCCTGAACATTGCTGTTATCCTGTTCTTTTTTCAAGATGCTCAGATTTGATATTGTTGAAGCACACATGCTCTACAAACAATTTGTGCAGTTGACACAATCACAGGGTCCTGAGGCGACATTCATCCTCCTCAGCTTTATTAAACTGTGCTTTATTAGAGGTTTCATTTGTTAAGCAGTCCCCTTTCCTCTAGGTGGCCCTAGCTGTAATCCCTCTCAACCAGGATGCAGGATTTGATCCTTGGGTTCTTGTTGACTACGTTCCCATTTAAGCCCTTTGCTGACTGACATCCTGTCTTTCTGAAAGCTTTCCTCTTCAGAAGATGACAGGATTAAGAGATTAAAGTAAAGACAGGCATAGGAAATAACAAGGGTATTGACTGGGGAAATGATAAGTGTCCATGAAATCTTCACAATTTATGTTCAGAGATTGCAGTAAAGACAGGCATAAGAAATTATAAAAGTATTAATTTGGAGAACTAATACATGTCCATGAAATCTTCACAATTTGTATTCTTCTGCCACAGCTGTAGCTGGTCCCTCTGCTCGGGGTCCCTGATTTCCCGCAACACTTTTATTGAGCAGTTTATAAGTACAAAGATGATGTTTCTTCCTAGGCATGGCCCTTGACACTCTTGCTATGATTCTTCTTACTGCATTGATTGCCTCCACATAGACCTCAGGAAACTGAATAGTGTTTCTTCCTGTTTGCGCTCTAGGTAGAAGACAGTAGGCATGGCTCTGTCCAGAATTATTGCTTAGATCATTTTCCCTTTCCACAGAGTTCCAGATGTGTCCATTTGGAATGGTGGTCTTTTTTGAAATATTTGCAATTTAAATATATAATTAAAAGCTAATCATTGGGCATCTGCTTATAATAGGAGAATTTGATTCTGAAGGTTTATGTTAGATTGCAGTCATATTATTGACAACATTGGCGTTCTGGAGAAAAGCCTTCCAATATGGCTTCAGGTTGTAAACCATTAGGTTGGGTACTATTCTTTAATAAAGTGGTCTCTAAAGTGGAATGTGGCTATTCAGGGGCTTGCAAGGTAATTCAAAGGGATTCACAAAGAAAACATGAAGCTATTATTTATATTTAGCTTTTAATCATCCTTTTATAATGTATATGTTTTGTGTATGCTTTGTAATGTTTGTGCCACAATACAAGTATATGATAAATGTACATATACTAAGGGTGAATGAAATTTTTTAGTGATGGGGCAGACATAATCAAAGAATTCTGTAGACAACTAACTGCCCTAATGTGTTAGAATTTTTGTGATTTCTAGTGACAGAAACCCAACTCAAATGAGCTTCTAGAAAGAAGGCACTTATTGGCACTCCACACTGAAAAGACCAGATGTGCAGTTAGCCTTAGGTACGAGGGGCCAGACACTCTGCGGTGTTGTCAGTGTGCATGCACTCTGTCCCTCGGCTGTTTATGTGGGGAAAGATGGCAAATTGAGCTCTGAACTCACACTCTTCCAACTTACCACCCAGTGACAAGAGACTCTATTCCTTGGTATTCCAGACTGATTGGTATGAGTGGGTCCCATGCCTGTATCTGAACCAATCACTGTGGTCAGGGGGAATGGAATCTTCAGGTTATCTGGATTGATCCTGTTCTTAGGGAAAGGAGGCGATATGGTTTGCTCTGTGTTCCCACCCACATCTCACCTTGAATTGTAATAATCCTCAGGTGTCAAGGGTGGGAGCAGGTGGAGGTCATTGAATCACGGCAGCAATTTCCCCCATACTGTTCTCGTGTTAATGAGTGAGTCTCACGAGATCTGATGGTTTTATAAGCATCTGGCATTTCCCCTGCTGGCACAGTCTCTCTCCTGCCATCCTGAGGAGTTGCTTTCTGGTATGGTTGTAATTTTCCTGAGGCCTCCCCAGTCATGCAGAACTGTGAGTCAATTAAACCTCTTTCCTTTGTAAATTACCCAGTCTTGGGTATTTCTTCATAACAATGTGAGAATGGGCTAATACAGGAGGATATGGATTAATCTTGTGGGAACCATATGGCAAAGTTTTCTGCCAGGAAAGAAAAAGGGGATCTAGGAAAGTGAAAGTGGGCAGACTGAACACGTAGCAATTTCAATGAGAGCAGGACTGATTGCCACGGGAGGAGTCAGGACAAAGTAGCCAATCCAAAGATGTTAAGATCCAGGACCCAATCAGTAACTTTTATAAAAATAAGTGGGCATGAGAAACTGAAGTGAGCTGCCAGGTTCATTCCTAGGATGAGAAAAGTTGTATGTTCCATGTGTATGAAGGGGACACCATCAAGTCTAGGTTAACATTGCTTTTGATACCCCACGTTACAGAAAGGCTGAGATGTAATTTCTTCCCTTCTAGCACTGCCCGTCAGCTTTCTCAGAGTGAACCTTACGGTGCTCATCATAGCAAAAGCTTTGGGGTCAGAGTGGCCTTGGTTTGCATCTTGACTGCCACATACTAGCTGTGTATATGCTGGCCAGTTTACCAGAAGTCTCTGAATCTCACTGACTTCACTTGTACCTCTTTGGTAGGGTTGTTGGGAAGAGAATATCCAGCATAGTTCATAGCACTTGATAAACAGGAAGTTTTATGTTGACACTGCTAATGCTGACGTTTTCCTTTTCAATGAGTTTGGTCAAATTCCTAGTTTGGGATCCAGGCAGGGTTGATTTATCTTTGGAAACCTCATTGAGTCTCCAACAAACCTGGCATGTAGTAGGTGTTCAATGAATAACTGTTGAATAATGAATGAGGGAATGAATGTAGCTTATTTTGTTTCAAATCTTTCCCAAAGGGTTCCATTATGAAATGCTGCTTAAACTTGCAGCTCTACCAAAGAACAAATTATTATTTGAACAAGAAAATTATTTCTTAGTGTTTTCCCTCTAGCCTTCTGAAATGTGGACCAGTATTACTGCAGGGAAACTTTTCAGTGTATTGGGATTTTAGCTGTGGCTTTCTGCTAAAGTATACAATTTTTCATGGCTTATTTTTATACCTCATAAAATATTTTGATCTGTTTTCCTAAGCTGACCATGGAAGACCTGAGTAACTGTCCTCATCGACTTCTCCAGAGACCCTTTCTCAATGGAGAGGAGCTGAGAAAGCTGACCTGGTCTGTAATGGTCTGAGATGCTTGAAAAATCAACTTGGGAATAAAAGTTATAGGTTTTCTTGGGCCAACTTTGGACCACTCTTGTGACTCTCGATGTAGAGGAAGTTGCTGTGGAAAACAATCATTTAAAAGACACACTGTTCTTTTGGGAGAGGGTGATCAAGAGGAAAGTCATACATTTTCTCACATGCTACTGAAGGACTGACTCATTTTTGTTAACCTGTATTTGCCCGAGAATCTGGTATAT
Organism: Macaca fascicularis; assembly: GCF_037993035.2. Taxonomy (NCBI): domain Eukaryota; kingdom Metazoa; phylum Chordata; class Mammalia; order Primates; family Cercopithecidae; genus Macaca; species Macaca fascicularis. The sequence goes on along the minus strand of NC_088381.1, from coordinate 31,651,266 downwards.
TCGAGTTTTTGCCCAAAGGGAAGCAAACTTGTAAGCTGACCGAGATGCTGTCAGAACTTCTGGCCTTGGGAAGATGTTGAGGTCTCCAGGAGTCTCAACTCAAACCCCAAACTTCATCCTTACTGAAGACACAGCAATGATACTGAAAGGACTGGCCAGCTGCCAAGAGAACATTCCTGTCACCCTGATTTTAAGAGTAAAACAGACAAATGAAGTTGGTGACTTCAGGGCTAATGACTGACCACAGCCAAAGTCACTGTGGATTTTTCTTCCAAAGATAAGAAAAACTCTACTGGGAAGATCAGACGTTCTTTCGGTCTGATCTACAGAAGGACTTGTGTTTGCAGACGGCAATGTAGCTTTGTTCCACTGCTGGAGAGAAGAAAAATAAGTAATAGGGTTCGTGTGAACTGAGCAGAAAATAAGGGCCTGAGGACCCGGGCTGAGGAGTGGTGAGCCAAGGAGGGCGTGAAGCGGGCTTCCGCTGAAGGTGCGGTGGAAACGCTGCGCATCTCTCTGGCTGACCTTTCTGCGGCAATTTGCACGGACGTGAAATGCAAGACAAGCAGGTAGGCGAACCCGCTGAGGCCACTGACAGCCATGTGATCAGCCTACCAGTCAGGGTGAGATGTCTCCAAGGCAGTGACGAGAGCTGTAACAGGGAATATTTTCACCAATCAGAGAAGCTAAGGACCTAGGGCAGATTCCAGGCAAGGTCTCTGAGGGAAATACGAAAAGGGATGGCTTTGCCCTCTTCTGCCTCATTTTTTGCCATCTCCATTGTTAGTCCTGCCAACAGAAGGCAGTGGGCTTACGGGGATGGGCTGAATTATTCAGCTGTTGATTCTGAATAGAAAAACACTGTGAAAGAAAATAATCATGAAAAATGTGTTTACGAGGATGACTTGGGATATTTTTCATTAATAAAGCATCAAGAAGCCATTTCAGGTTATGTACCAGGGAATGGAGCCAATATGACTTAGGTTCTGGAACTTTTAGAACTAGCTGTCTCCCCAGATACCATGAGATTTCATTCAGTGGTGATTGCAACCTGGCATTTTTACAGAGATCTAAAGTTTTCAGGGTACGTTTGCGTAATTCTTTCATTTGAGGTACGTTACAACCCTGCACAGTTTGAAGGGCCCGTATTATTATTCCCCTAGGACAGATGATCAAACTGAGACTCATAAAGGCCCAACAGACTTGCTCAAGGGCACCTATCCAGTTAAAGGCAGCACTAGGGCTGGAATCCAGGCCTCCATTCTCTTAGCTGTTTTCATGTCATCACACAGTGCTACCTCTGTTTCAGCATAATAACATCTCCTGCTTTGACCTGGACCAGTCTGTAGATAACGCAGCCTTTCAGAGGAACATGCTGGAGCTTCCTCTGTGGGAATTCCAGCATGTCCTGGTGTTCAGTAGGGCAGCTAGATGCTAACAGTGGGAGGAGGGTTATACTGCTCCCTTCCGAGAAGGACACGATAGTTTGAACAGACTTGCAAGGGGAACGTTGCCTCTTCAAATCTTTGTTTTGTAAAAATAGATGCCATTTGGTAGCAGCCTAGTGCAGAGATAATTAGGATGGCTTGAATAAATTGAGCTCCTGGCAGGTAGTTTTATTTCTCCAACACTATGCTTGAAGACTTTTAAATGACCAAGATTTCTCAAAATATTATTAAGTAGGAAATGAGCAAATACAATTCCAACTACTTTTATGAATCCAATATTGTAATAATGTTTCTTAGTCAAATAAAAATACATTTACCTAGAACATAAATACATAGGCGAATGGGCAAAGGCAGCTATATCCTTAGAAATAATGTTTTATCTTCCCTTTGTAGATATTTATTTGGTATCAAAAGATAATCATTAGGTGCTATTTCCTGTGAATAGTTCCAGGAGTAAAGACCAAATTTCTATTTTTTTTTTTTTTTTTTTGAGGACTCTCACTTGCTTCTCCATTAATAAGGCTGCATACAATATAATTTAGGATTCCTTTTTTTTCAATCACTGGCCATTTGCCATAGGGGAAACCAGTGTTCAGTCAGTCATCCAAAAATGGGCATTTGTTTGTAGTAACCATTATTGTGGGCCTTGGTAGCTGTTTAAGATGAAACACTATTCATGACTCTCTCCCTTTCCTCAAGACCAAGAGTTGGTTATCATCAGGTGTCCCACCAACAGCACAGACAGGGGACAGGACCTTGCTGTCTCAGGCATTCGTTCTGAACTGGGGTTCAGATGTTCCCCCTCACAAAGTTTGCAGCTTTATGGAGCTGCTGTAGGGAATTTCCCTGCTTGACTGAATTCTCAGTGGCATGGATTCTGCTTGTGGGCAGGCCTGGTGGGGACCTTGGCCACAAGGACCTGCAGGCCGCTTATGGGCCAGGCTGAATTGAACAGCATATTTACTGAGAGTGGCAGGAAGCATCCTAACTAGGAATTGAGTGCCAAATCATAATCCAGGGCTGAAACAGGATCTTGGAGCTGGAGAAGTGGTCTGGAAGGTAAAGTACTACTATAAACAGGAAACAGAGTCAGAGCTGGTAGACTGAGAATAGAGTGGAGAGTTGAGTGGGAGGTAGGTTGGGGTGTGTGACTCAGGACAGAGGCACTGAATAAGGAGTGGTTCTTCTGGAAGCCTGCAGAAGCATCCTGAGAATGGTGTACTTTATCTGTTCAAAGCAAAGTCTAATTGCTTTTGTACATTTATGTGATGTTTTGATATATGCAATGTGGAATGATTAAATCAAGCTATTAATAACTAACATGTCCATCATCTCCTTTACCTGTTATTTTTATGGTGAGACATTTGAAATTTACTCTCTTGGTTATTTTGAAATACGTAATACGTTATTATTGACTACAGTCACCTCGTGGTGCAATAGATCTCAATACTTACTCCTTCCGACTATCAAACTTTGTATTCCTTGACCAACAACTCCCCATTCCCTCCCTCACCTCACCACACAGCCTCTGGCAACCACGACTCTACTCTCTACTTCTATGAGTTGCTATATAATTCACATTCCTACTAACAATGTACAACAGTTCCCCTTTTTCTACATCCTCAACAACACTTATCTTTCATCTTTTCGGTAAGAGGCATTCTAACAGGTGTGAGGTGAGATCTCATTGGGGTTTTAATTTCCCAAATCATTAGCGATGCTGTGTAGTTTTTCATGTCTGTTGGCCTTTTGTATGTTGTCTTTTGAGAAATGTTTGCTCAGGTTCTTTGGCCATTAAGAAAATCTGGTTGTTGGCCAGGCACGGTGGCTCATGTCTGTAATCCCAGTGCTTTGGGAGGCTGAGATGGGTGGATCATGAGTTCAGGAGATCAAGATCATTCTGGCTAACATGGTGAAACCCTGTCTCTACTAAAAATACGAAAAAAAATTAGCCAGGCGTGGTGGCGGGTGCCTGTAGTCCCAGCTACTCAGGAGGCTGAGGTGAGAGGATCACTTGAGCCCGGGAGGTGGAGATTGCAGTGAGCCGAGATCGTGCCACTGCACTCCAGCCTGGGTGACAGAACGAGACTCTGTCTAAAAAAAAAAAAAAAAAAAAAAAATTTGGTTGTTTTCTTGTTATTAAGTAGTCTGAGTTCTGTATATATTTTGTATATTAATCCCTTGTCAGATGCATGTTTTGAAAATATTTTCTCTCATTCTGTGGGCTGTCTCTTTACTCTGTTATTTTTCCCTTTGTTTGCGGAAGCTTTTTAGTTTGGTGCACTAACCTTTGTCTGATTTTACTTTTGTTACCTGTTCTTTCAGGGTTATATAGAAAAAAGCTGCTTCCCAGACCAGCGTTGTGGAGCTTTTTTCCTGTGTTTGCTTCTAGTTGTTTTACAGTTTTAGATCTTACATTTAAGTGTTTAATCTATTTTGAGTTATTTTTGTATATGATGTGAGAAAAGGATCCAATTTCATATCCAGTTTTCCCAATACCACATTTATTGAAGAGTGGTATTGGGAAAATATACATTTTCCTTTCCCCATTGTATATTCTTGGCAAGTTTGTTGAAAATCAGTTGACCACAAATGTGTGGGTTTATTTCTGGGCTGCGCTTTCCATCCTGTTTCATTTGTAGATGAGTCTGTTTTTATGCTGATACCATGCTGTTTTGATTACAATTGGTTTACAATATATTTTGAGATCAGATAGTGTGACGACTCTGGCTTTTTTCCTTTTTGCTCGATTGTTTTGGCTATTTGTGGTCTTTTGTGGTTCCATACAAATTTAAGGATTGTTTTTTCTATTTACACATTTCCAGTGTGGAAAATGACATTGGAATTTTGATGGGATTGCATTAAATCTGTAGATTGCTTTGGGTAGTGTGGACATTCTAACAATATTAATTCTTTCAATCTGTCAGTATGGAATATCTTTCCATTTACTTGTGTTTTCTTCAGTTTCTTTCATCAGTATTTTATAGTTTTCAGTATACAGGTTTTTTACCTCCTTAGTTACCTCCTTACACCTAAGTATTAAAATTGTTTTGTTGCTATTGTAAATAGAATTGTTTATCTTGATTTTCTTTTTTCTTTTTTTTCCACATAGTTTGCTGTTCCTATACAGTAACACTACTGATTGTTGTATGTTGATTTTGTATCCTGCAACTTTACTGAAATTTTATCAGTTCTAACAGTTTTTGGGTATATCTAAAGTATTTAGGGTTTTGCATATATAACATCATGTCATCAGCAAATATAAACAATTTAACTTCTTCCTTTCCTATTAGGATACCTTAATAAAAAAATCTTGCTTAATTTATCTGGCTAGGACTCCCAGTACTATGCTGAATAGAAGTGGTGAGAGTGAACATCTTTGCCTTGTCCTTGATCTTAGCGGAACAGCTTTTAGTTTTTCACCATTGAGTATGATGTTAGCTATGAGTTTGTCGTATATGTCCTTTATTATGTCCTTCTATATCTAATGTGTTGAGAATTTTTGTTATGAAAAGTTGGTGAATTTTGTCAACTACCATTTCTGCTTCTGTTTGGATGACCATGTGATTTTTATCCTTCATTCTGTTAATGTGGTATATTACACTTATTGGCTTGCATATGTTGAACCATCCTTTATTGCTGGGAGAAATCTCACTTGATTATGACAATGATTCTTTTAATGTTGTGGAGTTAGGTCTGCTAACATTTTGTCGAGGAGTTTTGCACCTCTCATCATGGTCTATAATTTTTGCACCTCTGTTCATCATCAGTCTATAATTTTATTGTAGACTGTAGAGTCCTTGTCTGGCTTTGGTATCAGGGTAATGCTGGCCTCCTAGAAAGAGTTTGAAAGTATTCCCTCCACTTCAGTTTGTTGGAAGAATTTGAGAAGAATTGGAATTAGTTACTTAAATGTTTGGTAAAATTCAGCAGTGAAACCATCAGGTTCTAGGTTTTTCTTTGGTAGACTTTTTATTGCTGATTCAATCTTCTTACTCATTATTGATCTGTTCAGATTTTCTATTTCTTCAGAAGTCAGTCTTTGTATGTTGTATGTGTCTAGGAATTTATTTCTTCTAGATGATCCAATTTGTTAGCATAAAATTGTATGTGGTGATTTCTCATGATCTGTTATATTTCTGTGGTATCAGTGAAAACCTTTTCTAAGGAGAAGGTTAGGAAACACCTCCCGTCTGGGCTCAACAGTGAGCAGTCCATTAAGTGCATCATGGGAGACACTGTTTCTGAGTCTGTTGCCGCAAGACATCAGGAGAAGGGTAGATACAAGAGGACCAAGGTGATGGTAAAACCAAGCTCTGAGTAGATGCTGAAAGAAATTAACCTAAATAATTCTGTTTTTCAGGCTCTGTGAGTAAGAATGTGAAAAACTCAGAACAGGGATTTAATTCTTTTAACTAGGCTTGAGGTTTCTCTAGACAAAAATTTCACCAGTTTGGAGTTACTGTGTAATAAATGATTGAGTGGTTTCAGATCTTCAGTGAGGCAGACAGCTGTCTGTCTCTGGGTCTTTCTAATGTCTCTCCACTAACTGCCTCCTGCAATAGAACTTCTCTCAGCCTGGAAAGATTGACCGCATACTTTAGTGGGAAAGAGCAGGCTTTTCAGCATAAATGCTTCTCTTGCCTGACTCATCATAGTCTGCATTTCATTCTCTTCTAGTACAAAGTACCTTAGCTCTGGACTATTTTGGAATTTTTATGCAAGGAGTTTATCATAGAGTATTGGAGTTGAAAGGAGCATTGGAATTCATCTTGTGTAAAAACGTTATTTTACAGATTAGAAAATTGAGGCCCGTGGTATTTACCCATAGTGGTAGATGGTAGAGCTGCATTTGGAATACAGGTGTCTTGACTTCATCACAACATATGTAAGAAATGGGAAATAATGAACTTATTTCAAAAGGTAAACTTAATATTTTGTTTTCTTTTGAACTTTTAGATTCAGAGGTACATATGCTGGTTTGTTATATAGGTAAACTGCATGTCATGGGTGTTTGGTGTACAGATTATTTTGTCACTCAGGTTAATAAGCATAGTACCCAATAGGTATTTTTTTCTGATCCTCTCCCTCCTCCCACCGTACCCCATCAAGTAGGCCCAGGCACCAATGTCTGTTGTTCCCCTCTGTGTCTCCATGTGTTCTTACCATGTAGCTCCCACTTAAAAGTGAGAACATGTGGTGTTTGGTTTTCTGTTCCTGCATTAGTTTGCTTAAAATGATGACCTCCAGCTCCATCCCTGTTGCTGCAAAGGACATGATCTTGTTTTTTTTTATGGCTGCGTACTATTTCGTGGTGTATATGTACCACATTTTATTTATGCAATCTACTGTTGATGGGCATTTAGGTTGATTTCATGTCTTTTCAGTTGTGAATAGTGTTGCAGTGAACATACATGTGCATGTGTCTTTATGGTAGAATAATTTGTTTTTCTTTGGGTATGTACCTAATAATGGGATTGCTGGATTGAATGGTAATTCTATTTTCAGTTTTTTGAAGAAGCGCCACACTGCTTTCCACAATGGCTGAACTAATTTTCAGTGCAATTAGTAGTGTATAATCATTCCCTTTTCTTTACAACTTTGCCAGCATCTCTTATTTTTTGACTTTTTAGTAACAGCCTTTCTGACTGGCATGAGATGGTATCTTCTTATTGTTTTGATTTGCATTTAATGATTAGTGATATTGAAGATTTTTAAAATATGCTTCTTGGCCACATGTATGTCTTCTTTTGAAAAGTCTGTTCATGTCCTTTACCCACTATAGGGGTTGTTCATTTTTTTTTTGCTTGTAAATTTGTTTAAGTTCCTCATAGATGCTGGATATTAAATCTTTGTCAGATAGATTGCAAAATTGTTCTTTTACTCTATAGACTGTCTGTTTAGTCTGTTGATAGTTTCTTTTGCTGTGCAGAAGCTCTTTAATTTAGGTCTCATTTGTCAATTTTTTGTTGCTGTTGTTGCAATTGCTTTTGGTGTCTTCATCATGAAATCTTTGTGAGGTCCTATCTCCAGAATGGTATTGCCTAGGTTGTCTTCCAGGGTTTTTATAGTTTTAGGTTTCACATTTCAGTCTTTAATTCATCTTGAGTTGATTTTTGTATATGGTATAAAAATGGGTCCATTTTCAATCTTTTGCAGATGGCTAGCCAGTAATCTCAGCATCATTTATTGGATAGGGAGTTATTTCCCCATTGCTTTTGTTAGCTTTGTCTTAGATCAGATGATTGTAGGTGTGTGGCCTTATTTCTGGGCTCTCTATTCTGTTGCATTTGTCGATGTGTCTGTCTTGGTACCAGTTACCATGCTGTTTTGGTTAATGTAGCGTTGTAGTGTAGTTTGAAGTCAGGTAATGTGATGCCTACAGCTTTGTTCTTTTTGCTTAGAGTTGCCTTGGCTAATTGGGTTCTCTCTTGGTTCCAAGTGATTTTTATTTTCTTGAGACAGAGTCTCACTCTGTCGCCCAGGCTAGAGCAGCAGTGCAGTCTTGGGTCACTACAGTCCCTGCCTCCCAAGTTCAAGTGATTCTTCTGCCCCAGTCTCCTGAGTAGCTGGGATTACAGGTGTGTGCCACGACACCCAGCTAATTTTTGTATTTTTAGTAGAGATGGAGTTTCACCATGTTGGCCAGGATGGTCTCAATCTCCTGACCTCATGATCCACCTGCCCCGGCCTCCCAAAGTGCTGGGATTACACGTGTGAGCCACTGTGCCCGGCCCCAAGTGATTTTTAAAATAGTTTTTTCTAATTCTGTGAAGAATGTCATTGGTCGTTTGATAGGAATAGCAATGAATCTGTAAATTGCTCTGGGCAGTGTGGCCATTGTAATGATCTTAATTCTTTCGAGCCATGAGCATGGGATGTTTTTCCATTCGTTTGTGTCATCTCTGATTTCTTTGAGCAGTGTTTCGTAATTCTTGTTGTAGAGATCTTTCGCCTCCTGTTTGATCGTATTCCTAGTTATTTTATTCTTTATGTGGCAATTGTGGATGTTATTCAAAGGTACATTTTAAAGGAAGGTGTAGTAAACATGAGAATGCCATCACAGTGTGAGGAAGGTGATTATTTTACTGTTTACAGTTTTGATTACTAACCTAGATGTGGTAATTAACTTTTAGTAGCTAGTTAAAAGGCAACTGACACAATGTGAACAAAAACTAAAAAGCAGCACTTCACTGTTTGCTCCTAAAAACTGGTTAGTCTGCTAAGTTAAAATGAGTTACCATAAAAACGATTTATTTCTAGGTCAAATATCAACAAATCAGTTTGACTTTAACAGTTTAGTTAATCAAATTCCTACATTTCATAACAGATGGTTTCCTTGTTCCTATAATATTTTTGCCCCAAATCTCTTAGATTTGGGAAGAAATCATGTTGAAATCGATTAGATCGAACTGCTGACTATACCTCTGTGATCGCTAACACTGATGCCCATTTCACTTCTACTTGTTGTATCTTTGCCTTTATGCTGTAACTTGTGTAACCAGAGGAGTGGAAGAGGTAAGAAGATTCATCCTGGGCTGTTAATGTTAGGAGTTGGGAGAGGAGAGAGTGTCGGGCAGTGGTGTGTAGCTGGAAAAATATTTGGGGGCTGTTAACCAGTGAGCTTTTTTCTCTTTTGGAAATTTTCCCTTTGCTTCCCCTAGTCACACAGCTACATAGCAGCTGATGCTCATTCCTTTAGCAAGGTAGAACAGTGGAGAGAGAAGAAAACATCTGCATTTCTTTGTTGGATTTGGTTTCAAAAGCCTCGGCCCATTCCCCAGCAGCTTTCTGAGATGACGAGTCTTGGAAGTAAATTGAGATTTTGTGTATCTTTTCAACAATTAAAAATTTTTGTTTATGCTTATATAGAGTTTTATATGACTATATAGCTGTGATCATAGAACACAGGGTTTGAGGCCTTACATGACTTAAGCAGGTCTTTATTTTACCTTCACACTTGGTTGATAGTTTAGCCATAAAAAGAACTTTTGGGGTGATGAAGACCTGGCAAGGAAGCTAACCATGTATACGGAATATAAAGCAACCCTCCTATTTTCAATCTCCTCTGCATTATCTGGTATTCCCAGTTCCTGACTTTTTGAAGAAATTCAGATCATGTGATGGTGCACCATATCCATCCTCTCACCTTCCTCCTGGTTGCTGAGCCTTTGGCCACTTCTCCACCAGCCTCCATCTTCATGTGGGTGGTGCATTGGAGGCCCATCAGGTTGGTGCGTGTGTGTCTGTTTTTGGTTCTAATTGTTTTGAGGTCTTAGATTAAATCTCTCATGTGGCCTTGCTGGACTTTGCACTTGAGGCCACTTTTACCAGAGCAGAGAACATGAGAAGGGGCACCAGCAAGCACCTGGTCCCATAGATAACTGAATTATTCTCAGTGGTATAGGAAATCATATCCAGGTAGTACAGCCAGTGCACAGCCAAGTAGGTTTTCGTTTTAATGCTGTGCTTATTTTAGTGTGTACTATTGTGTCCATCAGGATTGCATTTAGGTCTGTGTAAAAGAAAACCCAAAGAACAGTGGCCTAAACACGTAGGGGTAGGTGTGTTTTTTACATAAGAGGGAATTATAGCAAAGGAAGTTTCCCATGAATTTAATAAAGCAATAAGCTCCAGGACCACACACCTACATGGGCTCCCTTCAAGGCCCTGGGAGGGTCTAACAATATTGCTTTCCTAATCTTATATTCTTTTTTAGAGGTTCCCCAAACTGCATAAACTTGAGAACTTAGAAAACCTGTATCTAGCCCTATCGTCCGAGGCTGGTACAGCAGCTCTGTGAAGACATCAGTGTCCTAGAAATTAAACATTGTTAAAGCTTTCTGGGTTCAACCCAAGGAGAAAAAGGGAGCTTTGAAGGGCTTTGGAGTGGTCACTTCACAATGTCTGACTCATGTATGTTTTCATAGATATCATTGCTTAGAATGGGGCTATGAAAGAAGAATGAGTAGATTTAAAGACAAATATTAAGCAAATAACATTGAGATCATGTAATATAAAAAAAGTAATGAGGGTGATATATCAGTAAGTTTGGAAAACAGTAAATGATTTTACAGAGACGAAAGAAGGCTAGGGAAATTATGCATGTAGTTGTATAGCATGGCTATTAAGAACAGTATCTCTAGAATCAGCTTGCCTAAATTTGAATCCCAACTCTGCCGCCTTCTACTTGGGTAATACTTAACAAGTTATATATTCTTCCTTCCTTTTCTTCCTTTTTTTCCTTTTATTTCCTTTCTTTCCTTCTTTGCTTCTTCCTTCCTTTCCTTCCTTTCCATTCTTTCCTTTCTTTCTTTTCTTTCCTTTCTTTCTTCTCTTTCTTTCTTTTCATGGAGTGTTGCTCTTGCCACCAGGCTGGAGTGCAGTAGCAGGATCTCGGCTCACTGCAACCTCTGCCTCCTGGGTTCAAGTGATTCTCCTGCCTCAGCCTCCTGAGTAGCTGGGATTACAGGTGCCTGCCACCATGCTCGGCTAATTTTTGTATTTTTAGTACAGAAGAGGTTTCACCATATTGGCCAGGCTGGTCTCAAACTCTTGACCTCAGGTGATCTACCCACCTTGGCCTCCCAAAGTGCTGGGATTATAGGCATAACCCACCGTGCCCAGCACATGTTTATAACCTTTCTAAGTCTCAGTCTTCTTATCTGTAAAATGGGGATGAAAATGATAGCACCTATCTCAGGGTGTTGTTCTCAGAGGATTCAATAATTAAAGAGTTGCTATCTGGCACATGCTAAGTGCTTAATAAATGGTAACTGCTGTGATAATTGTTAGCAATGGTGTGTTACTGAAACCTCTGGTCAGTTTTTCAGAAATGTAGCAAAAAAGAAAGAAATAAGTAAGGCCAGTGGGTTGTCAATGTTGAGACTGAACCTTATAGGTGAGGCTTTCTCAAACTCAGCACTATTTTTTTTTTTTTGAGACAGAGTGTTGCTCTGTCATGTAGGCTGGAGTGCAGTGGTGTGATCATGGCTCACTGCGGCCCTGACCTCCTGGGTTCAAGCAACTCTTCCTCCTCAGCCTCCTGAGTAGTTAGGACTAAAGGTGCCACCACCACCCCTGCCTAATTAAAAATAAAATCTTTTTTGTAGAGATGGGGTCTCGCTATGTTGCACAGGCTTGGCTTGAACTCCAGGGCTCAAGTGATCCTCCTGCCTTCGCCTCTCAAAGGGCTGGGATTACAGGCATCGGCTGCTGTGCCTGGCTAACCTCAGCACTATTGACATCTTGGGCTGGATAATTCTTTGTTGTTGGGCTGTTCCATGTATCACAAGATGTTTAGCAGCATCTGTGGCCTTTACCCACTAGATGCCAGTAGCACCTCCCATGGATGTGACAACCAAGAATACGTACATGTACATCTACATGTATATGTACATATATGTATATGTATATGTATCTCGCAGTGCTGAGGTTATGAAACAAGAAGGCTGCTTCCATTCAGAGAGGCAAAAGGTAGCCATCAAGTCTTGTACCACATGCCTTTGGAATTTCTAATGACATCCTGAAAAGTGATCCCCTTTGGGGAAACTGAGGCAACATTAAACATATCTATTCTCAGACCATTCTATAGATCTATGGAGTGATTGGCGTGATGGCCACCCTTCTTTATAGGGCTGACCCTGCAGATGTCCTAAACACACCAACTCCGACCACTGTTGCACACAAGTCCAAACCTGGACACTGCCCACCAGCCTGGACATAGGGCTTCCTGTGCACCATATAGGTGGGAGAACTCGTGCAATGGATGCCTGAGGGAAAGACAGCTTGTTAGATACTGTACAGTGAGGCGTAAGGCTGTCACTATGACAAGTGTAGGAATAGGAACGTCTCAGCACTGCCTCAGGTAAAATGGCACTGAGGAGCTTGCTGAGTAGCTGCACAAATAGAATCATGTTGCATATGGAAACCAAAGACAGGACCAACAGGCAGCAGGTGGGGAGACAGCAGAACGAGTATTAGAGGAGGAGTCAGAGTTTGCCTTCTTAATTTTTTTTTTTCTTTGCCACTTAATAGCAGCCTGCAAATCACTCTGTCTAACCCACCTGACACCTCAATTTCCACTCTGGAAAGCAATAAAACGTACTCTGCTACCTCTCAGGGTATTGTAAAAATCAAATAGGCAACATACGTGAATGAAAAACTGAAGCCCTGAATGTGGCAGGTGTTATCATTCAGAGTAAGGCCTAATGTAGTGTTAAGAGGCCAAGAAACAAAAAGTCAAGACACAGCGCATGGTGCAAGCGATGGGTAACAGTAATAGTGACTGATGTACTGAATGCCTGTGTTCCTGGAGAACTGCACGCATTATTGATAATCTTGACAACTCCGGAAACTGGTATTTTTATTCCCATTTGCCAATCAAGTTAAGTGATGTGTTCAAGGAAGGAATTAAACTCAGTCCTGCTTATTTCTAGAGATTGTGCTTGCTTCACTATCTCACGTGCCTCCCCCAAATTCTTTGCACATTTATAGGCACTAAGTATGGAGAATTAAAAAGATGACTCTTATTTTTATGCTTTCGATTCTTCGTCACTTCATCCTCAGCCCTGTTCTTCCTTACCTTAGAAATGTATGTAGGCTTTGACCTAGCAAATCTGTTGTTAAAACGCTGTCAGGAGACTGGCATTCCCGCTTGCTTGCATACTGAGTTCTGACCATGCAGGATTTGGGCATCCTTGTCATGGCCCTGAGGACAGCATGACAGACCACTTGTGTACAGGCTTTCCTTCAATGCCCGTAGAAAACCACAGCAGCTGCAACAAGGCTAGGGTGAGGATGTGTGTGCATGGAGAGGATGAGGTATTTAATCCCTGAATTCATTTGCTGTTGTTGCTGTAACAAATTGCCACAAATATATGGTGGCTTAAAACTACATAAATTTATTATTTTACAGCCTGCAGGTCCAAAGTCTGACACAGGTCTGACTGGGCTGACATGAAGGTGTCAGCAGGGCTCTTGCCTGCTGAGAGGTGGTTTCCTTGCCTGTTTCACCTTCTAGAGACTGTCCACATCCCTTGGCTCCTGACCCCCTTGCTCTGTCTTTACAGTCAGAAACTCTCTGAACCATTCACATCACATTTCTCTCTGACTGACTACAGCTGGACAGGTCTTTTCACTTTTAAGGATTCATGTGCCTAGATTGGGCCACCTGGACAATCCAGGCAAATCTCCCATCTCAAGGTCCTTAACCTCAATCACATTTGCAAAGTCCTTGTTGCCATGTAAGGTAATGTATTCACAAATTCTAGGTATCAGGATATGAACATCTTTGGGAGGCACATTTCTGTCTATCACAATCCCCATTCCGATCACAAGTACAGCAGGCACAAACAGGTTTGGGAACAAACACAAGTGACTCTTGGTAAACATGGAATTCACTTATCAGGGGAAATAGAAGTGTATAGGGGTACCAGGAGTGACTGAGTAGCTGACATACTGTGACTGTTCAGTATGCACGGTGCATCTGTTGGTTTGTTTTATAGAGAGAATAGACAGAGATGATTAATCTGATAAAATGATTAAATGGGGGCCAATACATAAATAGAATTTATACTGCCATTTGGTAGGGCATATTTGGGAAGCTGAGTTTGACAGTGTTGCAAGGAATTTGAGTTCTGCTGTTTTAGCCCCATAGAGTTAAAACAATGGCAAGCAATCTCTTAACCCCATCTAATAGTGGAGGGAGACCATCTCCTGGCCTCCCGGACTAGGCACCCATTGATTTTGTCTGAGGTTAGTAACAGCTTGTGGGCAGCTGAATAGTTATTGAAGGTAATTGATAGGAGGATAGGGAGGGATAGAAATCAATAGATCTTAAATGTTTTGAACTTGGCTTGATAATTTCTACTCTATGTAGATGCCTTTTCCTCTCTGCCCAATCAGAGATTTTAACATCCTTCTTAGTTCCAACTGTACCGTGTATGTATGGCCTCATTTACAGCTCTTAGAACACGAGGTTGTAATTATTTGATTTTTATCCTCAGATTGGGAGGATCTTCAAGGGCAAGGCCTGTATCTAATTTACTGTTGCATTTTGAGGCCTAGTTTAGTATCTGTTAGAGTGAGGGCATGCAAAGATTTGAAGGAATAATTGAGGATGTCACCTTTCACATCCCCTTCTTCCAGAAACTGCTATTCAGGAGAATTTGCTCCCAAGTTTGTCAGCCAGGATCATACACAGGCCTCCTAAAGGAGCAGAGGTCCCACGTTAGTGTCCCGTGGAGAACTGAAAATCGTGTGTGGCAATGACGGTTTAAATTAATACCAGGCTTTTTATTGTTGATGGGGGAAAACGTTGACTTCCAGGATTATTTCTGCAGGGGATTGTAGGATTCTATTGTGCTGGCTGGTTTTCATTTTCTCTTTCATTGGCTTGGAAACAGGTACAAGTTGATTGGTTCAGCAGAAACTAGGAGAGATAACAGCCCTACAGTAAGCGAGCAGGATTACTGTGTGATGATGCTGTTGGGTAATCCTTTCAGACATGGGTTTGCTATTTGTAGTGATTTCCTGTGATCAGATAAGCCAGTGAAACACCTGATGGCTCCTTTCTTTTCAAATATATTTAATGAAATAGACATGAGGTCTTAGTCTATTTGGACTGCTAAAACAAAAATACAATAAAAGACAGTGTGGTCTATAAACAGAAGAAATCATTTCTCATAGTTTTGGAGGATGGGAAATCTAAGATCTTGGTGCCAGCAAATTCAGTGCCTGGTGAGCCCCTGTTTCTTGCTGCATAGACAGCGATCTTCTTGCTCTGTTTCACATGTCTGACGGGGCAAGGGAGCTCTTTGGGGTCTCCTTTATAAAGGCAATAATCTATTCACCAGAGTTCCACCTTCATGACCTAACCACTTCTCAAGGACCCAATTTCCAAATGCCATCACACTGGGGCTTATGTTTCCACATATGACTTTTGGGGGGACACAGATATTCAGCCTATAGCGTACAACATCATATAAATAGGATAAAACAGTTTCTTTACAATGTGTGTTTACTGTCTTTTGTTGGTTATTCCAGGGTTATTGTTTCTGCCAGATTATTTTACTGATGGTGCAAACTAACACAACCTATTGTTCACAGAGCTGAGTGGACGATAGATGTGGTGTACATGGACAGTAACTTTGTCACAATTGCAGGTTTGTCATTAGATCTCAGTGATTCTCTTACCCCCCCCCCCCTTTTTTTTTAATTGTTATACTTTAAGTTCTGGGATACATGTGCAGAACATGCAGGTTTGTTACATAGGTATACACGTACCATGGTAGTTTGCTGAACCCATCAATCTGTCATCCACATTAGGTATTTCTTCTAATGCTATTCCTCCCCTTGCCCCCCACACCGCCGACAGGCCCTGGTGTGTGATGTTCCCCTCCCTGTGTCCATGTGTTCTCATTGTTCAACTCCCACTTATGAGTGAGAACATGCGGTGTTTGGTTTTCTGTTCTTGTGTTAGTTTGCTGAGAATGATGGTTTCCAGTTTCATGTCCTGCAAAGGACATGAACTCATTCTATCTTATGGCTGCATAGTATTCCATGTTGTATGTGTACCACATTTTCTTTATCCAGTCTATCACTGATGGGCGTTTAAGTTGGTTCCAAGTCTTTGCTATTGTGAATAGTGCTGCAATAAACAAACATGTGTATGAGTCTTTATAGTAGAATGATTTAGAATCCTTTGGGTATATACCCAGTAATGGGATTGCTGGGCCAAATGGTATTTCTGGTTCTAGATCCTTGAGGAATCACCACACTGTCTTCCACAATTGTTGAACTAATTTACACTCCCACTAAGAGTGTAAAATCATTCCAATTTCTCTACATTCTCTCCAGTGTCTGTTGTTTCCTGACCTTTTTTTTTTTTTTTGAGACGGAGTCTTGCTCTGTCACCCAGGCTGGAGTGCAGTGGCACAATCTCAGCTCACTGTAACCTCTGCCTCCTGGGTTCAAGTGATTCTCCTGTCTCAGCCTCCTGAGTAGCTGGGATTACAGGCACGTGCCACCACGCCTGGCTAATTTTTGTATTTTTAGTAGAGATGGGGTTTCACCGTGTTGGTCAGGCTGGTCTAGAACTCCTGACCTCATGATCCACCCACCTCAGCCTCCTAAAGTGCTGGGATTACAGGCATGAGCCACTGTGCCCGGCCTGTTTCCTGACATTTTAATGATCGCCATTCTAACTGGCATGAGATGGTATCCCATTGTGGTTGTGATTTGCATTTCTCTAATGACCAGTGAAGGTGAGTTTTTTTTTTTTTTCCGTGTGTTTGTTGGCCGCATAAATGTCATCTTTTGAGAAGTGTCTATTAATGTCTTTTGTCCGCTTTTTGATGGGTTTTTTTTTTTTCTTGTAAATTTGTTTACGTTCCTTGTAGATTCTGGATATTAGCCCTTTGTTAGATGGATAATTCCAAAAATTTTCTCCCATTTTGTAGGTTGCCTGTTCATTCTGATAGTTTCTTTTGCTGTGCAGAAGTTCTTTAGTTTAATTAGACCCCATTTGTCAATTTTGGCCTTAGTTGCCATTGCTTTTGTTGTTTTAGTCATGAAGTTTTTCCCTATGCAAAGGAATATGTCCTGAATGGTATTGCCTAGGTTTTCTTCAAGGGTTGTCATGGTTTTAGGTCTTACGTTCAAGTCTTTAATCCATCTTGAGTTAATTTTTGTATAAGGTGTTGGGAAGGGGTCCAGTTTCTGTTTTCTGCATATGGCTAGCCAGTTTTCCCAACAACATTTATTAAACAGGGAATCCTTTCCCCATTGCTTGTCAGGTTTGTTGAAGATCGGATGGTTGTAGTAGATGTGTGGCATTATTTCTGGGGCCTCTGTTCTGTTCCATTGGTCTATATATCTGTTTTGGTACCAGTACTACACTGTTTTGGTTACTATAGCCTTGTAGTATAGTTTGAGGTCAGGTAGCATGATGCCTCCAGCTTTGTTCTTTTTGCTTTCGATTGTCTTGGCTGTATGGGCTCTTTTTTGGTTCCATATGAAATTTAGGTTTTTCTAATTCTGTGAAGAAAGTCAATGGTAGCTAGATGGGGATATGATTGAATTTATAAATTACTTTGGGCAGTATGGTTATTTTCACAATATTGATTTTCCCATCGATGAGCATGGTATGTTTTTCCATTTGTTTGTGTCCTCTCTTATTTCCTTGAGCAGTGGTTTGTAGTTCTCCTTGAAGAGGTCCTTCACATCCCTTGTAAGTTGGATTCCTAGGTATTTTATTCTCTTTGCAGCAATTGTGAATGGGAGTTCACTCATGATTTGGCTCTCTGTTTACCTATTATTGGTGTATAGGAATGTTTGTGATTTTTACACATTGATTTTGCATCCGGAGACTTTGCTGAAGTTGCTTATC
This sequence comes from Macaca fascicularis, assembly GCF_037993035.2. Lineage (NCBI taxonomy): Eukaryota > Metazoa > Chordata > Mammalia > Primates > Cercopithecidae > Macaca > Macaca fascicularis. The sequence continues at coordinate 31,633,428 of NC_088381.1, read as the reverse complement.
AGCTTAAGGAGATTTTGGGCTGAGATGATGGGGTTTTCTAAATATACAATCGTGTCATCTGCAAACAGGGACAATTTGACTTCCTCTTTTCCTAATTGAATACCCTTTATTGATTTCTCTTATCTGATTGCCCTGGCCAGAGCTTCCAATACTATGTTGAATAGGAGTGGTGAGAGAAGCTATACTTGTCTTGTGCCGGTTTTCAAAGGGAATGCTTCCAGTTTTTGTCCATTCAGTATGATATTGGCTGTGGGTTTGTCATAAATAGCTCTTATTATTTTGAGATACATTCCGTCAATACCTAGTTTATTGAGAGTTTTTAGCATGAAGGGGTGTTGAATTTTTTCAAAGGTCTTTTTTACATCTATGGAAACAATCATGTGGTTTTTGTCATTGGTTCTGTTTATGTGATGGATTACATTTATTGATTTGCATATGTTGAACCATCCTTGCATCCCAGGGATGAAGCCGACTTGATCATGGTGAATAAGCTTTTTGGTGTCCTGCTGGATTCGGTTTGCCAGTATTTTATTGAGGACTTTTGCATTGATGTTCATCAGGGATATTGGTCTAAAATTTTCTTTTTTTGTTGTGTCTCTGCTAGGTTTTGGTATCAGGATGATGCTGGCTTCATAAAATGAGTTAGGGAGGAGTCCCTCTTTTTCTATTGTTTGGTATAGTTTCAGAAGGAATGGTACCAGCTCCTCTTTATAGCTCTTATAGAATTCGGCTGTGATTCTCTCTGGTCCTGGGCTTTTTCTGGTTGGTAGACTGTTAATTACTGCCTCAATTTCAGAATTTGTTATTAAATTGTTAAATTTCAGAATTTGGTCTTTTCAGGGATTTGACTTCTTCCTTGTTTCGTCTTGGGAGGGTGTATGTGTCCAGAAATTTATTCACTTCTTCTAGATTTTCTAGTTTATTTGCATAGAGGTGTTTATAGTATTCTCTGATGGTAGTTTGTATTTCTGTGGGATTGGTGGTGATATCCCATTTATCATTTTTTATTGTGTCTGTTTGATTCTTCTCTTTTTTCTTCTTTATTAGTTTAGCTAGCACTTAATCTGTTTTGTTAATCTTCCAAAAACCAGCTCCTAGATTCATTGATTTTTTTTTTTTTTTTTGGTAGGGTTTTTCATGCCTCTAACTCCTTCAATTCTGCTCTGATCTTAGTTACTATTTCTTGTCTTCTGCTAGTTTTTTAATTTGTTTGCTCTTGCTTCTCTAGTTCTTTTAATTGTGATGTTAGGGTGTCGATTTTAGATCTTTCCTGCTTTCTCCTGTGAGTATTTAGTGCCATAAATTTCCCTTTAAACACTGCGTTAGCTGTGTCCCAGAGATTCTAGTATGTTGTGTCTTTGTTCTCATTGGTTTCAAAGAACTTATTTATTTCTACCTTAACTTCGTTATGTACCCAGTAGTCATTCAGGATCAGGTTGTTCAGTTTCCATGTAGTTGTGTGATTTTAAGTGAGTTTCTTAATTTTGAGTTGTAATTTGATTGCACTCTGGTCTGAGAGGCTGTTATGATTTCCATTTTTTTGCATTGGTGAGGAGTGTTTTACTTCCAATTATGTGGTCAATTTTAGAATACACGTGACATGGTGCTGAGAAGAATGTATATTCTGTTGATTTGGGGTGGAGAGTTCTGTAGATGTCTATTAGGTCTGCTTGGTGCAGAGCTGAGTTCAAGTCCTGAATATTCTTGTTAATTTTCTGTCTTGATCTGTCTAATATTGACAGTGGGGTGTTAAAGTGTCCCACTATTATTGTGTGGGAGTCTAAGTCTCTTTGTAGGTCTCTAAGAACTTGCTTTATGAATCTGGGTGCTCCTGTATTGGGTGCATATATATTTAGGATAGTTAGGTTTTCTTGTTGTATTGATCCCTTTACCATTATGTAATGCCCTTCTTTGTCTTTTTGGATCTTTGTTGGCTAAAAGTGTGTTTTATCAGAGACTAGGACAGCAACCCCTGCTCTATTTTGCTTTCCATGTGCTTGGTAAATCCTCCATCCCTTTATTTTGAGCCCATGTGTGTCTTTGCATGTGAGATGGGTCTCCTGAATACAACACACTGATGGGTCTTGACTTTTATCCAGTTAGCCAGTCTGTGTCTTTCAACTGGGGCATTTAGCCTGTTTACATTTAAGGTTAATATTGTTATGTGTGAATTTGATCCTGTCATTATGATGGTAGCTGGTTATTTTGCCCATTAGTTGTTGCAGTTTCTTCGTAATGTTGATGGTCTTTACAATTTGGCATGTCTTTGCAGTGGCTGGTACTGGTTTTTCCTTTCCTTATTTACCGCTTCCTTCAGGAGCTCTTGTAAGGAGGGCCTGGTGGTGACAAAATTCCTCAGCATTTGCTTCTCTGTAAAGGATTTTATTTCTTCTTTGCTTATGAAACTTAGTTTGGCTGGCTGTGAAATTCTGGGTTAAATTCTTTTCTTTAAGAATGTTGAATATTTGCCCATACTCTCTTCTGGCTTGTAGGGTTTCTGCAGAGAGATCTGCTGTTTGTCTTATGGGCTTCCCTTTGTGGGTAACCTGACCTTTCTCTCTGGCTGCCCTTAACATTTTTTCCTTCATTTCAACCTTGGTGAATCTGATGATTATGAGTCTTGGGGTTGCTCTTCTCGAGGAGTATATTTGTGGTGTTCTCTGTATTTGCTGAAATTGAATATTGGTCTGTCTTGCTAGGTTGGGGAAGTTCTCTGGGATAATATCCTAAAGGATGTTTTCCAAATTGGTTTCATTCTCTCTGTCACTTTCAGGTACATCAATTAAATGTAGGTTTTGTTCTTTTCATATAGTCCCATATTTATTGTAAGCTTAGTTTGTTCCTTTGCATTTTTTTCTCTAATCTTGTCTTCACACTTTATTTCATTAAATTGATCTTCAATCTCTGATATCCTTTTCTTCTGCTTGATTGATTCGGCTGTTGATACTTGTGTATGTTTCACAAAGTTCTTGTGCTCTGTTTTTCAGCTCCATCAGGTCATTTATGTTCTTCTCTAAACTAGTTATCCTACTTAACAGTTCCTGTAACATTTTATCAAGGTTCTTAGCTTGCTTGCATTGGGTTAGAACATGCTCCTTTAGCTTGGAGGAGTTTGTTATTACCCACCTTCTGAAGCCTATTTCTGTCAATTCGTCAGATTCACTCTCCATCCAGTTTTGTCCCCTTGCTGGCAAGGAGTTGTGATCCTTTGGAGGAGAAGAGGTGTTCTGGTTTTTGGAGTTTTCAGCCTTATTGCACTGGTTTTTCCTCATCTTCCTGGATTTATCTACCTTTGATCTTTGATGCTGATGACCTTTGGTTGGGGTTTTTGCATGGGCCTCCTTTTTGTTGAGGTTATTGCTTTCTGTTTGTTTTCCTTCTAACAATCAGGACTCTCTTCTGCAGATCTGCTGGAGTTTGCTGGAGGTCCACTCCAGACCCCGTTTGCCTGAGTATTACCAGCGTAGGCTGCAGAACAGTAAGGATTGCTGTCTGTTCCTTCCTCTGGAACCTTTGTCCCAGAGGGGCACCTGCATGGATGCCAGCTGGAGCTCTCCTCTTTGAGGTGTCTGTTGACCCCTGCTGGGAGCTGTCTCCCAGTCAGGGGGCATGGGGGTCAGAGACCCACTTGAGGAGGCAGTCTGTCCCTTAGCAGAGTTCGAGCGCTGTGCTGGGAAATCTGCTGCTGTCTTCAGAGCTGGCACGCAGGAATGTTTAAGTCTGCTGAAGCTGTGCTCATAGCCATCCCCTCCCCGAGGTGCTCTGTCCCAGGGAGATGGGAGCTTTGTCTATAAGCCCCTGACTGGGGCTGCTCCTTTTCTTTCAGAGATGCCCTGCCCAGAGAGGAGGAATCTAGAGAGGCAGTCTAGCTACAGCAGCTTTGCTGCACTGCGGTGAGCTCTGCCCAGTCCAAGCTTCCCTTGGCTTTGTTTACACTGTGAGGGGAAAACAGCCTACTCAAGCCTCTGTAATGGTGGGCGCCCTTCTCCTCACCAAGCTGGCACGTCCCAGGTTGACTTAAGACTGCTGCGTTGGCACTGAGAATTTCAAGCCAGTGGATCTTAGCTTGCTGGGCTCCATAGGGGTGGGATCCACTGAGCTAGACCACTTGGCTCCCTGCCTTCAGCCCCCTTTCTAGGGCAGTGAACAGTTCTGTCTTGGCATTCCAAGTGCCACTCAGTTGGAAATGTAGAAATCACCTGTCTTCTGGGTTGGTCTCACTGGGAGCTGCAGACTGGAGCTGTTCCTATTTGACCATCGGGCCAGCCAGGACCCTCTTACCACTTTTAATGTAAATTTGGTGGAGGTCTACACTTATTTCGGAAGTCCTTTAGAAATAGTGCAAGTATATTTTGTATGGTCATATTGAGTGTGTCTCTGATAAAACCATAGAAATTACCACAGAACGGTTTTATAACAATTCTTGGCCTCGTTGTTGTCCTTAATTTTTTTGAATACTTCTGTTGGAATGGTTAGTGCCATCTAACTTTGTCCTTGTGGTAGTTAATATGTATGCATTCACAGAACATTTTGGCTTCATGGTAGTTCAGAGTCAAAATCAGTGAGGAAAGTAAGAAAAATAGCTTTACTTTTGCATTTTTTTTAAAATCAACATTTATGAGTAAACAAAGTAGAAGAAACCATGATTGCCTCACTGGGATTTGTCTTGATGCTAAACCTGTTAATCATTTGGAAAAGCCAAACCTGGGAGTTACCTGCAGTGGCAAAATCTTACAAAAGGTGAGATGGCTGGTGTGTAATACAGTGTTCTTCTTTGAATTCCTTTTGTTCTGTCAGAATATAGTTCAGCAATGATTAATAGACTGCAGTAACACAGATTTCTTTCTACAGAATGACAAATAAACATAGATCTGTACTTACCCACCTGTCAACTTGAACTGCATTACAGCAGGTAACTGATCAGATATTCATTTAAGAAAGATAGAGGTGACAAGTTTAAGCATAGATGCAACTACAGCAAATGTAAGTTTGCTTTTTAAGATAAGGAGGCAGCTATCAGGTGCTACTTCTGGGATAGCAGCATGAGGAGACCCATGAACCCACTCCTTAATGAAACAAGCATAACTTCTGAAAACTATTAAAAAAAAAAAAAGCCCAATGGTTTAAAGTCTGAAAACTGTCCTAAGGACATACAGCAACTGAAAAAAAAAACATTTATTTAAAAATTACTTAAAAGTAAATCTACTAAAACTTGATAAGAACAGCAAGGTTCTGTGGCATTTTAATCATAACCAGTTTCTTCTTCCTGCTAGCAGGTCAGCTTGACAGAAGCTCTGCTTCAGGTGAACGTGGCCAAGAAGATCTGACTCCCTCTCCCCTCAGCTCCTGATCAAGAGACAGTATTTCACCAAGAGGGGCAGGCTTTCAGCATTGCTTGTTCCTTCAAATCCTGGCTTGAAGAGGTTACATTACTGGTGATGGGAGCCACTAGTAATCTGGTGGTGCAGTGGCTGTGTGTGGGAAGCTCCCTTTCTTCATTCAGCTTCCACTCACAGGGCAGATGATCTGCTACTCACAGTTCAGAGGATCTACCCCAGGTGTGGCAGGATGAGAATACTGGGGCCCCAATAACCCTTACTGCGTTTCACTCACAGGGCAGATGCTCCACCCCAGGAGTGGGAAGTCAAGAGACTGGAAACCACCAGTACTTTGGATAGTGGCTCAGAGATTTTGTGCAAGTGAGAGGTAGTCCATACAAAAATAGAGCTCTGAAACTTCCCCAAACGGCCTGACTTTAACTAAAACAGTACGGGGAAGTTCAGGCTCAAGGTGTTGTCAAAACCAATGGAAATTTTGGTGGTAAGCAAATGAGAGGAGGCTGGTAGCTCCTCTAAATTAATAGTAACAAGCTAATCCAAGGACAGCTAGTTTACCAGTAAGAACTGGAGAGAGACAGATAAAGAGTCCTCCTCAGGTGACAACAAATCTCCAAGACCGGTCTGAGAAACTATCACTGTCCAAATTTAATTTAGACTGTGGAGCAATTTATGTCCAAGGGCATTGTCAAAAACAATAGAGCCATCAGCTGGTAATTAGTGGATCCTGACAACCAAGTGTGATATGAAATAAGGCAGATAGTTTAACAGAATTAGGTAAAGGAACAGCCAAGGAGAACCCTGCTAAAATCATTGTCATTCCAAAGACTTCATCTCCGTTAGTGAATAGACTTAACTAAAATAGACTACTCAAGTTACTAAACAAACAAGCAAAACATATAAAAACAAGTACAGACAGGGGAGGATGGGAATCAGTATCTAGAATTGTGACAATATGTTACCAAAAATATCCAGTTTTTGACAAAAACAACTATAAGACATGCAGATAAATAGGAAAATGTGTCACCTCCATAGGGCAGAAAAAAAAATCAGGCAACAACAGTTTGTGAGAGGACCCAGCTGTCAGATTTAAAAATAATTTCAAAACTGTCATAAATATGTCCAAAAAACTAAAGGAAAAAGCCATATTTAAAGAGGTACAAAAAGATATGATAATATCTCATCAAATAAAGAATATCAATAATAAGATAGAAATTATAAAAATAACCAAATGAAAATTTTGGAGTTAAAAAGTATAGTAATTGAAAAGAAAAATTCACTACAGGGGCTCAACGGTAGATTTGAGCTGACAGGAGAATTCGTAAACTTGAAGATAGATTGTTAGCGATTATAGGATTTGAAGAACAGAGAGAAAAAAGAATTAAAAAAAAAATGAAGAGAACCTCAGGGGAATATGGGATACCAATAATCACACCCATATATGTGTAATGAGAGTACTAAAAGAGGAAAAGAAGCTATGTTTCTATATCTGTTTAATGTAAAGAGATATACATGATATATACATATGCATGTAGAAAGCTAACTTCTGCAGGCTTAATAGTAGACTCTTTGTAGATTTAAATAAATTTGAAGAAATGTGGTTAAAAATTCCCCAAATTTGATGAAAATCACCAATCTGCACATTCAAGAAGCTCAACAAACTTCAAGTAGGATGTAGTCAAAGATATCCACACTCATACACATTAAAATAAAAATGCTGAAAGCCAAAGACTGAAGAGAATCTTGATATAAGAGATAACAAGGTTTAGGGAGGATGAGGAAAAAAGTGAGCTCTTGTACTTTTGGTGAAAATGTAAATTGGTACAACCATTATGGAAAACACTATGGAGTGTTTTCAAAAAAAATTAAAAATAGAACTACCATATGATCTAGCAATCTCACTTCTGCGTATATATTCAAAGAAAATGAAATCAGTATGTTAGAGATATTTGTACTCCCATATTTGGGGAAGCGTTATTCACAACAAATAGCCAAGTCTGAGAGGAAAAAAATGAAAGTATTTTTTTTTCTGTTCTCTCAACAACTATTAACACAGAAAACTTGTGTGATCACAAAATATGTGAAGATTTCTCTCTATGAGCAAACATGCAATCAATTCTGCAGTGGATAGCAGCTGGGTGTCCTCTAATTCAGTTCCAACACTATTTACTTGGAGATATTTTTACATCCTACAGGTTGGGGGCTCAGACCCACAAGACTGTACCCCACTTCCAATGCCAATCTCAAGCTTCAGCTTGTTTTACCTGTGCATGTGACTGATAGCTGTAAATTGGAGATCTCACGATCTCCTCTTTGGGTTTTGTTAATTTGCTAGTGTGGCTCACATAACTCAGGAAAACACTTGCTTTTTTGTTTGTTTTATTTTAAAGAATACTGCAAAGGATATGGATGAAGAGGTGCATAGCATAAGGTATGGGAAGGGGTTTGGAGCTTCTGTGCTCCGAGTATGCCACTCTCCAGGAACCTCCACATGTTCAGCTCTCTGCAAGCTCTCCAAACCCTTTCTTTTGGGCCTTTTATGGAGATTTCATTGAATAGGCATTATTGACCCTTGGGTAGAAATGCGACTGGACAAGAAAACATGAAAACGCCACCTCAAACACAAGGCCAGCAAAGAATGACCTTGTATTAATAGACTAAAGGAGGAAACTAAGTGTGACCTCTCCAGATGATTCTTGGCCTCTCTTTATATCACTTTTTCTTCCACGGTGTAGCACAAGACTTTTTCTGAAATGGGAGTCTTAGTACCTACAAATGGACAAGGTGAGTCAGATAATTTCTGTATGGCCCACTCCAAGACAGAAAGGTGATGGAAGACAAGAGTATATTTTTAGTTTCTATGGCCTGCCTTGGGGAGAAATAACAAGGACTATGGTAGCTATAAGCCAGGAACTGTGTACACAAACCAATATACATACATGTCTATACATATACATGTTTGTAATATTTTATATTTATACATATTTATAATATGTACATATTTATATACACACATATATACATAATATATACATATTTATAATATCACAATAAGTTATGGAGACAGCCTATGTGTCTGTAGATAGGTGAATGGATAAAGAAAATGTGATGTATATGTGAATATTCAGCTATAAAAAAGAAAGAACTCTGTCATTTGCTACAACAAGAATGAAACTTGAGGGGATTTATGCTATGTGAAATAAGTCAGACAGAGAAAGACAAACACTGCATAATCTCACATGTGGAATCTAAAAATGTCAATCAATGTAGATTGATGATTGCCAGGGGCTGGGGAGGGGGAGTGTGAAGGAAATGAAGAGATGTTGGTCAAAGGGCATACATTTGCATGACTGAATAAGTTCTGGGATCTAATGTACAGTATGGTGACTTTAGTTAACAATACTGTATTGAATACTTGAAATTTGCTAAGAAAGCAGATAAGTTTGTTCCCACCACACACACACACACACACACACATACACACAAATACACAATAGTAATTGTGTGAGGTGATGAATATATTAATTAGCTTGATTGTGGTAATCATTTCACAGTGTGTGTGCATATCAAATCACATTGTGTACCTTAAATATATACAATTTTGTCCATTAATAAAGTTGGAAGAAAAAATTATGAAAACACTGAGAGAAAAATGATTTATCATATACAATGGAACATCAGTAAGATTAACAGCTTATGTATCATCAGAAGCAATGGAAGCCTGGCCAGGCGCGGTGGCTAACACCTGTAATCCCAGCACTTTGGGAGGCCAAGGCAGGCAGATCACTTGAGGTCAGGAGTTTGAGACCAGCCTGGCCAACATGGCAAAACCTTGTCTAAAATATAAAAATACAAAAGTTAGCTGATGTGCCTGTAATCCCAGCTCCTTGGGAGGCTGAGGTTGCAGTGAGCCGACATTGCACAACTGCACTCCAGCCTGGGCAACAGAGCAAGACTGTGTCGCAACCCCCCCAACCCAAAAAAAAAAAAAAAAAAAAAACCAGACAAATAAACAAAAAACCAGTGGAAGCCAGAAGCAAGAAGTTGACGTTGTTATGCCCAGACTGTTTGTTCCCTGAAGACCACCAGAGTCCAGAGTCAAAGCCAAGCGGCAAGGATCTTTACTGCAAGTTCGAACTTGGTCCCTCCATTCCACAGCATACAAGAGGGCCCTGAACAATGCGAGTGCTTGCCTTTTATAGCCCGAGGTAGATAGGATAGCAAAGTTACAGAGGATCAAAGGAATTCTTTTGGTTACAGCATTACAATTGGTTTACATTTACATTTAGTAGTAGGTTTTTTTTTTTTTTTTTTTTTTTTTTTAATTGGTTCCCGCGCTTTCAGTAAAACTACAAATGGCTGTGTCCTTATCGGAGATTTTCCAGGTGGTGTTTGTACTGGGCTTCAGGAAATTGAGATATATGTGTTTGTACTGGGCCTGTTTGTGTTGAGAGACATATGGTGAGATGTGTTTGTACTGGGCCTGTTTGTGTTGAGCCCGGGGCTGAGGAATGTGCCTGATTTCTTTTCATTCCCCCCTTTTCATAGGTATTCCTAGAGCCAATCTTGGGTCTTATAAGTCTGATTCTGTTTCAGCATTTACAGGTTGGTATTGGGCTCTGAGGACCATGAGCTGTACGGTGTCAAATCTCTCCCTGACAAATTGTAAAATTCTGTTAACAACACAAGGTCCTACGGTAAGCAGAAATAGTAGACTTAGCAGGGGTCCAAGGAAGGGGGATAACAGGGAAAACACAGAGGAATTCCACCATTGGTCTGCAGCTGAAGCAAACTGCCGTGTTTTTACTTCAGTGCTTAACTTGCGTAACTGTTGGACCCGGTCCTCTACAAGCCATGATTCATTTATGTAGAAACAACAGTCTTCTTTTAGAAACATACATGTACCACCTTTTTCAGCAGTGAGTAGGTCTAGGGCCCTCCGGTTCTGCAAGGTTACCTGAGCTAGGGACGTAAGCTGCCGCTGAAGGGAGGCAAGGGACTCAGCCGACTCCTCCATAGCAACGGCAAATTGTTGGTACAACTTGTTGCTTTCTATAATGGTGTGACCTAGGGCTCCCCCCGCCAGTCCGGCTGCAATGAGGGATGCGGTGAGGGAGATTCCCGCAATGAGGGGGAGAAATATGGCTCGTGCAGGTCTCGGTCTAGGGACTGGGTGAATAGCAGTACTAGTCCAGTTACCGGTGTACCCTAGGAACTCGCCGGCAGTTAGTAGAGTCAACCGGGGAACTAATGGGACAGGAAGGCACAGTAGGTTGGTAACAGAGGGACTAGATAGGTTCTTAGATAATGTTCCATTACACCAGAAGAATATGCCCGGCGGAGCCCTTAGGGTGATATTAGGGGGCATTGCAGTGATGTTGCAGAGGCTGGAATTAGTTCCTGAGAAACAGTAGGGAAACTTCTCCTGACTGGGATTTAGGTATAGGGGCACGTTAAGGATAGGAGCATATGAGAGGTTTCGGAGGTTGTTAGCTTGGGCAGAGGTAGAGGATCCCCATGGCATAGGGACAGCGGTTAGCGGTGGATGCCCTAGAGTGGCACACAGAAAGCAGCCAGACAGGCTGTGAAGTCCTGTAAGGTTAGCAAGTTCTAGTCCTTCTTGTAATAATTTTAACCAGGAGAAAGGACGTAAGTCTTGTGTTAGTCTGTTTTCTTGTCGTTGGATATTTCTATGGACCAGGGGCAGTACCTGCACTAGACCTCGCCACAGATAGAGGTGACTGCTAGGCCATGTGGAGGAGGGGGTGTAGTATACAGCCCCATGTTGAGGCGTGGTCCAGCGGGAGTTCCAGGGGTCTTTAACTATCCATGTATATGAAAAGTCTCCGTCCCGTCTACGATGGAAGGGCCACTTAGGGTCTAACTGTTTTTTCTCTCCCCAATAACGGGATCTATGGATGTTACAATAGTTATAAGGACAGCCGGCATTTTGGTGCCACCAATAGTGTTTACAATTGTATTTAGTCTGATCAAACTCAAAGCATATTATTGGTGTCATAGGTTTGGCTATTTGAAAACCAGTAAAATTTAGTAGAATTGGGCTGTTGCACCCTGAGGAGGGGCAATCAGCACTGGCCAATAATTTCCCAGGCTTATGAGGTTGCCCAGGGTGGGTTCGGTTTTCATAAAGCCAGAATCTCCAGACAAAGGGATTAAGAGCTGGTTTTGTGATTTCCCCAGCGGCCACTAGGGCGACTAACGTTAGGGTTAGACTACCTAACTGCATGTTTGCAGTGAGCTATGCTGCCAGCGCAGGGTGAGTTTTAAGGGGTTGTTCTTAGCTCTGTCCACAGTCCACGTGTCCGGTGCTTCAGCCGCCGCTGTGATTGGTCCCAGAAGGTCGGAGGTTGGGTCCACTGGCTTGACGTGGGTGTAGTGGATCCACAACGCGATGCCTTCTACCTTCAGGGCGGTGGGTGTGGTTAGGAGTACCTGGAGTGGTCCCTTCCACCTGGGTTCTAGGGTCTCTTGTCGGTGTCGCTTGACCAGGACCCAGTCTCCCGGCTGGTACGGATGGGGTGTTGGCGGGGGACCGGTCTCATATAGTTCCTTCAGCTTGGGCCAGATTTCTTGATGAATTTTCTGCAAGGCTTGTAGGGAAAATAAGAGTTCAGAGACATTTTCTGTTTCAGACTTGAGCAGATCATCTTTTAGGCTGGGAACTAGGGGTGGGGGTCTGCCATACATGATTTCATAAGGGGTAAGGCCCAGTCTGTAAGAGGTATTATGGGCCCGGAACAGAGCGTAGGGGAGGACCACCCAATTAGCGCCAGTCTCCATAGTCAATTTAGTTAAGGTCTCCTTTAAGGTCCGATTCATCCTCTCTACCTGTCCTGAACTCTGGGGTCTGTAAGCGCAATGTAGTTTCCAATTTGCCCCAAGGATGGAAGCCAAATCCTGACTTACCTTAGTGAAGAAGGCCGGCCCATTATCTGACCCTATCTGGACGGGGAAGCCATACCTGGGGAGGATATATTCTAGGATTTTCTTTGCTACAACCTGAGCAGTTTCCCTTTTGGTGGGGAATGCTTCAGTCCACCCTGAAAAAGTATCTACAAAGACAAGTAAGTACCGATACCCGTATTTTCCTGGCTTTATCTCAGTAAAATCTACTTCCCAGTAGATACCGGGCCTGGTTCCCCTGAGCCTTGTTCCCGTTGCAGCCTGGGATTGGGGGTAGGCGTTGTTAAGCTGGCAGACTTTGCAACTTGTCACAATGCTGCTGGCCATCTTGGCTATATGTCTGATTTTGAGCTTGGAGCGTCTGATCAGGTCTATCATCCGCCGGGCACCCAGGTGGGTGGTTCGGTGGATGTGTTCTAACACTTGTTGTCCTAATTTTTCTGGTAGGATGGTTTGGTCATTAGTATCAGTCCACCACCCATTCTGGATCTGTTTCAGGGGAAGTTTGTCAATCCACTGGAGATCTTGTTCTGAATAATCAGGGAGATATGGCAAGTCCCAGGGGCCCGGATCAGGGAGCTGGAGTGCAAGGAGCTGGCTGGGAGCCTTTGCCACACTCCTTGCAGTTTGGTCTGCCAGAAAGTTGCCTTGAGCAATTGGAGTGGTTGGTTTCTGATGCCCTGGGCAATGTACAATAGCCAATTTTTCTGGTCTCCATAGGGCTGTTAGCAGGGCTAGGATCTCTTGCTTGTTTTTTATCTCTTTTCCTTCAGCCGTTAGTAACCCTCGCTCCCTGTAAATGGCCCCATGTATGTGTGCCGTAGCAAAAGCATAGCGGCTGTCTGTGTATACTGTCAGTTTCTTCCCTGCCCCTAAGGTAAGAGCTTGGGTGAGCGCTATCAGTTCGGCCTTCTGGGCCGATGTTCCCGGGGGCAGGGGTTCCGCCCAAATTACCTCAGTCTCTGAAGTTACTGCCGCTCCAGCGTACCTCTGGCCTTGGTGTATGAAGCTGCTCCCATCAGTGAACCAGACTAGGTCAGCGTCTGGAAGTGGGTGGTCCTGCAGGTCCTCTCGAACTCCATGCACCTGAGCTAGTATCTCGGTGCAATCATGGAGCGGGGCGTCCAGGTCCGGGTTGGGTAGCAGCGAGGCAGGGTTTAAGGTTGTTGGGGGCCGGAAAGTTATCCTGAGGGGATTTAGTAGTAGTCCTTGGTAGTGGGTGAGCTGGGCGTTACTTATCCATCGATTAGGTGGCTGTTTGAGTACACCCTCGATGGCATGTAGGGTAACGACCCGTAATTCTTGACCCATGACAAGTTTATCAGCATCTTGTACCATCAGGGCCATGGCCGCAATCATTCGGAGACAAGGGGGCCACCCGGCAGCCACTGGGTCTAATTTCTTTGACAGGTAGGCAACCGGCCTCCACCAGGGGCCTAAGTTCTGAGTTATTACCGCCTTGGCGACACCCTTGCCCTCATCCACGTATAAGTGGAAGGGCTTGGTGACATCAGGTAGTCCCAGTGCAGGCACAGAGAGTAGGGCGGTTTTGATCTGTTGGAAAGCCGACTCGGCTTCTTCTGTCCAATTAAATGGCTGCTGCCCCCGTGTTGCCTGATACAAGGGTTTAGCCAGCTCTGCAAACCCAGGTATCCATAGTCTACAAAATCCCGCCGACCCCAGGAATTCCCTTAGTTGTCGGGTGGATTGTGGCCTGGGGATCTGCAGAACAGTCTGCTTCTGGGCGTTTGTTAACCAGCGCTGCCCTCCTTTTAGCAGGTACCCCAGATATGTCACTTCTGATTTACAGATTTGAGCTTTCTTTGCCAAGGCTCGGTAGCCTAGATTCTCTAGAGCTTGTAAGAGACCATTGGTCCCTTGAATACAAGCTTCTTGGGTCTCAGCAGCAATCAGGAAGTCATCAACATACTGTAGTAAGGTTATTTCAGGGTGTTTGCGTCGGTACTCACCCAGGTCTTCATGGAGGGCCTCGTCGAACAGGGTAGGAGAGTTTTTGAATCCTTGCAGCAGTCTGGTCCATGTCAGTTGGCCACTTATGCCCCTCTCAGGGTCAGTCCACTCGAAGGCGAAGAGCTTTTGGCTCTGAGGGGCTAAAGGCAAACTGAAGAAAGCATCTTTCAAATCTAAAACAGTGTACCATTGATGTTTAGGGTTTAGGGTACTCAGGAGGGTGTACGGGTTAGGCACGGTTGGATGTATGCCCATAACCCTCTTATTGACTTCTCTCAAGTCTTGTACAGGTCTGTATTCTCCGCTATTAGGTTTTCGTACCGGCAACAATGGAGTATTCCAGGGCAAGTGACATGGGCGAAGGACCCCTTGGTTGAGGAGCCAGCGAATATGTGGGGCAATCCCTTCTTTGGCCTCTAGGGGCATCGGGTATTGGTGTACCCGCACGGGGTCTGTCCCAGGCTTAAGTTCAACAAACAAAGCAGGACGGTGTTTTGCTAGTCCTAAGCCCCCCGTTTCTGCCCAAGCTCCTGGATATTGCTGGAGCCAGGTTGCTATGTCCTGGTCAGGGGCCGCTCGCTCCTGGTGGAGCTGGTACTCATCTTCTAGGGTTATAGTCAGGACGGACACGGGCTGATTTTGGGAGTTGGTCACGATGGGCCCCTCAGGGAGGAAATAGATCTGTGCTCCCATTTTGGTTAGCAGGTCTCTCCCTAGTAGGGGACAGGGGCTCTCAGGGATAACCAGGAAAGAATGGGTTACATTCCTGGCTCCGAGGTTTACTGTTCTTTGTGTTGTCCAGGGGTATTTCTTAATTCCTGTGGCCCCTTGCACCCACGAGGACTTGGAGGATAATTTTCCATTAGTTTTAACTAGGACCGAGTGCTGTGCTCCCGTATCGACCAAGAACTGGACTGGGGACCCCTCCACTTGTAAAGTTACCCTAGGTTCGGGGAGGGGGTCCGAACCCCGTCTTCCCTAGTCTTCATCTTGAGTGACTAGTATGGGTGTAGACCTAGGGGGTGTCTGTCCTCGTTGTTTCTTTTTGGGGCAGTCTCTTATCCAGTGACCAGCTTCCTTACAGTATGCACATTGGTCTTTGCTCAGATTATCATGTCTGGGGGACCGCCTAGGTTGGGTGTTCTCTGGCTGTAGATGCTCTTTCTGTACTACTGCTGCCAGGACCTTGGTCATTTTTTCAGTGGCCTTAAATTGCCTTTCCTCTGGAGTATCTCTGTTATTGTAAACCCGCTGGGCTATCTGAAGGAGGTCCTGAATCCGCTTTCCCTCCAAGTCTTCTAATTTCTGGAGTTTCCTTTTAATATCTGGGGCTGCCTGATTTACGAAAGACATTACAACAGCTGCCTGACTTCCTGGAGCCTCTGGGTCTATGGGGGTGTACTGTCTAAAAGCTTCCATTAATCTTTCTAAGTAGGTAGCTGGGCTTTCTGCCTTTCCCTGCAGAACAGAGTATACTTTAGCCAAATTAGTGGGCTTGCGAGCAGCTGCCCGGAGACCCACCATTAGAGTCTGGCGATAAAGGTGTAGCCATCCCCTACCTTCTGCCGTGTTGTAGTTCCATGCCGGCCTGGTCAGAGGAAAAGTCGCATTTATGAGGTCGAGGTTGGCAGTTGGTTGACCGTCGTCCCCCGGGACCAGCTTTCTAGCTTCTACCTGTATTCTCTCTCGCTCCTCCGTTGTGAACAAGATTCGGAGGAGCTGCTGACAATCATCCCAAGTAGGCTGGTGGGTGAACATGACACTATCCAGTAAAGCCATTAAATCTTTGGGGTTATCTGAAAACCGAGCACTCTGAGTCTTCCAGTTATACAGATCACTGGTGGAGAATGGCCAGTACTGGAGCCTGGGGATTCCCGTGTCATCTGGGGGTCCTATTTCCCAAAGGGGTAGAGCCACTGTGGAGTCAGGTGGCTGGGGGGGGGGGGGCTAGCCTGCAAAGTGCGCCCTCGCGTCTGCCCTGCCGGCCCTTCAAAGTTACTTTCACTTTCCGCGGGTCCGGGTGTGCCGGCCACCTCCTGTCCGCCTGCTCCTTCCCGCGCCCCAGCCTGGTGGGCTGGGGCCTGGGGCCCGGAGGCATACGGAGGGGGTTCTGTGGACAGTGAGTCCCCGCTATCAGGTAGAACAGGATGGGGGGGCAGTCGGTTGCTTGGATTTTGGCGGCCGAGCAACCAGCGCCTTACAGGGTTCAGGGGGGGCTAATTGGAAAGGGGACAGCCAAGGAGGCGGGTTCTCAACAAGGTCCTGCCATATGAGGATATATGGGATTTGATCCAAGTGGCCCGCACGCCCAGGTAGGAAAATCTTGGACTTTACTCTAGTGATGACAGGAAGTCGGAACGTCCCTTCAGGTGGCCACCCCACATCAAAGGCAGGCCATTCGGAGCAGCACAGAGTAATTAGCCTTCCCCTCCTTATTTCCATACTAAGATCATGGCCCCTTGCCCTAACATCCTTGAAATTACTTGTAAGGAGAGATAGGGGAGTGCTCTGGGTATTACCCATCCTGTAATAATTTATAGTCTCTTCCTGCAAAAGAATATAGGTTAGAATTCCTGTAAAGGAAATCTGGCATATTAATAATATCTAGCCGCAAGCGCGCTCCGGAAGCCCGGGTCAGAATCAGTTCAGATAGAAATCTAGATCAGACGAGAGCCAGGGGACGTCTCCCACCGGTCTCTGCTGACTGTCCTATAGCGCGTCTGCCAGGACTGCTGTCAGTCTCAGTTTCAGACCTCGCGAGTCAAGATACAGGTTCAGAACAGACACAGATAGACAAACAGAGACGAGCCGGCTCACCTATCAGCAGATCGATCCTGGTAGATCCGTTGACCAGGGATCTGGTGGGCTTGGGGTATCCCGGATGAGCCCCCAGATGTTATGCCCAGACCGTTTGTTCCCCGAAGAAGACCACCGGAGTCCAGAGTCAAAGCCAAGCGGCAAGGATCTTTACTGCAAGTTCGAACTTGGTCCCTCCATTCCACAGCATACAAGAGGGCCCTGAACAATGCGAGTGCTTGCCTTTTATAGCCCGAGGTAGATAGGATAGCAAAGTTACAGAGGATCAAAGGAATTCTTTTGGTTACAGCATTACAATTGGTTTACATTTACATTTAGTAGTAGTAGTTTTTTTTTTTTTTTTTATTGGTTCCCGCGCTTTCAGTAAAACTACAAATGGCTGTGTCCTTATCGGAGATTTTCCAGGTGGTGTTTGTACTGGGCTTCAGGAAATTGAGAGATATGTGTTTGTACTGGGCCTGTTTGTGTTGAGAGATATATGGTGGGATGTGTTTGTACTGGGCCTGTTTGTGTTGAGCCCGGGGCTGAGGAATGTGCCTGATTTCTTTTCAACGTAATTCAGTAATGCTAAAGCACATAAATGAGAGCCTTATAAATCTGGAGCCCCAGAAGGGAAGTTCCAGATATGATCAATTATGTGCTAATACTTCCTAGTCCTGGGTACATTGCAGATATCTGTAGTCCATCACAATTCTCTTTCCCTTTCAACCCAGTCTTGGCCTCAGAATAGTCACAAGCAACCATCCAGGAAGCCACTACCAGTCAACCAGAGTATGCATAAGAGATGAAGTACAGTATTTACCATTCAGCCTCATTTCACAGGTCAGGAAGTCCAGGAGTGGTAGTCACATAGAGTTGGAGGCAGACTTAGAAGTAGCACCCAAATCTCCTGACATGACCCCAATCAGATTTTGTGCAGAGTCAGCCAGCATCAGAGGTCCTTTTAAATTTCTCTCTTGGGAGCTTTTAAGTTTAAATAATCAACAAACCTTGCTTGTCCTATTCGATATGAACAAAGAGCTGTAGGACTGGAGCATTCATGCTTGAAATGGAATGATTAGCACTGAGACAGGTCGCTATATATATATATATTTTAAAACCCTCACTTACATGTCAGGTTTCTCTGGGATCTCCCTTGGGGTTGAAGTTAGGTTCCTGAATACATAACTCTCAGGTTTCCTGTAAGGGTGCAGACTTGGCTGAGGTGAGGAAATGGCTTCCTGCCATTCTCCCCCCAACACAGAGGCAGCCTGCTGTCGAGACTAAGCATTACTTGTTCCCCAGAGAATGTTCTAAACTTCCATGGGTAAGGTCTCTCATCTGTCTGAAGTTCAGAAGGTAAAGCTAGCCAAACCAATAGATGTCTCGGGTTAGGAACTATAGAACACGTGTACTTGTCTTATACTTATTAGGCCTGACAGCTAGGAATTGACAACTGGATGTCTCTCATGCCTCAGGGTTTTTATTTATATATTTAGTTAGGATATTTTCTCCAGTTCCTCTCTGAGTTTGAAGAAATGGCTCTGAGAGCTCAGTTGGCTTGGGAAGTCAATTACATACCAAAGAGTCTTTCACCTCTCCCCGAATCTGCTGGGAGATGTCAGTGGTTGAGTTGTATGAGTCCCAGCTTCCAAGGAGAATTCAATAGTCTCTTTCTGTGGTTCTCACTTATCCTCTCTTCTCATGCAGTTCCCTGCAAGTCAATCCTTGCATCGTAGGAATGTTTCTCCTTTCACAGGTCTACCCGCTCGGTGGGGTTGGTGTTGGCATTCTGGAAGGCTTAGACTGCAGCTATTTTTTCTGCCTCATTGACATCTGATACCAGGAGCTGCCACCACTGCCTTCTACTCTCCAACCTCCTACCCATCTTACTGATTTTGCTGAGAGACCAGTGAGAACTGCCAGATAATGTCTGTCTCCAAAGGTTGCTTTGGAAGTGCTTTGTAAGTAGCTGAGTACTACCCCTCATTTACTTTAGCTGAATCCACTCAGTTTTTACAAATGCAATTGTGTGAAATTGTATCAAAACGTAAAAATCTATCTAATCTGCTTGGCTTCTTTTAGATTCCATTCCTGCTTCTTTTCAGACCACAGTGTCCTTCAGGGCAACCCTTGGAATGACTGGCAGTGTTGATCCCAGGAAGGTAGACAGGCACCTGGGACTTCAGATGGAGCTCCAGCCTCCTTGCATTGAGATCTGGTTGCCTTTTCCATAGCCCTGCCGTGTTAGAGGCTAAATTGAACACTGTTTTATGCTCTGCCGACTCTCTTGGGTGATGTAGCCATCCAACATTTACATTTTATTCAGCTTTGCTATGCTGTAACTGCAACATTATTCCATTCAGTGTATCACCTTGGGCTGCCTTTACCTTTTATTTTGCTTATAAATGAAAACATACATTATTTATTACAACTCAGAGTATCATTTTTCGTTGGCCTTGTGTTTGAGACAGTTGTAGAAATGTAATGTAGGAGCAAGTCTTTGCTTTGTAAGAAATCTCTGAGTGTTTTCACAGTTCAGGTAATTCCTGGCCCAACAGAGTCCCTTCCGAAATGGCAGGAGAGGATCAGGATTTAGGGAGACCTTTGTGAATGCTGAAGAAATTAACTGTGCTCAGATGTCCACTGTAGCCCAGGTTCAACATTTCCATGATCAGATTCTGGGCCAACGTAGATGCCAAAGTCAGAGTCTCTTTTGGGTCAGCAGAAATAAATCAACAAAAATCTTTCTGATTGTATGAAATAATCAGTGACTGAAATAGAAAAAGTGAGAAAGATGGAAGAGGGGATTTATACTGTATACCCCATAACAAACAATTTTTAAAAGATCCCCTTTAGACAGATGTGCTCTCCTCCAAAGCCCTTTCTCAGTTGCTTTGGCCTTGTCGGTTTATTTCTCATTTTCCTTTTCTGAGCGGCATTGGGCTTGTTTCCTTCCACAGCTAATTCCAATGTCCAGTAAAACAAAGTTTCTCCAGTAAACAGACCCCATGCTTCTTCTTCTTCTTTTTTTTTTTTTTTATTATACTTTAAATTCTGGGCTACATGTGCAGAATGTGTAGGTTTGTTACATAGGTATACACGTGCCATGGTGGTTTGCTGCACCCATCAACCCATCATCTACATTAGGTATTTCTCCCAATGCTATCCCTCCTCTAGCTCTCCACCCCCAAATAGGCCCCAGTGTGTGATGTTCCCATCCCTGTGTCCATGTGTTCTCATTGTTCAACTCCCACTTATGAGTGAGAACAACCCCATGCTTCTTAGTAAGAGATTTAGCCAGTATGTTTTCATTATTTAAACCTGCTGTTCGAGGTCTTACTTTCATCCCAGATGATCAAAGCATTTTCTTCCAACACATATTGTACTCTCCCCAAGAGACATTCTGGTGAGCAAAAACCTCTCCATTTTGTGACATTAATAAAGAAAGACTGCAGGAGACAGAGGCTATCAAGGCTTGAGATTAATAATAAGACAGGGGTTCTCAGTCTCAATGCTATTGATATTTTGGGCTGGTTAATTTTTTGTTGTGGGGGTGTCTTGTGCATTGTAGTATGTTTAGCATCGTCTCTGGGGTCTACTGACTGGATGCCAGTAGCATCCCCTACTCTTAGACTGATAACGACAAATGCCTTCAGACATTGCCAAGATGTCCCCTGGGGAACAAAATTGCCCCTGATTGCAAACCAGTAATAATAATAGGGAATTCTAGTAATTCAGACAGAAAGCATTTTTGAACTGCTGGGGGTTGGTGGTATGGTATCTGATTTCTCTCAATATCCTCAAGGTAGATCATTACGAGTAACTGTATATTGGCATAAAATATTTTTTATAGCTCTATTTATTACCAGGCAACTGATTGGGTTATTTCTGTTATATTTTTCTGATAGGTACCTGCTCCACCGATAGGTAAAGGGAGTATGGGATCTTCAAAACCTAGTGCTGAGTTTATTAACTTGATATCATGCCGTCTTACTCCTTTTGCTGTGTTGATGGGAAGGGTCAACCACTTGGGTGAGAATGAAGATAATTTTAACATTCAGGCTTGTACAGTGTTCGCTGAAGTTATCTTCTTGGGCTGGGGTTTGCAGGCACATTGTTGGGTGCTCAAAATATGCCAGATACCATGAGAAAGCGGGTGAGTGGGTCTGGTGGCCACAGCCTTGAAGCCATTTATTACCTGCTTTGGTGGTGCTTACAGTTCAGTGTAGGGGGTGGAGAGAGGATGTAAAGGATGGGGTGAAGATCCTGTTTTGTGAGGTTGTTCATGTACTTTACCAGGGAGAACATTTTCCTCAGTGCTTGATGCTCGTCCTGTGGGGAACTCGGTTGGTTCTGGCTTCTCTGCTGCCCTAAAAGGGACATTACAGTGTGCATGGAATTGGAACATACAAGCTGCCATACTCTTCAGGGCAGCCCCGGGAGTGGTTTTACTTGCAGAATGAGAGGCTCTGGGTTTTAAGTGATCCTAATTTGTGTCTAGTTTTTGCTTTTTTACTTTTTTTTTTTACCTTAAAGTTAATATGCTGCATGTCTTCTTATAAACTAGATTAAGGGCTCTCCAATCTTTTCCTTGTCCTGGTACATGTAGATAGTATTTGTTTGGCACAATATGATACCGAGGTCATGAGCAAGTCGCTAGTGAGCAAGGCGCTCTGGTCACTAGCGCCTTGCTCATGACCAGAGGTAGATAGGGTGACACACCAGTCCTGGTTTGCCTGGGACATTTCTGACTTTAAAACTGAAGGTCCCAGGCAAACCAAGAGAGCTGTTTACTCTAGCCAGAGGTGACTGGCCTGAGGGTTGAAAGGATCAATACACTAGCATCCATGTACCTTCTTTGTGGCACATCAGTGGTTGTCGTGGCACACACTTTGGGACCATAGCGGTCAGGAGCCCCTTTGATCAGAAGGGGAAGAAGTTAGTAAAACAAAAAACAGAGATAAAAATCGTCTTAAGAGCCAGGTACAATGGGCTTACGCTGTAGTCCCATCCCTTTGGGAGGAGGAAAGGGAACGATTTGCTTGAGTCCAGGGGTTTGAGATGAGCCTAGGCAACATAGTGAGACCCTGTTTCTATGAAAATTTAAAAACATTAGTGAGGTGTAGTGGTATGTGCCTATAGTCCCAGATACTTGGGAGACTGAGGCAGGAGGATCACTTGAGCCCAGGAGTTCAAAGTTACAGTGGGCTGTGACTGCACCACTGTATTCCAACCTGGGTGATAGACAAGACTCTGTCTCTTTTTGTTTTTTTTTTTTGAGACAGAGTCTCACTCTGTCGCCCAGGCTGGAGTGCAATAGCACGATCTGGGCTCACTGCAAGCTCCGCCTCCCGGGTTCACGCCATTCTTCTGCCTCAGCCTCCCGAGTAGCTGGGACTACAGGAGCCCGCCACCACGCCCAGCTAATTTTTTCTATTTTTTTAGTAGACACGGGGTTTCACCGTGTTAGCCAGGATGGTCTTGATCTCCTGACCTCGTGATTCGCCCGCCTCGGCCTCCCAAAGTGCTGGGATTACAGGCGTGAGCCACTGTGCCCAGCCAAGACTCTGTCTCTTAAAAAACAAAAAACAAAAACCAACACCAAAAATAAAATTTAAAACATCAAATACACATAGTCTTTATGCTGTATTCCCCATGGAATAGCTGGCCTCTGGATTGCCTACCTCTTTTCCCTTGGCTCACAGGGTGCCTCACATGCCCTCCGTGATGCCTATTGCCCTGGTGTCATGGTGCGACAACAAGGATTCTACTGCTGCCGTCTTTTCTGATGACGTGAGCTGACCAGGCCCAACCTTTTGGGATTGCTGCCACCCAGTCTCCTTGTTGTTAGCTTGGACACTGGAGTTGGGCCACTAAATATTCATGTTACTCCTTCTACCCTGGCTGTCTTTTCAGTCCAACTCATCATTGCCTTAAGATAGGAGAGGAAATATTCCTCACCCCAACTCCTTATTTAACAGTTCCCAAACTAAGAGCCTTGTGCTACCTCTTAATGTGTCTGTGTAGTCCTTAGACCTATTACTCTCGTTTGACTTACTCTTTCAGTTTCCTAAAATGCCAATTGTTGCTGAATCTGCCAAAAGTGCCTGGTGTTCTGGATTAGAAATATGAATGATGCCACACAGGGAAATCGTTTAAAAATGTTCCCCTTGCCTGACAGTCATCCAGAAGCCATGAACTGAGTTTGAACTTTTTGATTCTCTCTCTCACTTGGAGTGGGAACTCACAAGACATGATAATGAAAACCAAGTTGTCTTTGCTAAATTGGAACATCTGGTTGTTTGAACACCCTGCATCTTCTGCATCTAGCTAGAAGCTCTCTTTCTCTCTCTCTCTCTCTCTTTTTTTTTTTTTTATCAGTCTCCTGTTTTTTGTGAGATGGAGATGTTTCTGCACAAACTGTTGCCACTGTTATTGCCATACATCATCAAAATAGACCAGAAAACCTGCTGATATGGCTGTGTGGGTGAAAATGGACACTGTCATCAGCTTTGTAAAAGAACATCTGCAGGGAGAAGCATCTCCTTTAAAATTTTAATGCTCCAGTTAGATTTGGAAGCTAGAAACTCTGCAATGTAGGGGCAAAAATTAAGCAGTTGGTGGTTACAAGTATCATGGCAGAGACCCAAGGAAACTTGTTTAGTGAAGACTGGAGAAGCAGAAGCTTAGACCCAAGTTTGCCTGATGAGTCTGATGAGGCTGATGACTGAGTGTCTTGATCTTGACAAAGATGGAATATGACAGACAGCTACAGGAACATGGCTTGGAAAAATCTTAACATTATTTAATAAAGAGAGGCCACTTTTTAAAGTTCCTTAACAAAATAGGTTTAAAGATAGTATTTTTCTTGTGTAAACATATCTCATTTCTATGTATTATATTAAAGTATCAGATTGAACCAGGTGAAATTGCAGTAATTCAGCTGTTTTTCACATACGAAATGGCAATTTCATATGGTTCCTAGGACCCTTCTGGTCTTCCTGAAGAATTAAACTGGTGCTATGGCTGATCTCTGTGTGTTGGAGTCACTGAGGTCCTGCTTTTGTGCCTCAGGCAGCCCAGATCTTTGGCCTCTCCTGAATTGGCATGTAATGCCCTCAGACCCTCATCCCCAAACTATTAGCTACTGCCATAAACTAGAAGACAGTAAAACAACAATAATAGAAATATTCATATTTTTAA
Organism: Macaca fascicularis; assembly: GCF_037993035.2. Lineage (NCBI taxonomy): Eukaryota > Metazoa > Chordata > Mammalia > Primates > Cercopithecidae > Macaca > Macaca fascicularis. The sequence goes on along the minus strand of NC_088381.1, from coordinate 31,609,195 downwards.
CATGAAGTACCAGTGATTCTTCTTCTTTTAAAAACTTTTATTTCAGGTTCAGCGGTACATGTGCCAGCTTGTTATTTAGGTAAACTTGTGTCACTGGGGTTTATTGTAAAGATTATTTCGTCACCCAGGTATTAAGCCTAGTACCCAATAGTTATTATTTCTGATCCTTTCCCTCCTGCCACCCTCTACCCTCAAGTAGGCCCCAGTGTCTGCTGTTCCCCTCTTTGTGTCCATGAGTTATCAACATTTAGCTCCCACTTGTAAGTGAGAACATGTGGTATTTGTTTTTTATTCCTGAGTTAGTTTGCTAAGGATAATGGCCTCCAGCATCAACTGTGTTCCTGCAAAGGACATGATCTTGTTCTTTTTTATGACTGCAGAGTGTTCCATGGTGTATATGTATGACCCTTTCTTTATCCTGTCTGCCATTGATGGGCATTAAGGTTGGTACCATGACTTTGCTATTGTGAATGGTGCTGCAATGAACATATGCATGCATGTGTCTTTATGGTAGAATAATTTATATTCCTCTGGGCATATACCCAGTAATGGGATTGCTGGGCCAAATCGTAGTTCTGTTTTTAGCTCTTGGAGGAATCCCTACGCTGCTTTCCACAGTGGTTGAACTAATTTAGACTCCCACCAACAGCGTATGAATGTTACCTTTTCTCCACAACCTCGCCAACGTGTCTTATTTTTTGGCTTTTTAATAATAGCCATTCTGACGAGTGTGAGATGGTAACTCATTGTGGTTTGAGTTGCATTTCTCTAATGATCAGTGATACGGAGCATTGTTTTCATATGATTGTTGACCGCATATATGTCATTTTTTGAAAAGTGTCTGTTCATTTCCTTTGCCCACTTTTTAAAGGGGCTGTTTGTTTTTCTCTTGTAAATTTGTTTAAGTTCCTTCTAGAGTCTCTTTTGAGACAGGGTCTCATTCTGTCGCCCAGGCTGGAGTGCAGTGGTGTGATCTTGGCTCACTGCACCCTCTGCCTCCTCGGTTCAAGTGATTCTTGTGCCTCAGCCTCCCAAGTAGCTGGGATCACAGACACACCACCATACCTGGCTAATTTTTGTATTTTTTTAGTACAGATGGAGTTTCACCATGTTGGCCAGGCTGGTCTTGAACTCCTGTTCTCCAGTGATCCACCTGCCTCAGCCTCCTGAAATGCTGGGATTACAGGTGTGAGCCACCGCACCTGGCCCTCCTTATAGAGTCTTGATATTAGGCCTTTGCCATATGCATAGTTTGCAAATATTTTCACCCATTCTGTAGGTTGTCTGTTTTTTCTCTTGATAATTTATTTTGCTGTGCAGAAGCTCTTTAATTTAATTAGATTACGTTTGTTAATTTTTGCTTTTGTTGTGATTGCTTTTGGCATCTTCATCATGAACTCTTCGCCAGTTCTTATGTCCAGAATGGTATTTCCTAGGTTACCTTGAGGGTTTTTCTAGTTTTAGATTTTACATTTAAGTCTTTAATGCATCTTGAGTTGATTTTTGTGTATGGTGTAAGGAAGGGGTCCAGTTTTAATCAGCACATGGCTAGCCAGTTATCCCAGCACCATTTATTGAATAGGGAATTCTTTCCCCATTGCTTGTTTTTGTCAGCTTTGTCAAAGATCACATGGTTGTAGGTGTGCAGCCTTATCTCTGGGCTGTCTATTCTGTTCCATTGGTCTTTGTGACTATTTTTAGTACCAGACTTTCTTCTAAGCACTTTACCTTTATTAATTTACATTTTAAACCAAACAAAAGCTCTATGGAGATAGATAATTATGTCATTCCTTTTTTTTTTTTTTTTTTTTTTTGAGACGGAGTCTCGCTCTGTCACCCATGCTAGAGTGCAGTGACTTGATCTCAGCTCACTGCAAGCTCTGCCTCCCGGGTTCACGCCATTCTCCTGCCTAAGCCTCCCAAGTAACTGGGACTACAGGCACCCGCCACCATACCTGGTTAACTTTTTGTATTTTTAGTAGAGACGGGGTTTCACCAAGTTAGCCAGGATGGTCTCGATCTCCTGACCTCGTGATCCGCCCCCCTCAGCCTCCCAAATTGCTGGGATTACAAGCGTGAGCCACTGCACCCGGCCAATTATGTCATTATTTACAGACAAGAAAATTGAGGCACATAAAGGATAAATGACTTGCCTAACACTCCGCAGGTAGTATGTGAGGGAGGCAGGATTTGAACCCTCCAATGTGGCTTGAGAGCCTGAGCTGTCCCTCACTGTAATAAACAGGAAAGCACTGTGCTGTCTCTCCATTGCGGGGGACTAGGAAACAGCTCATGGGACCTGACCAAGGCAATGGCAGTCGAGACAGAGATAAGGGGACTAATAGGACAGATATTAAAGAATTAGAACTCATAGGACTTGATCCCAGTTAGATGTGGGGGATGGGGGAGAAAGAAATTTGAGGTCAGTCCTAGGTTCCTGGCTGGTCCTGGTGGGAGGATGTTTGTGTGACTTTGTCATAAGAGGAGGATACAAAAAGAGGCAACTCATGCTGGGTGATGAGCTCAATGTCAAATGTGTGCTGGGTTTAAGCTGTCTGGAGGCCATCAGGTTTGAGGTCTCCCATTACACAGCTGAGTATATAGGTCTAAGCTCAGGAAAGAGGATAGGGCTTAATATGACTACTTAGAAGACATCAGCATACAGGGAGGAGATGAAGTGGTGAGCATGAATATAATCACCCAGCGAAAGTGAGCCATATAGGAGGAGATTTCCAATATCTGCTTTAGGTTGGGTTCCTCAGGGGCAGTCCTAGAGATGAGTATTCATGCAAAAGTGACTTAATTAGCAAGACAAGTAGGGAAGAAGAAAATGGGCCAGGAAAAGGAAGGAAGTCGAGCAAGGAATGCAATGTTAAGCAAAGTTCCACGGAGGCCGACTTTGACTCAAGCCCAAGGGGTGCTCTGGAGACAGTCTAGGTCCGGCTTCAGAGATGTCCCAATTGGAGCCAAGGGGCTGGAGTATTTATTCTGTCAAAAAGAAGCCGGAGCAGGTTGTTGGGAGTGTTAAATAAAACAGCAAAGTGATCTGTTGGATTACTGACATCATCATCTGGAATGACAGAACCGAGAGAGTCAACATCTAAGAGCACTCAGGGGCAGGGGAGTTGAGTCAACAAATGAAACTGACAGGGAGCAAGGAGGAAGACGAAAGGAGAAAGCTGCCATAGGGGAGTCAAGAAATAAGAGTTGCCAGGAGAGTGAGATGGCTGGTGGTGTCATACACAGCAGAGAGGTCCAAAATCCTAGCAAGGTCGAGGGCGTACATTGGATTTGATGATGGAGGTCACCAGTGACTTTGTTAGGTAATGCGGGAGTGTTGGGGATGGGGTGTTTGAAGTCTTACTGTGGTGAGTTCAGGAGTGAATTGGCATAAGAAAGTAGAGATTATCTAATTTGCTTAAGAAAGTTGGCAATGATAGGGAAGAGCTATGGGGAGGTAGGTTGAGAGGGTTGCGTTACTGAAGAAGAGGCGTTTTTTCTTTCTTTTTTCTTTTTAGCTCTTGAAAGAGGTAAGGGGAAGGAGAACTTGGAGTTGGGATTATGATTTAGGAAATAGTGTTTCTAAAATTTTACTTTGTACAATGATCTTGTAAAAAGTCAATAAGTATCAAAAGGAGCAGAATGTTGTAACACTCCATTATTATTAATGAGATTAATTGTATAGATTGTTTTACTAAACACGTTTTTCTCAAGATCCTCATTATTTTTTATTTTTTTGAGAGAGGGTCTCCTTCTGTTGCCCAGGACAGAGTGCAGTGGTGTGACCACAGCTCACTGCAGCCTCAAACTCCTGGGCTCCAGCAATCCTCCTGCCTCAGTCTCCCTAGTAGCTGGTACTACAGGTGTGTGCCACAACACTCAACTAATATTTTACTTTTATTTTTTGTAGAAACTGGGTCTCCCTATGTTGTCCAGGCTGGTCTCAAACTCCTGGGTGCAAGCAATCCTCCTGCCTTTGCCTCCCAAAGTTCTGGGATTAGAGTGTGAGCTACTACACCCAGCCAAGATCCTTATTTTTATTTGTAAAGGATTTCATATAGACACGAAAGTAAATGATGGTGTGCAATATTATTTCAATTTGAATCCTTTGTTTTAGAAAATGTTGTAAGCCGATCAAACCAGTAGCCTCTGATGATACAATGTCTGCTACTCTACACGTGGAGTTAGGTGCTTTAAATAAATTGTCAAATTTTCTTCTTAAACTATGTGTATGTCCTCTTATCATGGCTGGGGAGAAAACTGGCAAAGCTTGCATGCTAGCAAGGCTCAGGAAGCATATTTTAAAAAGTATTTTCATTAGTTAAAAAAATTAAAAAATAAATGCTTATATTTAAAAAAAGGCATAAAACCCAAGCATTCAGCAGTATACACAGTAGACGTGACCTTTATTAAGTGTTCCAGGCAATTATCAGTCTCTTTCTCTCATGCGTATGTGTATACATATATGTGTGTGTATATATATAAAATCTCATTAAAAAGGGTAATCTGGCGGGTGCAGGGGCTCACACCTGTAATCCCAGCACTTTGGGAGGCCAAGGCAGGTGGATCACCTGAGGTGAGGAGTTGGAAACCAGCCTGGCCAACATGGCTGATAGGGTGCAACCCTATCTCTACTAAAAATACAAAAATTAGCCAGGCATGGTGGGGGGTGCCTGTAATCCCAGCTACTCGGGAGGCTGAGGCACAAAAATCGCTTGAACCTGGGAGGAGGAGGTGGTAGTGAGCCGAGATCGCACCACTGCACTCCAGCCTGGGCGACAAAGTGAGACTCCGTCTCAAAGGAAGAAAAAATAAAAAAGAAAAAAATGGTAATCACACTATATATTCAGTTTTGCAATTTGCTTTCCCATTCAATATTCATAATCTGTTTTTTCTTTTGATAATTTATTATTTTTGACAGTTTAAAATAATATTACCTATTACTATTACCCCTAACCATCTGCTTCTGGGTCTTTTTATGTATAGGCCAATCAGCTGGGTCAAGGACCAATTCCTAGAATGATTTTAATAATAAACCATTGCTTTGATAAATGATATTTGTTATTAGCAGAAGCGAGGCTTTTGTCCCCTTTTTTGAATGCTGTTTTAAAGACGAGCTTTAGCTATCAGTAACCAAATCTGTCAAACTTGCTGTTCCCTACATTCAAACCATAATGGAGAAGTGGCTGGGAGATGATCTAAAAATAAAACAGTATACATAGAAGTAGTCCCTTGCTTGTGTTTGGAAGGCCATAAATTTTCATAACTTTGTGCCTTTCACTGCTCATAGCTCCCTGGCCTGTGATTTATGTTCTGCCTAGTAGACAAGGTTAGTTAGGGTAGCCAGATGTCCCAGATCTAGATGTAGATAGTGAGGTTTTACCTATCACTATAACAAAGAACCACTCCATGATTTGCAGAACAATTATTGGGGTCATAAGCTTAGCGATTTTTCTGTAGTGGAATTGGGAGCATGTCCCCCACCCCCCCACCCAAGTTGATTAGCCTCTGAAATGTCACTTGTTTGGACACTGTTCATAGCCATGAGCTGACACTTCCTCATGGATCACTTTTAACAAATAAAGAACAGCTGATAATCTCTGAACTGTGATTTATCAGTTAATTAGGATTTCAGGAAGAAACGATAAGCATTCAGAATCTTCAGAGCATCATAATAGTTTACTTATATTTTAGAATTTACAGTCCACTTCTTTTTTAAAATCTCTTTTATATTGATCTTATTTTCCTCTCCTTCCACTTAAAACCCTGAAAGTAAGCTGAGACTCTATTTATTTCTGCTCTCTTGACTCTTGTGTTTTCCCCCTTTCTGTTTTTCCTCTGTTTTGTGGCCCTGTGTAAATGCTTCCCTGACTTCCTTCCATCCTTCCTTTCTCTTTCTTTCTTTCTTTCTTTCTTTCTTTCTTTCTTTCTTTCTTTCTTTCTTTCTTTCTTTCTTTCTTTCTTTCTTTCTTTCTTTCTTTCTTTTTCTTTCTTCCTTCCTTCCTTCCTTCCTTCCTTCCTTCCTTCCTTTCTTCCCTCCTTCCTTCCCTCCTTCCCTCCTTCCCTCCTTCCCTCCTTCCCTCCTGCCTTCCTGCCTTCCTTCCTTCCTTCCTTCCTTCCTTCCTTCCTTCCTTCCTTCCTTCCTTCCTTCCTTCTTTCCTTCCCTCCCTCCCTCCCTCCCTCCTCCCTTCCCTTCCCTTCCCTTCCCTCCCTTTCCTTTCCTCTTTCCTTCCTTCCTTCCCTCTCTCTCTCTCCCTCCCTCCGTCCCTCCGCCCCCCCTCCCCCTTTTCGTTCTTTCTTTCGTCTAAAACCCCAGTTCTGGGAAGATGTTCTACCTCTTGATGGTTTACCAGAAAAGAACATTTAAGACTTTTCTCAATCCGATGTCAGAGGAGGAAGAAAGGAACAGGTTTTTCCCTGGGGTTTTTGGCAGAGTCTGACACATCTCCTAAAGCCGGGGGACCTTGGCCGGAGGAGAGGTACATATTCCTTTACCTTGGTGTGCCATTCTCAGCCTGTAACTTGATTTGGTCTTCTGTCACTTCCTCTTGTGTTCATTTTTTTAGGTCTTGAAGGTAGGTGGTTGAGAGCACCATCAATTTAGACGTATAGAGGCTTACATTTCTTTTTAAAGTCAACAAGAAAGATTTGGAAGTGAAAACCAGCTACCCTTCATAAATATTTTAGTAGCAGTTTTTCCTATAGTTCTTAGAAGCTGGGAGACTGCCAATGAGAATGTTGTAGGCTGGAATGGAGCTGGTAAGTTGAGCCTAACCCACGGGAGGTGCCCTGTGATTGGGACACACCCTTGTTGTCCCATATCCTCATGACATTTATTGAGTGGGAGTCATCTTTGCCTGCCACTGCATGAAAACTCTGGCCGACCCATGACTCTGGTTAGTCTGAGGAAATAACACTGTCACAGTTGCTTTAAGTTGCAAACAATCTCAATTCAGCAGTTAGAGTGCTTAGTGGTAGGGAATAAATAACAACTCTGACAATTTAAAATGTAAAAATAGGTCAGGTGTGGTGGTGGTTCACCCCTGTAATCCTAGTGCTGTGGGAGGCTGAGGCACTAGAGTTCACTCTTGAGGCCAAGAGTTCAAAACCAGCCTGGGCACATAGACCCCATCTCTATAAAAAATTAAAAAAAAAAATAGCCAGTCACGATGGTGTACTCCGGTAGTCCTAGACGCTATGGAGGCTGAGGGGGAGGAACATTTGAAACCAGGAGTTTGAGGCTGCAGTGGGCTACGATTGTGCCACTGCACTGCAGCCTGAGTGACAGAGAAAGACCTTGTCTCCTTAAATAAATAAAATAATTTGAACTACTGGAAATACATGCTTATGATGATATGACATTTTCTCTCCCCACCTTGCATGCTGGCTACTTGCAAGGGGAAATGGAGACACAGCTCTTCACTTTTCTTCTGCTTTGCATTACTCCCTAACCTCAGCTTTATAAGCGAAGTTTCTGGTCCCTCCTGGATGGGATCTGGAAGTTGGGTGGTGAGAGGATTAGAGGGAAGAGACTCAGGAAATGTTGTCATCTCAGGTGGAGCTCTTGGGTGGCAGGTGTTTAACTTGTAGGTTATTCAAAGGCACCTGTCACTGGACTCAGCCTGTCTTTGTCTTCAGCCCCCTGGACCCTGCCAACGCAACTCTAGTAGGAGGGCACATGAGTCTGCTTTCCACAGCCCCCAAGAAGCCACCGTGTCTGCACAGTTTCTGCCTGCACAGTTTCCTTCATCACTCTGTGGCCTTGTCAGCCATGACCCACAATGGGGCTATCTGGGGTTTCCCTCATCCACAGATGACCCCTGGCTCATGAGAAACAGTCATTTATTTTTTGTGCAAATTTCACTGGCAAAGAAACATCACTCATTAGACTTTCCTGGCAGGAGTCAGACCTGTCTTATTCTGCTGGGCACCGGCAGGTGACACAAGGCAGCTCTTCAAGTGGCCCTGTTAAACATGCTTTAACAGGCTTGGGGGTGGCTAGCCAGTAACACCCCCTCTCCCCAGGTGGAGGGAAGGGTTTCATAGAACCATTTGCTGAAGAAAATTGTCTTCATCAAATCTTTACTTTTGATCCTTCCTATATTTTTATATTCTCCTTGTGGGTTTTAGAACTTTCAATTGTCTTTCTTCCATTTTCCTTAAAAAATCTGCCTTTTGGTGTGACCTTCTCTTTGGCATTTAGTATGTGTTGCATTTTGGTGCTTCTTTAGAAATGTAAATGTTAAACTCTGATTACAAATATCTTGGGAAAGGCTGGGGATTGTAAATGGACCAGTTCCCAAAGTTTTTGCTTGTTAGACTAATTGCATTAATTAATGTTAAATATGTAAGTATTCCCAGATGACTGGATGTTTTGAAGTGTACACTGGCATACTCTAACTTTTGTAATCGAGAAGATTAAAAACAAAACAAATGAATAAACTGAGCAACAAACACCCGGCTTCCAAATCGTGAATGATGCTTAGCTTTGTGGATAGTGCCTTTTGCTCCTAAGACTCACTAAAGACATTCCTTTTCGGAGAAATCTATCTCTTGCTCCTAGAGAGATGAGATAGTTGTAGTCTGGTTACGAAGATGGTTTTGCCACAACCATCTCATGCCAGTCAGAATGGCAATTATTAAAAAGTCAAGAAACAACAGATGCTGGTGAGGTTGTGGAGAAAAAGGAATACTTATACACTGTTGGTGGGAGTGTAAATTAGTTCACCCATTGTGGGGAATGGGAAGACAGTGTGGCAATTTCCTCAAAGATCTAGAAGTGGAAATATCATTTGACCCAGCAATCTCCTTATTGGGTATATACCCAAAGGAATATAAATCATTCTATTGTAAAGACACATGCACGTGTATGTTCACTGCAGCACTATTCACAACTGCAAAGACATGGAATCAACCCAAATGCCCATCAATAACAGATTGGATAAAGAAAATGTGGCACATATACACCATGGAATACTATGCAACCACATAAAGGAATGACATCATGTCCTTTGCAGGGACATGGATGGAGTTGGAAGCTGTTATCCTCAGCAAACTAACGCAGTAACAGAAAACCAAGCACCACATATTCTCACTTATAACTGGGAGCTGAATGATGAGAACACATGGACATAGTGAGGGGGAACAACACACACTGGGGCCTGTTGTGGGGGTGATGGGCCGGGAGAGCATCAAGAAGAATAGCTAATGGGTGCTAGGCTTAATACCTAGGTGATAAGTTGATCTGTGCATCAAACCACCATGGCACATGTTTACCTGTGTAACAAACCTGCACATCCTGCACAGGTACCCCTGAACTTAAAAGCTGAAGAAAAAAAATTTACTTAAAAAAATCCTTTTTCTGGGCATATGGTTTTGGTGTTAGATTTGAGATTAAGTTACTAACTGGCAGAAGGTTCCCCTGTTTAAGGTTCAGTTTCTTGTCTGTTAAATAGAAATAACCCATAGAGTTAGAATTGTGACTAAATGAGTTCATGAGGGAGAATAGCTAAGTAGAGTGTCTGGCAGGTATTATTCACTCAATAAATGCTTGCTGTGTGGCCACTCTTTGTGTTCTAAGCCCAAATCTCTTCTACTGTGGTAGGTATTTATTAGACTGTCTCATTTCTGATCCTCCCTTCCTTCTGGGTCCATGGCATCATTCGTTTGGGAGGATGATTCCTCTCAGGCCTTAATTGGAGCAGGTGGCTGGAAGCTGACTCGATAGGGGCCTGCCCAGATCCATTGGCATCTCTTGTTTCCATGCACTCCAGCCCGACTCCCACCCAGCCAGTAACTTTTTGCCTGAGGATTTCTGTGGCAGCTGCAGCCTGCTCTGCCTGTGCATGGGGTGAGTCAGTTGTATGAAGGAATTATGTCCTCAGCTAGTGAATACCTCTACCCCTTCACCCTTGGATGCGATAACTCTGAGGCACTTGTTCTATGCTGTTTCTCAAAGTTTTCTGGTGGGATAGAGCTCCAGATACCCATAGTGGAATCTGCTTGATAACATACTCTGTATCAGCTTCCTTCTCTGTCCTGTAGTCACAGGTTGGGTTCACCAGGAAGCAGCATGCAGGATGATTATTGGGGCCTTCTTTTGGGATCAACACCTGTGGAAGGGAGGAGAGGCAGCAGGGGGCGGAGGGAAAAAATTGGGCTGTAATGCAGTCCAAATAGAGGCCTCAGCCGACCCCTTGGGGGAGCTCTAGGGCTGGAATGGCTCTTCAGAATGACCCACATTGGGGTCAGAGATGGGTGTTTACAACCCCAATGAGTAGCCATTGGGTGCAGACTGTACCTGGAAGAGGGCCTGATCTTGGGAGAGACAGTTTTCTTCAGCCAAGATAATCTGCAAAAAGGGTCTACAGCTGGGGCTCCTCTGGTGCCACTCCAGCCTTCCTCCCTGAGAGGCCTGGCCATTGCATCATAGCACCTGCCATACCTGGGCTTCTGACTTCTCCACCAGCATTTTTCTGAGGTCATCTTCTAAATACACTTGCCCTTGAGTCACTGTCTCGGCATCTGCTTCTGAGGGAAGCAGATAAGGCAGGGATTTAACAGCACTACTTGGAGCGCTTGCTGTGTGCCCTCTGCTTCTGCCAGGCATAGGAGACAGGGATGTGACCCTGCCCAGGGAATCTGAGAGGACAGAGATAGATCGCTTGGCTGATGGAGACGGCAAAGGGGTTACTGCCTAGCAATTGGCCTGCATCCTGGAGTTTGTTGGGGGTGAGGGAGAGTCTGGTGGGCTTGGCTGGGTCCTGTCCAGCTGGCAAAGGGACCCCTATTGCAAGAAGCTGGGGATGGGCCCCAGGTTCTTGGGAGCTGTTGAAGGAGGCACATATGACTTCTCACTGGAAAAAAGCCAAGAAGATTTTAAAGAGGCCAAATCCAATTCCTTCTACTTTCATTAATTATAGAAAACCTAATTTATTTGCACCATAAAGTAACAGCGTCCAGGGGTTTTTCTGGACCGCTAATCTTTTCACATTCATCACTCCAGCTATTTGCATCTGGTAGCCAGTCTAGGTTCTTATGTGGAGGATTCACTATTCCATTTCAGAGTTATGCTTCCTAATTTTACATTCTCTTTTGATTGAATCCACCATAGAGAATAATAGGATAATCAAAGCTGTGCTACCTCTGGCCATGATTGTACTATTATCCTCAGTCAGGGTACCACAAAATTTCATATTAGTGATTTATGTTTTCTACAGTAGATAACACCAAACAGCATATTTCATAACAATTCCGTATTTCTAATTATATGGTATTCAACCAAATATTTAGTAGCCTGTTATTTATCTAGTTGGTCAAATTAGGTTAATTGGAGCCCTCAAATGTTCAGTCCTTGTGCACAAGAAGTGTTCAGTCTGGTTGGGACTCTATTTAGTCAAAGTACAAATGTTATGTTTATTTGGAGCATCATATGAAAACCAAATTCAGCAATGTCACAGAAAAAACCTTTTTTTTTTTTTTTAAATTAAAACTCTCTTCTCTATCTCCCCAACTTTGGTGTTATTGTTACCTGTGATTTTTCAGAGATTTTTAATTTCCATGTACAGTTCCCCAAATACATCAAAAATCGTAAGAGATTTCAAGGTATCAACTTCAATTTTCCATTATATTTTTAATGAAATAACAAAATTTTGGTGAGTAGTTAAGGGAACAAATCGAAATGTCTAATTATACCAATATCTGTAATACTAAACAAAAAGGCTAGAAGTGCTTCTGAAACTTGACACAAAAATAACGTAGGGCCTTTTAATTTTATTAATTTTATTTTTTTGTGGAGATGGGGTCTTGTTCTGTCACCCAGGCTAAAGTGCAGTGGCATGATCATAACTCACTAGAGCCTCAAACCCCTGGGCTCAAGCAATCCTCCCACCTCAGCCTCCCCAGTAGCTGGGACTACAGGTACACACCACCACCATGCCAGAAAATTAAAAAAATTTTTTTAGTAGAGATAGGATCTCTCGCTATGTTGCCTAGGCTGATCTCAAACTCCTAGCCCAAGAAATCCCCATACTTTAGCCTCCCAAAGTGCTGGAATTACAAGCATGAGGCACCACGCCTGGCCTGGAGGCCTTGTTAAAATGAGGATTCTTATTCCATAGGTATGGGATGGGGCCTGGGACTCCGCATTTCTAAGGAGCTCCCAGATAATGCTGATGTTGCTGGCTTGTTGAGCATACTATGAATAGCAAGGACCCAGACGACTTTTTTTTTTTTTTTTTGAGATGGAGTCTCACTCTGTTGCCCAGGCTGGAGTGCAGTGTGTGATCTCTGCTCACTGCTACCTCTGCCTCCCGGGTTCAAGAGATTCTCTTGCCTCAGCCTCCCGAGTAGCTGGGATTACAGGCACTCACCACCATCCTGGCAATTTTTTTTTTTTTTTTTTTTTTGCATTTTTAATAGAGATGGGGTTTCACTATGTTGGCCAGGCTGGTCTGGAACTCCTGACCTCAGGTGATCCATCTGCCTTGGCCTCCCAAAGTGCTGGGATTACAGGCGTGAGCCACCATGCCCGGCCAGGACCCAGAAGACTTTAAAAAACCCTCATGAATTTAAGCAAAATGTTCACTTTAACATTTCTTTATGAGCCAATTTGCATAAAGGTAGGCCAATTACCTAACTGCTTCAGGGTTAGGGACTAGCTTTTCCATTAAATCTAAGATGTCATTGATTGTTACATGAGTCATTATTTTATGTGCTGCTAAGAGGGGAAAATGCTGACAAACTGTGATGTATCCTGATTTCAGAAATGTTCAAATAGGAGTTTTAGAACTGAAGGCATATGGTGGCTTCTCTGACTCCTTTCCAGTTTCTACAATGAGGATTTACTCTATCCTAGGTATTTTTTTCTACGAGGTATGTGCTGTCATGATCCCGTTTGACAGAGGCCTGCTGTGGCTCAATTACCTATGTGGCACAGCTGGAACCTGAACCCAGGTGCCTGTGACTGAAGAGTCCACACGCTCAGTCTCTGCCCCACAGGAAGGGCTACTGTCCCCAAGAAAACATTCCCCTGTACTGTCTCCTGTGGCGCTCACTTATGGTGTATGCCCCCGTATTAGTGATCTACAGTAGTATCTGTGCCCGCTGTGTTTATTTCCTGTTTACATACATCTTCTTTGAACCTGGCATCTTGTATTCATCACTCTACTGAAGTGACTGTCTTGAACTCAACAATGACCTTTTTACTGCCAAATGCAGCAATCCTTTCAGTCTGAATTTTTCTTGACCTCGTCTCCATCTGACATGTCCGATCATCCTCTCCTTGAAACTCCTCTCCTGTGTTTCTGAATAGCTTGCTTTTTATGTTTCATGCATTTCCGACTGAGAAAAATCATACTTCAGTTAACATATTTATCCCCAGCTCTTTCTTTGGTGAATTAGAGGACTCCAGGCAGTTTCCAGATCCTCACTGAATGAAAGCGAGGAATTTGGGGGTGCAATACAAATTACCACTTTGAAATCATGAGTCTTGCTAGAACCTTTTCTGCTCCCACTCTCTGTGTATTTTTATCATTGAGTTTACAGAGTTATATTCTAATTATGTTCACTTGTCTTTGTATCCTACTTGAGTGAGATCCTTGTGGGTAGGGACTGTGTTTTATTTATTTTTGTTCCTCCAACCCCTGTCCAATGCCTGGCACATAAACGAATCAACATTGCTGAGGCACAACCACAATCCACTATTTTAGTGGCAAGAGAAATCATTTCCCGATATCTGTATTGTGTTGCAAGGAAATCTCACTTAGGAGGTCTCAAGTCCTAGGAACAGATCAATCAGAAAGGGAGGTGAGGAGTTGATGTCCTTTCTCCCTTTTATATGGAGACTTAACTTGTCTCAGATTGAAATTACTGTTATCATTATTATTATTATTTTTTTTTTGCAGAAAAATTGGAAGTCCTAATTTCTTCACGTATGGGGGTAAAATGAACTTTGTATAGAGGACAAAGCCTTCTGTTGAAACAAACAACAAACAAGGGCCATCCTATGCCATTTTAAAAAGCAATTCAAGGGTCAAGGACTATAGGGTTAAAGGCACATGCCAAGAAATGATTCTTTAGGAGTTTGAAGAGGTTAATCTCTGAATATCCACTTGTCCTCCATAAGGAGCTTCTTCCTCTCACCTGATGACATTCATAAACCCATTTCCAGATCAGTCTTAAGGCGATGTGAACCTGGAGAAAATTTGTTTTATTTTTTCTTCTCTTACGGGAGCATGACAGTCTCTTATCACCTGCTGTTTGCTGAGTCACTTTGGTTAGATTTGAGTCAGTTCACTCTCTGCTTCTGAAGCAAGTTGTGTCAAGCCACAATTGTTGGTAATTTGGCCATGTAACAAAGCCATTTTTAAGAAAAATCAAATTAAATGTTTTCAAAAGAGGAAAATGACATAATTGAACCTGCCATAAATAATTTTACTGATTGATTTTAGAGTCCATTACTTATTTCTTATTTTGTTTATTATGTTATTTGTGTTCAACTCAAACAGTACTTTTCTGAAGCCACTAATTTATCACTTGTGGCAGAGCTGTGGTTGCAGAATGTTTAAGACAACCGAGGTAGCTGCAGAGGCCATCGAGAGGCAGTGTGGCAGAGAGGCCGATAGAGGGCGCTAGGCTATTTGTGATAAATTTCCAGAGGCCGGAGCAGCCTGTTTACCAGCTTTCAGATTAAAAAAAAAAAAGCAGAACACAGCATTTTAAAAAACCTCACTAATTCTGAGACACAATGGAATAAAAAAAAAAATGGAAATGAAAAAATTCATCAGCTATCTCTTAGCTCTGAATTCTACGCAAAGAAAGTTTTCAACGCTGGTGGTTGATCAGTTACAAAGGGCTTACACCACCTAAGGTGCATGCACTGTTTTCCTGATACATTTCAGTTTGCCCAGGGGCGATGGTGGAAGTACTTAAATTACCCAAAGGCCGGCTTTGGAAAGTAGTATGACTTAACTTTGTAGGAGACTTTGGAATAAAAGAAATGCTGATGATACAATATCTAGTTTTGAGTGAGCATTTTGTTTCTCCTGCTGGAATTCTGGTTCTTTCTCTCCCTCCCTTCTTCTGTTTCTGACTTTCTGTTTTCCTTCAGAGGTTGAAGTGGGCCTTGTTTCTACAATCTTCTTTGGGGGAACTGAAGACTTACCCTTTAGGGTTAGTTTATGCTCTGCTATTTCTTTCCTTGGTATCCTTGGATACGAGGCTTACCTTTTGTCCCCTGCCTTATTTCCACTCCTCTCTCCAGAGATCTGTTGGAATGGTTAGCGGAAAGCGGGGGAGAGAGGAAGCTGGTGCAGTGGGGATTGACTTGAGTTCGGAAAGCATCTTCAGCGGCTTTCTGGTCAAATGGGCTCCTTTCAGCTCCCACACCTGCTTTAGGCATATGGCCAAAATGTATGCTTCTGTATTCTAGCCCTGGAACTCGCTCCCTCTTTATTCTCTACACCTCTCTTCAGTAGGTTTCCAGTCCTCTGGTATTTGTTTCAGATTTATCTCTTTGGGTAATGTATCACTGTTACAGCTGGTTGGGTAAGAAGGTGATTTTCACTGCCATGGGTCTAAAGCATCTTGTAAAACAAACAAACAAACAAAAACTTACAGATACATTATCTAAGAAAAGCAAAAACAAGTAATTATGTCAGGACTTGTAAATTTGTTATAGCAATATAAAAGTGCTCTTAAGCAGAGCAGGCTTAAGCTCTTCCTTCTGAATTTATCTGCACTTGAAAAAAATACACCACACTCACCTGTTTTGAGGCAATTAAAAAATGTCTAAACTCTCATTCAAATTATGACTTCAGTGGATTCTTGGGCTCGAGTTCTTTTAGGATAATAATGTATCTGTGATTTGGAAAGGAGTCATATGTGTTAGAACAAGAAGGTTGTAAGAGAACGTATTCATGTGAAACTAGCAGCAGATATTTGCCGTTCACGCAAGTCAGCCGAAACAGAGGCAGAGAGTATCTGTAAAGGAGAATGTTGTGAAAAGGTGAATGAGGCCTTTGAGGATCCAGCAACAAAAGGAATGAGGATAGGGAAAAGCAAAGAAGAGATATAGAGTAAGATTTGTTTGTTTTCTGGAACCTATCTTAGAGCATATCTACAAAATAATAAGAAAAATAATTTATGGAGCATGTGAATAAATATGAAAGGTCAAAAAAAGGTAAAATTACTCCCATCTCTCAAGGAAGTAAGAAATAGATAAAGGAAACAAATTAGTGTTTTTATTTTATAATTTATTTATTTATTTTTAGAGACAGGGTCTTGCTTCATTGCCCCCGCTGGAGTGCAATAGGGCGATCAGAGCTCACGGCAGCCTTGAACTCCTGAGCTCAAGTGATTTTCCTGCCTCAGCCTCTCCAGTAGCTGGGACTATAGGTGCATGCCATCACACGTGGTCAATTTTTAAATTTTTTGTAGAGACAGGGTCTTGCTATGTTGCCCAGGCTGGTTTCAAACTACTGGCCTCAAGTGATCCTCGTGCCTTGGTCTCATAAAGTAGTGTTAAACTTAGGATTCTACATTTTCTCCATTTCTAAAGCATACCTACACTTTGTTCTGAAAATCCAACATGATTTGACTCTGTAGCTATAAATGCCTTGATAAAGATTGTTTTATAATGGATTTCCAAAGACATCCTTTACTAAACTTCAGAGTGTTATGTGCTATAGGCAGTCAAACTCTTATTTGATCAGGTTGATATCTTTCTCTATGTATTACATATGATTGAGGTTTGGTATAAGTTCTTAAAATCTGACTTCTTGTATTAGGCCATTCTTGCACTGCTATAAAGAAATACCAGAGACTGGGTAATTCATAAGCAAAGAGGTTTATTTGGCTGACGGTTCTGTAGGCTGTACAGGAAGCATTAGCAGCATCTGCTTCTGCGGAGGCCTCAGGAAGCTTCCAATCATAGCAGAAGGCAAAAGGGAAGGAGGTGCATCACATTGTGAGAATGGAGCGAAAGGGAGTGAGGAAGGAGGTGCCACACACTTTTAAGTGACTCATTATTGCCAAGACAGCACTAAACCATGAGGGATCTGCCCCCATGGCCCAAACACCTCCCATCAGGCCCCACCTCCAGCAATGGGGATTATAATTCAACATGAGATTTGGGTGGGGACATACATTGAAACTATATCATTCTAACCCTGGCTTCTCTCAAATTTCATGTCCTTCTCACATTGAAAAATACAATCATGCCTTCCCAATAGTCCCCCAAAGTCTTAACTCATTTCAGCATTAACTCAAAAGTCCCAAGTCCTAAGGCCATGTCCAGAGTCTTATCTGGAGATGAGTTCCTTCCACCTATGAGCCTGTAAAATAAAAAACAAGTTAGTTATTTCCAAGAAACAATGGGATTATAGGCATTAGGTAAACACTCTCATTCCAAAAGGGAGAAACTGGCCAAAAGAAAGGAGTTACAGGCCCTACACAAGTTTGAAACCCAGCAGGGCAGTTGTTATATCTTAAAGCTCCAAAATAATCTTTAACTCTGTGTCCTACATCCTGGGCACACTGATTCAAACCCATCCTGGACTCCCAAGGCCTTGTGCAGCTCTACCCATGTGGCTTTGCATGGTTCATCCCTCTAAGGCTATTCGCATGGGCTGGCATTGAGTGCCTGTGACTTTTCTGGGTGCAGGGTGCAATATATTTGTGGATCTGTCATTCTTGGGTCTGGAGGATGGTAGCCCTCTTCTCACAGCTCCACTAGGTGGTGTCCCAGTGGAGACTCTGTGTGGGACCTTTAACCCCACACTTCCCCATCCATACTGCCCTCTAGAAGTTCTCTGAGAACTCCACCTCTGTAGCAGGCTGCTGCCTAGACACCCAAGCTTTTCCATATATCCTCTGAAATGTAGGCAGAGGCTGCCAAGAATCCTACCAGTCTTGCACTGTGTATGGCTACAGGTTTAACACCATGTGGAAGCTGCCAAGGCCTGTGGCTTGCATTCTGCAAAGTGGCAGCTGAAGCTGTACTTCAGGCCCTTTGAGCCATAGCTGGAGCTAGAGCACCTAGAATGCAAGGAGCACGTTGCCGAGGCCATACAGGGCAGCAGGATCCCTAGGTCTGGTCCACAAAACTATCCTTTCCTTTTAGGACTCTGGGCCTATGATGGGAGGGGTGGCCATGAAATTCTCTGAAATGCCTTTGAGGCCTTTTCTTAATTGTCTTACATATTAGCCCTTGGCTCCCTTTTAGTTAAGCAAATATCTGTAGGAAGTGATTGCTTCACAGCTTGCTTGAATTCCTCTCCTGAAAAAGTTTTTTCTTTCTGTACCACATGACTAGGCTGCAAACTTTCCAAATTTTCACGCTCTGCTTCCCCTTTAAATATACTTCTAGCTTTAAGTTAGCCCTTCACTCCTGCATCTGAGAATAGGTTGTTAGAAGCAGCCAGGCCACATTTTTAATGCTTTGCTACTTAGAAATTTCTTCCACCGAATACCCTAAATCATCACTCTGAAGTTCACACTTCCACAGAGACCTAGGGCAGGGGCACAATGCAGCCACATTTTTTTGCTAAGGCATAAAGTGCATGACCTTTGCTCCAGTTTCCAGTAAGTTTCACATTTCCATCTGAGACCCTGTCAGCCTGGCCTTCACTATCCATATCACTATCAGCATTTTGGTCACAACCATTGAACTAGTCTCTAAGAAGTTGCAAACTTTCCCTAATTTTCTGTCTTCTGAGCACTCCAAACTCTTCCAACCTCTTCTTGTTGCCCAGTTCTAAAGGTGCTTTCCCATTTTCAGGTATCTTTATAGCAATGCCCCACTCCTTGGTAAGAGTTTTCTGTATTAGGCTGTTCTTGCACTGCTATAAAGAAATACCGGAGGCTGGGTCATTTGTGAGAAAAGAGGTTTATTTGGCTTACGTTTCTGCGGCTGTACAGGAAGCATAGCAGCATCTACTTCTGAGGAGGCTTCAGGAAGCTTCCAATTATGGCAGAAGGCAAAGGGGGAGCAAGCACATAACATGGCAAGAACAGGAGCAAGAGAGAGTGAGGGGGGAGGTGTCACACATTTAAATGACCAGATGTTGCAAAGCTCACTATCATGAAGACAGCACCAGGCCATGAGTCATCCACCCTCCTGGCCCAAATGCCTCCCATCAGGCCCCACCTCCAGCATTGGGGATTACAATTCAACATGAGATTTGGTTGGGCACAAACGTCCAAATTATATATCACTCCTTATTCTCAATAGAATTCCATTTTGAACTCATCTTCTACTAATAATCACCATGTGCCAGTTGTGTCAGTTTGATGTAGGGTCTGGTCCATGTAGTAGGAGGACAGCCATGGAAAGTCTTATTGTGACTGAGTCTATTCCTGTAAGATAGGGGAGCCTCAGCAACCTTCCAGTGGCATTATCAACAGGACCCCTAAGCCTGTCTAAGGCATTAATATGGTTTGGCTGTGTCCCCACCCAAATCTTATCTTGATCTATAGTTCCCATAATCCCCATTGAGGAACCCCATGGGAGGTAACTGAATCATAGGGATGGGTTCTCACGAGATCTGATGGTTTTATAAGGGGCTCTCCCCCTGCTTCACTCTGCACTTCTCCTTGCTGCCACCATGTGAAAAAGGGTGCCTTTGCTTCCCTTTCTGCCATGGTTAATGGTTTCCTGAGGCCTCCGCAGACATGCTGAACTATGAGTCAATTAAACCTCTTTACTTTATAAAATACCCAGTCTCGGGTATGTCTTTATTAGCAGTGTGAGAACGGACTAATACAGGCCTGGTTGTTGCAGGTGTTAGTATCTTACAGATAGCATGGGGAAGATCATTGCCCTGAACACAGTTGGCCCGTGACAAGAGTTATATCCTAGGATGTGCATGGTTCAGTGATAAGGAGGGCAATCAAGTATGCTAGAGCTACTTGGCAAAGCATTTTATTTGGACCTAGGAGAAGGAAGAGTTGGCCCAGACAAACCTTGAGGTGGCTCTGGCTAAGTGGCCTCCGATAATTTGCGTATTTTCTTGGGAAGACTGGAATACTGAGAAGCGTGGTTGTAGGACACAGGTAAAAGGATGCTGATTGCAGATGTCAGAAAGAGAAGATTTCCCTGTTGGTGTAAGCTTGAACGATTTGAATGATATAAAAGATGCTTTGATTTTGAAAGTATGGTGTGCAGGTGAGTTAGAGGACTACAGTCCTTTTAAGAAAGCTGAGCACTGGAGGGCTGGGTCATAAATTGGTATTTTTGCAGCCATGTGTGGGGAAAGGAAAGGCAGTAACACTAATACCGTTCTTTGGCCCTTTCCTCCTCCTCAAGGATACAGAAGGGATACCTTGAAAGTGCACCAAGAGATTAGTAGAATCAGTTCTTCTGCTAAAAGTGAGAAAGAATTAGTCTTGTTGAGGGGGTTCTCATTATTTCCAAAGAGTTCATGAGTGGCAGAATGATAGTGAAATATGTGAAACTAGGAGTGTGAGAAAATGCCTGAAAATAGAGTGATGACTGTCTTTACTGGGTACTGGCAGTGATAACCCCTACCCTTTGGCAGACTGTCTGGTTTTGTCTGCTTACAGCTGTGACCAGTTGGCAGTAAAGAAACAACAGAAGCCCACTGGGCAGCTATAGTTGCAATAATCAACCTCTATTTTTTATGCCAGAGACTCTGACCTTCAATTATTTGTGAGTTCTTAGCTTCCACCCAGATGGCTGAAGCCACTTTACATATGACCTTTGCATAAGTGTGATACTATTTTGCATATTTTAAGGATTTTTAAGGTATTTGGCAACCAAAATATATACATCTATTTCTCTCTGCTAAATACTCAAACTTACTACTATGGTATATGAAATAAAAGATAAAAGTTGACACAATCAAAACAAATGCATGTTGGATTTCGGATTAATTAAATGGAGAAAAATGAAAATGTTTTAACTTTAACAGCAGCTTTAAACAGAATAAACTATGGACTTTTCAAAGGATTACGATTATCCTTAATCGTGCCAAAATGAAGCTTGAAGCAATTATGGGTAATACAGATGTATTATTAATACCAGCTGTACCCAGGTTTTGATTATATAAGAAAACAGGCTTAAACTTCTGGCAGATGGTTAGCCTAAAAGTTCAAGTAAATACAAGTTTTTAAATCTTGAGATGTAGGGAGCATTTCTGTTTGAACCCAGATTTTCCCTCCACAGGGAATGCATTGCGACTGGAATTATTTCAGCAACCTCCAAATGTGACTTTGTTCTTTAGAAACTAACGGTGCCCTTGTTTTTCTGAATCCTCAAGTTTATCATTTTTTTCCAATGCATTGTGTTTATCAAACTATTACCTAGGAGCCTTTTTCTGGGCATGTGCAGGCTTAAATTAGCCTTTGTTTTTTAAATCTCAATGTTTTTTGATTCTGTTCCTATAGAAATCTTCCCATTGCTACAGTGCACGTGGGCACCATAATGGGTGGGAGATTCCTTTTTGCTTCAGCAGTATGATCCCTCTCTTGTTGGATCTGGGGCACGAAAGCAGGAAAAATTAATGGGCTGAAGTTGGTGGAGCTGATAGAATGGTTTCTTACAGCTTCAACAAGGGCAAGAAAGAACATTTGGCTTGGCAAGATCACTCAGCAGGACTGCAGACAGGGTCAAGGCGGTCAGCATGGCTATCTCACCTTCAGGCTGTAGTATTCTAGGGCAATGTGTCCACCCTGCTTGTTTGCATCCCTTCTGAGAAAGCAGTAGCATTTTGACTCTTCAGGAAGAGGGAGGGGTGGAGAGATCAGGGTTCCTATCTTGGGAAGTCACGTTATCCTTCATCAATTAGGCATTTGTGTTTTATGGGAAAATGTGATTTGAATTTCATATGAGAGTACACATGAACCAGTGGAAACAGTATGGTTGCAAATATTTAATGTAAGTTTTTGAAGTAAGGGAATGAAGTCAAAGATGACAGCAAGATGGAGAGAAAGAGAAAAATTGAAAAAGAAAGGATGGGGATCAGAATATCACCTGAAAACAAGATGCAGATGTACACTAACCGCCTGCAAAATCATGGTCTTTCTAATAGTTTCACAACTGGATACTCTCCTTAGGAAAACATAAGTGGGGATTACTGATTGGGGATGGATAGAATCACCTGAACTGAGTACACACTTTTTTTTCAGGGTATTTCATTGGCTAGAATGAATTATTACCAAGGAAAGAGAAGACATGGCTATTTCCCCAAGGAATTTATCTTGTCAAAGAAGAAAAAAGAATAAATACCAATAAATCAGAAAAGAGCTAACGTTCACCGGATACTTATTATTTGCTAGGAACTATATTAAGTACTTTGCATATGTTATATTCGTTATAACACTATGAGCTAGATGTTATTATCCACATTTTACTGTTAAAAACTGAAACTTAAGAGACTAAATAACTTGCCCAAAGTCACACAGCAATTAAAAGACAGATCCAGGGTATGAATCCAGGAATCTAATTGCAGATCCTAAACTCTTAGGCACTGTGGTTTACCATCTCATGGATACCTTCAGTGTCTTTCTGTTGTTCATTAGCGTCTTCATATGGACCTAATGGTAGAACAGCTGGAACACAAAGGCTAGTCAGCATGGCTTGGCTGATAAGACTTACATGGGGTCGAAGAGGAATGGCTTTACGGCCAAAAGATGTTTAAAAGGCAGGGAGAAAATATGAATTGATCCTATACAGGGCCAGTTGAATAGATTCCTGGACTGGTTTAATGTCTTCATTTCTTCTTTTTAAAATGGTAATTTTCTTAATTTGCTAGACCATCTCTAATTATGAGGCTCATAGACATGTATTCATTATATTAAAAATGCAAGGTTTTAATGGTATAATCTTAAGAGGCTCAGAAAACAAGTAACAATTAGCTCTGTGGCCCTTGGCCAAGCAGTGCTAATGCCTAACATTGTCTAATATTTCACTTGGCCAGACTGTAGGATGGAGTTTTCCTACAGTAATTTTCCTTGCATCTTGACTCTCAGCAGTAAATCACTCTACCGAGGAAATGAGCAACTATCTGGGCCTCTTCTTTCTTGCACCAGTTGTTTTTAATGACACTTGCATTCTTTCTCATAATTTCCCAAGGTGACATGTTGCTTCTGTAGAACCTATTCATTTAATCACTTATTCAGCCATTTAGTCCTTCTGTCTTCCCTCTTTCCTCTCTCCTTTCTTCTCCCTTCTTTCTACTCACCCATCTTTCTCTCCCTTTTTATTCCCTACCACCTTTTCCTCTTTCCTCCCTTCAATGACTAGGTTCTCAAGAAATGCTAAGCCCTGAATTAAGTATTGTGGGGGATACATAGATGGATGAATAAATATTATGATTGATTTGTTCATCCATTTAATTAATATTCAGTATCTACTGTGTATCGGGCTCTATTTTGCAAGCTTGAAACAGAGCAGGGTACATAATAAAGTCTCTTTTCTCAGGGATTTGTATTCCAGGGAGTGCACTTGGGAGATAGACAAAAAGAAAGCCCAAACAAACAAATAGATCATATGCCAATTAGTGGTAAGAACATAAATATAAATAAAGCAGGAAATGGAAAGAGTGATGATAGGGATAGAGAGTGTATTATTTTTACACAGGCTGGTTAGGAAAGGCCTTTCTGAGATGATTTGAGCTGACACACGTTTATCTGAGAGGAGAGCATGTACCAAGGCCCTCAGGAAACTCACTTCTAATAGGGAGCAAAGGTGCAAAGGCAATGTGACAAGGTAGAAGGAGGGTAAGAGCATGAGGGAGGTGTAGACGAAGCACCCCTGGGTGAGTTCAGGGGAAGGAAAGATGACTGCTTCCTGGGGGCGGAGTCCTGGGAAGAGCAAGCTCCCCTTCCTGGGGGTAATACACACTCTGACACATCATGGCAAAGCCTTTTCTCCCAGGCCCTCTTCGGAAGAGTGAACAGGCCCCTTGGTTATGAGTAATTGGGCTGCACACCATAATCTAGGTGCCCTTTGGTTAAGATGCTGAGATTCTAATAGATATGGAGACAGGTCACAACATCTGTCTGCTTTTTCTTTAGTTTTGGACTCCTCTAAATCACATCTCTTGTTTAGAGGAAGACTAACCTGTTGGTCTTGCCCAATGTTGGCCAGTGGGAGTGCTCTTATTTTTAGGTAACTGTGCCCTGTGCTCAATTTTGGGATGTCTCCATATTTACTTGCTTTGGTTGGCTTGGCAACATTCTAGCTCTTTTACACAGAGAAAAAGGAAACATCATAGCATTAGCTCACATTTGGCTATTAGCTAGAGATGGTGCAAACAAGTCACTATGAAAATGAAACATTTAATGTTTTTCTCTTTTAAATGGGATTGTGGCAAGGAGGTGATATAGGACACTAAAAGGAGAGGTAAAAATGGAAGGAGTATGGGATGGGGAAAAGGGAAAAAAGGAAAGAAAAAGGGTATCATTTAATTTCACAGAGCAGATGTATCCAAATCTTAAAATTGATCCAATGGCAATGTCTTGAAATATAGCTACAGATATATTTAGAAGAGCAAAAATACCTGGATAAGCTACTTGAAGCAAAGGTGAGACCATAAGGTGGTATATGGGGTCTGCAGGAGCCAAAGCAAACTGGTTATAATGAAGTAGTATGCCCTGGGAATGAACAGGAATTTAAAGGGGGCTGAAGGTGGAGGGGGAAACAAAATGGAAGCAGAAAGAAGAGAGGAGAAGCAACAACATGAAGGGAGGCTGGAACCCAAGTCAAAGAAATGGCCAAGAGGCCTTTAGCAATACAAATATTTATTCCTGAATGTTACATTTATGTTGTACAATGTATATTTTTCCAAAACCTTCAATAATATTTTCTATTCACTTCAAATGCCTTGATTAGAGGGTGTGTTGGGTAGAAATTAAAGAAAATTACAGCCCAGGGCAGAGCAGGGTTGAGTTAGTTGGGAGTAGATGATGAGTGGATGCCTATCTCCACTACTCACTCAGCAGAGGCAGAGGTAGAAGCAGCCATCAGAGAGCCCCTACCTCACCCAACCCCTGCCCCAGAAATGGGCAGAAATCCTTAGGATGCTGCTTAAGATTCTTTCTTTCTCCCTTCCTTTCTTTCCTTCCTTCCTTCCTTCCTTCCTTCCTTCCTTCCTTCCTTCCTTCCTTCCTTCCTTCCTTCTTTCTTTCTTTCTTTTTCTTTCTTTCCTTCCTTCCTTCTTTCTTTCTTTCCTCCCTCCCTTCTTTCTTTCTTTCTTTCTTTCTTTCTTTCTTTCTTTCTTTCTTTCTTTCTTTCTTTCTTTCTTTCTTTCTTTCTTTCTTTCTTTCTTTCTTTCTTTCTTTCTTTCTTTCTTTTTCTTTCTTTCTTTCTTTTTTTTCTTTCTTTCTCTCTCTTTCTTTCTTTCCTTCTTTCTTTCTCTTTCTTTCTTTCTTTCTTTCTTTCTTTCTTTCTTTCTTTCTTTCTTTCTTTCTTTCTTTCTTTCTTTTTCTTTCTTTCTTTCTTTCTTTCTTTCTTTCTTTCCCATCCATAATATGGCCATTTTAATCTATCTTTATCTAGATACTAAGAAATAGGCCAATGCCAGCTGATATCTGGATTACGTGTATTTTTAAAACCATTATACATTTTCATTAGGATGTTAGAGAATCAGAACTTCAGAGGTGAGGATGAAAGCTGAAACTCCAGAGTTGAACATGAAGGGGAAGGGAACGTTTGAAGTGCAGCACTAAGTGGCTCTTCCTTTTAATAGATGGGAATAAAACTGTCTTTAGTCAAGAATTATCTTATTTGCCTGTATCTCAGGACGGTCTTTCACATAAGTGGGTCTTTGCTATGGGGACCCTGGAAATGAAGGTGTTTTATGCTATTATTTCATTCCATAACCCTGAGTGCACATTTGCTACCTTTGAATGTCCTACTCACTTTCTCTGCTTTCGAAGCTGTGGAAAACCCCGACTATCAATCAACAGAGGGAAAACTTACATAAGACTGAGCAGGGAAATGATTGCTTTTTACAATGCTCTTTGATTTCAGAGCTTACTAGCCAAGAACACCTTCTCTGTCTCGAAGGTTAGGTACTAGAATGGAGAGAGTCAGGACTCGAGCAAGATTGGTGCCAAGAGGGGCATAGACTGTAATATCAGAGGGCTTCTGAAGTTCTCTGGAGGGCTGTAAACTAGAATGTTCTTTCACCAAATGATTAAAAGAATGATGATTAATAAATATTTTAAAAAATTAGATGTTCTAAGTTTCTTGAAAAATATAAAATTCATAAAATTAGTACAAGAAGAAAGAGAACATTTGTATTTGAAATGGTAATCAAAGACTCATCCCCATCCCAAGTCCCTAGAAGTCCTAGACCAAGAAGGCTTTATGCCAGAGTTCTAACAAATTTTCAAGGAAAGAAAATTACTATTTTATATATAGACTTTAGAAACAAAGAGGGAAAATTTCCCAACTCATTCAATTTATTTTTATTTTTATAGACTTAGGGGGTACAAATACAGTTTTGTTACATTCTTACATTACATAGTGGTGAAATCTGGGCTTGTAGTGTAACCATCACCTGAATAGCGTACATTGTCCAGTGAGGTAATTTCTCATCTCTTGCCCCTGCTCCCATCCCCCCACCTTTCTGAGTCTCCAGTGTCTATTTTTCCACTTTCTATGTCCATGTGCACACATTAAATGCTAGATAAAGATGGCACAAGGAAAGGTAATTATAGGCCTATATTACTTATGAATTGCATTTGAAAATCAAGTAAGGATGGTTTAGCTGCCTGGTCTCACGTCTCTCTTTTTCAGTCCCCTCCTTTCTCTCTCTCTCTCACTCTCTCTCTCTGTCTATATTAATTAAATATTTAAGAGGTCAGAGACTGGGGATTCTAAAGTCTCTGGTTTCTTGTTTGTCACTCTGAAACCCTTGTCTCATATTCCTGT
Organism: Macaca fascicularis; assembly: GCF_037993035.2. Classification (NCBI taxonomy): domain Eukaryota; kingdom Metazoa; phylum Chordata; class Mammalia; order Primates; family Cercopithecidae; genus Macaca; species Macaca fascicularis. Next base: position 31,582,296 of record NC_088381.1, on the reverse strand, counting down.
CTTCAATTGTGTATTCTTTTTTTTTTTTTTTGAGATGGAGCCTTGCTCTGTCACCAGGCTGGAGTGCAGTGGCGCAATCTCGGCTCACTGCAACGTCTGCCTCCCGGGTTCAAGCAATTCTCCTGCCTCAGTCCCATGAATAGCTGGGGTTACAGGTGCCCGCCCCCATGCCCAGCTAAATTTTGTATTTTTAGTAGAGACAGGTTTTGCCATGTTGGTCAGGCTGGTCTTAAACTCTTACCTGAGGTGATCTGCCAACTTTGGCTTCCCAAAGTGCTGGGATTACAGGCATGAGCCACTGCACCTGGCCTCAACTATGCATTCTTGAGTCTGAGTAAATACAATATCTGAAACATTTCTCGGTTCTCCCACTTCTCTAGGTTTCAGTCACTAGAACTATTTTGTTATTGTTGAAATGCACTGGCATATAATTCTAGAACTTCTTTCTTAGAATTGTATAAACTATAATAGTATTCCAGAACCCAGATTTCTGAAAAAACAGCAAGAAAACAATGTTGCAATTTTTGTTGTTGTTGTTAAGATAGGAGAGAATTTTGGAGAAAAACATCTTGGAAAGGCACTACATTTGATTCACTTGTGGATACCTATGTTGGACTCCTTCTGCCCATCACTTTTCCTTCTTGATTTATGTGAAAATTACATATTTTTGCTCCTCATAATGTAGAGAAAAGCCGAAGTGGAGGACACATTAGAAGATGGGCAAGGTGCAAAGTTTTCTGTAGGGACATTTCTCTTTCTTTTTATGAGAAAACATACATTTATGTTAATAACTTTTAGATTATATATATTTTGTATGCTTATTTACTGCAGGTTTGCTTTCATTTTAGGATTGTTGAGGTATAATTTACATGCAACACATATTACTATGTCTAATGTACAGTTCAATGAGTTTTAACAAATTTATATTGTCATGTAATAATCACCACAATCAAGTTATAGAACATTTCCACTTGCTGTGGTTTGGATGTTTGTCCCCCAAAGCGCATGTTGAAATTTGATCCCCAGTGTTGGAGATGGGGTTTAAGGGGAGGTGTTTGGCTCGTTGAGGGGGATCCCTCACGAATGCCTTGGTGCCATTCTCGAGGTAATAAGTTCTTGCTCTGTTAGTTCCTGAAAGAGCTGGTTGTTATAAAGAGTCTGACACTTCTCCTCTCTTTTGCTTTCTCTTTCACCATGTGATCTTCACATGCCAGTTCCACTTTGCCTTCCACCATGAGTGGGAGCAACCTGAGGCTCTGAGCAGAAGCAGATGCTGGTGCCATTCTTCCTCTATAGCCTGCAGAAATGTGAGCCAAATAAACCTTTATAAATCATATCAGTGGTTGACAGGGACTGGGAGAGGCTTGACTGCAAGGCAGCAAGAGAAAACTTTTTGATACAGTAGCGTCTTAGTCCATTTGTGTTGCTATAAAGGAATACCGTTATAAATTACCCACCACAGGTATTCCTTCATGTCCCTATAGTTTTGCTTTTTTAAGAATTTTAAATAAATGGAATCATAGAGCGTGCCTTTTTGTGCGTGTTGGGATTCTTTCTCTGCCATAATGCTCTAAATATTCATCTAAGTTTTTGAATTGATCAGTAGTGAATTCTTTTTATTGGTGAGTAGTATTCTATTGTATGATGTGCCACAAATTGTCATTCACTAGTCTACAGACATTGGAGTCATTCCAGTTTCAGTGTTGCTTAACAGAACCCTGGTCACAGATCTTTGAGTGAGGTGGAATTTGCAGCCTCAGTCTCATATGCACAAAAGGCTTCACATTTAGACTTGTGATGTTATTTTCAAATAAATTGTTCACTTAGTTACACTTGGACAGAATTGAAATGAGATGTTTATCCCCAGCTTTAAACATGTGATTGGTTGTGGGACCACACTCTGTATTGTATACTATGAAATGACCTTAAAAAATAAATTCTGTAAATATGTTATAAACTGCATTTTTGTCACTAATTTATTTAATATAAACTCTTTATATGTAATCATTTTTGTAACTTGCTTTAGAATTTCTTCATTTTATAATAAACGTCAAGGAGGTAAGTGGCCAGCTCTTATTTGACTTCTGAGAGCCCCTTCTTTTCCCTTCAGATGAGGACGACGAAGAGGGAGGGGGAATGGGTGGAAGGGACAGGCAGTGAATGCTTGAGGTGGAGAGCTGTTAGCATAAGGTGACCTTGAACTCCCACAGAAGTGAACTTCCACAGAGTGAACTCTCATCACAGCTGCATCTGAAATCAGAGGTGGGTTGAGGGGTTGTGATGCTGGATACGTGAGGCAGCTGCCATAGTATTATTACCTCCAAGGCTTGGAGAGGTTAAGCAGCTTGTCCTAGATCACACAGTAAGTGATAGAGCAATATTGTGTAGAAATTTTTATATTTTTACTGAGGGTCAAAAACTTTGGATCTAGGTCACTATATGACCCCTACAAGTCATTTAAGCTCTGCAGATCTGTGTCTTTATTTGTAAAAGATGACGCTGGAATCCACAGGATCCTTTGCTTGACATGAGTTCATTTTAATGTTAAAAGTAGTAGAATCTAGAAAACTGAATAAGCAGGGAAGATACTTGCTTCTTACTTGAATAAAAAGAACATTTTCGCTTCTAGCAGAGTCCAAATGATTTTCTATTTTAAATAGAGAAAGTAGATCTTATCAAGTATTTATAGAAACTGCAGATTGTTCGGACACAATCCAATACCTCATTTGATACTGGCAAGAGGCAAATGACGCCTCAAACCTTCACAAATGCTTAAGCCAATTTTATGAACAAAGGAATATCTGAAAGTGGCTCAAGTTTAAAGAAGGCCATATATATCTCTTGAGTGACATAACTTTAGGAGCTACTTGAGAAAAGTGATATGTTTTTCTAAAATCTGCATAATTAAGGTCTAAAGCATACCTCCTTCTAAATGTAAGTTATTTTAGTCATCAGTGATGTATCTTGTATTTATAATAACTACAAAGGGATGATAAATGGGCATGGGAATTGTTGATATTACTCCTTGGTGAGGGCCTATACCCATCATGGGATCCTATGATCTTGTTTTCATTCCCATCTCTTTATTTTGAAAAATTTTAGGCACCAGAAAAATGAAAAGAATTGTGCAGTGAATATTTGTATACCCTCCACCTATATTCTACAGTTGTTAACATTTTGCCATATTTGCTTTATCCCATTCTACATCTAATATTTGGTGGAACCATTTGAAAGTAGGTTGTGGCTATCATAAATCACCCCTATGTGTACCAGCATGCATCACTTTAAAAAAAGGAATGTTGTCCTACACATACACAATATTGTTATCTGAAATGACAATAGTTCCGTAATATTTAATATCCAATCCATATTCAGTTTTCCCCAGTTGTCTCAAAAATGTAATATATATACTTGTTTTTAAAATCACGATTAATAAGGGCTCACACATTGCATTTGGTTGTTATGGATATTTAGTCTCTTTATCTAGAATATTTACCCACTTTTTTTTTTTTTTGAGACGGAGTCTTGCTCTGTCGCCCAGGCCGGAGTGCAGTGGCGCGATCTCGGCTCACTGCAAGCTCCGCTTCCTGGGTTCACACCATTCTCCTGCCTCAGCCTCCCGAGTTGCTGGGATGACAGGCACCTGCCACCACACCTGGCTAATTTTTTGTATTTTTACTAGAGGCAGGGTTTCACCATGTTAGCCAGGATGGTCTCGGTCTCCCAACCTCGTGATTTGCCTGCCTCGGCCTCCCAGTTTACATTGATTTTTAAAAGAATCCCAGCCGGTTGTCTTGTAAAATGTCCCAAATTCTAGATTTTTCTGCTTGCTTCTTCATAGTGTTATTGAACTTGTACTGCTATTTTCTTGTCTGTACATCAGAAGTTAGGTTTAGAAGCTTGATGAGATTTAGGTTAAATCTGTCTGTCAAGAATATTTCATACATTGTATACTTCTTATTGCATTGTATAATAAGGCATGCAAGGTCCGGTTATCCTACTATTAGAAACTCAGGTTTGGTCACTTGGTTAAGGTGGTGACTACCAGATTGCGCCATTATAAGAGTACCCTTTCCTCTTTGCAACTCATAAGTAATCTGTGGAGAGAGACTTTTCACTCAATGGTTTTAGCATCCATTAAGGATCTTTGCCTGCGACAAATTTTACAGTAGGGATAGCAATGTGGTAATTTTCTGAAATTCCATTATTACTTTTACATTTATTATGAAATAAGAGCTTTATTTCTTTCCTTCTTTCTTCTCCTTTGCTTCACTTTCTTGAGTTTCATTATGAATTCATGGACGTTTGTTTATTCAGAGTATTACAACCATCATAGATATTCTTTCTGATGTTCACATTTGTTTCAAAGGACAGTAGATGCTCCTGCAAGCTGGGTTATGGGTCCTTTCAACATGACTCTGTTAGTCTTTGAGCACTGTTTTGTTTTTTGACATAACAAGATGTTCTTGGCTCATCTTGCACATTTCCTAAAATCAGCTGTTTTTTTGCAGGGAACCCCAGTATATATATTAATGGAGAATTAGAAACCAAGATCTGGGGGCTAGATGCCTTGTTCCTTCTGGACTATTATTGCTCTTTGATGATTTTTGGTGGACAGAGATAAGATTTTTTTAAAAGAATAATGAATTCACAGTGCTTGTAATTAAAATTATGGCATTTTTATTTATTTCTTTTATTATCATGTATTGTCTTACATTGAAAATCTTGGTTTCTAATAACATTAATACACACTTATTTTCTTATTTCTACTAGCAATAAATCTACTGATTGCATTTATATGTTATTCAAAGTAACTATTTCCTCTGGGTGGATATTTTATCAAACTGAAATATAATTTGCATCATTTGTTTCTACTTGTATTTTGTTTAATGGAGTACATTTTTCTTTTTTAATTTTATTTTTTTGAATATGTAAAACATTTACATGTTTCAAAACTAAAAACTGTATAAAAATATACTCGGAAATATTCTCATTTCTATTTCTTCCAACCCTCCCCTCATTTTTGTTAGTTTCTTTTCATAAAAATAAGATATATTTTGTATTTATATATATGTGTATATACATACATGCAAACATATGCACATATATATTTATATGCTTCTTCTTTATTTCTTATATAAAACATGGCACAGAGTAAGGAGACGATCTCGTTCTCCATTTCTACCCAGAATGCAGCCGTACTTGTTTCTTGAGGACTGGAAGGTTTGGACATATGGAGAATCAGCCAATGTAAATGAATAGTGGTGTTCTTCTGGGGTGGCTTCACAGGACCTGATGTGGAAAAGGGGTGGAGTCAAAGCAGGACGGACCAACATGGCTCAGGGACTGGAGCGCCAAACTGGTTATCTTGAAGAGGGCTGTTATCTGACTCTCAGACCTGAAGTTTAATCTCTGCAAAGATAGAAACTGTGTTTGCCTCTGTATCCCCAGCTCTTAGCACAGTATATCTTTTGAATGAATAACCGAATAAAAGGAGGCATATGCTATGATTTTTGTGGTAATAAAAAGAATGTAATTTTATTTTATGATCTATAAGCTAGTGAGGGCCAGGACATTTGGGATACAATGGTCTTAGATAGGGTTCTCTAGGAACTGACTCAAGGGCAGGGTTTGTGTGCAAGTGATTTATTGTACCTGTTCTCCCAGGGGAGACTGGCAGGGGAGTAGGGAAAGAAAGACAGGGAAGGAGTGGGAACCAATTAAGGATATGATTTCATGCGAGGTCCCACAGGGGGAAGCTTCAACTTGATCTCGCTGGGAACCATACAGGTTAAGTTAATCCTGATGATGGGAGTGTCACTAGCTCTTACTCTTACTCCCAGACAAAGGAGCTGGACCCTTCACACTCTACATTTGTCAATAATTGGTCAAGGGCTGCTTCAGGGGGAAAGTAAATTTCCAGGTACTTCTGGCTGTATTTGAGTGCAGGTAAGTGTCTAATATTGTCTGCTACAAATTATAGCTCTAGTTTAAAATGGAGTTATTTTCCTAAGCAACATTTTATAAGAAGAGCCATAAACATTGAATTTAACCAACTATAAATGATAGCTCTATATTTAGTAAAACTTTCTAAAGCGTGTTTAAACCACATGTCCAAGTAACCACATAAATGTGTATTTCAGAGGATGCCTATCATTGTGTGCCATACAAAGTTCTTTCTAATTCCTGCTTTATTTCTTCTGCATTAAATCAGCGTTCACCTTCATTAAGGACATCATATTCATAAGATGTTCTCTCTGAGGAGAATTTTATTTTGCAGGGGAATTAGGACAACTTAGTAGGTTTGGAAAACAGAGATTTCTGTTTGGTTGTCCTATTCTCATTGCTGATTTCCCTGCAGAAAAGAGGCAGCTAAGATTGCACACTGGTTCTTCAGATTGCCTTGGTAACAGCCTTTCCATTTCCTTGAGCTGCCATCCCATTAGCAGTGATAGCTTCACCTTTTTCCTAGACATGACTCAAACAGATCCACCTTCAAACTGCATGAGTCATTGGACTTGCACTGGCTTTTCTTATTCTTTGCTCCCACCACGTACCATCGCTTTCCAGCATCACACGGACACCAAATTCAAGGAGAATTTAGCCCATAGGTCTCTGAATCAAAACTTTCCTCTCAGCCACAAATTCTGTATTTGCCCATAACAGGGGATCACAATCTCTTCCTTAAAGGACTAAAATGTATTAAGTGCTGAAGCAGTTTCCCCCTGCAAACCAACATAATAGAGCTTACCTCTCCCAGTGAAACTTGTTCTTTCAAATAGTCCTCTTGGGAGGCCATTTATTCCAAGTAATTTAGAAACTCACCCTTTGGACTCGTATAAAATGTCATAGGTAGGGTTTTCTGGAAGCAGATGCTTCCAGCAGAGTTTGGGGTAACAGATGAATTATTAGGGCTCAGCACCCGTGAAGGGAAGGGGAAGCAGGATTGGGCAGAAGGAGAGGTTAAACTGTGATGCCAGTCTGACCAAGCTTCGGCCAACATGGGGCAGGCAGCTGTGGGCAAGTATTGCTTGTTAGGGTACCTTGCTTTGGACCAAATGGCTGTGCCTGTATAGCCTCCTTGCCCAGTCACTGGAAGTTGGCTGTCCTGGAATGGCATGACCTCGGGTGAGACAGCTCTCTACAGCTGAACTAGACCCTGAAGCAGCTGACAGCTGGAAGCTGTCTTGCTGATCACAGTCTCCATGCTGGACACCAAATCCTTCTATGAAGGGGGATTTGGGTTAGGGGACATATGTTCATGCCTAGCATGTAGAACCAGTTATAAATTCAATGAAAAACTCAACCTTACTACAATACTGTTAGGTGGCATGCTCAGTTTTACAGAATGTTAGAACTGAGAGGCTTATAGAGATTTTCTGGCCTGACCCTCACCCGACCCTCATCTTTCACAGTTGCCTGACTTTTCCCTCAGGACCACTGCACTGAAAGCTAGAAGGTGGCATGACGCCTTCCTGTATTCCAGCCTCCTCGGCCCTCCACCATCCTCTCCTCACCTGTAAGGGGCCCAAGTGGCTTCACAGGCTCGCAGGTATTTTTCTGATTTAGAATGGTATTAGAAGGGACAACACCTTAAGGGAAACTGAGAAGGAAGGCAAAAATTGGGAGGAAAAGACTTCCCTGGGGTTTTAACCATAATGTGTGTGTATTATCCAGAAAAGCCGAGATCACCCCCCAAAAGCTGACTAGTAAATGGAGGACTACAAAGGCTTCATCAAAAGGTCTTCTGACTTTCTACCTGTTGAATCTCTTGAAAAAACGATGTAGAGATTTGATTGGGAACTTAAGAAAAAAAGTCTTAAAGGGCCTCCTTGACTGGTATTAATGGCCAGATCTATGGCCAGATGACCTCCGACCTCCATTCTCTCAATGGAGAAACTGTGTGGTGATTCCTTCATTCATTCATCGAGAGGTTTATTGAGTGCCTTCTATGTGCTAGGCCCCATGCCAAGCTCAGGGGAGAGAGTGGAGAGCTATAATAAGGCACAAAGTTGTTCACAGCCAAAGTTGGCTGAAGACTTCAACCAGCGCTCCCAGCTGTTTCCCTCTGATTTTGACATGTCTTTCTAGGCTGTGCTAAAGCTATTAATTTACATGAAGCTGTTCTAAAGCTGTGGCAGTTTTATTTTCCTTTGTAAGCATTCCACTTCTGCTCTAACATCAGCGTGAGTGAAGCAGAAGGCTGGCTTTCATTGTCAGTTTTCCTCCCTCTTTTCTCCCCCTTGTTTCTGCTTCTCTCTCCTTCCTTTGCTATTGGGGTTCATAAGCCAGGGTTCTTAGGAACGACTGTAGTGTGGGCCCTCTGGAGAGGGAAGGGGTAGTGAAAGGAAAAAGAGAATTGAGGGAAGCCTTGGGGCTCCCATCAGGAAACTGGTGAACTGATGAATTCCACTAAGTCCATTCATAGTAATAGCTAACATTTGTTTAACACCAACCATGTGCTCACCACATATATTAACTCTCAGGACAGCTTACTGTTGGAAGGGACAGTTAAGGAGGAGTTTATGCTCAGTCAGGCTGAGGGTGAGCCTGGGGAAGGGAGAGAAATTTAACCAAAGTTTGATTAATAGATATTTTGCTTCTATTGCTTATAGGGAACAAAACAGTTCAGCTAATCATGTGTAAGACAAAATTTGGATATTTGGAGTGTCCATGTCTGGCTAAGGCACATGGGGAAGCGTGTTTCTCTTTAGAAGAGAACACAAAAGAGTGGGGAGATGTCTTTAATCACCCCTGTTTTCCAGGAGCACAGGTCTCAGGTAAAATTCAACACTCCAGTTTCTACAGTAGTAGAAATGGGAACAACTTTATATAATAATACTATTTACTGTGACTAACAAAGCCTCCAATAGTTCAAACACATTTGAAGTTGATTTATCACTTACTTAAAGTCCAGCATGGGTGTCCCTGATTGATTGGTGGTTCTCCTTCAAATATTGATTCAGAAACTCAGGATCCTTGTATTCTGTGGTTCCACCATTTTCAGCATGAGCTTATTAAGGTCATCTTGCTTATGTGCATCAAATTGGTGAAAAGGGTAACAGCATGGAGGATCAGGTGTTCATGGGCCAGGCCTGGAAATGGCACCCATCATTTCTATTCACATTTTATTGGCTAGGACACGGTCACTGGACCACACCAAAGTGTGAGGAAAGCTGGGAAATAAGGCCCAGCTGTGTGTTCAGGAAAAAGAAACGAGTTTGGTGAACAGGTAGCCAATTCCTCACACGACCTCAATGTCTATCATTTACACTGCAAATTTAATGGTTAAATAAATAGTAAGTCAATATGCAGCTTTTAAAAAAGAGACAAAGTTTTGTGTACTGATATAGAATAATTTCTAAAATGCTTTAAATATGAAAAATTAGTACAGAAGAGTTTTATAGCAAGTTAGGGTATGTTCTCCCTCACACACAAACCAGATCACACCCTAAGAAAAAGATTCACAAGCATCTTATGCATAGGGTACCTCTGGAAGAATTCACAAGAAACTTGCATCAGTGATTGCCTTTTCACTTATTAAGGATTAAGTATTTGTTCTTCTGACACATGGACACAGAGAAGGGAACAAAACACACCGGGGCCTGTCAGTTGGGGGTGGGGAAGGGGAGGAGAAGAGCATTAGGACAAATAGCTAATGCATGAGGGTCTTAAAACCTAGATAATGGGTTGATAGGTGCAGCAAACCACCAAGGCACATGTATACCTATGTAAAAAACCTGCACATTCTGCACATGCATCCTGTAACTTAAAGTGAAATAAAATGAAAAGAAAGAAAGAAAAAAAAGTATTAGTTCTTCTGAAATTGTTCCATTTTCTCCTGAGAATTACTAGGCATAGTTTCCATTATGGGTTTTTCTTTTGATCTTTATGACTCAGGTCTCATAGCTTTGCATTAATTCCTAGGTTTTCTTCTGACACCCTCTTGGTTTTTAGTAGCAAGTGCTTTTAATCAGGTTATGAAGTCTTTTGCTAAACATTCTTTAGTCTTTGTGAGATATCTCTAGGAAGCAGTATTGAAATGACGGACCTGTCAAGAAACAAAATCTGGGCAGTGAAATCCCATTCTTTAGCATTAAATAGACTCTTACTGGCTAGCCAGCTTAAAATAGCCCCCAAATCTCTCTTCACTCAGTTACCTTGTTTGATTTTCATTGTAATACTTACTGCTAAAAAAAAAGGTGTTTCGTAATTATCCATCTCCCCCAGCAGAGTGTAAGATACATGTGTAAGTGGACCTGCTCTGTCCATTGTAATGGTGTCATGTGCTTAGGAGAATGCCATGCATCTGATGGTAGCTCAATAAGAGCTGCATGTGTATATGAATCTCCTTAGCTTGTTGCTTACTTTATATTTATCTTTCTTTCTAAGCTCACACTCATATTGCATTTTAAATTCACCCGTTTGCTACTCAGGATTTCAAGGCACTTTGTCCACAGCTTTATCATGGCGATGACCACATTGTACTGCAATTGTTAGTTTACGTGTTTGTCTCTCGAATGTGAGCTTCTCAAGGGTGGCAATCTCACTTAGTCAATCATTGTATATTCGGTTCTTGGTACACAACAGATAAATGAAAGCCCTAAGGAAATGTTATGGATTTCTTAAAACTATAATAAATAATGACTTTGAAGAATCTCTATACTTCTAATTGTTTGCATGAGAATCTTTATTGCCTGCTGATTTGTTATTTGGCATTAAATAAAGGAGTGTATTAGTCTGTTCTCACACTGCTAATAAAGACATACCTAAGACCGGGTAATTTATAAAGCAAAGAGGTTTAATGGACTCGCAGTTCCACATGGCTGGGGAGGTCTCACAATCCTGGCTGAAGGTGAATGAGGAGCAAAATCATGTCTTACGTGGCTGCAGGCAAGAGGGCGTGTGTAGGGGAACTCCCCTTCATATAACCATTAGATCTCATGAGACTTATTCACTATCATGAGAACAGCATGGGAAAGATCTGCCCTCATGTTTCAGTTACCTCCCACTGGGTCCCTCCCACAACATGTGGGTATTATGGGAACTACAATTAAACATAAGATTTGGGTGGGGACACAGCCAAATATCATTTTGCCCCTGGCCCCTCCCAAATCTCATGCCCTCACATTTCAAAACCAATCATGCCTTCCCAACAGTCCCCCAAAGTCTTCACTCATTTCAGCATTAACTCAAAACTTGACAGCACAAGTCTCATCTGAGACAAGGCAAGTCCCTTCCACCTATGAGCCTGTAAAACCGAAAGCAAGTTGGTTACTTTCTAGATACAATGGGGGTACAGGCATTGTGCAAATACACTCATTCCAAATGAGAGGAATTGGCCAAAACAAAGGGGCCACAGACCCCATGCATCCAATAGGGCAGTCATTAAACCTTAAAGTTCCAAAATGATCTTCTTTGACTCTATGTCTCAAGTCATGCTGATGCAGGAGGTGGGCTCCCATGGCCTTGGGCAGCTCTACCCCTGTGACTTTGCAGGGTACAGACATCCTGGCTGCTTTCACAGGCTGGTGTTGAGTGTCTGCGGCTTTTGCAGGGATGTGGTTCAAGCCGTTGGTGGATCCAACATTCTGGGGTCTGGAGGACGGTGGCCCTCTTCTCACGGTTCCACTAAGCGGTGCCCCAGTGGGAACTTTGTGTGGGGACTGCAACCCTGCATTTCACTTCTGCACTGCCTTAGCAGAGGTTCTCCACAAGGAGGAGTAAAAAAGGTACTTTTCAAGAATATAGAGATAGTTAAACGCAGATTATATTAAGAAAACAAACTAGAGAGGGAAAAAAAGCTTCAGAGAACCAAGAAAGTGGAATTAAAAGTGAAGAAGGTTGTTCATGAATCTAGATGAGGGAATTCTAGTGCTTAATTTGAATCTAAGGAGGACACAGACAATAGCTGTTTAGTGGAAAAACTTCGGAATAGTCCACAAAAGTTCCAGTGATGTAAATCCACTGTGAGAGTGTGGGTGAATCCTCTGTGCCCTCAGCATAGCAACATGTGAAAACAAGGTGAATTCAATTCTTCAGCTGAAGTGTGAGATGGTTATTCAATGTTCAAACTCAAGGAGATTGTGCTTTGATAAAAAACCAGAGGGGTACTACTCATAGGGAAAAAAGATGTTTTTGGTTTTTAGTCTGATCTCAGCTCTTTGGTCTAGCTGTGGAGGTCAACTAATAAAAATTCCAATACATGTTTGGAGAAAAATTCTGGATTTCTTTAAGCACTGCTAAGCTGCCCTTGGCAGGGGGGTTGGGGTTGGGGGTTGAGGTTGTTTCCAAAAAATTTCATTGATTCAGCAGAATAAAGTATAATTTTAATGATTATTTTTATACTTGCAGCTTTCCTGAGAATTGTAAAACAGTTAATTTTGTAACTGCAATAACATTTTAATTTTACTGAATTAGATAAGACAACAGAAGATTAAGTTAATTTTGAAAACCTTTCATAAACTATAAAAACTGTGCTTATGCTAGTAGCTATTATTATAATTATGATTACTTTTGTTCTGCTGGTAAACTGGAGGAAGGCAGTAGGCAGTTAGGAGAAACAGACATTCTCTTTCAGTTGAGTTAAACAGACTTGTTTCAACCTTATGTCTGACTAAAGAACATGGTTGGTTCCTGAATTGGTGGAGACTGACCCACTGAAGCGGTTCCTGCGGAGCCTCTGGACTGTAAGCTGTCATATCACGGATGACAGCCAGGATATTGGGTCTATTTCAAAGTGACTCAGTGGGCCAGAGAACCATTAATATATTTATCACCACAGGTATTAGTTATATGTCACTATTGAGAAACTGCAGAGTGTTATTATTGATTCTTTTGTTTGTTTAATCAAATGTTGTCTTTTAAAATTTTATTTGTACTCATGTGTTTGTTTTCTTCATAGGTAGGCACTTTTGTTTCTGAAAAATCTTCCAAATTTTACATAATTTGTAAACTAGGTAATAAAAATGAAATCTAATTAGAAAAAAGGTGAAAGATATAGAGAGACATTTCACCAAAGAGAATATGCAGTTGGCAAATAAGCATGTGGGAAGATGTTCAACATCATTAGCCATTGGGGAAATACAAATTAAAACTACAATGAGATATTATTACACAGCTATCAGAATAGCTGATATAAAAAATAGTGTCCACGGGGAGGGGAACAACACACACCAGGGCCTGTCGGGAGTGAGGGGTGGGAGAGTATCGGGACAAATAGCTAATGCTTTTGGAGCTTAAAACCTAGGTGATGGGTTGGTAGTTGCAGCAAACCACCATGACACATGTATACCTATGTAACAAACCTGAAGGTTCTGCACATGTATCCCAGAACTTCTGTCAAAATGCTAGAGAAGATGTGGAGAAACTGGATCACTTATTGTTGATAGGAATGTAAAATGGTGCAATACACTTAATTTAGAGTCAGGTAAAAATTTGTATATGAATATTTACAGCAACAATTGATTAAAAATTGTTTTTAAATTTTCATTTGTGGTAAAGTTCACACAGCATAAAATTTATGATCTTAACCGTTTTTAGGTGTGTAGTTCAGTAGTGTTAAGTATAGCCATACTGTTGTGCAACTAATCTTTATGGGATTCATCCTACAAAACTGAAACTCTATCAAACAACAATTCCCTATTTCCCCCTCTTCTCCAATCCCTGGCAAACTCCATTCTTGTTGTTTACATGAATTTGACTACTTCGGATACTTCATATAATGAAATCATACAGTATTTGTATTTTTATGACAAGCTTACTTCACTTAGCGCAGTGTTCTCAAGGTTCAGACACACTGTAGGATTTGTCAGTTTCTTTCCTTTTTAAGGATAATCTTCCATTGTATGTACATAACACATTTTGCTTATCCGTTCATCTGTTGATGCACACTTGGGTTGCTTCCACCTCTTGGCTGTTGTCAACAATGCTGCCATGAACATGCATACACAAATATCTCTTCCAGTCTCAGAGGTAAAATTGCTAGGTCATATGGTCATTCTATTTATAATTTTTTGAGGAACTGCCATACTGTTTTCCATAGCAGCTGCACCATTTTACGTTTCTGCCAACAGTGCACAAGGGTTCCAGTTTCTCCACATCCTTATTATTAAGTAAAAAATACTTATTGTTTTTTGTTCTTTTGTTAGTGACTATCTAATGGGTGTGAGGTGGTATCTCTTTGTGGTTTTGACTTGCATTTACCTAATGATTCGTGATGTTGAGCATCTTTTCATGGTCTTATTGGCCCTTTGTATATCATCTTTGGAGAAGTGCCTATTTAAGACGTTTGCTCATTTTAAAATTGGGTTGATTTTATTGTTACTGAATTGTAAGAGTTCTGTATATATTCTGGATATTAACCTTTTATCAGATATATTATTTGCAAATATTTTGTTTTATTTCATAGGTTACCTTTTTGTTCTATTATATTCCTTGATGCACAGAAATCTTAAATTTTGGTATAGTTCAATTTATCTATTTTTACTTTAGCAAAAGTAAAAGAAAACTTTGCCAAATTCAATGACATGAGTTTCCCCCTCTGTTTTTTTTCTTTCTAAGAGTTTTATAGTTTTAGCTCTTACATTTAGGTCTTTGATCCATTTGGAGTTAACTTTTTATATGTGGTGTAAGGTAAGAATTCAACTTCACCTTTTTTTTTTTTGCATGTGGCTATCTAGTATTCCTAACATCATTTGTTGAAGAGGCTGTCTTTTCCCAGTGAATGGTCATTTTGAGATATTCCTGGTTCATTGAGAAGTGATGTTTGCTTGAAACCTAGATATTTTCATAAGATTCTGGATCTTATTTAAACTTTCTGTTATGAATAGCTTCTCAGACACTGCTCCAGCAGGGGAAGGGGAGGTCACTAACTTGTTGCTATCAGGTACAGGTAAAATTTCTAACCCACCTGGCCTCTGTTGACACCAAAGGTACGGGACTCTTTGTAACTGCTGGACGGGAGTGAGAGTTTTAGCTCTCCATGTGGTCTGCACTGACACTTTGGTGAGGGTGATCTCATTACTGGTGGGTGTTGGTGAAAGTCCTGATTCTCTGCCAGGCCTCCTCTGACACCTCCCCACCAGGAAGGGAAGTATGTCTCCTTGCTGCTTAGTGAGTTGGAAGTCTAGGCTCCTCATATGGTTTCCACGAATATTGTGGGGAGGCCTCATTACCAGCTGTCAGGAAAGATAGTCTCAGCTCCCTTGCTGGATACCACTCTGTCAGAGATGCTGGGACAACTTATTACAGCCTTGTTAGGTTAGAAGTCTAGGCTGCCTACTTGGCCTGTGCTGGCATGGGTGGGGTAGGACCATAGCTTTTATTTAAATTTTTTTTTTTAAATTTTTCCATAAGTTTTTGGGGTACAGGCAGTATTCAGTTACATGAGTAAGTTCTTTAGTGGTGATTTGTGAGATTTTGGTGCAGCCATCACCTGAGCAGTATTCACTGTACCATATTTGTAGTCTTTTATTCCTCATCCCCTCCCACTCTTCCCCACAAGTCCCCCAAAGTCCATTGTATCATTCTTATGCCTTTGCGTCCTCATAGCTTAGCTCCCACATATCAATGAGAACATAAGATGTTTGGTTTTCCATTCCTGAGTTAGTTGACTTAGTGTAATAGTCTCTAATCTCATCCAGGTCACTGCAAATGCTGTTAATTCATTCCTTTTTATGGCTGTGATATATCTATATGTATATCTATATGTATATCTACATCTATATCTATATCTATATAACAGTTTCTTTATCCACTTGTTAATTGTTGGGTATTTGGGTTGGTTCCACAATTTTGCAACTGTGAATTGTGCTGCTATAAACATGCATGTGCAAGTATCTTTTTTGAATAATGACTTCTTTTCCACTGAGTACACTGCATCCATGCCACATCTACGTTTTTTTAATTTTTTTTGAGTATGGCCATTCTTTTTTTTTTTTTTTTTTTTTGAGACGGAGTCTCGCTCTGTCGCCCAGGCTGGAGTGCAGTGGCCGGATCTCAGCTCACTGCAAGCTCCGCCTCCCGGGTTCACTCCATTCTCCTGCCTCAGCCTCCCGAGTAGCTGGGACTACAGGCGCCCGCCACCTCGCCCGGCTAGTTTTTTGTAGTTTTAGTAGAGACGGGGTTTCACTGTGTTCACCAGGATGGTCTCGATCTCCTGACCTCGTGATCCACCCGTCTCGGCCTCCCAAAGTGCTGGGATTACAGGCTTGAGCCACCGCGCCCGGCCCCGAGTATGGCCATTCTTGCAGGAGTAAGATGGTATCACATTGTGGTTTTGACTTGAATTTCCCTGATCCATTAGTGACGTTGAGCAGTTTTTCATATGTTTTTTTGGCCATTTCTATATCTTCTTTTGGTAATTGTCTATCCATGTCCTTAGCCCACTTTTTGATGGGATTGTTGGTTTTTTCTTAACGATTTGTTTGAGTTTGCTGTAGATTCTGGATATTAGTCCTTTGTGAGATGTATAGATTGTAAAAATTTTCTCCCACTCTGTGGGTTGTCTGTTTACTTTGCTGACTGTTCCTTTTGCCAGGTAAAAGCTCTTTAGTTTAATTAGGTCCCAGCTATTAATCTTTATTTTTATTGCATTTGCTTTTGGGTTCTTGGTCATGAAATCTTTGCCTAAGCCAATGTCTAGAATGGTTTTTCCAATGTTATCTTCTGGAATTTTTATAGTTTCCGATCTTAGGTTTAAGATCTTAATCCATCTTGAGCTGATTTTTGTATTAGGTGAGAGATTAGGATCCAGTTTCATTCTCCTACATGTGGTTTGCCAATTATCCCAGCACCATTTGTTGAAAAGGTGTCCTTTCCCCATTTGATGTTTTTGTTTGCTTTGTTGAAGATCAGTTGCTGTAGGTATTTGGGTTTATTTCTGGGTTCTCTATCCTGTTCCATTGGTCTATATGCCTATTTTTATACCAGTACCATGCTGTTATGGTGACCATGGCCTTATAGTATAGTTTGAAGTCAAGTAGTGTGATGCCTCCAGATTTGTTCTTTTTGCTTTGGCTATGTGGACTCTTTTTTGGTTCCATATGAATTTTAGAATTGTTTTTTTCTAATTCCGTGAAGAATGATGGTGATATTTTGGTGGGGATTCATTGAATTTGTAGATTGCTTTTGGCAGTATTGCCCATCCATTAGCATGGGATGTGTTTCCATTTGTTTGTGTCATCTGTCATTTCAGCAGTGTTTTGTCGTTTTTCTTGTAGAGGTCTTTTGACTCTTTTGTTAGGTACATTCCTAAGTCTTTGATTTTTTTTGCAGCTATTGTGAATAGGGTTGAGATCTTGATTTAATTCTCTGCTTAGTCGTTGTTGGTATATAGAAGAGCTACTGATTTATGTACATTAATCTTGTATCCGGAAAGTTTGCTGAATTCTTTTGTCAGTTCTAGGAGCTTTCTGGAGGAGTCCTTAGGGTTTTCAAGGTAAATGATCATATTGTCAGCAAACAGCGACAGTTTGATTTCCTCTTTACCGATTTGAATGCCCTTTATTTGTTTCTCTTGTCTGAATGCTGTGGCTAGGACTTCCAGTACTATGATGAAGAGGAGTGATGAGAGTGTGTATCCTTGTCTTGTTCCAGTCCTTAGAGGGAATGCTTTCAAGTTTTGCCCATTCAATATTATGTTGGCTGTGGGTTTGTCATAGATGGCTTTTATTACATTAAGGTATGTCCCTTGTATGCCGATTTTGCGGAGGGTTTTAATCATAAAGGGATGCTGGATTTTGTTGAATGCCTTTTCTGCATCTATTGAGGTGTTCATATGATTTTTGTTTTTAATTCTGTTTATGGGGTGTATCACATTTATTGACTTGTGTATATTAAACCATCCCTGCATCCCTGATATGAAACCCACTTGATCATGGTGGATTATCTTTTTGATATGTTGTTGGATTTGGTTAGCTAGTATTTTGTTAAGGATTTTAGCATCTATGTTAATCAAGGTACTGGTCTGTAGTTTTCTTTTTTGGTTGTGTACTTTTCTGGTTTTTGTATTTGGGTGATGCTGGCTTCATAGAATTAATTAGGGAGGGCTTCCTCTTTCTCTATCACGTGGAATAGTGTCAAAAGGATTGGGACCAATTCTTCTTTGAATGTCTGGTAGAATTCTGCTGTGAATCTGTCTGGTCCTTAACTTTTGTGTTGTTATTGGTAATTTTTAAATTAGCATTTCAATCTCATTGCTTGTTATTGGTCTATTCAGGGTATCTGATTCTTCCTGATTTAAGCTAGGAGGGCTGTATTTTTCCAGGAATTTAGCCATCTCTTCTGGGTTTTCTAGTTTATGTGCATAAAGGTGTTCATAGTAGCCTTGAATGATCTTTTGTATTTCAGTGACGTCAGTTGAAATATTTAATCTATCTTGAGTTGATTTTTGTATTAGGTGAGAGAAAAAGATCCAGTGTTCATTCTCCTACATGTGGTTTGCCAGTTATCCCAGCACCATTGTGTCCTGTTTTGTTTCTTACGTTATTGGGATTTTCTCTCTCCTTTTCTTGGTTAACCTTGCTAATGGTCTATCAATTTTATTTATCTTTTCAAAGAACCAGCTGTAGTTTCATTTATCTTTTGTATTTTTTTTTTTTGTTTCAGTTTCATTTAGTTCTGCTCTGATGTTGGTGATTTCCTTTCTTCTGCTGTGTTTGGGTTTGGTTTCTTTTTGTTTCTCCAGTTCCTTGAGGTGTGATCTTAGATTGGCTATTTATGCCCTTTCAGACTTTTTGATATAGGCATTTAGGGCTATGAACTTTCCCCTTAGCATCCGCCTTTGCTGTGTCCCAGCGGTTTTGATAGGTTGTGTCATTATTGCCATTCAGTTTGAAGAATTTTTAAATTTCCATGTTGATTTCATTTTTTACCCAGTGCTCATTCAGGAGCAGGTTATTTATTTTCCATGTATTTACATGGTTTTGAAGGTTCCTTTTGGAGTTGATTTCCAGTTTTATTCTCCTGTGATATGAGAGAGTGCATGATATAATTTCAATTTTCTTAAATTTACTGAGGCTCATTTTTATGGCCTATCATATGGCCTATCTTGCAGAAAGTTCCAGGAGCATAGCTTTTTTTTTTTTTTTTTTCCCTGTGGTGTTTGGTTGGAATAGAGCAATTATCGTCTAAAAGTTTTCTGTGTCACTAAACTGACTCCTGTTCTTTTGGCTACAGAGAGCAGGCTATTGTTAGAGTTTTTTTTTTTTCTTTTTCTTTTTTCTTTTTTTTTTGGTTTGTACCCATTGACATTTCTGGGCGACTAGATTCTTTAGCTCCAATTCTGGGATATATATGATCCAAAACAACCCAGGGAACCCACCACTCTATCATTCTTTGGCTTCCAAGGTCCTTATCGTATCCATCTTCCCTAATTTTCAGTCTGCTTATACTTCTTTTTTAATATAATATCCTTGGTATTTTGTTGTACTTAGTGCAAGGAATAGGAAAATGTACATCTATTCCATGTTTTGGGAAGTGGAAGTGGCCACCTTCACTTTCTGATGGTAATAACTTTTTTTTCACTGTATCCACTTAACTCTTAGCATAGTGATCAGAACTATGTTTGTGAAATTATATTTTGTATTATTTCAGATTGTGCTGGGCAACGGGGAATGGATAATGCTGGGTAACTAGGCCCAAATAACACAAAAATTTCAGGGGGAGCATTCTGACTCCAAGGGCTAGTTGGCTGCAGCATCTCTAGATCCTGGACACATAACATCTCATTATAGAACAGGCGCCACATGGTTTGAATAAGAGTTTGATGTTTAACAATAAAGGTAGTTATGAACTGGGATATTTGAAATATGCTGTGTGGAAAACTGAGTGAATACAAGCCTTCTTCTTAGACAGCAGGCCCCAAGAGCCTGAGACATTTCAAGGGAAAAATAGCATACCCTCTAATCAGAATGGGAGGGCATGGAGCTAGAAGATTGTTCAAAGACAGACCAAAATTACATGGATAAAGCACAACACTTAGAACACGTAAAATAAAAAAAAATACCTGTCTGAGAGCATATTGAAGAAAGCATTCCTACAGCCAGATACTCTCTAGGTCTAGTGGCATGAAGGTTTCTAATGATTACAGCTACTGCTTTTGGCATATCTCCACTCTACTGATTTCTAGAGAAATAATTGGACTCTATTTTGAACCCTAACCTATGTACTGAATGTTGTTTTTGAAACCATCTTTATTGAGGTATTACACATGTTTAAAGAATACCACTTGACAAGTTTTGACATATATATCCACCCATGAAAGCATCACCATAATTAAGATATTGTATACATCCATTATCCCCAACCATCTCCTTGTATCCCTTTAATTCCATCCTCTTGTTTTTCCTCTCCACTTCCCCATACCCCCAATAAGCATTGATCTGCTTTCTGTTACCATAGACTAGTTTGCATTTTCCAGAATTTTATAAAAATGACATTACAGAGTATGTATTCTTTTTTTTTTTTGGCCTGGTTTCTTGTACTCAGCATGATTATTTCGAGATTTATCCATGTTGTTTTGTATAATAATAGTTTATCATTTTTTATTGCTGAGAATATTCCATTTTATGGATATACCACAATTTTATTATCCATTCATTTGTTGATTGACATTTGAGTTGTTTACAATCTATGGCTTTTGTGAATATAGCTGCTATGAACAGTCTCACACAAGTCTTTGTATGGACATATGCTTTTATTTCTCTTGGGAAAAAACCTAAAAGTGGAATGAACAACTTATGTGGTAGGTATATGTTTAACTTCTAAGGAAACTGTTTTTCTAAGTGGTTGTATCATTTTTTTTCCCATTAGTAGCGAATGGGAATTCCAGTTGCTCCGTAACTTAGTCAACACTTGACACAATCAGTATTCTTAATTTTAGACATTCTAATAAATGTGTAATGGTATCTTGTAGTCTTAAGTTTGCATTTCCTTAATGACTAATGATGTTGAACATATTTTTATGTGCTTGTCATCCATATACATATTTTTATGAAATGTTTGTGCCGATCTTTTGACTATTTAAATAATTAGATTTTTTTTCTTACTATTGAGTTTTGGGTTTTGAAATACATTATAGATGTAAGTCCCTGATTAGATACAAATAATTTGCAAATATTGTTTTGAAAATGTTTTCTTCCAGTCTTTGGTGTGTCTTTTCATTCTCTTGAAAATATCTTCTGAAGAACAGAAACTCTAAATTTTTATGTATTTCAGTTTGACTTTTTGTCTTTTTTTGAGACAGGGTTTCACTCCTTTTGCTCAGGCTGGAGCACAGTGGTGCAATTTCGGCTCACTCAAACCTCTGCCGCCTGGCTCAAGCGATCCTCCCACGTCAGCCTCCCAAGTAGCTGCGACTACAGGCATGTGCCACTGTGCCTGGCTAATTTTTCTCTTTTTTGTAGAGACGGAGTTTCGCCATGTTGCCCAGGCTGGTCTAGAACACCTGGGCTCAATCCATCTGCTTGCCTTGGCCTCCCAAAGAGCTAGGATTACAGGCATGAGACATTGCACCCAGCCTATGATTTTTAAATAAATGTTTCTGTTTGTATCATATCTAAGAATCATTGCCTAACTCAAGGTCAAAAGGTATTTGCCTATGTTTTCTTCTAGAAGTTTTACAGTTTTAGGTTTACATTTTAGGTCCATGACCCATATTGAGTTAATTTTTGAATATGATGAGAGGTGTGGATCAAAGTTTATTATTATTAATTTTTTTGCAAATAGCCATCCAATTGTTATAGCACCATTTCTTGAAATGACCCCTTTTCTCATTGCATTGCCTTTGAGCTCTTGTGAAAAATTAGTCATCCATCTATATGTGGGTCTATTTTTCAGACTCTCCATTCTGTTTCACAGGTCTTTTTGTCAATCACAGCACTAATACAACACTGACTTGATAATTGTAGAATTATAGGTAATTCTATAATAAATCTTGAAGGCAAGTAATGGAAACCCTTTAACTTTATTCTTTTTCTACAGTAGAAATTGACAAGCTGATTCTAAAATTTTTATTAGAATGTAACGGACTGAGAATAGGCTTGTTTTGAGAAAGAACAAAATTGGAGGACATCTTAATAATAATATTTTTTTTGATCCTTGACCACAGTATTTTTTTCTATTTGTTTTGGTACTTAATTTTTCTCAGCTATTTTTATAATTTTAGTGTACAGGTCTTATGTGTGATTTGTCAGATTTGTCGTATTTCATATTTTTTGATGTTTTTTTAAATGGCATTGGTTCTTAATATTTCAACTTCCAATTTGTTGGTGATATATAGAAATGTAATGGATTTTTATATATTTACCTTGTGCTCTTTAACCTTACAGGACTATTGGTCTGTAGGTTTCTTTCTTTCCTTTTTTTAGTATAGAATTTGTATGGCATTGCCCTGGTATTAGGGTAATATCGCTAATCATTAAGGACATGTGGGCTGAAAAACTATTTATTGGGTACTATGCTTACTACCTGGTGCAATATACTCATGTAACAAACTTACACATGTACCCATATCAAAAATAACAGTTGAAATTCAGAAGGAAAAAAAATCAACTGGGAAGTTTTTCTTCCTATTCCGTTTACTGGAAGAGTTTTCATAGAATTGATATCTTTTCTTTATTAAACTTTTGGTAAAACTCACTAATGAAAAGATAAGAGGCTGGATTTTCTTTGTGAAATGTTTTAAACTTCAATTTCTTTATTACAGGGCTATTCATGTTATATATTTCTTCTTGAGTGAGCTGTGGTAGTTTGTGTCTTTCAAGGAATTTGTCCATTTAATTTTCATGGTCGAATTTATTGGCATAAATTTTAAAACTCCCCTGTTATTCTTTTAATTGTTATAGAATTGGTAGTAGTTACCTTTCATATTTCTGCTCCTAGTAACTTCTATTTTCTCTCTTTGGTCACTTTGGCTAGAAGCCTATTGTTTTATTGATTTTCTCAAAGAATCAACCTTGATTTCATTGACTTTTCTCTACTGTGTTTCTGCTTTGTATTTCACTGATTTCTGCTGTGCCTTTCTTTAAAAATTTTTATTTATAAACTTATCAATAAATTTAGGGTATACCACATGATGTTATGAGACAGTAATGTTACAGATAGTAAAAAAAGGGTACTATGGTGAAGCAAATAAAAATACCCATCATCTCACATAGTGATACTTTTAATTTTTGTGGCAAGAGCAGCTAAAAATCTAATCATTTAGCAAGAATCTCAAATAAAGTACACTTTTATTACCTATAGTTCTTATGTTGTACCTTAGATTTCTATCTTGTTTATCCTATATATCTGCTACTTTATATGCTCTGTCCTGCATTTCTTCATTTAGGCCCATTGCACCTCTTTCCCTCTCACCTCTGGCAATCATTATTTTGTTCTCTATCTCTGTATATTTGAAAAAAGAATTTTTGGCTCCATATCTAAGTGACATCATGCAACTTTTTTCTTTTTGTGTCTGGCTTATTTTGCTTAGAATAGCATCCTCCAAGCTCATCTGTGGGGCAATATTTTGTTCTTTTATAGGGAGATATATATATATATATATATATATGGATGTTATATATAGGGATATCTATATGGAGATATATATATGGATATTGTATGTGATATCTATATGGAGATATATATGGATATTATATATATGGATATATATGTGTGTGTATGTATGTGTATGTATATATATTCACACATATATATATGAATAAAGAAATTGTGATATATGTCTATTGAGAAACAGGTTTTTTCCATTTCTTAGCTATTGTGAATAATGCTGCTGTAATCATGAGAGTGCAAATATCTTTACAAGGTGATTTCATTTCCTTTGGATATACCCAGAAGTTGGATGGCTGCATATATGGTAGTCCTATTTTTAATTTCCTTAGCAAACCTCCATACTGTTTTCCATCATGGCTGTACCAATCTACATTTCCACCAACAGTGTGTAAGAGTCCCCTTTTCTTCATACGTTTGCCAACGTTTGTTATGTTTTGTCTTTTTGGTAATAGCCATCCTAATGGGTGTGAGATGGCCTATCACAGTGATTTTGATTTCCATTTCTTTGATGATTAATGATATTGTCTGGTCTGATCTTTAGTATTTCATTTTTCTGCCTAATTAGAGTTTAATTTGCTCTTTTCTTTCCAGTTTTTTAAGGTGAAAACTGAAGTAATTGATTTAGATCTTTCTTCTTTTCTAACATTGGTATTTAGTGCTATAAAATTCCCAGTAACTATTGCTTTATCTGCCTCCCACACATTTTAATATGTAGTATTTTTATTTGTATTTAGTTAAAAATATTTTCTGATTTTGCTTTTAATTTTTGTTTGGCCTATGATGGGTTATTTAGAAGTGTGTTATTTAATTTCCAAATATATATAGATTTCCCAGATATTTTTCTTTTCTGTTTTTTGAGACTAGGTCTTACTTTGTCACCCAGGCTGCAGTAGATTGGCATGATAATGGCTCACTGTAGCCTCCAATTGCTGGATTCAAGCAATCTTCCCACTGGAGCCTTCTGAGTAGCTGGGACTACAGGTGAATGCTACCATGCCTGGCCAATATTTTTTATTTTTATTTTTTGTAGAATGAGGTCTTGTTAAGTTGCCCAGGCAGGTCAGGAACTCCCGGCCTCAAGCCATTCTTCCCCTCAGCCTCCCAAGGCGCTGGTATTACAGATCTAAGCCACTCTGCCTGGCCCAGATATTTTTCTGTTTTTGATTTTTAATTTAAGTTCACTGTGGTCAGATAACATATATTCTATGACTTAAATGTTTTTAACTTTATTGGGCTTTGTTTTATGGCCCAACTTGTGGTTTATCTTGGTAAATGTTTCTGTGCACTTGAGAAGATGGTGTATTCTGCTGTTGTTGGGTAGAGAGTGTTCTATAAATGCCAATCAGGTCAAGTTTAGCTGATTGTGTTTAAGTCTACCACATCCTTGCTGATTTTCTGTCTGCTTGTTAAATTTTTGAGGGTAGGGTATTGAATCTCTGGCTGTAATTATGGGTTTGTCCATTTCTCCTTTTAGTTCATTTATTTTGCAGCTCTATTATTAGTTGTATAAACATTTAGAATATGCATGTTCTCTTAATGAATTGACCATTAATGGTCAATTGGTTATTGACCAATTGGTTAATCGTTCAGTTATCACTGGTCTTAATGAATTGGTCTTAGCGATAATTGGTCAATTATTACTGGTCTTAATGAATTGATCAATTATCATACCATTTATCATAACTGAATTGACCATTTATCATTATGTAATGGTCCTCTTTATCCTTGTTAATATTCTTTGTACTAAAATAGACTTTGTCTGATATTCAGTATAACTACTACAGTTTTATTTTAAGTAGCGTTAGCATCATGCATCTTTTTATATACTTTTTTTTTGTATCTTTCTATTTGAAGTGTATTTCTTGCAGATAGCATAAAGTGGGTCTCTCTTTCTCTTTAAAGTCTAATTTGACTTCTTTACCAATAACTTGGAAAAGGAAAAAAATCTAACTCAACAATATCTAACTTACAGTATTTAAACCATTTATATTTAAGGTGATTATTGATATAGTTGGGTTTAAATTGGTCCTCACACTATTTGATTTCTATTTGTGTCACACATTCTTTGTTCTCTTTTCACTTTTTCTTCCTTCTTCGGGATTAACAGATTTTTTGTAGTTCCAATTTATCTTCCCTTTTCATTTATTATACACTTTTGTTGTGTTATTTTAGTAGTTGCTTTATAATTTGTAATATATCCTTAATTTTTCAGTTTATAATCAAGTGATACGGTACCATTTTACCATATCATATATAGTATAAGAACTTACAAAATACATCCAGTTTCCCACCTAGTTTTTACACAGTGTTATCATGTATTTTACTTCTACGTATTTTATAAACCCTACAATACATTTCTGTTATTTTGCTTTACACAGTTATCTTTTAAAGAGATGAAGTAATATAAAAAGGTTTTTGTATTTACCCTATTCTTATGATTTCTGCTGCTTTTTATTCCTTCGTGTAGATCCAGATTTTCATCTGATGTCCTGCTTAAAGGACTCCTTAAGGTTTGTTGTATTGCAGCTATATAATAGAAATTCTTTGAGCTTTTGTTTGTCTGAAAATATTTTTATTTCACCTTCGTTTTTGAGAGACAATTTTTTCACTGGGAAAGAACCCTAGGTTTTCTTTTTCAATTATTTAAAAAATGTCATTCCACTATCTTCTAGGTTACATTTATTGCAATGAGAAATTTGCTGTCAAATTTCTTTGCCCATTGTACTAATTTTTTTTTTCCTGCTAGCTGCTTTGCATTGAAAAATTTGATTATATTGTACCCGGTGTAGTTTTCTTTGTTGTTTTTGCTTGGAGTTTGTTGAACTTTTTGAATCTGTGGGTTTTTTCAAATTTGGAAACTTGTGGTCACAATTTTTTCAAATATTCTTTCTGTCTCTCCTCTCTCCTTTGTTGATTCTAATCAAACAAATATTTGATCAAAAGTATCCCATAGTTCATTGATGTTTTGTTAATTTTCTCAGTTTGTGTTCTTTCTCTCTCTTGCTCATTCATTCTTGTTCTGATTCTCTGTTTTTCATTTTAGACAGTTTTTATTGCTATCCTTTTAAGTTCACTACTTTTTTCTGAATGAAAAAATTAATCTGCTATCAATCCTATTCAGTGTATTTTTCATTTCACACTTTATAGTTTTTATCTCTAGACGTTCATTTTGGGTCTCTTTTATATCTTTAACATCTCTGTTTAATATACTCAGTCTTTTCTCCAGCTTCTTAAATGTGTAAAATGCAGTTATAACAAATGTTTTATTTTGCTTGTCTAACAATTCTATTACCTGTATCATTTTTGTTTTTATTTAGTCTTCTCATTATGGGATGTATTTTCCTACTTCTTTGCATGACTGGGAATTTTTGATTGGATGCTAGACATTTTGAATTTTACCTTGTTATGTGCTGGATATTTTGGTATTCCTATAAATATTCTTGCATTTTGTTTTGAGATGTGGTTCAGTTATTTGAAAATAGTTTGATCTTCTTGAGACTTTTTTAAACTTTATTTTTAAAAGTTTTATTTTTAATTGAGAAATAATAATTGTGTATATTTATGGAGTATAATGTGATGTTCTGATACATGTATTCTTGAGACTTTAAAAAGGTTTTGTTAGGTAAGACCAGACCTGCATTTAGCCCAGGTTTAATTTTTCCCCCATTGAAATGAGACTTTTTTTGTACTCTGAATGATACCTTGTAGTTTATGAAATGTTCTCACTCTGGCTTTTGGGAGCAGACACGATTTCCATTCCATTGTGAACTCCAAGCACTGTTGCTGCTACCTATTTTCCAGGTTGATTTTTGCTCAATAGTTTTCTCACATGTATGTGTTGATCAGTACTCAGGTGAAGTATTGAAGGAAATTCCCTGCGTATTTCTGGTATCCTTTTTGTGTGCAACTCTCTCTTCTCTGGTACTGTCTTATGAACTCTACTTTCTCGGAATACCCCAGATTTTCCAGGTTTGTCTCTTCAATTTAGGGAGAAATGTGGGCTCTGAGTGAGCCCCTCCCTCTCTGTGCCATGGATTGGAAATGTTCTCCAAGTAGTAAGTTGTTTTCTGTCTCTTTGGAATTTACAGCGTTTTGCTTTCTGATATCCAATGTCTTCAGAGTTGCTTCATATACTTTGTCCAGTTTTTTAGCTGTCCAGGGTATAGAGTAAATCCAGTTCTTGTTATTCCATCTTGGCTGGAAGCAGTTCTTCTGTTTCATTTGATGCAAAAATTTTATGAATATCACTTGGTAAAAGCCTAGCCTGTTTAACAAGTTACTTTACACTGTTTACTGATAAGCATTTAATACTTAAGTTTATGCACATGGCTTCATTCACATTCAGTGTTTTGTAGATTTTCCTGACAGCTCTGTGAGACTGGCTGGGGCATGTAGGAGTGATTCTTTGATAGATGAGGAAACTGAGGCAAAGAGAGGCTAGGTGACTTGCTCAAAAACTTACAGTTACTTTAATAATGGAGGCTAGGACCTAGGAATCCAGAATCAGGTTGTGATCTTTGTGCTGTAACAGGCTGCCGTATTGCTATTTCAAAAATAAAGTCATGCTCTGGGTCATTTAGAGATTTTGAAAAACTTTATTTTTTACTTCGTTAGAATATAAAACTTCTGTGGGTGAAGTTGAATCATCAAATGGGGTCAATTCCATTCTATGGGGAGGGGTGATTTATTCCATTCTCTCTCTTTATCTCTCTTTCTCTCTATATATATGAATATGAAAACTAGCCAGGCGTGGTGGCGGGTGCCTGTAGTCCCAGCTACTCGGGGGGCTGAGGCAGGAGAATGGTGGGTAAACCCAGGAGGTGGAGCTTGCACTGAGCCGAGATCGCGCCATTGCACTCCAGCCTGGGTGACAGAGCGAGACGCCATCTAATATATATATATAATATATATATAAATATATATGTATATAATATATTTTATATATATATGTGAAGCCCTTCTTACGTGTAGTGATTTGAGAAACTGGTAGGCTTGACATAGTTGGGGAAAAACTTATGTCTATTTTTCTGTTTATACTTTCTGTTTTTCTTGCCTAGTTCCTACCTCATTAAGCTCTAGAAATAGTTCAAATGTAGATCTCAGCGAAGGCCTCTTTGAAAAAATTTTACACCCCATTCTTTCTCTTTTTAAGTGTTGTAAGAAAATGTACTTTCAACTGGCGTAAAGAAAGCTATGACATCTTAAGAATTTTTCTGTAAGAGTCTATGAAAACACTTATTCGAGAATGATTTCGGTTCTGTCCTTTCTGCGGGAGATGTAGAACAAAAGGAATATCAGGTCATTTTCACACCTTGAATTCAATTTGGGTCTATTTTATAATCTATTTTTATGGCTGTCATCCAATTTTGTCCCTCTAGTTTAGGTTGTATCTAATACTATCTTGGCTTTGAGTTAGGCAGGATAGAAAGAGATTTGCTATTAACCTGGACTAACACAGACTCCTGTGACACTTAAGAGGTTGTATGAAAGGGATGGAAATGGATGTCTTGCTTTAATGTTGAATATGTGGGGACATACACACACATGTACACACACACACATTCTCTCTCTCAGAGTAAATTTTAACTCAGTTGGAGCCCTGGGGGCATGTAAACAAACATAAGGAAATTTCCCATAGGTTTATAGGGTGGGGAGAGCTATCCCTCTCTCATGTGTTAGCAGAAGTGGCAGATGGCATCTTTCTCCCCTAATAATCACCAGATGGCATAAAGCTATGCCCTGTGGTGCAGGAAGCAGGAAACTGGGTTGATCATGTATTTTCTACACTTAAGCTCTTCTTATTTGATTGACATTTGTCTGTGGTCATCTATTTATGTGAGAAGAACTTAAAGAAAGGGACCAAAACCTCATTGTGGTTGCAGAGAGTATTCATTTTAATTTAAGAAATTTAGCTTGTTTTATGAGCTAATAACTTGCAAATCTGCTAAGCAGATTCACAGGTTTCTGTTCACTTGTATCCTGAGCCATAATATCTGTTTGCATCCTGTTGTAAACCTCCTTTATTTAGCACTTTTCAGATATAATGCTTAGAGAATTGAAGTTTAGGCTGGGCGCAGTGGCTCATGCCTGTAATCCCAGCACTTTGGGAAGCCGAGGTGGGCATATCACAAGGTCAGGAGTTCGAGACCAGCCTGGCCAACATGGTGAAACCCCATCTCTACTAAAAAAAAAATACAAAAAAAATTAGCTGGGCATGGTGGTATGTGCCTATAATCCCAGCTACTCAGGAGGCTGAGGCAGGAGAATCACTTGAACCTGGGAGGCAGAAGTTGCAGTGAGCCGAGTTGTGCCACTGCACTCCAGCCTGGGGGACAGGGGACAGAGCGAGACTCCATTAAAAAAAAAAAAAAAAAAAAAGAATTGAAGTTTAATCTTTTGAGCAGAAGTTTTACTGTAAAAATTAAAAATAAACCTTTAAAAATCTTTAGATATTGATGTTCAATTTTATTAAATATTATTATAAACATGATTTAACTTTTCCTGTTAGAGACATAAGTTGTAGTACAGGTGCAGTTGACATTGTGAAAACAAATGAGACTAAGAGCAGAATGGATCCTACTTAAACCTAAAGCAATCTTAGAATAAAAGTTGATGGTAGTTTTTTAAAAAGTTGTAAGTAGATCTCCTTTTTAATCAACAGATTGTAATGATTGAATGGAAATGAGGCAGTAAGTATTATAAGTGAAACCATTTTATCACAACATTAATCTGAAATGTTTAAGTGAGTTCCACAATCACTGGGGTCCTGAAAGGTAATTAGACATGAAGATGTATGTTTTCTTGTCTGTATTTGACTGGTGGAGTCACTCCTTTTGGATTAAATATATAGTATCTTTAATGTATAGAAATGAAATATACAATCTTGAGAGACTACTGTGCCCTGACAAGGCTTTTCAAACTGCCTTTGTTTAATGACTGTCCTTTTGTTTTGTGTTTTCATATCCTGCTTAGTACTTTTGCCTCCCGGGCTGGCCACAGCCTTTTCTCTTCAGAAGGAACTCATTTGTTTTACAGCTGGATTGTTACAATTTCTTAGTGGTTATGAATTTTAATGCACATTAAGGGTGCTTTTTATATTTTAATGTCATTTGGTTACATAGGTAAAAAAAATCCATTTAAGTTCAATAAATGATTTTGGGAAAAGTGCACATCCACAGGCAAAAGAATGAAGTTGGATCCTTACCTTATATCATATACAAAAATGAACTCAAAATGGATTGAAGACCTAAACATAAGAGTTAAAACTATAAAACTCTTACAAGAAATTATAGGGGAGAAGTTTAATGACGCTAGATTTGGTAATGACATCTTGAATATGACACCAAAAGCATATACATTGGACTACATTAAAATAAAAAACTTGTGTGTATCAAAGGACACAATCAATACAGTAAAAACCACCCTATGAAATGAGAGAAAATATTTGCAAATCACATATCTAATGAAGGGTTAATATCCAAAATATATAAAGAACTACAACTCAACAACAATAAAAACCAAACAACCGAATTAAAAAATGGGCAAAGGTCTTGAATAGATATTTCTCCAAAGATGATACACAAATGGTCAACAAGTACATAAAAATGCCCTAATCACTAGGGAAAATCTAAATCGAAACCAAAACGAGGTATCTTTTCATACCTTGTAGGATAGCAGCTGCTGCTACTACTACGATGACAACGACGACGACGACGAAAAACCAAACCAACAAAACAAACAGAAAATAAGAAGTGTTGGAAAAGATGTGGAGAAACTGGAATACTTGTCTACTGTTATTGGGCATATAAAATAGTGCAGTCACCATAAAAAAAGAGTATGGGGGGTTCCTAAAAAACTTAAAATAGAATTATTATACTATCCAGCAATTCCACTTCAGGGAATATACCCAAAAGAATTGAAAACAGGAACTCAGAGATATTTATACACCCACATTCATAGCAGCAGCATTCATAAAAATTAAAAAGTAGAAGCAACCCAAATGACTGTTGATGGATGAACAGATATACAAAATATGGTATATACATGCAATAGAATATTATTCAACCTTACAAAGAAAAAAAATTCTGAGACCTGGTACAATATGGCTGAACCTTGACGATATAAAGCGAAATATCACAGAAAGACAAATACTGTATGATTCTACTTATATGAGATATCTTGAGTAGTCAAATTTACAGGGAGAGAAAGTAGAATGGGAGCTGCCAGAGGTTAGGAGGAGGGAAAAGTGAAGAATGGCTCTTTAATGGATGTAGAGTTTCAGTCTTAAAGATAAATAGAGTTGTGGAGATTGGTTGCACAACAATGTCAACATAATATTATTAAACTGCACGTTTAAAAATGATTAAATGGTACATTTTGTGTTACATATATTTGACCACAATTAAAAAAAGAAATAACGTGAAAAGGTTTTGTCAACGAACTGCTTGGTAGTCTACCAATTGGGGATTGGATTAACATTTACTCCTGTGAAGATTCAGGCAAGGGCAGGGATGAGTTAGGGAGGCATAAGGTTAATGATGTCAGACTATAGTAAATGGTGTAGCAGTGGTATAAACAAAGTTCAATGGGAACAAAAAAGGAAAACTTAAGTCTTCCTGGAGGCATATGAGAGATCATCCTAGACAAGATGGTTTTATTTGAGCTGCTTTGAAAGATGAGTGGGAATATGACAGGTGGAAAAAGAACAAAAGGAAATAACAGGTAGAGGAAACAGAATGAGCACATGCCATAAAGTTGTGAAAGACCATAATTTGGAAATAGTGGTGGCCAGAGCACAACTCTTTATGAAGACTGCTCATATTCCCATTGGTCCAGAGCTGAAGTCTACTAAATGTGCAAGTTAATTTTCTCTTCATAATTCATTTAAATGCTGTATTAGTTTCCTATTGCTGCTGTAACAAACCACCACAAATTTAGTGGCTTTAAACAACACAGATTTATCTTACAGTTAAGGAGGTCAGAAGTTCTGAAATCAAGGTGTCAGCAGGGCTGTGTTTCTTTTAGGGGCTCTAGGGGAGAATCAATTTCTTTCCCTTTTCTAGGTTCTATAGGTGGCCTGTATTCTTTGGCTTGTTGACCCCTTCTTTGCCTGGGTCTGATCTCTGCTTCTATCATCATATCTCCTTCTCTCCCTCAGACCTGCTTGCCTCCCTCCTATAAGGATTCTTGAGATTACATCGGGCACATGTGGATAATATCTCAATGTCCTTCATTTAACCACGTCGTCAAAGTCCCTTTTGCCATGTGAGGTAACATACGCATAGGATTTGGGGATTGAGATGTAAATACCTTTGGGAGCCTATTTTTCTGTCTTCTATAGATTTGATAGGAGTGAAATATCTTAGGTCTCAAAATATATAGGCTGAGTGTATTTGTATATCAAAAGAGTATGCAACGCAAATGATATTTTTCTTGCTATTCGTATTAGTTGATTTTCTGCAACTTAAATCATCACTCTTTCATCAGTATCCTGACTGACTCTCATAATAATCTCCAGTCATTCATGGTTTCTCTCTTCGTGAGACCCTTATAACACCAATCCTTGCCCAGTCATAAAGCATTTAAGAAGTTCCTGTTGCCTTCTTTCCTTTCACCACCAAACTTTGGAAAGAGGATTCAATACTCACTCTCTTTGTTTCCTCAGCTCTCATTCACAGTTCCACACAGGAAAAGCTAAATCTCTGGGATTTAGTTTTCTTACCTGGTCCAGGTTCCTTATTTTTGATATATTTTTCTCCAACTTTAAACTACCATGATTCTATAATCTACTTCTTCTCAGTCACGCAGCATCAGAAGTGGGCCTAGTTCCCCTCAGGTCTCTCAGCCCCTAGTCAATTATTTTTCTCCTAGGATCTCAAGCTAATCTGTCAGTCTAATCATTGTGTTGTCACAAGCTTCAGTTTGGAATTCAGCAAAAATGTTTTTTTGCCTTGTAGAATTCCATTAAGAAACAATTCAAGCTGGGAATGAAGGCTGTTCCTGTGGTCCTGGGAGGCTTCTCTCCCAATGCTAGGTCACAGATTGTTGCCTTTCTGGCTAAAGGTTTCCCTATCCTAATACTGCAAAATTATCACTATCTCATGATGGGAGGAGATAGTAATTCTAGCATAGATATATTCCAGGTAGCCTGGCTTCTGAGGGTTCCACGTTACTAACAGCTTTAACTTTTAGTTATGCATTTCTGTATTTATATTTCATATAATCATTTACCTCTTTTGGGCTGAAGAAAAAGAGGACATTATCCAACCAGCAAAAAGAGAGCAGTTTTCCTCTGAGAAGCATTCAGCATCCGATTAAATATTTTAAATTGCTTTATAAAATATTTCAGCCTGGATTTTCTGTAATTTAGTTTATAATAATCACTGAGGGAGATCTGACAATGGCTAAGTCTCCAAAAGCTTTTCCTGATTATTTCAGAACGACCTGATTTTCTTCCTGCTTCTGGGAGAAAGTGTCTATTCGGGGAAATGCTCCTAAAATGAGGTGTAAGCAGGGAAGGGGTGCCTCAGGTTTTGTGTTAATTGATAATAAGTGAACAGCTCATATAACTTTATTCATTTCTTTGTTCATTCAACATATTTACTGAAGCATTACCATGTGCCACAGTCTGTACTGGGCCCGCAGTATGGATATGAATTAGACACAGCCTAGTTTTCAGGGAGCTTCGGTGTAGAAGGATAGACGGATTTGTAATTATCATGTGAACTAAGTGCATAAGTACAGCAAAATGTCACGATTCTGTCATAGTCTATCTGTGCTGCTATGACATAATACTTAAGACTGGGTAGTTAAGAAAGAAATATTTTTTTTTTTTTTTTTTTTTTTTTTTTACTATTCTAGAGGGGTTTTGGAAGTCCAAGATCAAGGAGCTAACATCTGGTGATGGTCTTCTTGTTGTATCCTCACAGGGTGAAAGGCAGAAGGGCAAATGATCTGAACTCTGTGTGAAGCCTCTTTCGTAAGGGCCTAAATCTCACTCATTAGAAGAGGAGCCCTTGTGACCTAATTACTTCTTAAAGGCCCCACCTCCTAATACTATCATATTGGGTAACACCTGAATTTTGGAGGCAGCACTTTCAAAACATAGAAGCTGCTACTGAAGCATCTGCAGGGTACACAATGTGAGCGAAGTGGGAGCAAGCCTATGATTTTATCATTAGGAAATGGGGGTGCATACTTGATGTTCTTGTAAGTTCTAATCAAGAGTAGCAGACATATGAATGAAAAAGCATTCTGAGGGAGGCTTAGTATCATCCATACCTCAGTCCAATAACCCCCAAATATTTATAGAGTATCTATCATAAGCTAAGAAGTCTTTGATGGTCAAAAATTAATGACAGAATGATAAAATAAAAAGGAGAGCAATTACAAGAGACTTGAAGAAACAGGATATTTTTTCTTCCCAAAGTGCTAGAGAATAGGGAAATAAAGAGGTAATAAAAATTCTAGGGAGTCTACTTTAATATTAAATATTTACTTGGTGTAAGCTGAACGCTCTGTCACACTCTGGTCAGGCATATCAAATTTGACACAGTCATCCCATAACTGTAAAAATATGAGATATCTTTTGTAGTCTTTCTTACAGTGGTAAAAACAGAATATGTGACTTTTTAAAAAAAAACTAGGCTTTATAAAGTCCATGAGGAACAGCTGAATTCTCAAATGATTCATATATTTCTTTGAGAAAGAAAAGATGTTCTTTTCCATAATAGTCATTTCAAACTGAAGGAGCCCTAGATGATTATTAATGTGGGAAAAATAATAACTGTAGAAACACAGGCAAAAGAATAGAAATAGGTCACAGAGAAATAAATATAAATGGATTATACAAATATAAAAAATATTCAGATCACTGACAGCTAAAAACATGCAAATCCAAGCAAGGAGATGCTTACCAGGTTACCAACATTTAGATATTTGATAATATCCAGGGTGAAGGTGCAGAAACTGCCAATGTCAAATATTATGAATGTGAGAAAAATGGGTATAATGATTTTACAGGGCAATTGGATGCTATCTAACAAAACTGAAAATGTACACACATCTTTTATCCTAGTAATTCCACACCTAGAAATTTATTCTAAGAGAAGTGTTTAAATAAGTGATATTCAAAGATGTTTCTCCAGCTTTGTTTCTAAAAGCAATAGCAAAATATGTCTATCAATTGGAGATCATTTAAATAAATTATGGTTGATTCATAATTTGAATCAATATGGTTGATTTGAATATGTTTGACTCTATGGGATATTAGCTAATGAGAAAGATGTAAATATATTTGTGCTAACATAGAAAGATCTGTACCATTAACAAGCAAGATGGAGAGATGTGTATAATATGCTTGTAAACAGAGTATTTTAACAGATACACAAGAAACCGCTAACATTGGTTCTCCGGGTTATGGAATTGGGAGGATATGAATTAAGATGAAGATTTAATTTTATTGTATGCATTGGATTGTTTTATTTGTTTTCTTATGTGTATGTGTTAATTTTTCCAGTTAAAAACCAAAAGAATTTAGACAGTAGACAGAGGAGCTCAGTGACCTGGTATTCACTGTAAAATGCTATGTCTTTTTGGTCTCAAAATAGAAAAATCTATCAACTTAGGCATTTTTATCTCTAATAACATTTCTAGTTATTTTTCCGGAGCTCCAGTGAACTAGGGAGAGTTCATCAAGATCTACCACATGCTCAAAGCTGTCCCTAAAGGAAGAATATTTTACTGAATGACTATGATGAAATGCTAGGATGGGTCTCTAAGATGGAGGAGATAGGATTGTGGTATTGCTTGTTTTATTTTATTGACTTAAAAACATGTCATTTAAAGGGGAGCAACTAAACTTCACCTAGTTAGTACTCTTGCCAAAAATCTAAGCATGAGGAAACAAGCACATAGAAATTTAGGGACATTCTACAAAACAACCAACTTGTCTTCTTAAAAAAAAACCAATGTCATAAAACTAAAAAAAAGGAAGGATTTATAATAAAGGCAAGTAAAGAAACATTAAATGTAGTGTGTGATGCTTAATTGAATCCTGGATTGATATGTACAATTGAAGAAATTTATATGGATTGCATATTAAATAATCATATTGTGTTTATATAAAAAGTCTCAAGTGTAATCGTTGTATTCTAGTTGTGTGGGAGAATGTCTTATTTATAGAATATAGATGCTGAAATATTTTTGGATGAAGCATGATGTCTGCAACTTTCAAATGGATCAGCAGAAAATGTATATGCATATATATGTGTGTATATATATACACACAGATATATATTGAGAAAGATAAAGGAAATGTGGCAAAATGTTAAGAATGGGTGAATCTAGATTAAAGAAATGTGGATGTTCATTATATTTTTGGCACTTTTCTGTAGGTGTAACATTTTTCAAAATAAAAAGCTGAGAAAAAAGAGAAGCAACCAGCAGAATGTAAAAGCTTATGATTTAAATAGCACAGAACTGAGAAACATAATTTTTCATTCCTTCCCTCAACACTGAATGAGACGAGGAGCCACTAGGAGGTTTTCAGTGAGGAGTCACTTGACTGTAGACTTTAAAAGTATCATTGTGGTTTCTGCCCTCAGAGCTAACCTTAGGTGGTCAGTGGTGGAAGCAGCAAACCCAGTTAGGAGGTGACTGCATCCAAGCAAGAGATCACAGTGGCTCACACCACAGAAGTAGAAGGGAGGTGGTGAGAAGTCACCTCATTCTGAAACTGTCTTGAAGATAGAGCTAATAGAATTTGCTGACAGATCAGGTGTGGGATATGAGAGAAAGTTAAGAATAAAGGATAAATTCAAAGTTTTTGGCCTGAGCAACCAGAGGATAAAATGGCTTCAATTGAGTTTGGAAAGGCTTCAAGTAGCCTAGGTTTTGTAGGTCAGGGGAGCCTCAGAATTCATTTTTGGCTATGTTGCATTTGAATGATTAGCCATCTGAGTAGAGATCTTAGGTGGACTATCGGAGGTAAAAGTCTGGGAATTCACTGGAGATATAAATTGGAGGTTGTTACCAAGGGAGTGAATCTAGATAGAGAATTGAAGCCCTGGGGCATTTTAGCACTAAGAGGTCAAGGAGTTGAAAAGGAACTAGTAAAGGAGACCAAAAATGAGCAGCCAGTGATTTGGTGGTAAACCAAGAGTGTCTTTTCCTGGAAGCTAAGTGAAGAGAGTATTTCAAAGAAGAGGAAGTGTTTATGCTACATGATGCTGTGGGGCCAAATAAGGTGAATATTAAGAATTGGCCATTGGATTGAACAATGAGGAGATCGATAATGACCCTGCCATGAGCAAGCATTTTTGCTGCAAGTAACAGAAAACCTTAAGAAAACTGTAATAACATTGCCTTAAACAGAGGAGGTCATTTTTCCCATGTAAGAATAAATCTAGAGAGCTTGTCACTGGAGTTGGTTTGAGCAAATCAACCATGTTAGAGATATCCTCTTTGCAATTTTCTTGGCCTTTTCTTATAGTTTAAAAATAGCTACTTATGTGCCTCTCAATAGACTCACATTTAAGGAAAGAAGAGAGAAAGAACAGTGTCATCAGGATTTAAAAAGCTCCCCAGAAAGCCATCCCTTGCTCTCTCCCACCCCCTTAGAGATGTCGGTTCGTGTCTCCTTCATTAAAACAGTGTCATACAGCCACTGTCACAAGCTTCAAGAGATATCAGCAAAGTAAGTTCATTTTATATGGGTGTATCCTGAAGTCCAAGAGTTTATATTACCACATTGGTAATATAGCAGGGTCAAAGTAAACTGTCTGCAAAATTTGTTTTTTTTTTTCCTGATCCATCATGGGATTGCAATAGTCTAGGCAAATGGCAATTATGGATTAAATGAGAGCAATTACAGTAGTGCAGGGATGATTTTGAGAGAAAATATTTGAAAATATTGCTGACAAATTAGATGCAGAAGTTCAGTAAATGTTAAGAATGTCACGGATCCTAAAAGGCAGTTAAAACACTCAGACAACAGCTAGTTAAAGAAATAGACTCTTATGGCCCAGCCCAGTGGCTCACACTTGTAATCCCAGCACTTTGGGAGGCAGGCAAATTACCTGAGGTCAGGAGTTTGAGACCAACTTAGCAAACATGGAGAAACCCTGTCTCTACTAAAAATACAAAAATTAGCTGGGTGTGGTGGCATACGCCGGTAGTCCCAGCTACTCAGGAAGCTGAGGCAGGAGAATTGCTTGAACCCGGGAGGCAGAGGTTGCAGTGAGTTGAGATCACGCCACTGCACTCCAGCCTGGGTGACAGAGTGAGACTTTGTCTTGAAAAAGGAGAAGAAATAGACTAATACTTTGCAAATCAGGTCAAACCAAAAAATATTTACAGAGTGCTACTTCCTGTGCTTTTTGTAGGGGGATCCAAAGGAAAGCTAAGAATGTGATCACAAATGATTTGGAGAGACATTTTATTCTTCTCTGTCTTGTAATACTGTGAGAGTATCGAGATAGTGCAAAAGGGCCTACTACAGTGCGTGCCATATAAGCATATATCCAATGAATAGTTCATTCTCATCTCTTAAGTGACTTTGCTACTTAATATCTTCCTTCTCCTGTCTATTGTCTTAACTACTACCAGAGCTATCATACAATTTCAAATCTAATCTAACACTCCCTTGTTTAAAAACTATCAAATTCTCCCCATTGCCAGCCAGATAAAATCCAAAATTCTGGATCTCACTGTTCGACTGTTGGTCCTGACATCCTTATCTAGTTTCATGCCACTAAATGACTTGCTACTTCCGGAACATGGTGGGCTCCTATGTATCCTCTTTGCTTTTTCTATCTAGAAACTTCCGTCTCTTCAAGACGTGCTTTATGTCCTATCAACTATGAAGTGTCATCCTATCTCCCATGCAGAGTTAGTTACTTCCTTAGTAATCCTATGACATGTAGTTTTATATTAGCCCTTATTTTGTTACATGGATTGTAATTGCTTTTGAGTTTGATCTTTTCTAGACAGTGAGATTTCTGGCATGCAGACGTTGCTTTTTATTTCTCTTCAGAACCTTTGCCCAGCACAGTTCTTGGCACACAGTAGTTGATTGGCAAATTAATGAATGAAGGGGAGAATCAGAGATTCTTTTTTGCCCTTTACCCTGAGAAGCATAAGCTCCAGTAGGGAGATTTGAAGTGAACATGAACCCTTTCTTTTGGTAGAAGTCTCATAAATGGCACAAAGTGGTATCAGTATAAACAACCATTTCTAATTAAAGTGACTTAGGCTGTG
This sequence comes from Macaca fascicularis, assembly GCF_037993035.2. Lineage (NCBI taxonomy): Eukaryota > Metazoa > Chordata > Mammalia > Primates > Cercopithecidae > Macaca > Macaca fascicularis. The sequence goes on along the minus strand of NC_088381.1, from coordinate 31,542,483 downwards.
TCTGCAAGGCCATCACTAAATCAAAGTGGAAATAAAATTAGTCAGTCTAAATTGCCATAAGCCCTTTTAATAACGACAGGGTTGGTGCTTCTGAGTATCTCAACAAGCATGGTTGGCTGTATTGATGAGTCAGTCTCTTTTTAAAGCAGTATAATTTTATTTTATTCCAACTAGCATAAAATTTAGAATAGAATTTCAATACCCAGCCACCTATTCCTCTGTCCCTCAAGTGCGGCCAGCTGGCTGTGATCCTACAAGGTGTCTGCAACACTTAACAGCAGCTAAGTTAAAAGAACGAACTCCATCTACAGATCAGACCAAACACCAAATATTACTTGAGTGCTACTCCCTGTGCCTACAGTGTGTGGAAGCCAGAGATACACCAAGAATGAGTTCACAAGGGAGTTGGGAGGACAGTTGGCTTCCTTGAGTCTTGCAGTACTCTCAAGATCAGAATGATGACCTGAGGGCCAAAGGAAGGTTTCTGATAGAATAATTTTAAATGTCTAAGCTAACGTTGGTATTTTGTTTTGAGAAGGAATATGAAAAAGATTTCCTGGAGGAATAGTTTGTCTTAGTCTACCACTGCCAGTGGCTTTGTGGCTGTTTTGCTGTACGTAAAACGTTTTATTTTTATATCTGTTAATTCTTTTGATCTTCATAAGAAATCTTTGAGAAATATATTATCAAATGGGCTTCAGAGAGATTAAATGATTTGCCTGTGTTCCCACAGGGATGTATGGAAGAGTCAGCACTCAAAACAATTTGAAACTCTTTAGATCCTTTATATCATACTACCACTGGAAAAAACAAACACAATTTGGAAAAGCACCTGCTGGACATAGTTATTCATAGATTTCCATGGGATAGTAATGGAGTTTGTTACTGATTTGAAGAAATTACTGCAAAATGCTAAAGCTGATGTGAGAATAAAGATGTTTTATGGTTGGTTTGTCCACTCCACCCTGGAATATCAGAGCTGGGTGGCCTAGGGCACTAGTACTCTGCATCAGAATTCATTTGCTGGGGCCACTTATCTTTTTTGAGAAACCTGTGGATTCATCAAATCCTTGTGATTGATTAAATCATGAACACCTGTGACTCAGATTGCCTTTACCTGTAATTAACTGATGAGATACTTTGTCAATCTTCCTGGTACTCAACATCTTTCCTAAACTGGGGGAATAGCATACATACCCAGAAATTCAATCTCCTAGGCTTAGGGGACTTCATTGTAGACAAAAGGATTTCCTGACCTTCTGGGCATAATTAATGCTCCCATATCTATGTCTGTCTGTCTAGCTATCTCTCACATGTTAGGCACCCTAACAGATAAGTTTGAATGAGTCAAAACTGCTGAAGTAAGCCTTTCTTTTTTTTAGAGATAGGATCTCCCTCTATTTCTGTGATTGCACCACTGCCTAGGTGGAGTGGGTTGGTGTGTTCATAGCTCACTGCAGCCTTGAACTCCCGAACTCAAGAGATCCTTTCATCTCAGCCTCCCAAGTAACTAGGACTACAGCTGTGTGCTACCATGCCTGGCTAATTTATATATATATTTTTTTCTGTAGAGAGGGGAGGTGGGGGTTGGAAGGTGTCTTGCTATGTTGCCCAGGCTATTCTAAAACTTCTGGCCTCAATCTATCTGCCTGCTTTGGCCTCCCAAGCACTAGAATTACAGGTATGTGTCACCATGCCTGGTCCCTGAAGTAGGTCTTAATTGATTTATTTGATTATTTATTTGCCTTTGTTAACACTGAAAAACAGCCTTTTGGCCAGTTAGAATTACTATGCATCAAGTGCAGGCATCTGTGACATTCAATGAGATAATGACTATCAGATGTGTAACACAGCACATAGACGCAGAGTAAATCCTAATTGTTCGGAAAGGGCTTTTTAAGTAGGGATTATCAGGAAGACACATTATATTTTGAAAATAAATAAATTAATATTCTAAAATGAAAACTTAATGAAAGTTATAATATATAAAGATATTCAACACATTGAAATGAATATATAGTGAGTTCTGATAATAATTTTTAGTCTATTCTCCCTAAATGGGAATAAACCATAAAGAGGAAGACCAAGCCAATAGTTCTGGTTTGGCCTTCATTAGTCTTCCTCTGAGAAACTTTTTTAAGACTACTACTTTTCGTCTATTATTATCTTACATAAAATATCAACAACCGGGTCTATCACTGCCTAGAAATGACCGTTAGTACCATAGGTTTGATATGTTGGATACCTGAAAAGGTATCCTGCTGGTTTCAAAATAAGAAAAAAATCACAAAATTGAAATTAATACGTTTGATTTAATGTTTGCAAAATATATAACATTTTGTCATTTAGCCAATAGCAATGTGACTCTTATATGGTTACATATACATTATCTTCCATGAGCGCTGTGGGTACACTTTAATGTGGTTCATTCAACACGGTTGGGGGGCTTTCACAAGCAAAGGAAGACGTACAAATGGTCAATAAGCACATGAAAAGATGCTTAGCATCACTAGCATCAGCGAAATGCAAGTGAAGACCACAATGAGATATTATTCACACTCACTAGGAGGGTTAGAATAAAAAAGAAAATAACAAATGTTGGTGAGGATACAGAGAAATTGGAGCCTTCGTAAAGTGCTGGTAGGATTGTCATATGGAACAGTCACTTTGGAAACAGTCTGGCAAGTCCTCAAAAGGCTAAACATAGAGTTACTATGTGACCCAGCAATTTCACTCCTAGGTTTGCACTTAAGAGAAATGAAAATTTGTGTCTGTACAAAATGTTATATGCAAATGTTTATAGCAGCTTTATTGATTATAGCTGAAAAGTGAAACAACTCAAATTTCCATCAATTTATGAACAGATAAATACAGGTAGTATATCCATATAATGGAATATTATTAATATTTGGCAGCAAAGAGAAATGACATGCTGATGCATGCTTCAGAATGAATGAACCTTGAAAACATGGTACTAAGTGAAAGAAGGCAGTCACATGTGACCACATACTGTATGATTCCATTTTTGTAAAATATCCAGAATAGGCAAATCTATAGAGAGAATTTGGGAGTGACTGCTATGGGGTATGGGGTTTCTTTCTAGAGTGATGAAAATGTTCTAAAATTGTGGCGATGGTTGCATAGCGCTGTGAATACACAAAAGGCTGTTGAATTACATACTTTAAATTGGTGAATTTTACAGTATGTAAATTATATCTAAATAAAGCTGATTTAAAACAAAGGGACAGTGAGAAGAACCCAAAGAGAACTAAAAGTGATTCTGGAACAACTATGTGATACCTATCCCTAATGCGACAGCCAATGTAATTCTCATTTTGTCCTTCCTTCATGCTTTTCTTTTCCGTTCATTCATTAATTCATTCACAAACATTTATTACACACCTACTCTGTATCAGGCACTGCATTAATTCCTGGTTATATGGTTGTGAAGAAAAAAGATACAGGCTTTTCCCTTGTGGAGCTTATGGTATATTGGTGGAGAGAGGCATTAAATAAATATCCACAGAAACAAATATCTGATTATATACAGTGCTCTGTAGTATGAAGAAAAAGAGACTTTCTTGAGCTCTGAAGGATAAGTGGGCATTAACTGGATGAAGAATGGGCAGAACTACCTGTGTAAAGCCTCGGAAATGTGGACTGGTTTGCTGCTCTCAAGGAGGGAAAGCAGGTCGGAGCGTGGTGAGTAAGGGAGGAGTTGTGTGTTTCATGTTTCATGGGCAGGGTGAGGCAAGATCCCTCAGTGTTTTTAGGCCATGTTATGGATTTTTTAGTTTCTGAAAGATATAGGAAACACTGGGAGTTTTAAATAGCAGAATGCTATTTATATTTATTATATGTATTTATATTTACAGCATAAAAAAGATTGCTTTGGTTGATGAACTGAGAATGGTTTTTGAAGTACAATGTATGTGGCAGTGCAAAGACCAATTTGGAAGCAATTTCAGTGGTCTAGGCAATACATAAGGATGGTTTCTGGTACCTTGGTGATGACAGAGATGGCTGGAGGCAGATGGAGTTGAGATGCATTTTGGAGTTAAAGTCACTAAGACTCAATAATGAATGAGATATAGGAAATGATGCAGGTATCGAGGGTGACTCGCAGATTTATGGTTTGAAGATTAACTGATTTGGGGAAGTATGGAGAATAAGAAGATTTGAAATGCCACAAACGGTATTCTCAGTGCCTACAGGTGGATCATTATAAGTGTTGTTCAGTACACAGACTTGCTTCCATCTTGGAGCTCAGGATAAAAATGGATCCTCTTGACAATTCATGAAAAACACAAGTAAATCCTTAACCCAGCTGCAGACATGTAAGATGATTCTATTGAACTATGTAGACTAAGTTAAATATATTGAATTACATCTGTTTTTCGGTCTCTTTTCTTTGCTGGACTGAGGTGTTTGAGGATTGTATCTCTTTTTTATTCACCTTTTGAGATTCTAACGCATAGTGTGGAGTTTGGTAATAAACACTGACATATTATGAATGGAGAAGACACATGGCAAAGTATTAAAACTAACATGTTGATGTGGAAAACGGACACACAGAGAGGGTAATTTATGGGCAATAATTTAGAGGTGCAGGGAAGGGAGGAGATCAAAGCATAGGTTGAAAGAATGGTGTTGGACAAAAGAAGAGATAACTTTTTTCTGAGATTAAAAAGGAAGAATGAAGGATTACTTCTGGTAAAGGTAAAGCAAGGGCATCGATGTCATTGGAGTTGAGTAATTCTTTAAAGTGAAAGCTAGTGCATTGGATGTTATAATTGTTCAAGAAGCTAGTAGGACTTTGAGATGGAGAGGATGTTTGGGAGAATACACATTATCAATTAATGGAAAGGTCAATAGGCTTCCCCGGACCCAAAGATGAAAGGATCTTTATGATAGACACACTGCCCGTCTTTCAGCTCCACTTCCACTGATTTCAGTTTCATAAATATTCTATCTTTTCATCTACTTTGGGTCTTTGCACATATTATTCCCTTTGCCTGAAATTTCCTTCTTCATCCAGTCCTTTTAGATAATTCTTATTCATCCTTCAGGACCCACCTTATATTTCATTTTCATTTGGAAACTTGTCTGTTCCCCAAGCATAGTTAAATGCTCCTCCTGTGAGAGTCTATAGATCCTGAATTTATCCTTGTTATAGGACTTATCAAATTCTATTGCATTGTCTATGCACAATTATTTTCTTCAGTAGACTAAGAGCTCTTTGAAGACAGGACCTCTGCTTTGTTTACCTCTCTGCTCCTAGCACCTAACTTTGTGTGGTAGGTACCCAATGGATGTTTGCTAAATGAATGAATTGTAGAAATCTGCTCTGGAGTAGGCAGTATGCATGCGACATAGCCAAGGATGAAGATCGATTCTGTGCATTGGATGTCTCCCTGCACCATCACTTGGGCACAAGACTCAGTTCTCTTTAGTCTTATAAGATATTTATATCAGGATATCTCCTGATCTGAATATTTCAGGAGAAGGAGGAGCCAGTAAAAGACAAATGATTCTTTTTAATGCAAAAGAACCAAGAACTGCATATAGTCTAGTCTGATTAAACTCTTTCAAAAGAACAGACCCAAAAATACACAGCAAGGCTTTTCCCACATGCAGAATAATTGGTATGTGGGGAGACACCAGAAAAAAACATTCACTTGACAATTTCATATACTCTTAGGTTGCAGGTGACTTTGGAGGACAAAGTGGCAAAATTTTGAACTGTTTTCTCCTACATAGAGATAGCTTTGTGGCATAGAAATCTTGTCATGGGATTATACCAGTGTCTCTAAAAAATTGATGAATGTATTAAAAAATCATTTGTAGCTATAAATGAGTTGGTAATGCCTGTGGGAGGCAGCATGAATAGTGGAGAGAGCTCAGAGTTTTAGCTCGCAGACTAACGATTTGTGACCTTAGGCAAGACTCTGATCCTGTTTCATCATCTATAAGGAGGTGGAATAGGTATTCTCGAAGACATGCCACCCAGCAGAAGCATTCAGTGACTGTATCTACTGACTATTTGCTTGTGTGTGTATGTTTCTGTAATTGAAAAGAAAAGGTTTCTGTAAGAGTCAAAGGGTTATGTTTCTGTACAAACAACATAGAGTTATAATGAATTGATTCAAACAAACTCCAGTTATTCAGATAGAGGCTTCAAGATGGCTGACTAGAGGCACTCAGCACTTTCCTCTTCTGCAAAGAAGAACAGAAACAGTGAGTAAATAATCACACTTTGAATAGAGTGTCTAAGAGAGAGTCTTAGACACAATCAGTGAAGTGACAGGGAACACCCAAGGCTTGGAAGGAGCTAGAAGGGAGACAGCCAACCCAGCTGGATTTGCTGGCAGTGTGGAGAGGCTCCCCACTGTGGGGAAAGGGTAAGTGAGAGATTCACAGTGCTCCACATTACCGTCACAGACTCCTGCAATCCTAGTCATAGGAGAGCCCCTCAACTCTTGTTAGCGCTGAGACTAGTATAGGGAACTGCCTGGAGACCACATGTAAGCATTGTCCCAGAGAGGGAGCTCAAGTGGAGTCCCGTACACCCCTGAGACCCAAGCTGCTGAAGCATGGCACTGTTCTGAGAACCACCCTCCACCAGACCACATTCTGCCCTGTGGCCCCACAGTTCCTGGATCTCCACATTCCTGGAACCCCACTCATAACCCTTGTGTTTACTCAGAGGGCTGCAGCAGCACGACACTGATTGGACTCTGCAGTGTAGCTGGGTCCCCAGCATTCTAGCCCACATGGTGTTCTATAACCTGAGGAACAGGCAGTGTAGCACACCAGGGAGGCAGCCCCTGGGACAAAGAGAGCCGAAGTGAGGACTCCTGAGAGTCTAAAAGCCAGATGCCTGGGACCACTGCCACTGACAGCAACCCTGCACTCACTACCCTCCCCTAGCAGTAGGGCTGCCACATACTTGCCTGTGCCTTGAGTACAGGCCCACCCCACCTGGTACTGCCCCTCTCAGTGCCCAAGAATGCTTCCCAGGGACATGGGGATAGCCCCATCCCAGCTTTCACCTGGGGCACGTGCACATGTCATCAGGAGGCCTGAGAAAAGACCCAGCCTTCCTGCCACAAGACCTGCAGTCCTGGGGATTACCCTGCCATGCCTACCACAGCCTGCACCTATCTGCAACATCAATGTCTGCACTGCTCGATGGCTCTCCTATCAGTACTTCTGTGCATTGTCCGGAGGCCTGGAGATTACCCTGTTCTGTCCACCACTGCTGGCATCTGCACACTCCTCTTGGGTGCCTGAGGATAGGCCACCCAGTCTGCCACCACCACCACCACCACTACCACTGGTACCCACTTGCATGTGCCACCTAGGGGCCTGGGGACAGGTCTACCCAGCTCTTCACTGCCACCATTAACATCAGTGCATGCTGCCTGGGAACCTGAGGGTTGTCCTGTCATGGCTACTTTCATTACCCATGCCCATGCACGCTGCCAGGGGCTTGATGATCCATCTACCTGCCCCACCCACCACTGCCACTGCTGGCACCCAAGCAAGCTGCCTGGAGGCCCATGAATTGGCTGACCTGAACTCAATAACACTGGTGCCCATGTATGCCTCCACCAGAGGATAGGCATACTCAGCCTGCTATTGCCATCAGTAGGGTCCAAGAACTGGTGCATTTGGTGTACCTGTCCCCAGCAAAGCTTTACCACACCCTTCACTAACAACTGCAGCCTAAGCCACTGAGGATTTCACAGACAGCACTGGAGAGTAATGAAAAATCTGAAAAATCATATGAAGACTACACTACTGCACACGCCTATAATCAAAGCTCAAATGCCTCACCCACCCAACGCTATAGATGCATCTACAGGAAAGTTTTCCCCTACAGAAGCCAATCCACAAAATTGTAAAAAACAACTGTTACACCAGTTGTGCAAATATCAATGTAAGATAGAAGAAATGTGAATAGAAAACATTTCACCTCCAAAGGAACACAGTAATTCTCCAGCAAAAGATTCCAATTAAAAATTAAAAAAATGCGTGAAAAATCAAAATCATGATACTAAAGAAGCTCAGTGAGATACAAGAGACCACAGATAAATATTACAAAGAAATCAGAAACAATTCAGGAGATGAATGAGAAATTCAACACAGAAATAAGTATCATAAAAAAGAACCAAACAGAAATCCTGGAATTGAGGAATTCAAGAATGAAATAAAAAAATACAACTGAGAGCTTCAACAATAGACTAGAGAAAGCAAAAAAAAAAAAAAAAAAAAAAAAATAGAATTTGAAGACAGATCTTTCGAAACAACCCAGTCAAATAAAAGGAAAAAAAGAAAGAAAGAAAGAAAGAAGGAAAGAAAGACAGACAATGAAGGGGCCAGATGAAGTGGCTCACACCTGTAATCCCAAAACTGTGGGAGGCTGAGGTGGCAGGATCACTTCAGCCAAGGAGTTTAAGACTAGCCTGGGCAACACAGTGAGACCCTGTCTCTACAAAAAAGAAAAAATTAGGCAGGCATGCTGGCACACGCCTGTAGTCCCAGTTACCTGGGAGGCTGAGGTGGGAGGATTGGTTGAGCCTTGGGGGTTGAGGCTGCAGTGAGCTGTGACGGCACTACTGCCCTCCAGCTTAGATGACAGAGCAAGATCCTGTCTCCAAAAACAAAGAGAAAGCCTGTGGAACATATAGATACCATAAAGTGACCAAATATTCAAATTTTGAGTGTCCCAGAAAGAGACGAGGTGGGCAAAGACATAGAAAACCTATTGAATGAAATAATAGCTGAAAACTTCCTGAGTCCATCAATAGATTAACACATCTAGATACAGGAAGCTCGAAGATGCCAAAATAGGTGTAGCTCAAAAAGATCTCCTCCAAGGCACGTTATAGTCAAACTGTCAAAGACAAAGAGAGAATTCTAAAAACAGTAAAAGTATCAAGTCATGTATGAGGGAAACTTCATCAGACCAACAGTGAATTTCTCAGCAGAAATCATACAAGCCAGGAGAGAATGGGATCATATATTCAAAATGCTGAAAGAAAAAAACTGTCAATCAAAGATGCTATCCAGCAAAGCTATCCTTCAGAAATGAAGTAGAAATAAAATCATTCTGAGGCAAGCAGAAACTGAGATAATTCATCACCACTACACTGGTCCTACGAAAAATGTGTGAAGGAGTCCTACGCCAAGAAGCAAAAGAATGATATCTACTATCATGAAAACACAAAAAATTATAAACCATTGGTAGAGCAGACACACAGATGAGGAAGAGAAAGAGCTCAAAGGTTACCACTACAGGAAACTACAAACTGCAATAATGTTTTCTATAGGTATAGGAAAATAACCTTAAAGTTTGTGTGGGGCCAAAGAAGAGCCCAAGTAACCAAAGCAATCCTGAGCAAAAATAACAAAGCTGGAGGCATCACACTACCTGACTTGAAAATGTAAGGTTATATTAGCCCAAACAGCATGGTATTGGTGTAAAAACAGACACATAGATCAATGGGACTGAATAGAGAACCTGAATATAAATCCACACATTTACAGTCAAGTCATCTTTGACAAAGGCACCAAGAACAATGAAGGAGAGTCTCTTCAATAAATGGTGCTGGGAAAACTTGATATCCATCTGCGGAAGAATGAAACTAGCCCTCTGTCTCTTACCATATACAAAAATCAAATCAAAATGGATTAAGGACTTCAATCTAAGACCTCAAACTATGAAACTGCTAGGAGAAAACATTGACGAAATGCTCCAGGACATTGGTCTGGACAAAAACATTTTTGTGTAAAACCATAAAAACACAAGCAATCAACACAGAAATAGACAAATGGGGCTATATCAAGCTAAGAAGCTCCTACACAGCAAAGAAAACAATCAACAAAACAAAGAGACAGCCCATAGAATGGGAGAAAATATTTGCGAACTATCCATTTGACAAGGGATTAATAACTGGAATATATGAGGAGCTCAACTCAATAACAAAAACAAAAAATCTTATTAAAAACTGAGCAAAAGATCTGACTAGGTATTTATCAAAAGAAGACATACAGGTATGGGATTAGCCAAAGTGTCCATCAATGGATGAATGGACAAGAAAATGTGTTAAATATACACAATAAAATACTATTTGGCCAAAAAAATAAAAAAAGAATAAAATCTTGTCATTTGCAGAAACAGGGATAGAACTGGAGTTCATAATGTTAAGTGAAATAAACTAGGCATACAAAGACACAGATCACATGTTCTCATACAGATGTGGGAGCTAAAATAGCTGATCTTATGAAGTAGAGTATAGAACGATAGTTACCAGTGGCTGGGAAGGCGTGTGTATGAGGAGTGAAGAGAGGCATGTTAACGGGCACAAAACATATAGTTAGATAGCTTATCCCTAAGGCTGAATTATACATCTGAGTAATAGTGGGTATGAGTTTTTGATCTGGGCTGATGTCTACACATTTTCAGTTTGGGAATATTTAGCTCAAGAGTAGCAGCTGCCAAGTCGTCTCTGGACTGTTGTTTTTTAGAAGTCGGATATCAAAAGAGCATATACCCCTCACACTCAGGGTCTGCAGCAACAGCAGATAAAGCTTCTCCACATAGAAGTGCATCAGAATTACTTAAAAAGTTTAAAAGATATCTAGAGAAGGCTGGGTGCCGGTGGCTCACAGGCCTGTAATCCCAGCACTTTGGGAGGCTGAGGTGGGCAGATCACAAAGTCAAGAGATTGAGACCATCCTGGCCAACATTGTGAAACCCCATCTCTACTAAAAATACAAAAATTAGCTGGGTGTAGTGGTGCACGAATCCCAGCTACTTGGGAGGCTGAGGCAGGAGAATTGCTTGAACCCAGGTGGTGCAGGTTGCAGTGAGCCGAGATCACGCCACTGCACTCCAGCCTGGGTGACACTGTGAGACTCTGTCAAAAAACATACTAGGTATGTATGTATGTGTGTGTGTATGTATGTGTGTGTGTGTGTGTATGTATGTATGTATGTATGTATGTATGTATGTATCTATCTATCTATCTATCTATCTATCTATCTATCTTTCTATCTATCTGGAGAACTGTAGAACCTGCCTTCACTATTGGAGCTTTTAATCTAGGCAATACTATTCTGGACATAGGAACTGGCAAAGATTTTATGATGAAGATGTCAAAAGCAATTGGACCAAAAGCAAAAAATTGATTAATGGGATCTAATTAAACTTAAGAGCTTCTGTACTGCAAAAGAAACTATCAACCGAGTGAACAGACAACCTACAGAATGGGAGAAAACTTTTGCGAAGTATGCATCTGACAAAGGTCTAATATCCAGCATCTCTAAGGAACTTAAATTTATAAGATAAAAACAACCACATTAAAAAGTGGGCAAAGGACGTGAAAAGACACTTTTCAAAAGAAGATATACATACAGTCAACAATCATGGACAAAAGCTCAACATCTCTGATTGTTAAAGAAATGCAAATCAAAACCACAATGAGATATCATCTCACACCAGTCAGAATGGTTATTATTAAAAAGTCAAAACATAATAGATGCTGGTGAGGTTGTGGAATAAAAGGAATGCTTATACACTGTTGGTTGGAGTGTAAATTAGTTCAACCGTTGTGGAAGACAGTGTGACAATTCCTTGAAGATCTAAAAACAGAACTGCCATTTGATCCAGTAATCCCATTACTGGGTACATCCCCAAAGGAATATAGATAGTTGTACCCTAAAGACACACGCACATGGTGTTTATTGCAGCACTATTCACAATAGCAAAGACATGAAATCAACATAAATGTCCATCAACGATAGCCTGTATAAAGCAAATATGGTGCATGTACACCATGGAATAATACGTGGCCATAAAAAGCAAGATCACGTCCTTTGCAGCAACAGGGATGGAACTGGAGGCCATTATTCTGAGCAAACTAACTCAGGGACAAAAAATCAAATACTTCATTTTCTCACTGGTAAGTGGGAGTTAAAATATGAGAACACCTGGACACATAGAGGGGAACAACATACACTACAGCCTATCAGAGGGTGGAGGATGTGAGGAGGGAGAGGATCAGGAAAAGTATCTAATGGATACTAGGCTTAATACCTGGGTGATGGAATAATCTGTAAAACAAACCCCCACGAAACAAGTTTACCTGTATAACAAACCTGCACATGTACCCCTGAACTTTAAAATTAAAAAACTCCAAGTAATTAAAATTAAATAAATATGTAGATAGATAGATAAATAGATAGGAAATACGGATTAAATAACACTTAGCATTTTAAAATGGTTTTATCAAATTTCATGACAAGAATTCAAATTCTTCTCTATTTTCTGAATTCACAACCAGCTTTCTATAGAAACACTGTGTTGCTAAAAACGAATAGAAATTATATCTTGTTAATTTGAAGAGATATTTTTGAGATCGGAATTTGCACATGCCATGTATCTCACTGTTTATATTGGATCTAGAAGAATACAAGCATCCTAAATTCTGTTAAAAATCTCTCCTGGTGATGCTGATGTCTATTGGGACTGAGGACCTTTGCTATAGGAAATTAGTCTCAGGATTCACTACCCATTTGTAGGTTCATCGAGATTGTTTATGATTTCTGTATGGTTGATATTTGTTCTTTTTCCCAGTTAGACAAAAGAGTTCTTTATTTAAAAAATACAGAAAACATGTTCTAATGTCTTAAGGGATGCTTCTTTGGTGTAAAATTCCCTAACTCAGAGAATAAATGTCTTTTATTGAAGCTGCTGTGTGTGTCAATCACCAGTGGCTGGCCAGGGAAGGTGATCAGGCAGAAAGAAAAGGACATTAAGCTTGGAGTCAGGAAGTCAGGAGCCCTGGGAGCTGGTTCTAACCTTGCTGCTTGATGAGCTCTGTGACCTTTGCAAGTTATTGCACATCTTTTTGGTTTCTGTTCCTTCACCTGTAAATTAAGGGAGACTTGTGGTAGATTATTTGTAACATCCAATCCATCTTAAAATTCAATTTCTTTAACAATGAATTTTGGTAGTTGCAACTGAAAGCACAGGTCTTAAGTTTGCATTTTAGAATTAGGCGTCTGAATATTTGAGCGTAAAAGCAGAGAAGAAGATTGATTTAGGGTCTTTTCCGGTGAGGCAGAAAGTCTGGTAACTGTGTGATTCTCAGGATCGACTAGGCCCATGATGGTCCAGAATGAGTAGGATAGACTGTGAATAGGAGTTAGTGATTAGCTAGGACAAATCAGAGGGCTCAAGGTACTAGAGATAGTGGTAACGTCAAGAAATTAGGTGTAATGGGGAATACGGTAGTAAGACATCTGGAGTGGAATAGAGGTTTTGATCAAAGAATAGGATAATGAAGTCTCATTTCAGGGGTAGAACAATTCTGCATGCTAATCAGGATAACCAGGCATGGCCCCTGGTACTGAGGAAGTCAGGGAACTGTGTGACCAAGACCTGTGTAGGTTGTCCATGTCAATATTGGGATCTACAAGAATGACAGTGGTATTAGGCTCTCAAATGAGAGCTGCTTTTTCTCCCAGTTTTCTCCCAACTGTTACTTGAAATAATTGTGAAAACCTGTCTTACTTCTGGGAAACTCAGGGCAGTGTTTTTCTCCAAGAGTAGAAAGGAAAATTCTGAGCCAGATGTCAAAATTCTCATTGAAGGTGAGGCTTTGACGAGGAGGGTGGTGGGTAACTAGGTCTCCCAGTTCATTTGGGTAGCTGTAACAAAATACCTTAGTCCAGATACGTTATAAACAACAGAAATTTATTGCTTATAATTCTGGAGGCTGGAGAGTTCAAAATCAAGGTGCCAGCAAATCTGGTGTCTAGTGAGGGCTCTCTGATTGATAGGTGGCACCTTCTCTGTCCTCACATAGCAGAACAAAAAGGGCTAACAAGCTTCCTTCAGCCTCTTTTATGAGGTCCCTGATCCCATTCACAGGGCTCTGCCCTTATGACCTAATAACCTCCCAAAGGCCACACCTCTTAATACCATCACACTGAGGAGTGAGTTTCAATGTATGAATTTTGGGGGTACACAAACATTCAGACCACAGCACTAGAACGGTGATGTTTCTTAGGGGGAGAATGAGATGATTTGAGGGACTTTTGTATGAGGGCAGGAATAAAGTCTGGAAATAACAGTGGAAATGAAACTGTGTTTTTTCCCTAGAGACCATCATTTCCATGTGAGCCATTTTTAGGAGTCTGCCGGGGCAGAAGGAATAGGCCTTGACCCTTTCAAATACTTGGTTATCCTACTTTTAGGAATTTTTCAACCTAATTTCCCCAACATTGACTTTCTGTGACCCTGGATATTCTCTCCAGTCCTCAAACTTCTTTTGAAGACTGATAGATATTTGGTTCCCCCACCTAAATAGAATCTGATTTCTTTGAATCAAAAGTTCAGCAAATCATTGCAGTAATGCTTATCGATTCCTCCTGCTCCAGTAGCCAGATCAATGTGAGGAGTGAATGTCATTATCTCCTGTGCTGTCTGCAATCCCAGATGTATTCACAGAGAAGCCAATGGTAAAGAGTCTGAAGTTTTACTTGGGATAATTGTGAAACACTGTCTTACTTCTGGGAAACTCAGGGCAGTAATCTGGGTATGCCTGTTTTTGGCCAAGGTATTGTCAAAGATCAGAAAGTCTGGGGTCTTTGATTCTACTTTGGGATCCAGAAATGGTGGGTTTCGGTTCTTGCTTTTTCATGGATAGGATTATAGGACAAAATTCTAAAAATTAGATCCCTTGAACTACTTATCTGTGAATACACAGAATGGATACCTATTCTTTTTCTGAAGTGAATATAACCATTTGTCTTAGATTGGGATAAAGGTAAATATAAGTGAAACATACAGTTTTGTAGTAAATAATATACTATAGAAACAAAATATTTGATACCATAGTTTAGCTTCAGTGTTTTACAACTGCGTAAAGAAAGTCCAGAGAAGTATTTTTTTTTTTTCTTTTCAACCAGTTGTAGCAATGAGAAAACTTTCCCCAAGTCATCATCTAGTAGGACCCAGGTAGACTACTCTTCTTTGGTTGTTTAATGATTTCAATGAGGGCATGTGTGTGTTGTGTGTGAGTGGAAGCAGTGTAAACCCAGCAGTACTTTGTCCCATGTCTTGATCTGGTTTAGACATGATATTTGATCTACTTGAATTTTAGATAATGTTTAAAGTAGGCTCAACGATGTTTAAAAGACACTGAATTTTTCTGGGAAGTCTTCAAACCCATTCTGGTAAGGGAGAAGGTAATTTTCAGCATGTTCTTGTTGTATGTGGGGAATGCGACAGTGTGGGGATCCGGAACAAATTGGGTGTTGCTAAGCCAATCAGGAGGCCCTGGTTTTGGTGGGGGCAAAACAAACATAACAATTTTCAGCCCAGGGAAATGTTGGAAGATGACACCCAGATCATGCTAAATAGAGGAACAGACCCACTATGGGTGAAGGGAATCTCCAGGGGTGTGGGTTCCAGGCTATGTTCTGGACTTCCTTGATGTGATGATGGTGTAATGTTACAAAATTCCTGAATAATTCTAAAAACTGTCAGGTGAAGTTTTTACTTTTTTGTTTGTTTGTTTTCTTTAGAGAAGATTGCTGAGAAATATGGTGAGATAGTAATGGAGTAGAATTAAAATTCGCAGTGTTTTCATCTGGAGTCACTGAGATGCTGTTTATTTTGTCCAGACATTCAGCATGGTGTTGACAGTTTTCAACTCCTCTTTCTCAGGAAAAAGGTTATTGTCTATAACTGTACATTTTCACATCCTAGGAGTATTATATTTTCAGTGAGAAAATAATATTTAAGGGTATATCTTTTCTTACTGCTACAACTGGTAGAAAAGAAAAATGTAATTAATCAGGAGAATTTATTGTCCATGTACTGTGTACTGACTGACCTTGCTTTGACATATTTTTTCCTGTCAAGTTGACTGATTTTGGGACAAAACAGGCTGGTTATTTTGGCACAATTTGCTCACAGTCCTAGGCTAGCCTTTCAAACAAAAAAGCAAATTATAATAAATTCTTACTTTATTCAGAATTGTTGGGGAATGGCATATTCTGGTGACCAAAGAATTATCACTGAGACCATAAGCAGATAAGTTCTTTTTGAAGAAAATCCAGACATTGAAATTTACCCAACACAAACTCTATGTTGAAAGTGGTATAACTTTTCTAGGTTCAAGTTCTTACTCAATCATGGTTCTCAAAACATGCTCTAGAAGCTGACTGTAGCTGACTAAGCAGAAAAAGAGTTTTTAATAGGTTATTGGGAAATTCACAGGGTCATTGGCTTGACCAGAGAAGCAGGGCTGAGGTTAGGTTCATAGGAGCCATGTGCAAAACCATGCCTCCATAGGATCGTTGGTACTTTCCTGAGCACCAGTGCCACTTATGCTCCAGAAACGTGGTATTCCAATTGTTCCCAACCTCCAATCTGGACACCTTCACTATCACCCACAGAAACAAAAAATGGGTTCTTCACAGAGCATCCTTTATTAAATTTCTCACTTCTGAATCTTAGTCTCACATGGAGTCCAGGGCACGTGTTCATGTGTTAGCTTCAAAAGACATTGGAGTAGTGACTTTTCTAGGTTCCACCTTCGAGAGGTATGACATGGAGGATTTTCCAGACATAGCAAGGAATTTCAAAATGTGCCATGCCTTGAGAAAGCATCACAAATACCCACTAGTTTGTGTGTCCTCGGGCAGATCACGTAACCTCATCTAGCCTCATTTTCTCCATCTGTAGAATGGAATAGTTATTCTTCCTTATAGCCTTCCACAAAGCTGGCATATAAGCAAATAAATTATATCCAAATAAAATCCCAGGGTCCAGGAGTACATTCTTACTTATGGGAACTGATGACTGGCTATGACATGTCTAAGATTCTTTTTCTTTCTTTCTTTCTTTTTTTTTAAATTATACTTTAAGTTCTAGGGTACATGTGCACACTGTGCAGGTTTGTTACATATGTATGCTTGTGCCATGTTGGTGTGCTGCACCCATCAACTCGTCACCACCCATCAACTCATCATTTACATCAGGTATAACTCCCAATGCCATCCCTGCCCCCTCCCCCTCCCCATAATAGGCCCCCCTGTGTGATGTTCCCCTTCCAGAGTCCAAGTGATCTCATTGTTCGATTCCCACCTATGAGTGAGAACATGCGGTGTTTGGTTTTCTGTTCTTGCTATAGTTTGCTGAGAATGATGGTTTCCAGCTGCATCCATGTCCCTACTAAGGACACGAACTCATCCTTTTTTATGGCTGCATAGTATTCCATGGTGTATATGTGCCACATTTTCTTAATCCAGTCTGTCACTGATGGACATTTGGGTTGATTCCAAGTCTTTGCTATTGTGAATAGTGCCGCAATAAACATATATGTTCATGTGTCTTTATAGCAGCATGATTTATAATCCTTTGGGTATATACCCAGTAATGGGATGGCTGGGTCATATGGTATTTCTAGTTCTAGATCCTTGAGGAATCGCCATACTGTTTTCCACAATGGTTGAACCAGTTTACAATCACACCAATTGTGTAAAAGTGTTCCTATTTCTCCACATCCTCTCCAGCACCTGTTGTTTCCTGATTTTTTAATGATTGCCATTCTAACTGGTGTGAGATGGTATCTCATTGTGGTTTTGATTTGCATTTCTCTGATGGCCAGTGATGATGAGCATTTTTTCATGTATCTGTTGACTGTATGCATGTCTTCTTTTGAGAAGGTTAATTCAAGATGGATTAGAGACTTAAATATTAGACCTAAAACCATAAAAACCCTGGAAGAAAACCTAGGCAATACCATTCAGGACATAGGCATGGGCAAGAACTTCATGGCTACAACACCAAAAGCAATGGCAACAAAAGCCAAAATAGACAAATGGGATCTAATTAAACTAAAGAGCTTCTGCACAGCAAAAGAAACTACCATCAGAGTGAACAGGCAACCTACAGAATGGGAGAAAATTTTTGCAATCTACTCATCTGACAAAGGGCTAATATCCAGAACCTACAAAGAACTCAAACAAATTTACGAGGAAAAAACAAACAACCCCATCAAAAAGTGGGCAAAGGATATGAACAGACTTTTTTTTTTAAAAAACCTTTCTCTTTTGAAATAATTAGACATTTACATGCAGTTGTAAGACATAAGACAGGGATCCTATATCCCCTTTCCCCATTTCCCGCCAACAATAACATCTTGCATAGCTACCATATAATATCACAACCAGGAAATTGACATTGATACAGTCCATCAACCTGATTCAGATTGTACCAGTTTTATGTGTACCATGACATCAATTTTCAGGAAAACATAAACCTGCTCTTCTAGTGAAACAAACCCCTCTCCTTCTAGGAGGATCTCTTTTCTCTTTTTGATAAGTCTGATCAATTGAATACATGACCAAAGCAAAAGTCCTTATGTCTCAGAAATTTCTCAATAGTTCCACAAGAAACTGACTCTTTTCTACCTCCACTGTAACTTCTACCACCTGCCTTTGAATTCTTGGGATAAGGCACAAGCTATGTCCCAAGGTCACATTAGGACTTAAGATCAGGCACAGCAGCCCATTTTTAAATTATTTGTAAGTCCATGGCCTGTGGATAGATAGACTGGTAAAGTCAAAGGATTTAAGGTCAAGGAATTTGGAGATCTTATTGTCACCCTGGCTTCTCCCCTGTTGCCTTAAGTGCTGCTAAAACCTCCCAGCTCAAGTGCATGATTCTGCATCTCTGTCAGAATGAGGGCTGAGGGTGGGAGAGAAAGCTTGACTTGGAGGTGTAGACATAGGAAGGACTATTGTACCTCCATGCATGGGAAGTTGCTTTGCTTCTGAAGGCCAGGAAGAGCTGTTTTCAAAGTTTAAAGTTGTTTTCTATGGCCAGGAATGATGATATTAAAGGTTGCCTGGAAAGGGCTTAGGGTTAGAAGCCAGAACAATATGAATTTAAATCCCAGCCCCATTATTTCCCATCTATGTGACAAATGGCCTTATCTTTCGAGCCTCACTTTCCTCACCTCTAAGGGATTGGAGATGGAGATGGACACGTCTGATTTTCATGTAGACCTTCAAACTTTGTGGAAGGCAGTAATGACCTCTTTGGGAACACTTATAACTTATTCTGTGCCTACTTATCGCGAGGTTTTCCACTATAGCACTCGCCTTCCAGATCAAAGGACACAGGCAGTTCTTTGCTTATTAGAGTGAGCTCAGGCAAAATACGCTGTCCTCAGCCTGGAAGGGCTTAGTGGATGCGTGCCCCACTTCATGAGTATGGGGAAATGAAAGTATGGCTCAGCACATCACAGAGCTTTATTTACAAGAGTTTCTCCCAAACTGACTTGAGAAATTTGGTTCTCCATATGGGGAAATGGAATAAGTAAGGTTTAGGCTGTTTTATAGCTTTATTGAGCCTTTGCTATGAGCTAGGAGCGGTGCTAAGTGCTTCCCACAACTTATCACAGCAAATTCTTGCTAAAGTGCTATGATAGACACTATTATCCTCTCCATTTTATAGATGAAGAAATGGAAAGTCAGATGAGGTAATTAGTCCAAAGGTGTAAGTGACAGACGCAGGACTCAAAGTGCATCTGATGCTATAGCTGCTGCTCTTAACCACTATGTTTGCTGTGTTGTGAAGCGTTCAGAAGTGTGTTCAAACAAGGGCTGTCTACTCTGGAGTGTAAAGCATCTCTGCAGCTCTCACTGACACCCCCAAATGGTGTTTGGTGCCATTGGTCATGCCCCCAATCTGCCTAGGATCTTTGATTTTGTTCAAAGGGTCATCTTTACTGCGCATATGGCCTTTCCCTGTGACTTTAGACTTTGATTTGTTCTTTTCTCTCCCCAGCTTTTCCTGTTTATTTCATTTTATTTTTTTGGCTCAGCTTTGTTCCTATCTGTCTCAAAATATTTTTCTCACACTTTATTAACTTCTGACCATGAGTATTCTGGGACTCCACTCCTTTGCACTCCTCAGGGACTGGTGCCAATATAAGTAGATTCCTTGACCCTTGAAAACTAAGTACATGAATGCATAGACTTCTTCTGTCATGAGTAACGGTGTCTTTACGTCATCAGCGTCAATGACACTATGTCACTGCTTTCTTCCACTTCCTCTCTGCATTTCCTAAGGCACCATTGATAGCCTTTGATGCTATTTTTCTCTATTCTATCATCCCTGGAAAGGAAATCTCATCTGTTCCTATGGTTTCAACTAGCCTCTGTGCTGAGGACTTTCAAATTGAGACTTTTGTTACCAGTCTCTTTCTCAGCCTCTATTCATATATCTCTAGTTGCTTGTAGTTGTCTTTGTAACTCTCACCCACAGCGTGGCTAAAACAAAACCCTCCTTCCTCTTCCACTCATACTCTTTTTTTTTTTCCCGATTCATTTTCAGCTACTTTACCGTGTTATTGGCACTACTATTGTCCTTATTGGTGTCTTAGGAACAGATACTTTGAACTTGAATTCAAAGAGTATTTTTCACAAAAGGACTATAAATTTCTATCTAATGAGATCCATTTCTTTCTTCTCTGAGACTTAGTAAACAAGGGAGTTTACAATCAATAGAGAAATGTATCTCGAACACTGAAAGTCAGGCAAAATCAGAACATTATATCACTGGTATATAACACATATATACCAGTGAAACATGCTACAGTGGAACAACCAGTTAAATGTAAAGATAGAACATTATTATTATTATTTTTAAGAAGTGCTGCTGATACCAGCCCCTTGAACTGAATTCTGGTCAATGGATTTAGTTCATCCTTATCACCCCATGTGATTAAAGAAACAGCCATTTCTCTTGTCTCCCTGATTCTAGTTTCTCTTATTCTAACGTACCTTTCATCCCAAAAGTAAATAGCTAGGATTTTTTTTTGGTAGGGGCTATCAGAGTTAGATCAACTTGTTAGCTGTAAAAACTATTGGATTGGTTGTTAGATTTTAAATGGATTTTTCATCCACCTTGGCAGATCCAAAAGTAGATTTTATGACTTGCTTTAAAATAAAGTTAAACTTAATTCTTCCATCATATCCCAAGAGACTTATCCTTTTGAATTATTTAAGCCCTGCAAACAATCCCATGACATATTACCTTTTAGCTGTGATAGATTGAGATAGGATAGATCTGCTCTTGGTGCCAAAAAATCCCCAAGACATCACTTCAAATAGAGTTAATGAATTATTGCCTCCTCTTTTAGTCTGTCACATGATTAATTACAGTTGGGAATAATTTAAGTGTCTACTCTGAAATCATGAGTTGTTTCAGTGTTGAGAAGTTCTGACATATAATCAGATAATCATATCATGTGATATGGGCTAAGTGCACATGGTAATAAAGATATTTGGGGACATATTTGTGATATGTAGAGATGGCAAATTCTCTGGCCAGATCCCTGAACTGGCTAAATCCTTGCTAAGTGTGGAAAAGGATGCCCTCTGTTATCCTTATGGGTAAAAACCACCAAGGGATGCCTAAAATTTACGTGTGCGCTAATGTTTCCTGGTCTTATCCTTCAATGACCAAACTAGCTCATATTTATATTTGCATTATATATATAATGTATAATATAATTTATAATTATAATTACTTATAATTAATATATACATTTATATTATTCCCAAATCAAAATAATTTTTTTGAGACTAAGTCTTACTCTATTACCCAGGCTGGAATCAAGTGGTACAGTCATAACTTACTGCAGCCTTGAATTCCTGGCTCAAGCGATCCTCCCACCTCAGCCTCCAACTAGTTAGGACTATAGGCATGTGCCATCTGCCTGTAGTCATGGCATACTAAAAATCGACACCTAGCTAATTAATGTTTTTTTTTTTTTTTTTTGGTAGAGAAAGTTTGCTTGCTATGTCGCCCATCCTGGTTTCAAACTCCTGGCTTCAAGTGATCCTCCTGCCTTGGTCTCCCAAAGCTTTGGGATTACAGATGTAAGCTACCTTGCCCAGCCCAAAATAATTTTTGAAACATTTCCTGACATTAACTTAGTCTCTTAACGCGTTCCTACAGATATTTCTGTGAATCCTAGGTAAGTCTCACTTATGCATAAAAGCTAGCCCGTCAAATGCCATAACCAACTGATAGAACCAGCCCCATCTACTGATCACACATGCAAAGGTGCTTGAAAAAGCCTTGCCACTCTCCATCCTGCCGGTGCTCACTGTGGACCCACTCTTGTCCATTCCAAGGGTGTTATCTGTCTCCTCACCCTCCCCAAAATACCAGTGCTCAGGGTACCAGATTGTTGTCAGGTTCTTTACAGAAGGCAAGTGAATAGCCACCCCTCGCTCACAGCCCACACTGTCTCCAGAACCCCCAGGCTATTCTACTTATGTCTCAAAGTCCACTTGTTTTTCATCATCAGTCTTTGACAAGTCTTATAAAGACTCTTGTGAAAAACAATTGAATCAGTTTTAGGGCTTTACCTCTGTAACTGTAATCATAGTAGAAGGGTTTCAATCTAGTGAGTCAGAAATACTCGTGTGTGTGTGTGTGTGTGTGTGTGTGTATGTATATGTGTATGTATATATTCCTTGAACTATGCATCTTTCCAAAGGGTAGAAACAGAGTGAGCTTCAGGGAGAGAGAGCGGTGATATTTCCCATTCCTGATGGCTATACCCTACAGCTCTCATTTAACTTGAATGGACAGAGTGACACTGGGTAGTAGAGAAGGGACCTAAAAAGGCTGGAAAACTTTAAATCCAAAGTTCAAGTAGAATCAATTCAATGGATACTCAGAGATAGTTTTAGCCTCTTGACCGTTTGAATAAATTCTGATGTCTATGTGTTGGGCATGTTTCTTAACAGTCTTCAATATTTTGGGGGCAATAAAAGTTTGGCATAGGTTGAAGTAATAATCCTAGTGCAGTCTTCCATTTGCATAATATTTGTCTGACTGAATCACATCACAGAATCTTTATATATGAAATCCCCAATGCCAACTGACATTATGCAAGTTTCTTGAGTGACTTCCTGCTCACAAAAGATGAGATCCTACGGGGCACAGCGGGGCTGATGAAGTTCTCATTGACAATAATTTGGCTTCTGCATTGGAACAAGAGCTAGAACTGAGAGGATCAAGCTTCCTTTTACCCTCGTGTCCTGGGTTTTCCTGGTAGTCTCTGGGTACGTTCGCTTGTTGGGAAACATGTAGGTTAATGTAGCACCTAGAAATGCTCCTTGAGTAGGCAGTGGGAGCCCAGTATGGCTGGGAAAGTACCTGTTTCTGAAGTTAAAGCAGGTACCTTGTACCACTCCATAGCTCCCCTTTCTTCCTGACACAATTAGGAAGTAAAACAGATTATTTTTAGGGTGGATGAAAATGCATATGTGCAACTTCATTGACAGGTATCAAGATCGGCACTCTGCCCTTTGGGTAGCTGTAAGACTCCATTTCTGATTGGAACGCTGGCTCAGGTTTTTAATTTATTTAAATATGATTTGTATTCTAGAATATGATTTGTATTCTAATTTATTTAAATATATTTTGTATTATGTCTAAAACATATTCTTTCTTCTAAAGCAACTTATCAAGACTAGTTCCACAGAGCTGAATTGAGAAAGAAGGGCAATACACTCATTTCAGCAGAAAATGGACTCAGTCGAAAGCATGATATATTGACATCTTAGGTTATAAACATGCCTGGTTTTGGGAAGAGAAATTTAATTCTTCCAAATTAAAAAAATGTCACTGGGGGATATTGGTTTAGTACATGTGATTCATTTCCTCTTTCATTGACTCAAGAACAATTGATTTTGGGGAAAATTGAAGTAGCCATGAATATCTAACTATCTACCTGCTAGAAATAAAGCCACCAAACTTTATTGCATTTTAGTGGCAAAGACTTTTCAGACTTGCTGGCAGCAAACGAGTAGAAAATGGACGGTTTCTTTTTCCACCGAAGATGAGTTCTGTTAGGGTGTTTGGCGTGCTTTCCTTGTACACCTTAGATTGGGTGTGTATCAATTGTTCCAGATGTTTTCACTAGCAATGGCTACAACACCCAATTGACCACAGCAGTTGAGGGGTAGAGAAGTCAAAGATTTAGCTCAAAATGAATAAGCTTGGAAAGGTCAATAAATCTCACTGCCTTGAGGCAACTTAATTCAATGAACAATTTTTTTTCTTTCTCTCTTTCTCTCTCTCCTTCCTTACTTCCTCCCTCCCTCCTTCCCTCCCTTCCTCCCTCTCTCCCTCCATCCCTCCCTCACTTCCTCCCTCCCTCCCTCCCTCCCTCACTTTCCCACTCCCCCACTTCCTTCCTTCTTTTGAGACTAGGTCTTGCTCTGTTACCTAGGCTAGAGCTCAGTGGCTCACTGCACTTCAGCCTGAGCAACTCACTGCAACCTCTGCCTTCCAGGATAAAGTGATCCTCCTGTCTCAGCATCCCAAGTAGCTGTGATTATAAGTATGTGCCACCATGCCCAGATAAGTTTTGTATCTTTTGTAGAGATGGGGTCTCAGCATGTTGCCCAGGCTGGTCTTGAACTCCTGGGCTCAAGCAATCCACCCTCCTCAGCTTCCCAAAGTGTTGGGATTACAGGCACGAGCGAGTGTTCAGCCTAGAATGAACAGCTTCAAGTTCCTGTTGTATGCCACATCCTGTGCCAGGCACTGGGGAAATGAAAATGTGTGAGACATAGTCCCAGCCCTTGAGAAACTCCAAGTGCTAGCAGGAGGGTCATATATACAGAATATTATAATGATAATATTAACAATGCTAACAGTATCTAATGCTTATATAATGGCTACATGAACCCAACACTATTTTAAGGATATTACATATATTAATTAATTTAAACAGTTAATGAAAATCCAGTGAGATGAATGGGGAAATACATAAACTTCTGTGGAAGCATAAATAAAGGATTGATTAATTCTGTCTGTGAGGATGAGAAGATGAGGAAAAGCTACAGAGAGGAGATAGCATTTGAGCTGGGCCTTGATAAGTAAATAGGAGTTTGCCTGGTTGGTAGGAGGTGGAGTGGGAGGGAAGAGCCTTCCAGACAGATGGAAGCAAAGGCACAAAAGTACATGGTGGGTTGACAGCATAGGGGAAATATTGGTCAGTAGCACAAATAACTGTCAGGAAGCCTTCGAAGAAAGTACTATGCACGTTTTATGATATTGAGACTGGATTGGGTAGAGAGAAGGGAGAGAAGGATGTATTTCTGCCACTACACGGTATCTTCTGGGATTCCAAACAACATTTCAGAAAGTGAGGTCTCCTTCCCCTACATTAGCTACAGAATGAACAGATGTTTACCAGAGAAGGGCTCCCATTTAATGCCCCCTTTCTCCTCCCTTCAATAAATGGGTGACATTTATTCTTTCTTTGCAAGGAGCAAATTCTTTTGCATCCCTATTTCCAGAGTTACACAAACTCGCTTTCTTTAGGGGAATATGGTTTGAGAGACCAGGGTCTTGGAGCAGTCTTCCATTTGCATAATATTTGTCTGACTGAATCAGATCACAAAATCCTTGTATATGAAATCCACAATGCCAACTGACAACAGAGGGCATGATATCAGATGGTGAGATTTCCGTCCATGACACTAACCTCAGAGAGCATGTACTCAACCACACCATCAGTTTCTTTTAACTAACTATTGGATGATCATCCTAACTTATTTTTAGGCCCAGACATTACTATTCCTTGGAGATAATGAGTATTGTTAGTTTATTAGACAAGTAAAAATTATTTTATAGGAATGTACTCTTAATCACATTTTTTTTTGGGTACTTAGGTAGTGCCTTTTCAATTCTATTTTTTTTTGTGAGAGTCTTGCTCTGTTCCCTAGGCTGCAATGTAGTGGCATGATCTCGCTCTGCCTCCTGGCTTCAAGTAATTCTTGTGCCTCAGCCTCCCAAGTAGCTGGGATTACAGGCATGCACTACCATGCCCAGCTAATTTTTTGTATTTTTAGTGGAGACAAGGTTTTGCTATATTGGCCAGGCTGGTGTCAAACTCCTGGCCTCAAGTGATCTGCCTGCCTCAACCCCTCAAAGTGCTGGGATTATGGGCATGAGCCCATGGTAGGTCCACCATGCTCAGCCTGCCTTTTAAATTTTACTCGGCCTTTTAAATTTCAATGAAGGGTGTCAAGAAGATCTGAATAATTGGAAAAAGACCATATTCATGGTTGACTGCCTTAACATTGGAAGTTTGTCACTTTTCCACAAATTAATCTACAAATTAAATGCAATTCTAACTTAAAATCCCAGAAGAACTTTGAGAACACAAATAGCTTAATCTAAATTTATATGTCAGAATACTAAGTCAGTTATGAATTGCTAAGTTGATTTTGAAATAAAGATGCGCAAGGAGGAGAAACATATTTTATCAGATATGAAGATACAGACCAAATTAATAGCAATAAAACAATGTGGTGTGGCACATTAATAGACAGTAAAATCAATAAAAACAGTCAAGAACACAGGAAGAGAATTGCGTATATGGGACCCTGATCTAGGATAAAGGCAGCACCACAAAGCAATGGGATGTGATGGATTGCTTCGTTGATGGTACTGAGAAAATCTGCTCCCTATGCAAAGAAAAATAAAGCTTAATTTCAACAGTTACTACACACAATTACTATACACAAAGTTTAACTCCAACAATTACTATACACAAAGGTAAACTACAGATAATTAAAAAACACAGGTAGAACATTTTAAAGCTAATGGAATTAAATGTTGATAAATATCTTTGGAATAGAAAGTGCCTCTTATCTGGTACTCTTAAACCTAAACCTTACGGTGAAAAATTGATAGAGTCAACAATTGAGGGAAAAGCCAGAAGATATTTGCAATATATGAAACTCATAAAAGATGACTTCCAAGAATATTCAGGGAACTCTTGAAAACCCAGAAGCAAAAGGCAGAATATCTAATGGAAAAGTAGACAAAGCTTATGAATTGGAAATGTATGGATGAGGAAGTCCAAATTCTACCAAGTATATGAAGATATGTATGAATTAAGATTTAAAGTTACTCTACTATACCAATCAGATAGGCAAGAATTAAAAATCAACATATCCTTGCTCTAGAAATTCTGTTCCTAAAAATATAAAATAAATTAGCTGACATGTCCCTCACACCAGTGGTTCTCAGCAGGGGGCAATTTTGCTCCCCAGGAGACATTAGACAATGTCCGAAGGCTTTTTGGTTGTTGCAACTGGGAATGTTTGTATTAATTTCCTAGGGGTGCTGTAATGAACTACTATAAACTGGGTGACTTAAAACCATCTATTCTCTCACAATTTTGGAGGCTGGAAGTTGGAAGTCAGAGTTGTCGCAGGGCTCTGCCCTCTCTCCTAGGGTCTGGGATGTCGCTGGGAATCTTTGGCATTCCTTGGCTTGCAGCTGCTTTACTCCAGTGTCTGCCTCCATTGCCACACAGCTGTATTCCCTGCATGCGTCTATGTCTTCGCACAGTGGCATTTTCTCTGTGTTACTTCTGTGTCTCCTCCTCTTGTTACAAGGATGCTGGTCATATTGCATTAAGGGCCCATTCTATTCCAGTATGACCTCATCTTTTCCCCCCACCTTTTATATGTGTATCTTTATATATTCAAGCTGTAAAATGTGGTGATTTGATGTATGTGTACATTGTGTAGTGATGATCACAATCGACCTAATTGACACATCCGTTGCTGCCCGTGCTGTACATTAGATCCCAGAACTTGTTCATTTTGTAACTGAAAGTTTGTAGCCTTTGACCAGCATCTTCCTATTTCCCCCACCCCTCAGCCCTTGGCAACCACCACTGTATTCTCTATGTCTATGAGTTCGATTTTGTAGATTCCACATATAAGTGAGATCATAGATTATTTGTCTTTCTGTGTCTGGCTTACTTTATTTAGCATACTGTCCTTCAGATTTATCTACATTGTTGCAAATGGCAGGGTTTCCTTTCTTTTTATGGTGAATGATATTCAGCCATATGTGTGTGTGTGTGTGTGTGTGTGTGTGTGTGTGTGTATGTATTTTTTTCCCCAGATTTTCTTTATCTATTTGTCTGTCGATGGACACTTAAGTTGATTCCATATCTTGGCTATTGTGAATAATGCTACAATATAAGAATCAAAGGAATGAAAAGGCAACATACAGAATAAGAGGAAATATTTGCAAACCATGTATCTGATAAGAGGTTAATATCTAAAATATGTAAGGAACTCACACAACTCAACAGCAGAAAAACCAATAACCTGATTCAAAAATGGGCAAAAATAGACATTTTTCCAAGGAAGACATAAAAATGGCCAACAAGTATATGAGAAGGTGCTCAATATCATTAATCATCAGAGAAATGCAAACCCGAACCACGTGAGCGACCACTTCATTCCTGTTAGAATGGCTATTATCAAACAAACAAGAGATAACAGGTGTTGGTGAGGATATGGAGAAAAGGGAATCCTTGCACACTGTTAATGGGAATGTAAATTAGTACAGCCATTGTGGAGAACAGTATGGAGTTTCCTCAATAAAATTAAAAACAGAACTACCATATGGTCCAACAATCCCACTTCTGGGTATATATCCAAAGAAAATGAAATCAGTAAGTCAAAGAGATTATTGGCTGCCTTCCCTCATTGTTCAGTATGACCTTATCTTAACTTGCATCTTAATTACATTAGTAAAGACCTTATTTCCAAATAAGGTCACATTCATAGTATGTGAACTAAGGGTTAGGAGTTGAACATACCTTGTGGGAGGGACACATTTTCACTCACTATAGGTACTACTGGTATCTTGGTGGTAGAGGCCAGAGGCATTGTGAAGCATTCTTCCTTGCACAGGACAACCTCCAAACAAAGAATGTTCTGGTCCAAAATGTCAATTGTGCCACATTTGAGAAACCCAGGTGTATAAACCAGGTGTTAAGCAGAGTGGGGGAGGAGACTGAGGACAAAGGGGAAAAATAAAATAGAGGGTTTGACAAGAATGTTGATGATAGAATGCCATGAATTAAAGAACATATTGAATTAAAAGTGACTTAGAACCATTGTAGTAACAGTATTCTTTTTAACTCGTCATTGCACTTGAGGTTCAAAAATTAAGAAACAAGAAAATTTTAACTATATACAGGTGCTTTTTAAGTTTTCTACTTTAAACTTTTTTTTTCTTTTTCTTTTGTGATGGAGTCTTGCTCTGTTGCCCAGGCTGGAGTACAGTGGCGCAATCTCGGCCCACTGCAAACTCTGCCTCCTGGGTTCAAGCAATTCTCCTGCCTCAGCCTCCCGAGTAGCTGGAATTATAGGTGCCTGCCACCACGCCCAGCTAATTTTTGTATTTATTTATTATTTATTTATTTATTATTTTATTTATTTATTTATTTTTCTGAGATGGGGTCTCACTCTGTCGCCCACGCTGGAGTGCAGTGGTGTGATCTCCGCTCACTGCAAGCTCCGCCTCCTGCCTTAGCCTCCTGAGTAACTGGGACTACAGGCCCTGCCACCATTGCCGGCTAATTTTTTGTATTTTTAGTAGAGACAGGGTTTCACCGTATTAGCAAGGTTGGTCTCGATCTCCTGACCTCATGATTCGCCAGCTTCGGCCTCCCAAAGTTCTGGGATTACAGGCGTGAGCCACCGCGCCCGGCCAAACCTTTTTTTTTGGAGCTGTTATGTCCTTCATAAGATGTAGAAATGTGCATGGGATTCTTGGTTCAGATGGTAGATTTTTATGTAAGGGTAGTATGATCCTTTAACATTTTCAAGACTTTTCCAATTTTTTCCAATATTTTCTTGGCCTTTTTGTCAAGACAAAGATGTTGAACTGCTGTCTTCGAAATCGTTTTAGTCTATTATGATTCTTGGATTTGTTTTGTATCTAATCACAATTTGAAGTTTATCAACTTATAGGTATATTTGAGTTCATTTTCTTTAAACAGATGTCTTTCATACTGGTCCACATTGAAGTTCACTTGCCAATTTTCATCTCACTCACATTAATTTTTTCTATTGGTTTGAAATTTCACTGAAATTTCAAAAACTGGAAAAACTTAAGTTCCACAAATTTGGCTCTATTGCTTTTCTAGATCTCTTGTAAAAATGCTGAATACTAAATTCAGTGGGAACTCTGCTGGTAATTTTTCTCCCAAGAGAAGTGTCTCTTTCTTCATGTCTTAAAAAACATGTTGCTGCAGTATTGTTTTTAGTCTACTAAAAAAATACTAAAAAATGAACAAAATTTATTATGTTCTTTGTGTTCTTTCCCTATCCTGCCTGGACTTCTAGTATATTTTGTTGTTGTTATTGTTGTTTTATACAATCTTTGCCATGGAACTCTTTCAGATAGATCTTTAAAACTAATTAAGTTATACTGTTGCATCCTTTGGGGTCCATGGATGTTTTCTCAAAGGACCTGGTAGATAAAATAACCATGTTTAAAATAATCATGTTAGTTCTTATTTCCTCTTATCCCCCATTGTGTAGTTTGCATTTGTCCAATAAGCTGGTGCTTCACTGTGTTTACCATCTCAATGGTCACTTTCAGAAATTTCTGTATTGCCAGGGCTGATATTTCAGCCAGCATACCACTGTATATATACATGCCATTCATGGCCAGAGTCTGATTGGTCAGAGCCTAAGCTACATTGATTGTTAAATATTTTGAGTATTTTCCAGGCATGTATAAATATACCTTAGGCTTGTGAAGAGAACGAGCTGAAAAAGGAAAAATTAATGACAAATACAATAATAATACTAGAATCTAATATTTATTGAGAGTCATGCGCCAAGCAAGGTATTAGGTGCTTTAACAAGTTGCATCTTCTTAAATCATCAGAATAATACTATAAAGTATTTTATCATGCCCATTTTATAGAGTAATGAGGCAGGGAGGATGTGTGACTTACCAAATATCACATAGCTAGTAAGTGGTGGAGACCAGATTTGAATCCAATCTACTTGGCTCTCACATCTGCGCTCTTAAACTATTTGTTATACTGCCAGCTCCAGCTACAGGAATGAAGAACCAAAGAGATAGGAAGTGAATGTTCCCTGCCTCTTTTAGAGAGATCAGGACAGAAAACTTAATTCAACTTTGGCTGATTAGGGAATCAGGTTCTATTTTTCCCAGAAGGCAAAACAAAGGGAGAAGAAATCTAACCTTAACCACCGTTACTACCTATTTCCCACTCTCTGCATGCCTGATGCTGTAACCGCACTGATGTTTTATGTTCCCCATCCACATTGTGATTGTCCTCTTAGGTCCTATTGTTCATAGCTTCTGTCTAGAATGCCCTTCTCTTGGCCTATGAAAGTCCCCAATTTATCCTTCAAGGTCCAGGTCAAGAGTCTCTTCCTCCACGAGAACTTTGCAGATTGTTCAGCTAGAATAGTATCTTTCTTTCTTTAATTGTGGCAGAATTGTACTTGTGCCTTTCTAGCGTAAATACCATGTTTCCCCTTGGATCATTGGTATGTATACATAGTGCACAGTCAGTGGAGTGAAACTACCTGTGTTCAAGTCCTAACTCTACTAGTTTTCAGCTGTGTGCCCTTGTGAAACTTACTTCGCTTTTCTATGCCTCAGTTTGCTTATCTGTAAAATCGGTACATACACTGACTGGTACATTGGTACCTGCATCTGTAAAATCGGTAGTTCACAGGCTTGTGGAGAGGATTACATAAATTTAACATACTGCTATTTAGAGTGCTTAGAATAGTTCCTGGCACGATAAATGCTTTATGTGTTGGCTATAATTGTCATTGTCCTATTCTTCTTCTTCTTATATTTTTCCCACTATATTTTAAGTTCCTTTAAGGAAAAAGCCATGACTGATTCATCTTTCTATCCTTTAATTTGCTTAAAACAGTGCTCAGCATGTAAGAGGCATTTAATTGGGTTTTGTTGACTGAACGAAGAGGAAAATAAGGCAGTAGAACGCTTTGATTAAAAGTTGGGGCTTTTGGGCTGGCTTTGAGTCCTGGTGCTACTTTTACTTGCTCTGGGCCGGTTATTTAATGCCTGCAAGTCTCAGCTGCTGTATTTATAAAATGGGGAAAATAATAGCATCTAACTTACAGGGTTGTTAAGAGGGTTGAGTGAGATAATGTGTAAAAAATGCGGGTCGGTAATCACGTGTGGTAAGTAATGCAGTTAGCTGTAGTCTTTGCTAAGCTTTTAGTTGAAAGGTAGCACAAAGATGGCAAGTGAATGCCTTTTATTGTCATCTTGGAAGCACTACACTCGAGTTTGCGGGGACACAAGGCAGGCCCATAGTCGGAATGCTGACAGCTGATAAAATGGAATAAACGGTCTTCCACTCGATGTCATGAATCAGAGTGATTTGCAAATTTTAACTTGTCCGATTTTTAAATCTTAGGTTTAGAAAAGTAAAGAAATCTGTGTGCTGGGTCTTAATGTTTTGTTTTGCTGTGATCTGTTTTAATATCGTCTAAAGTCTGGCTACTTGAAAAAAACATTTCCAATATAGCATATACGAAACACACAGTTGTACTTCACTGGGGTCTAGAGGAAGGAGCATCATCTTAGATCTGAGTGGAAGAGAAATCACTTCCGTCAGATACTACCTATGTGCTTTCAGACGTCCTCTTGTTTAATCCTCATGACTCTATTTTATGTGATTTATAGACAAGAAAAATGAACTTGGCCAAGCCACAGGGCTGGTAAGAACAGCAGGGATTTGAACACAGTTCCACTTACTCTCCCTGTTTACCACATGCTTCTGTGGAACCTGCTATGAATGGCCAAGCCATGTTTTCTGTTTCTCTGCTGCTTCCATTTCAAGGTTCAGAATAACCATAGAGGCTGGATGCAGTGACTCACACCTGTAATCCCAGCACCTTGGGAGGCTGAGATAGGAGGATCACTTGAGTCGAGGAGTTCGAGACCAGCCAGGGTAATTATATTGAGACCCTGTATCTACAAAAAAAACAAAAACGAAAAGCAAAAAACATTAGCCAGGCATGGTGGTGCATGCCTGTAGTCCCAGGTACTTGGGAGGCTGAGGTGGGAGGATTGCTTGAGCCCAGGAGTTCAAGGCTGCAGTGAGCTATGATTGTGCTATGTACTCTAGCCTGGGCTACAGAGTAAGACCCCGTCTCAAAGAAGGAAAAAAGATCATTTTTAGGAATTGGATAAAGAAAATAGGCTGGGCGCGGTGGCTCAAGCCTGTCATCCCAGCACTTTGGGAGGCCGAGATGGGCGGATCACGAGGTCAGGAGATCGAGACCATCCTGGCTAACACGGTGAAACCCCGTCTCTACTAAAAATACAAAAAAAAAAAACTAGCCGGGCGTGGTGGTGGCGCCTGTAGTCCCAGCTACTTCGGAAGCTGAGGCAGGAGAATGGCGTAAACCCGGGAGGCGGAGCTTGCAGTGAGCTGAGATTAATCCCCGGGTCCTCCACTAGCCTCTTGCTGTGACAACCTGCTTGAGTGTTTTTTGTCTTTTTTTTTTTTTTTAAACCATGGCCTTCTTCAGCTTCTCTGTCTGTCTCTCACCTGTTCTGTTTCCATCTTCTCCCTTGCTAACAAACCTCCCACACTGGAATATCATTACTATTATGTTGGGGAAATATCATTTCCCATAAATAAATGATTCAAAACATAAGTAGGGTTTGTCACTGGAGGCAAAATGACCTGGAGGTTTCTAAATATTGCTGAGTAGACAGGTTGTGTGGGCATCCCATGGGGCAGGGGTACCTTACAAACAACATCCCAGATCCCACCCCTAGAGGGGTTAATACAGGAGGTCCATGTCAAGGCCAGATAATCCAGTTTTTTTTTTTTTTAAACCTTTCCCTGATAATAATTCTGCCACACAGCCAGATGTATCATCCTATGGTCTAGATAATACTTATTGGCTAGAACTGGGGAGAAAGAGATTTCCTCACCCCAGCCACAGAACAAAAACAGTCTTGCTCTTTCTTAGAATATACACACCAGGAGCCAGAGTGTAAGACCCCGAGTCGACAGTGCCTGAGGCTGGCTATTGAGATAGCAGAAAGTATTGTGCGAAGCTCCCTGTGTGAGCCTGGCTTTGCTCTGGGTGACGTAAAAGAGAAATAAATCATGGTCTGTGCCTTCAAGGAATTTGTAATCTTGCTGTGGGAATATGCCTAGCACACATGATAAGACTGGAGACTTGTAAATCATTTTAAGTCCAACAGTACGAGGCCCAGACACTAAGAGTGGGAATTCAGAGGAGCGCAAGTGATTAAGGTTAAATAGTGGATGTGTTCCTACAACGAGGCTGCAGAATCGGCTTTGACATCTGTGTGGATTTGTGCAGATTCTGGTGAAGGGGATGTTCTCCAGGGGTATTGGGAAGTGAAGATATTCGAAGCCCTGTGACTGGGATGTTTAGTCTAGAAAGACGACTGAGGTCTGGGCTGTCATGTAGGGAGGGATTTCCACTCATTAACTGTTGACCCAGAAAGATGCAGGTGAAAGAATTCAAAAAGATACCTGTGGGCTTGAGGCTGGACAGTCATTTGGAGGGCACATTGTGGAAAGGATTCCAAGATTGGAAAGAGCTTCATTTGGGTGTCAACTGTATGATGCCGTGATTCTATGACAGAAGTGATGAGGGAGAAAATGGAAGAAATGAGAGGGCGGGAAATGGCAGGAGATAGTGAGCTAACAGAGAGGGAGGTACAGAGGATATGTGAAGAAGCCCTTGAGGAGGGGAGAGCAGAAGGTTTGGGAAGGAACAGATCCAAAGAGCACAAAGGGGGCAGCGCTGAGGTGTGTGGGCAGCCTGGTAAGCACCGGACAGTGGGCTGGATATGAGAGTCAGACCAGGGAAGGGATCTTGTGTAGCCAGAAATGGGCTCATGGACCAGGGAAGTGGGAGGTGCTGCTCCTGTGATTGAATTTGATGAAATTCCATGCAATTTTTAATGAGCTTTAGATTGTGTTTCTGCTCAATCTTTCCTTAATGTGTAATTACTGTTGCTCTTTGTGTCAGGAAGGAACACAATTGCTGAATTTAAATTGGCTGTTATAAAAAAAAAAATCAGGAAAGACTCACTTAACAGAAGAGAGAATAAGGAGAAAGATTTACAATGAACTTGTCTTTTTCCTGTCAACCAGCAACGTTCTTAAGCAAACCCTGAGGGTGTATAAATGTGAAAGGTTATTTCAAATAACCAGATGTTTATTTTAAACACAGTTTTTCTCTTTTAGTAGAAGTGGTGAAAAGGATAAAGCATCTCCTTAAACTATGGTAAGGCATTTGATTGTGAAAGCGCACCACGTGAGGTACCAGGAATTAACTTCTCAGAAAATGGCTTCGGAGACTTTCTTCTTTAATTATAGATTAAAGTAGACCTTGGCAGTGTCCTTTTGGATCAATATAGCATACAGCACATAAATCAGCACTTCTACACAGCATGGTGTAGAAATTCTTAAAAAGAAAATGAAAATTACAAATTGTCTTAAAGCAAAAATGATTTTTACTTGTCAACAAATCCATTTTGACCAAATTAAAACTCGCGCTATCTAGATGCTTCTGTGCTTAGGTTTGCTGTTTGTTCATCAGGATGTGCTCATTTTCCTCTTTGTGAAAATGGCCAAGGATTAGAAGTCAGTGTCTAGTTTCAGTTTTTCTCTTAATCAATGGGAAAGATTGTTTTAATTTTCTAGGCCCATTTCATTATCTTTAAGAGTTGGGCTAGATGACCTCCAAAAGCCCCAGTTTCTCAAATGTATTATGATCCTCTTATAGGAAGGATCTTAGAAATTTAATGAGCCCAGAGAGTTTTAGAAAATATTAGAATATATCAAAGTGTCAGGATTAGAGGAGATAAATTTGGTAAAAAAAAAAAAAAAAAAAGAGAGAAAGGAAGAAGCAGAGATGCCAATATGGTGCTACTGCATAAACAAGGCAAGAGAGGAGGGTGGTTTGAGAGGCATTAGCCATGGAAATGGTAGGATGTGGTCATATTCTAGATATGTTTTGAGCATAGAGCCAACAGGATTTGCTGATAAATTTGATGTGGCATGTGTGAGAGAGAGGAGTCAAAAATGACATCAGGGCATTTGACCTGAGCAACTGAGATGGGAAGAGCTGAGGATGAGGGAGGTTTTGTGACAGAACAGCAGAAATTCAGTTGTAGACCTGCCGAATTTGAGATGTCCAATAGGTATAGGAGGCAGAGTTCTAAAAACGCCCTGTTTCCATGGATTTCCTACTGTGTTAGTCCATTTTCATACTGCTATGAAGAAATGCACAGGACTGGGTAACTTGTAAAGAGGAAGAGGTTTAATGGACTCACAGTTCCACATGGCTGGGGAGGCCTCACAGTCATGGCGGAAGGCAAAGGAAGAGTAAAGGCACGTCCTACATGGTGTCAGGCAAGAGAGTGTGTGCAGGGGAACTGCCCTTTGTAAAACCACCAGATCTTGTGAGACTTATTCACTACCACAAGAAGAGCACTGAAAAAACCCACCCCCATGATTTAATTACCTCTCCCTGGGTCCCTCCCATGACATGTGGGGATTATGGGTGCTATGATTCAAGATGAGATTTGGGTGGGGACACAGCTAAACCATATCACCTACCCTAATCCTGGGACAATCAATATGATGAGATATCTTGCCTGTGAATATTTTACATCATATGGCAAAGGATTTCACAAATGTAATTAGGGTTACTAATCAGTTAATCTTAAGATGGAGAGATTCACTTGATTGCCATTGGCACAAAGATGGTATTCAAAAACAGTATAACTTGGATGATTGCCAAAGGAATGAATAAAGATGGAATAGAGACTTTCACCAAAGACTGAGCATTGCCCCCCCCACCCCCACACCCACATTAATAGTTCAGGGACAAAATGAGGAGCCAGAAAAACATATTGAGAAGGAGGGAGCAGTGAGGTGGGAAGAGAATCAAGAGATGATGATAGCCTGGAGATGATGTGAAGAAAGTATCGAGGAAGAAGGAATGATAAACTATGTGAAATGCTGATGAGTCAAGTAAGATGAGGTCTAAGATTTGACCATCAGACTCAGCAACATGGAAGTTTTGGTGACCCACTTGAGACCGGTTATGGTGGAGTGATATAGACAAAGAGGAGCTGATTTGAGTGGGTGTAAGCAAGAGTAAAAAGAGAAGAGTTAGAAACATAAATTACAGAGAACCCTTTTGAAGAGTTTTACTGCAAAAGGATGGACAGAAATTGAGTGATAACTGATGTGGAAAGTGAGTCAATATACAGCTTTTGCATTTCTAAGGTGGAAAACATAATGGCATGCTTTGTTCTGATCAGAAAGATTCAGTAGAGATGGAGAAACATCAATGAGGGGGAAATTTCTGAGAAGTCCTTGGATGGTCTAAGGGAGTGGAGTTTAGTGTGAAATGGGAGGGATTAACTTGAGATAGGAATATGTTTGTGCATATTAATAAGTGAGAAGATACAGCAGATCGAGATGATGCTGTCTGTCAGGTGGGATGATATGGTACTTGGAGGTTGAGTATTTCAATAATCAGTAATGATGAGGTCTAGCATATGACCATGGAGTTAGGATGGAGGACAAGATTACAGAGAATACTATAAGAAATTGAGGAATATATTGGACAGGGTGTTGGAGGGATCATTTATATGTGTGTTGAAATTGCCAAAAAGTAAAACAGGAGTAGTATTAGAATGACAGTGAACCAAAAGGTGAGAAACAAGGTGGGGTTGGTTGTAGGGAGGGGCTGGATGACAGTAAGTAAGGGATTGCATGTGATATAATATGATGACTTGAGATTCAAAGCTAGAGATTTCTAGGGAAGAGGGAGGGAGAATAAAAATGGTAATGAAGAGCAAGGAGGGCACCCACTTCGCTCCAGGTCCATTGGTGTGATGGCTGCAGAAACACAATCAGGCTCCATTGGCGGGGCTTCAGGGAAGTAGTATTCTCACAGGAGACATGTTTCAGTTAGAACAAGATTGTAAGGAAAGCCTTAGAGTCAGAGAGGGAGAGGGAGGGGGAGGGGGAGGGGGAGGAGAAGGGGGAGGGGGAAAGGGAGGGGTAGAGGGAGAGAGGACTACACTGATGACTGAAGTCCAGACAGCCCAGCGGATGGACTGGTTTCAGGAGTTGGGGATGGGTAGAAGAGGAGAAGGAACAGGGAGTGTGTAGAGCCTTATAAAGATTACAATATGGGCAATGAAGAGTGATCTTGGAACCTGGGGTTTCCTAGAGTAAGTGATAACATCAGGGATAAAGGGCTTAATGTGATTGGTGCTGATGGATTCAAGCAGATAGCAGCAGCAAGGCTGTTAGTGTTGAGGAGTAGGGAATGCAATTATTAACATATTTTTGTCCATATTGATATACCCTACAGGCAAGTTAAACATGATCTAGTTTATTATGAACAAATAACCCTCCCTTGCACAGTAAGACCCTGTTGGAAATGCCAGCTCCCCGTTGGGATGTCACTAGAGGCTCAACTGCCAAGCAAAATGTCAAATACTTGACCTGTTTCTACCTGGGAAAAAGCAGGGGAGCAGGATTTTCCTTTCAAGCCATTCATCCTTCAGCCAAGCTATCATTGCCCCTCAGGGTGGGGCAAGAGGAACGGGGAGAGAAATGGGTCCTATGGGTGACAGTGGCACTCTTCTTTTTAGAAGATAGGCGACCCTCTCCAGGCTGTGGCACCCAAACAGGTGTGAGGATGCTGAAAAGAGCCCAGATGGATACATTTCTAATTTACTGGCAAACCTTCCAATTGGAACACCTCCATGAGAAACCTTGTTAACAACCTTATAGCAAAAGCTAAATGTGGAAAATTTCCTTGAGTCTGAATACTCACAAAAATGTTGATAGAAGAAGCAAATATTAGAACTATAAAAAGGGTCTCCAAGATCACCAGAGATCATCTAGTCTCATAGTTTCCAAAGTTTTATACTTTGCAGGGGAAACTTTATTATGTTTTATTTTCTAGAAATATTCTGAGGAAGCTCAATATGTATAAAACAGATGGAAATAAAACTGCATTGGATAGGTTTTGAGATGCTTCTGAATTGCTACTCTTTGGTCTCTACTACTTTATGTGAGCTCCTGAGTACCTCTCTGGAAACTTAGGGGCCTGTGTAATACGTGGTTTTGCCAAACTTTCATCTAAATGCCTTGTTCTGGTTTGGATTCTCCCAAAAAGCAGACACTGGGACAAAGATTTGAATGAGAGTTGTTTGGATGGTGATCCTAGGGAATGAAAAGTGGAAAATGAGACAGGAAAGGGGAGGAAGCCAACACAGAGTGCATCAATGCTTAGGATACCACCGTGGGCAAGTGGGAAGACAGTGGTAGAACATGCCTCAGAGTTACCTACCTGAAGGGAGAGGAAACTGAGATATTTGTCCAGCAACCACCTTGAGACACCAATTGAGGACTGCTCCAGGTCTTAACTCCTTGGCACTTCTTGCCTACTCTGTGTGTAGCAAAATTTACCTCTGTGGCCAGGGAAAGCCTTTGGGCAGAGAGTCTAGGGGGTGCTTACAGTAAGAAACCATAGGTGTGTGCTGGATGGTTGATTGGTGGGCACCAATAGTGTCTGCAACATTCTTCTTTTAAAGGTAGCAAAAGGAGTGTCTTGAAGAAGAAGAGAAACGATGGTAGAAAAGGATTGTAGATTCTTATTTTCTAACCTGCTCATGCTATAAGGCACTACCTCCCCTCTCAAAAAGCACACATGCCAAAATGTATGTGAAGCTGTTTAATAAATATTTATTAAACACTGTCAAGGTGCTCTTTTAGGCACTTGAGGAAGGTACATCATTGAGCGAAACTGAAAAAAAAAAATCCTGATCTTATTATGCATGTATTCTAGTAGGAAAAAACAGGCAATGAGTAACAAATGTAAGATATAAATAAGTTAAATTGTAAGTTAGTGTGGTGAGTATTATGAGATAAGGGTAAGCGAAAGAATAAGGAATGTAGGAGTAATTACAGGGTGGGAGAGAACCAGGCTCTGGACATAGTCTGAAGGTAGTTTGAAATCATACTTATGGACTTAAAGTGAGTCTAGTTATTGTTGATGGTATGTTTTTCTCCAGTTTCATTCACCTATACAGGGGTAGGCGTTAATGTAGGTAGAACTTTGGATTTAATTAGTGTTGCGGTTTTGAAGTAAGAGAGAGGTAGATTAGGCAGTATAAAAGCAAGTGAATTGATTATATTTTTGCCATAGAACATGCTGGATAAAGAGGGAAGAGGAGATATCAATGGGTGAATAACTTTGTAGGACCAGTGAATTGAGGGTCTTGTTAGGGTCTTAATACTAATCCAGCCTGGGTATCAGGGACTGTAAGCTGGAAATGTAGATGGTGGTCAGGGAGTAGGATGCATGAAAGTGAGTTTATGGAAGGGTTGCAGTTATTGGTAATGACAAGGTCATTGTGGATATGGCCATGGGAGTGAGTGACTGACGTAAGGTGTAGAACAAAGTCATTGTAGGAGAGGAGCTCTAGGGTGTCAAATTATCCTATGTGTATGTTGAAGTGAATTAGGGCTGGAATTGTGTTGTATAGAAAAGGAAGTGGGATGAAATATATCAATAGCTGGGTAATGTCTGAGTGGGTGTCATAGTTGCTTTAATTTTATTTCTTATACTTCATGTATTACTATTATAATTAGAAGTAAATGATTAAAGGGGATAAGTTGTATCAGTCATGGTTCAGTCAGGAAAACAGAAATTTTATATAATTTGATTCAGGGATTTAGGTGCTTACAAGCCACTGCAAAGCCTGGAAGTGTGAAAGTCAGGGTATCAGCCATCAATTTTCAATTTTGCTGTACTCCGGTGGTCCAGAGTCAGAGTGCTGTCACCTAAGGGTCAGGAACCTTGCTGCTGACTTCATGGTTTTTTCACATCCTGTGATGAGTGAATGGCAGGGAAACGCAGAGGCTGTCAAAAAAACTCATTTGTGCGAAGTCCATATATCTGTTGCCAGTGCTGGAGGAAGAAGAAAATGTCTTCTGTTTCCTTTCCTCCTTGCAAACCTTATGTGAATGCATCCCACTGACAGAACGTAAATCACATGCAACCCTCTGCAGGCAAGAGAACCTGACAA
This sequence comes from Macaca fascicularis, assembly GCF_037993035.2. NCBI lineage: Eukaryota > Metazoa > Chordata > Mammalia > Primates > Cercopithecidae > Macaca > Macaca fascicularis. The sequence goes on along the minus strand of NC_088381.1, from coordinate 31,501,397 downwards.
GTATAGTTCTAGGCGTCCTGCCCCTGTGATACAGGGGAGAGCAGAGGAGGGAAGGGAATAAATGCTGATTGCACAACAAAACAAAACAAGAGACTAAACATTCAGCCTAGTAAACATTGCTTCATAGAGTCAAAATGCTTTCCATGGCTGTCTGTACTGCCTCCTTTTACTCTTGGGACTGTGCCTTTTCATTTAAATTTTCCATGTGTTGTGTTCTCATGAGTCCAGGAGAGGAGGGTCTTTCTCTTTCTAGCACTGATATTTGAGACTGTAGGATCCATAATCATTGGAGAGTTCTAGAAACTACACGTGGATTTGTGTGTGTGCGTTCAGTGCACAATAGTGTTTTATTTGTGGACTCTTACCAAGGTATTCAGAGAGATAAGAATAAAGTGGGTTAGGATAATCAGAGATAGCTTTGTGAGGAAGGTGGAATTTGATCTAGGCTTTCCAAGACAGCAAAGTAGAGAAACACGTCAACAAAGAATTGGGAGACTAGAGTTCTATTGTTGACTTTTGCTCTTCACTAACCATGTGACTCTGGTTGTCATCAGCGCTGTCCACAAACACTGCTACTCTCTTCCTCTTGGCTGGGTACCAGGATTGTACTTCTCTAGCCACGGAAAGTCAGGGGTGGTTGTGCTGCTTCCTTTGGCTACTGAAATGTGAGTGGAAGACACATGTATCACTTATGGATAGAGGTGTCAGCCCTCAAGTGCCTGATGTCAGCTTTCCTTTTCCTTGTTGTGGTAACCCTGCAAGCACATGTTAAGATGGAGCCTCTGTCGGTCTGGGTCCCTGATGGATTTTGAAGAGATGTGTGGGGCATGTAGTATGAGAAAGAAATAAATCTTCGCTGTGTGAAGCCACTGGGATGTTTGGAGTTCTTTTTATGATGACAGAATCCTGCCCATCTTCAGTATTAGAGTGACCTTGAGCAAGCCCCTTCATGTGTGGGACCCCCAGTTTCCCATGGGTAAAATGAAAGATTTAGAATAAATAAATTATTTTCAAGAATTTTCTTTTCTAGCGGCAGATTTTAAAATAAAACTACCAGGAAACCTAAAGTGTAAATGGATGCAGAGAGAGCTGGGAGTTCTCTAGGTCAAAACATTGAGTAGGAGATCACTTATGTTTTTTCCATTCCTAGCACATTATAAATTTCTTCACTGACCCAGAGTCTGACAATCCTGGTTTGCCTGGCTAAATTCTCTCTCACTGGTGTGAATATAACTCATATGAGTTTTGGTAGCACAAACCTGTTTTCCCCAGATTTCTACTAGTAGGTGAGGTGAACGTTGTGAGTCTGGGTTACAGAGCCAGAATTAAGTGACCTCTGGTTTCCCCTTGACATACTGTGGCAAAGACAGCTCAGATAACCTACTCCTTGCTAGAAAACCAGGCATAGCTCTGGCAGAGGATACTGAGGATCTGCCTCTGAATACCATTCCTAATGCTGCTATCGACTCAGGTGCTGATATGGACCCGGTCTACAGGGCAGAGAATGGAAAATCATATCAGTGAGCATGATGATGTTTCATGAGTTGGCACAAGAAATGTTTAATAAACACTGTGGCCTTTTGAGTTATCAATGGTTTGACTGGGAGAGATGGACAATGAACTGAGAATGTTTTCTAGAAGGGGCCTGTATGAGTCCTGACATCTCTCTCCTTCTCTCCTATTCCTCAGTGGTAGAATCACTGGATTAAAAAAAAAAAAAATCTCAGGTTTGGGCTTATTACCTACCTCTGGTATAGTATCTATTATATTTAACTAGTTATCATTTAATTAAGATGTTTAAAGGCAGTGACTGTGTACTCTTCAAGTTATTCTCCTTCTTACCTGTCATTTATAGACTTGGCCTCCCTTCATCCAGAGTCAACTTCCTCTCTCTTCTGGCACTATCAGGGCATCCCAGTTCATTGGTTAGGCCTTGAGTGAGAGGGTCCAGCAAAAAGTACTCTTAGGAACAGGAGGTGGCCAACATCTTGTTCTACTGGTGCAGCTGTTTCTAAAGTTTGAAGATTCTGGCGACCTGACTTCAGTTCTTCCTGGGGAATGGGGAGGTCTGAACTTAGAGTTGTTTCTTTAAGAATGGCTATAGTAGCAAGAGAAGTCTACTAAACTTGTGGTTGACCATCACTGGGTTTCATTCATTTTTGTGGTATCTATAGCACCCAGCATAGAGTCAGGCATAGAGTGCCAAGATAGTTCACAAAGTATAAGAAATAGGGGTTAAGAAGTCAGGAGATTTAGATTAATTGAAGAGATGCCATCTAGGATGTGATCTTGGGCAAGTCATTTAACTTCTCAGGCAATTTGTTTCCATGCCTGGAAAATGGCAGGTTCAAGTTCTAGGTCTCTTTAGGTTTCCATGATTAATCCATGATTCTCATAGATATTTTCTAATTTTTATTGAATTGCTTTTTGTCATTTAATTGAATTACAGACTCACTTTCTTGGATCAGATTTGACATTCTGGGGTTTCTAAACTTGTCTGTAATGTTTTCTTACATTTCTGAAGAGGAAATAGCTAGAGTTGCTAGGGCAATTATTATCTTTTAATAATCTTAGTATGAATTCTTTTTTTTTTTTTTTTGAGACGGAGTCTCACGCTGTTGCCCAGGCTGGAGTGCAGTGGCGCGATCTCGGCTCACTGCAAGCTCCGCCTCCCGGGTTCCCGCCATTCTCCTGCCTCAGCCTCCTGAGTAGCTGGGACTACAGGCGCCCGCCACCGCGCCCGGCTAATTTTTTGTATTTTTAGTAGAGACGGGGTTTCACTGTGGTCTCGATCTCCTGACCTTGTGATCCGCCCGCCTCGGCCTCCCAAAGTGCTGGGATTACAGGCTTGAGCCACCGCGCCCGGCCATGAATTCTAATAGTATCTGTGATACAGCATCCTTTTATGAAAGGACATTAAGTTATCTATTATATAATAGCTATTATATAGTATTATATATTATAAATATAAAATAAAATAAAAATTATATATTATTATATAACATTATTATTATATAATTATTATATAATAGCTATTATATAGTAGCTATTATGTAATTTGCATTATTTAATAGCTACCTGTCCTATGGTCTTAAAATGGGCCTAGAAAATAATAAATTCATACCAACTACAGTACTATTTTCATTTTTTCATTGATTCAGGCAAACACTAATCACGATTTTGCACTAAGTTGGCATTTGTTTACTTATTCTAGATTTTAAGGTGACTAGAGGGACTGGTTAAAAGTTCCCATATAGAGTCAGTGTTAGTGTTGATATATTGAATAAATTTTTTTCTTTTGCCTCTCAAAGTCTGGAAAATTGTCTGCAGTGTTTCAAATGTCTCAAGGGTCTAGAAATGCTTCATAATTTGTTCTGAAGGACTATGAGATTGCGTGATCTGGAAAGCAGAGAGTGCTTAGCTGTAGTTGCTGTTCCCAATGGGATCCTGCTGCCGTCAATTTTATTAAGGAAGAGTGCAAAGTCATGGTGCATCATTGCTAAAAATAGACCAGACAGTGGCTCAACTCCAAGTCACTGCTGATGCAGCAGCTACATACGCAGACTGGTTTTGCTCCACCTGAACCTAGGAAATCCTGAAAGCAGGCATTCAGTCACAAACCCCTGTTTCCCCATACACCACCCTCCCTAAGCACACACCCCAGATACACACTGAACCATTCCACTTACCACACTCATGCACACACACACCACACACACATACTGCACCATCCATAAACCATAGCATTCCACACACCACACACCACAATTCAGGCACCCACACAGAGGATCTGAGAGATGTGAAACACCACTAAACATCGATGTGTGAAATAGGTGGCTCCTGAGTAAGGGCAGCTAATTAAGGCAGCAGAGTTGCTTTCAGGGATCAGCAGGCTTCTCTCCCTTGTCACCCTCCCTCCCCCTTTCTGTGTGTGCTTCTGCTTGTGCTTTGTTCTCAAGGTCTCTGTTATCGTAGTCCTCAGAGTCCATGGCTAAATTCTCTTTCAGAATTAATGGGTCTTTGTGCTCTGAAACCCTCCAGCACAGCCTGGTGTGAATGATGATGTGTGCAGTGGGTGGCCAGAGGCCAGTTGGGTCCGCTTTCCTTCTGTGATTCTCTGAACACTGCATCTGGCTACAGCAGTGCAGCTTGACAATTTCATTTTCCCGAGTGGCTGACGATCCTCCTAGGAAATTTATTAGCCACATCCTTTTCTTGTACTTGAGGGAAATGTTTTTAGGACTATTGAATAAGAGGATCCCTTCCTGGAAATTTTAACTTCCAGTCATTTTGATCCAATCTCCTATGAGTCTGGTTTTGTGGGTTTTGGGCTGGTTATGAGGGTAGCTGGTGAGAGATTACATGTCACCTAGGGCATGAAGATAGCCTCATTCTGTATTGATTCATTCATCAGACTCTGTAGTGAGGGAAGGTGGGGGTGAGTCTCAGAGCACATTGAAAAATTTTTAATTAAAAATTTTAATTTAAAACAATTTTTAATTAAGATGAAAATGAAAATGAAAATTAATTGCACTTTTCAATTTTAACATTTTTATACCCCCAAGGTGGGAGAAGAGTGTTGGGCTCAGTGTGGCAGAAACAGTTTGGGCCAATTCTTTACAGGTCCTGCACAGATGTACGAGTTTTGTAAGGCTGCCATAAGAAATTACCAAAAACTGACTGACTTAAAACAACAGAAATTTTTTTCTTTCACAGTTGGGGAAGCTAGAATTCCAAAATCAAGGTACTGGCAGGTCCATGCTTTCTCCGAAGGCTTTAGGGGAGATTCCATTCCATGACTTTCTCTTAGTTTCTGGTGTGGCAATTCTTGGTGTTTCTTGGCTTGAATGCATTACTCCGGTCTCCGCCTCTGTATTCACATAAGCTTCTTCTCCATGTCTCTGTCTATCTGTTTTTTCTTATTGTAAGGACATTAGTCATATCTGATTAGGGTGCACCCTAATTGAGTATGGCTTATTTTAACCTGATTACATCTGAAAGACCTTATTTCTAAATAAGTTCATATTCTCAGGTACTGAGTGTTAGGGCTTTAATATATCTTTGAGGAGGACATGCCCAACATTATCCAACAATCTTCTTCTGTTACTGATTGGGCTTTCAGGTGCACAGAAGTCAATAATTAAGGTTTGGGAACCTCTACCTATATTTCAGAGGGTGTATGGAAATGCTTGAATGTCCAGGCAGACGTGTGCTGCAGGGGTGAAGCCCTCATGGAGAACCTCTTCTAGGGCAGTGCAGAAGGGAAATGTGGGGTCAAAGCCCCCATACAGAGTCCCCACTGGGTCAGTGCCCAGTGGAGCTGTGAGAAGAGGGCCACTGTCCTCCAGACCCCAGAATGGTAGATACACCAAAAGCTTGCACTATGTGCCTAGAAAAGTCACACTTAACACCAGCCCGTGAAAGCTGCTGGGACGGGGACTGTCTCCTGCAAAGCCACAGACATGGGTGGAACTGCCCAAGACCATAGGAACCCACCTCTTTCATCAGGGTGACCTGGATATAAAACATGGAGTCAAACGAGGTCATTTTGGAGCCTTGAGATTTGACTGTCCCACTGGATTTCAGACTTGCATGGGGCCTTTAGCCCCTTCATTTTGGCCAATTTCTTACATTTGGAATGGGTATGTTCACCTAATGCCTGTAATTCTGTTTTGTGTAGCAAGTCACTAACTTGCTTTTGATTTTACAGGCTCATAGGCAGAAGGAACTTGCCTTGCTTTAGATAAGACTTTGGACTGGACTTTTGAGTTAATGCTGAAATGAATTAAGACTTTGGGTGACTGATGGGAAGGCATGATTACTTTTGAAATAAGAGGACATGAGTTTGGGAGGGGCAGGGGCAGAATGATATGATTTGGCTATGTCCCCACCCAAATCTTATCCTGAGTTGTACCTCCCATAATTCTCACATATTGTGGGAGGGACTCAATGAGAGGTGGTTGAATCATGGGGGCGGGTTTTTTGCATGCTGTTCTCATGATAGTGAGTAAGTCTCAAGAAATCTAATGGTTTTATAAAGAGCAGTCCCCTGCACATGCATTCTTGCCTGCTGCCATGTAAGACGTGTGTTGCCTTTGCTCCTCTTTCAGCTTCTGCCATGATTGTGAGGCTTCCCTAGCCATGTGGAACTGTGAGTCCGTTAAACCTCTTTTTCTTTATAAATTACCCAGTCTTGGGTATTTCTTCATAGCAGTATGAAAATGGACTAATACACCTGCCTCGTGAAGCGTTGGCTGCCTTTTGCAGCCTTGGGACACTGCTCCCCACATTCTGGCTGCTCCAGCTCCAGTCATGGCTCAAAGGGTCTCAGGTACAGCTTGGGCCATACCTCTACAGCATGCAAACCATACGCCTTGACAGCTTCCATGTGGTGTTAAGCCTGTCATTTGCAGAATGCATGAGTAAAGAATGTTTGGCAGCCTCTGCCTGGATTTCAAAGAATGTGTGGAAGAGCCTGGGTACCCAGGGAGAAGCCTGCAACAGAGGTAGAGACCCCCACAGAGAACCTCTACTTGGAGAGTGCCTAGGAGAAATGTGGAATTGGGGCTTCTATACAGAGTCCCCACTGGGTCACTGCCTAGTGGAGTGTAAGAAGGAGGTCACTGCCCTCCAGACCCAAGGATGTTAGATGCACTGACAGCTTGCACCCTGTGTCTGGAAGAGCCACAGATATTCAATAACCTGTAAGAGCAGCCTTGGGAGCCGAACGCTGCAAAGCCACAGGAGTAAAGCTTGGGAGCCTATCTTTGTACCAATATGCTCTACCCGTGGGACATGGAATCAAAGGAGATTATTTTGGAGCTTTAAGATTTAATGACTGCCCTGCTGGGCTTTGAAGTTGCATGGAGGCTTGTAGCTTCTTTCTTTTGACCAATTTCTCCATTTTGGAATAGGACTGTTTACCCAATTTCTACACCCCCATTGTATCTTGGAAGTAATTAACTTGTTTTTGATTTTACAGGCTCATAGGTGGAAGGGATTTGCCTCGTCTCAGATGAGACTTTAGACTTTGGATTTTGAGTTAATGCTGGAACAGCTTAAGACATTGGGGGAATATTGGGAAGGCATTATTTTATTTTGAAATGTGAGAAGAATATGAACTTTGGGAGGGGCTGGGTCAGAATGATATAGTTTGGATATTTTTCCCCACACAAATCTCATGTTGAAATGTAATCCTTGGTGTTGGAAGTGAGGCCTAGTGGGAGGTATTTGGATTACAGGGGCGGATCCCTTATGAATGGCTCAAGCCATCCCTTCATGATAAGTGAGCTCTCACTCCAAGTTCACACCAGATCTGGTGGTTTAAAAATGTGTGGCATTTCTCCCTCCAACTCCTTGTTCCTGTTGTTGCCATGTGACATGCCTGCTCCCTCTTGCCTTCTGCCATGAGTAAAATCTTAATAGGGTGTCCCTAGCAGCAGATTCCAGTACTACGCTTCCTGCATGGCCTGCAGAAAAGTGAGCCAATTAATCCTCAGCCAATTAACCCTCTTTTCTTCATAAATTACCCAGTCTTAGGTATTTATTTATAGCAATGCAATAACATCCTAATACACCTATGGATCCATTCTTTTTATACTCTGGCTTTTTAGTTGATTGTCTTTCTAGATCTGGAAAATAGATTACTTTCAGCTACTTGTTAGTCCTCCTGTGTCTAATGCCACCTATCCTTGATTTGGCTAGCTGGTGTGTGCAAACCATCATCATTTTATTAAGCATAGTGGGGCTCTTTATTTTATAAAAAGAAACAGCTGATATTATTTGATATTCAGGCATATATCCTAGATAATTTTAAGTTGGTTCTTCAGCACTTAGCATAGTATGTGAAACATAAAGGGTTTGAAAAATATTTATTGAATGGATTAATGTACTCTATATATTAAATATTAAGTATTTTGTTCTCTCAATCTTACTGTGATAATAAAGATTTTTTAAAAAACCACCTCTAGCAGAAAGTGTGGAAGGAATAAATATTAACATTTTGTACTTTGAGAAGTAGAATGGAGGGAAAGGAGAGATTCTTAACTCTTTCTTTAGTTACCTCAATGTTATTTGACTTGCTACCAAAAGCAATGTTTTTAATTTAATAAATCCAATGTGATCAAATCAACAACAAAATTTACCCCCACTCCAAAACAAAATTAGAGTAAAGCACTGGTGGCAGCTGAGTTCCAGAGTGTGTGTTTAGATGGCGATCCAGACACTTTCTGGAGTTGATTATGGCTGGATAATAGCTCTAAAAATGGAAAGAGAAAGGACAAGAAGGAGAAAGGATGGAAGCAATGGGGAAAGTATACTAGTGTTTGTCATTATAGTGAGAGAGCAGGCACAGATAATATGTAGATGAAGGGGCATGGCTGTGTATCAATAAAACTTTATTCAAAAAATCAGATAGTTGGCTGAATGTGACCCACATGCCACCAGAGTTTGCCAACCTCTGTTTTAGAGGAAAGGAAAGATTACAGCAAAACTGGCAACAATCTAGGATTCCACCAGTCAGGCCTGGCTGAAGCAGAGATGTTCTCTGCATTCCGGTGCTCCCTGTAATGTGTTGTTGACTCTACACGTGATGGCTCTAGCTATACTGGTGTGAGCTATTGAGACTACAGCTGTGGGTTTCCATCAGCCACAGGGCACCAAACATACCAAATACCTATTCTTTGGGGAGAAAAGTGTGAGTAATAAATTCAGTCAAACAATTAAATATTATTATTTTGAATATACCTTACTTTGAACATGTTATATAAAGGTGAATTTAGTTGTTACCAACAGCGTTTCTTTTTTTTTTTTTTTTTTTTTTTTTTTGAGACGGAGTCTAGCTCTGTTGCCCAGGCTGGAGTGCAATGGCCGGATCTCAGCTCACTGCAAGCCCCGCCTCCCGGGTTCACGCCATTCTCCTGCCTCAGCCTCCCGAGTAGCTGGGAGTACAGGCGCCCGCCACCTCGCCCGGCTAATTTTTTTTTGTATTTTAGTAGAGACGGGGTTTCACCGTGTTAGCCAGGATGGTCTCGATCTCCTGAACTCGTGATCCGCCCGTCTCGGCCTCCCAAAGTGCTGGGATTACAGGCGTGAGCCACCGCGCCCGGCCCCAACAGCGTTTCTTATACAGAGAGTTGATGAAGTGCTTGGGTCAGTCAAGGCCAGGCCAGCATCAGTCTAGCTGCCTTTATGTCTACTCTTCTGTCATCTTCCTGTGGGCCTTGCTAGGAGTATATAGCATCCCTCTGTAATGTCTTTGTGTCCGTGGCTTTGCTGACCTCCTTGCAAAACTCATTGTTTGAACTCATTCTTGATGTGCTCTTTTCTTTTGGGCAGTTTCTTGCCTGCTCTGTCTTTCCTTGGGGCAGAGTCTCTCTCTCTCTCTCTCTTGCTCTCTTTCCTCTTCCTCCTGCTGTTGACACTTTAAGTTGTCAGCCTGTAAATGGCTCTTGTCATCCACACCTTTGATGTAGTTTCTGTTGTGGCTGCTTTCTCATGGTGCACGCTTTAGGTAATATTTCTTTTCTGCTTCTCAAGACTTGCAGACCTATGGAGAATGGTCCTGGGGACCTCTTCCTAACAAGCTGCTCAAAAAGTAAATGGCCATTTATGTCTCTCAATATAACCTGCAGTTTTGGGGTAAGATGTCTGGGCTCCTATTAATGGGCTGCAAGGGCAAGAGAAAAAGTTTTCCTGCTGTCCTGATCTCTGGGATATATCCTGCTCTCTTGATTTCAAAGCATCTTTAAAAGATGACAGAAATATCAAAGAGTTTATCAGCCCCCTGGCTCTTAGCAGCTGTAGAAGAGCTGTTTGCTTGTAATTCTTTACTGCACTCCTACAGCTGCTTGTTCTCTCTGATGCTCTCTTGCAGGGGTGAACTTAGGAAGATAAGATGTTCTGGCACTGTAATGCTGAAACCTGGTAGGAAGCACCCAGGGTCTCCGCTTATTGTATCCTAGAGAATATCATGCTGCAAGTGTGCTTCTGTTAGGACTCCAAGAAAATATTACATATGCTGAGAAGGTCCAAATATAGGTGGAGGAAACTTTGTTGTCTGGCACGGTGTGCCATGAGATATTAAAAGTGTTCACCTTCCAGGAGAGTTCCCATTGTTGATATTATTTATGTGGGTGTTGGTGTATACACTAAAATTACATGGTGTCTTAGTGGCCAACATAAACTAAGGAGTACTAGTAAAATGTTAGCCAACATTTTCAGGTTTGTACTCTGGAATATTCTATATATGGACAACGTGATAAGAGGTCTATAGCATTATGTTTTAGATAAACTTGAAGGAGAATATTTTACAAATGTAAAGCATGAGAAGATTTGTTAAGTGGTCTCTCTCAGATTGACCCCAGATCATGACCAAAAGAGGAATGGTATATTCTGGAGTTGTCTCATCCTAATGTGTAGAAACGAGTGCTAGAGCACAAAGTGCCACGAGTCCTCAGTTTGCTAAGAAGCTACGACTGGTCTAAGAGGAGTTTGTGAAACTGTGTGCTAAAGCATTCTCCTCAGTTTTGGAGAAGGGGCAAGGCTCTATTGGGTTTCCAGTGTTGACCACTGAACTTCATTTCATAGGTCTTGACTTAAAACTTGGGTGCCATGTCCTAAGTGTTTAATTTAGTCAGCCTCATTAAAAGTGAAAAGAAAACTCAAACAACAAGTCATATTTTCTCTGTCTATGTCCAAGAACATTCAGGAACAGGAGATGAGGACTCATGGGAGATGATAATAGAGGAACTGGTGAACTCAAGGCCTCAAGGAACTGGGAAATTCCTTGAGGGGCACCTGTTGTTTTGGGGTGTGGTATCACATGGTAGGTATGGGATGGAGCCTTTTCCTAGATTGGAAGCCTAACCCAACCTTCTGGCGAGATTTTGGTTATCTACAAAGAGCACCTGGAGGGATGGCAGGTACCTAATTCTTATAAGAATCATGGAAGAAGCCCTTGAAGTTCAGCCAGGTAGGTGTTTATGCTCAGCTCTGTCTACTTAAAAGATGCCTCCAGGTCTAGATGCAGGGCCCTGGTGAGGCCTTGTGTGAGGTGAAGGTTTGCATAAGAAAGGAACTTCCGATTAAGGCAAGGAGGGTCAGTCTCACAAAATAGTAAGATGAAAAGAGAACTAAACTATTTTGGTCTTAGGGCTTTTAGTCCTGGCTCTGCCATTTAGAAGCTGTGTAATCTTAAACAATTTACCTTTCTGGGTGTCACCTTCTTTCCTTTTTAGGAAAATGAGGAAGTTGTATTTTATGGTATCCAAGATACTTTCCAGGTCCAGAATTTTATCAATATAGGGAGCTGAGTTTTGAAGGAAAAACCAAAAACAACCAGCAAAAAGAGATATGGCTCCCTTAAAAATGTCCTAGATGTTTATTATGGCCCTGAATGAGTACTCCCCTTTGCTTTTTTTCCCCTGTCTTTTCTTTTTAAAATGTTAGTTGGATTATCAACTCCTAAATTTGGAGAACGGTTGAACAGATTTCATCTTCTCAATTTTCCCAATTTGTGACTTTGTGTGAGTTAGATTCTTATGCTCAAAATTTTATTTTTTAATATTTATTAATTTATGTTGTATTATTTTTATTTTTTTTTACTTTAAGTTCCAGAATACATGTGCATAACATGCAGGTTTTTTACATAGTTTTACGTGTGCCATAGTGGTTTGCTGCACCTATCAACCTGTCACCTAGGCTTTTAGCCCCACATGTGTTAGCTGTTAGTCATGATGCTTTCCCTCCCATCATCACTCCCACTGCTGACAGGCCCCAGTGTGTGATGTTCCCCTCCCTGTGTCCTCACTGTTCAACTCCCACTTATGAGTGAGAACATGTGGTATTTGGTTTTCTTTTCCTGTGTTAGTTTGCTGAGGATGATGGCTTCCAGCTTCATCTATGTCCCTGCAAAGGACATGATCTTACTGCTTTTTGTGGCTGCATAGTATTCCATGGTGTATATGTGCCACATTTTCTTTCTCCAGTCTATCATTGATGGGCATTTGGGTTGGGTCCATGTCTTTGCTATTCTGAGAAGTGCTGCGGTAAACATATGTGTGCATGTGTCTTTAGAGCAGAATGACTTATATTGCTTTGGGTATTTACCCAGTAATGGGATTGTTGGGTCAAATGATATTTCTGGTTCTACATCCTTGAAGAATCGCCATACTGTCTTTCACAATGTTTGAACTAATTTACATTCCCACCAACAACATAAAAGCATTCCTATTTCTCCACAGCCTTGCCAGGATCTGTTGTTTCTTGACTTTTTAATAATTGCCATTCTGACTGGCATGAGGTGGTATCTCATTGTTGTTTTGATTTGCGTTTTTCTAATGATCAGTGATGTTGAGCTTTTTAAAATGTTTGTTGGCTGTATAAATGTCATATTTTGAGAAGTGTATGTTTATATACTTAGCCCACTTTTGGATGGGTTTTTTTTTTCTTGTAAATTTGTTTAAGTTCCTTGTAAATTCTGGATATTAGACCTTTGTCAGATGGGTAGGTTGCAAAACTTTTCTCCCATTCTGTAGGCTGCCTGTTCACTCTGATGATAGTTTCTTTTGCTGTGCAGAAGCTCTTTAGATTAATTAGATCCCATTTGTCAATTTTAGCTTTTGTTGCAATTGCTTTTGGCATTTTTGTCATGAAGTCTTTGCCATGCCTATGTCCTGAATGGTGGTATTGCCTAGGTTTTCTTCTAGGGTTTTTGTGGTTTTAGGTCTTACATTTAAATCTTTAATCCATCTTGAGTTAATTTTTGTATAAGTTATGAGGAAGGGGTCCAGTTTCTGTTTTCTGCATATGGCTAGCCAGTTTTCCCAGCACCATTTACTAAATAGGGAATCCTTTCCCCATTGCTTGTTTTTGTCAGGTTTGTTGAAGAACAGATGGTTGTAGATGTGTGGTCTTATTTCTGAGGCCTCTATTCTGTTCCCTTGGTCTATATGTCTGTTCTTGGACCAGTATCATGCTGTTTTGGTTACTGTAGCCTTGTAGAATAGTTTGGAGTCATGTACTGTAATGCCTCCAGCTTTGTTCTTTTACTTAGGATTGTCTTGGCTATGTGGCCTCTTTTTTGGTTCCATATGAATTTTAAAGTAGCTTCTTCTAATTCTTGAAGAATGTCAATGGTAGTTTGATGGGAATAGCAATGAATCTATAAATTACTTTGGGCAGTATGGCCATTTTCACGATATTGATTCTTCCTGTCCATGAGGATGGAATTTTGTTTCCATTCGTTTTTGTCCTCTCTTACTCTCTTATGTCCTTGAGCAGTGGTTTGTAGTTCTTCTTGAAGAGGTCCTTCACATACCTTATTAGCTGTATTCCTAGGTATTTTATTCTCTTTGTAGTAATTGTGAATGGGAGTTCATTCATGATTTGGCTCTCTGCTTGTCTATTGTTGGTGTATAGGAACACATGTGCTTGCACATTGATTTTGTATCCTGAGACTTTGCTGAAGTTGCTTATCAGCTTAAGGAGTTTTTGGGCTGAGATGATGGGGTTTTCTAAATATAGGATTATGTCATCTGCAAACAGAGACAATTTGACTTCCTCTCTTCCTATCTGAATACCCTTTACTTCTTGCCTGATTGCCCTGGCCAGAAGTTCTAATACTACGTTGAGTAGGAGTGGTGAGAAAGGGCATCCTTGTCTTGTGCTGGTTTTCAAAGAGAACGCTTCCAGCTTTCGCTCATTCTGTATGATATTGGCTGTGAGTTTTTCATAAATAGATTTTATTATTTTGAGATATGTTCTATCAATACCTAGTTTGTTGAGAGTTTTTAACATGAAGGGATGTTTTATTTTATTGAAGGCCTTTTCTGCATCTATTGAGATAATCATGTGGTTTTTGTTATTGGTTCTGTTTATGTAATGGATTATGTTTATTGATTTGTGTATGTTGAACCCATTTGCATCCAAGGGATGAAGCTGACTTGATTGTAGTGGATAAACTTTTTGATGTGCTGCTGGATTTGGTTTGCTAGTATTTTATTGAGGATTTTTGCATCAATTTTCATCAGGGATATTGACCTGAATTTGTGTGTGTGTATGTGTGTGTCTGCCAGGTTTTAGTATCAGGATGATACTTCATAAAATGAGTTAGGGAGGAGTCCTCTTTTTCAACTATTTGAAATAGTTTCAGAAGGAATGGTACCAGGTCCTCTTTGTACCTCTGGTAGAATTCAGCTGTGGATCCATCTGGTCCTGGGCTTTCTTTGGTTGGTAGGCTATTAATTACTGCCTTAGTTTCAGAACTTGTTATTGGTCTATTCAGGGATTTGACTTCCTCCTCGTTTAGTTTTGGGAGGGTGTGTGTGTCCAGGAATTTATCAATTTCTTCTAGATTTTCTAGTCTATGTCTACAAACTACCATCAAAGAATGTGGGGTCAGTAGTGATATCTCCTATATCATTTTTATTGTATCTATTTCATTCTTCTCTCTTTTCATCTTTATTAGTCTAGCTAGTGGTCTATTTTACTATTTTTTTTTAAAAAACCAGCTCCTGGATTCATTGATTTTTTTGAAGGGTTTTTCATGCCTCTATCTCCTTCTATTCTACTTGGATCTTAGTTATTTCTTGTCTTCCGCTAGCTTTTGGATTTGTTTGCTCTTGCTTCTCTAGTTCCTTTAATTGTGATATTAGTGTGTCGATTTGAGATCTTTCTAGCTTTCTGATATGGGCATTTATTGCTATAAATTTCCCTCATAACACTGTTTTAGCTGCATCCCAGTGATTCTGGTACATTGTCTCTTTGCTCTTATTGCTTTCAAAGAACTTCTTGATTTTGATTTAATTTCATTATTTACCCAGGAGTCATTCAGGATCAGGTTGTTCAATTTCCATAAAATTATGTGGTTTTGAGTGAGTTTCTTAATCCTGAGTTGTGTTCTAATTTGATGGCACTGTGGTCTGAGAGACTGTTGTGATTTTTTTTTGCATTTGCTGAGAAGTGTTTTGCTTCCAATTATGTCATTGATTTTAGAATAAGTGCGACGTGGTGCTGAGAAGAATGTATACTCTGTTGATTTGGGGTAGAGAGTTCTGTAGATGTCTATTAGGTCCACTTGATCCAGAGCTGATTTCAAGTCCTGAATATCCTTGTTAATTTTCTGTCTCATTGATCTGCCTAATATTGACAGTGGGGTGTTAAAGTCTCCCACTATTATTGTGTGGCAGTCTAAGTCTCTCTTTGTAGGTCTCTAAGAATTTGTTTTTTACAAGATCAGGAGATTGAAACCATCTTGGCTAACATGGTGAAACCCCATCTCTACTAAAAATACAAAAAATTAGCCAGGCATGGTGGTGGGTGCCTGTAGTCCCACCTACTTGGGAGGCTGAGGAAGAAGAATTGCTTGGACTGGGGAGGCAGAGGTTGCACTGAGCTGAGATCATGTCATTGCACTCCACCCTGGGTGATGGAGTGAGACTCCGTCTCAAAAAAAAAAAAAAAAAAAATTGTTTCATGAATCTGAGTGTGCCTGTATTGGGTGCATATATATTTAGGATAGTTATCTCTTCTTGTTGCATTGATCCCTTTACCTTTATGTAATGCCCTTATTTGCCTTTTTTTGATCTTTGTTGTTTTAAAGTCTGTTTTGTCAGAGACTAGGATGCAACCCCTGCTTTTTTCTGCTTTCCATTTGCTTGGTAAATTTTCCTCCATCTCTTTATTTTGAGCCTATGCGTGTCTTTGCATGTGAGATGGGTTTCCTGAATACAGCACACTGATAGGTCTTGACTCTTTATCCAATTTGCCAGTCTGTGTCTGTTAATTGTGGTATTTAGCCCATTTCCATTTAAGGTTAATATTATTATGTGTGAATTTGTCCTGTCATGATGCTAGCTGATTATTTTGCACACTGGTTGATGCCGTTTCTTCATAGTGTCATTGGTCTTTATACTTTCATGTGTTTTGAAATGTTTGGTACAGGTTCTTTTTTTTTCTCCATATTTAGTGCTTCCTTCAAGAGCTCTTGCAAGGCAGGCCTGGTGGTGAATTCTCTCAGCATTTGCTTGTCTGAAGAGGATTTTGTTTCTCCTTTGTTTATGAAGTTTAGTTTGACTGGATATGAAATTCTGGGTTGAAAATTCTTTTATTTAAGGATGCTAAATACTGGCCCCCACTCTCTTCTGGCTGCAGAGAGATCCACTGTTAGTCTCATGGACTTTTCTTAGTAAGTGACCTGGGCTTTCTCTCTGGCTGCTGTTAACATTTTTTCCCTTCATTTTGACCTTGGAGAAAATGACGATTGTGTGTCTTGGAGTTGATCTTCTCATGGAGTATCTTAGTGGGGTTCTCTGTATTTCCTAAATTTGAAGGTTGACCTGTCTTGCTGGGTTGGGGAAGTTCTCCTGGATAATATACTGAAGTGTGTTTTCCAACTTGTTTTCATTCTCATCTCTTTCAGTTACTCCAATCAGTTGTAGGTTTGGTCTTTATATGTAGTACCATATTTCTTGGAGGTTTTGTTCATTCCTTTGTATTCTTTTTTGTCTAATCTCACTTGCCTGACTTATTTCAGCAAGATAGTCTTCCATCGCTGATAGTCTTTCTTTTTCTTTGTTGATTTGGCTAGTGATATTTGTGTATGCTTCATAAAGTTCTTGTGCTGCATTTTTCTGCTCCATCAGGTCATTTACGTTCCTCTCTAAACTGGTTATTCTAGTTAGCAGCTCCTCTAACCTTTTATCAAGGTTCTTTGCTTCTTTGCATTGGGTCAGAAAATGCTTCTTTACCTGAGTGAAGTTTGTTATTACCCACTTTCTGAAGCCTACTTCTGCCACTTCACCGATCTCATCCTACGTCCAGTTCTGCGCCCTTGCTGGAGAAGTGTTGTGATTATTTGGTGAACAGCCACTCTGTATTTTTGGGTTTTCAGTGTTTTTGTTTTTGTTGTTGATTCTTTGTCATCTTCATGAGTTTTTCTACTTTCGATCTTTGAGGCTGCTGACCATTGATGAGGTTTTTGTGGGGACTATTTTGTTGATGTTGTTGTTGTTGCTTTCTGTTTGTTTCTCTTTCAATAGTCAGGTTAGGTCCCTCTTCTACAGGGCTGCTGGAGTTTTCTGGGGGCTCACTTTAGGCCCTCTTCTGGTTCACTCCCATGCCTGGAGATATCACTCAAGGAGGCTGGGGAATAGCAAAGATGGGTGCCTGCTGCTTCCTCTGGGGTGTCTGACCTTGAGGGGCACCAACCTGATGCCATTAGGAACGTTCCTGTATAGGATGTCTGACAACCCCTGTTGGGGGTTCTCACCCAGTTGTTTGGCATGGCGAGCAGGATCTGTTTAATGAGGCACTTTGGCTGTCCCTTTGTGGAGGGGATGTGCTGTGCTGGGGGGAAGTCCATTCATCTGGGCTGCCTGGAGTCCTCAGAGCTAGCAGAAGGAAAGACTAAGTGTGCTGGTCCGTGGAGACTACAGCTTCTCCTCCTGCTAGGGGCTCAGGCCCAGGGAGATCAGAATTCTGTCCCTGAGCCCCTGGCTGGAGTTGGAGTTCCTGCAACTCCTCCAGTGTTGATTGCTGCCCCTCCCGCAAGGAGCTCAGTCTGCTTAGACAGCAGGCAGCTGCAGCAGTGGTGATGGCCTCCCGTCCCCCAGGGAACATGGCAGGCTTAAGCCAATTCTAGTTGAGTGGCTGTTGAGAATCTGTGCAGCTTCGTGGTTGGGACCCAAGGTCCCAGTGGTGTGGGCTAAAAATGAGTGGGATCTTCCAATCCGTGGATTGCACAGTTTCATGGAAAAGGCACAGTTTTATGGAAAAGGCACAGTTTTATGGAAAAGGCACAGTTTTCTAGACTGGGTGGCATGCTAACTTACCACCTCCCTTGGCTGGGGGTGGGGGCTCCCCTGCCCCTTGTGGCTCTCAGGTAGGTTGCTGTACCACACTGTTCATCCTTCCTCTCCGTGGTTCACGCCAGCCGCCTAGTCTGTCCTAATGACAGAATCTGGGTACCTTGGTTGCTGGTGCAGGATTTGCACTGTGTTTTGAATCTTTTCAATGGGAGTCTCCAATCGCCACTGCTTCTAGTAGGCCATCTTGGCCCCTCCCTCCCCGGTCAAAATTTACCAGTCATTCCTTATGCTAAAGTCTGTCAGATCTCCTCATCTAACCAGTTGCGGTCATTTCTTGGCTCTCTCTTGCAGACCAGGACAGCCTATACTCTGTCAATAGGTCTAACCAAGGCATGAGTTACAAAACGAACTTTTAGATTAGGAACAGCCAAATACATGACCCATAGGCTGCTACTCTTTGCCTCTACACTTGTGACAGACACAGCCTCAGAATCTTCCTCAACACAGTGCTCTAATCAGTCACTCCCAATGATAGATGACTTGTAACATGAAACTCACATGTCGTCTACATTCTCTGTCTTACCATTGCAATGACATCTTTGATAATTTTGTTAAACTCTTTGTATTCCCAAAACATATTAGTTACTGACCACAGAGAACTTAGCCCTCCATAACCCTCACTATATCCTGTATATTCATCGCCACCTGGCCTTCTTTGTTTTGCTGTTGTCCATGAATTAGTATAATGACTAATATGACTGTTAGTCTCTGTCTCTTAAGGGAGATACATCACTTCCATCAGGAAATATCTGTCAAAGGCCAATTATTATCAATTTCTAGCAGATGGTGGGAGAAAATATGTTGTCAAATGGTTTCCATGGTTTCAGTGACCTCCTATGAAACAGATGATTTCAGTAGAACACGACAATTCTTCCATTATGTAGACTGCAAATATTTAGCATTCAGATATTGTATACCAATAAAAATACCAAAAGTGCTATTTTTTCCATTTGGAAAAATTTCCAGATGCGATTTCAACATTACTGAATGGATCATAACCTTTTTTTTCAGGGCAGAAACTCAACTTGAGTTCAATTCTGATCTTTACTTACATGGAATCAAGCAAAAAAAAAAAAAACCCACAAACAGAAAACGATTCTCAAAAATTTTAGTACAACAATAATGAATGCAGGTTTAAAATGTCAACTATTGAGATTTAATAAAGCAACACTCTCAAATTAGGTGTACTGTAAGTTTACCTCTTTCCCAGTAAGCATATATGTGTCTTATGACTCCTGCCACAGAGTGTATATGTTTACAGATGTTAATTTTCAAGGAGTTAGCAGGAAAAGAATGGTTGGCACCTATTGGAGAGATATATTAAAAACAGTCTCCCCACCTAGAAATCTTCTTCCCAAAGGTAGTAGAGAGAGAAAAAAAAAAAACATTTTTAATGATTGAATAAGCACTAAACCAGAATGTGATGCACATCACAAGCAATCCACTAAGAGACTGCAAAAACAGAAATCTCCCTTTTATATATAGATGTTGCATACATATTTTCAAGATAAACAATAACTAGTCCTCAAGCAAGAGGGGTTGACAACACCATTTGTCATAGAAAATTTATCCAAACTTTACCTGGTAATTAAAGTGACCGTCTGTGTTAGCTAATTAACTTTATCTGGAGAAAAAACAAACATCTCTTTGTGACAAAAGATAGTTTTGCCTCTTGGAGCAAGGAGCCTACTGAAGTTAGGCTCCCACCCTCCAACGGAAATTGGGGTATAGGAATGCTATCTCCTGTCATCTTCCAAATTTGTGAGAAAGACATTCCTGGGTCATTAAGGGAACAAAAGGTCAATGTAGTCTTCAAAAAGATTTATGTACATTTCAAAAAGATGAGAAGAAACTCACAATTCCAAACTTTCTATGGTAAATGCACTGAGAAAAAGGAGGGGAAGAAAAATTTCTTCCTTTGTTTTCAATATGGAGAATGAAGCCGTATTTTAAATTTGCATTTGTCCTTACACACCTAAACACTCTAGAGTAAGAGGACCCCAAGAAGGTTGAACATAGATGTAGGAGCTAAGATGGTAAAAGAAAAGAATCCACCTAGAAAATGAGGTCCTGAGAAGACGGAGAAGGACCAAATACTGCCTGTGGATTACCCACATACATATCCAAATGCATTCCCTAACATAAAGAGCTTTTAGGATAAAGAAGGAAACTGAGATTCAAGGAATTAAGGTGGAAAAGTCAGGGGTGAAAAACCAGTGTCACAGAAGCCCAACCCACTACTCTTTTCAATCTTGTTCCGTTGTTCATGAGCTTCAACTGAATTTATTATTTCATTGATGTCTTCCCTCTGATGTATAAAATATTTCATTATGTGGCTTCCTTTCATCCCTTCTATGTTTATTCTTTAGTTCTTTGTTCTAATTTCCATCAAGCCTCAGTTTGTCATAAGGTTTTAGCCAAACTTGCCCTAGTTTTTTTCTAATTTTTAGACTTATCATTATTGCCTATGCATCTTATTTCCAACTTTTGTACATTTTAAAAAATTCTGAGCTCAGCAGAGGACCATCTAGGCATCTGCACTGATCCTGAAACCACCTTTGTTTGCAAAGATTATGACAGTGAGAGAAATCTCACATGGCTGACTCCATCTTGCTTCTAGCCTCATAGGCTGGCTGTCCTCACTCATTCCTGGGCAGAGGCCAAACTAACTATGGGAGGAATTTAGTTTATCGTTTAACTTGGAAACAAGGATGATAATAGTCAGTCCCTAAAACTAACCCCCTCCTTGCTCAGGGACCAAAAACTAGTGAAAGGCCATGATATTGGGATTATGGGAGGGGCCTGAACTTTGTTACAATGTAGGCATAGTTCCTATGACCTCTTGCTATTCAAGGGTCATGTGGCCAGAGGTCACAAGGTTTGTGAATTCCCCAATTGCTCCTATAGTTAACATCACTATTGTAGAACCCAAGATGTGGCTTTTGAGATGATTTTCAGATTATTGCATTCTGGAAACTGACTGAACCCACCCAGAACTCTTACTCATGCTCATCTAGTCCTGTGGCCTCTACCCAGAGGTAGACTCAGTGCATGAGGGCTATTTTCCTCACCCCTGTGATTTCATCTCCAACCAAGCAGCAGTACCCATTCCCTAGCCCACTGCCCACCAAATTATTCATAAAAACCCTAGCCTCTGAGTTCTTGGAGAGAACTGATTTGAGTGATAACTCCAGTTCTTCAGTGTGGCCAGCCTTGCATCCATTAGACTTTTTCTCTGCTGCAATACCACAGTCTCGGTGAACTGGTTTTTGTCTGTGCAGTGTGCAGGAATTACCTGTCAGGCAATTACAGTTCTTTTTTATGTGGCCTTTGCTACTGCTTGTTCCCATTTGAAAATAATTTCATATAACACTTATTTGAATACATTTCTTATCATTTGATCAGAAGTTGATGCTACATAATAAAAAGTATTTTTAAAGTCTTCCAACTTTGTGGGACATTTTCCTTTCTGGAGATCAGAGAATGGACTTGATCTTACTTTTCTTTTGTACGTCTTAGAATCTGGCTCTCCAGATCATGTATATTCTTGAGTTGGCTAAATTCTCCTTTTCTAGTTATTGCAAAATCCAAGTTTATGTGCTTCTCATAAGATTTTGATATTTTCATGTAACCAACTCTTTATTCCCCATTAGAGAAGTAGTTTCACAGCGTATTTTCTATACTTTCAGAGATAAATACATTTTGGAAAGAAAGTTTAGAATTTCTCAGATGGGATTTGCCCAAATGAGATGTCCTGATTGTTGATCTCTTACATCACATGTGTAAATTTTACTTATAAGGTTTATATCTGTATCAAAGTTTAATAAATTGTATATTTTCTTAATCTGGCATATTGTTTATTAATCAAATATCTTCTTAGTCTGGGATGTTGTCTGTTGCACAGTTTTGCAATAATTCACTCCTCTCACCCCCTCCATTTTTTCTAAAGCGAAATATTCTGTGCCATCCTTTCATTCTTCAATTTATGTGTATTTCTTGTATTTGTGTATGTTCTTGACAATGAAATTTACTACATAATCTTTCCTAATGAATTGTTTCTCTTGGGCCTCGTTTCTCTTTCCTCTGCTGGGTTCCAGCTGTGTTACCCCACCAAACCTTGGTGAAATCTAAGGGGTAGATGTACCACTTTCTACTCATATAACTCTTGTCTTAATGGATTCCTTATCATAGTGCAACCGACATAATGGGTAGAAACTGTCTTCATTTTTACTTTTTCCTATAATGCCTAGTATAATGTCTGTTATATAGGCATTTAGTAACTGTAATAAATGAGTGAAGGCACACCCTAACAGTCCTAATTACAAATTAACACAAGACTAATTTTTGAAAATGATTTTTTGACTTTTGTTAAGCCTTAATGGAGTAACTAGGCAAATAAAGAAACAGAATAATTAATAGCAAAATCAAGACAAACAGTCCCAAATCAGTCTACAATCAGATATAAAGACCACATGGGATAAATATAGGTTGTTTATAGGAATCAGGAACAAATAAAAATGAAAGTAAATTTAGGGCAGAGTGATTTATAAGTCAAACCTAACTTAGAAAGCCTTTTATAACTGATTATTCTGTCTATGAATCCATGCATGAATGATAATGTGCAGCAATAGTGAGAAGAGTTCTTATCCACACTCATAATTCTGAACAGAAAGGTTTGATAGCCGTATGCTTGGGGTTTCTAGCTTCTCACTCTTTAAATACATATTGTGATTTATTTGGATGATAAATGGGGAAAAGAGAGTGCTTTTTTTTTGTTTTTTGTTTTTTGTTTTTCCTAGAGAAGGAGACTGAGAAGATATCCCTTGGGCTTAAAAAGTAATTTTTAGAAAAAACAAAATTCTTCCTTTGAATATTCAACCAGTTAAAGGCCATAGATAGGAAATTCTGTTTTGCTTAAACTTGTTCTGAATATGTAGTAGGTCACTCTAATATATCTTCCAGTGACTGGATATGGTCCTCCAGGAACTTGTGCCTGGCTCTTTATTAAAATAATTACTGAAATTATTTGTAATGATTTTAATAATTTAATAATTGCTTTTAATAATTTGCTTTTAATAATTTAAAAGCAAGACACTTAAAGAAAGTTAGTACATGAACACTGTATAAATAAGGATTACTTTTAAAGGATATTGTGTTGTTCTGGGTGAAGTTTAATTATGGGCAGTGGCTGAGGAAGTATTTTGGGAGTTAAACACATTGTCTCTCAACCATATATTCTATCTTAGTCAGTAGTTGCTGATTCTGCTCATCTATCAGGCCAGACTGGCTTCAGTAAAGGGGCTTTTTGAATTGCAAAAGTAGGATAAAAATGCAATATGGGGAGAGACAGTTTGTCTGACCTATAGGATGATGTTCCAGAAGGAGACAGGCAGGGTGCCTCCTGTAAGTGGGTTCGGAGTAGACAATTAATCCAGAGAACAGGGAACTTGTAGATATTGGAGGAAGAACAAATGATCACACCACTGTGCTCCACATGGTCCTCAGGGTGCCCTTTGGATGGGGCTTTTCTCTGAAGAACAAGTAGGAGACGTGCTTTTCAGCTCCCCTTGCCCACGTTCCTTTCTAAACCTACCTCTGATCCCCTCTTCTAGGAAACCGGCTTGACTTTCTGGGTCAGGTTGAGTGCTCAGTGATTCCACCCTTTGATTTATATTTAAACGTAAACTATTATTTAAAAGGTACAAATACATGAAATAATCCTTTATCTTATTAACAGGAAGCTCCCTGGCCCAGATGGGGTCTTTCTCTGCTCTGGCTGACTTTTGACTTTAGAAAGCTGTCACCCTTTCTTTTGCTTGGCATTGCTGCAGCCCTGTATATGGATCTGTTGGCAATTGTCTTTCTACACCAGGAGTTCTGGTGACAGCTGGCTTAATCTTTAATTTAGAATCTGAGTATAGTTTGTGTAGATGCCATATATGCTTTTTTACACAGAATGATTTCTTTTTGAAGAGAATCTTTCAGATGAAACTTTATGATCTCAATGATCCCTCTGAAATTCTCACATTTGGACAAAGATCCCATTTATTTAAAAGTGAACGTGTGTTAGCCTTTTAACGTTATTCATTACATGAATATTACATGAATATTTGTTAAGCAGCCACCACATTCCTAGGCACTCTTCTAGGCACTGGAGGTACAGAGATGAACAAGATAGAGATGGTCACAAATTTTCAGTCTCTTACATTGCAGAAAGAGAGGGATGTGGTAAAGGCTGAAAATGAGCAAGGAAGTTGGGAAACATACAAATATTGTGATATAATTTAGGATGTAAATACTCAGAAGAAAATAAAATGTGGTAATAGGATAAAGAATATTGGAAGTAGGGTAGAAAATGCCACTTTGGATTGGGTGATCTGGGAAGACATCTTTGAAGAGGTGACATTTGGGTTAAGATCCCAAGTGACAAGAAGGAGCCAGTCATGGGAAGATCTGGGGGTGGAGTGTTCAGGTAGAGGGACTACCAATGGCAGAAGCTGATGCAGAATAAACTTCGTAGGTTTGAGAAACTGAAGGCCAGTGAGGTTGGAGCTCATAAATAATGGGGAGGGTGGAAGGAACTGGAATCTCAGAGGTAGCCTCAGGATGATCTCAGCTATAAGGAACCAAGGAGTGTGACTCCAGTTGACTTAGACAAAAGGGAAATAGTTTATTTCACATAGGATATTTGGAGATAGGGAAGACTTCAGGGTTGGTTGATTCAATAGCTCAAAGACATGATCAAAGATATAGATTTTTTTTCCATCTCTCTTTGGGCAGCCCCTTCATGAACTCATGTTGGTTGCAGTTGGTTTAGGTAGTAAATTCAAGCACAATACATGCAGGTGAAAGGGGTCTGTGCATTTTTTTTATGTTAGGATGAGGAAGCCTTTTTCCAGAAGTAACCTATCTAACTTCCTCTCATATATTGTTGACTGTGTTTGGATCTCCTACCCATGCTTAAAAATATATTGATAAGTATGCAGTTACCATGTTTGGTTTTGCTGAGTGGCTCTGAAAATAGTCCTCGGAACAGCAGTATCAGTATTACCTTAGAACTTACTAGAAATGCAAGAATTAGAAAATCAGAGAGTAAGGTCCAGTCATCAGTGTTTTCACAAGCCCTCCAGGTAATTCTCATGCACACTTAATTTTTTTTTACACTTTTAAATATACATTCAAGGCAGAAACAAAGTGTAAATTTGTGAGATTTATTGACAATTATGATGTATCCCTATGTTTGGAAAAGTTAAAAATAAATGATCATCAGAACTTCTTCAGATGAATAAGGTCTGGGAAGACTGAGACAAATTTTACTGTGCGTTTGAGAAGAAGGAAAGAGGGAAGCAGTGTTTACTCTTAGAGCATTAAAGCAGTGCCTTGTCTTAGAAAGTTTGTGGTGTAAATCAGAAGCCACTTGGGATCTGAATGAGATTTACTCAAACTCCCATTCCAAGCCCCGGAGCAGTTCAGTGTCTTCTCAAAAAGTCTGTAATTTCCCCCTTAAGGTTTGTCTTTATTTTTTCTGGTTTTTAAAATTTTAAAAATAGACATTATTTCAATAAAACAATTTTGATACATTATTAACTAAAGTCCAAAGTTTATTCACATTTTCCTATTTTACCTACTGTCTTTTTTTCTGTTCCAGGAAACCTCATTACATTTAATTGTTAGATCTCCTTAGGATCCTCTTTTTTTTTTTTTTTAAGTTGAACTCTTTATTTATTTATTTATTTTTTTCTTTTTTTAATTTTTATTTTTAAATTTTTATTATTATTATACTTTAAGTTCTAGGGTACATGTGCATAACGTGCAGGTTTGTTACATATGTATACTTGTGCCATGTTGCTGTGCTGCACCCATCAACTCGTCAGCACCCATCAACTCGTCATTTACATCAGGTATAACTCCCAATGCAATCCCTCCCCCCTCCCCCCTCCCCATGATAGGCCCCGGTGTGTGATGTTCCCCTTCCCGAGTCCAAGTGATCTCATTGTTCAGTTCCCACCTATGAGTGAGAACATGAGGTGTTTGGTTTTCTGTTCTTGTGATAGTTTGCTAAGAATGATGGTTTCCAGCTGCATCCATGTCCCTACAAAGGACACAAACAACAGGTGCTGGAGAGGATGTGGAGAAAGAGGAACACTTTTACACTGTTGGTGGGATTGTAAACTAGTTCAACCATTATGGAAAACAGTATGGCGATTCCTCAAGGATCTAGAACTAGATGTACCATATGACCCAGCCATCCCATTACTGGGTATATACCCAAAGGATTATAAATCATGCTGCTATAAAGACACATGCACATGTATGTTTATTGCGGCACTATTCACAATAGCAAAGACTTGGAATCAATCCAAATGTCCATCAGTGACAGACTGGATTAAGAAAATGTGGCACATATATACCATGGAATACTATGCAGCCATAAAAAAAGGATCCTCTTAAGTGTGATTGTTTCTCAGATTTTTTGTTTTTGAGAACTCTGACAGTTCTGAGTACTGGTTGGGTCTATTGTAGGATACCCCTCTACTGGAATTTGGCGTTTTCCTTATGATTAGATGGGCACCATGGGTTTTTGGGAGGAAGACCACAGAATTAAATGGTCACTTTCTTCCAGAATACACACCATCACCATGATTTATGAAGGTTGATGCTGACCTTGATACCCTGGTTGAAGGAGTGGTTGTCAGATTTTTCCTTTATGGTAGATTATCTGTATTTATTTGGAATTCTACATGAGAGATCTGTCTCTTGTCTCTGTTTATTAATGTATTCAATCATTTATTTATATCATTATGGAGTTATGGATTTTTTAGACTCATGGATTGGGTTATAATCCAATACTACTTGATTTTGTACCTCAATCAATTCTAGCTTTGGTCACTGGGAGTTCTTTCAGTTGGCTCCTATGCCTCTTTAACATACCCCCCGCCCCAGTGTGTGTGTGTGTGTGTGCGCGCACACACACACTTTATGGCAAGGCAAGATGCTCCAGGCTCATCCTATACATCTGTAGTCCCAGTCCTTGAATTAGGCCATTTGACCTTCAAGTTTGAGAACCACTGGTTCAGGCCAATCATTTGAAGAAAGAGTATATCTTAGGGAGGAAACCATAAAGGCCACACAGGGATTAGACCATTGAAAATGTCAGCCAAGGTAAAGAGCTAAATGTTATTCCAGGTACAGTTAAATGCCACTGGAAGTTTTAGAGGTAAGATACTTTTTGATATATTTCTTTGATCTATCTGTTGAATGGAGAATGGATTGTAGGGGAAAGCAAGATTAGAAGCAGAGAGACAATCTAGGAGACTATTACACTTAGCCTAGGGTAAACTGACAATGGCTTGGACTAAAGTGGTAACAGTAGAGTTAGTGAGAGGTGGCTGGATTTGGAATGCATTTCAGAGGTGGAACCTGAAGTATCAGCTGATGGATTGATGAATGCCATATGGGGGTCAGGTAGGGACGTGGAGGGAATGAAGGAGACAAATCAAGGATAAAAGTGTGGATGAAAGAGCCAAGGAATCAAGAGCAATGGCCAGGTGAGGTAGGGAAAATTGCAGAGGAACAGGTTATGGGTTTGAAAACCAAGAGTTCTGTTTTGGACATGTTAAATCTGAAATGCCTGTTAAACATAGAATACAATACATTAAACAAGTGTGGAAGTAGATGTGCAGGTCTGAACTTGAGAAGCAGTCAAGGTTGGAGGTGTAAATTTGGAAATGCTTAGTACTTAGAGGGTGTTCAGCGTCATGTGAGCTCATGATATTGCCTTTGGGAGACAATTTTGGTGAGGAATAATACTCAGAAGTTAGGCAGAAGGGAAAGATGCAAGAAAGGAGACTATGAAGGAACAACCAACAAGGAAAAATATGGAGTCTGCTGTCATGGAAGCCAAGATAAGAACATGTTTCAGGAAGGAGGTACTAATAATACTGTAGAATGCTGCTGTGAGATTGAGGAAGATGAGGGCAGAGGATTGACCATTGACTTTAGCAAGAGGAGTAGTTGGTAATTTTGATGATAATTGTTTCAGTGGAGTGCTGGGGGTGAAAGTTTGGAGTAGTTTCAAAATGGCTAGATGGTGGGGAAGTAAGAGAGTGACTATCACCAACTCTTTTGATTGACTTTATTGTAAGTGGTGTACAAAAGTGGGATAGTAACTTTAAGGTAATGGGGGCTCAAGGAAGAGGTTTTTTTTTTTTGTTTTTTTTTTCTTTTTTAAACAAGCTTGTGTGCCAGCAGGAATAATCCAGTTGAGAGGGGTAAAATAATAAGGTAGAAAGCGGAGATTATTATTATGTAGCAGAGAACCAAGGGCACTTTAGTATGGAATGGTTACATTTTAATAGGGAAAGTGGCAGATGAAAAGGTCTGAATAGTGAGAAGTTATAGAAATGAAAGAGAGTAAGTGCAGCATGCCAAAAACAGACTTAAATTCAGAACTTGGGCTTGTTCTAATTCTAACTCTTAAATCCAAATCTAAGTCTTGGTGGATGTTTTTTCTGTAAGTGTTTTAAACTGAGGAATGAATGTTTTGAAGAGATGCAAAGAAGTACAAATGCAATTTAGTTAAAGTGGAAACCATCCTGGCTAATGAATTTATCCAGGGAGCTTACAGGAATTAACTACAATAAGATACCAGAAACATTATAAACACGAGAAGAGATGTATCTGAAAAACAAGTGACAATTGTAATTGGCTTCTGTAGGAGCATTAACTTGGACCGAATGGAAAGACAGGGAGGGTAGAGGAAGGTTAATTGGAAGTGGTTATTTATAGGTTTGTATCACTAACATTCTTTAGTCTATGAAAAAGTACAGACTGTGTTATGCTTATGTAGGCAAAAACTGTAAGAAGCACATTCTGGTGATTTTTCAGAAATCTACTGACAGTATCATCTTTGAAGAATTGCATTATGACCTTCTAGGACAGGACTGAGCTGCCTGCAATTGATAACTTAGCCTGAGGGAAGAGAAAGAGCAGGACAATTACCAGGATGCCAGTAGCACATGTGCCATACCACATCACTAACAGCACTGTTCTCTCTTCCCAGCACCTCATTTCCATGCCTTATGCACATGGACATTGGTCTTTGCTTTATGACAGGGAAGACAGTAGCTATTTTAGAGACGAGGTAAAATGGAATGGTTAAGAATTTGGGGCTTGGGGCTAATTAGCCTGTGCTTGACTCAGCTTTGTTTCTCAATTAGCCATTAAAAAAATATCTTCAGTTTTATCATCCGTCAAACTGGAATAACAACATTATACCCATTTGATGGGATTTGTGAGAGGTTTAAGTCTGATAATACCCCGAATTATACTTTTAAAGAAAATCTATCCCATACATGGAGGAGGAAGCAACTAACATTTGATCACCTACCATGTCGGTTTTACTTCCATTTATAGATGAAGAAACTGAAGTTTATCAACGTTTAAGTTTCTCAAATCCACTTAACCACTAGATTAATGCCCAAATCTGTCTGATTAAACATATTCTTGCCCTTAAATGATGCTTTGGTTCACTCAGTTGAGTTTTGGATTCAGGTCAAAAATAAACCACCATGATTGTAAAGCCAACACAATTGTGATTTGTGATTCATATTTGTTTTGGGATACTGTTTATACAGGCATGTTCACCACTATGTCCTCTATTTTACAAGTGGTTTTCAATGTTGGCTGAAAATTGGAATCCTCTGGGCAGGTTAATGCACTACTGTCGCCTGGGTCCAGCCCTGAGATACTGAATGAATTGTTTTGTGAGGATTAGGCATTGAGATTTAAAAACTTCCCAGATTATTCTAATATGCCGCTGAGATTGAGAAGTATTGTAATGAAGGAAACTACATTCCCCACAGCCTTTCTGAATAGGAGTGGTTATGTTTTGAGTTATATAATCCGGCAATCCTTTCCCCCATTATTGATTAGATTAGATTAAGACTAGTCAACCTAAAGAATAAAGGCCCATGGACTGCCTTTGTATAAAAAGATAAGGCAGGCTATTTAAATTCTCTCATTTTGGAAATTTGATTATGAAATAGCAAGAAAAGAAGGATGTAAGCTAGTGGTTTCCAGTTTTTTTTTTTTTTTTTGGACATTAGTGTCACCTGGAAGGTTTAAAACTTCTAATGGACTCTGTTACCTTATACACATCAAATCAGAATGTGTAGGGTGGGAACAAGGCATTGGTAGTTTTTAAAGATCCCTGGTACTTGACAAGGTGAACTGAAGTTTGGAAACCACTGAAGCAAGTGGTGGAAGCCTAAGCCTGATGTCATGTGATGATGTAATGTAACAGTTCTCAAACTTACATGCTGATTCTGATTCAGTACATTTGGAGGAGGATCCAAAGTTCTGCTTTTTTATTTTTATTTCCATAGGTTTTTGGGAGGACAGGAGGCATTTGGTTACATGAATAAGTTCTTTAGTGGTGATTTCTGAGGTTTTGGTGCCCCCATCACCTGAGCAGTATACACTGTACCCAATTTATAGTCTTTTATCCCCCACCCCGTTCCCACTCTTTCCCCTGAGTCCCCAAGTTCTGCATTTAAGTTCTCAGGTGATGCTGGTGATGTTGGTCCACAGAGCTCACTTTGAGGAGCAATGGGAGATTCTGAGAAGCACGGGGAGGAGGTACAAGCCAGAATGGGGAACAGAGATTATGAGATGAACAATGACAAAAGATATAGAATAAAACATGAGAAGGCTGGTGGTCTACAGGAAGAGGAGAATAGAACAGATGTTTGTTGAGAGCCTGATGGAGCGCCACTACAGTAAATATCTATGAAATTCTGATGCTGAGATTCCTTAGGTTCCTTGGATACAGAAAGACCTTTAAGTTTCTGTTTCCTAAAATCCAGTTCAGATTTCTTGAGTTCCTAGGCATGTGTATTTTTATACTAAACCTTCATTAACTGAAACAAGCTGTACCATACACTATTTATTACTCAGGATGATTTCTCTCGTTTCCTTAATTTTGTTTGGTTATTGTATTCATTATCTATCACCGCATAATAAATTACTCTCAAAATTTAGTGGTTTAAAACAATAAACATTTATAATTTTGTTGTTTTGTGGGTCAGGAATTCAGGAGCAGCTGAACTGGGAGGCTGTGGCTCAGGATGATGGCAAGAGCTGCAGTCATCTGATGACTTGACTGGAGCTGGAGGTTCTGCTTCCCAGAGGGCTCGCTCACATGACTGTTGGCTGGAGGACTTAGTTCTTTGCTTCATGGGCCTTTTCTTAGAGTGTCCTCATGGCATGGCTATGGACTTTCCTCAGAGCAAAATATTCAGGAGAGAGCTTGACCCAGATGGAGGCTGCAGTGACCTGCTGTTTAAGTCATGCACCATCATGTCCACTTTATTCTGTTTGTCAGAGTTGAATCACTAAGTCCAGCCCACATTCAAGGGAAGGGAAATTAGACTTCACCTTTTGAAACGAGTATCAGAAAATTTCTGGATATAGTTAAATGACCACAGGTGTTTACTTCTCTTTGGAATAGTCATGTGCTTTAGGAAAAGCTGATTACATTCTCAGCAGGTGGATCGTCATTGATCAAAATTAGTGGTTCTCCAACAAACACCGGGGCCTGTTGGGGGATGGGGGACAAGGTAAGGGAGAGTATTAGGACAAACACCTAATGCATGGGGGGCTTAAACCTAGACAATGGGTTGATAGGTGCAGCAAACCACCATGGCTCATGTATGCCTATGTAACAAATCTGCACGTTCTGCACATGTATCCTGGAATTTAAAGTAAAATTAAGAAAAATATTCTAATGAAAATATATTAATATGTGTTCGTTAAAAAAAATTAGTGGTTCTCAAAGTGCATCAGCATCACCTGGGAGCTGAGTCTGTAAATAATTTGGCCCTACCCCGGAACTACTGAGAAAGAAACTCTGGGAGTGGGGCTCAGTGAGCTGTGTTTTAACAAGCTCTCCAGGTCATTCTAATGTACATTCATGGCTAAGAACCATCAGCCTTAGCCAATCTTAGTAATTCAATGGCCTTTATCAGCTCGGAACCCGCTCTGGCCAGTGAGATGTGAGTGGATAGCTGTTGGGGGTTTCTGGGAAAGGTTTCATTGCCGTCAAGAAGCGCTACTGAATACGCTTGCATATGTGACGTTGAAGTGGCTGTAAACTATCTTGCTACCAGCATGACATTGAGGCTATCAAAGTAGATATGGCTAGAGCTTTAGAAGATGGATGGCTGGGACCTGGATGTACGTCTATAGAAGCCTGTCTGCACTATGGAATTGTGACAGGGTAAGCTGATGAACTCCTTTACTGGTTATGCCAACTTGAGGCAATGTTTGCTGTTACTTGCAGCTAATATCATCCTGACTGACAACCTAAGTGAGTCTTTGTAGTCAAAAGTGTTTAGCTCAATCTGGTTTGCATTTTTGGGTTATGTGAGAAGTTTTAAAAAATGCTAATCCTGAGTTCAATTCTAGAAATTCTGATTTAAATAGCCCAGCATAGAGCCCTGGTATTGGAATTTTTCATTAGGTGATTCAAAAGCGCAGGTAATCTTGAGAACTGTTGGTGAATATGACTACTGAGGGTCTGTTTCTCAAAGCAGTGAGAACATTTTTTCCTCTGAGGACATCCTCAAACTATACTAGAAAGAGAATTATATAAATGAAGAGAAGCAGACGGGCGATATTAGAAGTGGGATAAGCCTTTTTTTCTTGCACAGTTGTTACTAAAATATTTGTTAGGTTAACATGACCAGTTTTCTAAATTTATGAACTAATTCCTGCTATTAAAGTGGCTTATCCTCAACTCTGTTACTTCTAGTTTCTTCTCTGTCCAAGAGTTTTGGGTAATTACAGGAGCACATCTGTGAGAAAGCATTTTCTATCAGTTTCTTGGAGTTGTTTCTGTCGCTTTTTCTTTGCTTACCATGCAAGAGAACTCCAGCAACATTTCCTCTAACATCATTGAGAAATTACTGTTTTCTGCATACGTTTTGAGTTTTTCTGTTTTCTCCACCTAGTTTTAACTATAACTTTTCATAATTATTATTCCAGTCTAAAATAGCCCTCTAGCGGAATGGAAAAGCAAAATGTGGTAGATGTACTGCCAGTTGGAAGCAATGAACCAGCTGTACATTCAAGTGTACGGATAAAACTTTAAAACATGGTGTTGAGTGAAAAACATGAAACAGGCAAAATCTGTGGTATAATGCATTTTTTTTGAAATTGAAAACACATTGACCTCAAGATAGCATGAATACATCTTATTCAAATGATTTTATATGGTCTTTGTTTCTACACACCTATACATGCATTTGAATATTTAGCTTTAAGCTCAGTATATCTCTGTAAGAAAGTGGGGAAGGAGAACAATCACTAATGAAGAGGGGAAACATAAAACCAGAAAAGCCTTGCAGGGATCAATGATAATAGTGACCCAGGAGTATAACTATCGAGTTTTTGTAGCTGAGGTCTACCTGCTGCCTTCCAAAGACCTCTAAAACCTTGAAATATGCTGTGGAATTAGAAAATCCAAAAATGAGTCTGAAAATTGAGTATTAAACAGAAGTAAGACAGCTTTAACCCTACGTGCTTAATCACAAGAGTCTCAGGGCAACTATCTGTGCAGGTTTTGGATGGTACAAGGGGTCCTACTTAGGGTCAAGGAGAAGTTAAAATCTAGCCCAGTGTTCCATTTGGTGGATGGGAACTTTTGTCTAATTCACAGGAAGACATCATAAGGACTAGTGAAAGCCCTCATTTTAACTTTTATTTTGGGAACTTAGTGATCCTTGACGTGAGCTTTAAGTTCCAAGAAGGTGGAAACTTCCTTTTCTTCCTGTGTGTCAATACTCAGCCCAGTGCTGGGTCACATGACTGGTTCCTGATAAACATTTGTTGAAAGAATGAACTATAAATGTTTGGCACAATATTTGGGCAGGCTGAAGTTTCTGGAAGTACAATTTCTTGGTAAGTGGAGTATTATCTTGGTGAATCCTGTTAGAGTAAGCCTTTCCTCATAGAGACACATAAAAAATAAACATATTTTTTGGTGGTTTGGAATAATGCCTTAAGCAAAACTTCATCTCTGTGTGGTAGGCGGTATGTTCCAGTGGTCAAGAATTTGGGTCCTGCACATGGGCAGGGGTGATTTGGGAGTCTTAGCCCTGGGTTATCATCATCACCACCACCTCCTGGGAACTTGTTAGAAAGGTACTTACTGCAGCCTCCTCCAGACATACTGGAATCAAAAATCCTGGAGGTGGGATCCCAGCAATCTGATTTAACAAGCTCCACAGGTGATGCTGATAATGCACACACTTAAGAATCCTTCGCTTGATTGAACCATGTATTGTACTACTTCTCATTTTCCCTACCTTTTCTCTCTTTTGGGACCCATGCTTCGGGACTCAAAATAATTGCTGTATTCTGACTGTGTATATCTTCCCATTTGCAGATATCAGGAGACACCAAGTATTCTACTGGCTTACCATATTAGGTTGGTTTTGGATTTGGTGGAGCCTGATAAGAGCTCCTCTGTTTGCTTTTCAGTTTGTCTATTGGTCTATCCGTGACGTAGACTCTTAGAGAGACATTTTAGAAAAAAGTGAAATAAAAATTGTTAACATTTCATTGCGTCAAGCAATTTTTTCTACTCCTTCATTTTAGTATAGTTCTAGTTGACTATGTGTATTGCTTTAAAATATGCAAAAGATGAGTTAAACAAAAAGAACAAATATTTAATATCCCAGTCTGAAAATCACAGTTGGAGGAAAAAAACCCAACAATTTTGGAAATAAGTATATGTTAAACAGTAATAGTAAATCAATAACTAAATATATGCCAAGGAAGACCCCTTGGAAATACTCTTGTTACAGGGAAGATCATGGTATTGAGTTGATTTATGAGTTAAGGGACATTAGGTTTCATCTTAGTTTGTTTTGACAAATGAAAGCAGTGACCAATGATTAGTGATAGATGATGACAATATCCTTTTACTGCTGCTGACCTAGAGACTTCTCTGAAGTGAATTCATGTTTGGTTTGGATGGATGCTCATGCCTCTTGGTGTTGCTTCTGTTCTGCACCGGCTGTTGCATTGTCAGCCTATCTTGCTGAGTAGTCAGTATTGATTTTGGACCCCAGCTGCCAATGTTGAATAAATCATACTTCTCAACTGGCACATTATTATCACTGGCCCAAATAAGACCTCTTTCATCGTTTTTCTTTTTATATCTCTTCCCCAACCCTGCCTTCCATTCCTTCAGGCAATCATTCTAGTACATTTTCTGTGTCTTCCATGATTTTTGATAAAATTGGTGCTATTTTGTATATCTTAAAAATTATACAAAAATATTAAATACAAGCAAGAATTATAGTAAACTTTCTCATATTTGTTATGGACATCAATTATAATCGATAGATTGATTTATCTATAACTTCTCCTGGATCCCCACTCACCTCCTCCCTACCTGAATTATTTTGAAGCAAATTCCAGATACCACTTCTTATGTTTGCAATAAATGATTATAGCATCTTATTTCATGACTGAACACTGTTTATTGGTGACTTATCCTTGTGCTTGTGGGTGCATCTAGCCCATTAGTTCTAACTAACTACTGCATGGTTCCGGTGGCATAGCTATCACGTGTGGATCCATTTCCCTAGGGTGGGAGCAACACTTAGAATGCCTTTGTCTCTCTCCTATCGCCAACAGAACTGCAATCAACACCTTCATACACATGAAAAAACTTAATTTAAACCTAATCCGAACTCCAACTGGATTCAGAGAACTCATATTTATTCTAAAATGGCTATGAAAGTAAACATACATAAATAGCAAACCCAGCCTTGAAAATAAGAAAATTGTATTATATTTGCCTTTTCTTCCTGTGTAACTCATCTTATGCATATTTTAAAGCAACACACATAGTCACTAGAATAAAGGAGTAGAAAAAACTGCTTAATACAATGAAATGTTGACGATTTTTCACTTTTTTCAAAAATGTCTCTAATAGTCTAGGCCATAGATAGACAGATAAACTGAAAAGTAGACAGAGCAGCACTTACAATCAGGCTTCACCTAATCTGAAACTAACCTAATAAGCCCCATGATGGACCTGTGTGAGAATTTCTTTGCGATATATACTCAGGTGTGGAATTTTGAGGTCAGAGTATACAATTACTTTAAGTGCTGCTAGACTGAAGCAGACATTGTAGAGAGCAATCTACACACTTACAAGGAACACTTGGCATTATCAAGCGATTTTTTTTTCCCCCTAGTTTAATAGGCCTGAAACAATATTGTATTATTTTCATTTGCATTTTTTTCTGATTTCTAATAGTATGACCATCTTTTTATATGCTTATTAGCTTTTTGCGTTCCCTGTTCTCTAAATTGTTGATATCCTTTGCTCCTTTTCTCGTTGGCATTTTATCTTAGTGATTTACAGGACTTCCTTCATGATTTGATATGCTAGACCTTTGCTAATTTTGGACTTGGCTAGTGTCTTCAAAATCCAGGTAGGGAGGGGATGAGTGAGGATAAAACTGTATTTCATAGTGATTATTCTTACCTGAGATCATAGAAATCTCCATTTATTTATAACAGCCAAACCTTTATTAGGTTTAAAAACTTTTCTCCACAAAGGATTTCATTATGGTAAAACCTGGGTAGTATGTTTTCATTGTTGTTGAAAATGATAACTTATTTTCTGTTATGTTTTCTAGATAGCCATTGTAATTAAGAGAAATGCTACTGTTTTTTACATGCTCACTTTTGTATCCAACAAACTTACTGAATATCCTTACTCTAATAGTTTTTTAAAATTTTAAAATATTTTTGACAAATTACGTTTATGGTGTACAGCATAATTTTTAAAGGTGTATATATTATGGAATTGCTAAATCAAGCTAACTACCATATGCATTACATCATCTACTTATTTTGTGGTGAGAAGACATAAAAAGTACTCTCCAATTTTAAAGTATACATTGTTATTAACGATAGTTACCATGTTGTACAATAGATCTCCTGAAGTTACTATTCTTGCCTGATTGAAATTTTGTATCTTACACCAATATTTCTCTAATCTTTATCCCCTACAACCCTGGTAATCATTCTATTTTCTCTGCTTCTATGAGTTCAACTTTTTAAGATTCCATTTATAAGTGAGATCATATGGTATTTGTCTTTCTGTGCCTGGCTTACTTCACTTAAGATCATGTCCTCCAGGATCATCCTAGTTGTTGCAAATGGCAGAATTCCTTTCTAAAGGCTGAATACTGTTTCATTGGATACCTATTCTACATTTTATGTGTTCATTTATTGATGGATACCGAACTTGATTTTTTTTTTTTGTCTTGCCTTTGTTCTTTTTGCTCAAGATTGCTTTGGCTTTTAATAGTTTGCTCTGATTATTTCTCATCCTCTTCCTAAAATATTTTCTGCAGGGTTTTTGTAGATACTTTTAAACAGATTTGAGAAATTTTTCTGTATTCCTAGTTTGCTAGTGTTTTCTTTTACATTCATGAGTGGATATGGAATCTTAGCAAAAGTTGTTTTTGAATCTACTGAGAGAACTACAATTTTTCCCCTATACATTTGTTGGCATTTCTGTCTTCCATAAATTTCCTCTTTTGAAAGAGCACTCTCATCTTCTCCTGTTTTCTGAACTTCTAACTACCTAATTTTTTCTTCAGTTTTTGTTATACTACTACTCATTCCAAATATTTTATTCTAAAAATTTCACCTGTTGGTACCTTTAAAGCTTTTAAAAAATTGTGGTAAGAATACTTAACATTGACACACTGTCTTCCACAATGGTTGAAATAATTTACACTCCCACCACTGCTCAAGGAAATGAGAGGACACAACAAATGGAAAAACATTCCATGCTCATGGATAGGAAGAATCAATATCATGAAAATGGCCATACTGCCCAAAGTAATTTATAGATTCAATGCTATTCCCATCAAGTTATCATTGACTTTCTTCACAGAATTAGAAATATCTATTTTAAATTTCATATGGAACCAAAAAAGAGCCCATATAGCCAAGACAATCCTAAGCAAAAAGAACAAAGCTGGAGGCATCATGCCACCTGACTTCAAACTATACTATAAGGCTACAGTAACCAAAACAGTATGGTACTGGTACCAAAATAGATACATAGACCAATGGAACAGAACAGAGGCCTCAGAAATAACACCACACATGTACAACCATCTGATCTTTTAAAAAGCTGACCAAAACAAGCAATGGGGAAAATATTCCCTATTTAATAAATGGTGTTGGGAAAACTGGCTAGTTGTATGCAGAAAACTGAAACTAGCCCCCTTCCTTACACCTTATACAAAAATTAACTCAAGATGGATTAAATATTTAAATGTAAGACCTAAAACCATAAAAACCCTAGAAGAAAACCTAGACAATATCATTCAGGAAATAGGCAAATAGGCATGGGAAAGGAGTTCATGACTAAAACACCAAAAGCAATGGCAACAAAAGCTAAAGTTGACAAATGGGATCTAATTAAACAGCTTCTGCACAGCAAAAGAAACTGTCATCAGAGTGAACAGGCAACCTACAGAATGGGAGAAAAATTTTTCAATCTATCCATCTTGCAGAGGGCTAATACCAGAATCTACAAGGAACTTAAACACATTTACAAGAAGAAAACAAACGACCTCATAAAAAAGTAGGTGAAGGATATGAACAGACACTTTTCAAAAGAAGACATTTATGCTGGCAACAAACATAAGAAAACTCATCATCACTGGTCATTAGAGAAATGCAAATCAAAACCACAATGAGATACCATTTCATGCCAATTAGAATGGCAATCATTAAAAAGTTAGAAAGCAACAGATGCTGGAGAGGACGTGGAGAAATAGGAATGCTTTTACACTATTTTTAACTTTTGAGGAACTTCCCTACTATTTGCTGTGGTGGCTACACCATCTTAGATTTCTACCAACAGTGTACAAGGGTTCTAATTTCTCCACATCCTGGCCAATACTTTTTATTTTTAATTTTTTAACATAATAGCCATCTGAAAAGGTATGTAATGATGTCTCATTGTAATTTTGACTGACATTTCCCTGATGACTAGTGATGTTAAGCATCTTTTGTATAACTCTTGGCTATTTGTATATCTTTATTTTTTTCAGAAATGTTCACGTCTTCTGCTTGTTTTTAATTTGTTTCTTTTGTTTTTTGACTTTCAGAGTTCCTTATATACTGTATTTTGGATTTTAATCTCTTTTCAAATATGTGATTTGCAAATATTTTTCTTATGTTTGAATCCATCCATTTTGAGTAGATTTTTGTGTACAGTATAAAGTAAGGGTTCAATTTTATACTTTTTCATGTGGATGTCCAGTTTTCCCAACACCACCTACTGAAGAGATTGTTCTTTTCTCATTGTATTTATTGGCACCCTTGTTGAAAACAGGTTGATTACAAATGGGTGAATTTATTTCTGGGCTCCTTACTCTGTTCCTTGTCTATATGTCTGTCTTTATGGTAGTACCATACTGTTTTGATTACTGTTGCTTTGGTATATTTTTGAAATCAGGAAGTGTGATGCCTCCAGTTTTGAGGTCTCTGTGGTTCTCTATGAATTTTAGGACCGATGTTTCTATTTCTATATAAATATATATAAAAACACAGTCCACTGGAATTTTGAGAGATTGCATTGAATCTGTAAATCCTTAGGTTGTATGTAATTGTTAATACCCTCACTTTATGTAATATCTTTCCTTATCACCTCAAGTGTATTAGGCCTATTTAAACAGTTTCATTAATTCTGTTTTGGATCATATATATTGTTGGGTTTCTTAAATTTTTCTTTAATTATCTTTCCCAGTCATATTGCTGTTTTCACTTACGATTGCATGTTCTCCTGCATATGTCAGTTATTTTCTCTAATCATGTGTATTGGGGAAGGACCAAGGGCCACGTCCTAATCTGCATCCTTCCCTGTGAATTTAAAGGAGATGTGGTGAGGATGAGGTGTGAGAGTCAAAGCACCAAAAACCACTATTGTTGCCACCACTCCTGCAGACAAAGTTCTGGTCAGGCTCTTGCCTTGAGACTCTAGAAATATTGACATCTGGATATGGGGGAATTGGGATGTGACATAAACATCTTAGAGTTTTAGAGAAGTAGTAAGTGATGAATAAATGCTCAAGGATGGCTGGTTTCCCTCTTCATTAAATCCTTGAGATGAGTGGGCTTAATGGTATCCTGGTTTTACTATCTCCATGGTGGGTCCATGGCCTAGTGATTTTTCTGATGGCTGGTAATAATTTTTCAATGCCGTGTGGAAAGAGGGACAAGCAGAGCTTAATCTCAATCTTTACGAAAGACACTCATCTGAAAAGAATTTGATATTTTAAGTGCATAGCCATGGGAAAGAAAGAAGGAAAAAGAGTAAGTATATGATAGTCCGAGCATAACAATCTGTTACATGAGGCCAATGGTGAAAAAGTTCAGTGTGGCTATGAATTACATTTAAAGAGGAAAGCATACTTTGTTTTTCCTTCTAGGAAGTACAATATCAGTAATAGGATTTAAGCATAATTTTTTTTTGACCAAAAATTCAAGAACAATATGTTCAACAAATGCTGCAAGAATCTGACTATAGTGTTCTGTCTCTAAACACATTTTTGGGTGACATGAGTGAGATTTGGTGGAACTGAGTTGAAGACAGTGATTTGTGGATGGGGAAGAGAATTGGCAGGATGGCTAAATCTTGGGACATATAGGAGTTAACCCAGGGAAATTGCAGATTAGGAGAAGCAGTGCCTCTGGTAGAAGTGGGAACGTAAAAGCAGTGTGTGGCATATCTGTTTAGCGGGTGACATGCAGTTTAATAAAACAGTATGACTGGGTGAGAAATGACTTTGGGGAATGAAGGGGCCAAATTAAGACAAGCTTTGTATCACAAATGAAGAATTGGAGCTTTATCTTAAAAACAATGAAGAGTCTGGGTTGTACTGACTCAAAGAAAAATATCTTGTAATAGACAAGGGGAATTTATTTGGTTTAGTAATATATATAGGTAGTATACCTTGTGAGTGGTTTGGACTTAAAACATTATAAAACTAATTGTCTTTATTTGTCTAATGGTAGATACGGTTTTTAGTAGGTAGTTACATTGCAAACGTTTTATGTGGCATATTCATACTAAAGTTATTCCTTGTTTATCTGAAATTCATATGAACTGGACATTCCATTTAGATTTTCTAAATCTGACCACCCTATTACAAGATGTGTCAAATCAGTAGAATCGGGTGAACATGACTGGATGTGATGGTTAATACAGTTTCAACTTGATTGGATTGAAGGATGCAAATTATTGATCCTGGGTATGCCTGTGAGGGTGTTGCCAAAGGAGAATAACATTTGAGTCAGTGGGCTGGAAAAGGTAGACCCACCCTTAATCCGGGTGGGCACCACTGAATCGGCTGCCAGTGTGGCTAGAATATAAAGCAGGCAGAAAAATGTGAAAACATGAGAATGGCCTAGTCTCCCAGCCTACATCTTTCTCCTGTGCTGGATGCTTCCTGCCCTCAAACATGGAACTCCAAGTTCATTTTTGGGACTCGGATTGGCTCTCCTTTCTCCTCAGCTTGCAGATGGCCTATTGTGGGACCTTGTGATCATGTGAGTTGATAATAAACTCGTGTGCGTGTGTGTGCGTGTGTGTGTGTGTATCTATCTGTTTAATCTCCTATTCTGTCCCTCTAGAGAACCCTAAGTAATATATCAGGTGGTAAGAAAACATATCCTGTTCAGTAAGATACTAGAGATACTTGTTAAAGAGATAGTTCTTGACATTCCATGCCAGCCCTGCTGTAGTTCGAAATTTGGGGATGAATTTGTGCAGAGGACAGTGATCAAGTAACCATGCTAAGAGGTTTGAATTGTGGCTAAACTTTTGGCTTTGAGTAGGTGGCAGCCAATGGATAACTGCTTTTCCTTTACTACTGGGCAAATGGTCTTGAGATCCCTCCTGGAAGGGTCTAGCAGGATGAAACAATCAGCCCTCTAGCGGCAGCCAGTTCTACTGGCTATTTAACGTAAGAAATTGGTTACATAGGTGACAAAGAGTGAAAAGAGCAACCAGGGAATGATGCAGAAACACAGGACCATCTTCTGCTCGAGGGAAGCAGGGAGGACGGTAGTGATGTCTGGAACCATGGCAAGGGTTGTCCTGTGGGAGGTACAACAGCAGAGAAAAAAGAATCAGGGAAGAGGCAAAATCATTGCTGGAGGCACCGCCTGAGTTCTAAGAAGAGGCAGAAATACTCTAGTTGCCCTTCTAACTTTCTCTACTCTTTCATCTGTGCTTCCCATGAACTGACAGTACCTGGAATGTGATGGCAAGGGAGCCGAGAGAGAACATTTGGAAATAGAGCTGAAAATAAACAGACAGATGAGCAGCCCAGGAAGACAGGAGTCCAGCTCATATTTCTCCTATCTTCCTTTCTTGCTTCTGCTCTAGAATCTCTCTCTTCTTCCCCAACTAATCAGGAAGAAAAACCTGATCATCTTATCAGTAAGCAGAACAAGTTGGGGAAAATTTTGTGTATCTCCTACAGCCTTTCAAATGCTGGAGCTAAGAATGTTGCATCTTTTTCTCTGCAATAGGTCCCACCACGCTAAGCTGTGTTGTGTTACCTAGAGAGACTAACATTAGGGCTACTTAAGGAAAGCACTGGTCCCAGAGCCTGGCAGGACTTGAAGCTCCAGGTAGGATTTAGATGATGTAAACCAAAGATCCAACACTTTGTGAAAGTTGCAGATACTAGGATGATACCACTTTTGTCAGACAAAATAGGATCAGGAAGGCCCAGAGAAGAGAAGGACCATAGTTTCATGTCTGAGGTAAGAATTGTCTCCAAGGACTGTCTAAACTCATTCGTGAGTCCTTCACGACTCTCCTGCTTTGATAAGGTTTATCATTAGACATTCTTTCGGACTGCAGTAATTCAAATTAGATATTCTCCAAACCCTTGCCCAGAAACAGCATCTCCACAGGTACACTGAGACCAACTGTGGCTTTGAACCTCTGGAACCATTGAACTCTGTTTCTAAGCCATTTATGTAAATCTCTTTGCTAATAAATAAAAGCTTTCCTTACCTTTACAAATGCACTGGTGACTTGCTATTTCAGGCATTCTGGATTATAATCCTCATTTCTATTCCTGAGTAAACGCAACATATTTGGAGAATTTTCTTTAGTTTCTTGTTTTTGGTTGGCAATGTAAAACTGCACAATGTTCCACATGTGATTCGTATACGTTATACTTTTATTGAAAGTATCCGTTCAGACAATAGAGCTCCATCAGAACATCATACTTTCGTCTAAGTTAGCATGGGTTGTATTAGCTTTTTTAGGACTTGCAACACATTGTTGTTTTGAGTTTCTGGTCTTTTTCTTTTTCTTTTCTTTTCTTTTTTTTTTACATAAACTACTCTCAAGCTTGACTTCACAATGTGTGCTTGGATATTTTCTTCCCTTAGTTGTCAAAGCGAAGTTCTTTGATCTTAATTAACTATCTTTGAGTGATTAAATTTTGATTCTTTAATATAACAAATTATCCCTTGTAGTTTTATCTACAAAGTTGATAAACATCTTTCATATATTTTTCTAGGTTGTTGACAAAATATCGACGCTATTAGATTTCCTTGACAGCTATTCATTAATCAGCCTTCTTTGGGCAAAGTTGTTCAATTAGAAACCTGCTTAGCCATGTTTTCTGCCAATCCATATTACCCAAAGATGATCTCTGCAACTCATCTACAATCTATCACTGCCACAAACCCATTTGTTAGGAAAAGCCATTAATTTGACATGACTTGCTCTTAATGAATTCATAAGGCTTTGTAGTGATTACCACTTTCTGTAAGTACCCACAGAATCATTTGTTTGATAGTCTATTAATAGAATTTCATGGAAGAATGACATAAACATACTGGTATACTGCTTTCAGAAAACATATTAGGCATTTTTTCCCTTCTATCTTTTAGAAGCATTTTTATCCTGTTTTCCCCAAAATTAGTACCTCTGGGAGCCCATAGGCAAGATACTTTGGTATTATGAATAAATACGAATTAGCAGCATGAATTATCTGGGGATAAAAACTAATGAGATTCCCCCATGTTTCTTTTTTAAATTAGGAGAAATATCAAAGTATAAAAACATTAATCATATGATCATATTAGGCAGTGATTGCATTCAGTGGTAACAGAAACATGAAAAACTGGCTTGAGTGTGGG
The DNA here is from genome assembly GCF_037993035.2 of Macaca fascicularis. Lineage (NCBI taxonomy): Eukaryota > Metazoa > Chordata > Mammalia > Primates > Cercopithecidae > Macaca > Macaca fascicularis. The sequence continues at coordinate 31,457,250 of NC_088381.1, read as the reverse complement.
GTTGTATGTCCTTATTTTTAGTAAAACCTCTAGTGATCGACAGCCCAGAGCTGGCATGGTATTCCAGGACACTGTCGGAAACCAGGGCCCTTTGTGTTGTTTTGCTCATTTCATAGTATCAAGATAGCTGCTCTACCTTTATCCCTATATGCACGCCCCAAGGCAGGAAAAGGTATGTGCCCACTTTTCTGGCATATGGTAGGAACAGATAAATGTACATAATGTAATTTGTAGCACGATTGTAGGCATTATCACCTCTTAACTTACAAATAAAATGAAGACTTGATTTTCCAGGGCACCCAGTTGGTAAAGCAAGAAATCTGGAGTTCAATTACACACTTTAACTTCTAGGTTCATGCTCTTTCTAACATTTTACTAGCAATGATTTAAGAGGGGTGTGTGTGTGTGTTTCTTACTTTTAAAGGATATCAAAGTTCTTGTTTGTGTCTTATTTCACCCAGGATCCAAATTTTGGTGTCTGCTGTGACACCTTCTCTTCTAATTTATGACCTGAATTAGCTTTCCTACAACAATCCCTTATATACTGTGCTCTGGGAACTACCTCCATTTGGTTTGCCTCGAGGTGGTGGTAGTGATAATGTTGTAGAAAAAACCGGATTCTTGTCACACGACCAGGAAAACTTAGGTACATGGACACAGTGTAAGGTGAGTAGGGTGGGGTTTATTGGGTGAAAAGGAAAGTCCTGCTAGCAGGTCTCCTGCCTCACAGATTGAATCCCAGGTCACCACCCAGAAACTGAGGACGCTAGGGGCTCCTCCCCACTGCAAAGGGTGCAAACTTCCCCTGTCTCCACCTGCCGCCCCTAGTGCACAGGTGAGCATTATTCAGAGAGAATGAGTTGGGAAAGGATGGGCTTCATCTGGGAACAGCAGTCTGGTTTTTAAGCCTTGAGGCTGTTTTCAGGTTGGAGGCGGGGTTTCGCTGCAAACACTTGGCTGTCTCCTGTCTCTATCAGTAAGGCTCATTGGCAATTCCTGGACCCATTCCCAGATCCAGTGAATCAGACTCTGGGGGCTAGGTCCCTTGAAATGCATTTTTAACAGGCTGGACAAGTGAATGTCATGACCATTAAGCTTTTGGAACCAGTGTACTAGAGGATAATTTTCCACTGAGAAGAAATTTATTCTGAGTTGCAGCTGCTTCCAGGTCCTATTAGTACTTCAGGTGAAATTAGTCAAGCCCACTGGAAAGAAAATTTCCCCTTCACCCTCTGAAGGTTCGTTGAAAATTAACGAACAAAAGGAAGATTAATGAGAGAAAAGGCATAAAAATTGAATATTCAAGGAGAAAAATCAGTGATTACCTAATAACCGAGTGTGGTACAGAAGTTTATATGCCCCTTGTTTTTTCATAGGAAAGGTGGGAGATGGGAAATGTTGATGGCAGTTCTTTTGAGGGGCAGTAAATCATTAGGGAGAAGGAATGGACCCTGGAGACAGAAATTAACTTGCAACGATACCCTTTGGAATTTGAGTGAGTCTGAGACATCTGTGAAAAGGTCCATCCAGGTGTGATTATATTTTTTCCTCAGTCTTCCTTTCTGGGATAGAGAATGAAGTTTCAGGGAGAGGAAGGAAAGCAATTGTTCTAGGTGGATCCAGTCCTTAGGCAGATGAAGGAACGTCTCTGCCAGCGTCAGCTGATCTCCAAGCATTACCGCAGCTTGGACTCTGAGTTCTTGACTTTCCTGTAAATAGAAATTAACACTAAGCCAAACAAATTTCTTTGCAGGCAAATTTTAATAGGCTTGCAACTCAAGCAAAGCAAGGGAGCACTGTACAGAAAAAGGGTCTGGATGCTAGCTCCCTGAAGGGCTTGGTTCTCGTCCTTTTAAGGAAGCTGAAGCGAAAAGAGGAGTGATGTGTAGGCATGTAAAGGTGGGGAACTTTTAGCACCTGTGCTGTTTGATAACATGTTTCTTCATGCATCTCACATCTCTTTAGCATGTTAAATCTCTGCTACTGGTTGTGATTTTTAGTATTATAATGAGGAAAAAATTGGGAAAGGTCATTGGAGTATATCTTTAGCCAGTTGGATGTGGTGTAGTTATCTTTATTTAAAAAACATTATATAGGTAAACTTGTGTCACCTGGGCTTGTACAGATTATTTCATCACCCAGTTTCTAAGCCTAGACCCAATAGTTAATTTTTCTGCTTCTCTCCCTCCTCCCACCCTCTACCATCAAGGAGGCCTCAGTCTTTTCTTCCCCTCTTTGTGTTCATGAGTTCTCATCATTTAGCTCCCACTTACAAGTGAGAACATGAGGTATTGTTACCAGTAAAGGAGATCTGAGTTGTTCCAAGTTTTGGGTGGCTTATCTGTACACATCCGTAGCAAACTTCAGTCCTTGCCACCTTGGAAGAAAGAAGTCAACCAAGAGACATAAAGCAGAGAAAGAGATTGAGGCTAGTTCCAGAGCAGGAATGGAAGTTTATTTAAAAAGTCCTCAGAATAGGAAAGAAAGGAAGTTGCGCTTGGAAGAGACCCAAGCTGTCACATGAAGGTTAAAGAGAGGTCAAGTGCCCCGTTTAACTGGGATCCTAGCACTTTCATAGGCTCGCCTCCTTTCTATGATTCTTCCCTTAGGGGGGACTTCAAATGCGCAGTGCTTTCCTTACCCTTTTCTGGTGGAGTGTGCCCCTGGAAGATCATATTATACCATTTTTGCCTCTTAACATGCATGCCCAGGAAGTTGCTTTTACCTGGGGCCTGCATTCAACTAGCATTTTGATGTTAACAGGTGTGGACCATGAGGAAATGGCCTCTCCCTGGTGCTCCTGAATTATCATTTTTAGAGAGCCAATGAAATAATTGCCAAGCCATCCCCTAACATCCCTAGTGAGTAGTGGGAAGAGCCATCTCCTGCACTGCTTATGCCTAACTTCCTGTATTTGGTTTTCTGTTGCTATATTAGTTTGCTAGGATAATGGCCTCCAGCTCCATCCATGTTCCCACAAAGGACATAATCTCGTTCTTTTTTATGGCTGCATATTATTCCACCGTGTCGATGTACCACATTTTCTTTACCCAATCTGTCATTGATGGACATTAGGTTGATTCCATGTCTTTGCTATTGTGAACAATGTTGCAATGAACATTCACCTGCATGTGTCTGTATGGTAGAATGATTTATATTTCTCTGGGTATATACCTGGTAAAGGGATTGCTAGATTGAATGGTAGTTCTGTTTTTAGCTCTTAAAGGCATTCCCATACTGCTTTCTACACTGGTTAAACTAATTGACACTGCCACCAACAGTGCGTAAGCATTCCCTTTTCTCTGCAACCTTTCTAGAGTCTGTTATTTTTTGACTTTTTAATCATAGTCATTCTGACTGGTGTGAAGTGGTATCTCACTGTGGTTTTGATTTGCATTTCTCTAATGATCAGTAATGCTGAGCTTTTTTTTTTCATATGCTTGTGGGCCACATGTATGTTATCTTTTGAGAAGTGTCTGTTCATGTCCTTTGCCCACTTTTCAATGGGGTTTTTTTTTCTTGTAAATTTGTTTAAGGTCCTTCCTTATAGATGCTGGATATTAAACGTTTGTCAGCTGTATAGTTTGCAAATATTTTTTCCCGTTTGGTAGGCTGGTTGTTTGTTCACTCTGATGGTTTCTTTTGCTGTGCAGAAGCTCTTAAATTCAATTACATCCTATTTGTCAATTTTTGCTTTTGCTGTGTGATTGCTTTTGGTGTCTTAGTCTTGAAATCTTTGCCAGTTTCTATGTCCAGGATGGTATTGCCTAGGTTGTCTTCCAGGATTTTTATAGTTTTGGGTTTTACATTTAAATCTTTAATCCATTTTGAGTTGATTTTTGTATATGGTATAAGGAAGAGGTCCAGTTTCAACCTTCTGCACAGGGCTAGCCAGTTATCCCAACACCATTTATTGAATAGGGAATCCGTTCCCATTGCTTTGTCAGCTTTGTTGGAGATAACAGGGTTATAGGTGTGTGACCTTATTCCTGGCTCTCTATTCCATTTGTCTATGTGTCTGTTCTTGGACCAGTATCATGCTGTTGTGGTTACTGTAGCCCTGTAGTATAGTTAGAAGTTGGGTAGTATGATGCCTCCAGCTTTGTTCTTTTAGTTTAGGATTGCCTTGGCTTTTGAGCTTGCTTTTGGATACATACTAATTTTAAGAGTTTTTTTTCTAGTTCTGTGAAAAAATGTCATTGGTAGTTTGATAGGAATAGCATTAATCTAAAACCTGCTTTGGGCAGTATAGCCATTTTAATAATACAGATTTTTTCCCTATACAGGAGCAGGGAATGTTTTTCCATTTGTGTCTTCTCTGATTTCTTTGAGCAGTTCTTGTAATTCTTGTTTTAGAGAACTTTGACCTCCCTGGTTGTATTCCTAGATTTTTTATTCTTTTTGTGGCAGTTGGTGAATAGGATTGTGTTTCTGATTTGGTCTTGACTTGGCTGTTGTTGGTGTATAGGAATACTAGCGAATTTTTGCGTTGATTTTGTATCCTGAAACTTTGCTGCAGTTGTTTATAGCTGCAGGAACTTTTGGGCCAAGACTATGCAGTTGGCCCAAAAGCTCATGGGTATATAAAGGATTATGTCTGCAAAAAAGAGATAGTTTGGCTTCTTCTCTTCCTATTTGGATGCCCTTTATTTCCTTGTCTTGCCTGGTTGTTCTGGCCAGGACTACCTGGTTTCGTTCTCATTGGGCAATGCCAGACTCTCATTTCAGTAACTTTGGAAGGTGGTCAGGTTCTTACCAGAAATGCTAGAGTCCCATGTTAGCCACCTTGGGAGTCATCACTCAAGGAGATAAATGGTTAGCCTCTTCCTTTTATGTTTAGGAATTAAGCCTAGTCAGCTGAGGTAGGAGGGGAGAGCTTTCTGCCTCCTGACTGTGTCCACTTGTTAATGACGCAAGAAGATAGAGGAGGGAATATGCCCCGATATGAGAGGCCCATGGGGTTCCCGTTACCGCGTCTTTTGTCTGCCACGACAGAGTCTCTTCTCCATACTGTTTCATAAGGGCCTTTGATTAGAAATACTTAGTATACCAGGGTGCCATATTTTTGGGTAAAATTTCCTGGGCTCCTTCGGTATCATGCTGTGTAGCAGCAAAGGACTTCTTCCTACTACTCTGGGAAGTGGTCCCCTACCTCCTGGAAGCCATGAGAGAGGAGAGTGATTGATGTTAGCAAATACATTTGCTGAGACTGTTTTCTTTTTCTTTTTTTTTCCTTTTTTTGAGATGGAGTCTCACTCTGTCACCCAGGCTGGAGTGCAGTGGCGCAGTCTCGGCTCACTGCAAGCTCCACCTCCCAGGTTCACACCATTCTCCTGCCTCAGCCTCCCGAGTAGGTGGGACTACAGGCACCTGCCACCACACCCGGCTAATGTTTTGTATTGTTAGTAGAGATGGGGTTTCACCGTGTTAGCCAGGATGGGCTCGATCTCCTGACCTTATGATCCGCCCACCTCAGCCTCCTGAAGTGCTGGGATTATAGGCATGCGCCACCGCAGCCAGTCGACTGTTTTATTTTCAAGGTATTAAGTGTCCTAAAATTTGGGACACAGGAACAAGAACGTTCAAACCACTGATTTGAACCAGTGGTAGGTTCAAATCCTGACTTCACCACTGAACTAGCTGTAAAACTTTGGGCAAATAACGTCTCTCTCTGAATCTCACTTTCCTTATCTGTAAAGTGGCATTAATAATCCTGTCTACTTCATATGATTGTTTTAAGGATTAAATGAGTTAATGCATGTAAAACACTTAGGGCAGGATCTGTGATAAGTTCTCTAAGTGTTAGCTGTTAATGGTGCTTTTATGATGTCAGGTAAGAGTTTCAGTACCTGTGTAGATGAAGTGTCGTCTTCACCTTATGGTAATGTCCCCTTATACCTAGTATTCTATTTTTTTTTTCTAATAAAAGGATGTAAGCATGGAGGGGGAGGGGAGATGAGAAGAGATAGGAAAAACCTGCATGATTATTCTTATGACTGGCAAAACCATAACCACCCAATAGGTTCTTTTTGCTCGCTGCCTAGACAGAGCTGATTTATCAAGACAGGGGAGTTGCAATAGAGAAAGAGTTCAATTCATGCAGAACTGGCTGTATGGGAGACTGGAGTTTTCAGTCTCCCTGAAAACTTTGAGATCAGAGTTAAGGATAATTTGGCGGGCAAGGGGGTGGGAAAATGAGGAGTGCTGATTGGTTGGGTTGGAGATAAAATCATAGGGAGTCAAACCTGTCCTTTTGTGCTGAGTCAGTTCCTGGGTGGGTACCATAAAACCAGATGAGCCAGTTTATCTAGGTGGTACCAGCTGATCCATCGAGTACATGGTCTGCCAAATATCTCAAGGTCTGATCTTAGGTTTTACAGTAGTGATGCTATTCCCAGGAGCAATTTGGCTGGGTAGTCTCCAGCTGCATGACCCCTAAACTGTAATTACTAATCTCGTGGCTAACTTGTTATTCCTGCAAAGGCAGTCTAGTGTCCAGGCAGGAAGGGAGTTTGTTTGGGAAAGGGCTGTTACTGTTTTTGTTTCAAAGTTAAACTCTAAGTTCCTCCCAAGGTTAGTTCAGTCTCTGCCCAGGAATGAACAAGGACAGTTTGGAGGGGAGAAGCAAGATGGAGTCAGTTATGTCAGATCTCTTTGACTCTCGTAATTTTCTGAGTTATAATTTTTGCCAGGTTGGTTTTACTGCTTCGTAGCAGAATTGAGTTTGGATTAGTTGACTGATTCTTTAAATGCGTCCTCAGAGCAATGTGTAGTCTTTTATCCCTTGCCACCCCCACCCTTTCCTCTGAATCCTCAAAGTCCAATGTATCATTTTCATGTCTTTGTGCCCTCATAACTTTAGCTTCCATATATGAGCGAGAACACACGATATTTGGTTTTCCATTCCTGAGTTACTTCACTTAGAATAATAGTCTCCAATTCCATCCAGGTTTCTGTAAATGCCATTATTTCATTCCTTTTGATGGCTGTGTAGTGTTATGACATTTTCTTTATCCACTCATTGATTGATGGGCATTTAAGCTGGTTCCATATTTTTGCAACTGCAAATTGTTCTGCTATAAATATGCGTGTTCAAGTATCTTTTTTTATATAATGACTTCTTTTCCTCTGGGTACTCAATAGTGAGATTGTTGGATCAAATGGTAGATCTACTTTTAATTCTTAAAGGAATCTCCATACTGTTTTCTGTAGTGGTTGTACTAGGTGACATTCCCACCAACAGTGTAAAAGTGTTTCGTTTTCACTGTATCCTCACCAACATCTATTTTTTGATTTTTTTGATTATGGCCATTCTTACAGGGGTAAGGTGGTATCACATTGTGGTTGCTATTTGCATGTCCCCAATAATTAGTGATGTTGAGCATTTTTCCATAGGTTTCTTGGCCATTTATAAATCTTTTGAGAATTGTCTATTCATGTCCTCAACCTACTTTTTGATGGGATTTTTTTTTCTTGCAGATTTGAGTTATTTGTAGATTCTGGATATTATTCCTTTGTTGGATATATAGACTGCGAAGATTTTCTCCCACTCTGTGGGTGGTATGTTAACTCTGCTGACTATTTCTTTTGCTGAGCAGGAGCTTTTTAGTTTAATTAAGTCCCATCTATTTATCTTTCTTTCTTGTTTGCTTTTGGGTTCTTGGTCATGAAGTCTTTGCCCTAAGCCAATGTCTGGAAGAGTGTTTCCAGTGTTATCTTCTAGGATCTTTATGGTTTCAGGTTTTAGATTTAAGTCTTTAATGTATCTTGCACTGGATTTTTTTGTATAGGGTGGGAGATGAGGATCCAGTTTTATTGTTCTACATGTGACTAGCCAATTCTCCCAGCACTGTTTGTTGAATAGGGTGTCGTTTCCCCACTTTGTTTTTGTTTGCTTTGTGGAAGATCAGTTGACTGTAAGTATTTAGGTTTATTTTTGGGTTCTCTCTTCTGTGCCATTGGTCTATGTGCCTGTTTTTATACTAGTACCCTGCTGATTATGGCACTGGTATTATGGTGACCAACGGCCTTATAGTATAGTATGAAGTTGGGTAACGTGAGGCCTCCAGATTTATTCTTTTTGCTTAATCGTGCTTTGGCTATGTGGGCTCTTTTTTGGTTCCACATTAATTTTAGAATTGTTTTTTCTAGTTCTGTGAAGAATAATGGTGGTATTTTGAGGGTAATTGCATTAAATTTGTAGATTGTTTTTAGGATTATGGTCATTTTCACAATATCGATTCTACCCATCCGTGAACATGGGATGTGTTTCCAATTGTTTGTGTCATCTATGATTTCTTTCAGCAGTATTGTGTAGTTTTCCTTGTAGAGGTCTTTCATGTCCTTGGTTAGGTGAAATGTTCTGTAAATATCTGTTAAGTCCATTTTGTATAGGATATAGTTTGTTTCTTTGACTTTCTGTCTTGATGAACTGTCTAGTGCTGTCAGTTAAGCATTAAAATCCCCCACTATTACTGTGTTGCTGTCGATTTCATTTCCTAGATTTAGTAGTAATTGTTTTATAAATTTGGGACCTCCAGAGTTAGGTGCATATACATTTAGGATTGTGATACTGTGATACTTTGATTTCACTTGATAGCCTTACTGCTTATCTCAGAAGAAAGCTGAGAGAATAATTAAGCTATTTCTATGGTTCAGCATTTTAAGCTCTTAAGAGAATGAACTATGTTAAATGTTATCATGGTGTATGATTTACTTAATTACAATCCTTGCAGCTCTTACTGCTTCCAGTTGGAATGCATACAGTAACACAAATTTCACGCAGGTGGGTTAAACACCAGGTGGTAAGTCACTTTTGTGCATGGGCAGAAACAATTTGGTTCAGTGATATGAACAGAAGATAGAATCGGAGGGCTTAGCTTAAATACCACTTTAGATGTGTTAAAGGGAAGATTGTTCTTGATGTGACTCCAAAGACAGATGAACATGTAATGAACCTGTCATGGCCATAAGAAAGAAAACTATTCTTTTCAAAGTTACTAATGGTCTCAAATCAAATGGACAGTTTTCCATTATCAATTTTAAATGTTCAGCATTATCTGACATTGCTGATCACCCCCAACCACACACACACAAAAAAACCCCCAACAAAACAATGCTTCTTCAGAGGCTATGGGTATAGGGAAATGGGGAAGCGTTGGTCAATAGACATGAAGTTTCAGTTACACAAGGTCAATAAATTCCGGAGACCTAATTTATAGCAATGTGGCTATAATTAATGCTGTACTGACTACATTTAACAATACTGTACTGTATGTATGCTTGAAATTTGCTAAGATGATAGATCTTAAGTGGTTTCACCATACATACCCAAAATGATAACTATGTGAGGGTGGTATAATTAGTTTGTGGTGATTATTTTTTTAAATTGTGATTATTTTACAGTGTATACATGTCAGACATCAAGTTGTACACCTCATGTATTCACAATTTCTGTCAATTATATTTCAATAAAACTAGAAAAATATGTGGGTGTTCTCAGACCCCTCTTCTCTACTTACACATCTAGTTGATCTCATATAGTCTTAAAGTTTCAAATATAATCTATAAGCAGATATCCTAGCCCCAACCTTCCTCCTGAACTCCAGATTCATATGTAGAATTTCCTACCAGACATAGCCACTTGGATGGCTAATGGGCACATCACTTTTCACAGCTAGAACTAATTCCACTACCCACAGCCCTATCCTCCTGTCTTCCTGCCTGCGTGAATGAAAACTCGATTTCTACTGCTCAGGTAAGAAAAATCTCTGGAGTTATTCTCTTGACTCTCCATCTCTGATACTCTACCTGCAATCCTCAAACAAATCCTGCAGGTCAGCCTTCAAAACATACGTTAAATCCAACTGCTTGATACTGCCCTACTGACAAGGCACCTGCATCCCTTCATGGTCGACTGCAATAGCTTCCTAATGGTCCTTTTGATTCCATTCTTGCTACTCTGAGAAACTGTTTTTCCTGGTTTTCTCTTCACAGAAGCCATAGAAGTTTTCTTTTATTATACTTATGTTGAAATAATTATAGCATCACAGGAAGTTGCAAAGTTAGTACAAAGAGGCTTCCTGTACACGTCATTTAGTTTTTCCCATGGTTACATATTATATAATTGCAGTAAAATACCCAAACCAGGAATGACATTATTGCAGCGTGTATATTATGTTTTAGGTCACTTGATCATGTGTAGATTTGTGTAACCACCACCACAATCAAAAGAACAGAACCATTCCAGCGCTGAGATCTCCCCCACGCTACCTCTTTTGTGCCACACCTTCAGCATCCCTCAGCTTTGGCAACCATGAATTTGTTTTCTGTTTTGTTAATTTGGTCACTTCAAGAATGTTATATACATGGAATCATATGATATGTGATTATTTGATAATGACTTTTTATGTAGCAAAATGTTACTGATGTGTCCAAGTTGTGTCCATCAATAAATCATTCCTTTTTATGGTTGAGCAGTATTCCATAGTACAGATATACCAGAGCTTGTTTAACCATGTACCTCTCAAGGGACATTGTTTTTTCTGACTTTTGACTATTAAAGCTTCTATGAACATTCATGTGTCCACTCATGTGTTTTTGTGTGGACATAAATTATCTTTCTGAGGTAACTACCTAACAGTGCAATTGCTATGTTGCATGGTAAGTGTATGTTTAAGAAACTGCTAAGCTATTTCCCAGAGTGATTGAACCATTTTGTGTTTCCACCAGCAGTATACCCGCAATCCCGTTTTTCCATATCCTCACCAGCATTTGGTGTTCTCCGCTTTCTCTTTTTAAAAAAAATCCAGCCATTCTGGTAAGTGTACACTCTTGTCTCATCAGTTTTAATTTGCATTTCTCTAATGGTTGGTGATGCTGAGTTTCCTTTCATGTGTTTATATGGCATTTGTGTATCCTCTACAGTGAAATGACTGTTTACCCATCTTATTTTATTTTTATTTTATTTTTTTGAGACGGAGTCTCGCTCTGTTGTCCAGGCTACAGTGCAATGATGTGATCTCAGCTCACTGCAAGCTCCGCCTCCCGGGTTGACGCCATTCTCCTGCCTCAGCCTCCCAAGTAGCTGGGACTACAGGCGCTCGCCACCACGCCTGGCTAATTTTTTGTATTTTTTAGTAGACACAGGGTTTCACCGTGTTAGCCAGGATGGTCTCGATCTCCTGACTTTGTGATCTGCCTGCCTCAGTCTCCCAAAGTGCTGGGATTACAGGCATGAGCCACTGCACCTGGCCTGTTTGCCCATCTTATAATTGCAATTTTTTTTTTTTTTTTTAGATTGGAAGGAAGAAATAGTCTACCCTCTTAGCAAATTTCAAGGGGGATATCTCAGCAGTGAAGGAAGGCTGGCTGGCTGATATAGTTTGTATGTTTGTCCTTGCCCAAATCTCATGTTGAATTATAATCCCTAGTATCAGAGGTGGGGCCTGGTGGGAGGCCCCATTCTCATGAATGGGTTAGCATCATCCTCTTGGTGCTGTCCTCATGACAGCGAATTCCCTCCAGGCTCAGGACCACTTTTTTTTCTGCTTTGAGCACTCCTCCTCTGTAATTAGTTGGCTCACTCCTTTACTTCATTTAGGTGTCGGTTCAAATGTTGCTTGCAGAGAAAAGCCTTCTGACATTTGGATGGAAGGTGTCATCAACCTGAAATGAACCGGCACGGAGGATCCAGGGGAATAAATACTCAAACCTCAGTCATTTCTCTGAGCTCTTACTTGGCTCCTCAGAACCAAATCTAATTATGAGTTTAAATGGGAACCAGTTGATGAAGTTGACATAGGCCAGTCATTATAAGCACAGAGCAGGATGGAAAAGGATGAGGAGTAAATTTTGAGGGGCAGGTGGACGATAAACAGCATAACGGGGATGCTGCTTTCTATCTGGTATCCCATTAGTTTGTTGGCTGCAACTGCTACAGATGTGTCCCATTTATAATTGTATGACGAGTTTTTTCTCCCAGAAGTCATTGATTTGTACAGAATATGACCAGAGACGTTGCCTGATAGGTTGTGCTGCCTTAGTTCTGGTGCCTGCTGCCTTTCATTTCTTAGGTTGTGACCCTAGGCTGTTCTGGGTTTTTCAGCTCTGGCTTGTAAACATCTCTAGATATTAACCCTCAGCTCTGCCAAGCAGGAAGGCTCTGCTCCCTTTCGGAACAGCTCTTTTGGAAAGGTTACCTGTAGCAGACCTACTGGGTCTTGGTGGCATCGTTGTGGCTTCTCTTTTTGCTCTTTGTTTTCAGTTGAGGGTTGGTAAGATTTAGTTGAGGGATGCTACAGAGGAGAGTGATTTAGGGGCGATCAGGCACAGCCTCACGCTGGACCTGGAACTGTTACTTCCTTGGATGTGCAGGTCTTTTTGTCCCGTCTGATCCATTCCATCAGACTTCAGCTTTCATGTTAATTTTCTTTCAGGGGTCCAGTTGTCTTTCCTTTCTGCCCAGGGGCTTCTCAAAAGACTTCCAGACAGATTAGTCCACCTTCTGTACGTCAGTATAGACCAAGGTGCAGAGATGAGTATCTCCTGATGAGGTCATTATATGGATATACCATGGTTTATTTTATTCAATAGACCATAAGATTATAATTTTGTCACTAAAAAGATACTTCAAATATAATTTTACACGTACCTGTACATATATGAGTAAACTTGGAGGAAACTTAACCGTAAGTGATACTGCTAAATCAATGGTATGTACGTTTACAATTTTAATGTAATTACTTTATTCTCCCATCTAAAATATGTAAGGCTGTTTCAAATGCATTTCTTCCTTCCCAAGGCAGTTGATGCCTCCGATTCCTGAGATCTACGGTTCTGGAATATGAAGTGCCTTTTCAAGTTCACCCTACTTTATCAGTTTAAGCATTATTTACCTCTTCACTTTTTAGCTTCCAAAGCTTTTGTTGACAGTTTTCATCTATTTATATTTTTTCTATTCTTTTTGTAGGTAATGTACTATTACTCCTCTGTAGTCATTTTAGTGGAGATTCAGAGTGAATAGACAAATGTGCATTCAACCTACCATGTTTAATTAGAGGCACACATTCTTACATTTATTACTAGGTATTTTTTTCTTGTAAAAGTCACGTTTTCTCAACCTGGTTATTTTTCTGTACAGAATTTTGATTTTTGTAACTACTTTCTAGATAATTCTAATTATCCATATAATTTTCTAATTGTCATGTTGAGATAGTATGAAAATTTACTTTAAAAAAGCTGTCCAAGAGAGGGATGTCACCAGAGTGGTAGACTAGCATCACTTTCCTTCATCCCCACAGAAATTAAAAAAATAATTCACAGCACTAAAATCACCACCAGTAGTATGAGAACTCAAATACAAGGATGAGACAGTTACTGTGACCACAGAAGAGTAAAAACCTCCATGCAGATAAGAGAATAGGACCTCTATATGTACAGTGCCTTTCTCCAACCAGCTAGACACCAAGTGTACAGAAAACTTTCCCTCAATTCATTCTTATTATACTGGAAAGAGTGGGATTGAGGTAGATACTCAGCTTCCCACCATCTTGGGTTCACTGACAGACCTGTGCCTGCCTCGGTCTGTGGGAAGCGTTGCAAGTACCTGAAGGGAGAAAAATTCCTGGGGACAGCCAGAGATGAAGGGGAGAGGTTTTATAGACTAGTATCTCAGACTTGAAAACTAGGCTGCCTGTTTTGGCAAAGCAGCCCACATAGTAGGAGGCATGTTCCACAGGTACCCTGAGCATGAACCAGTAGTGTGTTAGGCCATTCTCGCATTGCTATAAAGAAATACTGGAGACTAGGTAATTTATAAACAAAAGAGTTTTAATTGGGTCACAGTTCCACAGCTTTACAGGAAGCATGATGCTGGCATCTGCTCAACTTGTGGTGAAGCCTCAGAGAGTTTTCAATCGTGGTGGAAGTTAAAGGGGGGATTGGCACATCACATGGAAAAAGCAGATCAAGAGAGAGGGAGGTGCCACGCACTTATAAACAGCCATATCTCACAAGAACTCGCTGTCATGAGGACAGCACCAAGAGGATGGTGCTAACCCATTCATGAGAATGGGGCCTCCCACCAGGCCCCACCTCTGATACTAGAGATTATAATTCGACATGAGATTTGGGCAAGGACAAATATACAAACTATATCAGCCAGCCTTCCCACGCTGCAGGGATATCCCCTTGGGACCTCGCCTATCCAGGATGGGCAGCACTTTGAGGTTTGTTACAGTTGAGGCAAACCTAGGTCACTTAGTGCTGAGAAGGAGGCAGTGACTCAGTGGGAAAAAGATATTCAACAGGTATGTTGCGCCAAAAAAAAAAAAAAAAAAAAAATCTGTAAGCAAACATAGCAAACATACTCAGTAAAAACCATAGTAAGCCAAACATAGAAGACTGGAATAACTCACCCTTCAATGCAAAGGTGTAGATGTAGATCCTCAAGAAGCAATAGCAAACAGGGAACTGTGACCTCCCCAAATGGACAAAGCAAGAAGCCAGTGATTGAGCCTAATGAGACTGTGATAGGTGAGCTCTCTGATAAAGAATTCTAAATAACAGCCTGGATGCAGTGGCTCATGCTTCTGTAATCCCAGCACTTTAGGAGGCTGAACTGGGATGACTGCTTGAACACAGGAGTTCAAGGCAGCAGTGAGCCATGACAGTGCTACTGCTCTCCAGCCTGGGTGACAGAGCAAGACTGTCTCTTAAAAAAAATCACAATAACAGTTTTAAGGAAACCTAGTAATTTCTGTAAATAATACAGAAAAGCAATTCAGAAATTTATCAGAAATCTAACAGAACTTGAGTTACTGAAATAAAATGGAAGTCATGGAACTGAGAAATACATTTGCTAAGCTGATAAATTCATTGGAGGTTCTCAACAGCAGAATAAAGCAGAAAAAAACATCAGTGAGCTCCAGGACAGGCTATTGAAAAATAAACAGAGGAGAAAGGAGAAAGAATGAAAAGGAATGAAGAATGCCTATAATACGTAGAAAATTACCTCAAAAGAGCACATCTAAGAATTATTGCTGTTCAAGAGGGAGCTGAGAAAGAGCAATGTACAATATAGAAGGCTTATTCAGAAAGCTGAAAAAAAAGAAACTGCCAATAAAGAATTCTGTTCCCAACAAAGCTTTCCCTCAAACATAAAAGATAGGGGAAGTCTTTCTCAGACAAGCAAAAGCAGAGGGAATTCATCACCACCAGACTTGTCTTACAAGAAATGCTAAAGGGAGTCCTTCAATCAGAAAGAAAAAAGCACTAATGTTCAAGAAGAATACATTTGAAGGTATAAAACCCACTAGCAAATGTAAGTACACAGGAAAACTCAGAATATTGCATGTCATTGTAGTGTGCAATTCACTCATAACTCTAGTATGAAGACTAAAATACAAATCTATCCTAAATAGCTATAGCAACCTGTGAAGAGATAGGCAATATAAAAATATGTAAATGGAGACAACAAAAAGTCAAAATGCAGGGGAGGGATGGAGTTAAAGTGCGTAGTCTAAGTTGTTTCTTTGTTTCTATTTTTTTTGTGTGAGCAAACATAATTTGTCATTTAAAATAACCTGTTACATCTATGTTTTTTTATATAAGCCTCACAGTAATCATGAAGCAAAAACCTATGACAAATGCACCCAAAATAAAAAGCAATGAACTTAAAAAAAGCCCTTTCCAGGTTATTTTGAAAGTTATACAAGTTTGGAAACCATTGACTTAAACATCCATCTCCTTAAATTTGAAAAATTGAGTCTTCTCATTTTCCCTCTAAAGTATCCTAATGAAAGCTCATTAAGAACAGAGGTTTATTTTTGTATTGCCAGGAAGTACGTAACATAATTTTATCCATCTCTACATTTATCTGGGTGACACATAACACCTCTGTAAGGAAGTGAACAAAATACATACATAAAAGGATCATTAAAATCAATAACATGTACAAAATGTATTAAGCTAATTAGCCTGGAGATACTTACATTCAAATAGGACATTTAAAGAGCAGATCTAAAAGATGGACTTGAATCAGACATTCTGGCATTGAGTGGTGTACAGGCTTCTCAAATGGCCCTCAAGTCACTCTATGTACCTGGCCAGCTGGACCATAGATTTGCAAAGCCATTTCTGGTTATGTGACCACTGGGCTCTGTCCATCAGCCCTTGCGGGTATTGCACTCTTGATCCAGTTTGTCTAGATTAAGCCTTAAAGCAGGAGTCCCCAGCCCCCAAGCTGTGGACTGGTACTGGTCTATGACCTGTTAGGAACCAGGTTGCACAGAAGGTGAGTGGAGAGTGAGCGAGCATTACTGCCTGAGCTCTGCCTCTTGTCAGATCAGCTGTGACATTAGACTCTCACAGGAGCACAAACCCTATTGTGAACTGTGCATGCGTGGGATCTAGGTTGCGTGCTCCTTATGAGAATCTAATGCCTGATGATCTGAGGTGGGACAGTTTAATCCCCAAACCATCCTTACCCTATCCCCTGGTCTGTGGAAAAATGTCTTTCACAAAACATGTCCCTGGTGCCAAAAATGTTGGAGACTGCTGCTGTAAAGGACTCACAGAGCTGCAGTGGTGATGGTGTGGCTGTGGCACTGGCAATGGGTAGGGCTTTATCATGTAGTAAATGAAGCTCAGGATCAGAAGTAGGGCCTGGTTGAAGTCCTAACTGCTAGTTGCTGACAGTGTAAACTTAGATGACTTGACCTCTATACAGCTTAGTTTTCTTATTGGCGAAGTGGAGATAATTGTTATGGGTTGAATAATGTCCCCAAAAGATGTTGCAGTTCTCACACTTGGTAGCTATGAATGTGACCTTATTTAGAAATAGGATCTTTGCAGGTGAAATCAAGTTAAGATGAACTCATTATGGTGAGCCCTAATCCAATATGATTGGTGTCCTTATAAGAGGAGGGGAACACCATATGAAGATGGAGACACGCTGGGAACACAGCAGTGCGAAGGTGGAAGCAGAGATTGCAGTGCTACAGCCACAAACCCAGGAACACCAGGTGCTACCAGAAGCTGAAAGTCATGGAGAGATTGTCCTCTAGAGGTTTCAGAGGGAGCATGGCCCTGATAACACCTTGATTTCAGATTTCTAGTCTATAGATGTATGATACAATACACTGCTGTTCGCAGAAACGACAAAGTTTGTAGTCATTTGTTATAGGTAACAGCCTGGGGAAATGAATACTATAATCACAGTTACCTTGCAGGTTTTTGTGAAGACCAGATGATACGGTGTTTATGAAAGCCATTATGTACTATAAAGCTAAGCAAATGGAGCTTACTATTCTTAGCTGGAAGAAGGGGTTCACATTTCCAACTCAGTATATCTCAGCATTGTTTCCCGTCTTCCTACTTTGTGGCTATGTAAGTGGCCTATGCTAGCCTTTCTGTGGAACCCCTTCCTCTTGGTGCCTGTGCAAACTCTCCTGTGGTAGTAATATGTTTAATTTTCAGAATGTTTTTGCCCTCTGGCCCTGACCTTGACCTAGTCTTATTTTTTTTTTCCTCCAGCTTTGAGTAACTGTGTGCTGACAGTTGTTTGAAGGAAGTTTTTGCCTCCCAACTCATGTTCTGAGGAAGGAAAACAGATTCTTGGAAAGTCAAGAGGGGTAGGTTATCCTGCTTTCAATATTTCTACAAATGACTTGTGTGTAATGCCCTGAGGATGTCTAATTGAACTGGATTGACTTCAGTGTTGCAGATAAATGAAGTTCATCTCGGAGACTGTCTCTTTGTTCTGCTAAGCTTGGCAACTTTCCTTCCAAGTCACCTTAACTGACTTTGCTGTTAGAGAGGTTATAAAAAGGACATTTAACTGCATGAATATTTCTTTGTACCAGCAATGCTAAGATACTGACTTGGAACTTTCTCTGTCAATCAGAAATTACCATCCCATGCCTTCTCGCTCTTTCGGGGTTAGTACATGAGGAACAGCATGATGTATAACTCTCGCTCCTGACTGCTACTGTCGTATGATCTCTCCTTGGCTTGCAGTGTTGTAGGCTGCTAGCAAAGATAAAAGATGTAATAAGGAAACTAAAATCTATTTCATTCATTGTACAAGTATATGTGTACACGGTTGTCTTGCCATAGGGAAGAACACTGTGGAATGCTCAAGGAGGAAATGATAAACGTAAAAACAACGTCTGTTCTATTCGAAGATGAGGTTTTCCTTCAGAGAGGAATGGTTAAAATGATCTTCCATTAAGTAGAGCTCTCTTCCTTGTTTTCTCAATGGTGGAGGGTGTCCTTTACTAATAGCCTTCACTGAAGCTATTCAAAGCTGGGTTTCTTTTAGTCTTCAGGAGAAAGTAAGTAGAAACTATTTAAGACTTTGGTCTATCAAAATCAGCTTGGAGTTCAGGAAACTAGACATGAATGTGGATCAGAAGCTTAAACTGGGAATAAATATTATTTTGTGAGTATACTAATCAGTTTTTGATAATACCTAATTACAACTCCCAAAGCTCACTGGCTTAACAAAGTTAAGTATTTATTTCTCACTCATGGATTTGTAAGTCTTGTTAGAGCTTTCCTGAGTGGTACATGGAATGACTAGCCTCCGTTTTGGATAGCGATTTGCATTCAGGCCTATTCCTCATGTCTTTTTATTGTGGGATCCATGGCTATTTGAGGCTCTTTTTCCCCCCTCATGGCAGAAACTCCAAGAAGGCTGAAGGATACTCGCTCGGCCTCCTTAAGTGACTCAGTTTGAAACTGGATCAATGTTTCTTGTTTCCCTGTCCTATTGGGTCAAAGCAAGTTCAAAACCAAGCCCCAGGGAGACATCTGCAAAGGGCATGAGTTTTGTATGTATTACTGGGAGGGGCTGAAGAATTGGGATCAGTGAATTTCACAGGTTGTTTCTCAAGAACCTTAGGGGTGGGGGCAGGGGTACAGTGAAAGGGCCTTCAGTCATGGCCTTATTACCACCTGTATTTTTTTTCCTGGGGCTGTCTAACCAAGTACCATTAACTAGGTCAAGTTGACCCATAAAATTAAACCTACATGTATAATAAAGAATTTGGCCCTGGCTGGGTTTGGTGGCTTACACCTGTAATCCCAGCACTTTGGGAGGCTGGGGCAGGATGATCACTTGAGCCCAGGAGTTTGAGACCAGCCTGGGAAACATGGCAAGACCTCATCTCTACAAAAAATTTAAAAATTAGCCATGCTGATTTGTGCATGCCTGTAGTCTCAGCTACTTAGGCTGAGATCAGAGAATTGATTTTGCCCAGGAGGTCAAGGTTGCAGTGAGCTGTGATTGTGCCACTGCGCCCCAGCCTGGCAGATGGGGCACGACTTCCTCTTAAAAAGAGAGAGAGAGGAAAAAAGAATTTGGCCCGAAGAGAGGTTTGGTCATTTCTGCAATTCCTGGTTAGAAGTAACTTCTAAGCCCTTCGATCTTCTAAGTGGTAAGAAGTCTTTGTTACTCATGGAGGACCTCTGAGACCATGTGATACCAACTTGACATCTTGGAAAGCCAAGCGCAGAGATTTAGTAAAACCATGTGGACAACTTATCAATAATGCCTGTATAATGAAGTCCTAATAAAAACTCTAGACCATGAAGCTCAAGTGAGCTTCCTGGATTGGCAATACTCCACACCTATTGTCACATATAGATGATGCAAGAGTGATTCATCCTGAGGACAACTGAAGCTTCGTGTTTGGAACTCTCCTAGACTCTGCCCTATGTGTTCCTCCCTTTGGCTGGTCCTAATCTGTATCCTTTTTCTGTAATATATGTAGCCACGAGTAAAATAGGTTTCAGTGAATTCTGTAAGTTTTCTGTAAATTACCGAAACTGAAAATAGTTCTGTAAAACCCCCCAACTTGGGGGTGGTGTGAGAAATGAGGGTGGTCTTGTATAAACTCTTACCTCTAAGTTTGTAGTTGCACCCTAACTCCTTACGGTTGGGGTCAGAAGTCTTGGCAAGTCTTGGCAGTCTGGAGGACTATGCTCTTTACCTTGCAGTTTGGCTGCCTCTGGGTAGACACTATAATAAAAGCTGTATTGAGATACATGAAAGCTTTAATGCTGAAACAGTAGACACAAAGATAGGAGAATGGCTAAAGACAATTTAGGGATAGAAGCAGTAGGATTTGGTAACTGATTAAATGTGTGATTCTGTGTGGCTATTGCTGGGGATGTCAAAGGAAGTATAATGAGCTCTTTTCTTCAGGATAACTTCTCATTAGCATTTGAACATGGTCTGTGTCTCCCATTAAAAACAAGATAAAAACCTTCCCTTGAAGCCATATCACTCCCCAGCAAACTGGTAGATGTCTATGCTTTATAACTTAGCCTCTTTGAGAGTTACTGTTACTGCCGTTTTCACTTTCCATTTTCATTCATGCTTCAAGTCAGTCCAGTGTGAATTTCACTCTTAAAAGTCTATCTGCCCTTGCTAAAGTCAGCAGTGACATTTGTTCATCCCACTTAATAAACAATTGAATCCTCGTTTTAGATATCTTAGAATTTCTGAACTTACTCCTTTAGAAACACTGGCCTCTTGGATTCTGATTCCTGATTTCCCCCTAATTCTCTGACTAGTTCTTAATCTTAGTTGTCAGCTTCTCTTCAACTAAAAAGCTCTAAATGTTGGCATTCCTCAGTATTCTTTTTCCTCATTTTACCTTCTGTGCGCTCCTCATTTAAGGCCATCTATTTCCAAGGCTTAAAACCCCAGTGATTCCTAAATTTATTTCTAAAGCATGCGATATAGTTTGGCTGTGTCCCCACCTAAATCTCATCTTGAGTTATAGCTCCCATAATTCCCACGTGTTGTGGGATGGACCTGGTGAGAGATAATTGAATCGTGAGGGTGGGTTTCCCTATAATGTTTTTGTGGTGGTGAATAAGTCTTATGAGATCTGATTGTTTTATAAGGAGTTTCCTCTTTCACCTGCCTCGCATTCTCTTTGCCTGCCGCTATGTGTAAGACACGCCTTTGTTCTCCCCTCGCCTTCCACCATGTTTGTGAGGCCTCCCCAGCCCTGTGAAACTGAGTCCATTCAACCTCTTTTTCTTTATAAATTCCCAGTCTCAGGTATATCTTTATCAACAGTGTGAGAACAGACTAATACAACATGATATCCTTCTTAGCTTTAGATTCCTATATCCAGTTTTTCATTTGAACTTCTTGGATATCCCATAGTTCTTCCAAATATAGCATGTCCAAAAGAGCTCCGTCTTTCCACCAGCCCTTTCTCCTGGTCACTCGTCTTTCTTACCTACCACCCTGCTGTGGGAGCCAGGCATTTGACAGTCATTCCTGATAATCTGCTTTCATCATCACTATTCTTTTCTCGCGTTCTATTCATTAACACAATTGGCAATCTGAGCTCCTAAACCCACCCTGTTCTACTTCCACTTTGACTACCTTCTGCAAGCCATTGTTTTTTCTATTACCTATTAAAATAGTCTCCAAGTGGGTCTTCTTGCTTCTATTCCTTTCCCTATCCTAATCCATTCTCCCCATAACATCCAGAGGAATAAAATTCAAAGGTAAATATTTATCCACTGGTTAAGAACTTTCAAGGGCATTCTGTTGTATTTAGACCAAACTCAAAATATTGAACACAGTCTGTAACATCCTGAACAATCTGTCTTCTGAACACCTCTCCACCTTCATCTCAGCACTTCCCCATTGCTCACTCTGTCATACCCTTCTGGCTTTCTTTCCATTCCTAAAATGAATCAATGTCTTTACTGCTTCAAAGGCTTTGGATGTGTTTTTCCTTCTTCCTGAAATACATTCCCCCCAATTTTTACCTATGTCCTCTTTATCTTTTGGGTCTTTGCTTAAAAGGCTTTCTATCCTCCATATAGCAGTCAGGTTAGACTAGATCATTTTGTGTTAACACCCTGAAATACCAGTAGTTTAAAACAACAAAGAATTATTTTAATAGATCCAACATAAATTGTCAGGGGGCTCAGCCTATTCAGGGATTCAGTCTGACAGATTTCACCTTTTAATGATTCTACCATTTCTATGCTAGGCTGCTCATTGCTGAGGCAGGAGAATAGCGCATGGAAGATTGTGAATTCAGTTTTAAATGTTTATCACTAGAAATAATGCATCATTTATACCTACTTGTCATTGGCATAACCACTGGCCACAAATGCTTTTAAGGGATCTAGGAAGTATAATTCTCCCATAGGTCTGAAAGGAGAAAAGAATGGGCAATATTTGTGAATTTGTGATCTAAATCCTGGTATTGTCTACTATATCCATTATCCCTGTTATGCATTAGATTTTATAGTTCTTTGTTCTTTGACTTTTTTTAGCAGTACTTTTCAATTAAAAATTATATATTTATGAGTCTTAAATGTCTGCCAGTTGAACTCTGAACTCCATGAAGGCAAGGTCCACACCTATTTTATTCATCAGTATTTTCCCTAGTGCCTAGCACAATACCTAGAATACAGTAGATGTTCAGTAAATACTTGGTGGATGTTGAATAAATATTCTGAATATGTAGGACACCTTTTGATATATAGGAGGAATTTAGAAATTCATATCTAGAGTCAAAGATCCTTTTCATCCATCTCCTGGGTAATTTAAGTTTTCTGTTTTCTATTTTATCTTTTTCTAGTGACTATTAGTTTTTTTTTAAAGCTAACTATATTTAAGTGGTTCCAGAGAATGTACAATACTTCATTAACTTACTAAGTCTACCTTCAAATAGATCATGATATGAGAACTTCATAAAAATATAATTCCATTGACTCCCAAATTTTATCCTTAGTGCTATTGTTATATGTCTTACTCGGTATGTTTCGTATCTACTCTATGTTGTATTTACATTTGCAGAAATCAAGAGTGTGGCCTTGGTGAAAAGGTAGACATACAGATCAGTGGAAAAGAACAAATAATCCAGAAATAGACCCACACAAATATGGTCAATTGACTTTTGACAAGGCAACAGTGTAATTCATTGGGGAAAAGACAATCTTTTCAACGAACAGTGCTGGGACAGGTGGATATCCATATGTGAAACAGTGAACCTGATCTATACTTCACATAATCTATGACATTAACATTCAGTATATCACAGACCTAAATGTAAAAACCTAAAACTATAAAACTTTATGAAAACACAGGAGAAAAATCTTTGTGGTCTTGAGTTAGACAAAGATATTTTAGAAAACATAGAAAAAGCATAAACCATAAAAATATTATGAATTGGAGTCCATCAGAATGAAACACTTCTGTTCTTAGAAAGGTCCTGAATAAAGAAAGTCACCTACTGCAAGACAAAAGTTGCATAACATTTATCTGACCGAGGATATGTATCCAGGATATATATAGAATTCACACAACTAAATAAGAAAACAATCCAATAAAAATCACAGAATATTTGTACAACAAAGAACTACGAATGGTAAAAACAAACACGTTATATGTCACCTAATATTTAGTCACCAGGAATGTACAAATTAAAACCACAATGAGATGGTGTTCTCTAGTTTGGTGGCTAAAATTAACGTACTAAGTCCCAAGAGGATATGAGCAACTGGAAATCACAGAGCTGTTGGCCTTTGCTGGTGGGAATTCAAAATGGTCCACCCACTTCAGAAAACAGTTTAGCAGCTTATTATAACATTAAACATATACTTATTATAATCCAAAAATTCTACTCCTGGGTGTTTATCCAAGAGACATGAAAACATATGTCAACAGGACTTGGTAGACAAATATTCATAGCAGCTTGGTGCATAATTGCTGAAGACTAGAAACAACCCAAATTATCAACTGGTGAATGGATAAATTGTGATTCATACATGTGATGAAATACTATTCAATAATAAAAATAATTATGGTATACATAATATGCAGTAGTATTTTTATTATGCTAAAATAACCCTGAACACAAAAGATACTCTGTGTTCTATAGACTGAATGTTTATGTTCCCCCTCAAATTTATATGTTGAAACCTAAATCTGAATGTGATGGTATTTAGATGTGAGGCCTTGGGGAGGGGATTAGGTCATGAGGGTAGAAACCTCATGAATATGATTAGTGCCCTTATGAAAGGACTCCCTTACCCCTTCTACCATGTGAAGACACAGCAAAAAGAAGGCCACCCGTGAACCAGGAAGTGGGCTCTCACCAGACATGGAATCTGTCAGTGTTTTGATCTTAGACTTCATAGGCTCCAAAACTGAGAAATAAATTTGTTTATAAGCCACCCAGTCTATGGTATTTTGTTATAACAGCCCGAACAGACTGAGATACTATATGATTTCTTGGAAAGGCCAGGCCATAGCAATAGAAATCATATCAGTGTTGGGCTGCTGGTGGGAGTAGTGATAGACTGCAAAGGGGAATGAGTGAACTTTTTGGAGTGATGGTAATATTCTGTATTTTGATTATAGTGAACCATACTCTGTTGATTTCTGCAAATGTAAATACAACATATGGTAGATACAAAACATGCAGAGTAAGATATGACAACAATAGCACTAAGGATAAGAATTTGGGAGTCAGTGGAATTATACTTTTAAGAAGTCCTCACATTGTGATCTATTTGAAGGTTACACAACTCTATATGCTTATCAAACCCTATACCTAAAAAAGATGAGTGAATTTTACTTTATGTAAATTACACCTCAATAAGCCTGACACTTAAAAAACTTAAAAAAGATCCTTTGAAGGTATATACCTTCCATATACACAGAGGTGCAAATATGTGTATATGTGTTTACATATAACTTCTGCTAAAGTGTTTTTCTATTATCTTGACATTGGCTTCTGGTCTCTATTGTTTATGATGAAAATTTTTGTCCTCAAATTATCTCCCAATATGTAATATGTATGTGAGCTTTTTTCCCTCCTTTGGAGGTTTTTTTTCTCCTTGACTTTAGTTTTCAATAGTCTGACAATGATGCTCCCAGGTATTGCTGTTATAAATCACACAAAAATGTAGTAGCTTAAAACAAGTTATTTGTCACTAGGCTGTGAGTTGAATACATATTTTTTCTGCTAGTTGCACCTAAATTCACACACGTAGTTGTATTCAGGAGGTAAGCTGGTTGGAAGCTCAGCTCATCTGGGACAGCTGATATGGTTGCATCACTCTCTCCACATGGTATTTTATTCCAGGCTCTTCATGTTGTGGACGTCTCTCTGTAGAATCCAAGAGGGTCAAAGTAATAACCTCAGTGTCTCTTTAGGTCTTTTCTCACATTAAGGCTCAGCCTTAAAATAAAGACTAATATAACTACTGCTGCGTTTTTTTTTAGTCAAAGCAAGAAGCAAAACCAACTTACATTTAAGAGGTAAAGCAGAAGAGTGGCAAAGTGACATCACAAAGAGGTGTAATTAGAAAACTTTTTACAAGTAGTGTCCAATCTGCTTTTAAGCTATCCAATGAGGGTTTATTTCAGATATTTTAAGCTCTAGAATTTTAATCTTTCAGTTTCAATTTCTCTGCCAAAATACTCTCTTCACATATTATATTCATATTTTCTCATAAATCCTTTAATATATTTGAAATAGTTGACGCAAAAATCTTTGGCTGCCAATTCCAATGACTGAGTCATCTGTAGGTCAGTTTCTAGTGACTGTTTTGCCTTGATTATGGGTCACATTTTCCTACTTGTCTCATAACTTATTACATATTAGATACTGTACATTATAGACTGATAATTTTTTTTGTTTTGCTTGTAGAGAGTGAAGGTCTTTATTCATGAAGTGGTTAGGGTGGGGGCTAATTATTTAGATTTTTCCTATGGCCCATTTGAGCTGAAGAAAGCAGTAACTTTAACTAGATTGAATTAATCTCCGCCTAACCTCCTGTACCACCACTTTCTCTTTGATGTGGTCAGTAGAAAAGATTGGTCTGTAGTATTGGGTATTGTTTATTGTCACCTTTATATTCAAATCTAGCAAGCACCTAAAATCCAGGCTCTATGAGAATGTGTAGGATTGTGCATTTTCTTCTGCTTTGTAGCCCTTCATCCACAGGTGCTTCTGGGGTGGGGAGGATTATTTGGTCAAGTAATTTTTCATTTTGGGCTCTACCAGATTCCAATCTATACTGCCAACCTATAGTGCCATCCAAGCTTTAATTATTCCTGCAAAATCTACCCAGGCTACAGCAGCCTTATTTCCTCATTGTTCCTACCTTTAGCAGATGCCTTCCCCTAGGTATGGAAGCTGCTACTCGTCTCTACTCACTTAAAAATTAATCTTTTCTTTCTAGAATTCTGCTCATTAGCATTTCTTTGCTTTTATAGCTCTTCATAGCCCTATAGAAAAATATAACTTATTTGATCTGGGTTTATCTTGTTACCACAGGAGAGAGGTTCGTTCTTGTCCTTCTCTATCATAATTCGCTGTGAAACTCAATATTGGTTGGGGGGTTTTGACATGACTTTATGAATAGTAATAGCTATTACATTCCAGAAGTATTTATATCCTGGAGGTTCTCTAGTTTCAACGTAAGTGGTTATTGAATTTCTTTTAATCCTAATCCTGTAGTTTTATGCTATAGCATGTTTGGGTGAAGTTAGCAAGGAATTGTTTTTGCTGCAATAAAGATTATTCTTTTATGTGGCCTGTGGACATCAAAAACATAATTTGAGAAAGTCAAAATGGAGAAAAAGGAAAGTGAAAATTATGATTACTTATAGCTAAATGGCAAAGGAACTAATGCTATTTTTTAGTAAAATTTCCAGGCTTATAAATTTAGAAGAATTTAGTTACAGCTATGTATTATACTATGTGAAGTGGTCCTTAAAATATTCAGATTTCTTGCCCTTGTCAGTGGGTGGTAGATTTTCTTACCTAGTAAGTAAGAATAGCCTTTATTTGCCCATCTGACACAAGCACTTGGCTGAAGGCTCCCATAATCACCCATGGTGGCTGTGGGAGTGAGTGCAGATGGAAAAGGATAGAATGCTCTGAGGAGGAGGCAGCACTGTGCACCATGGAGTCTGTATGACAAGATTAACATCACTGTCAAAGTTGTTTTTGGAAATAGGTCCTGGAATAAATGTTTCCAGAACGTGCAGAGATACTATTTTTAGGAAACATAACAACCCCAGTTCTAATATTGGCTTTTAGTGATGTGTTGGCCTGTGTACTACCTGAAAAATGAGCCCAAGTGTGTCTATATATACTCCTCCCCTAAAGAGCATGCCTACTTGCCCTTTCCAAATAATGGCCATTGCTTTTCATTTTCATTTTTAAAAAATGAAATTGAGACCTCAGTGATGTTAGCAATTCCCACGCCTGCTGCCCCCCCCACCACCACAACCCCCAACGGTTGTCAGTAGAGAAGCTTGTGTGGTTCTGGTTCAGGGAGGCCCTGTTCGGGGTTTCTTCCTCTTTCTACCTCTTTTCAGTAGCAGTATCAGTTTCACCTTTGGGCCAGGGCTAGATACTCTCTTCTTTTTTCCTCTTCCTTGTCGCCCTTTAGAAGGAAGTTTCGCTGTCTACCTGCTTGGTTATTGGCCTTTCATTATGTCAATCATACTGATGGATACAAAGAGCTAAAGACTTGGAGTAAAGCAAGACATTTCAAGCAGGAGACAAAGGAAGGAATCCTAGAAGGCAGAAGGGGTCAACGAGTCAATGTTTTGGCAATGGTTTTGTCTTATATTGAGTGAGAGAACTTTGGGGGAAGCATTGCCATCAAGAGGAGAGTGAGAATGGCCAAAATGGACTAAAGCATCTTAAAGATTTTTACTATATATTATGTGTAGGTAGTTACGCCTCTCACTACAGATGTAAATTTATTTCCATTTTTAAAATTGTAGACATCAAATTTTTCTTGTAATCAAAACCATGCCACTTGTGGCCTCAGTTATATTTAGGTTTTATTTTCAGTTGGTACTTTACCTTTGTGGTATAGTCAATAAAAAATGACTTAGAATTTCCTTTCTGCCCTTTTCCTTAAAAGAAAGCCTCCTATGCTCCTTTACGTATGGACAACTGAATTTCCTTTTTAGGAGCTTAATCCCTTGATTTTGAAGCTTTGCTTCATTTGAAAATTTGAAAAGTTGACCTCAGTGAACTTTAGTGTGAGCTATTTATACTTCAGGGGAAGGAATGTCTTTTATACTGGCAATGTAGAACAGAGTTTAAGGGATACCACAAATGGGGCTACACAATGCAGGAGAAAAGAGGGAAAAAAAGGATGCCAGGAAAAAAAGATAAGAAATGTTGCCAGTTTTGCAGCTTTGCTAAGAGTTGGTTATATTGCCAACAGTGTAGATTCTGGCTTCAAGACCCTGAAGCTGAAGCCTTATTATGCTTTTATTTATCATTTTGTAAAGCTAGAAGGGCATGTTGGGACAAAAAGGAAGGGGAGGACAGGGAGTGGTAGAACAGGGAAGGAAATTTTCCATGGGGACAAGTTTGACCTCTTAGTTTGGGGGAAAGAAAATGAACTTTTTGAGCCAATAATAACAAATAACAACAACAATTGCGTGCATAGTAATTACTGTAATTTGAGTATTTATGTGCCAGGCACTGTGCTAAGCACCATGCTTCCTGCCACAGCATTGAAGTCTGACTGTTTAAAATGTGTAAATATGTGTTTCCCTGCAGTGCTAGAGAATCTGAGTTAAAACGATACGCCTCCTACCATTGCATTTCCTTGGCCTTATTATTTTTTTTTCTTTTTAAAGTTTATTTAAACTGGCTATGTTGTATGACTCTTTGTAAACTGCCTTAAACCTTTTTTTGGAACAAGACAAGATATAAATAAATAAAATAACCTATATACAAACTAGGAAAGTTACAGATGCGTGGATATTTCAGACTCTTGCTATTCTTTCCAGTGCCATTTCCCAGCTCTAACTGAAGCTCTCCTTCATAGCTCTTTTGACCACTTAGGGAGTAGAAGCTTTTGGTGTGGCCTTTAGGTCACATTTCTCACACTCACTCAGATCTTGAGTCAGCAACTGCTGCCCTTCTCTGAAATGTCCCTTTGTTATTAGTCATTACATTTTGGTCTCTAATACCTCTTTTTACTTTAAAATCCTGTGAGTCTCTTGAGTCTCTCCTGCCATAGCTATTGATCCTTGGTGGGCAGCTTCTTCTAAATACTATTAGAAGATACCTAGGAAGGCGACCTAGGCAGATGAGGATGAAAGGCAAAATTAAAGTTTTAAGTCAAGAATACCTTCTTTTAATTCTCCATCCTGTCTTTTTGAAGGACTCCCTTAAATATTGTAATCTCCTTGGATTCCTATTTATGCTCATATGTTTTATAAAACACAGGACACATTCCCATTTGTTTTCACTTTCAAAATTAGTTGGTGGAAGGAGGCTGTGAGTCACCAGGAAGCAAGAACATTTCTTATGGGGGCACAAAATGTTAGCTATTATATAAATCATAGATGCCTAGAATAGAGAAATAATTGAGCCAAATCTCTGTATTTTACAGGTAAGTAAACTGAGGCTCATCACATTCAGATGGCTCAAAGCTTCCAGCAACTTGGGACGTGCCTTTGCTGGGAGTCTCTCCATTTTGCAGTCCATGGTCTTAGGTGAGCCACCTCTTCTCACAGTGAGATCACCAGAGGCAGCCTCCTGGAGCAGTTCAGGAGTCATAACATTGGTGAGGAAAGAGATTGTGATGTGATTTCCAGGGAAGGTAAGTTCTGTAGAAGTACAAAACATCGTTATTGTGACTTGAGGTGCTCGATAGCCCATATGACTGCTCACAAATGAAACCTAAAAATACTCCAGCATGTGGGATGTAACTTTGTAGGTGTCTGTGACTATAAACGCAGAACCAGAAATAGAACTGGGGGTACATGGTGTTGCTTAGCAATACAAGTGAAAATGGGATGAAACTGGAGTTCTTTAGCAGAGAAAAAGTTGTTTACTAGAAATAAAGATACACTGGGGGCTGGTTTTTCAACTTTATATATAGTCATGAAAATGAACTTAGTTCTCTGAATTTCTGGGTTTATTGCTGTCACTAGCAACATCAAAAGAAATGTTTTATCCATTTAAACTTTTTCTGAGGAGGAGTGTTTGTAGATGGAGTTGGCCATAGGCACTTTGGAGATGTTAAGAGGTTACTGCCTTTTTAATGGATACAGCATCTAGTGCAAAACAGAACCAAAACATTAACACAAATGACTAGGACTCTCAGTGGCTTGAGGAAACACATTTCACCATGAAGGAACACGAAGTTATAAAAATCTTTTTGCTGGTTATGTCGAAATGTTAGTTTGTCTCTCAATAATTTTGTGTAGTAGACATTATCTTGCCAGTTTTACAAGTGAGAAAGCTGAGGCTGAGAGAAATTGATTTCCCCAAGTCACATAGACTCAGGGGGGCAGAACCAGGATTCTAACTCAGGTTTGTTTGTACAGAGTTTTGACTTTTTTCCACTTCAATACATCACCCAAAGAGGAGCCGCCCAGGTGCTGGAGTCTGGGCATGGTGGCAGATGACTTTACACACTGGGAAAGCGTCCTACAGATAGTTGTTCTTGAGTTGAGTTTAAACTGCAGTAAAGAGGACAGAAGATGTTTAAAGACAAAAGTTGTGTTCTGAAAAGCTATTGTCTCAATGTCTTATTGAAATTGTTTATTGTCACTGAGATTTTCAAAAGTTAGCTACATTGTACGCACCTTGGGTGCAATGATATTATTTTAAAGGTTTCCTAATACTTACAAAGTGTTCTACTAGATGCTTAATGAATTTTTGTTAATGTAACTTGAGCTGTCACTCAAAAATTTAGAGAAAAGATGAATAGGAGAATTTGCAGCGACCAATCTTATAGTCATGAAATGAGTTTAACATAGGGTAAAAGTGATAGGAATGATTTTCCATGACCCAGTTTGATTTCATGTGCCACTTTTAAACAGGCACAAGTTAAAAGTAAGAAGAAAAAATTTCAGGAAAGAAAAAGGTGTTCCATGGCCGGGTGCGGTGGCTCAAGCCTGTAATCCCAGCACTTTGGGAGGCCAAGACGGGCGGATCACGAGGTCAGGAGATCGAGACCATCCTGGCTAACACGGTGAAACCCCGTCTCTACTAAAAAATACAAAAAAATTAGCCGGGCGAGGTGGCGGGCGCCTGTGATCCCAGCTACTCGGGAGGCTGAGGCAGGAGAATGGCGTAAACCCGGGAGGCGGAGCTTGCAGTGAGCCGAGATCGCGCCACTGCACTCCAGCCTGGGCGACAGAGTGAGACTCCGTCTCCAAAAAAAAAAAAAAAAAAAAAAAAAAAAAGAACAAGGTGTTCCACTGTGGAAGGGCATCCCTTTGACATTGAAGACAATAACCATTGACAAACCATGAATGAAGTTGTTTATTCACTGGGGAAACTTGTTCAGAATTCTAACTTTCTATATGAGTTAGAGATGGATTGATTAAAACTTTTTTTATTCATCTAATAAATGACACCTGAGTGTCAGGCACTTGAGCTATGGAACAGAGTGAGATACACGCCCCCCTCAAGATACATGTCTTATGAACAAGTAGACATAAACAGTGTCAGGTGTTCAGGTGGTTTTATAAGTATATAGGACATAAAATTACTTCAGATATTCCAAAAAAACCCTTGAAAGCCCTTGGTATTGGACTGAGAGTCCTTTGAACTTGGCCATTGATAATTCTTCCTTTTCTTTGGAAAATTGGAACTATTGTTCCTAAAATGTGGATGTTAATGCTCTGAAAACTCCATGCCAGGAGAAAATGGAAATTTGTTGCTTTAAGGGAAAGAGACCAAAAGACGTTGTGTTGTGCCGTGTTTTAAAATTATCTAAAATGATTTTCTCTCTGCTTAAAAATTATATGTACTTACCATATTAGTGTTTTCAGTGCAAAATGGTGGTAGTGGAGGAATTCCTCTCAGTGCCTTGCATGAGAAAACGAAACCTAAAATTAACTGTCATCTTTCTCTACTTTCTGTCCTGTAGTAAGTAATCAAAAGAGATCAGAAAGCCTACCTCCTTTGAAATAGATACTAAATTGAGCCCTTGAATATTGGCCTTGGGGAAATTTTTCTTGTTTCTGCTGGTATACAGTTGATTTTTGATGAACTTGAATTATAAGAGCTAAAATTGAAAGCTGGAGTACAATTCTTATATGAATTTGAACCATAGGAGCCTTGAGAGGGAATATGGGTCATGCTGACACCTTGAACATCTAAAGGGCGTCACAACACCTGGAGAAACTGATCAAGATCAGAGCCATAGGACTGGAAGTAAACTTACAGAATTCTTTCTAGTTGTATTTTCTTGGATAGTGTGAGAGGTTTAGTTGTACATACAAGAAGTATATGTTGGTATCTACCTTGTGTCAAAAAATGTATGAGGCATTGGAAAGATAGGACTAAACAAAGACCCCTGTGGTCTTTGTGGTCATGGAGCTTCTAGTAGCAAGGAATGAATATAATTAGGTTTCTAGAGGTAAATGTCATTAAAACAGGTTTTCAGAGCAAGTTTGTTCTCTTCTAACTTATTTGCATCTGAATAATTTAAGCTGATTAATCAAAGTTTGACAAGGGCACTGGGAATCTTGCAAGATACAAGTTATTTCAGAATATATCAGGTTTTAGCAAAGCATGGTTTCCTATGTAAGCATGATGAAAAAACAGTGCAGTCAGCAAGGCAATAATACAGAGAATTAAACCTTGAGACTCAATCAAGATTCTTTGTCTCAAGCAACTTCTCTTACAATAAGGAAAACGAGCAAATTTGAGGGAGAATGAGTTCACCTATTCATCTATAGTTATATAATTAAAATTAACATGCATGATAAATCGTTACATGATTAGAAAGATTGAAGGGCTGTAAGTATTCAGAGTGTGAGTTGTTTTATTCTGGGTGGTTTTACATGACTGTTATCCCCTCTTCAACTGCAAGCTCTTCAGGAGAAGGGTCCAAAAAACAGGATGAAATAGCAATTACAGTTTTTGCTGTGTAAACTATACATTAAAAACATGGGAAGACCGTACATTTTGTGATGTAAGACAGAAAAAAAAAAAAAACACTCCAAAACCAAAAGGAGCTGAATCCTTTGTTTAGAGATACATATTAAATATATCCAATTAAGCTAAAATCAATCAGGCCCTTCTAAATAACTTTATTTCAAAAGGAATTAGAAGTCCAGTGTATTTTGGCTAATGGAAAAAAAGATTCTAACAAAACTAGTATGCAATTAATTTTAAAAAGCCTAAGCATCTCTTACATGATTTTGTGTGTATTTTGATAATGTTTATATTAAAAAAGATAAAGTTTAAAGCTTTCACTGATCACACATCTAACTTTTATGATGTGTTACATGCCATTTAGGACTACTAATAGTTAATTACTACTGTATCACTAGATTTATTAGATGACTTTGTCTTAGTAGTCCTTTCATCCCCATAATCAAATTCAGAATATCTAATGGCACATCATCATAATATGTTGTCATGTCAGATTCTATTTACTATTTTGTGTGGTTTAAGGCCAAGTAACCAGTTACTGATTTTTCACATGTAAAACGGGTTTCTCTTCAATGGATATGGCACCTGCATAATCTGCTTGCCTGTCCCATCTCCTTTTTTGTAATGAATGTTTTGAAATATCTTAAACCAGTTTACAGCATTCTCAGTTTCGTCCTGTGTTTTCCTCTGACAAAGTCCATGATGAAAACACCAGAGAGAGATGGAACCAAACTAAATGGCCACCAGACTTGGTCATATTAGTGTCACTTCTGGCAGCACATGAGAACAAGCACACTTTGGGGCATTTGTTTTCATCTGCTGCCAGAAACAAGGATTTGTTTTCTGAGGCCCCTTGGTTTTCCAACTTACATTATTGAATGAAAATGACTAATGTGAACGTGCCCATTGTAAGATGTGTATTTTTACTCAGGAGCTCCCATAAAAGTATCCTGCTTATTAGGTCATCTCTCCATGATGTCTCTGAATTGCAACAGAGTTTAAAACATCAGTTTTCTGGACCAAGGTTTTTAACTGGAGCTGTTCATTGCCCCCATTGGCTTTCATACAGTTCAGTGCATCCTGATAGTTTGAAAAAACGACAAGAAATAGCTCTGCTGGGAGTGGTTCTCTTGCGTCTCCATTCCCTATATTGGTTGATCGTTTCATATCTTACTATCTATAGCTCTCAGAATCTGTTTTCCAGCATCACTATTTGTTATCCTGACAGCCACATCACTTGCAGAGAAGAAGGCAAAGGCTAAAAATTTGTCTTTTCTCTCTACTTTGTTCAGGATTTTCTCCTGTGTTGCCATGACAGATACAGAGCTATGAAGCTCTGAAACTTCATTAGTTTTCTTTGTTTTTGCTGTTTTAAAAAGTAAAGGTTCACCAGTGACTGATTCAGAGCAAAACTTAAAACTGGCTCCACAAGTTTCTTTGTGGAATCAAACTCTCGTAGTCACGGGGCTTTCACTGTTACGGAAGGGGTACAGAAGATTCATTGTGCCATTTTCTTTCCCAATGACATCAACAGAAATCTGTGTAGAAATGCAGTTTTTATCTTAGCACTGCACTTAGAAATGCACTGCAGCTTCTCCTTTACTTGGGAGCATTGTTTTTACTTTATAGCTCATTAGAAATTCTTAGGTGTTTCAGTTCATCATCCTGATATAAGGCATCACTCTCTAAATTCCTCTTTCGTCAAGTGAAATCTGCTCTGCTGGTTGTGCTAAGAGCACTGCAGTGCGTGTCTTTCTTGTTTGGATGGCTTTTCAGAGTATCAGGTTTCCTTAAGGGGCCGAAAGCCAGGGGTTCATCCTGGAATGAATGATCATTAATCTTTACCCACTCGGTGTCCTTACCCACTCAGAGTAATACTCTGAGGACTATTGTTTGGGGGTAATTTCCCTATTTTTCAAGTCAGTTTTTACTACAAACTTTGAAACAGCAGGATTCAGTTTGGAGACCCTGTTTTTAAGCTTTACCTATGGAATATTTTGTCTCTGTAGCCTCCAAATGGACAGAGTTTTGGCACTTTATGTGCAACCTTAGGATACTTTTCACAGAAGGGCTTTGTTGACTTTCTTTAGTCTTAGCTCGGTATTGCTTTTGTCAGTTTTGCCAGCTTTGGTCTTAATCCTTGGCTATCTATGGAAACATTCCTTCAAAAATCAAAGCATTTATATTTTTCTTTCATGAAGCCCATATTTCAGGGTGGATATTTCACAAATACAGCAAGGTATACAACAATTAAGGAAGAAAATGCACAGAGCTTATGCACCATGCTTATGGTTATAGGATTTGTTTGGGGACTCAGGTAGGAGAGCAAGGAAATGAGTAGGGAGGCCAGGTCATGATGCATTATTTAACACTGCATAATTTTCAGGCAGCATACTTTGATGGGGATGTTATTAGAAATAAATGTTGAGTTTCAGGTCACCGTGACTAGAGGGTGCTTCAGGTTACAGCTGTAGGGCTATGGCTATTGGAACAATGCCACACCATACCACCTGATTACTGGGTAAAAGTCATCTCTTTTGTTCGTACATTTCCTTAAATAGATTCGCCTTCACAGAAGCCCGTAATGAGACAGAGGCTTGCCATTTAAAGTGTGCCTGAGGATCAGCAGTATCAACATCACTTGGAAACTTACTAGAAAAGTATACTACAAGCCTTACTCCAGATGTACTCAAGCAGTATTTGTATGTAAATATTAAAGTCCAAGCAACAATGGTATAGAGGAAGCCATCGTATCTTCTCCAGGAATACTTACAGATGACAAAACATTGTTTCAGCTAGGATGGGAGCTTAATTTCCTATTTGGCAGCTGGAAGCTTTTGAGGGGTTCCTTTTTTTTTTTAAACACCATGTGCCTTGAAGTGACCTGTTTCACAGGCTTACAGCCAGACCATGTCAGTGGACAATAGGGCAAAGCCACCTGCAGGTGGCCTACTCAAGCCCGGTCATGATACCTGCAGCCTTTACAGTCCTATGAAGGATCTCCTTGGGTTAAAGTAGAGCATGGCTGAGATCGATTCTGCATAATTTCTCCTAAAAACTAACTGATCTGCCTATGTTAGGCGTTTAATTTATTAGGTTAAAATGTCTGGGGTAGCTTCACAAACGATTTCTGCCTGGGGGATTTCCCAAGATGGAAGTTAGTGTGGCACTGCAGTAGACTTGCTCTGCTGTTGAAGGGCCTGCGGGTCAGTCTGACACCAACCCCAAAGGCCCTAGAACTGCAGCGCCACCTGGGATTTGGCTCAAACGGGGGTCCTGACTTGACAGCCCCCCTGTCAAGCTGCAGGCTGTCTGAGGAAAGTTGGCTTGGAGGTGAACAGACCTTCTTGAGCAGCAACTTTTTAAAGGAATATTTCTTCCCGCCCACTCAGAATAGTAGCTTGCATGGCAGGTTTCTGGTTTAACGCTACATGTTCTGAGAAATTGAGTAAGTCAGGTGACCTCTCTGAGTCTCTATCTTTTTCATTTAATGAAGAAGCACAGCACTATGACTGTCTCAAGCTGTGAAATTTTGTGAGTCCAGCACAACTTTGGGATACTACATGGAGACTTCAAAATTTGAAGCTGTGCCTGTGTTTGAATTAAAATTTAAAAAGACCCTAGCCTTCAAGTTGCTGGAGGCACAGCATAGATTTTCATGTGGACTGTGTTAAACTGACCTGTAGAGGCCTTGCCTTTACAAAGATATTGAGGGGGACTCTGTCTGATGCAAGTATGATACCATACATACAGGGGACTTTTGAAGTGTCA
Source organism: Macaca fascicularis (assembly GCF_037993035.2). Taxonomy (NCBI): domain Eukaryota; kingdom Metazoa; phylum Chordata; class Mammalia; order Primates; family Cercopithecidae; genus Macaca; species Macaca fascicularis. The sequence continues at coordinate 31,420,543 of NC_088381.1, read as the reverse complement.
AGGAGTAACCAAGGTATACAACAATTAAGAAAGAAAATGCATAAACGATGGGAGAGAGCAGGGGATTAGATACTGACCCGACTGTAATAGTCTTTTCAGAAATAATCTAAGAAATGGTGTTAAAAGGAACTGAAACTTTTGGGACCCAAAGGAGCACCTCTCTGGCATAATAGGAAAGCTGTCAAGAGTTGAATTGTCTTGTGTTTGACAGTAAGATTAAGGCTGCCTATTTCTAATGAAATCAGAATCTTTACGGTCTCTGACCAATGTTCCCAACGTGTCAAAACAATGCTAATTGCAGTCTCTTTGTTTAGGGAGCACCAGTCTTTGAGAACAAATGTTCAAATAATCAATCTAGGTTTACCTCTTTGTGGAGGACTGGAGTAAGGAAGGAAGAGAAGAAGAGAACCATCTGTTAGTCTAGTTCCTTCCTGTATTATTCTACAACAAAATATCTGGTACAGAGAACACAGAGCCTGGAGGGAGAAAGCCCAATAGATGAATGCTGGGTAATGCTTATCAGAAGGAAAGCCCAGTGTACTGTAGGATCAGAATATCTTAGATTTAGCTTTAGAAAGTGATCATACTGTAAAGAGATTCAAATTCATTAGTAGGACATGCAAGTCAAAACAACAGGGATATGCTACTTTTTACCCATTGTGTAGGGCAAACATTAGAGTCATACGATGCCTAGCACCGGTGGTGGCGTGGACACTCAGGAAATTTTGTGCGGCACAAGTGGTAGTGATGAATGGAGAAGCCATGCTGGAAAGCACTCTGGTAGCAAGTCTTAACACACGACTGCAGTTGTGTTTTGGCTGGGGGAGGGGAGAGGTGAGGGGCTTTGTATGAACTGATAACAAGTGGGCTGTATACTCGGGAGTCAAAGACTTAAGGAAAGAAGCAAAATATTGAATCAGTGGATTCAGGAAGCTCTCTCTTTCAGCAAGATATTGGGAGACTCAGGTGACACAGGGAGGTGGGTGGATAGAGGGGGCGGACCATGGAGGGTGAACTAAGAAAACTACTGGAATCCAACCCAATGGAGAGGAGGCTTCACCTGATGGGACTGTGTGGGCAATCCTTCCAGTGGCCTCAGTTATAAAGCTCCTTCCTCTAGCTGGTGACTTCATAATGTGACAAGCCACATGCATATGAAATACTAGAGAAGAGCACTAGCTAGCTCTAGTTTTGGAGAACTTGCCTGCAGTGGACAAATACTGAGACCACAGGGCTAAAAATAAAGTACTCTGAGCAAGCAAGCACAAACATTTCTTAGGTTTTGCAGTCCTGGTAACTCTTCAACTATGATGGCTGCAGGCAGTGTACGCAAAGCAAGTGTTGAAGAATTCAGAGCACCTCACCTGTTATATTAACATACTGTGTGGATGGAAGGCCTTGGAGAATACAGGAACTTTGTATCTTGAGTAGCTTGTGTTGGGTTACCAGCAGAAGGCTACTGCTTTCATTATCATCTCTACCCTCTGCTGTCACGAAGTAGGGTTAGTTCACTCAAAGGGATTAGGATTGCTAGACAGGGGAATCAAGAATTAGTGACTTAATTATGAAAATCTTATACCCATAACACAAAAATTTTGGAATTTGGTATTTTGGAATTTTTAGAAAACAGCAATTTTTATCTCTCAAAACTATAGCTTTTGGGATTTCTTTCCATTCTATTTCATTTTTTTTCCCCTAAGAAAACAGCGTGCTTTCTTTTACTTAACATTAAATCACCTGTGGCTATTTTTCTAACGTTAATGGCATCAGTATAAATAGATGCACATTCTTCCCCAGACTTGATTTTGACATCTAGAGCTGCTGCTTTCTAATGGTATGATCTTGGGCAAGTAACTTGTATTCCTAGAACCTGGTTTTCTACATGTGCAAAATGAGAGAAGTGGAGTAGAACAAAGCCCTCCTCTCAGCTAATGACCTGTCATAATGGTGGTGAAGCTGAGACTAAAGATCTGGTTCGTTCTTCTTACATTGTGTCAATTCTGTATCTTTGAAAAAGTTATCAAAATATGCTGAATTAAAAGGTTCCTCCCGTTCAGAAATTTCTTTAACTTTCTTGACAGGCTGTCCTCCCAGACTCTGGTTAGATTCTTTGCCAGGGAACTTTGAGCTTTCTAAAGCAGTCCATTGTTTTGCACAAGAGCTCAAATTGTGAGCATGTACTTTCTTGATTTGGATTGTAACCAGCCTCCATGTAACCTCTTTCCACTGGCCCTGGGTCTGCCCCCTGCAACAGTACAGAGTTGGTCTAATTCATCTTCCACTCAATAGCACTTCACGTATGTCTTCTCTAGGAAAATACCCAGTTTCCCTGGAATGACCTCTTAAAAATATATCTTCTGTATTTTCTGATTATACAGAATTTATTCTTTATATGCTTTCTGGTTTGTTCTTTATCCTGTAAAACTATGATACTCAGCAAAGAACACAGTATGTGGTCGTGACCAGAACAAGGTATGTTGGAATAATCTTTCTTTATATGGACATCACTATTAACCAGATCACATCAATGTTTTTAGCAGTCAGATTGTGCTGTTCACCTATACAAAGCCTGCAGTCAAAACTTTCTTGGGTCTGTCTCTCTCCCTCTTAATACATAAACAGCTGTACATACTCTTTTGGCCAAATGAAGCTGCACACATTACTGCTAAATTTCTTGCTGTTGGTTTTGGTCAGTGCTTCTTGCATAATGAGGGAGACTGTGTGAATCTGGATTCTGCTTCCAGCTGTGTCATCTGCTAATTAAATCTTCATGCCATCTGAACCTTCATCTAAATTACTTGAAAGTGGTAATGAAACAAAAACAGACACACAGACCCACAGAACAGGATAGACAACCTGTTCCTATCTTCAAGAATTCTTGGCTAAGTCCCCAAAAGCAATTGCACAACAACAAAAATTGACAAGTGGGACCGAATTAAACTAAAGAGTTTCTGCATAGCAAATGAAACTATCAACAGAGTAAACAGATAATCTACAGAATGGGAGAAAATACTCTTAGAGTATGCATCCAACAAAGTTCTAATGTCCAGAATCAGTAAGGAACTTAAATCATCAAACAAAAAACAACTCCATTAAGAAAGAGGGCAAAGGACATGAACAGACACTTCTCAAAAAGTGACCTACAAGCGGTCAAAAAACATATGAAAAAATGCTCGTCATTAATCAGGGAAATGCAAATCAATACCACAATGAGGTAGCATCTCACACAGGTTATAATAGCTATTTTTAAAATTTTTATTTTTATTTTCATTTTTTAATTATACTTTAAGTTCTAGGGTACATGTGTACAACGTGCAGGTTTGTTACATATGTATACATGTGCTGTGTTGGTTTGCTGCACCCATTAACTTGTCATTCACATTAGATATTTCTCCTAATGCTATCTCTCTCCCATCCCGCCACCCTATGACAGGCCCTGGTGTGTGATATTCCCTGCCATGTGTCCAAGTGTTCTCATTGTTCAATTCCTGCTTATGAGTGAGAACATGTGGTGTTTGGTTTTCTGTCCTTGTGATAGTTTGCTCAGAATGATGGTTTCCAGCTTCATCTGTGTCACTACAAAGGACACAAACTCATCCTTTTTTATGGCTGCATAATATTCCATGGTGTATATGTGCCACATTTTCTTAATCCAGTCTATCATTGATGAACATTTGGGTTGATTCCAAGTCTTTGCTATTGTGAATATTGCTGTAATAAACATACATATGCATGTGTCTTTATAGTCGCATGATTTATAATCCTCTGGGTATATACCCAGTAATGGGATCGCTGGGTCAAATGGTATTTCTAGTTCTAGATCCTTGAGGAATCAACACACTGTCTTCCACAATGATTGAACTAGTTTACAGTCCCACCAATGGTGTAAAAACTTTCTTATTTCTCCACATCCTCTCCAGCATCTGTTGTTTCTTGAGTTTTTAATGATCGCTATTCTAACTGGTGTGAGTTGGTATCTCACTGTGGTTTTGATTTGCATTTCTCTGATGGCCAGTGATGATGAGCATTTTTTTCAGGTGTCTATTGGCTGCATAAGTGTCATCTTTTGAAAAGTGTCTCTTCATATCTTTTGCCCACTTTTTGATGGGGTTGTTTGATTTTTTTCTTGTAAATTTGCTTAAGTTCTTTGTAGATTCTGGATATTAGCCCTTTGTCAGATGGGTAGATTGCAAAAATGTTCTCTCATTCTGTAGGTTGCCTGTTCACTCTGATGGTAGTTTCTTTTGCTGTGCAGAAGCTCTTTAGTTTCATTAGATCCCATTTGTCAATTTTGCTTTTGGTGTTGTAGACATGAAGTCCTTGCCCATGCCTATGTCCTGAATGGTGTTGCCTAGGTTTTCTTCTAGGGTTTTTATGGTTTTAGGTCTAACAGTTAAGTCTTTAATCCATCTTGAATTAATTTTTGTGTAAGGTGTAAGGAAGGGATCCAGTTTCAGCTTTCCACATATGGCTAGCCAGTTTTCCCAGCACCATTTATTACATAGGGAATCCTTTCCCCATTTCTTGTTTTTGTCAGGTTTGTCAAAGACCAGATGGTTGTAGATGTGTGGTGTTATTTCTGAGGCCTCTATTCTGTTACATTGGTCTATGTATCTTTTTTTGATACCAGTACCATGCTGTTTTGGTTACTGTAGCTTTGTGGTATAGTTTGAAGTCAGGTAGCATGATGCCTCCAGCTTTGTTCTTTCTACTTAGGATTGTCTTGGCAATGTGGGCTCTCTTTTGGTTCCACGTGAACTTTAAACTTTAAAGTGGTTTTTTCCAATTCTGTGAAGAAAGTTATTGGTAGCTTGATGGGGATGGCATTGAATATATAAATTACTTTGGGCAGTATGCCATTTTCATGATATTGATTCTTCCTATCCATCAACATGGAATATTCTTCCATTTGTTTGTGTCCTCTTTTATTTAGTTGAGCAGTGGTTTGTAGTTCTCCTTGAAGAGGTCCTTTACATCCCTTGTAAGTTGGATTCCTAGGTATTTGATTTTCTTTGTAGCAATTGTGAATGGGAGTTTACTCATGTTTTGGCTTTCTGTTTATCTGTTACTGGTGTATAAGAATGCTTGTGATTTTTGCACATTGATTTTGTATCCTCAGACTTTGCAGAAGTTGTTTATCAGCTTAAGGAGATTTTGGGCTGAGACGATGGGGTTTTCTAAATATACACTCATGTTGTCTGCAAACAGGGACAATTTGACTTCCACTTTTCCTAATTGAATACCATTTATTGCTTTCTCTTACCTGATTGCCCTGGCTTGAACTTCCAACACTATGTTGAATAGGAGTGGTGAGAGAGGGCATCCTTGTCTTGTACCAGTTTTCATAGGGAATGTTTCCAGTTTTTGCCCATTCAGTATGATATTGGCTGTGGGTTTGTCATAAATAGCTGTTATTATTTTGAGATACATTCCATCAATACCTAGTTGTTGAGAGTTTTCAGCATGAAGGGCTGTTGAATTTTGTCAAAGGCCTTTTCTGCATCTATTGAGATAATCACATGGTTTTTGTCTTTTGTTCTGTTTATGTGATGGATTATGTTTATGGATTTGCGTATGTTGAACCAGGCTTGCATCCCTTGGATGAAGCCAACTTGATCGTGGTGGATAAGCTTTTGGATGTGTTGCTGGATTTGGTTTGCCAGTATTTTATTGAGGATTTTTGCATCGATGTTCATCAGAGATATTGGTCTAAAATTCTCTTTTTTTGTTGTGTCTCTGCCAGTCTTTGGTATCAGGATGATGCTGGCCTCATAAAATGAGTTAGGAAGGATTTCCTCTTTTTCTATTGATTGGAATAGTTTCATAAGGAATGGTACCAGCTCCACTTTGACCTCTGGTAGAATTTAACTGTGAATCTGTCTGGTCCTGGACTTTTTTTGGTTAGTAGGCTGTTAATTATTGCCTCAATTTCAGAGCCTGTTATTGGTCTCTCCAGTGATTCAATTTATTTCTGGTTTAGTCTTGGTAGGGAGTATGTGTCCAGGAATTTATCCATTTCTTCTAGGTTTTCTAGTTTATTTACGTAGAGGTGTTTATGGTATTCTCGGATGGTAGTTTGTATTTCTGTGGGATCGGTGGTGATATCCCCTTTATCGTTTTTTATTGCATCTGTTTGATTCTTCTCTCTTCTTTATTAGTCTTGTTAGAGGTCTATCAGTTTTTTTGATCTTTTCAAAAAAACATCCTGTATTCATTGATTTTTTTTTTTGAAGGGATTTTTGTGTCTCTATCTCCTTCAGTTCTGCTCTGATCTTAGTTATTTCTTGCTTTATGCTAGCTTTTGAATGTGTTTGCTCTTGCTTCTCTAGTTCTTTTAATTGTGATGTTAGGGTGTTGATTTTAGATCTTTCCTGCTTTCTCTTGTGGGCATTTAGTGCTATAAATTTCCCTCTACACACTGCTTTAAATGTATCCCAGAGATTCTGGTATGTTGTATCTTTGTTCTCATTGGTTTCAAAGAACATCTTTATTTCGTTATGTACCCAATAGTCATTCAGGAGCAGGTTGTTCAGTTTCCATGTAGTTGAGCGGTTTTGAGTGAGTTTCTTAATCCTGAGTTCTAGTTTGATTCCACTGTTATCTGAGAGACAGGTTTGTTGTGATTTCTGTTCCTTTACATTTGCTGAGGAGTGCTTTACTTCCAACTATGTGATCAATTTTGGAATAAGTGTGATGTACTAAGAAAAACGTATATTCTGTTGATTTGGGGTTGAGAGTTCTGTATATGTCTATTAGTTCTGTATATGTCTATTAGGTCCAAACTGAGTTCAATTCCTGGATATCCTGGGCTCCTTCAGTATCATGCTCTGTAGCAGCAAAGGACTTCTTCCTACTACTCTGGGAAGTGGTCCCCTACCTCCTGGAAGCCATGAGAGGGTGATTGATGTTAGCAAATACATTCGCTGAGACTGTTTTCTTTTCTTTATTTTTTTTGAGATCGAGTCACGCTCTGTCGCCCAGGCTGGAGTACAGAGGCGCGATCTCGGCTCGCTGCAAGCTCCGCCTCCGGTGTTCACGCCATTCTCCTGCCTTGGAATGGGTTGAAAAACTACTTATGGGGTACCACCTATGGGGTATGCTTACTACATGGGTGATGAGATCATTCATACCCCAAACCCAGCATCATACAGTATACCATGTAACAATCTACACGTGTACTCCTTGAATCTAAAGTGAAATAAAAAAAAAAGAAAGAAAATGGTGACCAAGGCAGGATCCAAAGATAGAACCTTGTGATTCTTTCTTCATCAGAGGGGGAAATAACACTGAGAGCATTTCCTGGGTGGCATTTCCCTATTGAAAGGGGTTAAAGAGTTGTGGCTAAAAGGGTGAATTTACAGCCAGGGATCCTCCAGGCTGCTGATGGCTGCCTCCATGAAAAGACAATGCTATTTGAATAGAGGGGAAGAAAATAAAATACAAAGAATAAAAACCAAGTCAAGCAAGCCTGGTTTTAAGACTGGATAGTTTCTCTCCCAATATACCTAGGTCTTGGTGCCAGTACCCGGGCCTATTATGGGGAGCGGGGAGGGATGGCATTGGGAGTTATACCTGATGTAAATGATGAGTTGATGGGTGCTGACGAGTTGAGGTCTGCAGCACACCAACATGGCACAAGTATACATATGTAACAAACCTGCACGTTGTGCACATGTACCCTAGAACTTAAAGTATAATAATAATAATAAAAAAATTAAAAGGAGAAATTTTTTTCCCTAAAACTTCAAGGGAAACACAAGCCAAGAAGTAGATCTAACTCTCTGTAGTTATCTAGAAATCCATGCTTAGTAGAAGCTGGATCTGAAAAGATACTCTTTCATAAGGTCACTCAGATCTTTTTTGGAGAATTATTTTTGTTCTTCCGGGCAGGGTTAGTGAAACATTTCTGCAGAATTATTGTCTCTTGTGACAGAAAAAGACCTACAGTAACTTACGGATGGTAGAGCTGCCATACCTCAGGATGCAAATCAGCTTATCTGGAGTGTTTGAGAAGGGATTCACGTTGATTGTATGCAACCTGCTAATTTCCATATAATTCTATACTAACTTATAACTTTAGTTCTGCCTGCTGGAGAAAGGGGGTCTTCATGTGGAGTAGATACATGTGGGTGAATGTTTTATTCTGAGAAAAACTCACAAGAGCTGGGAGGATTAAAGGATATATGGATATTACCTCTAAAAGTCAGATGCATTTAGAATTAACTTTCATAAGTGGATGCTTAGTTAGTCCCCTAATTTTGGAAGTAAAAATAAATGAAGGACTGCGTGTGTGTGTGTGTGTGTGTGTGTGTGTGTGTGTGTGTGTGTGTGTGTGTGTCTGTGTGTGTAGTTTTGAACAGGAAGTTCAGTGAGGATTGAGAACACTATGTATTACTCTGTAGCCAGTTTTGGGGTAAAGGAATCTTAACCTTTGAGAATGACAGTGTTCGAAAGGAGAGTAAAACTGGCTGACCATATGGGACTTTTATGAAACAACTAATGGGGATTCTTCATATGAGGGAGTGTCTGGGGGTTTGGAAGTAATTAAACACATTTAAGATGACTTAACTTTAAAAAATGCCTTGTAATGCCTATAGCCCTAGCTACTTCAGAGGCTGAGGCAGGAGGATTGCTTGAGCTCAGGAGTTCAGGTTGCACTCCAGCCTTGGTGACAGACCCCCCATCTCTTAAGAAATTCCTTATACTTTATAGAATCTTAGATTTTAGAGAACATTTACTAAATATTTTATAAATGAGAGAATTGTGACTTAGACAGATAAAGAAACTTCATCAAGGTCATAATGCTGGGCAGTGGCAGAGCTTGGCTAGAGCCCAGGTCGTCCAGAGTCCAGGCTGGTCCTGTTCACTCCTACTGCACTGCATCACACCATTTTCAACTTCCTCCTCTCTGTTCCCCACCTATAGTTCCCCTTCAGCCATAGCCACAGGAGAACAAAAACATAATGGAGTCTTACTTGCTAATGGGTGGCGGCATCCTACGTAGGCCTTAGCCCATGATCCATCATCACATCAACCTCACTCCATTCTCCTCAACTCCCATTCCTGCCAGCCTTCATCCTGGGCCTCCACTTAGATGAGACTTGTCTTGAATGTCCAGAAATTTAGTATAAAAGTTTTAAATTCTAAGGGCTACCCACTTCCTTTCTTAAAATGTTGAGAAAAATTTCCTAGTTTTTGAAACATGTAGCTCCCTAGTCCTTGGAAGACAAGCTCTGTAACAGCACTGTAGTGGGGGCAGAAATATAATAAAATTGAGGACTATGGGTTATTCTAGAATGAATACTGAATGGGTGGAGGGCCAAGGGAGAATCACGTATATTTACTAATACTTGATCAACTTTATTGTACAGCACATTGCTCACATAATAAGGCACCTCATGTGTTTTATATATATATTTTTTTCCAGATTAAATGAAGTCTCAGGGCTGCTTTTGCAGCCAGATAGCTTTTGACCTTCTGCCACTCAAACTTTGGGCTACATGATTGTCAATGTATTTCAGGATTGGCTCTGTCAGTATATAGACACTGGAGAGGATGAATACTTTGAAAAATGTTGTGCCATTGATGCTCAGTAGTGAAGACTTAATACACTTTAGAGTCCCTCAGAGAAGGCTACTGTAGAGTCAAGAACCACAACGACGGTTTTTGATTGTCAAATCCAGCTCCTTCCTTTTGTGGAAGGGGAAAGCTAGATCTACAAAAGAGTTAAATGTCCTCAAGGTTCATCCAGTTGTAACATATGCTGGAATTCCCTTCCTTTCTAAAGTTGAATAATACTTTATTGAATATGTGTACCACATTTTGTTTATTCATCCATCTGTCGATGGGCACTTGGGTTCCTTCCATGTTTTAGCTATTGTGAATAATGCTGCTATGAAAATGAGGGTAAAAATATCACTCTATACCTTTCATTTCCTTTAGGTGTATTACACAGAAGTTGAATTACTGTATTCTCTGGTAAATCTCTTCAATGTTTGGAGAATCCAACATGCTGTTTTCCACAGCAGCCGCACCATTTTACATTTCCCCCAGCAATGCACAAGTGTTCTAATATCGTCATATCCTCTACCTATTTTCTACTTTATTGATAGTTTCCTTCATATTTTGATCCTAATCTATTTCTGCTTTCTTCTTCCTGCAGTTTTTGGTTTTAATTTTTATGACACTTGAAAGTTCATCACCAAATTTTCAATGAGTACTTCTAAAAGATATTTCATTTTAAAAATACTGTGTTTTTCATTTTTTGCGGGTACATACTTGCAGGGTATGTGAGATTTTAATACAGGCATGCAATGTGTAATAATACCAGGGTAAATCCATCACCTCAAGTATTTATCCTTTATATTATAAACAATCCAGTTATAATCTTAAACGCACAACTTATTGACTATAATCACATGATTATGCTATCAAATACTAGATCTTATCCATTATATTGAACTATTTTTTTGTACCCGTTAATCATTCCCACTTTGCTCCCAAACCCCTACTATACTTTGCAGCCTCTGGTAACCATGCTTTTACTCTTTGTCTCAATGAGTTTAATGGTTTTAATTTTTAACTTCCATAAATAAGTGAGAAGATGCAAAGCTTGTCTTTCTGTGCCTGCCTTATTTCACTTAACAGAATGATCTCCAGTTCCATCCATGTTGTTGCAAATGACAATATCTCTTTTTTTTGTGACTTAATAGTACTCTATTGTGTATCTGTAACATATTTTCTTTATCCACTCATCTATTGTTGGACACTTAGGTTATTTCCAAATCTTGGCAATTGTGAAGAGTGCTGCAATGAACATTGGAGTGCATATAGGTCTTTGTTACACTGATTTCATTTCTTTTGGGTATGTACCCAGCAGTGGGATTGCTGGATCACATGGTAGCTTTATTTTTAGTTTTTCAAGAAACATGCAAACTGTTCTCCATAGTGGTAGTATTAACTTACATGCCCATCAACAGTATGTGAGGGTTCCCTTTCCTCCATGTCCTTGTCAGCATTCGTTATTGGCTGGCTTTTGGATAAAAGCCATTTTAACTGTGGTGAGATGACATCATTGTACTTTTGATTTCCATTTCTCTGATCAGTGATGTTGAGCACCATTTAATATACCTATGTGCTGCTTGTCTATCTTCTTTTGAGAGATGTCTGTTCAGATATTTTCTCCATTTTTTGATTGGATTATTAGATTTTTTTCTATAGAGTTGTTTGGGCTCCTTATATATTCTGGTTATTGTTCCCTTGTCAGATGGGTAGTTTGCAAATATTTTCTCCCATTCTGTGGGTTGTCTCTTCACTTTGTTGTTTCCTTTGCTGTGCAGAAGCTTTTTAAACTTGATATGATATTATGTGTCCATTTTTGCTTTGGTTGCCTGTGCTTGTGGCATATTACTCAAGAAATCCTTTCACAGTCCAATGCCCTGGAGAGATTGTTTCCTTTGCTGTGCGGAAGGTTTTTAATGTGATGTGATATCACATGCCCATTTTTGCTTTGGTTGCCTGTGGTTGTGGGCTATTACTCAAGAAATCCTTGCCCAGTCTAATGTCCTGGAGAGTTTCCCAAAAGTTCTTTTAGTAGATTGATAGTTTGAGGTCTTTAGATTTAGTTCTTTAACCCATTTTAATTTGATTTTTGTATATAGTGACAAATAGAGGTCTAGTTTCATTCTTCTGCATACTGATATCCAGTTTTCCCAGCACTATTTATGGAAGAGAGTGTTCTTTTCCCCATGTATGTTCTTAGTGACTTTGTCAAAAATGAGTTCACTGTAGATTTTTGGATTTGTTTGAGTTCTCTATTCTGTTCCATTAGTTTGTGTCTCTCTTTCTGCCAGCACCAGGTTGTTTTGGTTATTATATTTCTGTAGTATAATTTGAAGTCAGGTAATGTGATTCCTCCAGTTTGTTCTTTTTACTCAGGATAGCTTTGGCTGCTTTGGGTCTTTTGTGGTTCCATATAAATGAAAGGATTGTGTTTTCTATATCTGAAGAATGTAATAGCGAGAGGTGAAGCCAGCTGGACTTCCTGGGTTGAGTGGGGACTAGGAGAACTTTTCTGTCTAGCTAAAGGATTGTAAATGTACCAATCAGCACTCCGTGTCTAGCTAAGGGATTGTAAATGCACCAATCAGCACTCTGTCTAGCTAAAGGATTGTAAATACACCAATCAGCACTCTGTGTCTGACTAAAGGATTGTAAACGCACCAATCAGCACTTTGTAAAATGGACCGATCAGCACTTTGTAAAATGGACCAATCAGTGCTCTGTAAAATGGACCAATCAGTGCTCTGTAAAATGGACGAAGCAACGCTCAGTAAAATGGACCAATCAGCAGGATGTGGGTGGGGCCAAATAAGGGAGTTAAAAGCTGGCCACCTAAGCCAGCAGTGGCAATCTGTTTGGGTCCCCTTCCATGCTGTGGAAGCATTGTTCTTTTGCTTTTCACAGTAAATCTTTCTGCTGCTCACTCTTTGGGTCCGCACTACCTTTATGAGCCGTAACACTTACTGCGAGGGTCTGTGGCTTCACTCCTGAAGTCAGTGAGACCACGAACCCATTGGGAGGAACAGACAACTCTGGACATGCCACCTTTAAGAGCTATAATACCACGAAGGTCTGCGGCTTCACTCCTGAAGTCGGCAAGACCACGAACCCACTGGAAGGAAGAAACTCCAGACACATCTGAACATCTGAAGGAAAAAACTCTGGACACACCATCTTTAAGAACTGTAACACTCACTGTGAGGGTCTGCAGTTTCATTCTTTTTTTTTTTTTTTTTTAATTTATTTATTATTATACTTTAAGTTGTAGGGTACATGTGCACAACGTGCAGGTTTGTTACATATGTATACCTGTGCCATGCTGGTGTGCTGCACCCATCAACTCGCCATTTACATCAGGTATAACTCCCAGTGCAATCCCTCCCCCCTCCCCCCTCCCCATGATAGGCCCTGGTGTGTGATGTTCCCCTTCCTGAGTCCAAGTGATCTCATTGTTCAGTTCCCACCTATGAGTGAGAACATGCGGTGTTTGGTTTTCTGTTCTTGTGATAGTTTGCTAAGAATGATGGTTTCCAGCTGCATCCATGTCCCTACAAAGGACACAAACTCATCCTTTTTTATGGCTGCATAGTATTCCATGGTGTATATGTGCCACATTTTCTTAATCCAGTCTGTCACTGATGGACATTTGGGTTGATTCCAAGTCTTTGCTATTGTGAATAGTGCCGCAATAAACATACGTGTGCATGTGTTTTTATAGCAGCATAATTTATAATCCTTTGGGTATATACCCAGTAATGGGATGGCTGGGTCATATGGTACATCTAGTTCTAGATCCTGGAGGAATCGCCATACTGTTTTCCATAATGGTTGAACTAGTTTACAATCCCACCAACAGTGTAAAAGTGTTCCTATTTCTCCACATCCTCTCCAGCACCTGTTGTTTCCTGACTTTTTAATGATCGCCATTCTAACTGGTGTGAGATGGTATCTCATTGTGGTTTTGATTTGCATTTCTCTGATGGCCAGTGATGATGAGCATTTTTTCATGTGTCTGTTGGCTGTATGAATGTCTTCTTTTGAGAAATGTCTGTTCATATCCTTTGCCCACTTTTTGATGGGGTTGTTTGTTTTTTTCTTGTAAATTTGTTTGAGTTCTTTGTAGGTTCTGCATATTAGCCCTTTGTCAGATGAGTAGATTGCAAAGATTTTCTCCCATTCTGTAGGTTGCCTGTTCACTCTGATGGTAGTTTCTTTTGCTGTGCAGAAGCTCTTTAGTTTAATGAGATCCCATTTGTCAATTTTGGCTTTTGCTGCTGTTGCTTTTGGTGTTTTAGACATGAAGTCTTTGCCCATGCCTATGTCCTGAATGGTACTACCTAGGTTTTCCTCTAGGATTTTTATGGTATTAGGTCTAACATTTAAGTCTCTAATCCATCTTGAATTAATTTTCGTATAAGGAGTAAGGAAAGGATCCAGTTTCAGCTTTCTACTTATGGCTAGCCAATTTTCCCAGCACCATTTATTAAATAGGGAATCCTTTCCCCATTTCTTGTTTCTCTCAGGTTTGTCAAAGATCAGATGGCTGTAGATGTGTGGTATTATTTCTGAGGACTCTGTTCTGTTCCATTGGTCTATATCTCTGTTTTGGTACCAGTACCATGCTGTTTTGGTTACTGTAGCCTTGTAGTATAGTTTGAAGTCAGGTAGCGTGATGCCTCCAGCTTTGTTCTTTTGACTTAGGATTGTCTTGGAGATGCGGGCTCTTTTTTGGTTCCATATGAACTTTAAAGCAGTTTTTTCCAATTCTGTGAAGAAACTCATTGGTAGCTTGATGGGGATGGCATTGAATCTGTAAATTACCTTGGGCAGTATGGACATTTTCATGATATTGATTCTTCCTATCCATGAGCATGGTATGTTCTTCCATTTGTTTGTGTCCTCTTTGATTTCACTGAGCAGTGGTTTGTAGTTCTCCTTGAAAAGGTCCTTTACATCCCTTGTAAGTTGGATTCCTAGATATTTTATTCTCTTTGAAGCAATTGTGAATGGAAGTTCATTCCTGATTTGTCTCTCTGTTTCTCTGTTACTGGTGTATAAGAATGCTTGTGATTTTTGCACATTGATTTTGTATCCTGAGACTTTGCTGAAGTTGCTTATCAGCTTAAGGAGATTTTGGGCTGAGACAATGGGGTTTTCTAAATATACAATCATGTCATCTGCAAACAGGGACAGTTTGACTTCTTCTTTTCCTAACTGAATACCCTTGATTTCTTTCTCTTGCCTAATTGCCCTAGCCAGAACTTCCAACACTATGTTGAATAGGACTGGTGAGAGAGGGCATCCCTGTCTTGTGCCAGTTTTCAAAGGGAATTTTTCCAGTTTTTGCCCATTCAGTATGATATTGGCTGTGGGTTTGTCATAAATAGCTCTTATTATTTTGAGGTACGTTCCATCAATACCGAATTTATTGAGCGTTTTTAGCATGAAGGGCTGTTGAATTTTGTCAAAAGCCTTTTCTGCATCTATTGAGATAATCATGTGGTTCTTGTCTTTGGTTCTGTTTATATGCTGGATTATGTTTATTGATTTGCGAATGTTGAACCAGCCTTGCATCCCAGGGATGAAGCCCACTTGATCATGGTGGATAAGCTTTTTGATGTGTTGCTGAATCCGGTTTGCCAGTATTTTATTGAGGATTTTTGCATCGATGTTCATCAGGGATATTGGTCTAAAATTCTCTTTTTTTGTTGTGTCTCTGCCAGGCTTTGGTATCAGGATGATGTTGGCCTCATAAAATGAGTTAGGGAGGATTCCCTCTTTTTCTATTGATTGGAATAGTTTCAGAAGGAATGGTACCAACTCCTCCTTGTACCTCTGGTAGAATTCAGCTGTGAATCCATCTGGTCGTGGACTTTTTTTGGTTGGTAGGCTATTAATTATTGCCTCAATTTCAGAGCCTGCTATTGGTCTATTCAGGGATTCAACTTCTTCCTGGTTTAGTCTTGGAAGAGTGTAAGTGTCCAGGAAATTATCCATTTCTTCTAGATTTTCCAGTTTATTTGCGTAGAGGTGTTTATAGTATTCTCCGATGGTAGTTTGTATTTCTGTGGGGTCGGTGGTGATATCCCCTTTATCATTTTTAATTGCGTCTATTTGATTCTTCTCTCTTTTCTTCTTTATTAGTCTTGCTAGTGGTCTGTCAATTTTGTTGATCTTTTCAAAAAACCAACTCCTGGATTCATTGATTTTTTTGGAGGGTTTTTTGTGTCTCTATCTCCTTCAGTTCTGCTCTGATCTTAGTTATTTCTTGCCTTCTGCTAGCTTTCGAATATGTTTGCTCTTGCTTCTCTAGTTCTTTTAATTGCGATGTTAGAGTGTCAATTTTAGATCTTTCCTGCTTTCTCTTGTGGGCATTTAGTGCTATAAATTTCCCTCTACACACTGCTTTAAATGTGTCCCAGAGATTCTGGTATGTTTTATCTTTGTTCTCATTGGTTTCAAAGAACATCTTTATTTCTGCCTTCATTTCGTTATGTACCCAGTAGTCATTCAGGAGCAGGTTGTTCAGTTTCCATGTAGTTGAGCAGTTTTGATTGAGTTTCTTAGTCCTGAGTTCTAGTTTGATTGCACTGTGGTCTGAGAGACAGTTTGTTATAATTTCTGTTCTTGTACATTTGCTGAGGAGTGATTTACTTCCAATTACGTGGTCAATTTTGGAGTAAGTACGATGTGGTGCTGAGAAGAATGTATATTCTGTTGATTTGGGGTGGAGAGTTCTATAGATGTCTATTAGGTCTGCTTGCTGCAGAGATGAGTTCAATTCCTGGATATCCTTGTTAACTTTCTGTCTCGTTGATCTGTCTAATGTTGACAGTGGAGTGTTGAAGTCTCTCATTATTATTGTATGGGAGTCTAAGTCTCTTTGTAAGTCTCTAAGGACTTGCTTGATGAATCTGGGTGCTCCTGTATTGGGTGCATATATATTTAGGATAGTTAGCTCTTCCTGTTGAATTGATCCCTTTACCATTATGTAATGGCCTTCTTTGTCTCTTTGGATCTTTGATGGTTTAAAGTCTGTTTTATCAGAGACTAGTATTGCAACCCCCGCTTTTTTTTGTTCTCCATTTGCTTGGTAAATCTTCCTCCATCCCTTTATTTTGAGCCTATGTATGTCTCTGCGTGTGAGATGGGTCTCCTGAATACAGCAGACTGATGGGTCTTGCCTCTTTATCCAGTTTGCCAGTCTGTGTCTTTTAATTGGAGCATTTAGTCCATTTACATTTAAGGTTAAGATTGTTATGTGTGAACTTGATCCTGCCATTATGATATTAACTGGTTATTTTGCTCGTTAGTTGATGCAGTTTCTTCCTAGCCTCGATGGTCTTTACATTTTGGCATGTTTTTGCAATGGCTGGTACCGGTTGTTCCTTTCCATGTTTAGTGCTTCCTTCAGGGTCTCTTGTAAGGCAGGCCTAGTGGTGACAAAATCTCTAAGCATTTGCTTATCTGTAAAGGATTTTATTTCTCCTTCACTTATGAAACTTAGTTTGGCTGGATATGAAATTCTGGGTTTAAAATTCTTTAAGAATGTTGAATATTGGCCCCCACTCTCTTCTGGCTTGTAGAGTTTCTGCCGAGAGATCTGCTGTTAGTCTGATGGGCTTCCCTTTGTGGGTAACCCGACCTTTCTCTCTGGCTGCCCTTAAGATTTTTTCCTTCATTTCAACTTTGGTGAATCTGGCAATTATGTGTCTTGGAGTTGCTCTTCTCGAGGAGTATCTTTGTGGCGTTCTCTGTATTTCCTGGATTTGAATGTTGGCCTGCCCTACTAGGTTGGGGAAGTTCTACTGGATGATATCCTGAAGAGTGTTTTCCAACTTGGTTCCATTTTCCCCCTCACTTTCAGGCACCCCAATCAGACGTAGATTTGGTCTTTTTACATAATCCCATACTTCTTGCAGGCTTTGTTCATTTCTTTTTCTTCTTTTTTCTTTTGGTTTCTCTTCTCGCTTCATTTCATTCATTTGGCCTCAATCGCTGATACTCTTTCTTCCAGTTGATCGATTCGGTTACTGAAGCTTGTGCATTTGTCACGTATTTCTCATGTCATGGTTTTCACCTCTTTCATTTCGTTTAGGACCTTCTCTGCATTAATTACTCTAGCCATCAATTCTTCCACTTTTTTTTCAAGATTTTTAGTTTCTTTGCGCTGGGTACGTAATTCCTCCTTTAGCTCTGAGAAATTTGATGGACTGAAGCCTTCTTCTCTCATCTCATCAAAGTCATTCTCCGTCCAGCTTTGATCCGTTGCTGGCGATGAGCTGCGCTCCTTTGCCGGGGGAGATGCGCTCTTATTTTTTGAATTTCCAGCTTTTCTGCCCTGCCTTTTCCCCATCTTTGTGGTTTTATCTGCCTCTGGTCTTTGATGATGGTGATGTACTGATGGGGTTTTGGTGTAGGTGTCCTTCCTGTTTGATAGTTTTCCTTCTAACAGTCAGGACCCTCAGCTGTAGGTCTGTGGGAGATTGCTTGAGGTCCACTCCAGACCCTGTTTGCCTGGGTATCAGCAGCAGAGGCTGCAGAAGATAGAATATTGCTGAACAGCGAGTGTACCTGTCTGATTCTTGCTTTGGAAGCTTCCTCTCAGGGGTGTACTCCACCCTGTGAGGTGTGGGGTGTCAGACTGCCCCTAGTGGGGGATGTCTCCCAGTTAGGCTACTCAGGGGTCAGGGACGCACTTGAGCAGGGAGTCTGTCCCTTCTCAGATCTCAACGTCCGTGTGTTGGGAGATCCACTGCTCTCTTCAAAGCTGTCAGACAGAGTCGTTTGCGTCTTCAGAGGCTTCTGCTGTGTTTGTTATTGTTTACTGTGTCCTGTCCCCAGAGGTGGAGTCTACAGAGACAGGCAGGTTTCCTTGAGCTGCTGTGAGCTCCACCCAGTTCGAGCTTCCCAGCAGCTTTGTTTACCTACTTAAGCCTCAGCAATGGCGGGCGCCCCTCCCCCAGCCTCGCTGCTGCCTTGCCAGTAGATCACAGACTGCTGTGCTAGCAATGAGGGAGGCTCCGTGGGCGTGTGACTCTCCCGGCCAGGTGTGGGATATGATCTCCTGGTGTGCCTGTTTGCTTAAAGCGCAGTATTGGGGTGGGAGTTACCCGATTTTCCAGGTGTTGTGTGTCTCAGTTCCCCTGGCTAGGAAAAGGGATTCCCTTCCCCCTTGAGCTTCCCAGGTGAGGCGATGCCTCGCACTGCTTCAGCTCTCGCTGGTCGGGCTGCAGCAGCTGACCAGCACCGATCGTCTGGCACTCCCCAGTGAGATGAACCCAGTACCTCAGTTGAAAATGCAGAAATCACCGGTCTTCTGTGTCGCTCGTGCTGGGAGTTGGAGACTGGAGCTGTTCCTATTTGGCCATCTTGCTCCACCCCCTGCAGTTTCATTCTTAAGTCAGCAAGACCAAGAATCCACCAGAAGGAACCAATTCCAGACACAATGGGAATTTTGATAGGTATTGCATTGAATCTGTAGATTGCTTTGGGTATCACAGACATTTTAACAATATTGATTCTTTGAATCTATGATTATGGAATATCTGTTCACTTTTGGTGTTCTTTTCAATTTCTTTCATCAAGGTGTAAAGGTTTTATTGTAGAGATCATTTATTTCTTTGGATTAAATTTCTACAATTTAAAAAAATTTGTACTTTTTACAAGAAAGTGTAAAAAGCTAATAAAGTGTAGCTGTTGTAATTGGGATTACTTTTTTATTTTTCAGACTGTTCACTGTTGGCATATAGACATGCTGATTGTCATATGTTGATTTTGTATCCTGCAACTTTACTAAATTTATCGGTTCTATTTTTTTGGGGGGGGTGCAGTCTTTAGGTTTTTCTGAGTATAACATATCATCTGAAAACAAGGTTAATTTGGCTTCTTTCTTTCCAATTTGGATGCCCTTTTTTCTATTGTCTGATTTCACTAGCTCGGATTTCTAGTACTATACTGAATCATAGTGGTGAAAATGAGAATCTTTGTCATATTCCAAATCTTAGAGGGAAGGCTTTTAACATCTTTCTCCATTCAGTGTGATACTGTTGTATATGGCTTTTGCTTTGTTGAGGCATACTGAGTTATTTTGAGGGCTTTTATCATGAAGTTATGTTGAATTTTATTAAATGCTTTTTCAACATCAACTGAAATGATCATATAGCTTTTGTCCTTCATTCTGTTGACAAAATGTATCACATTTATTTATTTGCATATGTTGAACCATCCTTGCATCTCTGGGATTAATACCACTTGGTCATGTGAATGATGTTTTCTAATGTATTGTTGAATTCAGTTTGCTAATATTTTATTGAGGGATTTTGCATTAATGTTCATCATGATACTGGCCTGTAGTTTGCTTTTGCTGATGTGTCTTTGTCTGGTTTTGGTAGCAGAGTAATACTGGCCTTGTAAATGAGTTTGGTTTTCTCCTCTTTTATTTTTGGAAATAGATTGAGTAGGTTTTGTAACAGTTCTTTAAATGCTTAGTAGAATTCAGTAGTGAAGCTCTTGAGTGCTGGGCTTTTGTTTGCTGAAAGAGTTTTTATTATGACTTTGACCTCATCACTTGTTATTGTTATGTTCAGGTTTTGGATTTCTTCGATGTTCAATCTTGGTAGATTGTATACGTCTAATAATTTATCAATCTCTTCTAGGTTTCCCAATTTATTGGAATATAGTTACTCTTAGCAGCCCTTAATGATCTTTGAAATTTCTGAGCTATCAATTGTAGTATCTCTTTTTCCTTCTCTGACTTTGAGTGTTCTCTCTTTGTTTCTTAGTCTGGTTAAAGTTTTGTTAATTTCATTTATCTTTCCAAAAAGCAACTTTTTTTGCATTGATCTTTTGTCTTTTTTCCTTTGAATTTCATTTGTTTCAATTTCATTTATTCCTTCTCCTTATAATTGTTTTTCTAAATTTGGGTTTGGTTGGCTCCTTCTCTTCTAGTTCTTTAAGATGCATTGCAGGTAGTTTATTTGAAGTTTTTCTTTTTTGATGTGGGCACTTAGAGCTATAAACGTCTCAGTACTGCTTTTCCTGTATATCATAGATTTTGATTTATTGTATTTCCATTATCATTTGTTTCAAGAACATTTTCAATTTTCTTAATTTCGTCATTGACCCACTGATCATTCAGAAGCACATGATTTAACTTCCATGTTTGTATAATTTCCAAAATTCTTCTTATTGCTGATATCTAGTTTTATGCCATTGTGATAGGAGAAAATACTTAATATTATTTCATTTTTTGAATGTTTTAAGACTTGTTTTGTGACCTAACATACAGTCTGTCCTTGAGAATGATCTGTGTGCTGAGGGGAAGTGTGTATATTCAGAAGCCATTGGATGAAATGTTCTGTAAATTAGGTCCATTTGTTCCATAGTGCAGATTAAGTCAGATACTTCTTTGTTGATTATCTGCCTAGATAACCTCTCAATGCTAAAAAGTGGGGTGTTGAAGTCCTCACCTGTTAATGTATGTGTTTCTAACTCTCTCGTAGGCTGTAATAATTGTCATATATCTGGGTGCTCCAGTGATGAGTATATATATATTTATGTATTTTATATTCTCTTGCTGAATTGACCCCTTTATTTGTATATAAATGTGTCTGGAATTGGTTCCTTCTAGTGGGTTCTTTGTCTCACTGACTTTAAGAATGAAGCCATGGACCCTCACGGTGAGTGTTAAAGTTCTTAAAGATGGTGTGTACAGAGTTTGTTAATTAAGTTGTTCAGACGTGTCCAGAGTTTCTTCTTTCTGGTGGGTTCGTGGTCACGCTGGTGGGTTTGTGGTCTCACTGGCCTCAGGAGTGAAGCCACAGACCTTCGCAGTGAGTGTTACAGCTCATAAAGGTGGCAAGGACCCAAAGAGTGAGCAGCAGCAAGATTTATTGCGAACAGCAAAAGAACAAACCCTCCACAGCATGAAAAGGGACCTGAGCGAGGCTGGTGGCCTACTTTTATTCCCTTATTTGGTCCCACCCACATCCTGCTGATGGGTCCATTTTGCAGAGAGCTGATTGGTCAGTTTTACAGACAGCTGATTGGTCCATTTTGACAGAGTGCTGATTGGTGCGTTTACAAAACTTTAGCTAGATACAGAGTGCTGATTGGTGCTTTTACAATTATTTAGCTAGTCACAGAAGTTCTCCAAGTCCCTACCAGATTAGCTAGACACAGAGTGCTGATTGGTGCATTAACAAACCTTTAGACAGAAAAGGTCTTCAAGTCCCCACCTGATTAGACACAGAACGTTGATTAAAAGAGGGGAAGCAAGGAAGAGACACAGACCTGCCATCATCCCGCAAAGAGGGAATGGCGGTCCACGCACAGGATGCAGCCTGGGATCAAACCCAGGCTCCAGCAGGTGCCCGCGGGGCTGAGTGCGGGGCACGTGGAGCCTGGGCCCCCCTGGAACCTGTGCCAGCCCACAAGCGCTGAGCACAGCCCCTGCTCCCACCCGCACCTCTTCTTCCACACCTCCCTGCAAGCAGAGGGTGTCAACTCTGGCCTCAGCCAGCCCCAGAGAGGGACCCCAACAGCACAGTGGTGGGCTGAAGGATCCTCCAGAGCAGATGCCGAGGCCAAGGAGGTGCTGAGAGCGAGGGAGGGCTGCTAGCACGTTGTCACCTCTCATAATGACCTTGTTTGTCCCTTTTTATAGTTTTTGTTTTAAAATCTATTTTGTCTTATATATATACTCTTGCTCTTTTATGATCTCCATGGGCGTGGAATATCTTTTTCCATCCCTTTGTTTTCAGTCTGTGTGTCTTTGTAGGTGAAGTGTGTTTTAGGCAACAGATCATTGGATTTTATACTTTTATCCATATTCAACACTGTGTCTTTTGATTGGAGAGTGTAGTTCATTTACATTCAATGTTATTATTAAGTACTTACTCCTGCCATTTTCTTGTTTTCTGGTTGCTCTGTGGTTTTCTCTTCCTTCTTTTCTTTCTTCCCAGGTTCCTTTTAGTGAAGGTGATTTTCTCTGGTGATATGATTTAATTTCTTGCTTTTTATTTTTTGTGTTTCTGTTGTATGTTTTTTGATTTGAGGTTACCATAAGGCTTGCAAATAATATCTTATAACCCATTATTTTAAACTGATGACAACTTAATACTGACTGCAGAAACAAAGAGAAAACTAACAAATGTATGCTTTACTTCCTTCCTCTGCTATTTGACTTTTTGTAGTTCCCATTTGTTTCTTATTGTACTCTCTCTGTCTTGAGAAGGTGTAATTATTATTTTTGGTCCATTCCTCATTTAATCATTCCACTTAAGATATGAGTAGTTTATGTATCATAATTACAGTGTTATAATATTCTGAGTTTTCCCTACGTACTTGCTGTTACCAGCAAGTTTTGTGCCTTTAGATGAATTCTTACCGTTCATTGATACCCTTTTTTTTCAGACTGAATAATTTGTTTTTGTGTTTCTTGTAGGATAGGTCTGGTATTGATGGAATCCCTCAGCTTTTATTTATTCTGAGAGAGTCTTTATTTCTCCTTTACGTTTGGAAGACATTTTCACCAGATAAGCTACTGAAGTTTTTTGTTTTCCTCCAGTGCTTTTCCTAGGTCATGCCTCTCTCTCTAGGCCTATAAGGTTTCCACTGAAGAGTCTGCTGCTAAATGTATTTGAGTGCCAATGTATGTTATTTGTTTCTTTTTTCTTGCTGCTTTTAGGATCCTTTCTTTATCTTTGACCTTTGGGAGTTTCTCTGTTAAATGCCTTGAAGTAACCTTCTTTGGGTTAAGTCTGCTTGGTGTTCTATAACCTTCTTTTACTTGAATATTAATATCTTTATCAGGTTTGGGAAGTTCTCTGTTACTATTTCTTTGAATAAACTTCCTACCCCTTTCTTTCTCTCTACCTCTCAGAGTGAGGCCAGTAACTTAGATTTGCCTTTCTGAGACTATTTTCTAGATCTTGTAGGCATACTTCATTGTTTTTTTATTCTTTTCTTTTGTTTCCTATGACTGTGTTTTCAAATAGTTTGTCTTCAGTCTCACTAGTTCTTTTTTCTGCTTGCTCAATTTTGCTCTTAAGAGACTGAATTCTTCAGTCTGTTAATTGCATTTTTGAGCTCTAGTATTTCTAATTAATTCTATCTTTTTGTTAAATTTGAGATTTTGAATTCCTTCAATTCCTTCTGTTATCTTGAATTTCTCTGAGTTTCCTCAACGCAGCTATTTCTGTGTTCAGCTAATTCTGTGTTCACAGAATTCTGTATCTGAAAGATCACATATATCTGTCTCTCTGGGATTGGTCTCCTGATGCCTTATTTAGTTCATTTGATGAGGTCATGTTTTCCTGGGTGGTATTGATGCTAATAGATGTCTGTCTCTAGGCACTGAAGTGTAGGTATTTATATTAGTCTTCACAGTCTGGGCTTACGTGTACCCATCCTTCTTGGGAAGGCTTTCAAGGTATTTGATGGGACTTGGGTGTTATGATGTATGTTTTTGGTCACTGAGGCCATATTTGCATTAGGGGGCACCTCAAGCCCAGTAATACTGTGGCTTGTGGAGACTCATAGAGGTACCCTATTGGTGGTCTTGAACAAGATCTGGAAGAATCATTTCGGTTACCAGGTAGAGACTCTTGTTCTCTTCCCTTACGTTCTCCCAAACAAATGGAGCCTCTTTCTCTGTGCTGAGTTGCTTGGAGCTGGGGGAGTGGTGACACAAGTACCCCTGTGGCCACCACCACTGGGACTGCACTGGTTGAGACCTGAAGCCAGCACAGTAGTAGGTCATGCCCCATGCCCCAACCACTATCTGGCTACCGTCCATGTTCACTGAGGGCCCCGGTACTCTATAATCAGCAGGTAGCAAAACCAGCCAGGCTTATGTCCTTCCTTCAGGGTGGCAATATCCCCTCAGTCCTGAATGGATTCAGAGATGCTGTCCAGGAGCCATGGCCTAGAGTCAGAAACCTTAGATAACTACCTGGTGTTTTATTTGACTGTGGCTGAGCTGGTGCCTAAGATACAAGACGAAGTCCTTTCCATTCTTTTCTTTTCTTTTCTGCAAGCAGAGGAGTCTCTCCCTGTGACCACCACTGCTTCAGGCCTGTGGGGAGTACTGCTAGGCTACCACTGTAGTTCACTCAAGGCCCAAGGGCTCTTCAGTCAGTTTATGGTGAATGCTGCCAGGCTAGGACCCATCCTTCAGGGTAGTAAGCTCCCCTCTTGACTCAAGGATGGTCCAGAACTACTCTGTAAGAGCCAACACCTGGAATTGGCATTCCTAATCACCTGCTTTGTGCTCTACCCCATTGTGACCTAGCTGCAAGACAAAGGCCCCTTTACTCTTGACTCTGCTTTTCTCAAGCAGAAGGAGCCTCTCATCACAGCCACAAAGCTGGGAATGTGCCGGGTCTCACTTGAATCCAGCAAGTCTCAGAGTCTCACCCAAGGTCCATGGCAGGTACTACCTGGCTACCATTGCTGATTATTCCGGGACCAAGGGTTCTACAGTCAGCAGGTGATGAATCCTGCCTGTACTTGGTCCTTTCATTCAAGGAAGTAGGTTCCTTGCTAGACCTGGGTGTGTCTAGAAATGTCATCTGGGAGTTAGGGCTTTGAATAAGTGCCTCACAACTCTGCCTGGTGCCCTGCCCTACTGTGCCTGAGCTGGTATCCAAGTTGCAAGACAGTTCTCTTTACTTTTCCCTCTCCTCTCCTTAAGTGGAAGGAAGGAGTCTCTTTTGGAGCTGCAAGCTGTGCTGTCTGGGGTTTGGGGAGGGCTGGTGCAAGCACTCCCTTGCCTGACCTGGCTAGTGTCTCTCTGGGTCACTTGCCACCCAAATCCACTGGTTCTGAGCCCAGTACAGCACCAGGACTTGCCTGGCAGTTGCAGTCTTTGTGGCATAGGTTGTCTTTCAAGTTTAGAGCACTTAATCCATGGTAGCAAGCGTTTCTGGAGCTCAAATTTCAACTGCTGGGATCAACAATTCCCCTCTGGCTAGGACTG